>NC_136063.1:1361944057-1364344057 GCF_964261635.1 Lissotriton helveticus | reverse complement strand
TTAAATGCCTTTTTTCACAGAATCAAGAAAGGCTTTTGATTCACAGCCACAGGGACCATACAAATAATGTGTTAACCGCCCCACAGGCTGATTTTTTTTTTTTTTAAAACAGTGAATGCACTGCAATTGCAAAATGTTCACTGCAGTAGCCAAGTACAAAAAAAATAGTTCAACAGTTTAATGCTAAAACAAAATTACTTCTCTAAAACCAGAAGAAAAAAAATCTTCCTTAGAGCTAGTGCAAAGACAGCTTGTATTCTACAGCAAGTACTCCAAACTATGGTATAATAATTACAAAAAAAATATATATATTTATATAATCAACAAAACGCTAGAGTGTTGGCATCTTCATGATAAACTGGGTGTTGCAAGTCTCGAAGATGGCACATCGAGTGTTGCTCGTTTGCGTGGTCCTCTTTTTGGTGTTGGCTTGCTAATACCGTTCTCGATGCTGCCATTTTTACCGGATACTTTTCCACATATCTGATTAACTAGACTGATGATTTGTTCCTGGCAGGAAAGAAGAATACCATTAACACATCACAACACTATTCGAGGACACTACAAATTTGAAAGCTCAAAATAGTTCAAGTGCTAATAATACATAACTGAAAAGAAAGTGCACACCAAAGCAAATTTCATGTTTACAATAAAACCATGATTGCTCTTAAACTAGTTAAAAATAAAAATATTTTTTAAAACCATCAAATTAAACATTTTTAAAAGTGAGATAATTGTATTATTTACCAGGAGATGTGTAATGTTTACACTACCTACAATAAGCTAGCCAAGGGAGAGACACATTAGGAAAACATTACTTACATGTAACAATTGGTTGACCGCTTATAGTGCTGTAGAATCACATGCTAGCGCTCGCCTGCCATTTAATGTTGGGAGCAGACATTACAAGACGTTTTTCTCAAAAGAAGTTTAGGTTTTGAGGAGATTCATCAGTCCTCTCTGAAACCCACAATGCACCAGGACAAGAATCCACCTTTAATTGTTCCCCTTCTTCCACAAGAGGTGAGAAGATACGTGGAGTGTTGAGAAGCAGGACTGAGTGTATACTGGTGCACTGAAATTATGATCATATGTGTTTAGAGAAAAAAAACATTGAAACATAGGCTTGCATCTAGAAAGAGCACATTTAAATTCACAGCACTACAAGCTGCTAGCCGATAGTTACATATTAGTGACGCTTTCGGTTTGCTGTCAATGCTGTAAGATCACATGCTAGGAAAGAATAAAAACTAGAACTCTCCGCCATAAAGTAGTGGACTGCAAGCAGATATGGAAGTTGCTTGAAACAAGGTTTTATTAACGGTTTGCCTCACCTGTGCTTCTTGTAGGATATGAATGTCTACCAAGTAGTGCTTTGTAAAGGAATAAGGAGTAGGTCAAGTTGCAGCTTTAAAGAGGTTTGGAAACAGGATGTTTCCTAAGGCAGCAATAGAGCTTTTTTTCTCAGTAGCATGTGCTCTAGGCATAGTGTGGAATGAATGGTTAGCTTTAGCAAAGCAAACTTGAATACATTAGTCGATCTGTATTGTGAGGCTTGACGTATAGGTTGGTTATATAAGAGTTCCCTTGACAGCAAACGTTTTTAATGCTCTTTCAGCAATTTACTAGGGTTGTGAAAAGAAAATTTGTCAATTAGTAGTCTGAATAATGTGGAACGGGGAAAAAAATATTTTGCAGAAAACCAGCGTTATTTGGAGAACACCACTATCTTCTGAGACCTTGATGAAAGGTTCCTTCAGAGTAAGGCTTGTACTTTGTTAACTCGCAGAGATGTGATTTAAGGAGTTTGTTACTTTTTCTGTAAGCATCCAGTTGTAGCATGAGGTGCTGCAGAATTACATGATATGCACACTTCTACCATCTAGAGTTGGACTTGGACATTACAACCTGTTTTTCTCAAAGAAGTCTTTTTAGGTCGAGGACCGAAAGGCTGCGCTTGCGCAGTCTCCGGGAGGAGATTTAATGATTTGGAGTATGGGGGCTTGAACCCGCCTCTCTCCTCCATTGCCTGGCTTCCTAAACGGAGGCCAGCCATTGGAGGAGACAGGCGTCACTCCAATAAATCCCGTCTCTTTCGGATTCGGGGGCGTGTTTTTTTGCGTTCTTTCGACTGTGACGTCACCCGTCACTCAGAACGCCAAACACGCCCCGAATCCGAAATTTTTGGACGTTTGCGGCCGCCATTGTTGCCCGGCCGCCGCCGAGTCTTCCAGTGAGTGCTTGTGTTGGCAACAAACTATTGTACTGGGACACAATTTTGCTGAACCCCTGAAATGGCTTCCTCGCTTCTGACAATCTGAATTGCAAGTGCGCTGATATGAAGACGATGCCAGTGTGAACACAAATGAGCTGTTCTGAAATCCCAACTCGAGTTCCAGTTTCGGGGTTTTCCATCAACTGCACCGATCACTACATCACACTACTAAACAACTACACTTCGCCGCCGAATCCCATGATTTCCTATTTTACAGCGCTACGTGAATAAAGCACTTTTATAGCAGGCCTCTTAAACCGAGATCCCATCTACATAAAAGCACCGCCGCTTTCTGGCGAGGACAGCCATGTTTGACGGCCGCACTTCTGCTGCTCCCTGTAAGGGACTCCCGGGAGCCAGGCAGCTATTCGGCTGGGATGTGTGCAGAGGACCTGGCTATTCACACGGACATTAATTAGTAACAAACAGGGGAAACAAAGAGCCACAGTGCAGCCATGGCATGTAAATACATGTTTAAGGTAAGTGTCATGCCACGCCGCGCTGCGTCCCACGTGTCTCCAGAGGGGACTAGGAGTGGCTGCGGGGCGGAGCAGTCCAATAAAGACGGCTAAACTGGGTGAAGACCTGGCCTTAAACCCCACCGGGAGCCAATGTTTTCCTGCATGTTCCTCAGTGCAGCAACCTCTGCTATCCCTCATACACCCGGAAACCCCTGGCCCAGTTCATGTACACGGGGCCCTGCAAACCACCTGCTGTGAAACCTACCTTGCGGCGTGCCAGGTGTACTGTCTAAAGTCCGCTTCCGGGGTACACGGCGTGCGTGGTGCCCTCTGATCCTTTGTGTTTGTAGAACAGAACTGGTGCCCCTGGCCTAAGGCCCGGTGCATACCAACTGTCTTATTGTCCTCAAATCCTGTGGGCTCGTTCAATAATAACTCAATGTAATCTTACATCAGCCCTCGAGGCCCGCAGTGTAAGCTCAGCACCTGGAGCCTACGCTGCCCAAACCCTGCAGAGAAGGAGATCTGCACCTGGCTCTGTGCCACACCCCCGCGCAGTGAGGGAGCACAGCCCTAATGAGCCTGGTGCATCTGGGCGTTTTCTTTGGTGCCCACGCTCATTGACCCAGTTCAGCCACTGTGCCGTATTTCTGGTAACTTTAATGCACGCAGAGCAGCCACTGATGTGTGAACAGATATTCTCCATGAACATATGCCTGTGCAAGCAGTTAGTCAGGCGATATCATTATTTCGCCTGAGGCTTTCTTCAGCACACCACGGCGAAGAAATCCTTAAGGAGGGTTTCTGTGAGAAAATGTCATCCTTCGCACACAGCCCCACCCCCAGCAGAAAGTAACATCTTAAATTGCTCAAATTTGAGGGGAAGAACAGTACGGCAAAATGGGCCCCCTCAAAATCAAATGCCCCATAGAACTATCAACAGTGACAACCTTTTCTCTCTATTGCTTCTTTCTTTCTTTCCTTCGTTCTTTCTTTCCTCTTCACCCCTCCTACCCTGTGCGCGCATTGTTACGCCACCCCGCTCTCCAATCTGTCTTTCTTAATCTCTCTCTCTCACCTCTGTATGTCTCCGTTTTTCTCACTCAGTTCCCTCTGGCTCTCTCTCATCCTCTCTCTCACTCACTCTTTTCTCTCGCTGTCGATTCCCTTGTCACCTCTATCTATTGGTGCCTGCACCCATTCTCTGTCTAGTGCTCTCTCTTGCACACACTTGAAGACTCCGTGCCTTTCCAGGTATGAACAGATTTCTGTTTCTAAATGCCTCTCCCACTCTGACTTTGTCGAAATTCCACTGTCTCTGCAATTTGGTAGCCCCCTCAAGAATCCTGGGGCTGATCCCATCTCTAAGCACAGCAAGAAAATGCCACCTCTTTCCCCACTCTGAACCCTGTGTGTGTGTGTGTGTGTGGGGGGGGGGGGGGGGGGGGAGGGGCTGTGTGTGTGTGGGGGGAGGCTGTGTGTCTGTGTGGGGGGGCTGTGTGTGTGTGTGTGTGTGGGGAGGGCTCTGTGTGTGTGGGGGGCTCTGTGTGTGTGTGGGGGGGCTCTGTGTGTGTGTGGGGGGGGCTCTGTGTGTCTGTGGGGGGGGCTCTGTGTGTCTGTGGGGGGCTCTGTGTGTGTGGGGGGGGGCTCTGTGTGTGTGTGGGGGGGCTCAGTGTGTGTGTGGGGGTGGCTCTGTGTGTGTGGCTGTGTGGCTCTGCGTGAGTGTGTGGCTCTGTGTGGATAGCTTTTTTTGTAGGTGGCTCTATGTGTGGGTGGCTCTGCCTGTGTGAGGGTGGCTCTATGTGAATGACTCTGTGTGGGTGGCTCTGTATGTGTGTGTGGGTGGCTTTGTGTGTGTGGCTCTGTGTGGGTGTAAATGCAATAGGTCATGCATTTGCGAGCGATTAAGCTATTGGCATTGTAAATGACAATGCCATTTATTTAACGATTAAGCTATTGGCAATGTAAATGACAATGCCATTTATTTATGATTTAAAAAAAAAAAAGTCATGAGCAATGCCAATAGCTCTACCTTTAATAATGCCGAGCTTTTATAGCTGACGTGACGTCGAGTCTCCTCTTCGAGAGACTGTGCATGTTCAATGGCTCTATTGTTATATTGTTTATTTTTTCCCCACTGCCATGATGGCGAGTGAGGATGGAGCTAGTAAAGTATTAATTGCTGCTAATATATATATATATATATATATATATATATATATATTCACTGAAAAAACCATAGGTTATAGACCATATATAGTTAGGAATTAGCATTTAAAAAACCTTATTTTACTCACACAAAACCATTGAAATTCCATATATAGTTAGTTGCACTAACTATATATTGCGCACCCGCAATCCACTGCTGATGATGTCACATATTACATCATTCATGACATGGTCAGTGACATCACTGATGACATCACTGATGACATCTCAAATGACATCACTGATGACATCACTGATGACAACATCCAGTGACTATGTTTCTGTAAAGTTAAAATATGTCTTACATATTGAAGAATGAGTGGATGTATAAGTGTCTGGACGAAGGATTTAGTAGGTGCATGACTGAATGTATGAGTGAGTGATTAAATGTGTCTCACTGAGTGCATGGGTTAGTGACTAAACTGTCTTAATTTGTGCATCATTATGTCTGTTGTTCTGTAAACTGCTGCATGTGTTGATCAGTAGCTATATGAGTAACTATATGGGTTATTGATTGATTGCCCAAGTATTTGCATGGGAGACTGAGTGTGTGTGTGGCTGGATGGGAGGTGTGTGACTCTGTACAGATCAATGTGTACTTGTATCAATGATTGTATAAGAGAGTAAGTATGTGTTAGTATATGGTTGAAAACGTAAGGTGCTCTATGTTTAACTGTATAGAGTAGAAAATGGAAGTGTGATTGATTCTTTACAGGACTGACTAGGTGTGTGAGTAACTCCATGGATGAGTGGCAGAGTGTGAGTGTCTGTATAGGTGTATGAGTGCATATGATTGTGTTGTAAACATGAGTGATTGTATGTATGAATGATTGTATGGGTGAATGAGTGAATGTGTGTGTAGACGTAGGAATCAGTGAGTACGTATGTAGTAACTAGTATTGGTGTGTCAATGGTTTCAAAAATTATACTCTGTTTTTAACACTGGGTGAAACAGAGGTTATATTAAAATGTGAGGAGATGCATTGTATTGTCACATGAATGATATCATCAGTGATGTGATCATTGATGTCAAGTGAGATGTCATCAGTGATGTCATTTGAGATGTCATCAGTGATGTCATCAGTGATGTCACTGACCATGTCATGAATGATGTAATATGTGACATCATCAGCAGTGGATTGCGGGTGCGCAATATATAGTTAGTGCAACTAACTATATATGGAATTTCAATGGTTTTGTGTGAGTAAAATAAGGTTTTTTAAATGCTAATTCCTAACTATATATGGTCTATAACCTATGGTTTTTTCAGTGAATTTTCAAGGTTTTGTAAATGCTAATTCCTAACTATATATGGTCTATAACCTATGGTTTTTTCAGTGAATTTCAATGGTTTTTTAATAGCAAATATCATAAGCTGTCGAATGTCAAGTACGTGGTAAGAATTTTTTTTTTCGTGTTTATGCACACTGATCTGCTTTGATTGCTGCCCCCCACCCCTCATTTCTATTAGGAGTACTCTCTCTTTGCAGATAGTGAAGGGTAGTTAACGCAGCCCTTTCCCCCTTTGTAATCCGTCGTGCCTGCTTCTCTCTCCATTTGATTGATTGTTCTCTTTGGTTCATTCTCTATTTACAAACAAGCACAGAGTCGCAATACTCTGTTTAGTCTTTGCAGATAGCGAAAAATCGTGTAAAAAAACAAAAGGAATCGAGCAAAATCAGTAGGCCACTAATGGGATCTCTTTTGACCTCGCTAAAATAGAAACATTAGGAACAACCTGTTGAAAATAGCAATGCGTATGTATATAAGCGGCGTTCATTTGTGTTCACAGTACCCCTTGTTGATTGTTTCAATCGAGCATTGAATTGTTCGAAGTTAATTCTCTTAACGATCTTCTCTACCTGCAAACGAGGAAGAATAGGAATATTCTATCTCCCTTTGCAGATAGTGAAGGGTAGGTAACGCAAGCCTTTAACACGTCGTACCTATTTCATTCCTCATTGATTGATTGATTGTCCGAACATTGACTGTTTGGGAATTAGTTCTTTTTGGAGGTATTCCCTGTTTGCAAATAAACGTAGGAAAATCTCTGCAAGTAGTGAAAGGGTACGTAATGCGGACCGTTCTCCCCCGTTGTAATCTGTCATGCCTATCTACTCCCCACTGATTGATGCACCTTTTTCACCCGGACCATTTACTAGAGATACGTCATCTGGCCCGACCAGAGAGCACCCCTAGTGAAAAGGACATATGCAATAATAACAAAGTGATCACTGTATCCTGTTAACAGAAACTTTACCATGAAACAACCTGGAAAGAAAAAAATAGGAAAACGAAAATCAGTAGGCCACTGATGAACATGAACTTTTATTAAACAACGAACAAAGAAACGATAACATAACGTAATGATAAAACCTATTAATGTCCTAGAAACAAGAAAACGTTAAAATATGCCAGTGGTGAGAGACCAGAAAAACAGTAAGAGAAACCAAATCACCCCTCGCTGTCCCACCGCCTGCCACGCCAAAAAAATCGATAGACTAGGGAAAATGCAAGTCAGTAGAACATCCACCCCCACTCTGGAAACTTCCAAGGTGGGGCAGGGTTCCGGCTACGCCCAGCCGGGAGCAGCCCATATAAGGCAGGTCCTGCTGCCACGCCTCGGCCAGGAGATCCTAACGTAGGGTGTAGCCGGAGGAGAGGCCGAGACCAGCGGGACCCGGCCAGGGGATTGCCTTTACAACGCTGAACAGTTGCAGGGGGGGGGAATGTCTCCTCGACCCTCCCCTCTCTCTCCCAGTCCGGCCGCGGTGGCCCTTGAGAGTTGCAGGTAGTCCCGCCACATGCTCTTCCGGTCCGACCACCAACGGTCGGGGGGCCGAGGCCGACGGGATCCGGCTGCAGCCGATAAACCAAGAAACCCGTTCATGGGGCCAGAGCCAGGGGCGTCCGGCCGACATCCACCGGAAGCCCGGCCCGAAGACGGACGGGACACTTCTTTCTTTTATAATGGCTGCGACAACACTGGAGGGGGATGTCTTGCACATGCCTCCGACCCCCCCCTCGTCCTCATCGCCTGGTCCGGCCATAACAAATCTCAAGCGAGACGCCGTGGGGTGCACTGGGAGGGAGAGACGGTGCGAACAGGCCTCTCCCGCCTCCCCAGGTGGAGGCTTCCCAGCTGCACCCTCAGCGCTCCAGGCGGTGGCATCCTAACAACTACAGTGCTGCACAGTTTCGGAACGACCTAGATAACGGTTCTTCCACTGTGGCCATGCTGCAACGTCTCGCCCGGCAGGGTGGAGCCCGTCCGCTCATGTGACCCCGCGATCGCCGGTAGCTGCCGAACTCTCAAAATGGCGGTCGACCTGGCAAGAGCGGGCCCAACATAAAGAAATGGCCCGGTCACTGGTTGACTCCACCACCGTAGTCCTCCACGACCTTGAAGATTCTAGAGGAGCCGCGGGAGTCTCCGACCCCCGATGGGGAATGACTGCCATGATCGCCCGTGGAGTGACGAAACTGTATCCGCGGGACGTCGGCGCTCCCATGCTGGCGCCAGCCTCACTTTGAATTACTACAATCCTGCAGACCTTACTTCCGGTGAAAGCACAGTGTGACCCGGTAGGAAAAATTATTGCACCCCCTCCCCTTTTTGACTGATAGTTCAAACCACCGATCCTTTCCTTTGCCCTTTTAACGGAACTTTGGACTGCCTCCCCCTCTTTTACATTTTCTAGAGAAAACAAAACATTAACCACTACATTAGCATAGCAGTTGACACCAGAACTGTTTTCAAATTGAAAACCAACAACATCTTCAACAGAATCCTTTTTGTTTCTGCTGTGACCCTGCTACAGCACAGGCATTGTCCCCAGCAGTAATTCTGCAATGCCGGTAAGAATAGCTGTGGTGCCTACTGGACTCACTCACCCCCGCGGCGCCCCACGCCGTTTTTTGCTGGGCGGCAACTTACTAGACATCACTTTCGTGCCATCTAGATTTCAGCGCGTTCTGCTGCCTTGGAACTATTCGCACAACAGACCGCTACTGACAAGAATATTTCATTATTGGTGCTGTCAATTTCAATAAATCTATTGGATAATTAAAAAGAAATTGCCACGGTCTCTTCGTTGTTTAAATGTTTTTACTGTTTTTGTTTTGTTGTATATATTTATATGTTATTAAAGTTTTATATTCCTACTACTTTGTTGGAGTGCTATATATTTTTAATGTGACACATAATTGTAAAAACTTTGATGTACAAAGAGTCATTCCTGGAATCTTCCGCTTCAGGCTCGGTCCCCTCCCCAATCACAATACAGGATGGTTTTCAGATAGTAGGAACGCGTGTGCTGTGACGGATCACATCGGGTGTGGGCCTTGATCTACTATAACTCCTTTGAAGAGGGGTGATTCTTTACAGCTGGGGCCATAAACTACATCTGCAGGGCTAGCTGATAGCCTAGGACCGGCCTGGACATTCGGACACAGAGGAAGAGGAGTGTCAGAGGGTGCGGTAGTGAATAGGGCGAAAGGGAGGTGTCGGGCGGGCACAGAGTGTGATTCTCAGGGAAGAGCAGCGCAGATGGGGGAAGGTTTATTGCCCATGCATAAGACAGAGAGCGGTGGTGACCAGTGCCTGGGGGAGATGCTTACGAGGGTGAGGAGCCATGCTACGAATCGACAGCGTGCAGAGAGTGGGTCTGGTCAAGACATCTAAAATGGCTGCCGTGCACGACAAAAGTGTGGCATTTCAAAAAAGGCAAGATGGCGCAGACAATGTTTTTCAACACTTCCTCATTTCCTTCGAATCGAACGTTAACAGACGTTGGGGCATATTACCAAAGTTAAGCGATATTTATCGCTAACGATGCTTACCAACCAATTTTTTACCACTAAGCATCGTCAGAAATTATCGAAGATAAACCTTACTATTATCAAGGTTTATCGCAAATGCGATAATAAACGGCCGCAATGCATGAATATCGCTAAAAACTCAGCGATATTCATGCATTACCGAGCTAATACTCTTAGCCATGTTATCCACCTCCCATTGGATAACATGGCTAAGAACTGCTCAGGGCAGGTGTTACTTTTTGGAGATATTCGCGCTTACCGCGAATATCTCCAAAAGTTGGTAATAGGAGATAGATATCTTGCATGTTGTAATGCAAGTTATTGTGGTATATGGAACTCATACCATAATCTCTCAGGAAAGCAGAAACTGATCCTTTTGGGACCGCCTAAAAAGGCCTAGGGGGTGAGGAGTACTCTACTTTGCCCCCTTTTCACGTTCCAAACTATTTTATTTTACTCTCTTCTGTAATTACACAAAATACCAGCGATAAGATGCATCGGAGACACACAGTGAGAGAAAGGAGGCCGGAGATGAAGAAGACATGTCAAATACACATTGGAGATAATATAGTGGCAGAAGGGAAGTAAATATGAGTAAACTTACCATGTAACATAAAAATGTTGCACTCTATACTATAAGTCTCATTTTATACTACAATCACTTCGCTACAACCTCATAAATTAAAAATAAAAATGAATAATGTCTCAAACAATTTTTGATTTCTAAATATAAATTTATTCTTCAGAATTTTCTAAATTTGAAAGAACTAGTAACATGTCCTCATCAGTAATTTCCTCTTCAATCATCTCATCTGGAATCTCCTCATTAAAAGTCTGCAATGATGATTCTTGTAACTCTATGGTCTCCAAACACTCGATAAATTCGCCATCAAGAGATTGATCAAAAAAATCATTCAAGTCATCTCCTCCTTCTGACAATATTTCATTATTGGTGCTGTCAATTTCAATCAATGTAGTGGAATCATTCAAGTCATCTCCTCCTTGTGACAATATTTCATTATTGGTGCTGTCCATTTCAATCAATCTAATGGAATCATACAAGCCATCTCCTCCTTGTGACAATATTTCATTATTGGTGCTCTCAATTTCAATCAATGTAGTGGAATCATTCAAGTCATCTCCTTGTGACAATATTTCATTCTTGGTGCTGTCCATTTCAATCAATCTAATGGAATCATACAAGTCATGTCCTCCTTGTGACAATATTTCATTATTGGTGCTCTCAATTTCAATCAATGTGTTGGACAATTCAAAAGAAATTGCCACGGTCTCTTCATTGTGAGCCATTTTATTTTGAAATTGCTTGCTGTAAATTGCAGAAAAAAATAATCACTTTCATTTATCGTCTTTAGTAATACATAATATAAAACTAACTTTATCAAGTATTTAGTATAACAGAAGGACTGCAAATAAATAACAGAAAACATTTTTCAAATTATCTTCAAGTGTACAACATAGTTCCCCATACAAATTAACAACTCACCTTTTTAAAAGTAGCAGAAGTGTTAGTACTGTGTAAATCAAACACCAGAAATTCACCACCAAAAATTCCTCACAAATGTACCTCAGACAGTAGTATCACAAAATGGCTGTGGTTTCCTCTCATTTGACATATATACATAACCAATTAACTTTCATCACACACAAATACAAAACCAAAGTAACATTTTAATTGGTTCTAAATTTCAACACTTTCAAATGTGTTTTCCCCATGCAATTTTCCATAGGACATTTACATACGTCTACAGCCTGAATGGCTGAACGGAATTACACCAAACTTGGCAAAATGGTACATCAAACCTAAGAGGTCAGGAAGGATCTACTATGCCCCCTTATGGTCATTTCCCCCTTCGCTTTGGCCTCCTCTTGTCTCTCAATCCTACCGAGGGACAAGATGGCGGCCGCTACGGACTGTTTGGAATGTTGACAGACGCCGGAGAACCAATCAGCTTCGCAAAGCTCCGTAACGCGAAAAGTACGCGAAGCGGAGCGCTGTTACAGATATATATCTTTTTTTCAACGTTAATTTCTCAAAATCCACTGGAGCACATATATTGAGACCTAGCAAAGGCACATCGGGCTACCAGTCCCTAATATTTTGCCAAGTTTCGTGCAAATCCATTCAGCCGTTCGATTATTATTATTTTGGGTTTTTTTTGCCCCGCGGGGCCCTTTTAAAACCTCCACATCAAACCTAGGGGGTCAGCGAGGATCTACTATGCCCCCTTATAGTTATTTCCCCCTTTGTTTTGACCTCCTCTTGTCTCTCGATCCTACCGAGAGACAAGATGGCGGCCGCTACGGACTGTTTGGAATGTTGACAGACGCCGGAGAACCAATCAGCTTCGCTTCACAAAGCTCCGTTGCGCGAAAAGTCCGCGAACCAGAGCGCTAACCGGTCCGCTGTTACAGATATATATCTTTTTTTAAACGTTAATTTCTCAAAATCCACTGGAGCACATATATTGAGACCTACAAAAGGCACATCGGGCTACCAGTCCCTACAATTTTGCCAAGTTTCGTGCAAATCCATTCAGCCGTTCGGGCTAAAAGTGAGGCCAACCGCCCTATGGAAAACTCAATGTTAAAAACACGTTTTGGGACCCCCCTTTTTTCTCGGCCCCCACTGGACGAACCCCCCCCAAATTTTCAAGGGCTGCTCAGAAACAAAATGTGCCATTTTCCTGAAAATTTCAGCCGATTCCGTCCACAAACGCCAAAGTTATTAGACATAGAATTTTCAAAAAACCCATAGAGAAAAAATCCTAACTATATATACCTACTGGCGACCGCCAGTAGGTAATATATATATATATATATATATATATATATATATATATATATATATATATATATATATATATATATATATATATATATATATATATATATATATAAATATATATCCATAACCTACTGGTGGTTGCCAGTAGGTAGTTATAGTTAGGACCTAGTTTCCATAGGAAAAGCATTTTTTGACTTGCCTATAACTTTATTGTGGTTTGACCAATCTTCAAGAAATTCTCCCAAAAAAGTGTTAAAGTAGTTTCTGCGTGTCACGGAAAGTTCAGGGGTGATCCGTGCTGTGGGGACAGAGAAGTAATGGCACAAAAAAAGGGTGTGTTTGTAATGTTAATTCCCTTAGGAACTAGTTGTCATACCTAGAGCCCGAACCGCTGGACGGAATTACACCAAATCTGGCAAAAAGGTTAACTTTGTTATGCAGATTGTGCTTTTTGGTATTTGGTGAAAAGCCCTCCAGACATTTCTGAGGAATTTAAGCTAAAAATGATAGTTCTCTGGCCGCTGATATTTTGCAGTGGTTTCACGATTAACTGCGAATGCACGCACCAACTGGAGTGCTCTGATAGGCTGCACACAACCTGAACAGAAAGTTGCAGCCGCTATTTTATAGTTCTGTAACGATTCCTGGGGGTGAAAATTTGTCTGAAAGCGGACATAAGGAGTCAGGGTGGAGATACTCTGACCCCTTGTTTGAGAAATGGGTGTGTTATGCATCTAAAATTGATTTGTTTTGATTGCCCGCAATATTCGTGATGACGCTGCTTACGCCAGTGCGGCCCCATGTTCCATTGCAGGGACATTACGAATATCGTGGCAACATCACAAACATTGGCGGAAACATAAAAAAAATATATATATTTTTACACATGCCTGTCACTGTCACACACTCATGTACAAACTCACCCAGACACTTGTACATCTATTCACAAACCGAATCACACACTTCTACATCCAGTTACATACCCACTCAGATACTCGTGCACTCACTCACATACCCATTCAGGTACTTATGCACCCACTTACAGACACACTTGGAGTGATGCACCCCTGTACAGTTCCACTCCAAGACCCATACAGCCACTTAGACACCATCTAATAGACTGATACAGACCTTCTCAAAACCTAGCCATTCACCCATACATTCACGGAGGCACCTAATCACTCACTTATACAGTCAGTAACACACCTACTGAATCATCCATAAGGCACTCATACACCCGCTCATTCATCAACACACCTTGTTATATATATTTAACACTCAAACATTTTAAATCACTCACAGTCACTGACCATGTCATGAGTGATGTAATATGTGAGGTCATAAGCAGTGCATTGTGGGGGCAAGAGATATAGTTAGCTCAACTAACTAGAACTGCTGAATTTCTCTGGCTTTGTACGAGTGAAACTTGAGTCTAACTAGAATGGCTCTGTAAGGAATATGCTACTTACCAGTATGCATCTGTTCTTGGCATAGAGGGCTGCAGAGTGGTACATTTATGAATAGATCGCCATCTGGTGTTGGGCTCGGATGATTGCACTTTGTTTTTCTTCTGGAGAAGTCTTTGTCGTCATAGGTGACTCCTCCTCTCGGTGTTAGTGCGCATGGGCATCGGCTCCATCCTTAGATTGTTTTGCCATAGTAGGGTTAGATGGAGTAGTGTAGTGTAGTACATAAAGATATGCCCATGTAAATGTATCTAAATAAGATAATGTTGGGACAGACACAGGTTTCCGGGGAGGCAGGGAGGGCATGTACCACTCTGCAGCCCTCTATGCCAAGAACAGATGCATACTGGTAAGTAGCATATTCCGTTCGAGGCATATGGGCTGCAGATGGTACATTTATGAATAGATTGTACAGCAGTTACCTCCCTAGCGGTGGTCACCAGTGTCTGTCGCAACTGTCTGAAATAGAGTTTTTAATACAGCTTGGCCCACTCTGGCTTGTTGTGCAGCCTGTACATCAACACAGTAGTGCTTTGTGAATGTATGTGGTGTAGACCAAGTTGCTGCTCTACATATGTCATCTAGGGGAATGTTCCCTAAGAATGCCATAGATGCTCCTAGTTTTCTTGTGGAATGAGCTCTAGGAGGAACAGTTAATGTTCTCTTTGCTTTAATGTAACATATTTGTATGCATCTTACAATCCATCTTGCGATGCCTGCTTTAGAGATAGGATTGCCCTTATGTGTTGGGGAAAATGCTACAAATAGTTGTTTAGTTTTCCTGAAACCTTGTGTTCTTTCTATGTAGTATGAAATGGCTCTTTTAACATCTAGTGTATGTAGAGCCCTTTCTGCCACCGTCTGTGGCTTTGGAAAGAAGACTGGTAATTCCACTGGCTGATTGATGTGGAATGCTGAAATTACTTTAGGCAAGAACTTTGGGTTTGTTCTAAGAACCACTTTATTCTGGTGTATCTGTAGGAATGGTTCTTGTATTGTTAATGCCTGTAACTCGCTTACTCTTCTGAGTGAGGTAATGGCTATAAGGAATGCCACCTTCCATGTAAGGAATTGTATTTCGCACCTATGCATAGGTTCGAAGGGTGGCCCCATTAGTCTGGTGAGTACTACGTTGAGGTTCCAGACTGGGGCAGGTGGTAATCTTGGTGGAATGACTCTTTTAAGACCTTCCATGAATGCTTTTATCGCTGGTACTCTGAACAGTGATATGCGCTGCCTGTTTTGTAGGTATGCTGCTATAGCTGCTAGATGTACTCTGATAGATGTGTACGCTAGATTACATTGCCGTAAGTGTAACAAGTAGCAAATAATCTCCCTTGTTGATACGTCTAGAGGGTTGATATTGTTATTAGTGCAGTGTATAGCAAACCTCTTCCACTTAGCTGCATAGCATGCTCTGGTGGTTGGACGTCTCGCTTGTTTAATTATTTCCATGCAATTTGGGGGGAGATCTAAGTACCCAAATTCTAGGATTTCAGGAGCCAGATCGCTAAGTTCAATTGAGTTGGATCTGGGTGCATTATCTCTCCATGGTTCTGTGTAAGGTGCATGGGTAGAATTCGTAGCTTTTGATGTGGCACTTGTGAGAGTTGCAGGAGCGTGGTGAACCACGGCTGTCTTGCCCACGTGGGTGCTACTAGTATCATGGTCATTGAATGTTGTTGCAGTTTCCTGACCACTAATGGGATTAGTGGGAGAGGGGGAAAAGCGTATGCAAATTTGTTGGACCAATTTATCCATAACGCATTGCCCTGCGACAGGTGATGTGGGTACCTGGACGCGAAGCTTTGGCATTTTGCGTTCTGATGAGTGGCAAATAGGTCTATCTCTGGTTGTCCCCATCTTTGGAAGAATGGCTGCAGTATTTGTTGGTGCAGTTCCCATTCGTGTATTTGTTCCGACTGTCTGCTTAAGATGTCTGCTATCTGGTTTTGAACTCCTGGTAGGTGTTCGGCTAACAGATAGATGTTTTGAGGAATGGCCCATCTCCAAATCTCCTGTGCCAGTCTGGATAATTGGAGAGAGTGCGTCCCCCCCTGTTTTTGAATATAATACATTGCTGTCATGTTGTCTGTTCTGATCAGGACTGCTTTGTGGATAACATGTATCTGAAAGGCTTTCAATGCTAGAAACACTGCCAGTAGTTCTAGATAGTTGATGTGCAGTGTTTTTTCCTGCACACTCCACCTTCCTTGTACTGTGTATTTGTCCATATGTGCTCCCCATCCGGTGAGCGATGCGTCTGCTGTTATTGTCACCTGTGGAATTGGCTCTAGGAACGACCGCCCCTTGGTAATGTTTGTTCTGTTCCACCACTTCAGAGAGCGGTGTGTGCGGTCGTCTACCAACACCAGATCCGTAATCTGTCCTTGAGCCTGATTCCACTGTGTCGCTAAGCATTCTTGTAGCGGACGCATTTGTAGTTTTGCATATGGTATTAGCAGTATGCAGGATGACATCATGCCTAGTAGCTGCATGAACACTCTTGCTGTTAGTGAGTGTTGTGGCTGAAATCTCTGAATGATTGTAAGCATTGCTTGGACTCTTATTGGGTTGGGGTACACTTTGGCTTTTTCTGTGTCTATGGTAGCCCCCAGATATTGTTGAACTTTGTTTGGTTGTAGGTGTGACTTTGTGTAGTTCACCGTGAACCCTAGCTGGTGTAGTAGCTGAATTGTCTTTTGTGTGTGTTGCAGACACTCCTCTTGCGACCTGGCTTTTATTAGCCAGTCGTCCAAGTATGGGAAGACATGAATTTGTTGTCTTCTTAGGTGAGCTGCTACCACTGCCAGGCATTTTGTGAACACTCTTGGTGCCGTCGTGACACCAAATGGGAGGACTTTGAACTGATAATGTTGTCCTTCTACCACAAACCTGAGGTATTTCCTGTGGGCTTTGTGAATAGGGATATGAAAGTAAGCGTCTTTTAGATCCAGTGTAGAAAGAAAGTCCCCTTTCTTCAGTAAAGGAAGTACTTGTTGGAGCGTGACCATGTGGAAATGTTCCGAATTTATGTATGCGTTGAGAGGTCTTAGGTCCAGTATTGGCCTTAGAGACCCGTCCTTTTTGGGGATTAGGAAGTATAGTGAGTATACTCCTGTTCCCTGTTGGTGCTGTGGAACCTTCTCTATGGCATGCTTTTCTAGCAGTGATATTACTTCCTGTTTTAACAGTGTCAGGTGATCTTGTTTCATTGGACGCTGTTTGGGGGGGATGTTTGGTGGGGTAGCTGTGAGTTCTAGGCAATAACCATGTTGGATAATTTGTCTTACCCACTTGTCTGATGTGATGTTTTCCCAGACAGGTAGGAACTGTGATAGGCGTCCCCCTACCGGTGTTATATGGTCTGGGGGAAGCTCTATGAAGTCACTGTTTTGGGGTTGGAGAGTTGCGGTTGTTGTTGTTTCCGCGACCTCTACCCTTGTTGTTGTTACCCCTGTATCCACCTCTAGAATTACCTCTGGGTGATGTAGGTGTAAAAGAGGTTTGCTGTTGGTTTGTACCTGTACTTTTGGATCCTCCTCTATAGGTGGATCTACGAAAGGAACCTCTTTGTGTCGGCTGCTGCAATGCTCCCATTGATTTAGCAGTTTCTGTATCCTTTTTCATTTTTTCTAGGGCCTCATCTGTCCCTGTGCCAAAAAGTGTTTTCCCATCAAAAGGTTGATTAAGTAACGAGGTTTGTACCTCTTGTTTGAATCCTGACACTCTGAGCCATGCATGTCTCCTTAGCATGATGCTTGTATTTGTCGACCTTGCCGCAGTTTCTGCCGCGTCTAGGGCGCACTTTATTGAAGTGTTAGTAATTAACTTCCCTTCTTGTATAAGTTGATCAGCTCTCTTTTGATGTTCTTTAGGGAGATGTTTGATGAGTGTTTCTAACTCATCATAATGCGCTCTGTCATACCTTGCAAGTAGTGCTTGCGTATTAGCTATGCGCCAACTGTTTGCCGCTTGAGATGCTACTCTCTTGCCAGAGGCATCTATTAGTTTAGACTCCTTGTCAGGAGGTGGCGCTTCTCCCGTAGATAAAGAGTTTGCTCTCTTGCGAGCGTTTGTGACCACTAGTGAGTCTAGAGGAATTTGTCCCTTAATGTATATTGGGTCTTTTGGAGCTGCCCTATATTTTTTATCAATTCTTGGGTTCAATACCCTAGCCCTCACTGGGTCTTTGAATATCTCTGATGTATGACTGAGAAGGCCTTTTAGCATTGGTAGTGTTCCTGATGTTCTTTGTGCAGTAGGTAGTGTCTCTAATAAGAAGTCCTGTACTAGAGGTTCTGTATGTAGGTCTACCTTATGAAATGTTGCTGCTCTAGTAATGAGTTGTGCAAACCCAGTATTGTCATCAGGAGGTGAAGGTTTTGAGGGATATGACTCAAGGTCGGTATCATTACCTGATCCCACATTATACTCCTCCCATGGGTCTGCCTCCTCTGGGATTGTGTCCTCATCATCCCCAGGGTGTCCCCCCTCCCCTGTGTCACTTTCTCCATCTGTTGTAGGTGTAGATGGACGTGTGGGAGGAATATCTGGCCTATTGTGAGGAATAGGCGGAGATGGTGTGTGAGGTTTGGGAGAAGGGGGAGGAGTTGTATTCGTCCCCATTGTTCTCTTCTTTGGATGAGCCTTGTCGTCCAAATGTTCATGTTTCCTCTTTTTAGGTAGCTCTGTGACTACCTTGCCAGTCTTTGGGTCAATAAACAAAGTCTTTTGTTTAGGATCCGTTCCGTGTTCCTGTGTCGGTACCGCAGTTTTCGGTTCCGAAAGGTGTCTTTTCTTTGAAATGTCCATTTGTATTTTCTGTGCCTAAGTTTTGTTCGGATCCGACTTCTTCGGTATCGAAGATGTCCCCGGTGTCGAGGGTGTTTTCGGCGCCGAAGCGTGCTTCGGTGTCGACATGGACTGCTTCGACTTCGAGCTTTCCTTGACTTGGTGCTTCGGTGTCGATGTGGTTGGTTTATCGGAACCGGAACCACTATGATGGGGGACCGAGTGTTTCGGTTTCTGTTTCGTTGCCGGGCTCGAAGGCGGGGCGTTGGAAACTTTTTTCGGTTGTCTGACCGGGCTCGAGGGCGGGGTCGACACCGTGCGGGGTCTGTTTTTCGGTAAAGGGACGTAGTCACTCACGGTTTGTTGGACGTCGAATTCCTCGACGTCGGACTCGTCCGCTTCTGACCCCGCCTCGTCGGCCTCTTCTTCCTCCTCTTCTGGTTGCTGGTCCTCGAACAGCTCCGGGATTGCTTGTGACTGCATTCTCGATACCTCGTGTCTTCGGGCTCGACGGTTTCTAATCGTCGACTTTGACGAGAACGCTGCACAGGCCTCACAGTCCCTGGATTCGTGTTCAGGGGACAAGCAGAGGTTGCACACTTCGTGTAGGTCCTTGTGTGGGAACATAGCACCACACGTTGGACATTTTTTGAATGGAGTCCTTTCCATGGACCCCGGGCTGGACTACGTCGAGTTTCTCGTAGTCGTCGTCCTTCGAATCGCGTCGGTATGGAGTGAAGTCGCGTTCGATAACGATACCGTCGATTTGGAAAGGAATACGCGCCGGTTATAACCTTCTTTGTTGAAGTCGGTCCGGAGCGCTTCGATCCTCATCCGAACCCGATGGCGGAAAAAAACAATCTAAGGATGGAGCCGATGCCCATGCGCACTAACACCGAGAGGAGGAGTCACCTATGACGACAAAGACTTCTCCAGAAGAAAAACAAAGTGCAATCATCCGAGCCCAACACCAGATGGCGATCTATTCATAAATGTACCATCTGCAGCCCATATGCCTCGAACACTTTGTTTTCTTCCAGTGAATATTTCAATGAGGGAACCGCCTGATCATAGGTCGGCGGTTCTGCACACCTGATTATAATGCGTGGTTACACATGGTGCAGTTGCAAACTCCATTTCTCTATGGAAGCTTGTGCAGTGGGCACTGCCCGCAGCACAAGCTCCAACTGAGAAATGGGAGTTTGTAAGAATCCCTGCACTGTGTGGTGCCTGCCACAAGGTGCAGGGGATTTCAGGGGGCAGGCCCCTAAGCGGAGGACCATGGTGAAAGGAGGCCCAGACAGGGGCCACTAATGTCACTTCCCGACAGCCTTTCCATGTCCGACATGTAAATGCTGTTGGAAAAAGACATCGTAAACCTGAAGGCGGAGCAGAGCCTGGCTCCGCCGTCATTGAAGGGATTACTATTTTGCTCCTGTTTGGACTGTCTCACAGAGCCTGCTGGAAGAGTAGCAGAATCCCCTTGCGGTTTCCCCTTCAACCACTGTAATCAAAATGCGGCGGTCAGAGGGAAAGCTGAGGAAGACCACACAACATCCAAATCAGGCCCATAGTGTTTAATATGTGTGTAAATCTGACACGATTGCATACCAGCCAGGGAGGCAGGAGGGCATGTGTGAATCTGCAGCACTATACACTTTAAATAGATGCAAGTAAGTAAAAAAGTGTAAAGCAGTGCTCCTCTTGCGGTGTCTCTAGATGGTGCAGATGTTTGAAAGTAGCATATGTAAGACTGTTCTACAAGTAACTGCTGCCTGACCTAAACATCTACACAATGTTTTGTGAACACGTGTGGATTTGACCAAGTAGCTGCCATACAAATGTCAGCCAAGGGTATGTTTCCCAAAAAAGCCATTGAAGCACCCTTCTTCTTTGTAGTGTGTGCTCGAGGAATGGTAGGTAACGATCTTTCGGCCTTAACATGACAAATTTGAATACATTTCACAATCCAGCTTGAAAGTCCTTGAAATATGGTTTATTTCTCGCAATGCCCGAGTACTCTTAACATCTAGTGTATGAAGAGCCCTTTCTGCCACAGTGTCAGGCTTAGCGAAGGAAACCGGAAAGTCACTTGTTTGATTCAAATGGAAGGGAGAGATAACTTTTGGGTGAAATGTATGATTTGTACAAAGATGTACCATATCCTGGAAAACTTATAAGTAAGACTTCTATATTTAGAGCATGAATTTCGCTAACTACTCTTCTTTGAAAAGTTATAGCCACAAGGAAAGCTACCTTCCAAGAGACTACCTGCAGAGGGCGAGAACGCAGTGTGAGCATTAGTCTTGTAAGAACTACATTTAAATTCCACAAAGGAACTGGTTGTGTACGTGGTGGAATTATTCGTTTCAACCCTTCCCTAAAGGCTTTGATGACTGGTATACAAAAAAAGTGACTGATGTTTGTGGTTTTTGCAGGTAAGTCGCAATCGCTGCAAGGTGCAGTCGTATGAAAATGTAAGCTAATCGTGACTTCTGAAGGTGTACCAGGTAGCAAACTATCAGCTGTACTTTAAGCATGCAAGGGTCTAAATGCTGGCCTATAAAATAATGTACAAAGCACTTTCATTTGGCTGCACAGCAAGCGCTTTTGGACGTCTTGTCTCCTTCAGAATGCCCATACTTTCGGGAGGCAATCGTAAATATCCAAACTCTACTGCTTCAGAAGTCAGACTCCCAGGTTGAGATGTTTGGGGTTTGGATGCCTGACCCTGCCTTTACTGCGAGTGAGAAGATCCGGTATGTTGGGGAGTTTTTGGTGAGGTACTAGGGAAAATTCGAATAGAGTCGTGGGCTAGGGCTGAAGCGTACAGGTTGGAACTATGAGAATCACCCTGAGATGTTTGAGTTTCCTTATCAGATATGTAGTAAGTGGGAGAGGCGGAATAGCATGTGCAAATATCTCTGACCAGTTCATCCAAAGAGCATTGCCCATGGTCTGTGGATGTTGGTTCTTGGAGGCAAAATGTTGGCATTTTCAACAGTGGCAAATAAATTTACATCCCGTTCCCCCAGCGCTGGAAGTAACAGCAGATGACTCGGGTGGAGTTCCCACTACTGGACTTGTTGCTTTATCCTGCTTAGCAGGTCCGCCACTGAACTGTCCACTTGCAGAAGATACTCGGTCAGGAGGTGGAGGTGATGTCAAATAGCCCAGTACCAAGTGGTCTGTGCTAGCTGGGACAGCTGTAGTGAGTCTGTTCCTTCTTGTTTATGGATGTAGAACATTTCCGTCATGTTGTCTGTCTGGAAATAAACGTTCTTTCTGGTTATGTGACTGTGGAAGAATTTCAGAATCATCTGAATTACTCTAATCTCCAATATATTGATGTGAAGTTTTTGTTCAAGAGTAGTCCAAGGGTCCTGGACTGTGATGTCCTCCAGGTGTGCGCCCCACCCTATAAATGATGCATACATGTTGATCGTTCTTACTTGGTGTAATGGATCCCAAAAATGTCTGCCTTTGAAGATGTTCTATGTGCCCCACCAGTTCAGAAATTGATGGACCCTGAGTGTAACCAACACTAGATCTTCCAAATCCCTCCCACTCGTGAGCACTCAGATGCTAAACACTGTAATGGGCACATGTGTAACTTGGCAGGAGGAACTATTGCTATACAAGAGGCCATCATGCCTAGAAGGCGCATGACCGTCCTGACTGGCAGGCGACTATGTGGCTGAAAACGATCCAGTTGGTTCTGAAGATTGAGAACCCTCTGAATTGGGGTATGTTATGGCAGAAACTAAACATAGGGTTGCTCCCAAATAGTGTTTTATTTGAAGAGTCTGTAAATTGGATTTGGTGACATTTATTGTGAACCTCAGTCTGCGTAATAGGTTGATGGTTGTCTGTGTATCTGGTAGGCACCTCTGTCTGTTTGAACTCATGATCAGCCAATCGTCAAGGTATGAGCAGACATGAACAGTGTATCTTGTTAAATGTGCTGCAACCACTGCTAGACATTTGGTAAACACTCTCAGGGCTATTGCCACCCCAAAAACTTTGAACTGGTAATGACGAACACTTACCACAAATCTGAGGTACCAGTGATGTGCCGGGTGAATCAGTATATGCAAGTATGTGGCCTTCAGATCGAGTGCAGTCATGAAGTAGCTGCCTTCTTGTAGCAGTGGTATTACATTCTGTAGTGTCAGCAAGTAGAAGTGTTCTGACAGAATGTGAAGACAGAGATTATAGGTCAGTGTCCCATCTTTCTTGGGTTTCAGAAAGTAAAGAGAAAACACCTGCTTGCCTTGAAGTCTGTGTGGGACCGGCTCTATTCCACCCTTTAATAACGGAGCTTTAACCTCTTTTTTAGGTCTCGCCTTTTCCATTCCGAAGGAATGGGAAATGGCGGGAATTCAAGTGCTCGAAATTCTCGTGAAACCACCGCTTTTTTCGTGCGGTTTTCATCGAGTTCACGTGGCCACAGGCACGCGCTTTTGGGCCATAAACTTTCCCCCTCCCCAGCCAGCTTTGCCAGCAGCATTTGCCTCATCAAAGGCTTCCGCTGCCCCGCCCTCACTTATTCACGGCCGCAGGCCGTGACTTCAAAGGGTGCATCTTGCTTAACAGGCCGGGCTGCACGCATGTCTCGCGCTTTAGAGGACCAACAATATAAAACCGAGCAGTGCACACCAACGTAAAAAGTAAAACAGTGGCTTTATCTGAAGAATTTAGTCACTGATAAGTATTAAACACTCATGTACACAAAATAGATGAATAATCAATTGCCTACTATAGACAAACATCGCAGGAAAAAAAACTCGCTACTGACACGGAGCCGAGGAGTCCTATTTAGAGAGCTGCCTCCTGAATACAAGTAACATCGCAGGAAAAACAAGCACTGGCGTTGCCAATAGGTCTCGCATTAGGAAAGTTTGTCATTTACAATACCAATAGGTTAAACTTTCCTAATGCGAGACCTATTGGCAACGCCAGTGCTTGTTTAAGAAGGTAATGGGGCTGAGGGTTTGTCTGTGAGGAGGAATGTTTGGTGTGTGGGAGGTAAGTTCTCGACAGTATACATCACGAATGATGGATATAATCTGAGGCGATCTCTGGCCACAGGTGGTTAAACTACTGCCGCCTTCCCCCGACAGGCACTGTGTGTCCAAGGAGAATGTGTGGTGAGTAGCTGCTTGGATGTGAAGGTTCCCGTTACGCAAGTTCCTTTGTCTGAAGCCTTCTCTGTAGTAACTTTTGCCTACTTTCTGGCGATATTGCTGCTGTTGCTTTTGGTATGTGCGAGTGTCAGAGGTGGTGATTTTGGAAGCCCCTCTGCCCTGATACCTCCGAAAGGACAGCTGGCATGGTGTAGTGGACTGCAAAGCTCCCCTGGATTTTGCGGTCTCTGTCTTTTTTTTCTAACTGGGAGTTAGTCTCCGAAGGGATTTTCTCCATTGAAGGTGAGGCTGCACCTCAGGCTTGAACTCGAAGATGTGTAGCCAGGTATGCCTACCTAGGAGAATGGAATAATGTATTCCTTTTACAGAAGTGTCAGTGCTATCCAAGGCACAACGTATGGTTGTGGTGGAGATTTGTCTACGCTGCAACTACGTCTTCCCCTCTCTTCCTGTATTGTTCTGGGAGATGTTGTATTAACTCTTCCACATTGTCCCAGGTGGCTCTGTTATACCAAGATAGTAATCCTACCGAATTACCTATGTGCCAATGTTTGGCGTGCCCCACTGCCACCCTTTTCCCTGCCGCATCTTTGCATTTACTTTCTTTATCTGGAGGAAGCATGTCTTCAGTACTTTGGGATGCTTCCCTCTTCCTTGAAATTGTCACTAATAGGTGGTCAGCTGTTGGTTGTCCCCTGGTGTAAAATGCGTCAGTGTGGGAATGTTTGCACTTCCTCTCAATGCGTGGCGCAAGGACTCAAGTTTGGACTGGGTCTTTAAATATCTCATAAGAGACCTTGAGCATGAACCCTATCTTAGGTAGGTATTGCACAGAGCGCTCTGTCTTAAAGAGTGTCTTAAGCAGAAAATCTGTTTCCTCCACTATGGTATGCATTTGTACCTTGTGCTATTTAGCTGCTCCCCAATTAATACTATGATATGAGGAGGTATAATCCGGAGGCAATGTTTTCACTGGTATTGGAAGTTCATGTCTGGATCAGGTAATACAATATTGTATGTGCCCAGGGCTCAGGGCTCTGGGGAGAGTCTACTTGTGATCTGTCATGTTCGTAATGACTAGGGCTCCCTGTATCTACATCAGTTGAGTGTATGGATGATGGCGACATAGGTTGAGGAGGTGGAGTAGAGTGGCAAAGGGCTTGTGGCCTTATATCCCATACTGTTCATCTTTGGAAGAGGCTCTGGAAGGTCAATATACTATCTCTTTCTTTAAAGGGTGTTCTCAAGCAAGTGTTCTTCCACAATAGGGAGCTTCTTGTGCATGAGTTCTTGGAGGGTTTAAAATGAGTTTCCCTTCATATTAGAGGCTGCTACCGTCCTAACTTTTTTCGGTGTCATGTGAGTCTCAGCACAGTCGAAATCAAAGAGGTCTGTCCCGTTGTTTTTTCAGTATCTGAGTCAAAGTGTGACTTTGCTCCAAGCCCTTGAATGGAGTCTACGTATGTCTCGGCTCTGATTAGGTGTGCATCGATGCCATGTGCTTTGTCAACTTCGATGGCTTTGTCAAGGCCAAAGGGAGACAAGGTGTCAGTCTTTCCTGCGCATGCTTTGATGGCTTAGTCGGGAGGCTTCTGCATGTTATCTTAGTGCCTGTCCCGGAGGCCTGGAACTCGATCAGGATTGAGTGTAGTCTTGTCCTGTCTCAGCTCCAAGGCACGCTCTTGGTGTGGACCAGAACCCAAAGGCTGTGTTGAACCCCAGGCGATGGTAGGTGGACTGTGGGTTTACTTTTTGGGCGTCAGGGGAATGTGGGTACTCATGGTCTTTGGTGTCGTTTTCATCCTGGGCCATGACCCCAATGCCGCCTATCCTTGTGTAGGATCCACTGTCGACATCACCAATTTCGCCATCCTCTTCATGTTGGCTCGACTAAGAGGCAACTTAGTGTGGGCTGCACAAGATGGCTCCCCCCTTGTCCAGGAATGTTCATTTCTTCATTGCAGATCTGTAGGTGTTGTTTGTCATCTGCTGAGAATTTAGCTTCCGCCATCATCTCCATGGTATATGCTAGGTGTCAATCTTGTCTGGAGCGCAGAGTCTTCTTGAACAGGCCGCAGGCTGCACAGTCTTATTCTTTATGCTCCTGCGACAAACAAAGTGTACTGGCGTCCTGCTGGTCTGAGTACGCGTATTTAGCCCCGCATCGAGGGAATTTTCTAAAAAGTCTCTCCTTTTTCCTGTCCATTACCCGGAGCCAATCCTTCTCAGCGGACCCTGGAACGGGCCTCTGGCCTAGAAGCCGACCGGAACGTAGCGGTCATTGTAAATCTTGATCCGACAGCCTCCTACTAATCTGTTAGGCTACCGTAGGTAGTAACGGCGGAGAAGATGCATTGTGCTCTGGCGTAGTCCATCTGAACCAGATGGCAGGAAAAACTCTTCCTAACAATTGAGCCGTTGAACATGCACATTCTGTTGATGAGGAGGAGGCTCAACGCCATAACAATAACAAAAAACGTTGACAAAAAAAAGTAGTAAAGTAGCAACTAGATGGCAGGAGGGTGCACAGTATGTGTTTTTAAGTAACAAGAATGCCAGATTTCAACTGATTAATTTCTTTATACTACACAGGTAATACCTCACTCCTGCTAAGATTAAGTATTTTAATGCAGACACCACCAAGTGTCCGCGTTGTGCTCTAGAGGTGGCGGAGTTCAGCCACATGATGTTGGAATGTCGACAACTGGGAACGTACTGGGAGGAGGTGGTTGATCTGCTCTGTGAGATTACAGAGCAACGAATAGAGCTTTACTTGGGTACCTGCTTACTTCACTGGTTTCCACACACGCCCAAAACGAAGGTAACAAGCAAGTTCTTAGATTTAGGTCTGTTGCTGGCCAAAAGAGACATCACAGCGCACTGGAAAGCTGTATAAGGGCCCGGCTTTCAGAAGTGGAAAGCGGAACTGCTAAAATGGGCAGCGAGGGAAAGCACAGTCCGGCTTCAGCATGCTAAGCGAACTAATAATGATAAGGCACTGGAGACTGCAAGGGCATCGGAGGCCTTAGTAGTTTTGCTGCAAGCGCCACAGGCAGGCTCAGATACCAGCTCGGCTTTGAACGCGCAGGTGGGTCGCCCTGAACCACATGGGCAGGAAGAAAACCCCTGAAACAACACTAAAAATCCACTGTAAGGAAGCGATTGGAGGCTAGCATGCATAGTATTAACGTATTCATGTTGTGTAATGCCGAGTGAATTATTGTTCAGTAACTCAGGAACTGCAGCATACTAAGACACACCAGTGGAAGTGGGAGGGCTAGGAGGGAGGTAGGAATGGGTTGGCTTATTTTTTGTTATATTACTTGGTTTAAATGTCACAGACACATCCTGGGTATTGGTCATTGATGAACCCATAATGGATTGATGCTTGATAAAACTGTACATTGCAAGGGGGAACTAATGTGGAGGCTGAATGCATGAGCCTTGCTGGATTACGGTGACAAGGACCTAAAGGAGCACTGATTAACAGGGATTGCAGATATTTTGACAAATGAGTACCTGTAATAACTTCCAATGTTACAATGAAAAAACCAATAAAAAGAAGTTTTTAAAAAAATGTGTGTCTGCAGCCAACACACGCAACGAATATGAGAAAAAGCTAGCTTGCAGGATCGAAACTACAGTGGGCAAGTGTGCAATGGCTCAAACTGGAGCCCCATGAGCTGGGTGAGTACCACACTAAGGTCCATGAAGAAACTAGATAGAGCTTCATTTCCTGCTCTCGGATCTCCTTTGGGTGAATGAGGGCAGACTTATTGCACAATTTTGAGTTGCGACCATAGCCCAAGCACCACAGGCACATGTAATTTGGGTCCATAACTGACATCTGTTTCCTTCGGGCCCGGTACAGATCGATTCCTATTGTCTTCCTGGGAGATACCTGGAGTTGTGGGAAATACAACAACATTGAGAGCAGAGCTCTGGATATGTATCACGCTGGTGGTGAGAAATGTGAGGTTAGACTGAACAACCACCCAGGGCATTATTGAACGTTAACCACTTACTCTTCTTATTGACACTTTTAAAAGTAGATTCCTCAACTTGTGATCGTTACCTTGTAGTCCAATCTATATACAAAATAAGGGTCCACTCAACCACACCTCCTCCGTAAGGGGGCAGAATGTGGGCAGTGTAATGGACTGCTCTACAGGACAGTGCAGCACTACTTTACTTTACTGGATCCGGAAAACCTTTTTCCCCAGCGGTACCTCTGCACGCCGGGGGCGGCATCGCCCAGCTCCGTCCTGACGTCGTCCATGGAAGTGACGTCAATGGAGCTATATAGGACCCCCCGGAGTGCTGACGTCAGTTTTCTGTGAAACTTTTCCAAGCCACAACGCATAGCCACTACAAAAAAACTGAGAGTATAGGAACAGTTTGCCAAAAAAGAATAAAAATCATTGAAACAACAAATTTCTCGGAACAACAATGAGAAGAAATCAGATAATGATGAGAAACATCACCACATTGAAAGAACACTCAACAATTGAAGGGACTAAAGGGAGCGAATAGAGCCCCCGCCCCCAAAAAAGTCCCACCAAAGCGAAGAGCTGCGGCCCCCGTAAGAGGAAACGGCAGTGGAAATAAATGCCAGGACAAAAGAAGGGCAATTTGTAACCACAGAATGGAACTGTATGAATGACAGTTAGTAACCATATACTGTAACTGTAAAGGACAAGACTGGAACAACATGCCTTATGAAAAGCGACCAGAAGTGAGCAACGACCAGGGATGCTTAACACAACCCCCACAATGACCGATGAACATCAGCATAGTCAAACAGAAGCACAACCCAATCGACTGCAGCAGAGACAAGGAGGCCCCAAGGAATGGGGGGGAAACAGACTAGGGCAGAGGGAGGGTAGAAGAACATGAGAATCTCCATGCCGCAGCAATCAGGGTGGAGGAACATGGAAAGCACAGAACCTAGCCACCCAAGAACTAAAGTGGCGGAGAGCCAAGGTGCTAAAACAGAATGACACACCCTGCCCCAGAGGCAGGCAAAGTAGAAAATCCTTGAGGTAGACCAATGCCACCTCCAAGGAGGCAAGTGGGTAGCAACCCAACTGGAAAGGCTCTCGCAGAATGGGGAGGATGGGTGGGTGTTAAGGAATCTGCGGCTAGACTGTGTCTCTACCAGATACATTGTTACCGAAAATAAGTAACTTGTTCATCTAATAGAGATATCTAGCTGCAGATTCCTTAACTTAGAATAGATACCAAAGCCATACCTCATTGGAGGAGGGTCTGCGAGTGAAAGCCACCAAGTTCCCAAGGGAAGTAAACCGTCAAACACAGTGACGAAAACAAGGTGGGGACAGCAATGCCAGCGGGGCTGACCCCAGACCCATAAACCTCAGCAATGCCAGCTGAGCTGACACTAGGCCACAAAGTAAAAAGTGGAGCATGAGCAAAGGAAGCCAGTACCACAATCCGTGAGAGGACGGCACAAATCCACCATCAGCCAAACAGGGATTAAACGAAAACATAGAACCAGAACGGTCAGTGCACAATGGCAGAATGCCACAGCTGCCATGAAAAGAGGGAAACTAAATACAGGATCCCAGAAGTCTTAAGAGAGAAAGCCCCAGCAAAGGGACTGAACAAAAGGACAGAGTCAGAACATACGTGAGCGGCACAGCATCAGGTACCAGCAAATTGTGGCAGAAGGCATCATGCCAAGACATGCACACAACGGCCACCATAGATGTGAACCACAAGAAGACACGGACCAGAACGTGTGTACCGTGAAAACCAAACCACTGCATAGGCCAATGAATCATGCGTGTCGACAGAGAAGGGTAGCGCTGCAGGAGGAAGTCAACCTGTCTACCCCACCCACAGGGTCAGCGGGGAAGGGCCACCAGCAAGCCCGACGCACCCAAGCTATCTCCAATGAAGGAAGGAGAGAAAAAAGAGGGAGAGGAATTCTGGGACAACTCCCAGAAATCACTGCAGGGAAACCCCACACGCATGCCTGCCCTCTTACGTGCGTACACAGCATCATAGAAACATGAAAAAGTCAAGAAATGGACAACCAAGGGGGAACTGGAAGAGGACCCCGAAAGTCATCCAAAGAGGCACCAATTGTGACAATGTGAACGTAGCAAGACACCCAAGTCCATGAACAAAGAAGGCGAACCCAACCTTCCGATCGGGATAGGAAAGGTTGAGTCACCATGAAACAGATGGGATACTGACCATCACACTAAGGAAGAAGAGGGAGTCAGTAACCCCCAGATACAGAATGTCTGAAAAAGCATAGCCAGAGACCGGATGATGCCAGAAGACATCTGGGGATAGAACAAGTCTGTCGAAAAAACGCAGCAGAGGCCAGAAGGAGAAACACCTGAGCAGTGTGTGGCAACAACAGAAAGACCTAAGATCAGGCCGGGAACCGGCAAAGGGAGGGAGCAGCCCTGGCGAAAACCCCACTGGCCATAGGCAAACTCCAACAGGGGGAGCCCAAGCCCATTCCAACACCAGGGAAGAAGACTACGCAGCCAAGACAGTCTCTCAAGGAACACTACCTGTCGCCTGCGATACTGCACACACCCAGTGTGGACCCACATGTGGTGCCTGCCCAGAACAAAGAAGAACAGGACTGGAGTGGAATGGAACAAAGCACCCATGCCCAAGACAGCCAAAGTGCTAAGGGCAGAACATAAGGCAGAAAGAAGAGCCAAATACAAGGCAGGAGGATGGGAATCCCTTTTTGGAATGCCAACACACCGGAGCAGACTGCATCCACAGAAGCAGGAAAGTGCAACGGAACAACCGTAGGCAGCAAAGAAGCTCCAGGAGAGGGCCATGCCAGCCTGTTGGCCTCAACAAAGGAGATGTTCCACCAGTGTTCCACCACAGCAGGAAGCAAAGAACAAAGGGGAATACGCACAGCAGAACCCACAGAAAAAAAAACCAGAGGGACAGGAAATAATAAAAGAGAACTCCACAGGAGCCCTTTAAAAATTCCCAGCAAGGAACAACAGCTACAAAATAGCCAACCAATACCCCACATAGGGTAAGTCACATCCCTTCAAAAACGAGGGACACCTCTTGAGACAAGCTCATAAGCAGAGCTAGAAAAGAATCATCCTAAACAGCTGGCCCAGCTGTACCAGAAGGAGGAACAAAAGAGACCCGGCGGAACAACCATACAGAACGTCTGGGCAATAATGTCTTGACCAGAGACGAAAATTATAAAAGCAGGGACAATAGTGCATTCGAAAACACCAGTCCTTAAAAAAAGACTAAAAATCTGTCAGTCCTCGAAAACTAGGGAGGAGGCGCCAGACTACCGAGTCGGCATGCTCATCAAACAGATGGACCCCATCAAAGGGCAGATCCCTGAAGTGCTCCCGAACATTGTCAGGGAAAGTGCCATCGTGAAGCCATGCATGGCGAGGCAGTGCAAATTACCTGGCCATAGCCCTACCCACGGAGTCAGTGGGGTCCATGTCTGACCGGACGGAAACCTGCGCCATGTTGCGGCTGTCCCGAATAAGTCTGACCAGGTCAGCATAAGAGCCCTGCGGCAAAGAGAGGAGGAGCTGCACGACCGAGTCCCAAAGGACAAAAATTGCCCGAGCAAACACGCAGGACGTGTTCGAGGATCGAAGGCCTGAGCTGGTGGACGCAAAGCCACTGCGGCCACACGATTCCAACCACCTGGACTCCTGAGTGGGAGGAAGCAACGGCGGAGGAGAGGAAGGGAGCGCTGCCTGAACTAGAATGGAGGGACAAACAAGCAGGGTCGTCTGGAGCTGGGCGATGGAGATGCACAATAGTGCGACCCACAGGAGCCCCCGATAAGGGTCTGGCCCAAGTCCCCAGAAGGATATCGTCCAAGGACCTGCCAAGAGGCAACAATGGCTCCACATCCACCGTGCCCTGGTGGAGAAGATCCAACAAAGGATCCGAAGGGAGGGAGACGGAGGGCGGCTGCAACTGCAAAATATCCGCAGCCCTGCAACTCGACCTAGCAAACTCAGCACCAGCCTCCGTGGCCACCCGATGCAGAGACAGCAATTCATCCGTTGGGTTTCGCGTGAAATCTGATGCCATTTGTTGTCTGGAGGTGCATATTGCAGCATCTCTATGTGATTGTCACCATATTTGTGCCTGTGAACTGCAGGCTAATCCGTCCACCCAATAATAGAGGCCCTGCAAAATGCTGGGCCGGCCAGTGTCGCATGGGCCGGCCAGTGTCGCATGGGCCCCTCCTATCCCATGGGCGCTTGCTCCACCATGGGCCCCTGCTCCATGGAGCAATGAAACAACGCCGGAGATAGAGAACCCACTGGGGTCACGTCCTCTACCAGCAGAAGAGCAGCCGGGGACGGAACCGGTGTCGTCCGACCTCGAGACTGCGTCGGAGCGACGTCGACGACCCCCGGAGAGGACTCGTCCGCCCGCCATCGACTTGACCTCCACCAAGGCAGGAGCCTGCGGGAAGAAACAACGTGAACTCGGAGTCGAGCTCCGCGCTGCAGCTGACTCCCGCGATGACGCAGGGAGTCCCACAGGGCTGTGCGAAGGCGCATCAGGAGGGCCAGACATCGCTGTGGGATGCCCTTCCAGGCCGTATCCAGACGTCGCAGCGACCCCGGAACCGGAGTCAAGGTACTCGGCCAGCACTGTATGTGAACCCACTTGAGAGCTCCCGACCACCCCCACTGTGGGGCCCAAAGCCGTCCCAGGGAGAGGGGGTGCTCCAAAGATGGCCTGCAGAGCCTTGGAATAGGCTTTCATCTCTGGGTCCGAGTCACACCCAAACCAAGAAACGGGTGGTAGGCTGGGGCCGACTCCTGAGGGCCTGTGTCCGGTGAGACCGGGAGAGCAGGCCCCGACATATCGCTTGTGCGAGGTCAGCAACTCCGTGACTTCTTCCGGTGCTTACCTGACGCAGGCGAGCGATGTCCACGGAAACGACTCCGGGACGTGTGCCGGACAGGAACCTCAGCATGGGAAGAACTACTCCGTACGGAGCCTTCCACTGGAGATGGACACCGACGCTGCTAGGAGTCCGACTTCAGTTACAGGTGCCGGCAGGTGTTGCACTCGGCGGAGTGGTGGTGCTCACGCAGGCACCACATACAAATCTCGTGGGGGACCGTCACCGACATCTGCCGTGAACAGGATGCACACGACTTGAAGCCTGAGGGCATCGTCACACTGTGTCAGACACAAAAAGGCGTTGTGAAGGCCTGAAAAGAAACAGGCCAGAGGAACCACTTCTCCCAAATCCGCGTTGGGACGGGGAAAAGAAGAAAACTGATGTCAGCACACCGGGGGGGGCACTCCTATATAGATCCACTGACGTCAACGGAAGTGACGGAGCCGGGCGACGCCGCCCCGGCGTGCAGAGGTACTGCTGGAGAAAAAAGTTTTACGGATCCAGCATGACGCCTGGGGAATATTCTAAGTTAAGGAATCTGCAGCTAGATGTCTACAGATATCAAATGTGCAAAAGTTATTGCGACGAGTACTTGAGTTTTTAAAGTCAACAAATGGAGATTCCAACTTTGGGCATACTTCATGAGGAGGGTTAGTACCAAATTAAGGTACAACTGTAGAATCACAAAGCAAGCTCGAGAAAACAGGAGAGCCCTTTGCAAAAACACATCACAAAGGGCGATTTAAATAATGAGGGATGACCAGGAAAATGAAGACGGGCCCAAAGGAACAAGCAGCAAACTTTAACAAGGCCCGAAGCAAAGGCTTGCTGAGCCAAAGACAAAACAAAGAGGTAAGGAAAATGCTACTCACCTTACCAGTATGCATCTGTTCTTGGCATGTAGAGCTGTAGATACGTATTCTTATGCATAGATCGCCATCTGTTGTTGGGCTCTGATGTTTGCACTTTGTTTTTATCTTGGAAAAAGTCTTTGTAGTCACGAGGTAGGGGACTCTTCCTTAGGATGATCGTGTGCATGGGCATCGACTCAATATCCAGATTGTTTTGCCATGTAGAGTTATGATGGAGTTAGTAAGAAATAGACAGGGATGTCCATGTGTAATGTATCTGAATAAGCTAATACTGGAATAGATCGAGGTATCCGGGAAGGCGCATACGAATCTTCAGCTCTACATGCCAAGAACAGATGCTTATGGGTAAGTAGCACTTTCCGTTCGAGGCATATAAGCTGTAGATCGTATACTTATGCACAGACTATACAGCAGTTACCCCTTTAGCGGTGGCTACCTGTATCTGTTGCAGTGGTTTGAAAGTGTTCTTAATACAGCCAGGCCCACACTAGCCTGTTGTTTTGCCTGCACGTCTACACAATAGTGTTTTGCAAAGGTGTGTGGTGTAGACCAAGTTGCTGCTTTACAGATGTCATCTAGGGGAATGCGCCCTAAGAATGCCATAGATGCCCCTAGTTTACGTTTGGAGTGAGCTCTAGCGGGAATGGTTAACATGCGTTTGGCTTTAGCGTAGCATATTTGGAAGCATTTAACAATCCACCTTGCAATCCCTTTTTTTGAGATAGGATTGCCTTTATGAGGTGGGGAGAAAGCCACAAAAAGTTGTTTAGTCTTTCTAAAGGATTTTGTTTTTTTAATGTAGTAAAGTATCGCTCTTTTTACATCTAGCATGTGAAGAGCTTGTTCTGCTACAGAGTCTGGTAGAGGGAAAAACAATGGGAGTTCTACAGACTGGTTAAGGTGAAAAGCAGACACAACTTTGGGAAGAAATTTTCGGTTAGTTCTAAGAACCACTTTGTTATGATGGATTTGCAGAAATCGTTCTTGTATGGTTAATGCCTGGAGTTCACCGACTCTTCTGAGAGAGGTGAGCGCAACCAGGAAAGCTACTTTCCAGGTGAGAAATTGTAATTTGCATTTATGCAGAGGTTCAAATGGGGGCTTTGATAGCTGGTACCCTAACCAAAGACAAGTGTTGTCTGTTTTGGAGATAGACTGCTATTGCAGCGAGATTTAGTCTAATGGATGTATACGCTAGGTTACACTGTTGTAGATGCAAAAGGTAACAGACGATGTTTTGAATAGAAGCATCTAGTGGGTTGATTTTGTTATTTGTACAGTAAATTACTAATCTTTTCCACTTCGCGGCATAGTAAGCTCTAGTGGTAGGACTTCAAGCCTCTTTAATGATGTTCATGCAGTCTGGCAAGAGATTGAGGTAGCTAAACTCTATGATTTGAGGTGCCAGATAGCAAGCTTGAGTTGACTGGGATCTGGACGCCTGATCTCTCCATGGTTCTGAGTGAGAAGCTTGGGTTAGAGGCGTAGCTTTCGATGAGGAACTACTGATAGTTCCAAGAAGGTTGAGAACCATGGCTGTCGGGCCCATGTTGGAGCAATGAGGATCATTGTGAGGCAATGCTGTTTGAGCTTCCTAACCACTAGTGGAATGAGTGGGAGAGGCGGAAAAGCGTATGCAAATCTGTCTGACCAACTCATCCATATCGCATTACCTATGGACAATGGGTGTGGATACCTGGCGGCGAAGCTTGGGCATTTGGAGTTGAGATGCGTGGCGAACAGATCTATCTCTGGTTGTCCCCACTTGTAAAAGAAAGGTTGAAGAACTTGAAGATGAAGTTCCCACTCGTGTATCTGTTGTCTCTGATGACTTAACAGATCTGCAACCTGATTGTGAACTCTTGGCAGATGTTCTGCTAACGGGAAGATTTTTTGAGGAATGGCCCACCTCCATATGGTCTGCGCCAGCCGGGAGAGCTGCAAGGAGTGTGTTACTCCCTGTTTTTAGATGTAGTACATGGCTGTCCTATTGTCGGTGCAGACAAATACAGCCTTGCCTAATAGGTAATGTTGTAATGACTTTAGAGCTAGAAAAATGGCAAGTAATTATGTGGAGTAGCTTTTGCTGTGGTGTCCATGTGCCCTGTACTTTGTGCTCTGCTAAATGAGCTCCCCAGCCGGTGAGGTGCGTCCGTGGTTAGCACCATCTGTGGAACTGGCTCTATGAACGGCCGTGTTCCACCACTGCAGAGAGCGGTGGGTCCGGCCGTCCACCACCACCAGATCTTTTCCTTGTTGGTGAGCCTGGTTCCATTGGCTTCGCTAAGCACTCTTGCAGGGGGTTGTGAAAACTCGAGGTGCTGTAGTCACACCGAAAGGGAGGACTTTGAACTGGTAATGCTGAGCGTCCAGTACGAACCGAAGTTACTTTCTGTGAGCTTGGTGGATGGGAATGTGGAAGTAGGCGTCCTTGAGATCTCGGGTAGCAAGGAAGTCGCCCTGTTTTAACAGAGGAAGGACCTGCTATAATGTGACCATATGGAAGTGGTTGGATTGTATGTAAAGATTTAGGGGTCTCAGGTCTAGTTTAGGTCTGAGGGAGCCATCCTTTTTGGGAATAAGAAAATATAGGGAGTAAACTCCTGTGTTTTGATGGTGTACTTGAACTGGTTCTATTGCATTCTTCTGCAGTAGAGAGGCAACTTTTTGTTTTAGGAGTGTGAGATGCTCTTGTGACATGGGACGCTGTCTAGGTGGTATTGTTGGAGGAGTGGAAGTGAGCTCCAGGCAATAACCCGACTGAACTATTTGTCTCACCCACCTGTATGTTGTGATGGAGTTCCAGACAGTTAGGACCTGTTGTAATCTGCCCCTGACGGGAGTGGAATGGTCTGGGGGGAGGGGAGGGAAGTCACTGCTTGGGAATGGAGGCATTGCGGTTGTTGTTACCTCTGCTTCTACCTTTAGTGTTGTTACCGCTATATCCTCCTCTGTAATAACCTCTGTTGGGCGAGGATTGGGTGGGTGCTTTGTAAGAAGAGGAGGCGTTATTCATTGGAAAATCTTTGGAGGCACCCCTGTAAGAGGAGCGATTAAAGGACGCTCTGGGAGTCTGCGTTTGTAAAGCTCCCATGGACTTTGCAGTGTCAGTATCCTTTTTCATTTTTTCTAGTGCATTATCAACTGTAGGGCCAAAAAGATGTTGCTGGTCAAAAGGTTGATTAAGAATACTGGTTTGTACCTCTGGTTTGAAACCAGAGATGCACAGCCAGGCATGCCTACGTAAAAGTATACCTGTATTTATTGCCCTTGAGGCTGTATCAGCAGTATCCCAATCACAATGGATGGAAGTATTAATAATGACCTTACCTTCCTATATTAAGTCAGAAGCCCTGGTCTTATATTTGTCTGGCAAATGTTGCATAAGGGGGGTTCAAGCTCATCGTAGTGAGCTCTATCATACTTTGCCAATAGAGCTTGGGTGTTAGCAATACTCCAGATGTTGGCTGCCTGCGAGATGGTGTGTTTGCCTTAAGCATCTAAAAGTTTGGACTCTTTATCAGGGGGTGGAGCCTCCCCTGTTGTCTGTGAATTAGTTTTTTTCCTGGCATTTGAGACTACTAATGAGTCTAATGGCAGCTGGCCTTTGATGTAGGCTGGGTCAGTTGGAGCGGTTATATACTTTTTCTCCAATCTGGGATTAATTACCCTGGCCATGACGGGGTCTTTGAATACCTCTGGTGCGTGCTTTACAACCCCTTTAAGCGTTGGTATTATGGTTGTGGTTTTATGTGTTGGTAATAGTGTGTCCATAAGGAAGTCGTCTTCTACTAGATCAGTGTGTAGATCGACCCCATGAAAGGTTGCTGCTCTATGAATGAGTTGTGTAAACCCTATAGTGTCATCTGGAGGAGATGGCCTAGAAGGGTATGCGTCATCTTGTAGCAGATCTGGGGCATCTTGCGCATTATAATCGTCCCAAGGATCATCTGATGGTCCAGGAATATCCTCTGGGTCACCTACGGGTTGCTTATCTTCTATCCCCCTGAATAATCATCCTTATCATCATCTGCTGGTGCAGGGCTGTGTGGGATGAATGGTGAATGTGCAGGGGAAATGTCAAGGTCTTGTACTTCTGGAAGTGGTGAAGGTACCCTTATAGAAGTCTGAGCATGCTTTTTGAGAGGGACTGGAGGTGTGGTGGGAGGGTCCAGCTTCATTTTAGCAGGCACAGTAATGACATGTCCAGTCTTTGGATGAATAAGAGTCTTTTGTTTTGGGTCTGGACGGAAAAGCTCTTCTGTGGAAGTATCCTTTTTCTGCACCAACTTTTCTTGCTTGGGGCTGAGTTGTTTAGAAGGTTTAGCGGTGTCTATTACAGTCTTTGGAGCAGGTTTTGGTTCCGAAGACTTGTGGTCAGAAGCTTTCTTCGTGTCATGTTTTTTATTCGGGTCGGATGTTTTTGGATTCGGAGTTTTTGGTTCCGAAGCCTGTTTCGGTTCGACAGCTGCCGAAGTGGACTTTGGTTCGACTTGTTTCTGTACCGGAGTTGACTTCAGTTCGATAGTTTTTGGTGTGTAAACTGTTTTTGGTGCTGAGCTGGTTTTCGGCTCAACCGATTAGGGTACCGAGGTTTGCTTCGGTGCCGGAGTTAGTTTTGGTTTAAGTACTTTTTGTTTATCTGGACCAACAGGCTGACTCAAGCCCGAGTCGCCTAGAGGCTTTTTGGTAGTCTTTGTTGCCGTGCCGGAAGGCGGGGCGTCGGAAGTTTGTGATCGGTGAGCACCTGGACCCGAAGGTAGAACTGAAGCCTGGCCCGGTATGGGGGTGTGAACAGGCTCGACACTTTTACTCACGACCTGTTGACCAGCTGGAAGGGGATCGTCTGATTGTTCTTCGCTCCGGAAGCTGAATCCTCTGCACCGGAAACGACGACTTCCTCCTGCTGACTCTAAATTGCCTGGAGTATCTTCGACGATGTTGTCTGGTGCCGATGAAGAGGATTGTGCCATGACTTCGAGCTCGACGGTCTTTGATTGTTTTCTTAGACCGTAACGAAGCATAGGCCCGGCAATCTCAGCTCTCGTGCTTTAGGGACAAGCACAGATTGAACACCTCATCTAGATCGATGTGGGGAAATGTGTGTCCACACTGAGGGCACTTCTTGAAGGGTGTTCTTTCCATGAGCCAAAGGCCCAATTACACAGTTGGGCCCAACGATCACCGGAACTCGAGACGTGCAAGCTTTTTCGATGCAAGTAATAAGGAAATCGCAAACGAAGACGATACCGACGGTAAAATCAAGGAATAGGAGTCGAAAGGAGATAGGTAACGGGACCGAGCGATAAACACGTCCGAGCCCGATGGGGGGGAAAAAAACAATCTGAAGATGGAGTTGATGCCCATGCGCACTATGCTCCACAGGAGGAGTCATCTACCAAACAAAGACTCTTCCAGGACAACAACAAAATCATCCGGACCCACCACCAGATGGCGATCTATGCACTAGTGTGGGATCTGCAGCACATATGCCTCAAACACATATTTAGATGTCCTCCATATGCATATAAGGAGCATACACCCATGTGCTCAGATTGCTCAAAGTAAGACAGCGGAAAGATGGAAGAGGCTCTCTGACACTGGCGGATCTCTATCCAGATAATAGGTTTTTGACTTGCACAGCATCGCAGGAGACATTTGGGATTAGGTCAGGCCTGTTTGTACAATATGTCAAGATACCACGCACTGCTAGAAAAATATGGGCTGTGTTTCCAGAAACACCTACCCCCCACTTACACAATGGTAGAGACGCTCAGCCCATCTAATAGTAAGAGACTAATTATATTATATATGGCATTAACAAATGCCAAACCACTAGCTAAATTAAAGTTGCAGGACAAATGGCAGGAGATTGCTGAATTACATTTTACTGATGCAGAATGGGAGAAGACTTGTATGGGAACAAAAACAGTCTTGAGTAATCCACGCTTTAAGCGTGTTCAGTACAATTATGTTCATATGACAAATGTAACACCAATAAAACAGAGCAATTTAGCCAGTCCATCAATGTCAAGCGTAAGAGACTGATTTTATAAATCTTACCTGGCACTGCCAGGTGGTACATGGGTTCTGGAAGAAAGTATTAATCATGCTAAAACACTGTATAGGTAGAACTATAGCTTGCACAATTACACAATGTATACTTGGACTCATACCAACAGAGAAAAAAGGGTAAGATGGGCAGTAAATCTATACTGCTAGGTATAATGTTCGTACAGCCCATACACTGGCTGAGAGTTAGGCCACTGACAAGCACATACTGGGATAACGATATGACTGAATGGGTCCTGCAGATGAAACAAAAATGAAACAAGTCAGACAGGTTGAAAAACGGATAGAAGATTAAATGGTGTGATGGTAATGGTCAGTTTATTGATGGAGACTCCGGACACCAGGCCATCCTGAGAAGCTTGGAGTAAGAGGGAAACAGTGTAAAGACTAATATATGGTCGAATGATGATAGTTCAACACCAACAGGATTAATATATTAGCATATGGCGATAATCCCCGGAGCATTGATTTCGCTGTACTGGTTATGAGATGCCTTTGATGGGGGGGTAGTACGGGTTGGGACGATAAGCACATGAAAGTGACTAAGATTGCCTAATGAGAACATTTAGGTTAGGTTGTGTGTTAAATGGTTATTGCAATTGGAACTGTCCTGGCTGCACTACGTGCTGATTTTGAAACAGGATTATCATGGATATTTTAAAATGTGTTATTCTCCTTTACACTTCAAAACAAAAAAAACTAAAAATTTAAAGATAGTATATGCAATAAAAATATTAAGGGAAAAAAGAAAACATGCGGGTAACTAATCCAGGGGTCAAACACTTGCACCAAAAAATAATTCCATTACATTTTGTTACAACAGTGCGGGGTTCTTCTACACAAGTAGGGATACTTGCAACAGGTGCAGCAACCCTTAGTGTTAATGCACTGGTAGATGTGATACTTGTACTGGGGCAAAATACAGTAGTATTTGTATTATACTTATAGAGCGCCTATCACCCAAGGTCTCTAAGCGCTAAGATGTTGACACAGTTCGAAATACAAATGCACTACAGTATCTGGCAGAACAGCAACCTCCTGTGGACCTAACCATAGGCTTCTCGAAAAAGCACTGTTTTAAAGCACTTTCTGAACGGTAAGAGCCTGGTTTCTTTACGAAGAGTGTCTGGTAGTTTATTCCAGAGTTTCGGAGCCACTACGGAGAAGATTCGGCCACCCAGTCTAGCTCCTTTAAACCGTGGGCAGACCAAAAGATTTGCGTCTGATGACCGGAGCAGACGACTGGGTGCGTAAACCTTCAAACGGTCCCTGATATATTCTGGGACTATGCCATATTGTGATTTATGTGCAATACATAAAACCTTGAATTCGATGCGCTGTTTCATTGGGAGCCAATGCAGCTGCTTTAATACTGGGGTTGCGTAGGCGCTTCTGGGTAGCATGTAGATTAACCTAGCAGCATCATTCATGACAACCTGCAGTTTTTTTTTGGAGTGCCTCAGGTAGCCCAAGATACACTGCATTCCCATAGTCTAGACGGGAAAGAATTAGCGCAGTCACCACAGTGTGTCTAGTTGATACTGACAGCAGGTGAACCAACTTCCAGAGTGGCCGCATTAAGCCAACACAGCTCCCAACTACTGCTGAAACTTGCTGCTTTAGTGACAAATCAGTGTCCAACCTGATACCTAAACTCTTAACTACGGGTACTGGAGAGGGCACTGTGCCTAGCTCTAAAGGCCAGCAACAGCTGGACCAAGGTGAAGCCATTGCGGACAGCACCAGGACCTCCGTCTTATCTGGATTAATCTTCAATGAATTGAAAGTCATCCAGTTAATGATAAACCGGAGGATATTCTGAACATTGACCTGAGAGGAAGTAGTATTATCAATACGGATGATCAACTGCGTGTCGTCCGCATAGTTAAAAACTTGACAGTCCAGTTTGGATAGTACATGAAGTAATGGCTGTAGGTAGATGTTGAATAAGAGGGGGGACAAGGCTGAACCTTGGGGTACGCCCAACCCCAACATACCAGCCTTAGATGTATGCTCTCCCATCTGGACTCTCTGAGAATGATCAACCAGAAAAGAGGAATTCCAGCGGAGGGCAGTCCCCGATACTCCCAACCGGCCGACACGGGCCACCAATTTATCATGGTCTACCGTGTCGAACGCGGCTGAGAGATCCAAAAGGATAAGAGCAGAAGGGACCTTCCTATCTGCTGAACATCATAGATCATCTAGCACTGAGAGCATCACTAATTCCGTGCTATTATGTGCTCGGAAACCAGCTTGTCTGGAATGAAGACAATTATTGTCTCCAATATAAGATGAAAGAGCACAGAGCACATGTTGCTCCAAGATCTTGGCCATAAAAGGGAGCTGAGAGATCGGTCGGTAGTTGTTTAGATTTTTTTACATCTGCTTCAGTCTTCTTAAGCAGGGGGGTAACTAGAGCTTCTTTAAGTTTCAGTGGGACCATCCCGCTAGCTAATGATGTGTTCAGTAAAGTCAGTATATCCCCTTCCAAAACGGGCATGATAGCTTGAAACACTTTAGGAGGGCAGGGATCTTCGGGTGAGCCAGATTGAATTTTAGATGTAATACAAAATAAATCATAAGACCCAAGGGGGAGAAAATCCAGCAAAGGATTATTTTGTGGCATTAGTAGTTCCTCTTCTGGCGGAGGGACAGAGGTGACGCAGGAGTTATTTATATTAGAAATAATATCCTTGACTTTAGTCAGGAAGAACTCTTGCATCTTCTCGCACTCATCCTGGTCAACCTCTGGACTGGGTACTTTAGGACAGCTTAACTCTCTGAGGACTTTAAAGGATTCCTTTTGGACATCAACTGCATTCTTTATCTTGAGTTCATAATAGCTAGATTTAGCTTTAGCCACAGATGATTTATAAAGTACCAAATTAGCATTATATATGGATTTAGAAACGGAATCCATAAAATGCCTCCAGAGGCGTTCAGATTTGCGGAGAGCTTGTTTTTCCGTTCTCAGGGCTGGAGTGTACCAGGGCGCTCCCTTACTGTTTTCCGAAAGCCTAGTCCTTACCACTGGCACAGCATGATCAACCGCGACCAGCACGTCGGTTACCAATTCTTTATACATTAAATCCAAGTTGGTGGCCTGGGCTGGGGAAGATGCAAGATCCCCAGGACTCTATTATATTTAGCTTCATCGAAGGCTTCCTTAAATTTATCAAGTTTTAGCCATTTACGGTACATTTTCCATCGGGCCGCTCTGTGTTTCAGACAATTGTCCAAGACCAGTATGCCCTTAATCAAGAAATGATCAGACCAGCTACAGGGGCTATTGACAAGGTGTGAGGTTTGTAAGAGATTTGAGGTCCAGATCAGATCCAAAATATGACCTTTATCATGAGTGGGATGGTTTACAATCTGACGAAGGCCCATCGTAATCATGAGGTCATCAAAATCACTAGCCAACGAGTCTCTTGGGTTTAGATCCCAGTGATAGTTAAAATCACCGAGAACCAGAATTTGCTGATATTTTGAACAGATGTTAAACATAATTTCATAAAACTGATGATTAAAATTAGGGGGGGAGTCGGTCGTGGCGGGCGGTAAACAATAATCACAACTAAACAGGCAGAAGCAAATCCTAGCCTAATCGCCAAGACTTCTGCTCCATCAAGGCTTTCCTCAATGATTGTCTCTGTGCTGCAGGAATTGCGAAGGAAAAGAGCTACACCTCCCCTTCTTTTATTCTCCTGACGATTATATGTCAAGGCTCTGAACTGGGGGGGCAGGGAAGCTACAATGTCAGGCCCTGACCTTTCATTAATCCAGCTTTCTGTACGTGCCAACAAATCGAGTTTCTCATCCTGTAGGAGTGAGAACACCTCGAGAGAATGTTTTGCAAGGGACCGGGTATTTAATAGGGCAAAATGTACTTTAGACCTAGTTTCTAAGCAAGCCTTACCGGCCTTGCTATCTGATCCTGACTTCGACACTCCATTCAGTGGAACACTAAGACCATCTGCTAATAAATTCTCTCGATACAATGATTCCATCACCGAGTCCTTTAGTGAGCGTTGGGATGAGGTAGAGTGCAGTAAAATTATTGAATTTTAATTACTGTAACTGGAGGACAGTTTATAAACAAGAAAGACTTAAATAAAAAAAAAAGCTAAAGAAAGGAAGTAGAAAACAATGTCAAGGTAAAGTGTTTGCCCTACTGCCCTGGCACTAAAGTGCACGTGTCTTGCAGCAAAAAGACGGGGCTCTCAAAGCAAGAGAGCTTATGATTGAAGTAGGGGGGTTTGCCGACCAATGCTGTAGGAGGTGGGTGGGGACGCAAAATGTGAATGGCAATCGAATAGACTAATGGATGACGAGTGCTCACCCAAAGTTAGTTTATGTAATTCCAAATGTATGTATCTTTTTTATCTTATATGATTTTTGTTCATTAGGTGAGATCATCACAATCTAAGTCACACCTAAAAACTGCAACAAACAGTGGGAAATCACTGCCCAATTTCAACACTGTATTACGCACAGCATTTTGTCATGGCAAATTCCATCACGTCATCGGCCAGATGACCCACATGCAGCATCTTTCAGTGCTCAATAATTAAAGGTAGAAAGCTGCACTGACCTCGTCGTAGCGGTACATCAGCTTCAGCCCCCTGCAAGACTTCTGCTTCTCCACGTGCCGCAACGCGCACTCCAGGCAGAACACCACGTTCTCGTTCTCCTGCACCACCTGCAGAGTCAGAGGGACAGGATTACCAATGCTTGCAACTGCTCGTGAAGACCCATTACCAGCGGATCTCATGAAACAATATTGTCCCCTTCCTAATTATGAATGGCATCAGTCGAAATCCGTTATTTCATGACTATTCTGTGCTCAAATCTTAAGGTGTGTATTTGGGTCTACTTTGGAAAATATAGCTATATCTTTTTTTTAAAACTTTCTTTTTTATGTTTTTCTGAACAAGTATAACTAACATGACAAGTTATCCAGTTTTGTATCATACATTGAGCACTCGTAGCTATACATGGCAGGCACAGAAAATTTGCAGTGATCAAAAAGGAATTGCCTATGGGGCATAGAAAGGACAGGTGAGGATGTCCGTGGAAGGAGCAGTACTTTGGAAAATATTAACTGAACTGTACCGTTCATAAATTCACATTCTTGCATTATTCTGCCATCTAGTGGCGCAATAGAAAACAGTCTCAAAACAAAACAATTGCCTGTCTTGTTGAAAGCAGTTGATAACAGGACCAATTGGCTATCTGGAGGGCAAGCCCCTGTGCATTACCACAGAAAACCGCCCTGGCCCAGCTGAGGCTCTTCTTTCTGAGACAGTGGGCCACCAAAGCCTCAGAGACAAGCGGTGGATCTGAATCTATAATCGATAAGCAGGTCTATCATAGCATTTCTTCTGATCTGCCAGTGACGAACTTGAACGTGCTTGCCCCTGCAATAGAAGAGCTACAAAAAAGTACACACCCGAGAGATGGATAATCTTTATCACATTTGAACAGGCAGTTGCATTTCATGGCACTTGGAGGTTGAAGCAAATCACACAAGTATTATAGCAGTGCGCTTGTCCCGGCAAGAACAACAAGAAGTGACAAGGCCATAGGCCCAACTTTAAAGGAATGTTGTATGGCAATGTGAAGAATTACAAGTAGATAGCATGGGAATGGATATGTATTTGTGTGAATAGAAAGAAAAGTAGAATAATATTGGTGTAGGTTAAAAGGGCAAATGAAAGTTGTGCTGTCACACCAGAACAAAAAAACATATGGGTTAACGACTGCCCCCGCCCATATGTGGTGTTACAAAAGGAAAAACACCACAACATCTTTAGTTATTTATTTATTTAGAAAGTTTTATATAGCGCGAACAAGATCTTTGCAGATATCAGAGCGCTTTACAAGGGCATGGGGATAAAAAATACAAAGTAATAAAGCGTATATACAGAGTAATATATGAGGTAGTTAGGTACAAGGTGCTAGTTACATAGGTGAGACAAAGGACATGAGGTAGGTCACAGGTGAGGTAGTGTCGGTACACAGTGTATAGACAAACAATTGCGTCAATAGTATAAAGTGCAATAATAAGGAGCATATACTTGCTTAAGCGTGTTTAGAATATTTAGAGTTTAAAGGTGGGCACAGTTGAGGTAGGTGTGAGCAGGGTGTATAGTCCCACAGGTGCGAGAGTATTAGGGGAGTAAGGAACGTTGAGATGGAGAGGGTAAAGTGTGCAAAGTCAACCAGGTGCGTCAATAATATAACAATATACATAATCAACCAGGTGCATCAAACATTATAACAAAATACAAAGAGTGAGCGTATACAGTTAAGTAATTCGATAACACGGGTGGTACAGTAGACCAGGGTCGGGCAGGACTTACAGGGCAGATTCATGAGTGATACGGAGCAATAGATCATGTGTATTTTGCCATGAGGATCGCTTTAACTTCCCTCTTAAAGATTGTTTCGGAGGAGATGAGCCTTGTTTCCGGAGGGAGTGAGTTCCAGATCCTGGGTGCCATTCCTGAAAAGGAGCGTTTATAAGTTTTTTCCTTCCGAAATCTTCGAGGTTTCAGCAAAAGATTGTTTGTGCTTCTAGTAGTTCGGGAGCCACCCAAAATTGTCAGCTTTTGAGTGAGATAGGGGGGTGAATTCAGGTGCACAGCCTTGTGTGTCATGCATGCGATTTTCAGTTGTATTCTGGCTTCAAAAGGTAGCCATTTCAGTGATTTAAAGTCCGGGGAGATATGCGAGTGTTTTTTTGAGCCAGTGACGAGTCTCGCTGCGGCGTTAAGGGACGCTCTTAGGGGTGCCGTTGTAGTTAGGGGGAGCCCGCAGAGGGCGGGGCTACCGTAATCTATGTGCGGGATGACTATAGATTGTACTGCAGTTTGGAAGTCTTTGGCAGGAAGGAAGGGTTTAAGTTTTCTCAGGGTATTGATTTGGAAGTTCGCTCCTTTGGTTGCCTTGCTGATGTGCTGCTGCATGTTGAGATTGGTGTCCAGTGTTATGCCTAAAGATTTTGCTGAGTCTACTACGATGGGCTGTACATTTAGAGCCGTTAATTGCTTAAGCCATGTTTGAGCCGTGGATATTTTAGCGGGAGGTGAGATCAGGAGGAACTCGGTCTTCAGAGCATTGAGTTTGAGGTGATTCTCAGCAAGCCAGGATTGGGTGTTTCTGATCGTGGTGTTCAGAAGCATGATGTCCTTGGGAGATTGTATTTTGAGATAAAGTTGGGTGTCGTCGGCATACATGTGAAAGTGCACATTAGATGCCTGTAGCAACGTAGTGAGAGGTTCCATAACTAGGTTGAACAGTGTTGGGGAGAGGGAGGATCCTTGAGGGACGCCTAGCGATACAGGTACCGGAGAGGACAGCAGGTTGTTGCTTTTGAATCTTTGTGTCCGGTTGTGTAGAAATGAGGTGAACCACTTTAGAACAGTCCCAGATATGCCCATTCTTGTGTTTAACAGTTCGAGTAAGTTCTCATGTTTAACTGTATCGAATGCTGAGGAGAGATCCAGAAGGATGAGGAGGCAGGTATCGTTTTGGTCTAGGATTTGGAGGGCATCGTCCACTATGTGAGTCATGGCAGTTTCGGTACTGTGCCCTGCTCGGAAGCCTGACTGATGAGCGTTTAGGAGATCAAACTTATCTATGTGTTTAGTCAGTTGTAGTTGTACGCATTTTTCCAACAGTTTAGCGAGAGTGGGAATGTTTGTAATAGGGCGGTAATTGTTTAGATCAGTGGGGTCTGCTGTTGGTTTTTTCAGTAGCGGAGTGACTTGCCCTACTTTGAGGGCGTTGGGGATGGATCCTTGTTGAAGAGAGCTATTGATAATCTTTGACCAGAGTGGGAGAAGCCAAGGGGAAAAGTCTTTTACAGCGTTAGCAGGAAGGGGGTCAGAGAGGTGATTGGAAGGTTTCAAGGTGTTGAGCAGTCTGCCAATTTCTTCTTCGGAGTAGGTGTCAAAGGCTGACCAAGTAGCATTGTTCTTTGGTTGAGGCACTGCTGTGTGTCGGGGGTTGGAGTACAGGATAGCGTCATTGAGGAGATCGCTTCTTATTCTCTCAGTTTTTTGGATAAAGAAGGCAGAGAAGTCTTCGCAGGAAGGAGTATCGCCCATGGAGCTGGGTGTCTGGGGTTGCTCTTTGGATTGTGTTCTGACTAACTCAAACAGTTTTTTTGGACGGTTTTTAGCTTGGGCGAGTTGGAGGCTGAAAAAGTTTCTTTTTGAGCGTTTTATTTTCCTGAAGTAGGCGTTTCTCTGTATCTTTAGACTTTTTAGGTGCACTGCAGAAGGGGCTGATCTCCAGGTGCGCTCTGCCATTCGCATGGCCCGTCTATCCTCATTGAGGCTACCGTCATACCATGGGTTGGAAGTCTTCTTGGACGAGACTCTTTTCAGTTGCATGGGCGCCGCCTCATTGATTATTGTGGACATAGTATTGAGATAGTAGTCAGTCAGAAGTTGAACGTCTGAAACGCCGGGAGGGGGAAGTAGGCGATTGCAGCTGTTAGGCGGTAGGGAGTTTGGATTGAGTTTCTTCAAGTCTCTTTTCCACACTTTGTGCTTAGGGGGTTGAACTGAGTTAAGTCTGATTTTTTCCTTGATGAGGAAGGAGACAATGTAGTGATCTGACCAGTCACAAGGTTGGATTGACTCCAGTTGAATAGCGCCCTCTTTGGAGATGATAAGGTCAAGGGTTGAACCTCTCTTATGGGTCGGGTTATTGCATATTTGGTTGAGATCAAGTGCGTTGAGAAAGCTTTTGAGGCTGTTTACCACTGTGTCACTGCTGTCATTCCAGTGGAGATTGTAGTCGCCAAGGAAAATTTGGGTGTGCTGCCGTCCTGAGTTGGCTGATATTGTATCCATGAGTTGTTGGACGAAGGAGAGATTGTCCCCAGGTGGGTGGTATATAATGTGTAGTGAGCATACCGGTTTGCTTTCGCTGATGATATCGAGGCAGAGGTATTCACAGGAAGTAAGAGAGGGTACGGCCACTTTGGAGACTGAGAGGTTGCTTCTGTAGATGCAGGCAATTCCACCGCCTGTCTTTATGGCCCTGTCAAGTCTAATGATACAGTAGTTGGGAGGGACTAGGATATCCAGTATAGGTGTAGAGGAATCAGACAGCCACGTTTCAGTCAGAATGGCTAGGTCCGGTTCCAGGGACATGATGAGGTCGGCGACCTCCGTGGAATGTCTTTGGGCCGATCTGCAGTTGAGAAGTATGCATTTAAGGCTAGGGGTGCAAAGGGTGGAGGACGATTCCGTAATGAGGGGTACATTAGTGAGGTTGTTGGGGACAGCGCCTCTGTTGTTATCCTTTTGTTGCCTAAGGGGGTTAGATATAATCGTTGGGATGGACATGTTGTTGGTAGCTAGTGGCTTTTGGGGAGCCGGGTCGTAAGAGTGGAGAAGGGTGTGTACGTCATGGTCAGAGATCGAGTTGGAGGTGCGTCTGGGGCGATTGGTGGTATTGCAAGAGGAGGTAGAAGTCCAACGTGGGGAAAGATGTGTGATAAGGCGAGTAGGAGGAGAGGAGGAAGTGTTAGGTGTAGAAGGGGGAGTATTGCGCTTGGTAGTGATGAGATTGCAATTGTTATTGCGATTGTTGGTATTGCGAGGGGGGATAGAGGTCCGGTGTGTGGAGTGTTGTGTGGTAGGGCGAGTAGGAGGTGAGGGGGAGGTGGTGTTAGGTGTGGTAGGGGTGGTGATGGGGGGGTGTCTGGGGTGTGTGAAGAGCAACTCTTTAATGGAGTGTAATTCTTCTTTCAATTGGAGGAGGGTAGACATAAGTGTCCAAGGTGATGATGGGCGCGGTGTTGGGGGGGGGGTACTGGCGCTGAACCGGCGCATACGTTGACCGGGGGCAGTCCGGGTGGAGAGTCGGAACTGATGAGGGTGTTGGGGGCGTTGGGGGCATTAGCGAGAGGGTAGGTGTTGGGAAGCGCATCCGTGCTAGGGGGGGAGGGGAAAAAGGGGGTGATGTGAAGGCTGGCTGTTGTGGGGGAGGAGGTGGGGTTAACACGGACTTTTCAATAGCATTACAATGTCATAGGTGTGCGTAGGAAAGTTCAAGCTCAGGCAGTTGGGTAAATAAACAAAACCACAGCTGAGTGGAAGGCAAGCCTTTTTTTTGGCGGAAGCCTACAACTTTTGCCAAACCAAAACATGGACTCCCTGCCCCAACATGTGGGTGGAGTAAAAGCCCCTTTCCTGGTGATTCTCACAAAATTGTTTGGCGACAGCTGCGCTGTCCAGCTAGACTATAAGAAACGAAACACCTGTTAATTTGCCCTGCTACAAGGGTAACATTTTAAAAGAACAACCAACAATTTAGTAAGACCAATAACTAGGAAACAAAAAGAGTGGGAAAACACCATAGTTCCATAGAAAACAAGCATTGGCATAGCCAACAGGTCTCGCCTTTGGGACCTTATAAGTGTTTAGCCATGCAACACATTATGAGAATAGCCAATGTGTCACAAAAACCAAAATAATTTAATGAAAACGGTCTGATAATTATCAACTATCGTCTAGAGTGTCCTGGATGGTCTTTGTTCCATCATCTGCCCAGCACCAGTCTGACTGTACCCCGGGACTAGTCTAGTTCGTGCACCGAAGTAGCTATTTACAGCTGTCACAGTTTCAGCCAATCACAGAGTGACTTCAAGTTGCAGCCTGCCCGAAGCTCAGTCAATGAGCGAAGAATTAAGGTGAGCCCATTGAAGTCACTGAGTTCAGATTCCCTACTTTCTGGTTCTATTCAAGGGAGGGTATCAGAAGAACCAGAGATGAAGCTATGTGCACCCACCTTGTTTCTGGGAGCAGAGGGGTAAAAGGATACCTCTTGCACCTGGATCAAGTGAGAGAGGCCTTGGGTCATATGTCATGATCTGCAAACCGGAACAGTTTACAAGAGTCAGAGGGACGCTAGTATTCCACACCAACGCTGGAATTCCAGACACATGAAGCCACAAGATAAACAAGAATGTTTCAGCCAATAAATTACGCAAATTCTACATGACTTGAAATGTGAGAATCCCCAGCTGTGAGACTGCACGAATATCAACTCGACCATTTTGTCTGGTCACCAGAGGCTGGTCTGATGCGGGGACACATCCAATGAATGACACTTGAAGCATCTAACATGCCCCATTAGAAAGCCTTGCATTCAGGCACTTTAGGAATAGGTGAGTAACTCAATAAGGTGAACTATTAGTAAGTCACTTGAAGTGCACGGTTTCACTAAGGTGCATGGTTAATAAAAGGGGGAGGGGAGCCATGTCTGCTGCAGCCGTGGCCTGCGGGGTTGGCAGTCGTCATGGCAGAGTGGGAGGCTGCTCTGGGGGCTCTTCTGCCCCGGGGCACCACTCCCAGCTTCTCTACCCATCAGACTCAAGGTCCATTTCAAACTCGAGAAGTGTTCTCTCCCGGTCATGCATTCATTCGAAAAATGTTACCATTCCTGAAGAGGAGCCGCCTGCCAGACTGCACATCCGGGTGAAAGCACTGGAGGAGCAAATTAAACAACCAAGACGTGGTATTAATATCACAAGACACGTTGTGGCGTTGAAGGGCGCGCTGGGATACTGCAGGTCCCAGTGGAAGGGGCAGCACCGAGCCAAGCAAAGTCCTCCATTGCTACTGAAGGATTTAGGATCAAAAGACAGCATTAAATGGATTCTAAACAATATGAATGGCACAAGGCTGCGCATGCTAGTGAGGGGCACTTGTGACCTCCGCACAACCTGAGTGAAGATGTCAGCACCAAGAAAAACCTGCACGCATTCCATGGCAGTTAAATGAACGTTGGAAAGCGACTTACAGAAGGGTGCCAGCAACTAGAGACGTGAGCACCTCCCACAATAATTACATCAATATCAGAAGGCAAGTCATGGAAAGAGGTGGATGGGAGGGTTCTCATGCGCGGGGCTGCGGCCGGCTGAGAGGGAAGTGTCAGTGCTCGCAGGAATCTAAACACAGCGCATTCCTATTAATGTTGGGCAGCAGTGTGGGGAGAGAGAGCTGCAGCCCCTGCGGCTTCTGGGCCACACAACATCGTCAGCACAGAGGGAAAGCGAAGCAAAAAGAGAAGTAGATATTAACTGAGGGGTTGCAAACAGTGTCAGGCGGGCTGGTCTGACAGGTCAGTGTGTCAGCCGGCTTTTTTTCAGTTAGTGGGCATGCTTTAGGGCCAAATAGACCTCTTAACTTTTAATTTCCTTGTTATTACTACAAGCATTGGAAGCAACAAACACGTGCATGCAGGCTCCCATACCTTGCAAAATACAGCGTGTCTTCCCGAGTTCCCATTTGACCTTACTTTTTAGCCACCTGCTTCGCTAATGAGGGACATTTTTATTTGGATGTCTGTGCCTATTTTGTGTCCCAGCACGACCCTGGTCTGGAAGATGAGGGCTATCGCTTGGCCAAGATGGAATTGCCAGTAATGACAGGAAACAGGCCACTGAAAAGTGAGTGAATAAAACATCTTTTACACTTATCAAAATCCCATGTGCGTACGCGGTGCCCGGGGTGACGTGTCTACAGACAGTAAAGGGTTACAGAGCCCACATACATGAGAATAGTGGCAGGCGTGATGATGTCACGTGAGGAGGGGCACCCCCAGCATTGCACTTCTGTGGGAGTAGGAGGAAGCCTTGTCAGAGATTACAGCAAGCGCAGGGCGGTGATTGTACATGTATGGCAGCGTATGCACAAGCAGGGGACACTGCTCATTATGCGCCGCTACAAGAAAGCCTTAAAAGTTTCTGTGGACAGTCGTGCGCGTGCACACACCTAGACGTGGTACTTGTGGGAGAACTTTGGCCATCGGATACAGCCGTCCATCCCTGGGCAGCTGTGAGGCCCCGGGGGCAGTATCAGCAGGGAGGGGACTGTGGAGTGCACACCCTGAGGCTTGTGCAGCGAACTCAACTACAAACGACGAGCAGACCCTGAGTTTGCGAGTAGAGTGGGAGGGGGGGAGATGCGCTACTGCAGGGAGAGGGGTGTGGGTAGGGAGGCTGTGGAGATGAGGAGTAGCAGGCATGCAGGGAGAGCAGCATTGCGAGGAGACTGTGCAGGCAAGGGGTGGAGGAGGCACAAGCCAGGACTGCAGCGGGCAGAGAAGGGGCAGGGAGAGTGGACGTGGGGACAGAGGACTTGGTTGCACCCGCCCCTCTAGCCACGTGATGCAGACTGGTGCGGGCATATAACACGCGAGTGTGAAACTGAATGTCACCATGCTAATTGAAACATGACAGACCACATGGCGCCCTGCGTGCTGCTGCTCACTCCCGCAAGGTGGATGCCGCCACATGCATGAGTGTCAAAAAGTGCAGACCGATTCCAAAAGGTAATCTCAAAGAGCAGCGCATGCAACCTGCGCTAGGTTTGACCTAAAAAAGACATGTTAATAAGTGCTTCTATTCGGATTCCGACCATTGCACTTAGTTCATCTCATGAAACTATACAGCTCACTGGGATGTGAAAACGAGCTGTCAGGGTTTACTCCCACCCTCCCAGACCAAGGTAATGAAATTATTACATATAAAATTGCTACTTTCTAGGGCTCGCATGATGGTGCATGCCCTGTTGCTGCGAATGGTATTGTTTACAGAAAAGGGTTTGGAGCCTTCCCATTGCTTATTATTCAGTTAGCATCATTGCCACTCTGCTGCTTCCTAACTGGCCAGCATTGTACAGGCATCAATTCCTGTCATCTGTGTTATGCACAGACCAAGCACAGATTGATTAATTTTAATTAGTGTTCGTCCGGTGCTCCTCTTGGGATTCAGGTACTATTTCGCCAGCCATAAAAGAACAAAAAAATACTTTTTTTCTTTAATAGTTCTTTTTAATAAGCAGTGACTGCACACCATGGGGTAAGGATCTTTAATACGATGTCTCACGTCAGCCACTACTAGATCAGGTAAAACTTATTAGTAGCAAGCCATTTTCCTCCCACCCTCACAGTTCTGTTATCCCTTCCATCCTCCCATTGACTGTGTTCCCACCTGCCATAAGAAAGAAAAAAAAAACACTTAACAACCACTGGCCACATCACAGAGCTTTTAAAAAAAAGAAAAAAATTAAACTACTTCCTTCCTTCATGTAGTCCATTCTCTCCCAGCCTCCCTCCCCTGTTGCCCACCCCCACCCGCCGTAAACACAAACATTGGCAAATCCAGTAGGCTATTGCCAATGTGTTTTAGCCATTATCTACACCAGTGTGGCTGCTGTTCAGCATGGCTAAAAGTTAGTAGTGTGGTGTAGGGTAGACAGAAGTGGGGTGGATTGGGGTAGGGTAGATTGTTATAGACTGGAATGAGGTAGATTGGGGTGGAGTGGGGTTGACTGGAGTCGTGTGGAGTGGGGTAGATTATATTGGGGTGGAGTGGGATACTGGGGTAGATTGGAGTGGGGTAGAGTTGGGTGGATCGAGGTAGAATGGAGTGGGGTAGTCTGGAGTGGGGCAGATTGGAGTTGGGTAGAGCGGGGTAGTGTAGACAGGAGTGGGGGGATTGGGTTAGATTGGACTGGAGTGGGATATATTTGGGTGGCATGTGGTAGATTGGAGTGAAGTAGAGAAGGGTAGATAGAGTGGGATAGAGTGTGGTAGCCTGGGGCAGAATGGGTGAATTGAAGAGGGTAGATTGAAGTGGGGTAAATTAAAGTAGTGTTGAGACTGGAGTGGACTGTGAGATCGGAGTGGAGTGGGTTAGCTTAGGGTGTATTGGGGTAGACTGGATTGATTAAAGTAGGGTAGATTAGAATGGAGTGGAGAAGATTGGAGTGGGGTGGGTAGACTGGGGTAGAGTGGAGTAGATAGTAGTAGATTGGGGTGGGCAGATTGGAGTAGGGTAGATTGTTGTGGAGTAGGGTAGATTGGAGTGGGATGAATTGGCATGGAGATGGTTAGATTGGAGTGGAGAGGGGTAGATTTGAGGAAGTGTGGTATAGTGGAGAGGGGTACATTAGAGTGGAGTGAAGTAGATTGGGTGGATTGGAGCTAGGTAGATTGGAGTTGAGTGCGGCAGATTGGAGAGGGGTAGACTGTGGTAGATTGTGATAAATTTGAGTGGAGAGGAGTTCAATAGATTGCAGTGGAATTTGGAGTGGGGTAAATTGGACTAGGTTAGAGTGGAGTGGGTTGAATTGGGGTACAGTGGGGTGGATCTGGGTAGATAGGAGTGAGTGACTGGAGTAGATTGGAGCAGAGTGGGGTAGATTTGAGTGGGGGTAGATTGGCTGTAGTAGGGTAGAATGGGTGGGGTAGAATGGGGTGGAGTAGACTGGAGTGGGGTGGAGTAGAGTAGATTGGGGTAGACTGGAGTGGGTAGGCTGGATTTATTTATTTATTTATGCGATTTTTAAAGCGCTGCAATTACCCATGGGTGTCTCGGCGCTGTAAGCTATGTTTAATACAACTGAGATGAGATTACTAAGAAGGCAACCCTGTCTTTAAGTGCTTTCTGAAGATGATAGATTAGTGAGAAAACAGCCATGTCTTTAATTGCTTCCTGAAGATAAGGGTGGGACTGGTTTTTATGTTAAGGGGAAGAGAATTCCACAATTTTGCAGAGGCGATAGTGAAGCATCTGTCTTCCCCAGTTGACTCTTCTAGTTCTGGGTATGTTGAGCAAGTGGGCAGTATTAGAAAGGAGCATTCAGGAAGTGGTATGAGGTTTAAATGAGTTCTTGAGGAATTTGGGTCCAACATTGTTGATTGCCTTGTAGACGATACAGAGGGATTTGAATTTTGTACGGCTTCTGATGGGGAGCCAATGCAGTTGTTTTAGATGTTTAGAGACGGGACTAAATTTTGAAATGCTCAGTAAGACTCTGGCTGAAGCATTTTGTATCATCTGGAGTTTAGAGATGACCTTTTCTTGTGCGTTCAGGAGGAGGGCATTACAATAGTCAGTTCGTGAGAACACAAGTGTTGAAATTAGTGTTTTTCCTGCCGTTTTGGGGAGATATGGGAGTAGTTTCTTGATTTTCCTTAATGTATTGAATGATGAGGAAACTACTGAATTCACATGATGGTGGAAGAGGAGTTTGTCATCAAAAATGACTCCTAAATTTCGAACTTTACTGACTGGCTCAGGGGGAGTGCCCATTTCCTCCGGCCACCAAAGGGGGGACCATGTTGGCTGGATCTTGCCAAACAGCATAACTTCGGTATTTGTGGAGTTTAATTTTAAACAGATCGCTGTGGAGTGGTTTGGGGTAGGCTGGAATGGAGTATATTGTGTTAAAGTGGAGTACATTGAAGTGAGATAGAATGGGGTGGGTAAAGTGGGGTGGGGTAAACAGGAGTGGAGTAGATTGGGTTGAGTGGAGTAGATTGGGGTAGATTGTATCAAAATGGGTGGGGTAGGGTAAGTGGTGAGGCGTGGAGGGGCGTAGAGGTGCATGGCATAGAGTGTCTTACAGTGGAGAGGCGTAGATTGGAAGGGCTTGTTGCTAGAGTGGGATGGAATGTCGTAGAATGGAGTGGCATGGCAGAGTAGAAAGTCAGAGTGGAGTGGCGCAGTGTGGACTATGCATGGTGTGGTAGCGGACTGCAGTTACATACATCACATTTTCAATTGAAATGAAAATTGCATTTGCACCGAAATACGGTTTTACAGCACACAATCAATAATGTGTCCAAATGTCATCACCTAGTTTACTGATGTGTTTTGATTGTATTCAAATATTTTTTACACCACACTTCAGGATTACAGAAAAATGTACTCCATTTGTACCAATTCTGATATATTCTGAAACATCAGTGTGCTAGAAAAAAACATCTGACCTACTCCCTCTCCTCTTATATGAATACTCAGCGGGATTGTAACAAATTCTCTCACTTTGAAGTCCGAGAAAGGAAAGTAAGCACCAAGCTTCTTTGGAAAAGAGAGCTTGACATTTGACCTCAGCCTCTGAATGCACAGCAAATGTGACAAGATAGAAACATGACTTAAAATCCTGCCTTCAGAAAGTTTGTGTAAGAATACAGTAAACAAGACGTGGGCAGTCGGAGGGACGAACTTGAGCTTTACAGCCTAAAGCAAATAAAGCCAGCAAATATCAAGCCAGGACATGCGAGTTACATAATGTCATACATTCTACAAGGTAAACAACGTTTACCAGAAATCTTTCTCCCCGCAGGGAATCACAACGCGGTCGTTACAACGACCACATTGTGATTCCGCACACCATTACTCCGCAAGTCAGACCAATGACTTGCGGAGGGGGGTGGGGTGTTGTATTTAAGATTCAACACCTTCCCTATTGGCCGCACAGACTGGAGGTGTAATAATAAATTATACTATTCCAACATCCAGCGCCCCCAACGACTTGCGGACTAATGGTATGCTGAATAACAACGTGGTTGTTGTAACAACGGCGTTGTGATTCCTTGCGGGGAGAAAGAGCGGAATAATGTCAAACATTCGAGTTACAAACCATAAAGTCAATGGTAAGCAACGGGTGGAATGCCTTCCTAAGTCAACTTTCTGAATGTCCAAGATGTATTTAGCAAACCGGACTGTTGCACTGTCTGGTAGGCTACGACCTAGCGCTTTTTTAACTGTTAACTCCACTTCTCCATAAGGAGCACCTCCACACTCCTAGGGACCGCGGGATAGTAAAACGTATACGTAGCAGGCAATGATTTAATTTTTCCTAATATGTGGATAGCAACATGAGAATGCTAAATTCACTTTGTTTACGGAGAACATCAGTGCCTGTATTTTGATTAAACTTTGTCGAACTAGTGTATGTAAAATCATATTGAAGGGTGCTCCTTGAAAAAGACTTTATGATTGAGAACACTTTGGTTGTGCTACCTGAAAAAGACCAGAACGCTCATTTATTGTTTGCAAGCTACACCTAAACGTACACAGCTACTATTGAGTCCAAAGCCTAACTTGGGGGTAGTATGTGGTAGAATTAACCAAAAAGTGGTAAATGTTTAGAACTGCAGCGTGGCCATCGCTAACGTGTACGCACAGTGTTTGGAGTGTGGCTTGAATTGATGACCACAACATCGTACACAAAGATGGTCTTTAGAGTTACATACTTTGCAGGATCACCCTCTCTTTGCCTCAGAATAGTGTAGCTTTCTCTTAAAAAGAAGTTAGGCATGCTTTATTTAAATGACATCTTGTGTTTCCAAGCAAAATTGCTACAACGAAATCAGTTTCTCCTTCAAGTAAGATATATTGTTTTGCATGTTTAAACATATTGCTTAAAATGTTATTTTGACTATCAAGGACTTTACTTGCTTTAAAATGCAGCGATTTCACAGATTTTTAATGTTTGCATATTAAATTCTTATTTTTGATCAATTAATTTATTTCCCCACAGAGGTTCATCGCTAATGCACGGAGCAGGTAACAAACGGCTGCAGCCTTTTTGATTTTTTGAGTGCATTAGACCGCTTATTCAGTTTCACCCGTAATTGGGGCATTCATTCTGATTCACCTTTTAGATGTGTTGGGCGCAAAATTAGTGCCTTAATTTTACACCAAAGGAAAAGAACACCAGGCTTTGAAGCAGCATCAGTTTGTTTGCCTTTATCACTAAAATAAGTTTTCACTTACAAACGATCCACGAAAGTGAAATCATTGTTTAGGAGGCAGAAACAATTAAACAGGATTACTGAGTATTTGAGTACCAACGAGCATCAGAACGGACTGCATGCAGGAAGAAGTTGCCGGTGGTGAAAAGAAAATTTGGCTTCTGGAATAAACCAGTAGCTTTATAGCTTGCTTTACATCGACAGTGAGACCCTTTTGCCAGAACTGTGGGTTTGGTTTAATTAACACCCAGTCTCTAAATTCTGTCATGTTGTGATGGGGGAGTTCACTGGCCCTCCTTAAAGATGTGACAGCAAATAAGAAGGCTGCTTTGAGTGTTGAGTACTTGGGTGATACACTGTGCATGGGTTCAAAGGGCAGTCCGATACCCTGGCTTTGCACTAGTTTTAGGTTCCACACTGGCGTGTGGGCTCATATTTCAGGTACTAACCTTTTTGACCGACTAGGAATCTCTTGATTGGTGTTTGTAAGTAACTACATCCTATGACGTTCTTTGTATAAGCCGCTGTGGCTGTCAGGTGTACCATAAACGAAGCATAGGAGAGTCCTCTAGCTAACAGGTAAGTCAGGTATTTGAGTTTGGCAGCCGTTCCCGGGTCCTCTTATACCAGTGCATGTACCTGTTCCACTTGGTAGTTTAGCACTTTCTTTTGGAAGGCCATCTTGTCTTTTGGAGGACCTCACATTTCTTAGAGGGCACCATACTAGATCTTCAAGAGTCATGCCGCTAAGCTGAGTGTGGTACAAAAGGGGGTGTTGATGGACGGAGCATCTGAATCAAACACTCACACCCAGTCAAAAGATCTGGGTTTAATCCATCACCGTTCTTTAGCCCACTCTGCCACCCCAGTTCAGACAAGCTAAGCTGAGTGTGGCTGGTTTGGGTGGAAAAGCTGGTACTTATGTAAAATTAATAGATCCTGACTTTTTACTGTGGGTGAGCCTCACATCTGGTGCCTCACCCATGGTGCCTCATCCATGGTAAACAGGCTGTGCCTGTTTACCAGCAGTGTCTGCCTTTTAAGTAAAGACTGCTGCGATGCAGCCATGGTAAGGGGCATTTGGCTGGTAACACATGTGCACATGTGTGAGGGCTGCATATGTGAGACTAGCATTTTGCGCTATACGGTAACTGCGCACAGGTAGCATGGCTCAGCGGGGACTACACAGGGTTAGATGTTGACCTGGGGAAAGCCTTCCAATATTAGTAGACATTCAGAGGGAAAGTCAGTGTGGTTTACTCTTTTGTCTGCTGTGACACCATTTAAAGCTAGGGGGAAATCTGCCTTAGTGTGTGTACATTTTATAAGTCATCCAGAACGGGTATATTTCTCTGATCAAGATCAGAGTCCAGGCTGGATATTCCATTTGGAGCATGCGTTGGCCTTAGCTACATGTGTTGAGCATCAAATGTAAAGCAGTGCTCCCCTTTGCAGTGGCTAGCGACTGGCTGAAGTACTTGTTTGAAATAGCGTTTAAGTACAGCTTGACCCACTCTTGCTTCTTGATGGGCGAATGGATCACTTGTACCTGTGTAACCAGGGTAAGGTATGGTGGCCTTCTTAAAAAAAACCTCATTCACGTACAAAGGTGGCAGGGCAGTATATCTTCATTATCCGACTTTTATTCTTGTGACAGCAGCATCATCAGGTTTTTTTGAGTATATGTTATCCTCCACCTGGAGGTAGGCCCACTGACCTATAACTTGTATACCCTTTTGCGGGCTTCCTCGGGTGACCGGCGGGTTCGTGATCGGTGCCCCGGGGCATCGATCGCAGAGCGAGCACAAGTCACAGAAGAAGACACAGACAGGCCTTAATTACGAGCACGTGGGCCCCAGAGGAAGCCTGCAAAAAGGTATACAAGTTATAGGTAACAAACAGTTTCAATTAAAGAAGAAGGGCAAGTCATTGAACTAACCCTATAATGTTGCTGATCTAGCAACCTCACTTTCTCTAAGGTTCTAAAGAAAGCCTCCCGATCCGGATGGGCATCGATGGGGCTGAAACATGTTGACCTCTCACATGGACAAACTACTGCGTTAGATTAGTAACTTATCTCCATACGCACCACATTGGTTTTACTTTCCACATCTCCAATTGAAGAAAGTTCATACTTGGAGAAGTAGGCAATTTTAACTCGCCTCACTCCATCACTTTTTTCATCACTGATCACTACTCTATTACCAGTGGGTCTACCTCCAGGTGGAGGATAGCATATACGCAAAAAAAAACAGAGGATGATGCGGTCACATGAATAAAAGGCGGATAATCAAGATATACCGCCCTACCACCTTTGTACGTGAATGAGGTTTTTTTTATGAAGGCCACCATACCCGACCCTGGTTACACAGGTACAAGTAATCCATTCTCTCTTGATTATGGATTCCTGCTTGGAAGCCGACTGGATCCCAGCTTCTTCCTCCCTCCCTTGATCTAATACTGCTGATGGGTGAATACATCAACACAGTAGTGTTTAGTAAAGGAATGTGGTTTATTCCATGTTGATGCTTTACAAATATCCCCTATGGGAATATTTCCTATGCAATCCACAGTGGCTCGTTTACATGTGGACTGAGCCCGCGGTGTTACTGGAAGAACCCTTTTGGCTTTTTGATAAAAAGTCTGAATGCATCTAACTATCCTTCAAATAATTGCTGCTTGTATATTGTGTCTGAATGCATCTACCTATCCTTCAAGGAATTGCTGCTTGTATATTGGTGCCCCCTGGTGAGGTTTGTTAAAAGCAACAAAAAGTTAGTTATGTCTTTCAGAAAGATTTAGTTTTGTAAATGTAGAACATAATAGCCCTTTAAACATCTAATGTTGTGTAGGGACCACACTGCTACTGTGTCTGGGTTAGGAAAAAATATAGATACTATAAGGTCTGACTTGTATGAAAGGTTGAGACCACTTTGGGTAGAAATGTTGACTTGGTTTGCAGAACTAATTTGTTTAGGTACATTTCACATATCCTTCTGAGAGAAGTGATTACGACTAGAAAGACAACTTTCCAAGTTAGAAATTGGTGTTGACATGAAGTGGTTTGAATGGTGGCCCCATAAGCCTCGTAAGGACAATGTTTAGGTTCAAGGCTGCAGCTGGTGCAGTGGAGGGCGGGATAACTCGACTCCTTCCATGAATGCTTTGATTACTGGTAGTTTAAACAGGAACATTCATTGCCTGTTTTGCATGTAGGCAGCTGGTGCTGCTAAGTGCAGTCTGATAGATGTGTAAGCAAGCGCTGATTGCTACTGATGGAAAAGATAGCCTATAATGTCTTGTACTGTGGGTGCTAAAGGCTGAATTTGTTTATTTGTACAATAATTTACAAATCGCCTCCATTTTGCAGCGTTACATGCATTATAGGCCTACGAACTTGTTTAAGGATAGCCATGGTGGTGAAAAAGAAGGAGTGTTTCTGAAAACTCTCTCTCTTTCTGGACTGGGATAAGCTGTGGCTGTAACTGAAATGAGAGTTGCACTGAGGGAAAGGCTGAATTTGCAATGGTTGCAGATGAGATTTTTGTATGTTGAGGGTAAACCATAGTTTGTGAAGGAAGGTGTTGTCTTGAAGACACTTGGTAGCTTGTGCTTTTGAGGAGCCAATTGTCTAGGTCGGTGAAAATATGTATTCCCTCCCTTCTGAGTTGCTCCACCACTACTACAAGCCACTTTGTGAAAGCCCTTGGAGCTGTCGTGGCCCCAAAGGGTAGCATCTTGAATTTATAGTGTTGCTCGTTTAGTTGAAAACGAAGATAACGGCAGTGAGCTGGATGAATGGGTATATGGAAGTATGCTTACTAGAGGTCTAATGCAGTCATGAAATCTCCTTGCTGTAGCAGTGGTATCACCTCTTGCAGTGTAACCACGTGAAAGTGTTCTCTGGAGATGTACCTGCTGAGGGGTACCTAGGATAGGCCCGAATGCTTCTTCCTTTTTGGGAATCAGAAAATAAAGAAAGTACATACCAAGTGTCCTTGATGTTGTAAGGGTACTATTTCTTTTGCCCCTTTTTGAAGGAGAGAAAGAACCTCATCCTGTAAAAGTGTAAGATGTTACTTTGGCATATATCGTTGTTTTGGCGGGATTGTGGGTGGAGTTCGTTTTTTAAACAATACCCGATTATGGATAGTACCCATTAGTCTGTTGTGAGGTTTGTCATGGTGGATAGAAATGTTGTAACTTTCCCCCGACTGGTGTTGTATGTGGTTGGGGAAGGTGTAGGTGGGTACTGTTTTGGAGGGGTGGTGGTTGTGCAGCCTCTACCATTATTTCTATAATTTGTTTTATAGGAAGATCCCCATGTACATTGACTCTGAAGGAACCTTGCTGTTTATTGCCACTGCTGGTGTCAGTGGAGTAACCTCCTATGGTTGCACCCTTGTACTGAACCCCTATGAAAGGAACCACTGTATTGATGTTTGTAGGACCCCCATTGCTTTAGCGGTTTGTGTCCTGTTTTGACTTCTCTAGCGTTTCATCCACCTGAAGCCCAAATAGATTTTGCCCATCAAAAGGTAATTTGAGCAGGTATTCTTGTACATCCAGTTTGAAGCCAGAAACTCAGCCATGCATGGCATCTGATGAGGATACTGGTGCTAACTTTTCTGCCGCTTGCGTCTGCGAAGTCTAAGGCACATTGTATAGTGGCATTAGATATAGCCCTGCCTCCTTCTACCAATTAGTAGTTCTCGCTTTTCATCCCATGTGGCCTGATTGTATCGGGAGAGTAGTCCCACAAAATTTGCAATACGCATGTAGTTGGCTGCTTGTGCCGCAACATGTCTACCTGCAGCATCATAGTTCCTATTCTCTTTATCTGTAGAAGACGCATGCCCTGTATCTTATAAATTTGCTCTTTTCTTGCTGTGTGTACCACCAAAGAATCTGGTGTGACTTGTCCCTTAATATAGTCAGGGTCCAATGGCCATGCTTTTAATATTTTTTCAATATGAGGGATGAGTACCCTACATGGAGAAGGAGGGAAACAAAAAGGGTTTGTGCCTCTGCCCTTCCTTCACTTCTTTGGTTGATTGGTCGGTTGAGGCCCAGCAACGTCCTCCTCAAAAAAGTGTTTTTCCTTTTAGGAAGCGCAAGGGAAACAGTTGGTGGTGGTGGTGGCGGCTTGGTGCCTAGTTTCTCAGTTTCTGGGTGTACAAAAAGAGTCTTCTGTCCTTCATCTAGTTTGTCTTGCAAGCGCTCAAGAATGAGATGCAATAGTTTTTGCTGTGGCTCTGTGCTACTTTTAGTGTTTTTCGACATCAAAGATGTGGAAGACGTCAAAGAGCCTTTTGTACTGGTTGCAGTCTCACGGATTTGTGGTTTTGATGGAGACCGCTTATTCTCCGCTTTTGATGCCGAAGGCTTTGTAGATAGGCCATCTTTCAGGAACAAAGATTTTTTTCAGACTAGTTCTCGACACCAGTAGCAAAATGAGCCCAAGATCGTGCAAAACGGCCCAACAGGACATGAAATAACGAAGAGAGAGGGATTTAACCTTTGACCCGCAAACAGGGAGCTGGAGTGCATGGAGCTCTGCTGCCCGAGGTCAATAAACCCCAACGGTTGGCCAGGAATATGGGTCAACATGAGGAGCATGTTTTAATTGTAAACCCTAGGAGAGGACATGCCTGGGGCCACCTCATTAGAGCTCTGAAGAATCAGAACCCCCCAACCCCTTCATTTCATATATTGGGGCCCAGGACCCCATCTCCAGGCCTGCCCACCAACAAAAACCAGGAATGAGCAGTCACGCCCCTCCCCACCAGGCGCAAAAGAGGAGCCTGGGACCCAATCTGCAGGGCCCAAACGCTGCAGTGCGCTTGTGCCTCCACTTCCAAGAAGATTGGAAGGGGCCCAGGACCTCATCTCCGGGCACCAACTGCAGAGGCTGCACGCCTGCTTCTCATGTCCATGGAGCAGGGGAGCCGCAGTGCAAAAAGTAACATCCCACCCACATGAAGCGGGAAGGGGAGAACAGCGTTGCCGGCTTCCGTATCAACAGCAAGGAGTCTGCTGACGGTTGGGGAGCCAAACCAGGCAGCCAGAGGTGGGCTCCCTCTGCACAGCCACCCAATGAAAGGAGGCATGCAGGGTGTCCGTTTAGGACTGGGCATGCAAAGCAAAAGAAACAAACAAGGAAGCCGCTAGGCTCGGCAGCAGCATCCAAAGAATTTGGCTGGAGCTGCTAATTATATATTCACATTACCGGGAATGGGTGCCCTGATAAGCTGTGTGTGGCTTTGTTTGTGCCCAAAGTTTTTGCCTCTTGTGGTGACCCCAAGAGGGCAGGGGCCCAACGAGTGGAACAGAGAGAGCACAGAGACTGCAGGAATACATCAGCTCCCCCAAAGGAAACCCCAAGAAAACTTCCACTGAAGTATTGACCCTATGTTGAAAGGGCCAAAGAAGCTGTGACCACTCTAGGCCCAAAGCTGGAACGATTGCTCTCTAGCTGGTTCTATGGCTGTGTGGCCCAAGGTTCTTTGAAAAAAAAAGTAAACAGACACATGGTTCATGTTTGAACAAGGATTTATTTAAAAAAGTATGTACAATGCTTATAATAAAGCTTAATTTAAAGGGGTTGCTACTACCGACAGTAATGATTATTCCTGAAAGGCTGCAATGCTTTATTAGTTATATAATGTGTGCACATGATTGTAATGATTTATCACTTAAAATGATTGCAGATAGATTCTGGTTACTGACCTCGGTGATGGAGTGAGGTATTAGGACTTGTGAATCTGGTATTTCAGTCTGGTTACATTGACCTGCTGTAAAGTGACACCCCCTTTATGGTTATGTGCTGTGTTGTATGGGGGGACAGGGGGTTATAGTTCTGTGATGTTTAGGGTTATGAGCCTTTAGTCTTCAAATGCGATGTTGCCAAAGTTATTTCCACCAGCCTTAGGTATATTTGTAAATTACTGTGGCGTATTAAGTAGACTGCGCAACAAATGTACTTTTCCTTTTTCAAAGAAAAAGCAGACTGGATAAGCATTTATTGAGGGTCATGGAGTGCCAGTGAATAGCTATTACTAGCCCACACCAAATCCCCGGAGTAGGGCTTGGACTGCTCTGCTTCACTACCCTGGGACAGTCAAGAGCTAACGTGGGGTGTTTGGTTCTGAGTGAAGGGGTGAATGTGGACCCATTACTTGTGAATGCCAGACATATAATGGCCTGTTTCCTTACAGTTGGCATTTTGCTTTCTCCTAAGTTGCAAAGAGGTCTTTTAGCAGAGATGTTTTAAATTAATTTGTATTTCTTGTTTTAGCTCCCACCCATGAGAAATCTTTTCAGTCTGCTTAACAGGTCTCATTCTGTGTTTTTAATCCTGGCAGGTTTTTTGAAGCAAGCATTAGGTTTGTCGGGATGGCCCTCTCCATTGGTCTTGTGCTAGTTTGCACAGCATGTGTGATTTTTTTTTTTTATAGTTCTTTTTATTGAAAGAAAACATCAGCAAGAATCAGAAAACTCAATACAGAGGGTCATTCAAAGTTGCATACTATACATCAGGGGGTTACAAAATGTGTCAAGATTTACACCTGAAAAGGAACTTCACGGGGAGGAGGTAGTCTAGTGCAGCATTTCTGGGCGGTGTGCAAATCTCTCCTCTGTGGCGGTTCTAGGGGCCCCAGACTAGCGACCACTTCTTGGGGCATCCCCTAGCAAGATACACCGTTTTCTCCCGAAACATGCACCAATCTAAATTACTTTCCCACGTGTCTAGGGTGAGTGGTTGCATCGCCCCCCAAAGTTGAGCGATGTTTCTTTTAGCCAACATAAAATCTAGTGTAGCCCATTGCTGCTGAGAAGTGTTTAAGTCAGAGGGTTCCCATATATTTAAGAGGCACCTCCATGCCTCCGGGGACAGGGAGACTCCTAGTACCTTGCTAAATGTGACGTGCACCTTGTGCCAGTAAGAGGTAATGTGCGTACACTCCTAGATGGTGTGCATAAAAGTACTTGTGACGCCGCATTGTCATCTGCACAGCCCTGTGTCTGACAATCCCATGTGTATCAGTCAGGGTCCCATGATATAAATCCTATGTAGAATCTTAAGCTGGACTAGTCTCAGGCGAGCTGGGATTGCAACCTCCCTGGGGGAAGACACCGCTGTCTGCCAATCTTCGTCGTCAAGTTCTTTCCCATCCTGCACCCACTTGTCCCTCAACGCCTGAAGGGGATCTACCATATGGTTAATTAGCTTCTTATAAATTAATGAGATTGTCATTTTGGGAAGGTGACTGTCTAGTATTCTATCTTCTAACGGAGATGCCTCTGGGGGCTCGGTGGCCCTGGGCATTGTGGAGAGAAGCGAGTGCCGAACCTGCACATAGCAGAAATACTCTGTATCTGTTACTTCATAGTGGAAGAGGTGTGGCGCCGCGGCCAGGGCGACTGACGCTGGAATCTGGGGACCACGGTTCGATCCCCGGCTCCGGCGGCAGGTCAGCCCAGCACCATGTGACTCTGGGCAATAGCTCGCTTAATCTTCCCGACGGCCCCCCAGCGCCTAGAGACCCTTACGGGTGATTGTGCGCTTTACAAATGTGGACTTTACTTTACTTTATTCCTTCTGCATTTCCTCGAAGGACTTAACCCTTCCCTTCTTCCACAGATCCCCGACAGTGGAGATGCCAAAGCACGTGTGATCTTGACCTTCCCTGTTTGCTGAGGTAAAACATGGTGGTAAGTGTTGTAAGTCCCTCAAAAGGGCAGCCTTGGAATAGTGGGGTACTGCCACAGTGCTGCATCTGCTTGTGTTGTGAATATGGCTTGAAGGGTGGTAAGATGTGCTCCTTTTCTCATTGGAATCCTTTTCCACTTTGTTTTTCCGCCTGTGAACGGGTCTCTGAAATGCAGGACACCCATTATTATTATTACATTTATAAGGCGCACAGCTACCCAGAAGTTTCCCGGCGCCATAGACTAAGCTAGGTCATTGTCCTTCATTCTCTGCAGAGATTTGTCAACTGCATTCCCAAAAAGGTTTTCCTCTATGAAAGGCATCTTGATTATTGCAGCCTGGACTTCCTGCTTGAAACCAGACACCCTTAGCCAAGCATGTTTTCTCCACATGGAGGTTGAGCATAATTGTCTGTTATCCCGGTCACCTGCTTCCGGTGTGGACATGAGGCATGTGTTGGTAGTGGTTTTGCCCTGCATGATCCTTGCATTTGCCCTCCTTATAGTTTTTGGGACGTGTTACTTGAAGTTTCCATCCATTGGTGGAGCCCACTTGGCATCACTGGAAGAAAAAGATTTCCTCTTTCTTGAGGGTAATAGTATCTTGAGTTGAAAACGTGATTTCCCTGCTCCTCTTCTATGTGGACCCATCAAGTGTCCGACTCCCTTTTCAACAGGGCACAGTATATGGCAAGGTCATGGGGGAGGGGTATTTCGGGTGATGATTCAAAGGGTATTGTTCGGCTCATTTCATCTTGCCATCACTCTTCGGCTTTAGCAGGTGCCCAAAATGTTCCAGCTTAAACATGCCCTCCCCTTGTTCTTCCTTATATTGGACAAACTCTTCCTCTTGAGGTTCCATAGCTAAGTGAAGTTCAACTTCCAGTTGTTCCTCTTTCCGTGCTTGAGTTTAATGCAAGAAAGAGGGTGGCATTATATGAATTCTTCATCTCTCTCAGTTGACGGACTAAATGTTCAGCCTGAAGTCGCAAAGCGCAAAACAATCTGTAGCTTGAGCTCTAGCAGTGAGACATACATCAGGACAGGCACCCTTACGCCACAAGGTGTTCGGTGGGATCTTAGACACATTTGATGTTTTGTATTGGTACTACAAAGGTTCCATCAAAATACCAAGATCGGGAAAAGGAGAGGGGGGGCACACCAAGGGTTAACATTCTATTTAACAAGGATGTTTATTGGTGGCGTAGGTACTGAGTGGAGGATGTTCAGTAGCAGAGGGAAAGAAATGCACTCAATCTCTAACATTTCATATATATTTTGCCTCCAGAGTCTTAAATTGGTGTGGTATATTTAGTCCAAAAGGATTTTAGAAAATAGTCTTCAGTCTTCACAAACTAATGCAGCATCAAATATGGACTATGGTTTCTCGCATGATGATGGTTAACGGGGACTCGAAATTCAAGGTAAAAGACTATCATGTGCTGTTCAGACTACATTGAACGGGCCACTTCCACTGATAGGCGTGTGCAGTAGATAAATGGCCCTGGGTGCAGATGTCACACGTTACACGTCTAGGCTGCACTACTTATACATTTTGCGAGGCAAAAGTAGGTTCAATCTGTAAAAATCACAGGCGATGTCCTATACCGACCATAGTATAACAGCTACAGTGCTATACAAAGCACCTTCAAAGTGGATTAGGTTTGTCTACGATTTTGACCAGGACTAGGTTTATGATGCAATAGGTGACAAGTATTTCCCAGTATATAATGATGAGGATTAGGATTTTCTACAATTACACAGTAGTGCCTTTTGAAGAACACTTAGCCGAGTGCTTACACTTAGGAGGAATCATTAGGATTGTGAATTATACACCTTTGGCAGATGCCTTCTTGGATTACGAATACAAATGTATGTTAGGTGCATGAAAGTGCCAGTTAGGTGAAAAATATCAATGTTGAATAGGACTGCCTCTTGTATTTCCAAACACATTAAACAACCTTTAATTGTTCTGTACGTAATGAACCTGTTTTTGGAATCATAAAAAGATCTAACCTTACCATGGAAAGGTAGCACAGATGCTGGCATATCTGACATCGTCTCTCTGAGGTTTCAAACTGCAGCCACTTTCGAGGTTTTTTCTTCCCGTCCACGGTTGAGTTGTGGTTGTCAGGACTGCCATAGCGGGCTGAAGAATGTAGACCTGCCTTGAAGAGCTCCTGACGCTGCCTCAGCTCGGTATCCCTAACCAAAGAAACCACAATCAGAACCCAGAGTCCAACATCACCGTACCCTTATTACGAAGCTACCCTTGAGCCTGGTAATGAGGGTCAAGTGACAGTAAAACTTCAAGAACCCAATTAGGGCTCTGTGTGCGTATCAGCAAGCTGCAATCCCTAAATATTATGCGAAGGAAAATTGAAAAACAGAGGTTAAGACTAATACCTCAACAAGCACATTAAATGCAGTGAAAACCTAGGAATCTAAAAAAAAATATATATAATAATAGCAATGGCACATGCCATTCCTACCCGTACATCATCCACCTTTCAACCTATTTTCTCTGTCTACACACAAAGGTCTCGCTTTCTTTCTCTTATCGCTAGGAGAGACCGAGGCAACATAACTATGAAAATTAAACTAAATGGAGAATCTCTGTGGTCATCTTAGAGCATTCCATATACTGGCCATCAATATCTGCCAGATGCCGCACTTTCAATGATAGATATCAACACTAGGTAGAAGTAGACAAAAAAACAGTATTATACACGATACCATCAGAAACAGTGTCAGAAAACGTGTCAACTTGCAGCCTGAGCACATGGGCTTCCAGGCTGGTTCCTTGAATTAAGTCACTGTGAAGAGAGAAATTGATGTATACATAACTCTCGACACTGGGGGTTGGGATTTTCTGGAGTGTAGTTCACTCTTAGCAAAAAGACATGTTGCATGGCGCCAGCGTCAAGGGGTTAATCAGGTTAATACCCCTTGATCGCAAGGTGGCCACAACAGTACCTCGTCACCGACAGGCACAGCACATCATGCCAGGAATTCCCAACTCTAAGCATCTGGGACGCCAAATGGAAAGAAACAGTATAATCTGGTGGCACTGTTTCCCTTCCCAGGAGATGGGATCTTCTCTAATGGAAATCAATGTGGATTGAAAAAATTGTAATGTCAACGTTGAGAAATTCAGACTCTGTTCTCCTTGAATATACAGAGAAAAGAAATCTGGTGAGGGAGTAGCTTTGCGACTGCATATTGTAGTGGAGAAGTCCTGGTGTAAAACCAATTGCTGCGGCCATTTATAGAAGGAAGGTAAAACAATTAGCATTCTCTCAACGGCTCATCTGGAGTTTTCCACACCAATGCTTTGTGTACTGGAGCGGTCACGCCATTCACAGCTCTGACTCCAAGTACAGGATTTCCAAATGAAGAATTGGAAGTCAAATCTAGTTAACTTATTGGTGCCACCAACGGAAATTCCGGAACTCTAGAAATGCCCGTCATTGGCTCAAGAGGTGAACTAGAATCCTTAGAAGCCCAAACCCTTGCACACATTTGAACCCTGTAGGGACAGCAAGGGAAAAGGTATCCGTAGGATCACATTTGACCAGAGCCTGGCCTTGATTGTGCTGTTAGTCAACATTTGCCATCGAATTCAGAGTTCACAGTGAAACAGGAAGTAAAGTGAGGTTGTCCCCAGACGAAGCTAGTCCCTCTAAAACGCGCAGAAGTGAAAGAAGGGTTGAAGGAGTGCTACCAATTTATCCGAATAGTCAATATAACTAACAATGGATAACCCTGGACATGTGAAATATCTAGCCGGTAACAATGAAATAAGCTTGTAACTACCTAGGATTGTTTCAGGCTGCAATAATAGCAGTAAACATGTAGTTATTTAAAATGGGCCAAATATATTTTCCAAATGAATAAGTTTTCTTCTCTATTCGTTCACTTCTACACCTTTTTCAGGAAAGGAATCCTTCTGGGGAGAACCATACATAACAGTTTCAAATGGAAATACCAAACCAGCATGTTTAGATACCTGAGCTCTCCAAGCAGTGAAGAAATTGTACTCAGAGTCCGACCGTTTTCCTTCTTAGCCTCCACCGTTGCAATCTGGTACAGTAACTTCTCCATTGAAAATGGCTTTGCTATGTGTCGTTGCTTCATTTCCTAAGAAACAAAATAAAACTTGCCATGTTACTGACCAGTTTATCATCTAGCTTAGTACACCAACGGAACTACAAAATGTTTCAAAACAAGTTTACATTTATTTATAATGAGCAGAGAGTTACGAGATGGTAGGAAAATGCTACTTATGCACTATGCATCTGTTCTTCGCATATAAAGCTGTAGATTCATGTGCTTTAGCATAGATCGCCAGCTGGTGTTGGGTTCGGATGTTTGCACTTTGTTTTGCTTCGAAGAAGTCTTTGTAGTCACGAGGTAGGAGACTCCTCCTTTTGGTGGTAGTGCGCATGGGCATCGACTCCATCCCCAGATTGTTTTGCCGTAAGAGTGATGATGGAGTAAGAGTAGAAATAGATGTCCATGCATAGTGTATCTAAGTAAGATAATACTGCAACAGATAAAAGTACCCGGGGAGGCAAGTGGGTGCATATGAATCTACAGCTTTATATGCCATGAACAGAGGCATACTGGGCAAGAGTTGTTTTGTTTTACGAAAAGATTTAGTTCTTTCAATGTAATACAGTATTGCTCTTTTTACATCTAATGTGTGAAGAGCACATATTGCCACTGAGTCTGGTTGAGGAAAAAATACGGGTAGCTCAACAGACTGGTTGATATGAAAGGCAGAAACGACTTTAGGTAGAAATGTTGAATTAGTCCTAAGAACCACTTTATTCTGATGAATTTGTAAAAATGGTTCTTGTATGGTCATTGCCTGGAGCTCACCAAATCTTCTGAGAGATGTGATGGCTGTAAGGAAGGCGACTTTCCAAGTGAGAAACTGTAGCTCACATTTGCGCAGAGGTTCAAATGGTAGGCCCATGATTATTGTAATCACTATGATAAGATTCCACATTGGAAAACATGGAAGTCTAGAAGGGAGGATTCTTTTAAGTCCTTCCATAATAAATGCTTTAGTAGCAGGCATGCAAAACAAAGACAAATGTCTGTTTTGTAGGTAAGCGGCTATTGCAGCCAGATGTAACCGTATAGAGGTATAGGCTAAATTACAACGCTGTAGGTGTAATAGGTAGCAAATTATGTTTTGAATTTAAATATCTAGTGGATTGATTTTATTGTTTGTGCAGTAAATTACAAATCGCTTCCACTTTGCAGCGTAGCATCTAGTGGTAGGGCGTCTAGCCTATTTAATGACATTCATGCAGTCTGGCCGAAGATTAAGGTAGCCAAACTATGATTTCAGGTCTCAGATTGCAAGGTTGAGTTGAGTGGGATCTGGATGTCTTATTTATCCATGGTTCGGAGTGAGAAGCTTGTGGGAGAGGTGCAGCTTTAGGTGAGGAAATACTGATAGTTCCAATAGGATTGTGAACCAGGGTTGTCGAGCCCATGTGGGAGCAACTAGGATCATTGTAAGAGACTGTTGCTTGAGCTTCCAAACCACTAATGGAATTAGCAGGAGAGGTGGAAAAGCGTAAACTAATCTCCCTGACCAATTCCTCCATAGCGCATTGCCTTTGGATGATGGGTGTGGGTACCTGGACATGAAGTTTGGGCATTTTGGGTTGAGATGTGTTGCAAAGAGATCCATTTCTGGATATCCCCACATTTGAAAGAATGGGATCAGAACTTGAGGATGTAGCTCCCATTCGTGATTTTGTTGTCTTTGACGACTGAGCAGATCTGCAATCTGGTTGTTTACCCCTGGGAGGTGTTCCGCAAGGAGATATATCTTTTGAGGTATGCCCCATCTCCATATGCTTTGAGAGAATCACCTTCCGCCTCCTCACCCACGCACACAAAGCCCTACACGACCAAGGCCCGAGCTACCTCAACAGCCGAATCAACTTCTACGCTCCCAAACGCCACCTCCGATCAGCCAACCACGCCCTCGCCGCCGTCCCCCGCATCCGAAGAGCGACTACAGGAGGAAGGTCCTTCTCCTACCTGGCCGCCAAGACCTGGAACTCCCTCCCGTCCGACCTGCGCCTGACCCAAGACCACCTCTCCTTCCGGAAGAAGCTGAAGACCTGGCTGTTCGAGCAGTAGCGGCACCCCCCCCCCCCCCAAGCGCCTTGAGACTCTACGGGTATGTAGCGCGCTCTACAAGTGTCACTGATTGATTGATTGATTGATTGAGCTAGGCATGAAAGCTGTAGAGTGCGTGTCCCTCCCCGTTTTTGTATGTAGTACATTGCTGTCATATTGTCTGTACGGACTAAGACAGGTTTGCCTACTAAATGCAGTTGAAAAGCTTTCAATGCCAGAAAAATCGCTTGTAGCTCTAGGTAGTTTATGTGAAGTTGTTTCTGTTGTGTGGTCCATGTGCCCTGAACAGTGTGTTTTTGAAGATGAACTACCCAACCAGTGAGTTATGCGTCTGCTGTTAACACTATCTGTGGAACCGGGTTGAGGAATGGCCGACCTTTGGAAAGTTTTTGTGTATTCCACCACTGCAGAGAGCGAAGAGTGCGGCTGTCCACCAACACCAGATTGGTTAACTGACCTTGAGCCTGGTTCCACTGACGTGCCAAGCATTTCTGTAGGGGACACATTTGAAGTCTTGCATAAGGGAGGATTAGAATGCAATAAGCCATCATGCTGATTTATTTTATGATCAATCGCATGTTGCGTATCGTGACTGGGTTGTGGCATGCTAGAGCTTTGCAAGTATCAATTGTGGCTCCTAGATACGCTTGTGTGTTGGACGGCTGGAGGTGAGACTTGGTGAGGTTTATAGTGAATCCCAAGTCGTGAAGAAGCTGTACTGTTTTGTGAGTGTGGACAATGCAGCTGTGCTGTGATTTGGCTTTTATTAGCCAGTCGTCCAGGTAAGTGAAGACGTGAATGTGTGGTCTTCTTAAATGAGCTGCGAGCAACGTGAGGCACTAGGTGAATACCCTGCGTCCCATAGTTACCCCGAAGGTGTCCGTCCACCATGAACCGGAGATATTTTCTGTGAGCTGAGGGGATGGGAATATGGAAGTAGGCGTCCTTTAAATCCAGAGTGGACAGAAAGTCGCCTTGTTGAAGCAATGGGAGCACCTGTTGGAGGGTGACCATGTGGAAGTGGCCTGACTGAATGTAAAGATTTAGCTGTCTGAGGTCTAGTATAGGCCTTAGAAAGCTGTCCTTTTTTGGAATTAAGAAGTACAGGGAGTACACTCCAGTTCCCCGTTGATGGAACAGGACTGGTTCCATTGCATGTTTTTGTAACGGAGAGAGAACTTCTTCCTTCAGGAGTGCAAGATGTTCTGGTGACATTACACGTTGTTTTGGAATGATATTTGGGGGAGTGCTGGTGAGTTCCAGGCAGTAACCATATTGGATAAGTTGTCTTACCCACTTGTCTGAGGTGGTGGAATTCCAAACAGGTAGGAAATGTGAGAGACTCCCCCCGACAGGGGTGGGATGATCGGGGGTAGTGGAGGTATGTCACTGCTTATTGGCAGGGGAAGTGCGGGTGGAGTTACCTCGGCTTCTTCCCTTGTTATTATTTCCTCTGTAGTCCCTCTAAAATAGCCTCTGGAGGAGTTAGATTGGTTGTTACCCGCATAGAAAGAGGAGGGGTTTTCTGATGACACTGTTTGGGCCACCCCTATAAAAGGAGCGGCAAAAGGAACCCTGGTTACAAGGCAATTGAAAGGCCCCATGGACTTTGCAGTTTCGGTGTCTTTCTTCATTTTCTCTAATGAAGTATCTACTGATGGCCCAAACAGATGCTCTTTATCAAAGGGCTGAGCCACCTGAGAAGTCACTCTTTTGTCTGAGGCTTCAATAAGTTTTGACTCATCAGGAGGAGGGGCGTCGCCTGTGGTTTGAGAATTAGCTCTCTTGCAGGCGTTCGTTACAACAAGAGAGTCTAGAGGCAACTGGCCTTTTATATATGCCGGGTCTGTAGGAGCGGGTTTATATTTTTTATCCACCCTAAACTGGGTCTATGAATACTTCGTCAGTGTGTTTTAGTAAGCCCTTGAGCATTGGTAACGTGTTAGTAGACCTTTGTGAACGTGTGAATGTCTCCACAAGGAAATCCTCTTCTAAAGGGCCAGAGTGTAGCTCAAGCCCTGTTATTTAGCTGCGTAAAACTTATGTTATAATCAGGTGGGGAGGGTCTGGAGGGATACAGGTCGGGGTCATTATACTGGTCTGGATCCTTATCGTAATTGTCTCAGGGATCAGTGGCCTGTGGTATGTGGTGTGGCACATAATGGTGCTCATTCCCATCTCCATTCCAATCATCCTCGTCCTGTGTGTCACGTGATGGTGGAGGTGAATTTGATGGTGTTATTATCAAATCTGGGTTAGGAGGAGGAGAGGGAGGTATGTAAGGGGGAGAATGGTTAGTATGTCCTTTTTCAGAGGTATAAGAGGATCCTCTGTGAGATCTAGCTTCTGTTTTTTAGGAAGAATGACCTGGAGGTGTCGGTTTTCAGGTTAATGCGGAGTCTCTTTTGTTTGGGATCCAATGGTGGCTGTTTGGGTAGAGGTTCTTTGGATGGGGTTGATTTAGGTTGAGGTTCTTTGGGCGCGGAGTGTGTTGGGCACAGTGTGTTTTGAGTCAGAGTTCTTTGTAGCAGGCTTCGGCTCTGAGCCTTTAGGCGTGGGCTGTTTCGTCACCGATGCTTTTGGTGGCGATTTCGGCTCCGAGGTTTTAGGTGCGTATTTCGGCTTCGAAGCTTTAGGTTTGGAGGCTTTCGGCTCCGTGTCTTTGTGTTTGACAGGTTTCGGCTTCGAGGACTTCGGTGTCGAAGGTGTTTTCAGTGTCGTGCAGACTGGCAAAGCCTTGTGTTTGTGTTTCGGTGCCTAAGGTGTTGGTTCAGCTCCGGAATGAGGCTGGCTCGAGCACGAAGGCTTCTGTTTGTGTTTTGTAGCCGAGCCCGAGGTTGTCGGAAACCTTTCCTCAGTGCCGACCTGAGCCAGAGGGTGAATGGGATACCGGAGCCGCAGGTTTTGGGTGAGTGGGCACAGGGTGACCTATACTCACAGTACGTTGACCCGGTGTGATGGTCGGTTCTTATTCCATGTCAGAATCGGCTTCGGACACGGAGACCAGCTCTTCTTCCTCCGCCCCTGGATCTGGCTGGTGGGAATCAGACTCTTCGCCGAAGATATCTGGTACGGAGCCGTTGGCGCGGTGCATCTCGTGGCATGGAGCCAGACAGTCACGGATGGTTTTCTTCTATCAGAATAATCGACACGCTTCACAGTCCTTCTCGTCGTGTTCCGGGGATAGGGAGAGGTTGCAGACCGTGTGCAAGTGGGTGCGTGGAAACTTCGCACAACACCCGGGACATAGCTTGAATAGTGTTCCATCGACTGCTGGCATGGTCAGCACGGGTAGGCCCGACGGCCTGCCTTGAAGTTCCAGATCTAAGGTTTCCAGATTTTAGACGATGTGTGTCGAATGGGAAACCGCAACCGATAGGCAATACCGTCAAGGGTAGAGGATTGCACGTCGAAGAGGTTCGAAAACGATACCAAACTATCGTAATACACATCTGAACCTGATGGCAGAAAAAAACAATCTGGCAATAGAGTTGGTGCCCATGCACACTATCACCGAAAAGAGGAATCACCTATCTCGTGACAACAAAGACTTCTTCGAAGAAAAACAAAGTGCAAACATCCGGACCAAACACCACATGGCGATCTATGCTAAAGCATATGATCTACATCTCACATGCCTCGAACACCTATTTTCTTTTTCTGAGAGATTTATAGGAAGAATCTACTTCAAGTCAGTTGCAGTACTCATTACTTCCTCACTTTTCCCAACTTTCTGGTAATGACTGATCCTAAGATATAACTGAACAAACTTCTCCAAAAGACACTAAAAATCCTTTCTACCAGGAACCCCGAAATTATGCCCACCCTACTTGAGCCTCCCACCTCACCTGTATGCACAGTCCCTCTCTCTGTATCCCCGACTGCTTTCACATGTTTATTTCTGCCATATATGGCAGAAGCATCATTGGCATGTTTGGGAGGCTTTTTGGAGGAAGCGAAGTGAAAGAACCGTCATTAACCCATTTTTCCTTAATCTTTTATTGTGCTTTCTTCCTCTTTCAGCCTGGTGGAACCTCAAAACTGCTGGCTTGAGGAGGCAGCATAGATATTATTAGAAATTCCAGACCAGAGGATGCATGTTTTCAAGACATCCTTACAGTGAGAAATCTTCTTGGTTGAGGGCCCTGAATATTCTCTTCCACCTTGACCTGAGCCAGACATTGTTGTCTCTCTTATTTCAACTAGGTCTATATAAGGAAATCCCCACTTTACGACAAAGTATTTCATCTGCCATTTGTAAGATGCGTAGAATAACCTACTTAGATATACTTTTCTCCATTGAATAAAAGGCCCAGTGAAAGATGTAGTTGCCTCCAATGAAAAATGCGCTGGTGGTGCACTGCTTATTTTACAGGTTAGCTAAAAGACCCACATATTTGGAAGAGGGCATAAGGCTATGAAAAAGATTGTGCTAATGTCATAGGTCTCCATGTGATGTGGACAATAGTTATTTCAGGTGGTAAATAGGTAATCCTCAAAGAATTATCAGACAGAGCTGTTATAATCTGGAAAGTTTTTTGACATTACATCTGAAGTGCTTTTACTAGCCTGTTGTCATAGTAAAGGTGTACGTGTACACACACACTAAGCACAGATGGAAAGCAACGTTAGGGAAAACCAATGCAGTACCTTTGTGAAGCCTCTGGGTGTAGGATTGTGATGTTTCTTGTGCTCCTCCGCTGCATCTCTCTTTGAACTTTCTCTTTCTAAGTTTCTGCACTCCTGACTGTCTGAATATTCTGGCTTTTAGCAGCCAGTCAACCAGATTAAGGTACACATGAATCACCTGTCTTCTCAAGGGTACCAAGACTACTGTAAGACACTTTGTGAATACACCGTACACAGATTTTATCAGGCAGAACCCAATCTGGCCGTGTACCAGGTCCACAACAAACCTCAGGCACTTTCTGTATCTGGTGCCGAGGAGGCATCCTTTTTTTTTTTAAATATACGTTTATTGGCATTTCAAACAGTCATAGCAGAGATACGGACGTTTTTCAGTTCAAACAGTAACTCGTTCAAAAAGAAAACATGTTTCGGACTTGCAAACGTAAGCCATAAATGCAGGTCCCTCCTTCATCCCTATGTGATCCAGAGGATATGTAGCCTAGAAGTCAAATACTCAAAGCAATTAGGAACTTTACTTTAAAATAAAGGGTCTTCTTCAGTCTGTCACATTAAGCAAAGCCAAGCATCCAAAAAAGCACATAAAGATGTAGTAAAAGGAAAATGCTACTTACCAGTATGCATCTGTTATTGGCATGTAGAGCTGCAGAGTCTCACACTGAGCATTAGATCGCCACCTGGTGTTGGGCTCGGATGATTGCATGTTTTTGTCGTCTTGGAAGAAGTCTTTGTAGTCACGAGATAGGTGACTCCTCCCTTGGACGATAGTGCGCATGGGCACCTACTCCATCCTTAGATTGTTTTTCGCCAGGATGGGAAATGATGGAGTTCGTAGAAAGAAAAAAGGATGTCTATGCGTGTATATCTAAGTAAGATAGAACTGGAACAGATACAGGTCCCAGGGGAGGCGGGTGGGCGTGTGGGTCTCTGCAGCTCTACATGCCAAGAACAGATGCATACTGGTAAGTAGCATTTTCCGTTCGAGGCACTGAGCATCGATTATACAGCAATGTCTCCCTTAGCGGTGGTCACCTGTATCTGTTGCAGTAGTTTGAAAAATCATTTTGAGGACAGCTTGGCCTACTGCAGCTTGCTGCTTGGCTTGCACATCAACACAATAGTGTTTAGTGAAGGTATGTGTTGTAGACCAGGTTGCTGCCTTGCATATGTCTTCTAAAGGGAATGTTCCCTAAGAAAGCCATAGAGGCTCCTAGTTTGCGTGTGGAGTGCGCTCTAGGAGGAATTGTTAATGTACGTTTTGCTTTTTGATAGCATATTTGTATGCATTTTACAATCCACCTTGCATTCCCAGCTTTAGAGATGGGGTTGTCTTTATGTGGTGGCGAGAAAGCTACAAACAATTGTTTTGTCTTGCAAAAGGATTTGGTCCTGTCAATGTAATAGAGAAGGGCTCTTTTAACGTCTAGGGTGTATAGAGCTCTTTCTGCTACGGAGTCTGGGTTTTGAAAAAACACTGGCAACTCTACTGATTGGTTTAGATGAAATGGAGTAATGACTTTAGGAAGGAAGTTGGGATTTGTTCTTAGGACCACTTTATTACCGTGTAATTGTAAAAATGGTTCTTCTATAGTGAAAGCTTGAATCTCACTCACTCTCCTAAGAGAGGTAATAGCAATAAGGAAAGCTGTTTTCCATGTGAGGAATTGCAGTTCACATTAGAGTAAAGGTTCAAAAGGGGGTCCAATGAGCCTTGTAAGAACAATGTTCAGGTTCCACGCAGGTGAGGGTGGTAACCTAGGAGGAATGATTATTTTTAATCCTTCTATTATTGCTTTAATTGCAGGTACTCTAAATAATGACAAATGTGGTCTATTTTGTAGGTATGCAGCAATGGCTGCAAGGTGTAGCCGTATAGATGCATATGCTAGGTTACATCTTTGTAAGTGTAGAAGGTAGCAGATGATATTCTGGATGGAAGCATCCAGGGGATCAATCTCATTATTGGTGCAGTAAATAGCAAATCTTTTCAATTTTGCCGCATAGCAAGCTCTAGTAGTCGGTCTTCTGGCTTCTTTAATGATATTCATACAGTCTGGTGGCCGGTTAAGGTAACCAAACTCTAAGACTTCAGGAGCCAGATCGCCAGTTACAGTTGACTTGGATGTGGATGTCTGATGTCTCCATGGTTCTGCGTTAGCATGGATGGTGTCAGACACAGTCTTTGGGGTGGAACTAGAGAGAGTTCTGGCAGCGTTGTGAACCACGGTTGGAGTGCCCATGTGGGAGCTACTAAGATCATTTTTAGAGATTGTTGTCTTAGCTTGCGCACTACTGGTGGTATTAATGGGAGTGGAGGAAAAGGGTACGCAAATCTGCCTGACCAGTTCATCCATATCGCATTGCCCTTGGAGAGCGGGTGTGAAAACCTGGCGGCGAAGGTTGGGCATTTTGCGTTTTCGCGTGTGGCGAACAGATCTATGTCTGGGTGACCCCACTTGTGAAAGAATGGTAGAAGAACTTACGGATGTAGTTCCCAATCGTGAATCTGTTGTGTCTGCTGACTTAACAGATCTGCAATTTGATTGTGAACTCCTGGAAGGTGTTCTGCCTACAGATATATGTTTTGTGGAATGGTCCATCTCCAAATGTTAAGTGCTCGCTGGGAGAGTTGCAGAGAATGTGTGCCTCCTTGTTTTTGAATGTAGTACATGGCTGTCATGTTGTCCGTTCGGATCAAGACAGCTTTATTCTGTACATGTACCTGAAAGGACTTTAGTGCTAGGAATATTACTAGCAGCTCCAGGTGATTGATGTGAAGCACTTTTTGTTGAGTGGTCCATCTTGATTGAGTTGTACGGTGTAGAAGATGGGCTCCCCATCCTGTCAGAGATGCGTCTGTTGTAAGTAGTATCTGTGGAACAGGGTCGAAGGAACTGCCGCCCTCTGGATACGTTTTTGGTGTTCCACCCTGTCTACCAACACCAGGACTGTAAGTTGTCCTTGAGCTTGGTTCCACTGATGTGCTAGACATTCCTGCAATGGACGCATTTGCAGTCTTGCATATGGTACAATAAAAATGCAAGATGCCATCATGCCTATCAGTTGCATGAACACTCTGGCTGGGAGAGAGTGTTGATCTTGAAACCTTGTGATTAAGGCTTGAATGCTCTGTATCCTGGCTAGACTGGGATAAGCTAGAGCTGTAGACGCCTTTATTGTAGCCCCAAGGTATTGATGAACATGAGAGGGCTGGAGATGCAACTTGGTGTAGTTGATTGTAAACCCCAAGTTGTGCAATGTTTGAATTGTCTGCGATGTGCCTTGGACACACTGATTGAATGACTTGGCTTTTATGAGCCAATCGTCGAGGTATTGGAAGACATGAATGTGTTGCCTCCTGAGATGTGCTGCTACTACTGCTAGGCACTTTGTAAACACTCTTGGTGCAGTTGTGACCCCGAATGGAAGGATTTGAACTGATAGTGTTGTCCTTCTAGTACAAACCTTAGATACTCTGTGAGAAGGAAGTATGGGAATGTGGAAGTAGGCGTCCTTGAGATCTAGTGTAGTAAGAAAATCGCCTTGTTGCAACAATGGGAGCACTTGTTGTAAAGTGATCATATGAAAATGATCTGAGTGTATATACAGATTGAAGGGCCTGAGGTCTAGAATTGGTCTCAGTGTCCCGTCATTCTTGGGTATTAGGAAGTACAGCGAGTACTTCGAGTGTTCCTTGATGTTGTAATGGGACTATTTCTATTGCGTCCTTTTGAAACAATGATAAAACCTCTTGTTTTAGCAGCGTAAGATGTTCTGTAGACATTGGACGCTGTCTGGGTGGTATATGTGGAGGGGTAGCTGTAAGTTCTAGGCAGTAGCCATACTGGATAATCTGTCTTATCCACTTGTCTGTGGTGATGGAATTCCAGACAGGTAGGAACTGTGTTAGTCTCTCCCCTACAGGAGTGGAATGCTGTTGGGGGAGCGGAAGGAAGTCAGTGGTTTGTGGTGGGAGAGGTTTGATTGTTGGTATTGCCTCAACCTCTACCCTTGTTATTGCCTCTAAAGCCTCCTCCAAAATATCCCCTATTGGAGGATGTTTGCGTATTGCTTTTAAAGGAAGCTAAATTGTCTGCTCCAACTTGTTTGGAGCCTCCTCTATAGAAGGAGCGACGAAAGGAGCTTCTTGTTTGTGGTGACTGCAAAGCTCCCATTGATTTGGCAGTATCAGTGTCCTTTTTCATTTTTTCAAGTGCTGTGTCTTCAGCTGGGCCAAAAAAATGCTGTTGGTTAAATGGCTGATTTAATATGGTGGTTTGCACCTCTTGCTTAAATCCTGAGATGCGCAGCCGTGCATGGCGTCTAAGGAGGACACTAGTGTTTATTGCACTAGAAGCAGGGTCTGCTGCGTCAAGTACACACTTGATAGAAGCATTAGAACTTAACTTTCCTTCTTGGATAAGGTCATTAGCCTGTGTCTTATATTGGTCAGGTAGATGCTGTAAGAGTGTTTCTAGCCAATCATAATGAGCCCTGTCGTATCTTGCGAGAAGGGCTTGTGTATTAGCTATGCGCCATGTGTTACTTGCTTGGGCTGCTATTCTTTTACCTGAAGAGTCTATCATCTTTGAAGATGTCCTCTGGTTTCGGAGCTGATCTCTGCATGATGTGTCGACGGGCCCTTCGATCTGAAATGGTTGTCTTGGATCGAAAGGAAGCGCAGGCTGGACAGCTGGACTTGTCGTGTTCAGGTGATAAGCACAGGTTACAGACATTGTGAAGGTCACTGTGCGGAAATTTTTCTCCACACTGGGGGCATTTCTTGAACGGCGTCCTTTCCATGAGCTGTAGGCCTCACGGCATGGATAGGCCCAACGGCCCGCGTCAACGACGGGAATCGAGCGATGAAATCGAGTCGATGTTCTTGACTTCTAAAATTGTTTAGAAAAGTTTGAGGAACTTTTTTGACTCGTCGAACTACTTAGAAAGTAGGTTTCGAACCGGAGTGGAAAAGTTGCAACCAAACCCAGTGATGGAAAAAACAATCTAAGGATGGAGTCGATGCCCATGCGCACTATCGTCCAAGGGAGGAGTCACCTATCTCGTGACTACAAAGACTTTTTCCAAGATGACAACAACATGCAATCATCAAGCCTAACACCAGGTGGCGATCTAATGCTCAGTGTAGGATCTGCAGCTCATATGCCTCGAACAGAATTGACTGTTTTTGCATATGGTCCTAGCAATATGCAGACTATGTCTCAGGTCCTAAGTTTTAAGGGGAATGTTAAAAGATTTCATCCATTATGTTTATAACGAAGAGGAAAGAAGTAGAAAAAGATGGAAATAAAACAGAAAAATGTATTTGGGCTTGCGCTTTCCAGAGGAGAAGAAAAAGAAAGGGAGGAGAGTAAAACGGGTAGGGAATATCTTCACCTAGTACGAGGAGAAGAGAAGAAGCACTCCATAGGAGGTCCTAGTATTCCAGGAAACGCAGCAAAGCAATAAGAGGACAGCGCGGGGGCCGCTCCCATCCTCCCCAGGCAGTACACCCGACTCCTCAGAGCCTCCAATGCCCCGTTCCTCTGGTTGTTCACAAGACTCCAGCCCACAATGATGCTACTGGGCGTCACCATATAACCCTAGCGTCTTCGTGAATCCGAGCCCTCTCCTCAGCCCTAGGCTATGCTGTAACATTCTTTATCGAAGTGTCCACACTGGTCCTCAGAGTCCATTTCCAAGCCATAGCTATTCACCTCCTAACCAATACTAAAGCCAGATCTAAGAATAGGGAACCAACCCTACGTTTTTGGGGCCTAGAAAACAGCCCCAACAAGCAGACCTCTAAAGTGATAGCAAGAGTCCTGTTCAGGGTGGAGTTCAGGGTACCGATCACTGCCTCCCAGAATGACTGTAAATGGGGGCAACTCGGGGTCATATCGCAGAAGTCTGCATCCGAAAGAGTACACCTTGGGCAGTGGCATGGGTTGCCCCCGCAGATGACCTGTAGTCTTTGGGGCTCAAGGTAAACCATATTGACATAGTTAAATTGAGTGTACTACAGTTGCATGTTTCGGGAAACCTTCAGGCATGCCAGGACTTTAAGCCATTCCAAATCAGTAAGGCCTCGGCCCAGTGCCATCTCCTACCTACATCTAGTCATCAACAGGTGTTTCCGAAACTTGGCAGTCAGTGATTTATAAAATCACTTCACTAAGTGCTGTGCCGATCCCATTGACACTAGCATGTGTAAAACTGCACGTGTTGCATCCCATCTGCAAGCCCACAAATCCTCAAAGCGTCAGCGCCTCCTAAGTCAGGAAGTGTCCCCAGGGGAGGCCATACTGGGTAACAAGTGCCGCAACTGGGAGCAGGACTCCGAGTTGGAAATAGTCTCGGGTTGCAACAAACTCGGCCTCTTGTCCATGTGGATAGTTGCTCAGGCGTGAAAAAGGTGAGTGGGTTGCCATGGGGAGGCCAACCAGGGTTAGGGCAGGTTGGTACAGGTGTCCCCACCATCTGCCGTGTGCAGTGGTTCTAACACTGCAGGGCTGTCGCCAGCAGCATCCCAGGTTTAAGGACGGCCATCGCTGGATAGAGTAAACAGGCTAGTAATAAATTTTGGTTGTGAGCTAGTCCCACCGTGCCTAGGTCCTCAAGTCTGGCCCCATTGAGCCACTGGTTGACCCATTGGAGTTGAGCTGCTAGGAACTAAAACTTGAAGTCAGGCGTGTCTAGGCTCCCCTATCAGGCGGGCATCTCAGGACCTCCAAGGAAACCCTATGGGAGCCCCCATCCCAAACCAAATCCCGGAGTGACGAGTCTAACTGACTGAATCACAAGAAGGGTACATCGACAGGAAGGTGGTGGAAGAAATAAAACAGTTGTGGGGGCGTGACCATGGTAGACACCCAGATACTGGCCAATATCGGTAATTTAAGGAAGCTCCAGAAGGGGACAAGGTTGTAAAGGATCAGAGGGTTTCCCCAGATTGCCCTTCCGCAGGTCCTCGAGACAGTGGAATACTTGAATGCTAAGGTATTTGAAAGTGGAGGGTGCCCAAGCCAACTCCTATGGCGCCGGCAGCGGTCACTGGGTAGCTGGCAATTTGGGAAATAAACAAATCTTTGCCTTGTTGGGAGGCCAGAGCAGTGCAAATTCCCCCAGTAGACCCCCAGGAGATGCAGAATGCGTTCACCCTATGTTGTGCCATCAGTGAGATAAAGCAGGAGGTCATCAGCATAGAGAGTAATAATATACTTCGCCTTCCACCACTAGCCCAGGGGCTCGATAGCCAGCGAAAAAAGAAAGTGGGGGCTAATGGGTATCTCTGCCTAGAGCCTCGGTGGACCTATTGCTAGAAAATGGTGATGCCTGTTCTTACTCGTGCATTTGGGACGGAGTTAAGCTGTCTGACCCACTTGATCCAGGGCCCACCCTGTCCCATGCAGTGCATAACCTCGAGCAAGAAGTCCCACCAGATCAAGTGAAAAGCTTTTTCTAGATCCACTGGCATGAGTATGCCCCTGGCCCAGACCGCGCCTCTGGGTGATACAGGACATGGTGCAGCCTCCGGAGATTAAGGAACTTGCTGTGGGATGGAATAAAGCCATTTTGGTCCTCATGGTACAGTGAGGGCATGTGGGGTAACAATCGAAAGGAAAGAGAATTTTGAAATCCAAATTAAGCATAGACAGGGAACAATTCTGTTATGCAGGCTCTCTGGGGCTGAGTCTCAGGTAGAGGGACTACCATGGCATCACATGTAGATGCCGGCATCGCTCTATTCTTTAAAGAGTCGGAGTTGAGCAGTTCTGGTTTCTGGGCCAAGCTCCCCCGCGAAGGAGGAATAAAATTCAGCAAGTTAGCCATCAGGTCCTGGGGTCTTCTCCGTAGACATTTTCCTAATAGCGAATTTAATTTCCTGCACCGTCCAAGGCCCCTGTGAGTCCAGGTCGAGCTACCTCGATGGTACTCTTTGCAGGACGACCGCATGTGTCTCTAGGGGTGGAGATCCTGGGCTCCTATATAATTGTTCATAATATTCCCAGAACTCCATATTAATTGCTTTGGGAGAGTGAAACGGCGCTCCATTCCCTTTTCAAAAGCTACGCAATTGGGGTTCCACGGGACTCGGGGGGCATAAGCCAGGCCAGATGTCTACCCGGTAGGTCCTCCTTATAATGCGCTCTGGCATTGTAACTCTTAAAATCATGGCAACGTAGGCGTTCTAACACTGTATTATACTGTTCCCAGGTTTCCTGTTGGTGCTGGGCTGCAGAGTCATCGGGGCCCAGAGCACTCTCCATCTCATTGAGCTTAACATCCAGCATGCGCAACTCCCTATCCAACTCTTCTAACACGGACCGGTAGAGCGGTCCACTTTCACATCGATTACAGAACTGAAGACGTACCCCTAACGAATAGTTTTCTTACCTGTCGGTGTAGTTTTGCAGCTTGAAGATCTTTCTGGATTCACTATGCTGTGCATTATTACGCGGTCCATTATTCCGCGGTCTTGTGGTTGGGTCCGGATTCGTAGTCTTTTCTTAGTTTTTTTTTTTTTCTTAGCCCAGGTGGGCGTCGGCGTCACACCCCCTTGGGTGTATTTCCGGTGACGTCGGCATGCTTCCTGCGGAAGCTCCCACTCTTGGGCGCCATCTTCGGGTTCTTTTTTTCCGTGTTTCTTTCGTTTCCGAAGTAATGGCAATGTTCTATTTAGTTGGTATTTTATCGCTTTGTACTTTTAAAGTCCTTTCTTTAGTTAACCACCTCTTCTCTCTCCAGCCTCATCTTTCTGGCGGAGGTGGGTGGGTTCGCTAGTGAATCCAGAAAGATCTTCAAGCTGCAAAACTACACCGACAGGTAAGAAAACTATTCGTTTTGCAGCGTGAATCTTTCTGGATTCACTATGCTGTGCATAGATTTTGTAGCGGTTTCTCATCTCTGTGGCGGCTGGGTGGAAGATGAGCGTTGGGTGTTGAATATGTGCTGTAGCACCTTCTGTCCAACTTGAGCTTCCTTGTTCATTTGTATGTCCACACAGTAGTGCTTCGTGAACGTGTGCACCGAAGCCCATGTTGCCGCCAGGCATATGTCTTCTATGGGTGTGTTAGCCAGGAAGGCTATTGTAGCGCCCTTCTTCCTGGTGGAGTGGGCACGTGTCCCCTCTGCCAGTTCTTGTCCTGCACGCTTGTGGCAGAGTTGAATTGTCTGTGCGATCCATCGTGCAATGGTCTTTTTGGTTACAGCTTTCCCCATGAAGCTGTTTGCGAATGACACAAAAAACTGTTTTGTTTTCCTGTGCCCCTTTGTCCTTTCAATGTAGTGCATGACTGCCCTTCTGGCGTCCAGGGTGTGCAGAGCTCGCTCTGCGCAGGTTGTTGGTTTTTGGAAAAAACTCGGTATCTGTATAGACTGGTTCATGTGAAATTTGGATACCACCTTCGGCATGAAGTGTGGGTCAGCCCTCATCACAACTCTATCATTGTGTATTTGTATGTAGGGTTCTTGTAGCGTCAGCGCTTGGAGCTCGCTTACTCTGCGTAAGGACGTTATTGCAACCAGGAAGGCTGTTTTCATAGTTAGCATCTTTAGGGAGGCCTTGTGAAGTGGTTCAAAGGGCTCTTTCATGAGTTCCGTTAGGACTGTGTTCAAGTTCCATGCAGGTGGCGGCACCCGCTTGGGTGGTGCGATCCTTTTCGCTCCTTCTAGGAATCTCTTCACCACCTGTGATGTGAAGAAGCTCCTGCACGTTTCTCCCCTTGTGTAGGCGACTATCGCTGCCAAGTGAACTCTTAAAGAGGATGAGCTAAGGTTCCTCTCCAGCAAGTGCGTCAGGTACCTTAGCACTGTGGAGTCCCTCTTCACTTTATTGTGTGAATCTTTTCCATTTCGCAACGTAGCACTTCCGAGTGCTGGGCCTTCGTGCCTCCCGAAGTACCCTCAGGGTGCTTTCTGGTAGTCTCAAATGTGCGAACTCTATGTCCTCAGGAGCCACGCTACTAGGCTCATGCTCTCTGGCTCTGGATGTAGTACCTCTCCGTTCTGCATGGAGAGTAGGTCTTTCCTCCTGCTGAATCTGTGGGGTGCACACTGTCATCTCCATGATCTGCGAGTACCATGTCTGCCTCGCCCACTGTGGTGCGACCAGTATCAGTGTCATGTTGCTCGCTCTGCACTTGCTCAGCACTCTGTGCATCAGTGGTATCGGGGGAAAGGCGTAAGCAAATGTCCTTGACCAATCTATCCATAGGGCATTCCCCAGTGACCCCTCCTCGGGCTGCCTGGATGCGAAGTTTTGGCATTTTGCATTCTGGCGTGTGGCAAACAGGTCCACCGATGGTGTCCCCCATCTGTCGAACAGGTACCTTGTCTCCTGAGCATTGAGCTCCCACTCGTGGGATGCCGATGTCTGCCTGCTGAGCCAATCGGCTTGTATGTTGTCCTTCCCTGGTAGGTGTATGGCTAGCAGGTCTATCTTGAGAGGGATGGCCCATCTCCATATCTCCTGCGCCAGCGTTGAAAGCGGGGCTGACTGTGTGCCCCCCTGCTTGTTGATGTAGAACATCGCAGTGGTGTTGTCTGTTTGTATCAACACCTTGTGTTTGTACAGTCTTGTTTGAAAGGCTTTCAGTGCAAGGAAGATTGTCTTCAGTTCTAGGTAATTGATGTGCTTTGCCGCATCTGTTGGCGTCCACAGTCCCCTCACCTTGAGCTCCTCCATGTGAGCGCCCCATCCCTTCAGGGATACGTCTGTGGTGATGGTCACTGTTGGCGTTGGGGGCGTTAGAGGCTTTCCCCTTGTTATGTTCTCCATGGTCCACCATGCCATCTCCTTCTGCACTGCGTGCGTTACAACCACTAGATCCTCCCAACCGCCTGTAGCTTGTGACCATTGCTCCTGTAGCCATTCTTGAATGGGTCTCATGTGGAGTCGTACATTTGGTACCAGGTGGATGCATGATGCCATCATACCCATGATCTTGCTCGCAGTCCTCACTGTCCGAGCTTGTCCCTTCCGGTAGAGGCGAGTTTCCTTCACCAGCGCCCTCGCCCTCTTCTCGCTGGGGAACACCTTTCCCTGTAAGGTGTTGATCTGTGCTCCCAGGAAGATCTTGACCTGTTCCGGCTCCATTGATGATTTCTTCCAATGGATGGAGAACCCCAGGCTTATGAGCGTGCTCGTCACTGTATGTGCGTGCTGCTTGCATTTCAGGTATGAGTTTGCTTTCACCAGCCAGTCGTCCAGGTAAGGGTATACGTGTATTCCTTGCCTTCGTAGGTGCGCTGCGACTGCTGCGAGGCACTTTGTGAAAACTCTTGGTGCTGATTTTAGTCCGAAGGCCAGTGTCGTGAACTGGTAGTGGCTTCCTCCAATGGTGAACCTGAGCATGTGTTTGTGCTTTCTGTTCATTGGGATGTGCAGGTAGGCGTCTTTGAGGTCTATTGTGACCATGAAGTCCCCGGTCTGCAATTGTGGGAGCACCTCTTGCAGGGAGGTCATTTTGAATTTTTGCGTTCTTATGAATTTGTTCAGGAATTGTAAGCCCAGAATGGGTCTCATTGTCTCGTCTACCTTTAGTACCAGGAAGTACGTTGAGTATATTCCTGTGTTTCTTTCCTTGAAGGGTACCCGTTCTATGGCCTGCTTCCGCAGGAGTTCCTTTGCCTCCTCCTGAAGACACTGCAGCTGCTTGCTTGCTAGTGTTTTTCTTTTTGGTTTTCTGCTTGTTGGCCTCCCCTCCAACTCTATGCAGTATCCGAATTGGATAATGTTGAGGATCCATTTGTCTGATGTGATTTCTCTCCACTCTCGGAGGTAAAATCTTAATCTTCCTCCCACTGGTGTCATGTGGTCGTAGGTGTCTAGTTTGTCTTGACCCATCTGTACGTGCTGCCCCCTGGAATCTTTTTTGTGGGCGGGCACGCAGAGTTTTTTGAAGTCACTTAGAGGCGGGCTGCTGCCCCCCTCTTCTATTTTGTCCCCGTACATTTCTCCCTCGAAAGGACTGGCCTCTTTGTTGGTACTGCTAGGACTGCTTCTGCTGACCATGCTGAGCCTGCGAGTCTGCATGGTCCGTTTGCAGGAAAGCCTGGTGTGATGTACCTGGCAGGTTTCCACCTTTCCCGCCGGGCCTCCGTGACGGGGTGCCCCTCTTGTTCCCTCTGAACTGCAATGCTCCCATGGATCTTGCTGTTTTGTTATCTTTTTTCAGTTGACTGAGCGTTTCATCAACTGTTGTTCCGAAAAGCATGTTGCCGTTGAACGGTGTGTTCAGGATGCTGTGTTGCACCTCCGGTTTGAAACCTGAGATCCTGAGCCAGGCGTGCCTCCTTTCCGTGACGCCCATCATCATGAGCCTGCTGGCGGTGTCTGCCCCCATCCTGGGCCGTCTTAAGGCAAGAATTTGCCGCGTTTTTTCCCTCTTCAACCAGCTTTTCGGCCTTCTGCCTGGCATCCTGGGGCAGGTCCTTCACCAACTGCCCCAGCCCCTCCATGATCTGGTACATGTGCCTGTTTATCAGGGCGTTGGAATTAGCCATGCGCCAGTGGGTCGCGGCATTCCGTTCGATCCTTCTGCCCACCAGATCCATCCTTTTGCTCTCCTTATCCGGTGGCGGGCCCGAGGTAGTGGGTACGTTAGCCCTCCTCCTTGCTGTGGCCGTGATAATGGAGTCTGCGGAGACCGTGCCCTGAATGTAGGCCGGGTCCTTTGTGGAATGTTTGTACTTCTTCTCAGTTCTGGGAGTTACTGCCTTGCATGTTGCGGGCTCCCTGAATGCTTCCTTCCCCTGAGCCAAGACGCTTTCGAGCATTGGAAGGAACTGGCTCCTCGTTTGTGTTGGGAGCAATGTTTCTAGAAGGAAGTCTGCTTTCTGCTTCTCTTCGTCGAGCTTGAGCTTGAAAGCTGCTGCGGCAGATTGTATCACCGAGTTGTAGGCCCCAATGTCGTCCGGCGGCGAGGGCCTCGAGGGGTAAGTGTCGACCACCTCCTCCGGGCTGTCGGTGTCGACATCTATGTAATCTACCTCCTGTAGGTCAGAGGGTGCCGACTCTGTGTCCGTCCTGCTTTCCTCTTCCTCCCCATAGTTGTAACTATCGTAGGGATTCTCGTACCCCTCCTGGTCGTCGATCACCTCGACGTCCTGGTCTTGTTCCTCGGCGACTTCGGCGATCTCATCTTCCTCCTCGACCGCCTCCACCACCGGTGGCTTGGTCTTGTGAGGGATCGTGAAGGCTTTCATCTTTGCGTCCAAATCTTTCTTCCGCTGCATGATGTTCTCCATTTCGGCCTCGAGGCGCCTTCTCTTCTTCTCCATCTCGGCCGCGTGTTCCGCGTCGGATGGGTCGGCCGTTCTTTTCGGCGGATGGCTCGTCGCCGTGCCTTTCGGTGTCGAAGTTTTCGACGTCGACGTCGAACCGGATTTTGGGTCTCTGGTCGTCGTCGTCAGTTTTGGGTCTTTCTCCCTCGGCGTCGATCGATCCTTTTCGGGGACGATTTTCGACGTTTTCTGCTGATCAGCAGCTCTCGGCGCCGGGGACTCCTTCTCGGAGGATCCGCTGGGCCTGGGAGTAGTCGCGGACGCCGCCTTTTTTGGCGTCGGCGCTTTCGGGGTCTTGCCCTCGATTTTTCTAGACTCCGAGTCTCTCGGGTTCTTGGGGACCGAAGAGTCTCCTACCTTGTCAGAAGTCTTCGTGTAATCGGTCTCTACGACCGTGTAGCTGTCGTCTTCGGCGGCAGCATTGTCTTCTTCCTCGGAGAACACCCCCAGCTCGTAGAGGGACGGAGTCGGGGCCTTCTCCTGCAGGGTGGCGTGTGCTACCCTCTGCCTCTCTCTCACACGAAGAGTCTTCGGGCGAAGGCGGAACAGGCGTTGCAGTCTCCGCTTTCGTGGTTCACCGGTAGGCAAAGGTTGCATACCGGGTGCTGGTCCTTCTGCGCGTACTTGTGGTGGCAGTTACGGCAGAACTTGAACGGCGTGTTGTCCATCATCGAGCGTCCAGGGCCTCCCTGGTCGCGTGTTCGTCGACGGTCGTCGAGGATCTCGATGAAAAACGCCTTCTCCTTGCTGACTTTTCGTCGATGAAGTCCCCTGGAGTCTTCAGATGACTTCTCCTCGTCTTTTCTGTATTTTCTTTCTTCTTTCTCCAAAAATGTCTGGAGCTCAAACGGGAACGACCCAGACCTGACCGCGGAAAAAAAGAATCTGAAGATGGCGCCCAAGAGTGGGAGCTTCTACAGGAAGCATGCCGACGTCACCGGAAATACACCCAAGGGGGTGTGACGCCGACGCCCACCTGGGCTAAGAAAAAAAAAAAAAAAAAAAAAAAAAAAAAAAAAGAAGAAGAAAAGACTACGAATCCGGACCCAACCACAAGACCGCGGAATAATGCACAGCATAGTGAATCCAGAAAGATTCACGCTGCAAAACAGTAAGTCTTTTGTCGACAGGGATGCCAGAGGGGGCAGAGAGCAACCATAGAAAGGTCATCTAGTCCTGATTTGGGCGTAGACATTTCCCAGAGTAATGTTGCAGCCCAGCAGTCTAACCTTTAATAAGACCGACCCACCTTCCCGGTCAATAGTGGAGTGTACGAGCTCAATTGGTATCTGTGCACTAATCCAAATCAGGGTCCCGCAGGCATAGGCAGAATAGGAGGTGGCATATAGCTGGCCCGGCCACCTACAGCTCAAGCGCTCCACCTCATTCTCTGCGAGACGGGTTTCCTGAAGCATGGTTATCTGTACCGCTCGCCGCCTCAAATAACGATGAAAGTTAAGCAGTTTAGAGACCGAGCCAATATCCCTGATATTCCAGGTTATGAAAGTCTACCAAAGCAGTCTGCCACACATAGCCCCCACAGGCAGGAACTCCCATCTAGTAGTGGGTCCTAGGAGCATCAACCCACGCCCGAGGCATTTTAAGAAACTTACAGGTGACCTACATGCATCCCCAGGCAGCCCATATGCACCAACCTGCCAAAGGAGTAACAAAATGTTAATGGCATACCAATAGCAAGAATTCCTCACGCAATAGTACAGTGAGTTGGATCAACTTGTCCACTGATTGAGGAGTCACTACAGGTAGGGTAACATCATCCACCACCAAAGTTTCAGACTCCAAAACCACCAATCTCCCATCGGATGGTGAGCCAGTGCCCGAGCCTGATTGTCGGAACGTCACAAACACCGCCACTGCGTGTAGTGCAGCAGTCCGCTCCGTTTCTGCCTTGGAGGGAGAGGGCTTCTTCCACAGTTGGCGTCTCCAGGCTCTACTGCCAGGACCTGTCGCAGTTGGCAGTGTCTTCAGCCAGGAGGTCCCAGCTTTGTAGGCTTCTAACCATTCCCGGGGTTCATCTGGGTCGTCACAGAAGTGTGTGGTTCCATCCATAAAAATCCACAGTTTGGTGGGAAACATCAAAGAGTTTTTCAGGCCCTCCACCCTGAGTGACCTTTTAACTGCCGGGAAAGAGGCCTGTTTTGTCTGCACTGCAGACGTGAAGTCAGGTAATAAGGATATTTTGCTGCTGCCCACAATAAGGAGGCCTTCTGTTTGTTACCTCTGTAATATGATGTCCGTGTTCCTAAAATGAAGCAGGTGTGCCTTCACTGTGCGAGGAGGGTGAGCTGGAAATCTGTGGGAGCATTCTAGGGTGAAGGAGGTAAGGGGGTTCTTGGAAACATCCGATTGGAGCCATCAATCAAGGCAAGTGTCCATGTAGGTCCCTTCCACTCCCTTGGGAAGACCAACCACTCGAATGTTGTTGTGGCAGTGGCGCCCTTGCGCATCCTCAGCCCGGTGTACTACAATGCACACTATCAGTCATCTCAGTTAGGTGGGTGAATAACAGTTTATGTGCAGGATGCAGCTCCAATAAGGTGATCTCCACCCCTTTGACTCGATCAGCCAACTTGTGGTGTAAAGCTTAAAGGAGCCTCAGTCCCACTGCTGAAATCTTATTAGAGGGTATCTTTAGTGTCTGCTATGGCAGCCAGGATTTTATCAAGATGAAGATGGATTGACGTCGATGCTGGGTCTGTCCCCTCTATATCCATAGCCAAGAGCAGAGTGGGCTCTTCTGAACCAGGCTGAGTGCCAGTGTTGGGGTTAACTCAGGACGGCCAAAAGTTCAGGCTTTCAGGAGCAAGGGGAGACCCACAGTGCTCCAGAGGTAGTACGCAAGGCATCGGGATGCAACAACAGAGTGGCCAGTCACCCCCCCACCATGTCACAGTAGAAGGAGATAAGGGAGCAGGCGATAAAAGGAATAGGCGGTGTATTCCCAGTAGTCCTAGATGGCAGACACATAGGTGTAATACTAGATCGATTAGTCTGTGAAATAATATGTAACAAGTGTCCCAGATGATTGCTAGGATGGCGGATGCGACAAAAAAGTCAGTTGGGTATCAGGCATAATCTGGGCGATACAGGTAGTGTGTACCACCCGGCAGGGGGTTTAGGGGCTATCGCTGTTGGTCCTCACCAGCAAAACTAGCAAGAGACGTTTTGATGGCACTAGTCTCCAATGCAAACAGTCGCAATCACAACCAGCCATGCAGGAGGTGGGTGGGTGCTCACCATCTGTCGCAACCCCCCAGTGCCCAGCCAGGAATTCACTCTGGCGATGTCCACATTTGAGGACATTTGGAGAACGTGTCTGGTCTGTAGAAGAAATGGCGGGGGGGGAGAATGGGGATGGGGAACACCCACCTCCTAGAAGGTGAAGGGGCACACCGTGAGGTGGCTGGCAGGCACCAACAGTATCGTCAGGTAGCGTAGGGGTGTAGGGTGTGTGTAGACAGACCTCGACATCAATTAAAAAGTTAAGTATGTTGTAGGTCACCACAGAACATATATAAAAAAGAGGGACGCTCACCTCAGGTCCCCCCAGGGAGGAGGAGGCTGCTGGGACTGGCAAGACAGGGCCTATGGGTGAGGCTTGGGGACATATAGTTCAGTAGGGCACTGTCCTCTCTCCAAGGCCACAGTATCTCAAACCTCCAGCCAACAGGCGTGGGGAGTCGAGAGCTACAGCAGCAGTGTTCAAGCAGCTCAGCTGCAGTCAGGGGCCCCCACTAAGGACAGATGGCCGTAATGACCTCGCCCCAATCCTTTATCTCGGATGGCAGGCAGGGAATGACCAAGCCGTCCAGCGGCGATGTGTTCCTTCCAGAGCTAGGCGGGGGAGGGAGTCCGCAGCCACACAGCAGATGGACCCCCACAGGGCTCCCCAACCTGAGGGTCAAACAACAGGGGCACAGTCCGCTGCAGGGCTTACCAGTTCCGGTGCCACCCCAGCACCTCCAGGACTCTGCGTCAGCTTAGGATCGTAGCTGTGCACTCAAGGGTCCGCCATGATGGTTGGTCGCCATAATTTCAGGGAGAAAGCAGCAATCAACAGCCCCCGAGGGTCAACCAGCATTTGGAGCTTAAGACTGACTTCTTTTGGCAACATCTCCTCTTTGCTGCAAGTCTGTGCTTTTGGCTTCATGTTTGGTGGCATTCGCAGCCGTTCTATACCATAGTCATATTGAATGAAGTTTAGAGTCTGCCCCATGGTGTTGCATGTAGGGTTGAGCTTATGACAATTCACTAGTTTGAATGCTTCGTGCAGCGTGGAGCAGTACCTTCCCCTTAGCTGTTCTTTGATAGGCCTTCCTTGGTGTACTTCAGTATTTCCACTGAGCTAGGTCGTCCGGGTCGTGGCATAAAAATTTGACTTTGACCCATGAATTTCTTTTGCTTGTGATTGTCCTTAATGACCGTTGTCGTTGGTGTCGAGGTAGTCATCGAGGGCTTAGATTTGTAATTCTTCAGCTCAGCCCCACTGTGCCCAGAGTTGTTGGCTCTTCTTTGCCTCACTTTCCTTAAGTCTTCCTTATCGCCTTATCTCCCTTCATTTCCGAAACCTCATGAATTTCAGAGCCCTCTCCTTGTGCCACTTCGGTTTCCTCAGGGTTCCTCACATTATTATAATGTTTAAAACGCTGACGTTGGTGCATAAGGCAATTTCTGGCTCCGGTGCTAAGTATCTGCAGCGCAGACTGGCCTTCTACCGTCCGGCCCGCTCCTTGCGGTCGGAATCTTTGTTCCTTGCCGTGGTGCCCCGTGTGAGGAAGGCTCGCATCGGGGGTCGTTCTTTCAGCTTTAAGGCCCCCCAGTTGTGGAACTCTTTGCCCCTTGCTCTACGCAGCATTCCGAGCCTGCTCCTGTTCAGGAAAAACCTGAAGACCTGGCTTTTTAATCTTTAGGCTATTTTTCTTTTCACCTCACTTTTTGTTTTTTTTGTCTGTTCTCTGTTATGTTTTTTTAACTGCTGAGCCGCCCTCTGAAAGCGCCGGGACACTCTTGTTGAGTAGCCGTGCGCTATATAAATAAAATCATAACATAACATAACATATTCGACAACCAAGGTCTTTCTGTGATGTTTTCTGCAACTGTGCCATGGTGTAGAGAAGCCACATTTGCTTCCACTTCCGCTTCTCAGGGTATTGGGCAGGAAATCTGCATGTGTCACAACCCTCAGAGTGGTGGTCTTTCAGCAGACAAAAGTTACAAAACTCAGGATTATCTTTCTGTGTGAAATTGTGGGTACACATCAGACTCTAGAGGGGACATGCTCCATTCCCGATGTTTATTCTACAACCCTCAGCCAATGTTCTTTGTGCTACAGTGAGCTTTCTTTAAACAAAAATAAATAATAAAATGTTTTTTCATAGAGGAAACACTTTTCCCTCAATGTCAGCCTGACCTTCCATTTTACTTCATGAGTTTCAGTGTTAAGGCAATGATCCTTCGACAAAACCTCAAAATCTTCTTGGATATCTTAACGTTCCCATTATGCTTCTAGACCCAGAGGCGTAAAAAGAATCTGATGATTGCAACCATGTTAAGGGTCTTCAGGGGCAGGTGTCTGGGGTCACAGATATGGACAGAGTACTAAATGGTTGATGTTGCCCAGGTTAAAAAATAAATTAAAAAAAGAAGACTACAAAGGCAGTTCAGAACCATTCTCTGGATAGCTGAATGATGCAAGCATATGAATACATAAAAGATTTATGCTGCAAAACCTAGGAGACTTTCAGTTATGGATATCACTCCCCAGAAAGTGCATTTCCTTCTGCACTCTCCTCCTCAGTGCACCTCTTAGTAGTGAGGCTGGCTTCTCGCAATAAACCTACCCATCGGCAAGCTAGCTACCGTTGAAAGTGCAAAATCAACAGGCTTTATGGCTCACAAAAATCTAAACTTGCATACGGATATCAACACTTTAGCAAAAGAAGCCAAATAGCAAACCAAACGTGTCCAGGAAATTTAGTCTATAAGGCCAGTAGATTTCAAAACAGTAATTCAGTCACTAGTTCCCTAGAGCCTTGATTACTGCAACTTCTTAATGATCAGCATATCCCGAATCTAGCTGGTCCCCTTAAATGTAGCCACCAGTAATGTAGTCCAAGGTATCACCCACAAAAGATCAGTGTAGAAAACTGAGGTTTTGTTACCCCCCACACACACTGCCTGGTATATGTTGCGCATTTTACTGAAGTGTGCTGGGTTCCTGCTAACCAGGTTTCCAGTACCAGTGTTCTTTCCCCTAAAATGTACTATTGTTTAACCAATTGGCAAAACCTTTAGCACCCTCTGTAAGTCCCTAGTAAATGGTACCCCTGGTACCTAGGGCTTGAGGTGCTAAAGAGGGTACCTAAGGGCAGCAGCAAGAATTGTGCACCCGAGGAGACCCCTCACCAAGCTCAAGCAGGACTGCCACTGCAGACTGCGTGTCTTGGTGCAGACTAAAGTGAAAACACGACATGTCACACATCCCTGTGTTCCTTGTCCCCCACAACTGCATAAAATATTTGCCTGCCTGGGAAGAGGGTGTAACACCCCCTCCAAAAAGAAAGAAGCTGCCGCTATTGGAATGCATATCTGGCTCCCCTCACAGGAGAGGAAGCCCCAACCCCCCCGTCCAGAGACCCCATGGCACCTGGACAGGTGGGGAAATTAGCTAGACAAGTAAGTGTGCCACCTACAGGCAGGTACCACCCCTAAGGTGTGCTACTGTGAGGTGGACACGTTTTTTCAACAAGTTTACATCTTTGTGATGGCATAGTAAGGAATTCTGGGACAGGGTTATGCCCACTTCCCACATGAAGTGGCAATATATGGGAGGTAGTGACCCCAAGGGTCGTAGCCAATTGGCTGATACCCTATACTCCCCTAATGCCCCTAAATTCAGTATTAAGGGGAGTCGCTGGCACCTGAGCAGATCCTGATGACCTAAGAAGAGAGAAGATACAGAAGAGCCACAAAAGCAAAGAAGAGAGGAGAAGCAGCTGATCTGGTACCAAGCCTGTCGGCCTGTCTGCATCCCTCGTCCAAAACTGAGCTAAAGTCTACTCATGCAGCAGCTGTGACTCCAGAAACTTGGGAGGACTGGCTATCTTCGAAAAAGACTCAAGACCACCCGTGAACATGGGGCCTGTGCTAATAATCTCCAAAAGAGGAGACTCTGAGGCCTCCAGAACCACTAAAACTCGCCACAAGAAGCCACCACTGCATCCGTCGCCTCGAGCTGAAGTAGGCCACCGGTGCCAAACAGGTTCTCTAGCCCTCCAGAGCTTGAGTCAATTAAGGTTTCACACCTCCCCAACGTCTGATTCAGCCTCTGCATGTAGGCCCCCTCAAATGCAACTGCTCCAGGAAGGAAAAAACAGACGCCTAAGGACACCACAGCCCCCATCACCCCTCGGCCTGAGAGAAGAGGACCAAAGGTGTCCTCCCCCCATCCTCCAGCATCGCAAGACCTGCTAGTTCAGACTGACTGGCTTCCTAGCCAGAGCCTGCAGCCTCTTTTTACAGTGACCGATCCCCATTGAAAACACATTCAGCACCCGACAAAGAATTGCCTACTGCCCCTGGGCACCCTCATGCCACTGCAGGTGTACTGCCTTGGACCTTACCCACCACTATTGGTCCTGTAAGTCAATGTACAGTACCTGTTTGTAGAACTCGTTCTTCCTTCCATGGGATAACATTGCTGACCTCAGAAATTGCACTGTGTCCAAAATATTTTGAAATACAAAAAAATACTTGCCTGAATGATTTTTCTCCGATGCCGAAGCATATATAAAAGTCTTCATCACAACAAAATATTAGATGAGTCAGAGGCTATTTTTAAAGACCGAATGGGATAATGCGCCCCTAATACATGAACTCTACAAACAAAGAATATCCCATTATCTACAAACTACTTATGCATCTGGGATATTTTTTCTGTGGCGGCGTCGACCAGGAGGAATATCCCAGATTCATAAGTAGTTTGTAGACCATGGCATATATAAAAGTACCTGCTATTTTCATAAACCGGTGTGAATCTCCTTTTTGAGTTGTGTGTTTTATTTATTAATCATAGTGTGTGTCTGCAAATGTCGTGCACTCCTCTGTGTTCAGCCTCAGGCTGCTCGACCACATTAGCCCATAATAGAGCACTTTGGAATTGCATAGCAAGCCCTTTTCCACTCATAAAGAAACCCCCTGGACTCTTTACATAGTATATCAACCTACTGATAGAACATATAACAGCCAACTTACTACAATCAGACACATGACCTCATTTCTAATCACCCTTAACATGGCTTCCTATAGAAGCCAAAGCCGTATTCACGTTATTCTGTATAGTTTATAAATAGGCTTTCCTGTTATTTTATATTTAGTGTGATTTCCAATGTGTTTTTTTCAGTATTTCCCAAGATTTTTCAAACATTCTAATAATCAGTGGCTATCAGTTTCTTTTTATCTGTTAAAACACCAGTAGTAGCCATTTTTCCAGTGCTTATTGTATTGCTTTTATTTCCTTCCTTTCCTTGTTCATTTTCATTATCAATACTACCTTCTTCTAGTCTGATCCCACCCTTTTTCTTAATTTTTCTCTTCTAGGTAACATTTAATTATTTCCCTCAACTCAATGCCCATCTTATTTCCAAGCAGTCCTAGTTATTTTCCAGGAGTCCTGTACCACCACATATATGGAGGCATCTTTGCACCTCATTAAGAGTTGAATGCAGCAGATAAACGGTTAATAGTCTGCATTTAACACCTTCGGCATCTTTATTTTTCAAACAAAAGGCAAAGATTGTCTCAATGAAGATTTTCTACTTATGACCGGATATATACATTTTAAATAGGTGAGCGTTGCCATTGAAAATGCATTTATGTTGCGAATAACTTTGGAACCATTTGACTACGGGGGGTGAGTCCCCAAAATGCAAATTTCCCAAGCATTTTCCACAGACTTCTTTGAGAAGCACTACCGAAAAAACTGCTGAATGGGATTACATCAAATCTGGCCGGCAGATTGTGCTTTTTCTATTTTGGTGTAAATTTGTTCTGTAGTTTGAGAAATTAAGGCTTAAAAATATTTGCATATCTAGACAGTTAGGTCCGTGAAACTCCTGCAATTATGTATGGCCCAGGGAGCTTTTTTCCCCTTGGGCCATCTCGTTCATGTGGGATTCAGGCTCCTGCAAGAAGGAGCGCTCTGATTGGCTGCGAGCAAAATGAAAAAATTGCCAGCCATTACAAGACTTTGGGACTTCTCCCCTGTCCTGAAGTTCAAAAAAAACATATAAGGGGTAGGTAGGGATACCCTATCTGCCTAGGCTCTGTGGGTGGGGACCCAGAGGGACCCATGGGGGAGCACAAAAACAAAAAGTTTTTGCAGCGCTCCCGCTGGATTGCAGCAAAAAAAAAAAAAAAAAAAAAAAAAAATGGTGGCTGCTATAAATATTACTCACTGAAAGTTAACGAACGGCATGAGTTATAGTTTTTTCAGATAATTTTAACTAGAACAGCTCAATTTCTATGGTTTTGTGCAGGTAAAACGTGAACCTCATTACAACGTCCATGTAACCTTTGTTTTTATCAGTGAATTATTATTTTTTTAAATGTAAAATTATATAAAATCACAGTACGTTAATACAACCGCACCTGTACAGCCCTTGCCAGTGTGTGGCGGGGGTTTGGTTTGTGAGTGGGTGAATTTTTGTTTTCGTTGGGTTTTGGATCAGCAGGTCTATCGCAGCTTTACATTGCTGAGCTGGTGGGTGGGCTGGCCACAGACTGGGCCCTGCCATCAACCCGCCTATTGTGCGCAGGGGGAGGGGGGTAGGGGGTTGGCTTTATGCATGGTAATAAAATATTACTTTAGGTTATAGAACACTTCCGAAATGATGTAACATGTGAGGGCAAAAGCAGTGCATGATGGGGTGTAAGTTATAGTTAGCTCTGCTAACTATAACTGGTGAATCTCTAGTTTTTTTGAGTTAAAAATGTTAATGTTGTCACCAAGATAGTCCCGTAACTATCACATTAAACTTTGATTTTCCAGTGAAAAAATTATTAATATATGGATGTTACTCTAAAGTTACCCTATAGCAATCTCATTCTAGTGGATGGTGCTGTAGATTCGCATCCTGTGCATATTTCAGCCATCTAGTGCTAAACCCTTTAAATAGTGATATGTAAAAACTAGGGTACAACTTTGGTGTTGCAAACATCAGTATTTTCTAATAATGTCCACTAACATTTACTTATTGATACTTCTCTTGGATATATTCCACACACACATTTTCTACTTAGGTAAAGCGGTTGATTAATTTAATACCCGTTTCCCAAACTCTTCTTTCAAGTCACACACCTCTAGTACCCTTCCCCATATCCTTCAAGTTAGATGATGGTGGGGCAAGTGCTGAAATTGCTAAGTGGCGTATTACACCTAAACTGGAGAAATAAAAATAAAAAAACTTTGTATTTCTTCCACATAGTGCCTTTATTGCTGTAAATACTGAATATATCAAACCAGTATTGTTACCACTGTGCTTTAGCTTTGTAATGCGTGTTGGTGTACCAGGCCAGAAGCATGCCTCCTTTAAAGTACAGCAGGGCCTTGCTTGAGTTTAGGAAAGCTAGCTTTTTCCACTAAGGTAAATTTAAAGAAAACAATACTGGAAGTACTTTCAAATAATGTGGGTTAAGAGCACGCATTTGTGTTTTTATGGTTGTGGCTCAAAACTACCAAGAGAGACTGGGTAATAAATACCATGTGGAAATATAATGAAATTGTCTTTACCTTGGCAGTTCTAAAACCCATACTCGTCCACTGGGTAGTAGCAAAGTGCACAGTTTCGGAAACATTGTAGCCACAACACACTTTAGACACAAAGGATCCTGGAAAACAGACAATGAACTGCCCACTTTGCTGTACAGCACGATGCACCTTGATCCCCTCATTACATAGCACCTCAGGGGAGATCTGCAACCAAAGGGGAAAAAAAGCACAGACTATAAGACAACTGAGAAATACTGAGGATTGCCTGTGACATGACGAGACATTCAGTAGCACACACTACTTTGGGGGAAACTAGCACAAGATGCAAAACAAACAGCTCACAAGACAAGGAAATGAAAACGGACTACTGGCAAAAGAAATCCCCAATTTGTTTTTACAATTGTGAAACATGGCCTTGGTTTAGGGGATTGCCGACTCCATTCAACTCCATACCCCCAAAGAATGCTGCAAAGCCCATATAAAATGTACTAATTTTATGTCAAGATTGAGAACCCTGCCCCTAATTTCTTATAGAAAAAGCAAGCTGTAAACATCAGCTGAATAACTACTCTTAACTTGTACATGATTCTTACACAATGAAAGACACCTACAGACTACTAATGTGCAAGCACAATGCTAGTTTTAGCACTAGTTTTAAGAATTAGCCTGACTGTTGACCACCTTTGAAAGCAACAAGGATGAGATTCTGCCACATGTAATCCAGGGTATTGGACTATAGGCTCCAACGTGCATGGAAGTATGTATTCTAGGATCAGACAGTGTTGCGTCTGCTGATCGTACATTAAAGGGACTAAAGTATCTCAAATTAATTATGTTTAGTTGGCAAAACAATGCTTTCCTCTCCCTCAAAGAAGTGTTTCTACTTTAATAGTTGTGTCCATTTACCAGCTCCATTTTGTTTGTGCACCTGTGGGCCATCAATGTTCAACATCATATCTCTGAACACAGCATTCAATAGTTTGTGTTTACTTTATCTACCCTCAATTTTCTACATATCCTATAGGCTTCCATGTAGTGTGCTGCCATTGCTCATTTATGAATCAACAATTTGAGATACTACCGTAAATATTAGGATTAACCGTTACTAATAATTTCAAACTAATGTGACCAACTCATTAGTTGAGTACACGTGATGCATGGATTTCAAAGGACAAAAAGTAGTGCATCCAATATAAAACTCTGGAAAGGATATGTTTAGAATGGTGGCAAAAAGTTATGCTAACCTAAAAGTGTCACACACCCAAAAGTGGTATTATTTAGCGAGAAGAATATATTTTTGGGGTGATGGAACAAATGGTACATGCTAGTTTCCCTAAGTAAGACACATTTAAACATAACTTCCATATATAAATACACCAAACTGTGAACTATTTAACTTTAGTAAAATACTGGGGCGATGCATTCAAGACCAGGTGAAAATACTATTGTCTCAAGCAGTGCAGTGAGGTTGAACTATTTTATGTAAACATATATGTATGTTCCTCGTTTGCCAATGTGTGGGAATACCACCACCTCTTGTTTCTAACTTATTTCCAAAGTAGACAAAGCCACTGTGAAAGTGAACTAGTGAGGCAAAATAAGTTTGCCCAGTCCACTATTAAGCACCTGGCACACTGCCACTGCATTGTACAGGGCACATGGGGATTCATAACACCGAAGTACCTGTAGCTTCAGAGGCAGAACCAAGGTTGATTGCCTAAGGAGAGTCGACTTTTCAGTAATTAGGAAAACTGCACAGATACAAGGCTGGCAATGATATCATGAGCAGCCTGTCTTCAAGATAAGGTCTTTGAATGGAGTAACCAGGATCTGCTCATGACAACAGAAATGATGGCTCCAAATCGGATAGTTCTCCCTTTCACGTATGTTGCAGACTAGGGAAGCAATTTTGCAAAACAGCCATGCTTAATCTCTTGTGTCAGAGTTTTTATTAGGTGTTGGCTCGTGCACAAGAATATTCCTTTTTAGGTCGAGCATTGGAGACCTCTTGTATATACTTTAGTATATACTTATTATATACTTATATGTGTATGTGCTTTGTGGGCTGTGGAGATCAGCCCTAGGACTTGTCTAGTCCCGCTTAGGGCATTTTTTTGGTTCAACTGCCTCTATTTAACTGTCTTTATAGAAAACGACCAGCAGAGGTCAGTAAAATACCAGAACTGCTTTCTGCTGAGGGACTTTCTTTTTTTCTTTTTCTGGTAACTGCCTCTATTTAACTTTCTTGATAGAAAACGACCAGCAGAGGTCAGTAAAATACCAAAATCACGTAACCATTCTCTAGATTCCAGTCCATAGAAATTGTCTTCCACAAGCAACTGTAGACAATAATATTTTTTTCAAATCTTGTATTTTCAGTGATATGACCACCGAAGGCCCTAATTTTGTATTAAAAAAAGAGCTTTGGACCATACAGTTTCCTGCTGGAAGGCAATACCACCATTTTGTGTCCTTCGTGACGTCAACGTGCTTCCTCCGGAAGCTTCCACCTTTGGTCGCCATCTTCGGATTCTTTTTTCTTTTCTTGTGTTATTCTTGTTCTTCCTCTTATTTTTTAAGTCTTGTTCATCTTTAATCCCTTACCTCCTGTCTCATCTTTCTGGCGGAGGAGGGTGGGTTCGCTATTGAATCCAGAAAGTCTTCAAGCTGCATAACGACACCGACAGGTAAGAAACTATACGTTTTGCAGCGTGAATCTTTCTGGATTCAGCATGCTGTGCGTAGACTTTGTAGCGGTGTGTCCTTATTGTGGTGGCTGGGTGGAGGATGAGCACTGGTTACTGAATGTGTTGTAAGACCTTCTGTCCCACTTGCGCTTCTTTGTTCATTTGGATAACCACACAGTAGTGCTTAGTGAACGTGTGCACTGAAGACCATGTTGCAGCTTGGCAAATGCCTTGAATCAGTGTGTTAGCTACAAAGGTAATTGAAGCTCCTTTCTTCCTTGTTGAGTGAGCATGAGCTGCTCCTTGTAACTGTTGCTCAGCTGGTTTGTGGCATAGTTGAATGGTTTGTGCAATCCATCGTGCAATGGTATTTTTGGTAACTGGTCGTCCCCAAAAACTGCTTGCGAAGGAAACAGAGTTGCTTTGTCTTTTTGCACTCCTTTGTCCTTTCTATATAGTGCATCACCGCCCTCCTGGCATCCAGTGTGTGCAGCGCTCTCTTTGTGCTTCTGATCGGTTTTTGGAAAAAAATCTAGATAATTGGATTGTTTGGTTGATGTAAAACCGAGACACTACCTTTGGCATGAAGTGTGGGTCTATTCTCATTACAATCCTATCACTGTGTATCTACAGGTAGGGCTCTTGAAGTGTTAGCGCCTGCAACTCACTTACTCTCCGTAGAGATGTGATAGCTACTAAGAAGGCTGTTTTTAGTGTGAGCATGTGCAGTGTAACCTTGTGCATGGGCTCGAATGGTGCCTTCTTCAATTGGGTCAGCACTATGTTGAGGTTCCGTGCTGGCATTCTGCTTGGCGGCGCGATCCTTTTCGCCCCTTCTAGAAATCTCTTTACGACTTGGGAGGTTAAGAAACTTTTCCCCGTTTCTCCTCTAGTGTAAGCCACAATCGCCGCTAAGTGTACCCTTAGGGACGTGTAGCTTAGTTTGCTTTGCAATAGATGTGTTAAGTATTTTAGCACGGTTGGCTCCCTTGTGATTTTCCTTTGCAATTTTTCCCTAATGCACCATTCTGAGAATCTCTTTCACTTTGCTACGTAGCATTTCCTTGTGGTAGGCCTTCTTGCCTCCCTGAGCACTGCCATTGTTACTCGCCGGTAGTTTGAGGTGTGCGAACTCTAGGTCTTCTTCATGAGGCATGCCGCCAGGCTGAGGCTCTCTGGCTCTTGGTGTAGCACCCGTCTGTTCGGCATTGTTAGCAGGTCCCTTCTTTTTGGGAATTTGTGTGCTGGTGCCTTCGCCATCTCCACAATTTGCGAGAACCAAGATTGTCTGGCCCACTGCGGTGCTATTAATATCAGTGACATGTTGTGGATCCTGCATTTGCTGAGTACCCTGTGTATCAGTGGGATCGGGGGAAAAGCGTATGCAAATGTCTTTAACCAACTTATCCATAGCGCATTCCCCTGTGACCGATGGTCTGGTTGCCAAGTGTTGGCATTTTGCATTTTGGTGTGTTGCAAATAGGTCCATTTGCGGTGTACCCCACTTCCGGAATACTGTCTGTAATTCCTGTTGTTTGATCTCCCATTAGAGGGATGCTGACGTCTGCATGCTGAGTCTGTCTGCCTCCACATTGTCCTTCCCTGGGAGATATATTGCTAGTAGGTCTATCCTTAGTGAAATGGCCCATGTCCATATCTCCGGTGCTAACCTCGATAGTGCTGCTGACTGTGTTCCTCCCTGCTTGTTGATGTAGAACATGGTCGTGGTGTTGTCTGTTTGGATCAACACCCTGTTTCCGTACAGCTGCTTCTGTAATGCTTTCAGGGTTAGGAACACTGTTTTTAGTTCCAGGTAATTGATGTGCTTAACAGCATCCTGTTTTGACTATAGCCCTCTCACCTTGATCTTGTGCATATGCGCGCCCCACCCGAGCTGGGAGGCGTCCGTTGTGATGGTCACTGTTGGAGTTGGTTGTGTGGTTTCCCCTGTGATATGTTTTGTTTGTCCACCACGCTATTTCCTCATGCACTGCGTGTGTGACAACCACTAGAACTTCCCAACTCCTGGTTGCCTGTGACCATTGCTGCTGTATCCATTCCTGGAATGGCCTCATGTGTAGTCGAATAATCTGGACTAGGTGAATGCATGACGCTATCATTCCCACTAGCCTGCTCACCGTCCTCACTGTCAGAACTTGCCCCTTGCGGTAATGACGTGTTTCCTTCAGTATCCCGAATGTTCTCTTCCTGCTGGGGAACACTTTGACCTGTATGGTGTCAATCTCTGCCCCAAGGAATATCTTGATTTGCTCTGGCCATGTTGATGAGTTCTCCCAATGAATCGAGAAACCTAGTCCTGTCACTTTTAGTATGACTTGCTGGATGTGCAGTTTGCATTGATCGTATGAACTTGCCTTTGTTATGTTATGTTAAATGGAGTTTTGTAAAGCACTCAGCTACTCAGAGTGTGTCCCGGTCCTTTACGAGCCAGTCATCGAGATAGGGGTATACATGTATCCCCTGCCTTCATAGGTGTGCTGCAACAGCTGCTAGGCATTTTGTAAACACCCTTGGTGTGGATTGTAGACCGAATGCCAGTACTGAGAACTGGTAGTGGGTTTGGTTGATCACAAACTTTAGTAGGCGCTTGTGTTTGACGGGGATGTGCAAGTATGCGTCCTTTAAATCTATAGTAGCCATGAAGTCTCCTTGCTGTATTTGTGGTATTACTTCTTGTAGGGAGGTAATCTTGAATCTTTGCGTCCTTATGAATTTGTTCAGGAACCCTAGATCTAGGATAGGTCTTAGCGTTCGTCCAGCTTTGGCACCAGCAAGTAAGTTGAACAAACCCCCTTGTTCCTTTGGTTCTGCAGTACCACCTCTATTGCCTCCTAGCTGAGCAATTCTTGCGTCTCTAGCTGCAGGAGCGAGAGCTCCTTTGCTGAGAGTGACTTTCTTCTTGGTTTTCTGTTTGGAGATTGTCTTTCTAACTCTATACAGTATCCGTATTGTATGATGTTTAGTATCCATTTGTCCGAAGTGACCTTCCTCCATTTCTGGATGAAGTCTCTTATTCTTCCCCCTACCGGTGATTGGTGTTCGAGGTACTGTTTGTCATTGAACATTTGGCTGCATCTTTTCTTTTTGACTGCCTGCCCACCCTGAGGTGCCTGATGCATGGCGGAGTCACTTGGTTGAGGGCTGTTGTCCTCCCCTTCGTGTTTGTCCTCATCCGTTTCCGCGCCCTCGATAGGACTGTCCCCGGGGTTGGTACTGCCAGTTTTGCTGCTGCGAACCCTGTTGCTGCTGGCCTTGGTTGTTCCCCTGGTGGCCTTGCTGGAACATTTGGTGCGATATGGTCGGCACGTTGCCTCCACTTCTACCACCTTGCCTCCTCGTGGGTGTGCCTCTTCTCATTCCCCTGAACTGCAACGCTCCCATGGACCTTGCTGTTTCGTTGTCCTTCTTGAGCTGTGTCAACTTGTCATCCACTGGTGTGCCGAACACTTGCTCTCTATTAGAGGGTGTATTTAGGATGTTACTTTGAACCTCTGGCTTGAATCCTGAAATTCTGAGCCATGCGTGTCTTCTCTGTTACTCCCATCATCATTAGCCTGCTCGATGTTTCTGCAGCATCCAATGCCATTTTCAGGCATGTGTTTGACATGTTCTTTCCTTCTTCTACCAGCTGAGCTGCCCTTTGTTGGTACTGGTCTGGTAGATGCTTTAGGAGCTGCCCCACTTCATCCCAGTGTTGGTATGCATGCCTATTGATCAGGGCGTTGGAATTTACGATGCGCCAATATATTGCTGCATTTCTCTCCACCTTTCTCCGTGTAAGATCCATCGTCCTGCTCTCCTTGTCTGGAGGTGGTTCGGCATTCGTGGGAACATTAGCCCTCTTCCTAGCCGTTGCTGCAATTATGGAGTTGGCTGGTACTGATCCTTGGATGTATGCAGGGTCCTTTGAAGAATGTTTGTACTTCTCCGTTCTAGGTGTCACAGCTTTGCATACTGCTGGCTCCTTAAAGGCCTCTCTTCCCTGGTCCAGCACACTAGGGATCATGGTCAGGAATTGGCTCCTAGTCTGTTGAGGCAGTAGAGTTTCCAGGAGGAAACATGCCTTGGGCTTCTCCTCCTTCATTTTGACTCCATAAGTCTGTGCAGCCTTCTGCACAACCATGTTGTAGATCCCTATGTTGTCTGGCGGCGAGGGCCTCGAAGGGTAAGTGTCTATGCCTTCTTCCGGCGAGTGTAGAGATCTTGCCATTCCACGTGTTGTGCCTCCGAGGACGTTGAGTCCGGTAGGATTGCAGATCTTTGTCGCCTTCTCCCTCGAATTAGTAGTCTTCTTCTCTCAGTTCCTCGACTGGTTCGGGCGTTTTCGGTGGTTCTGGGTCTTCGTAGTCCCTTTCGACTTCGAGTTTCGTGGGATGGTGTATTGGCTCATCTTCTCGTCAAAGTCCTTTTTCCGCTGTAGGGTGCTCGCCATTTCGGACTCAAGCCTCCTCTTCTTCCTCTCCATCTCGGCGGCATGTTCGGCGTAGAGGGTTGGAGCTTTTCTCTTCGAGGACGTCAACGACTATGTCGGCCCTTATTTCCTCGGCACCGAGGTGTCCTTCTTGAGGGCGACCTTAGACATGTTCTCACGGGTGATTGGGAGTCCTTTTCGAAGGATCTGCTTGGTTGACTGTTCCTTGAGGCTGTTGCTTTCATCAAGGGTTTCAGCGGCAGAGCTCCCATTGAGGACTCAGCTTCACTTCTACGAGTGTCGCTCTGGGCTTTTGCTTCACTCTTTCGAGTGTTGCTTGGATGTTTAGGGGTTGACGACTCCCTTACCTCCTTCGACATCTTATGGACCTCGACTACCGTGCAGTCCTCCGGCGATGTTGTCCTCTTCTCCACTGGAGAGGCCCAAGTCTCGTAGCGATGAAGGTGGCCCCTGCCCCTGCATGTTGTAGTTCGCCCTTCTCTGCCTCTCCCTTACTCTGAGGGTCTTGGGTGTAAACGCCGAGCAGGCGTTGCAGTCTTCGCTTCTGTGATCGCGCGGCAGGCAGAGGTTGCAGACTGGATGCTGATCCTTCTGGGCGTACTTATGGTGGCAATTGGTGCAAAACTTGAACAGCGTTTTGTCCATCCTCGCACTCAGGAAGCCCACTGCGAGCGCATTCTCCGTCAAACGTCGAGGTTTTGCTCGGTAAAACTTCTCCCTCGCCGCTCCGGGTACCTGACCTGTAGTCCGGTGAAGTTGAAAAACTTGATTCTTCGTCAAATAGCTTCGATTTTGCTTGATTCCTCTTCCAAAACTCTGGAAATCTTTGGCAAAGATCCAGACACATTGGCGGAAAAAAGAATCTGAAGATAGCGACCATAGGCGGGATGTTCCGGAGGAAGCACGTCGACGTCACGAAGGACACCAAATGGTGGTATGTCGACGCCCACCTGGGCCACAAAAAAAAAGAGAAAAAAAAGACTACAATTCCGGACCCAACCACTTGATGGCGGAATAATGCACAGCATAGTGAATCCAGAAAGAGTCACGCTGCAAAACCATGTTCTGTCGCTTTTAGAAAAAGGATCAACATCAATGTAAGTACTTTTAATATTAACAAATATCAAGTGTTTAAAAGTCAGTGCTTTCAAAGTGATGCACTATAGAAGTTCCTTCGCTCTCTATTAATCAAAGAATTATATCTGAGCTGCCAAAGAACGTAGTAGAGAGCTGTGAATTCTGAGACTGACTGCAACTGTATGTGTTTGTAATTTGCTATTACCAATTAGTGGTATAACCGGGTGTACAGCATTAGGGCATAAAGATTCATTAAGTAGCAATATACTTTTCAAATATTCTTTAGAACTATCAAATGTAGCAGATCAGAGATATTGGATATAGACTACAGCACATATTGAATTAATTACAATATTATACAAGAGAATGGGCACTCCAAAACGGATAGCTGAAGCTCCTCCTCCATCTTGGTTAATAATTACCAGTGAGTGACAATCCCCTTGAACAGTACTGCTATTACAAATCAGAAGAAAAACTGCTGCAATAGTTTGAGGTGAGAGCGGCCATTTATTTTTTCTGGAGCAGCATACATTTAAATTCCATTGAATTAGTTGGAGTGCATGGCTATTTTTGAGATCATATGAAAAAAGCAGCATATAAAAAGGGCGGCAGCGCTAGTCCGACTTTACATTTATTAAGGGTGCTACACAAATTTTAGATAATGTAGTGAACTTTAAGACTTTTTCACCATGTCAAACATGCTGATAACCTCCTCAGAGTGAAAGATCATCTTGCGAGATTATCATTTCGGTGAAATTAAGAATACTGTCCCACAAAGCCTATGTGTGGACGCATTTCTTCTAAATTCACAAAAGTCTTCCTTATCTACCTCAGAAAAAAGTTCAACATATTCACTGTTAAATACTCGGCACAGCAACTACGATCCAATTGCTTCATAATGTTCTACAGTCCCCACAAAGTTGTAATGAAGAACCAGACTGATAAACATTTTTAAACTGAAATTCACAGCATTTATGATGAAGCAGGCAATGGAAAATGAGCACAATAACTTCTTGCAGATTTGAATTCAGCAGTTTCAAATCTGCAAGGAAAGTGTGTTTAGTCATGTATGGCATTAGATTATTAAAAAGGTTCAAAATAGAGAAAAAACGATATCACCTACATCTAAAATCCCCTTGCTATACCTCTTTCCTAGGTTAGTCAGCCTCTCTATTGCTACATATTTTTTAGTTTAAAATCTGAAAATTGAAATATTTTGAGAAATAAACACATTTTCCCAGCCTTCCATCGCAAGGCACGGGTGTGGTTATTTTACGAGGCCAGAAAGAATACTAAGACCGAAAATGGAACTATACTCGGATACGTGGATGCAAGTGAAAATAGCTTACGAGACGAAGCTCTCCAGAACATTTTAAATGAAGGAGGGCCTAAAGCAAGGATGCGTTCTAGCGCCACATCTATCTAATCTATTTATGTCAGATTTGTCACCTAGGCTTGATAAAATCAGCTCGCATCCCCCTCGCTTGGGAACTCTGCAGATTACACATTTATCTTACGCCGATGATATAGTCCTAGCAAGTCACGCTAGTATTAGCCTCCAAAGAACGAGACGAGTTGGGGAACTTCGCTAAGAAGAATCTGCTGGAGATAAACGTTATCAAAACTAAAGCTATGATTATAAGTCAAGCCATCCATAAAAAAACATCATTTAAATTGAGCAACGTGAATCTGTAAGTAGTTGGTAGCTACAAATATCTAGGGATACATTTGGATAAAAGACTAACTTTTCAAAAACAGAATGAGGCAATAGAAAAAAAGGGAAATGGCCTAATATTTGCATTTTGCTCAATAGCAAAACATTTTAAAAGTCCCTCCTTCACACCACTACTAGCTATCACGAAAGCAAAACTTCTACCCACTCTAGCATATGGAAGTGAAGTTCAGCATGGAAAAGACGCTGCAATGAGGGATAGTCTCCAAACAAGAGCATATAAAAAAGTATTCTCGCTTCCACAGAACGTCTCACCGGCGCAGGTCCAGTTAGAATTTGGGCTACAGCAGCAACAGCTGCACAGAAGATATGTCACAATAAAAGCCTGGTATAAAGTCTGGCGTAACCGAGAAAATAAGATTAATAATGCACTTTGGAATGCGTTACAAGGCGGCCCACAATCTGCACAATTCAAATATTTTCAAACATCTTTACAGTCCACTAGGATGGTTGACCTTTGGCAGAAGAATCTTCCATTTACCACTTTTCAGCAAATCTTGAAGGAGGAGTCAAAGCAACACTCACTACTGGAGGATAAAGCCATCCTAAGTAAGCGAGCCCACGCATGAATGGTCTTGCCATCTTATATAAAATTGCAACCAGCGTCATATTTGGGTCAGCCATTTTCTTCCTATTTAAAGTCCAAGTTTTTAGCAATACGTTTTGGTAATCTGCCATCTAATGCAGACCAGCCAAGTTGGAAATATCAGGGCCCAAAGTCATGTAATCTTTGTGGCTCACCGATACAGGATTTTATTCATTTAGTTTGTATCTGCCCAACTTTAAGCCAGGATCGCCGGAAATTGCTAAAGGGACTATTCAACACAAGAGGCATTCCTTCCTGTAGAACTGCAATATTAAAATGTCTCGATCCAGAAGATCCACAGCTGAACTGTTAAATACAATTTTTAACTAATCACGAGGAAGATTTCAAACAAGGCTAGTGGCAAATCGGCCAGATTTTCTGCCCACTAAGTTAGATCCGTGCAAATGTAACTGATAATTTAACTATCTTCGAACACATAATCACATAATGTTAAGAGAGTAGCACGACTGCACTTTAGATACTAGGTTTTATGTGTTAGTTAAATCTTATCTTATGATTTTTTATTTGTAACAGGATGCAGTGCAAACGTGTGCTAATTTTTTTTTGGGGGGGGGGGGGGGGGGTTCAAAAAACCTTTAAGGGAAGAGTATGCACAATACAATTATATAACTGCCACAAATGCAAAAAAACTTCTGTGCCAAGTAATTGTTTTTCTCTTAACAAGCATATTTTTTATTTTGATTTTTTTTATTGGATATTTGAATGGTGCTATGCTGTGCGACTTATTGTCATGGTTTTAATGAACTAAACAAACTTTATTCTCATAATATTTTACAGGGCACAAAGTGCTCAGCGTTTATGTATAGATGTGTTGTAAAGTCATGGTCACGCTATATAAAACTTTGAATAAATAAATAAATAATGGTCATAACCTACAGAAGAGCAGGGAGACTAGTTTTTCTCTTTACATTGCTAATCTCCCATTTGAAATCCTCTATTTTGCTTCAACATAATTTTCATTGTGCTTAAACGGCAAGGAAAGGCAGGTTAAGACATTCAGAATGCATGTATTTTGTATAAAGAAGCATGTTTGCTTTGACACCTTACAGACAAATATGTTGAAAGTTTCTTAGTTTAAAATACTATTCAGACTCAGCATATTGGACCATGCTGGTGCATCATACTGTTAAAAGTGTATTCTGACACTCAAACACATCAAAATAATCATCCTAGTTGTAAGCCAAAAGTTTAACGATGTCCGCCCTTTCTATTAATGCAATATAGTGTACCTCTTGAAGGCCCTTTGTAACATATTAAAATGTATTTAGGCTCCTGATGATGCGGCTCTCTACTGTTCTGTATAGTGCAAAATACACATACGGCTGTATGCACTTAAACATTGAATAATCACATTGCTATGCACATTATTTACTATAACTTTACCATCTTGCAAGCGTCCAGGCCAGGAACGTCAACATTGCTTAATATATCAACAAAGAATCAATTTTTCAAAACTACAACTGTTTTCCAAGTAAGTGTGTGTGTGTGTGTGTGTGTGTGTATCTAAGCTAGGGTGGCAGTTAGTTCAACATCTAATCAAATTGAAAACTCGAACACAACATCACCAGACATCGCCTTCCTCACAGAAACATGGATGAACGCCTCCTCAGCACCCGACATCGCCATCGCCATCCCGGATACAAGATCACCCGGAGGGACCGCGTCAATCAGACCGGAGGAGGCATCGCCATCATCCACAGGAACACCATCCGTGTCACGACCATCATCGACGACACCTTCAGAGCCGCCGAACACCTGCACTTCCAGATCCACACCGACCCCAAGACCACCCTCAGAGGCATCCTCATCTACAGACCCCCGGGACCACGTACACAATTCAGAGAAGACATCGCCGACTTCATCAGCCCGCACGCCCTCCCCTCCGTGGACTACATCCTCCTCGGGGACCTCAACTTCCACCTGGAGAACAACAACGACCACAACACCACCACCTTACTGGACAACCTCGCCAACCTCGGTCTCAAGCAGCTGGTGACCACCCCCACCCACTACGCCGGACACACGCTCGACCCCGTCTTCTCCTCCAGCAAGGACATCGCCTTCAGCCACGCCACCGGACTCCACTGGACGGACCACAGCTGCGTCCACTTCAGCTTCAAAAAGAACACGATCCACCACCACCAGCAACAGGTTGCACGCAGAAGCTGGAACAAGATCACAGCCGACCAGCTTGTCGCATCCCTGAGCCAGGACCCCCCCCGCCAGCTCAGCGAACCCAAGCCAGGCCGCCAACAACCTCACTAAGTGGATCAGCAACTGCGCAGACGACCTCGCCCCACTGAGGACCCCACCCAGCAGACCCGGCAGTAAGAAAGCACCATGGTTTACCGACGAACTCAAGAGCTCCACGAAGTACTGCCGAGCCCTCGAGAGAGCCTGGCGCAGAGACCCAACACCAGACAACATGACCACCCTCAAGCTCGCCACCCGAAAACACCACCAACTGATCCACACCACCAAGAAAACCGCATTCAAGGAACGACTGGACAACAACGCACACAACAGCAAAGAACTCTTCAAAATCGTCAAAGAGCTCTCCAACCCCAGCGCCGGAAACAACGACATCACCCCATCGCAAGACCTCTGCAATTCCCTCGCCTCCTACTTCCACAACAAGATCGCAGACATACACAACAGCTTCAGCACACTATGACCGCACCAACGACCCCCACCACCACCCTCCGCGCCTGGACCCCGATCACCACCGAAGACACCATCCGCACGATGAACTCCATCCACTCCAGATCCCCAACCGACCCCTGCCCTCACCACATCTTCAACAAGGCCGACGCTGTCATCGCACCCCACCTGCGAGGCATCATCAACACCTCCTTCACCACCGCTACCTTCCCAGAGAGCTGGAAGCACGCCGAACTCAGCGCTCTACTGAAGAAACCATCAGCGGACCCCACCGAACTCAAAAACTACCGCCCCATCTCGCTTCTCCCGTTTCCGGCCAAAGTCATCGAGAAGACCGTCAACAAGCAGCTGGCCGCCTTCCTCGAGATAAATGTATCCCTCGACCAGTCGCAGTCTGGCTTCCGGGCCAACCACAGCACCGAGACCGCCCTCATTGCCGCCACTGACGACATCCGAGCCCTGCTCGACAACGGGGAAACAGCGGCCCTCATCCTCCTGGATCTCTCAGCGGCATTTAACACAGTCTGCCACCGCACCCTAATACAGCGCCTCAGCAACGTCGGAATCCAAGAGAAGGCACTAGAATGGGTCACCTCCTTCCTCGCAGGAAGGACACAGAGAGTCCGCCTCCCCCCGTTCAAATCAGAGGCCACCAAAGTCATCTGCGGAGTCCCCCAGGGTTCATCGCTCAGCCCCACCCTCTTCAATGTCTACATGAGCCCCCTTGCGGCCATCGCACGCCAGCACAACCTCAACATCATCTCTTACGCCGACGACACCCAGCTGATCCTCTCCCTCACCAACGACCCCAACACCGCCAGAGCCAACCTACACGAAGGGATGAAAGACGTAGCCGAGTGGATGATGAACAGCCGCCTGAAACTGAACTCAGACAAGACGGAAGTCCTTATCCTGGGATCTTCGCCCTCCGCCTGGGACGACTCCTGGTGGCCCCCCGCCCTGGGCAGCGCACCCAAATCAACGGACCACGCACGAAACCTGGGCTTCATACTGGACTCCTCCCTCTCCATGACCAGACAAGTCAACGCAGTCTCCTCGTCATGCTTCAACACCCTGCGCATGCTACGCAAGATCTACCGGTGGATCCCCACCAAGACTAGGAAGACGGTCACCCAGGCCCTCGTCACCAGCCGACTGGACTACGGCAACTCCCTTTACGCCGGAACCACTGCCAAACTCCAGAAGAGACTACAGCGGATCCAGAACGCCTCAGCAAGACTCATCCTGGACATCCCCCGACACAGCCACATCTCCGGACACCTGAGAGACCTGCACTGGCTCCCGATCAACAAGAGAATCACGTTCCGACTCCTCACCCACGCACACAAAGCCCTGCACAACCAAGGCCCAGGATACCTCAACAACCGACTCCACTTCTACACTCCGACCGGCCAGCTTCGATCGACCAACCACGCCCTCGCCGCCGTCCCCCGCATCCGAAGAGCCACCACAGGAGGAAGGTCCTTCTCCTACCTGGCAGCCAAGACATGGAACTCCCTCCCCACCCACCTTCGCCTCACCCAGGACCACCTCTCCTTCAGGAAGCAGCTCAAGACCGGGCTGATCGAACAGTAGCGGACCCCCCCCCCCCCCCCAAGCGCCTTGAGAACCTCTGGGTGAGTAGTGCGCTATATAAATGCCTTGATTGATTGATTGATTGAACAGAATTCACAGATGAAAGCAATTTTTGCACACTGAAAAAGCCTTAAATATATCTAGTGGACCTGGCCAGATATGCAACCCCCAGTGCAGCTAGTCACTGATCTGCAGCTAGTCACTGATCTGCAGCTAGTCACTGATCTGCAGCTGTGTAACAGCTATTTTAAATGCTGGCCTTGTGGTGATGTTCAAGGCGGCTGGTTAAATCTTGATTTCATTTCGGTTTTAAAAATGCACATCTTTTTATGTGGGAATTTGGGATATTTTTATGGTGTTCACTCAAAATATATTAGGGTTGTGGATGACGTAAGAAATGCTTAATATCTTTTCAATTCAGTGAAGCAACAGTTTCTGGTGTGGGTTTCTTAATTCCTGTGCTATCTAGACAAGGCACGAAGCTTATTGTCCGAGTGGCAGAGAATACATTTTCAAGACTCAATTCTATCACAACTGCGTTTTGAATGCTTTATAGGTCAGAGCAGGTGAGTTTACACACCAGTCGCATTTCAGCTCCACCATGAGGGTTGTCAATTATTGTTGACAAATCTCTAGAGATACTGTGATTTAGCCCTCTTAGGAGATTCATCGGTATTATGAGAAGAGGAGACATTAATCATTTGAGCCGAGGTAGAATAAATGGTAGAATGAAAGAAAAAACTACTTACCTTCTAGAACAAGCTTTCTGGTAAATACTCTACCTGATGATTCCTCGGCTCCTATATATCCTAAGCATTAGACTGGATCCTGAAGCTTTCATAGCTCTCAAGTGCGGGTAGAGGGCATCGGCAAAAACTCCATTGTGACTCACTGAAACCATAAAGGACCCTCCCCTTGCATCCTGATGTAAGTTTCATCCAATCTTTCCAGTGCCTTTGAGGTGATTAACAGATGAGAATTTCATCGCTATAATTGGTGCAGTGCAAATCTCTAGTTTTGAACTTTATTAGATGAACGGTTTGGTGCAAACCACGATTATCCCTCAGGCAGGGAGCTGGGTAGGAATGGTGAGCAATGTGCAAATATAGTATCCCCCAGGACATCGTTAGCAAAGGTAAGTTACTTTCTTCTAATGGACACTTCTACCTGCAGATTCCTTACCTCTTGAATGGGTTCTCCAGTAATACCTCCCCTAGGAGGTGGGTCTGAAGGGATGGTATGATGAGGAAATCCTGCAGCATAGAACGGGTAAAATGATCTTCCCTCCGCACCTCAGAATCCAAGTAACAATGCATGGTGAAGTTGATGGTGCAATAGGAATATCTATTACCAGAGCGGATTTTGAGGATTTGGTTCTGGTAGAATGGGCCCAGGCTCCCTACCAGAGGCTCCTTTTTCATGACAGTGCAGCACACCGTTATGCAAAGAATGATCCAAGAGGCGTTGTTCGCTTATGGAGCACTTTGTCCTTCCTGGTACCAGTATAACCTACTAAGAGATGGTCGCCAGACCGGACTTATCTAGTGTATGTAAAAACCGATCGTTCTACTAGGATCCAGTTGGTGTAGTCCAGGCGTGGCCAACAAGTAGCTCATGAGCTACTGGTACCTCTCCTGTGTGCATCGCAGACTTAATAAGGAAGAAGATTTTTTGTGGTTAATATATGTATATCAAAATTGATTTGTGCATTCGAGAAAAACTGTCCTGATTTCAGAACACATAATTTCCAAAATATATCCTAAACTGATAAATGATTGATAAATCATATAGCGTCGGCCAGATCTAGTACTAATACTATTACCTTTTGCCAGGGGCATTGCAGCTGCAGCTGGTAAGTATTATTCCTGTAGAGGATCCCAAATTGACAAAGCCTTTTGAGCATTACTGCCAGTAACTGTGCCCAGAGGTGATCACTGCTGGTAATCTTTCATAGGATGGCCACTAATGTCATCTTGTCTGATGTGGTATAACAGTAATAATTAGTAGCTTGGGATGATCTTTATCAAAAACAAGTAGCTCTTATTACTGGGAAGGTTGGAAACCCCTCGTGTAGCTGGTCCTTCTTTGTTGGATGTGGCAGGGGTTAAAAAGAAGGAAGGTTAATGGACTGCCCAAGCCCACATATGGCAGAAAAACATCTCCTGTTCGAAGAACCAACTTTTTTGGGGGAAATATATTAAAAGGGGACATACACTCAAAGCTTAAATCTCATTGACTCACCTTGCTAGCGTAATGGCAACTAAAACACAGTCTTCGACTTTAACAGCCTTAACTGGCAACTGTGAATGGGCTCAAACAGAGACCTGGGCAAAAATGTTAACACCAGATTCAAATCCTATTGAGACATGACTAAAGGTGGTGGTGTAAGAACCTCATCAACAATGGTAGGTTTGAAGAGGGGGAAGGATGATCTGGAAGGCAGAGTAATGTTAACAGGGCCACCAGGTAACCTTTAAATATGCCCAAGCCACAGCCCTGCTGGTCCATCGATAGTGTTAAACTAAGGATCTCAGACAGGCCTTAAAAGTTCTCATTGTGGTGACCGTACCAGGTGACAAACACTCTCACGTAGCAGAATGGACCACTTTTGTGGAGGGACAATGTGCAGACAGAATGACATTCACCACCTCTGGTGGTAGCTGAAAGGAGGTAGAGTTTCCTGGCTAAATCTTCAGGTATTAACGGGGAAGGTCTGGAGATTTGGGTGCGCGATGCTCCTTTCTAATTGGGATAGGGCATCCACGCTGAGACTCTGACGAAGCAGGGGCAAAAGAAGAAGCACAGACGGCTGATATGAATGAATCTGGCCTGGTCTTGAATAATCCTTGTTAGAATTTGAGAAATCAAGGTTATGGGAAGGAATATCTGGTGGAGACTCCCACCACAACTGAAACATGCCGCTCAGTGTTCTCCTAATGCAAAATGGAGGGCACAAAACGGAGGGCAGTGAGCATTGTCCAGTGTGGCAAAAGGTTAAACCAGAGGAGTCCCCCGACGTAAAGTCAATAAGGTCCAACTCCATCTTATGCAGGTCCGATTCCAATTTGGTCCATGGATGTTGCCATCTTTCTTAACTTAAGACCACGAACATTGGATATTCCCTGATTTAAGCAGAATCAATGTCAGGTCCGCCTTTAGATGCAGATGTCGCTCAACCGTATATTTCTAGAAACTGTTATAGCTTCAAGTTATTCAATTAATGCCAGATACACCATCTAATGCGGCATTTGCCTGTGTTAAATGACTGCCATCACAAAGTCAAGGTTAAACAAAAACGCATAGTCATATAACCAAAATAATGTAGTCTGAATTGACGTCCTTTTGCCTTATGTGCTCATAAGGAAACCTCTGAAACAAATACCCCGATGCACATAATCTCTATCACACATTTCTAAACTTTTGTTGAAAACTCATATTTCTGATAAGATTTAGTATAAAAGGGCTGCCAATTGACTACTTCTCATGAGAGGTCCTTCGCCCAGATTATCGCCCCAGATTTTGTCAGAGACAGTCTCACCTACTGCCGGCACACTTCGCACCTCACAGATGCTATCAGAAGCTGATAAAGTCAAGTCCCAGAGGAAGACCGCCCGACTGCTACCTCAGCACATGTTTGCCCTTCGCAGGGAACACTGTCTTTACACCTCCAATGGTAAAGACAGCCTTTACTACCAACAAGGTATGCACTGAGCCTCTTCTCCTTAAGAAACTCTAGACTGCAAGTTACTGTACATTCCATGCTTTCTTAACATAGCACATAGTAGTAGACATTAGGGTGTTAGGTTTTAGATTACATTTTAACAAAGTAAGAGAAGTTCATATTGTTCTTGTTATTAATAATGATCCTATTGGCTGTTTCTATAATATTCTGTGTGGTTGCTTTAGAAGCACCAAGAAACGGATTATTCATGTAGTAATAAATAATTTTATACTTAAGTGTTCATTCTTTTTAGTACAGTGTGTGTAATACTATGAATAAGAAATAAGCCTGTGGCTGTTTCCACGGTGCCCCTAATCCTCTTACAGGATTGTTAGTAACCCAAAAGCAATATTTACATTGAATAAGACACTGCAGGGCTACATGAACTGTTTTTTTACCATACATCGCGGTACAGTGAACCAAGTTGTCCTGTGTGACCCATTGGAGGAAAAAGCACCCCTTGTAGAGTTACACCAAAAGTCGTAATTTACGCAACACATGGAAAGGGGAGATGCCACTCACTGTAGGCAAGGTGATACCAACCTGACGTTCTGGGACCCAGATAAGTGATTGATAGTTAACCAAATATTCTGTTGTTGTGCCCAAGACCATAGTTTCAGTACTTCATAACTCCTTTCTGTTTTTTGATATACAATTTCACGGTTGTACTGTCCGTCAAGATCTGGATGGACTGACTGCCGATGGAAGGGAAGGAATTTTTTATCTTCTTTCACATTGCTCTTAATTCTAGGCCGATATGAAGCACTTTGTCCTCTGGAAATCTTAGGCCCCTGATCTCCAGTTCTGTTACTACCGTGGTCATAGTCTGTGGAGGACAAAGGACATCCCTTGAAGCACGTTCCTCTCTACTTACACCACACAAAATCCCCAGCTGTATTCCTGGAGATCACCATAGTGTTTGAAAGACATCCCCCAAGCTGGAACCACTGCAGAGTCCTCATGTGCCAGCACACATGGGTGACCACAAAAATACAGTCAAAGCCATTTGGCCCTAGCCGATATAAGACTATCAGAAATGGTTCAAAACCCTTCCTGAAACATCTGAATTATAGCCCAAATGTCTCGGGCCCTCTGGGGACGGGAATAGGCTCGAAGTATGATCATGCCCAGAACTGCCCCTATAAACGGGAGACACTGAGGCTCCGGGTGCGATTTGGGAACATTAATAGAAAAACCCAGGTTGAACAGCAATGATGCTGTTGAATGCAAGTGATGTTAGACCATCTGTGGCGACTAGGTACGGAAATACTGGGATCCTTGACTTTGAGGCAGGCCACCATCAATTTAATCACCTTCATGATGATCCGAGGTGTTGATCTAAAACAAATAAGAGTACACCAAACTGATAGGAACTGGATTCCACCATAAAATACAGGAACTTTCTGTGAGACTGCATGATCGATAGGTGGAAAATACATCCTGTAAACTGAGTGACACCACTCAGTTTCCTGTGAGAAAGAACCTGAGCCAGGGACAGCAACTTGAACTTCTTGTGGAGCAAGAGGTTCAAGAAAAGGTCAAAGAATGGACAAAAACCACCACCCTTCTTTGGAACAACAGTGTACTGGGAGTAGAACCTTTGCCCAAGTTTCTGGTCTGGCACCTGCTCCCCTGCTGTGTCAAAACTGCCACCTCTTCCTGAAAGATGGAGATGGTCTTCCATTGGGTTGGATGATGAGGAGAGGGATTTAGGGAGGGGTCTACTCAGAGAGTAGGGTATATCCCCCTTTCTACAATTTGGAGGATGTCGTTGGTCTGAAATTAAGGCCTTCCAGATATAAGACACCTGGTCTCCCTTTAAGCCACTTATACTTCAACAAGGGTAAACTAGAGTTGTTTCCTGGTAGCACAAGGGAGGAGGATGAGGAGACAGATGTTTGTCGGGTACAATGTCCTATGACCCCTGCTTTGGCCTGTGAATTGTTTATGAAAGGAATTCTGTGACTGTTGCTGATGGGGTTGCCTAGACGGTTGTTGGTGGAAGCTGAAGTCAAGGAAGAAGCTGTGGAACTTCCTAATTGGCTGTAATCTCTGAGTGGAGATTGGAGGCCAAGTGAATGTGCAGTAGCCCTACTAGCTTAAGAATGTTCTAAGACCGAATCAGCCTGGTCTACAACAAGTTTTCCCCCCATCAAAGGGTCCATCCGTTAATGTCACTTGTAGGTCTGAAAATCTGTGTTGAAGGTTTGGAAAAAAGGAACAGACATCAGGGAGGGCACTTTATGAATCCAGTGCTATCTCAATGGTATAGTTTAAACGCCGTGTGGAGATAGCACCATTTATAGCCACGAAAGAGCTATTGAAAGTTTCCGGAATCAGTCTGTCACATGGGAAATTCAATTGGTGAGGAATTTGCAGGTACAAGTACCCATCAGAAATGTTACTTGCTTGTAATCATGGTCTCCACCACAGGAATCTCTGATTAATACTTCTACTCCAATGTGGGATCCCGAATGCTTATCTAAACTGCTAGGCATTTACTTTTATTTAAACAAGCTACGAAAAACATTTAAAAACTAAGTATAAAGTAGCCAATCTGTGTATTACAATACCTAAGGGAAGGATATCATCTCACCAGACTGAAAACAAAGAAAATTCAAATACAATAGGCAGGTCCAGCCTACATAGTAACAGAGTAACACAACTGCACTGTGCCTTTAAAGCTTCAGACTGATCTAAGGGTCTCAGGTTTTTAAGGAGTCCCCCCCCCCCCCAATATATATATATAAATAAATTATACATTCTCTGACTAAAACAGTTCTCTGGGTTCTTCCATGTTGAGGCCTAGGTAGTCCGTGTTCAAGAATTTAGTAATGATTTCTAGGACTGAGAAGGAGTGAATCAGTTAAGTGTAACATCTTGTTGCCTGCCGTAGTGTTGTAGAGTCACATGCTGTGCACACTTCTTACAACTAGTATAGAGCTTGGAATGTTACAAGTCGTTTCTCTTCAAATAAGTTTCTGTTTCGAGGGAACTCGCGGTAACTCCCATGAAACCCTAACTCGGATTGTTTGTTTTTTCCCACTATCAGGATCCAAAGTGTTACCACTGCTCTGTGCAGTATGAAGGTGATTCTAAGGGAGGAACAATGCCATTATCTTGGTTTTAATTATTATGTTGCTGAACGGTGGAGTTTAATGAGACTAGTATTGAGGTGGGCAAAGTAATTGTCTCCAGTTGGTGGTACAGGCCTGAAGAGAATGAACTTCTAAGCAGTTTCAGAAAATTAGAGTTCAATACTCCTGGAATCCCAGCTGTGGGGGGAAGGTGAGTTATTTTGGGTCTCAATGTACCCAGTTGGTAAAACGTGGTGTGGTTCTTGCACATCTGTAACTAAGTTAGAGGACTTGTGAAGTCATGTGACAGGATGGACACCTGTGTCTCAAAAATGACATTATGTATGAGAACTGCAATGGTAATATTATTTTCTGTGAGAGTGGGACAGCTTTCCCCCTACTTGTTCTCTAGAATGGTTAAATACTGATCATTCAGGTCGAAAGGTTACTCTCAAAGGCCTGAATGATACGTTTTCTTAATCATACAAGTCACTGTAAATTTTTGTCTGTAAGATATTTAGGAATTTAGAGAGACTATTTCAAACCTCAAATGTAGACTATTTTTTAATAGACCTGGTGAGACAGAACAAATGGGTTGTGGCTACTATTATCCATGATTAATACGGACCGGCTATGAGTAAATTAATACACTGCAGTTTAGTGCTATAAAGATGTTGAGGTACAATTATTCATATTTTATAAACGATAGCCAAGTTGCATAGTTTCAATAATATTTTACTTAGCTGTTGCTAACAAAACTCTTACTGTGGCAATGCACGAACCAAAGTACTATTTAAAAGTGTAAAAGTGAAATGAAGTCTTACCATTACGTTGCTTTCAAGCATTTGTAGGCCAGGCGTGCCATTGCCTTGTAACAGGGTATGCACCACATCATCCAGTTTGCTTTCCTCCTCTGCAGGAATGCAATACCTAGGTTGAATGGATTGATTAATTAATAAAGTATCACGTTACCAATCTATGATGTCAGACATCTTATTCAGTCCATTTAAACACACACAAAGAGTAATCCAGACAGCAAAGACTTGATGTGCTTGAAAATAGTTTGCCCCACCTCGTTATACAAATGTCAGCAACCTTGCAGCTTTTTGTTTTGTATATAAAAACGTAAATTGTGACCATACCCAACAGCTAGAGTTCAAAAGACACATTAGGTTAAAACATTAAAGAAGTGGGAAGAGACTGAACAAGTTGCTTGCGTACTTACCAAATGCAATCAGCACCAGTGTGTAAGTAGTCAATGTATGGAAGGTGATTTTGGTCACGTGACCAGCATGAGGTAGAAAAAACCATGCCAATGTTTAGCCAAGGTATTGTCACACCTAGATCAAAGTTTGGAAGAAAGAAATATTGTATTTAGAAGAATGGCTTAACACTAATTGTTCTACTTAGTTTTTCGTGCAAATCGTCCAATAAAGTTATACGGAAACAATTCAACCATTTATCACTTTAATGTAAAAGGAAGTTAGTTCAAAACAATTGACAAGTCAAAAGGATCCACATATATCAAGTTAGAGAAAAACGCTTTGTAGCAAAGAATTTTTATGTTTTTTAAACGTATACAGAAGGCAAAACTACTTCAAAATGGATGAGAGGGGATGAAACGATAACAACTGATTATTGCAGTAACCAAATATCTATGACGTTATCATCAGTCAAAGTTATTTTTACCAGTAAGGGTGGAGACTGGTGGCGTATGGCATCTGGCATTCTATGGGTGGCATACACATATGGCTTGCAGTTTTTAATTTTTTAATATGTGTGTTGGTCTTGTACCTTGTCCACTCAAATGTAGCAACTGATCTAAATGGCAACACCCATCAGGATCACGATTCGGGGTCACAGAACTCATTTTTTACTCATGAAACCTCATGGATGAACAACAACTCGCTGAAATTGAATAGAGGAACAACAGAGGTGCTGGTGTTGAGAAAGAATCCATTCCTCTAGGGCCCTCAACACTGGCCCGTTGCTCTGGGTGACACCCATATTCCTGGCCCCATAGTAAAGAATCTTGGCTTTCTAGTGGATGCCCAGTTCTCTATGAAGCCCCAGGTAGCAACGGTCTGAAACCTGTTTTGAGACTGTGAAATGGTTACACACATTCATATGGATTGTTCCTGAATCTGCCCAGAGACTGGTTTTAACCCGATTGGACTATTGTATTGTAATTGCATTTATATAGCGCTTACTACTTACTACCCCATCTCGGGACATCATCAACGCCTCCTTCAACACCGCCACCTTCCCAGAGATTTGGAAGCACGCCGAACTCAGCGCCCTACTGAAGAAACCTTCAGCGGACCCCACCGACCTCAAGAACTACCGCCCCATCTCACTCCTTCCTTTTCCTGCCAAAGTCGTCGAGAAGACAGTCAACAGACAGCTGGCCACCTTACTCGACGGTCGCCCAGGCCCTCGTCACCAGCCGACTGGACTACGGGAACACCCTTTACGCCGGAACCACAGCCAAACTCCAGAAAAGACTCCAGCACATTCAGAACGCCTTAGCACGACTCATCATGGACATCCCCCGACACAGCCACATCTCCGGACACCTGAGAGACCTGCACTGGCGCCCCGTCAACAAGAGAATCATGTTCCGACTCCTTACCCACGCACACACAGCTCTCCACAACCAAGGCCCCAGATACCTCAACGATCGCTTGACCTTCTACACTCCCACTCGCCAACTTCGATCGACCAGCCACGCCCTCGCCGCCGTTCCCCGCATCCGACGAGCCACAACGGGAGGAAGATCCTTCTCCTACCTGGCTGCCAAGACGTGGAACTCCCTCCCCATCCACCTCCGCCTGACCCAAGACCACCTCTCCTTCAGGAAGCAACTCAAGACCTGGCTGTTCGAGCAGTAGTGGACCCCCCTCCCCAAGCGCCTTGAGACCCTCCGGGTGAGTAGCGCGCTATATAAATGCTTGATTGATTGATTGATTGATTGACTACCTCTAACGAGGCGTCAAAGCGTTTTTTCGGCGAGTTGCATGCTACTCCGGAAACGATAAAGGATTAGTGTTGAATTAGTATAGTGAAATATGAAAGTAATTTGAGTGATGGATAGGTTAGTCCGTTATTTGGAGTCAGAAGGGTAGCAGAGGGATAAAAGAGGGAAAAAGGTTAGCATTTATATAGCGCTGGTTATCCCTGATGTGGTGTTGAAGCTCTTTTTTCGGCGAGTAGCAGCTACTCCGGAACCCATAAAGGATTAGTGGTGAATCAGTATAGTGAAATATGAAAGTAATTTGAGTGATGGATAGGTTAGTCCGTTATTTGGAGTCAGAAGGGTAGCAGAGGGATAAAAGAGGGAAAAAGGTTAGCATTTATATAGCGCTGGTTATCCCTGATGTGGTGTTGAAGCTCTTTTTTCGGCGAGTAGCAGCTACTCCGGAACCCATAAAGGATTAGTGGTGAATCAGTATAGTGAAATACGTAAGTAATTTAAGTGGTGGATATTAGTCAGTCATTTGGATTGAGAAGGATAGCAGAGGTATAGAAGAGGGAAAAAGGTTTGCATTTGTATAGTGCTTGTTACCCCTAATGGGGTGTTGAAGCGTTTTTTTGGCTAGTAGCAACCCATAAAAGGATTAGTGGTGAATCAGTATAGTGAAATATTAAAGTAATTTGAGTAGTGGATATGTTAGTCAATTATTTGGACTGAGAAGGGTAGCAGAGGAATAGAAGAGGGGTAAAAGGTTTGCATATATATAGCGCATGTTACCCCATATGGTGTGTTGCAGCGCTTTTTTGGCGAATAGCACGCTACTTCGGAACCCATAAAGGATTAGTGGTAAATTAGTATAGTGAAATATGAAAGTAATTGGAGTGGTGGATATGTTATTCAGTTATTTGGAAAGAGAACGGTAGTTATGCATTACTAAATTGCGACTGAGTACTTGTGTCTGATATTTAACAGCCAAGCCCCAGAATTGTATCCAAACATTCACCTACCTACATCAAACAAAATGAGGATGCACTGACTCACAAAACCTATTTTGAAACGTTGCAGTCCAAGCCCAAGCAAGAAAGAAGAAAAAACAGCTAACAATTAGCTAGTGTGCAAGCACATCGCCAGCTAAGACAAGAGACTTAGAAGCCTTGGGACTTAGAAGACTTCTTAAAAGAACAAGCATTTGCAATGCAATAGGTCTCGCATTAATAAAGTTAGAGCTATTGGCATTGTAAATGGCAATGCCTTTTATTTATGTTTTTGTTTTTAAACTTTTACAATGCTAATAGCTTAGCCCCTTCGCTGCAGGGGTAATTCCCCCGCTGTGCTGAGGGAGAGGGGGGCGCGCACAGCGCTCCCATGCTCATGACGAGCTGAGCTTGTCATGAGCTACAGTGCTCCTGTGCTCATGACGAGTTCAGCTCATTACAGGTGCATTGGTTCCTGTGCAATGCTCAGCACAGCAGTGGAATTCTCCCCGCACCTGAGCGTTCCATGGCCCATGACGAGCTGTTTAAATATGAAGGTTGCGCCCAGGGCTCGAGTAGGGGTACCACGCGGGTAGACAGCGTCCCCCCACTTATTTTACCGGGGGGGGGGGGGGGACACCGTCCCCCCCAGCCAACCAGCTGGACATCACTCTTTGGCCTCTCTGGGACGAGGAGCTCGGCACCTTTCGTGACGTCACTTCATGTCGCGACGTCACTTTCGGTGACAGCGTCCCCCCCACCCCCCACTTCTTTTTTTAGGACTTGTGCCCTGGTTGCGCCTCAGGAGGGGGCTTTGGAAAGGAGTATCCATCCTTTCGGCCTCGGCTGTCCATGCACGTGGGGGCTCAGGCCTGCCACCGCACTTGCAAGATCGCGAGACATTTCTCTGCTGTAAACCTCATTCCGGAGCAGACAAACCGAAGATTAAAAATGTGTTTTTGACAAAGATAGAGCCGCCCCGGTGTTCGCGGAGATTCGGCGCCCCGGTTGCATTTCTTTTCACCTAGAGCACCTGGCAGCTTCAGATAAAGCGCGGCTCTGCTGGCGGCGTCGCAGCACGGGCTCTGCTCCATCCCACACACTGCTAAAAATAAGGCGAAAAGGCTTTTCATTCTGCACCTCCACTGGGCTTCTTGGAGGAATCCGGGGACAGGAATCCAGCCAACCGGCAAGAAGGCTGCACAGAAGCGGCCACACTGCAGGCTTGAAGACATTCTTAAAGGGGACGCAGGCACTGGGTTGTATAGCGCTTCACGCCACCATTTAGCCTGCTTCTAAGTGCTTCCCATTTTAGCACACTCGGGGGCGGAGGGAATTAGGAGGATTTGTCCAGGATCAGATAGAGTGCTTTAGTGTCAAGCCAGGACTAGAATCCCGATAACACATGAATGATCGTTTTCCCTTCTGCTCTTAATAGTCACATTTCCGGGCTGGGAGGAGTGGGAGGGCGGGGGCTGCCTGCGCATGCACAGCATTTTCAAGTTTCGTTTTTAGGTCGGAGCGCGAGCCCGGCCCCGGAGCGACAGCGAAGTGCCGTTCCTGAAGTCCCGGGACCCAGGAGGGGGCCCGGGTGAAGACCAGCGGGGAGACTGCGGGGCCCCCATGCCTAAGGGGAGAGCCCCGCATCTTGCAGGCATGGCAGAGCAGCTCAAGTGCTCTGCGAGGCTCCCGAGAAGCCCGAAGCCCGGTAAGGTAAGGTAAGAGAAAGGAGGGGAGAGGGGGTTGCCTGTCTGGGTGCCTGCGTGTGTGTCTGTGTGTGTGTGTGTGTGTGTAAGTAAGTGTAAGTGCGTGCGCGTGTGTGTGTGTGTGTGCATGCATGCGCGTTAGGCTGACTTGCTTGGAGTATGGGAAGGAAGTGCACGGCGTGGCGCGGGACGGAACGTGCACGTTCGCGCACCCAAATCCTGGACAAAAGCTCGTAACACCCTCTTGTCCTTCCTTCCCCCGAGACAGGCAACTATACGTCTCTAGCTGGACACGCATCCTTCGGATGCAGTTTACCAGCGAGACCTAAAACACAAGTTGCAAACATCCAAGCCCAACATAAGATGACCGGAATTTGCAGAGCATGTGCATCTACAGCCACACATGCTACAAACTTTTATTCCGTCACAGGAGAGGCAGGTGGGATGTATGTGAATCCAGTAAAGCTTCAAGCTGCAAAACTACTGCATCATGTAAGATTTTCCTTATACAGTGCAAGGCATTTGCTGGATTCACATATTGTGCATAGATTACGTAGCCGCATTAACCTTTAGTGGAAGGAAAAGATTAAATACATTTGCAGCTGCAAAAAGCTGTTGAACCTGATCTGCCTGTGCCTTCTGATTTGCAGGGATATTGAGAACAGTGTTTCACGAAAGCGTGGATTGATAACCATGTGGCGGCCATACATAGGTTCTTGATGGAAATAATAGCTAGGAAACCTCAAATTGCTTCTTTATTCCTAGCTTAGTGTGCACTTGCTTTTTTATCAAGGGTTTTAACAGATAGGGTGTAAAAAGACGGAATGGCTTGCACTATCTAACTTGCAAAATAGTCATTTCGGTTACTGAGCAACTTTTCTTCTGTGCACCAAAGTATTAAACTGGCCCATTTAGCTGCACAGCATTTGCATGTGGTACGTCGTTTTTTCTACCTTAGATCTTTCAAACACTCATTTGATAGGCTGAGGTGACCAAACTTAAGGTCTGCAGGAGCCAGGGCACTAGTTTGTGGCATACTTTCGCCTCCTTTAGGGTTACTGGGTTTTGAAACACTGCTTTTTTAGCATTTTGTTGTCTGTTACTTCGATTACTTATGAGTACAATGTTTGTCAGGCCCACCAGGGGCTATTTGTATCAGTAATGTTTGTCTGCTTGAATTTGTTCATCACCAGTGGTACCAGGGGGAATCAATGGAAAGACTGAGGCAAAATATTTCTGACCAGTCTATCAACAGTTCATTCTATGTGAAACTTGGGAATTTTACACTTTCGTATGATGCAAACAGACCTATTTATGGTGCTCCCTTGGTTTGGAAGTTTGTGTCTACAGCTCCTTGCTCTAATAAACAGCTGTGTGAGATTTCGTTTAGCCCGTTTAATCTGTCTGCTTGTGTTTGTTGTCCTGATTGCTAAATAGATCTTCCGTTGAAATGTCCTGGTCCATATGTCCCGTGCTAGCTTGGATATAACGTGATTTGGTGCCCAATAGTTTCTTCAAATAGAACATCACAATCATGCTGTCTGTTTGGATTTATACTGCTTCCTCTTAAATGTATGTGTGGAAAGCTTGAATTGCTAGGAAAACAGTCTTTACTTCAAACATATTTAGGTGCTTCACTTACTCTTGGGAAACCTAGTGCCCCCCTGATATTTACATTGTTTATGTGTGCACCCCATCCTATGTAGGGTGCATTCATGGTAATGGGCACTGTGAGGATTGGTCGTCTGAACTGCCTACTTTTTTGTTATGTTTTGTAATGTTCACCACTGTAGCTACCTGTGCAATGTATTTGTGACTACCACTGGACCTTCAGACTCCCCTTTTGAATGGGACTACTGACTTAGCAAACATTCTTGGATGGGTATCATAATATGTTATTAAAAAATAAAAATATGGGGCAGTGGAGGGTGAGGGTTAGAGAAAGGAAACTGTTGCACTCTCATGGAGTGCAAAATGCAAAATAAAAAAGCAATCAACTTAGGTTAACAGTGGAAGAATAAAAGACAGCAATACAAATGACAGTATAGTAGCCATGTCCAAAGGTGGGACAAACAAGAATATGGAGGAAAGTCATCCAATTAGGAGCCAATAAAAGAGACAAGTAGGCCATCATCACGTGTGAAGGGGGTGACCCAAAGCCCACTCTATGTATATTGCATTGTAGACAATAAGTCGTCTGCAAAAGACCGCTGCTAAAGCAGTTTGTTCGGCAAGACCTAAAAATGAATGTGTGAGTTTAGGGTTAAAGCATATGTATTCAGTACAGCGGAAAAAGCTGAACAGTAGCCTCAAACATTTATCCATAGGTGACGACAGCAAGTCCGGGCAACAGATAACGGCCAAAGAGGTAGGGTAATCCAAAAATGTTGTATTTAGATTACTTCATTCCCTCACTAAAAGAAAAAGCCATGGTACAAGGTAATTTTAATAAACAGACATGCAACATTTACTCCTCCATAAATGACAAAACAACTATTAAACATGACCCCTTTCTTGCTGGTCGTAATTATTTCAAAATAATCTTGGATACATGCATCCCTCTTTTAACAGTATCATACAGAAACATGCTTGCCAGCTAATCTAGTCCTCACCATTCGCAGCGATTACCACACACCATTTCCCAGTAGGATAAAAAGCCAGCTCACCAGGCACAGCACCAAGATGTCGCAGGATGGATCCTGAATTATTAGGAAGGACGGTAAGATTCCATCCATGCCTGTAAAAAGAAACCAAGTTTAGACATCTGCTCCCAAAGAACCCAAACCCACACACTATAGATGCATGTGTTTGTGCATGTTTTCAGTTGATACTGATTTTGTGTAGCATTTAACCATACCTTGAAAATGGTTCCGCTTTACCCACAGGAAAGCCACTTCCATGAGTGTTTGTATCCACTCTCCCACAATGCACAGCTACATGGCAATCCTTCTCCTCCACTAACCGCCAATATTCTTGCTGCAGAAAGAAAGAGGATTCAACATGCTTAGTCAACATACACTGCCCAAATATAATCTTAGTTGCCTTTTTATGAAGTGATAAAGGCCATTGATAAAATGGCTCTCAGTTTTAAAAAGGCTTACAAAAATTGTATGGATTTGAATTAACACATGACAGACCACTCAAACGAATATTTGTGCATTTTACAAAACACTACGGGGCCCATTAGGATGGCAGGCGGATTGCCCCCACCAGGCTGGTGGTCGCCACATCGCCGGCATGGAAGGGGCAATCCACCCGCCATCCTCTCCTAAATGCCCCCCGCCATATTAGGATGGCGGGGGGACCGCGGCAGACGGAAAGACCGTTTTCCGTCCCGGTCGCCTTGCGGCCGGGCGGAAAAGGTTTAATATGGTGGCGGTGTCTATTAGACACCGCCAGCCATATTAGTATGGGCCAAAAGAGATGCCTTTCCACCGTGTCTTAATTCAGCGCCTATCTAATATGGGTGTTTCAGGTACTGCCCTGGCCTGGTTAACATAGTTTCTAAACAATCGGACGTTCCAAGTTTGGTAAGGCAATTCACGTTCCAATCTAATCCCACTCCAGTGTGGCGTACCGCAGGGCTCTTCATTGAGCCCCACACTGTTTAACGTGTACATGTCCCCCCTGGAGGATGTTGTCGCTCCTTTCGGGATCAAAATAGTTAGTTATGCAGACGACACCCAACTTGTCGTTTCACTTTCCCAATCGGACCAATGTACCGAAAACCTTCACCTCTGCCTGACAAAATATATGCCTGGATGAGCGAGTCCTCTCTCAAATTAAATGGCTCCAAAACGGAACTTATGCTGTTGGGGCTAAGTCAACATCATTATCCAATGCCATCTGGCCCACTTGTTTGGGAGTTCTCCCCCCCCTCAAAAATGAAATCAAAAGCTTAGGGGTATGGCTTGAACAGGATCTTTCCTTCAAAACTCAAGCTGAAAAAACGGCTGGAGTCTGCTTCGGTCTACTCCGTTCGGCTCGGAGAGTCCTCCCTCTTCTCCCTCCTTCCTCAAGGAAGCTGTTAATTCAAGGTTTGATCTTGTCCAGGCTGGACTATAGCAATACCTTTTTCTTAGGCGCCCCTGAAGATACAATTAATAACTTACAACAGATCCAGAACTCCGCAGCCAGGCTGCTCACGGGCACCTCGGCTAGGGCCTCAGCGAAACCGGCCCTTAGATCACTCCATTGGTTGCCAATTCGGGAAAGGATAGAGTTTAAATCCCTGTGCATTGCTCACAAGTCTCTGCAAGGTAAGGGACCCCCCCCATCTTGAAGAGCTTAGTCTCACCATATAAGGCCACCAGGTCCCTCCTCTCTGATCATCAATGTTTGGCCAGAATTCCTAGAGTAAAGAAGGCGCGTACAGGATGTCGGCGATTCTCTGTGAACGCAGCAATTCTGTGGAATTCTCTTCCCTTGAAGCTTCGAGCAGAATCATGCCATTTGCGGTTCCGGAAGCTCCTCAAAACTTTCCTCTTCCCCCAGTGATCCTACCTACGCTACTCTCCGTCTTGAGCTTGGCTTTTCTTAGCGCTGGGACGCTCCCGGGTAACCATGCGCTCTATAAATCCGTTTACATTACAAGAGATGCCTTTCCGTGGCGGCATCGGCATGCGGTCTTCACTCTGGGGGCCCCCTGTGGGACCCCAGAGTGAAGAAGAGGTGGGGGGTGCACACGGGGGGAACCTGTGGTACCCCCCCTGCATTTGCATAAACAAAGCGTCAGGCACCGCACGCGGTGCCTGCCGCTTTGTTCATGCGAATGCATTAATGCATTTTTAGCATTGTGGTGGGTGGTGCTGAGAGCACCACCCGCCACAATGCTAAAAATGCAGGATGCGCCCGCCACTGTGGCGGGCACATCCTAATACCGCCCCCCCGGGGCCCCCACCCTTATGGCGGGCGGTCCCAATCCAAGGTAGGATGACGGGCGGACAAAGTCCGCCCGTCATCCTAATGACCCCCTACATATTCATATTTCCTTTGACAGGTTAACACTTCTTTTATAAACACCCAAGAAAAATTGTAAGCACCTCATGCTGCGAGAGTATATCACACACCTTTCTAAATAGGGAAATGTTTCTTCATAATCGAGATGGTAAAACACTGGGGACTGTACATATTTTGCCTAATAAAGAATGCATCACATTTTTGATAGACTTAATGAGGTTTGGTTTAATAAATTATAGTAGGGAGGGAAATCCATATCTTAATTTGTCCCTTTAAATCCGAGATGTATGCAATCATTTTTACATGTCTTCAAAAAATTAGTGTCCCATGATCTTTCACTTAATATAGCTTCCTTTCAGGAATAGCAGAACATATATTAATTTCCTCATTAACGACTAGTATATTAAAAAATCTTAATGTCATCTTGCGCCATGGCTTTTCAAGAGGCTATTTTAAGTTCACAGCATTTTCCCTGAAACATGCTTTCTGAGGGAAGACTAAGCAGTGATGAATTTCAGAGCAAAAGATACTCTCAGGTCGACATATAATAACTCTGCACAATAGAATATAATAGAGGTAATCTTCAGAGAGCCAAAATGATAATTTCTGATCAGATTGTTTGTAAATTTTATTCCCTGATATTTATGAGCTTACTTCTTTGATTTATTTCACTGTTAAGATACCATGACACGTGCAATTGCTTTATTTTCTGAAGATCATGATTTTTCTTATCTATTTTATTAGTTAAGTCATTCAACAAATAATAACTAAAACAAGCCTTTAATTTTCTTAGAAGTCATAATGGTTTGTAGTCCATAATAAATAGATCAACCTCTTAAAACAAACATGAAATATGAATTCTACCCATCTTTGAGGAAAATAAATCTGTACCTTTTTAATTATTCAGGAGGTGAGCTAAATACCTGTTTAAGACAAATTTTAATATTGATATGACTAGATAATCGCCTTATCTATCTCAACTTGTGCCCAATTGGCGGTATGAAGCAATTATAAAACAGCTAGGAGACCTGGGGAAACTTTCCATATATTAAATTTCAACCACAGTGTCTAGCAGTTCACCTAACCAGAGGATGTTCAGAAGTTGACAAAGCAGCAAAGTTTTCCATTTTGTTCAACCTACTTGTGCACTATCGCCCATAATGCAAATAACTGGTCCATTGTTGACCGTCTCTAAAACACCAAGTTTAAATCCCTTGTTTAAATTAGTAATAGATTGCTCTTCAGCACCAGTTGCTGCAGATGTTCTAATATTATTTTGGGGTAAAATTTAGACACGATATCGGTTAGACTTATAAGGCAGTAGTGAGGCGATTACAACCACTCTTCTTATGATTGGGTTAATGACGACACCCATCAATGAGTATTGAATTTCCCTCATTTCAGACACCTATCTAAAAAGAGGGTATATGCTCTGCCCACTAGTCAGTATTTGCTTTTCAAACGTAATTGCATGCAGATTAGCTGGACCTGCAGCACAAACTTAACTTCAACTAATGTATTGCTTTTTTCACAAAGGGTAGAGAAAATAATCCAACTATTGATATTCTTCGTTAAGATTGTAGAAAAGGTCTATATATTTGCTGGTCCACGAGGTTATTCGAATAGATCAGTCAATCTTCTTTAGGAATCATAATGATGTAGGGTTCAGTACAGTGCAGTCATTTACCAAATACCAAAAGTTCTTCTCAACTCGAAAGGCAATCGCTTCTTTCACAACTTTCCAAATTTTTGGTACCGAGTTACCTTTTTATTCCTGATTAACGTTTCATATACTTTCTTTAGACTGCTTATATCAGGTGTGGCACTGGAATCATGTTAAGTCTATGAAGTTTACTAATTTGGCTTTTTAGTACCAGACATGATTAATCAAATCATTTGGAATAATTATCCTCGATTCTTTTCCTTCCTTGACATACATTTTGGAGTTTTATTTTCAGCTGATCAACAACCTTATTGATTTTCTCTTTATACGGTTCAGAGCAGCTGTAAAACTTGTCACTTTTATCTTTTGAACTGAGATAGATTGATGTTTGTTAATAGAAGGTGCCTATTCTTTCCGAAGGTCTATGTGGATAATCCACCGAGAAGGGGAGAATTTCCATAGCCCTTCTTATAATTTTAAATTGATGGACACCTTTTGAGGCCAATGGTCACTCCTGTCTATACCCAAGTAAGAAAACATCCAATGATAAAATAATCATGTTTAGAAACAAATATGTACTCAATTGGGCATTGCTGTTGATCGATCTTAAAAGTTTGAGTAGTGAAAGAGTCAAAATAATTGCAAACATTCAGACACACCAGACCTTTCCTGACTGGGATCTTTAATACACTGCTTACTTTGAGGGGAGGGACTTTAGAAAAACTACCTCAGGGAACACATTTTACACACTTTCAATGTATCTTAAAAGGAGTGGTTGGTGGTGGACTGTTTCAATTTCATATTACATTCACCTGTACAAATCATTAAGTCATTTGCACACCTACTTTTAAGCCCCTCTTCTAACCATGTCAATATATGACAATATGCACTTGTGTGCATACACATTAATTAAAATCAGGTTTACAATTTTTTTAATGTTAATTTAAATGTACATATCTGCAGTCAATGACATTTTGCTTTTAAAGTCCTTATATTATTTGAATATTACTAGATTTTAATATAAGTAAACCACCAGATACTACTACCTAACTTAGTTCCTGGGAGGTATATGCAGAGAAACTATAAATGTCTGGCAACTCTCAGCCATATTTTTTGAAGCGTCAATATTTCTTTCTACATAGTTAGGATGCAGAATAGTTAAAATAGAACATGCATACATGATATATACTTATTTCCTGATTACTTTTCAGAGACATTTGCCCTGAAAAGCAGTCTAGTCCAAAGAATGAGTTACAGCCTTCCCCTGCTAACGAGCACAGCACCTAAAACTTATTTCTCATGAGGCTACTTTTTTTCCAAGATTGAAAAAACATGTCAAGACTATATTGCAGCCAACAGAATGTTAAGGATCAAGAAACCCATATGTTGGAAAGCAGAAACATTCAAAGATACTGCAGAGAATTTTAGAATGCATACGTTAAGAGAAAACTCTCGGAAATTGCTTTGAAATCTGATACCATGACTAATTACAGAATTGATACCCAAGCACCAGGTGTAACATACCGGGTGGTTGTCTGAATACTGCCTGCTTTAAACAAGCAACTCATAAGGTTGCGTGCCCATTGGAATTGGATTCTTGAGCTTAGTAGTGCGGCCACTGGGTAGATTTCTTGACATCAGAATGTATTCAAGTTTCCGGACTATTTTGTGTACAGAAACGATCATTATCTTTGGTAACGCTATTTCTGGTTGATACTCCATTGGACCATACATTCCTCACCTTAAAATACTCCCCAGATGTCAGACTGAAATCAGAATTTTTTCTTCAACAGTGCTCCCTCCACTAGGTGACACCATGCAGCTCCATGTTAGTTTTGTACCACCCCAGAACTGACAGATCTAAGCAGCACATAAGCGCGACCATGGGTCGCTGTCAGTTTCTCATTTCTCTTTCTGTATCCTCAGACGCCGAGTGTAACAGTTGTTGGTACCAGTGTGAAGATCTCTCAACTTGTGATCTCTTTAGATATTTTTCAAAAAGCCAACTCGAGAAAATAGGGAGGGTGGTGAGGAATCTGCAGTTCGACAAAATATCCATCAGAAAGAGTGTCACCAACGTTAAGTAACTACTTCTTCTGATGGATACTTCTAAGCACAGATACTTCACCTCAGAACAGATACCAGATTGTTTACCTGTGTGGTAACCATTCTGGTATCAAAACATCTTGCGGGAACAAGCTGGGGGAAGAGTCCTTCTGATCCGACCTGGTATTGAAAGCAGTAGTGCTCTGGAAATGTTTTCATTGATGCCCATGTCGGAACCTGGCAGATATGAGGGACAGGCACTCTGCACGCCAACACAGTGGTGGCATCCTTAACCATGGTGGAATGCGCTCGCAGAACATCCGAGGACTAGCCACCTCAAACGGGTCATTACCACGAGAATTAAAAGCTGATTGTCCACAAAGTGTTTCTTGGTACAAACTATATAGCAGCTTAAAAACTCTTGGGGTTCAACTGATGAAGCCTTTCCTCCTCTTTTAAGGAATAAGGAGGAAGCAAAGAATGCAGGCAGTGTGATGGATTGCTTTATGTGAAAGGCAATCACGACTTTTGGCAAAATGCTCTCAGCACCTACTTGTCTGGAGAAAATGGTGGTGTATAGTAGTTACACTAGAGTGTTTGGAGTTCACTCATGCAACGAGCTAACATAATTGTGATGAAGAACAGTCTTTAAAGTCAATATATACAGAGAACAAATATGAAAGGCATACACAAGAGAAACAGAGACCAAATTAGAGTACCACGGTGGAATCACATATTGCTTTGGAGGCAAGATGTGTATACAACCTTTATAAGTCTCATCACAACAGGTGATTTAAACAAGGGTAGTTGATCTGGCAAATGCAGAAAGGCTGAAATGACAGACCAACAACCTTTAATAGCACCCCTCACAAGGCCTTGCTGGTCTACAAAAACACAAAGAACCACTGGCATCTTTGCTTGTAAGGGATCAATCATATGAGCACCACACCAGGCCACAAACTTGTCCCGGCATTCAGATAACACACTTCATGAAAGGAAATCTGGGGACAAGGAGGATTTCTTCTACCTCAGGTGGCCGGGCAGATGGAGTCAGTACTCTGTCACCATGTATGTAGGTGTAGATTGTGCATTATCAGGTGGAGGACCCGCCTCTATTGCTGTGACAGAAGATACTCCTGAAGTGGTTGCCTGATCAGAGGCCAGCTGTTCATGCCTAAAAGTTCTGGGTACCAAACTAATGGCCCAATCCAGAGCCACTAGAATAACTTCATCTCAAATTGTTCTTGGTCCTTTTTCAGAACTCTGGGCAGGAGAGACAAGAGCAGGAAGGTGTACATGAATCCCAAGCTCTATTCCAACCAGAATGAATCTCCTAATGAGTGGTCTTGCGGAAACCCCAATGCACAATACCTTTAACATTGAGTGTTCTCCAGGGTGGTAAAAAGATCTGCACTGTTGGAAGAGGCCTTGCTCCACTGATTCAAACACCACCTGCCAGACTCTGTAAGCTCCAACCCCAAGCTCTGGCATTTAGAAACCCTGCCAGGTTGTTCACGATCAGTGAAACACCCTGGTGCTCTAACCAACTTCAGAGGCGCAGAGACTCCTGGCACACTTATCAAGAACCCTCTCCGCCTTGCATTTTGCAATTCCACATAGCAGTGGTGTTGTCTGTGAGTACCTGCACCATCCTTCCCTTGATGGATGTCAGGAAGACTATGAGCCGAGATTCTGTTGCAGGAAAAAGTCCTCTGATCTCCAAAAGATTGTCTCAGCAGTCCAGCGGGATGTGTAGCTCTGGGTGGGAAAGTGAGAGGGGCCTGCCACTGAATTAATTTTGTTTGATTGCCTCCAGTGCAGATTATGAAATGTCACCTATTAAATCTGGATGACATCAGTCAGATTTCATTGATGCTGGGCCCATTGGAACTTCAGATTCCATTACAGAACCCACATATACCGCTTTGCCCTCACTGTGACCCAAGGAGGAGTCTGAAATATCAGGATCACATTGCAAATGCCACAGACTTGTTGCCGTGGATGGAAGGTCCAAAACTGCACTTCGTCCAAGAGAGATCCAAAGAGCAGAAGCAACTGTGAAGAAGTCCGGTGCAACTTCAGCAATGATGTAAGGAGGTTTGCCATCGTCTGGAAGTAGTTTATGACTGACTGTGCAAAGCCCTCCTTCGACAGCCAGTCCTCAAGGAAGGATGACGACTTGTGTCCTCGATCTCGGATGGTGGGCAGCAACTACCACCACCACTTTTGTGAGCAACCAAGGGGCGCTGGTGAGGCTGAAAGGAAGAACAGCAGACTGAAAATGCTCATGGCCTACCTTGAACGGCTGGGAACGTCTGTGGGATACTCAGGATACCTTAGTCACGAGGGTCCATTTGAGACATGATGTAGGCCAGCATAAGCATTTTGCAATTGTCCTTCAGAAGGAAGGCATTCAGAGGTTGATGGTTCAAAATAGGCCTGAGACTCCCCTTCCTGTCCTTTCTCAGCACAAAGAAATAACGAATGTAACAATCCTCTCAGTGTACAGTGCCCTTTTGATAGCCCACTTGGACAGTAACTGAGCTTTTGACATTCTCTTTAATGGGCGAGGGGAGAAGAGGAATAGGGTTGTTTTACAGGGCACAAAGGAGAGGGAGGGTGTAGCCCTGCTGAACAATCTGTAAGATTCATCTGTTGGACGTGATGGATCGTCAACCCCAGAGAAGTGCTGGGCCCTTCACCCTACTGGATAGGCATGCACCACTAAGGGCAAACGAAAGAAGTTTGGTGCTTGTTGCGGCAGGGGAGAAAGAATGGGAGCAATGATGCCCCTGGTGGCCTGCAAGCTTCCTACAAGACCCATGTCCGTGAAAGGACTAGGGTGAGTACTGGTTTGGGAGGCTATCTTGCCCTATACACCAACTCTCTGGGATAGCTCTATGAACTTTTCAAATTGGGGAGTAAACTGCTAGGCGGGTGTTAAGAGACATAGGGAGCAAGCCATGGCTCTACTTTCCTTAAAGCACTCCAACACAGAACCTGCCGTTTCACCAAAAAGGTGCAAGTTATCAAAAGGCATATCCATTAGAGAGGCTTGTATATCACCAGAAAATCTTGTGGAGGGCAACTATGAGTGTTGGCGAAGCACAAAACTGGTGCCAGCAGCCCTCCCAGGCAATTAGTAATATCTAGGCCAGCTACAACAACCTATTTGATGACATTTTGTCTATCATGATTTGTCTGATCCACGAGGCCCTGAGGTCTTCCAGGACCGCTGGCAAAATCTGTCCATGCATGTCCCTAAAGGAATGCATGTAGCAGACGAATAGGTAGACAGCATTAGCCGACAGCAATGCTAGGCTGGTGGAGGAAAACAAAAAGGTAACTTAGTAGTGGTTTCACCCCACCATTTTTTTTTGAGTGACGTTGTCAAGTCGACCATTTGGTGCTGCGTCCCTCCTTGAATAATGTCAGGCACACATCCTGGAAATCCTTCAATGTAGTCGCCATCTTCTGATTCTTTTTACCCCTTGGTAACTTTAATTTGTGTTTTTTCTTGTTCTCGATTGTCTGGAGAATCATCTTTGCAAATACAGCTCACCTTGTGGAGGTGGGGTTGCATGTGAATACAGACAATTCTTCAGCTGCAAAACTACTGCCACCGGTAAGTAACCCTCCATTTTGCAACATCAATCTTTTCTTGAGTTACATGCTGTGCACTGCTTATATGCTGGTCCTTTCTTCTATATTGAACTTTTGGATGGGGAGCTGGTTGTTTTTTGGGGAGAAAAGAATAATTTCAATTTTTTTGGGGTTAAGTTTGAGATGGATCGAGTGGAACCACGCTTGAATTTTGATGAGGGTGTTGTTGAGGTGGAGGATGTCAGCATGGGTTTTTATCTTATGGTAGAGTTGTGTATCGTCAGCGTAGAGGTGATAGTTAATCCCTGCTTGTTTGAGAATGAGGGTGAGAGGTTCCATGAAGAGGTTAAAGAGAGAGGGAGATGGTATGGATCCTTGTGGAACTCCTAGAGAGATGGGACCTAGACCTAGTCGATAGGATAAGCCGTCCAAACTCTAATCTTTCAGGAGCAACTCTGTCAGGCTCAGGGTGGCACACTTCGCCCTCCTGCTCCCTCATATCGTTAAGAGGTGCTGATGCGCAGAAAGCTTTATGATTAGTCCCTGTGACCAGTAGATCCGACAACCTCAATTGTTTTTCCGACTGAAGAGTTAGGATCTTTTGTTTGAGTTTTATATGGGGCAAATGCAACCCGAAGGTATCAGAGCGCTTTACATGAGCACTAGTTGCATTACAGGCAGAAACATTCATTCTGTTATGCACAGGGAGATGAAATGATTTGCCCAGAATCACAGGATGTTCAGCGTCCCTGCAGAGACTTGAAAGCGGTTCCTCAGCTTCAAGGACGACCGCTCTAGCCATTAGGTCACCTCCTGTCCCGATATTAATATCAGTTTTATCAGTTACTTGTGTTAGCATCTTTATAATCACATGCAGTATCAAGGGTATAGACAGAAAAGCCAAGGCAAACCTCCCTGATCATTTTATCAATACGGCATTTCCTAGAGATCTTGGTTAAGGAAACCTGGATGCAAAGTTTTGGCATTCTGCGTTTTGGTGACTTGTGAGTAGGTCCACTTGTGTAGTGCCCCACTGGAGGAAGATGCTCATTACTACCATTTCTTTAAACTCCCATTTGTGTATGTCTCTGTGTTGAATTTTTCTGGTATGTCCATCAACGCTAGAGTTATCCCTTTCTCATTCGCCCATTTCCATATATCTTGGGTTAGTTTGGATAGCTTGTGCAACCTTGTTCCCCCTTGCTTGTTCAAGCAAGCAAGGTAGAAAATTGTGGTTTGGATTAATACTGTCCTTCCCTTGGCATGTTTTTGGAATGCCTTTAGAGCTAGAAAAACAGACTTGAGTTCTAACAACTGATGTTAAGGTTTAGCATGTGTGCTCCCCATCCTGTGTGGCCATTGAAGAAGTGGTTTGTCTGAAAGATTTTACCTCTGTGATGTTGGTCAAGTTCCACCACTGCATTTCTCTTCCTACTTAGCCTGTGACAACCTCTAGATCATCCCAACTTTTTGTTGCTTGTGCCCACAGTTGCTGTAGTTACTCATTTAGTGGTTTCATGCGCTATCTTGCATGGGTGTATTAAAGGGAATCATGATGCCAAGTAAGTTCCCCACAGTTCTCACTGTCAGATATTGACCATTCTGGTAAGGGTGAGGTTTAACCAGTATCACAAGGACTTGTTTGTTCACTGGAAAGGCTTTCATAGTTTAGGAGATTTTTTCGCTTTTTAGTTTCGGTGACAACTACTGGTAGTTGGAGAATCCCAGGCTATATACTGTCCTCATTACTGAGTGTATGCTGTTTATGCATTGCTTGATTGTCCTTGCTCTTACCAGCCTTTCGTCCAGTTAAGGGTACACATCTATTCCCCTTCTTCTCTGTATGCTCATACCACAGCCAGGTACTCTGTGAACACTCTTGGTGCTGACTGTATCCCAAAGGGTAATACCTTGAATTGGTAGTGCAACTTTTCCACTTCAGTGGCAGGTACGACTGCTCTTCCCCTGCCTGGTCCTCAAAAGACAGGTCTTGAGGGTGATCTGTGCTGCCATTGCGTTGGGGTTGTTGTGGTGGTTGCTTACTATCCGAGGTGGCTGGTTATATGCCCCAGGGTGGGTGCTCACTTTCTCTGATGCATGTCCCCTCGAAACGGTCCTCTGTATTGCAACCCTAAGCCAGACATGTTAATGCAGAGTTGTGGCAGTGCATAGTTGCCTACTGGCAAGATCTGTTGCACCCATTGGTGATTTGAGACAGGTGCTGGCAATGGTCTTGGGTTCAGGGACTAGGCTGTTTTTGACTTATATTTTAACTCTTCATGTAGGTGTTGCATGGGTTTCTTGCCTTTATCCCACTATTGCTGGCCATACTGGTTGAGCAGCACATTTGAATTTACAATGTCCAATTGTTCTGCTTCTGATCTGTCCACTCTCTTGCTCTCCTTGTCCGGTGGAGGGCATGTAGAGGTAGGGTATTTTTCTCTTTCAAGCTAGGGTATTTTTCTCTTTCAAGCTGTTGCCATGAGGATACCCTTGATTTATGGGAGGGGTCTCTTGTGGAGATCCTATATTTTTTTTCCACCCATGGGGTGATGGCCTTTGCAGCCGCTGGCTCCTTGAAGGATTCTGCCTCCTCTTCCTCCAACTGCACGCCACAGGTGTTTGCTGCTATTTAAAACCACAAGGTATGCGTTGATGTTACCTGGGGGTAAAGGTCTCAGAAGGTAGGAGTCTACCCTTTCTTCTGGTGAGTCAGCATACAGGTCTTGCTACGCTCTGGACTTCCCTGCATACAAAGGGTCATATTTGAGGAACTGCTCTTCTTCCTCAAGACAGAAGAGCTGCTTTACAGTCTCCTCCTGAGGTTCTGTAGTGAGTGGTGATTCAATTTCAGTAACCTAGTTGCCGTTTTCATTGCTTAGGTTTCAGTTTTTTTTTACTTCTTTAATGTCGTCAAACTCTTTTACAAGAGGGCTTCCATGTCAGCCTCCATGCATCCTCTCTTTCTCAATGTCAAGAGATTTTTTGTTCAGCATTGGTTGTTTCTTCCCTTTTCTTCAGAGTTGGTGTTAAGCCATTCTTCCCCAGAGGGGTCTTGTCCTTACCACGCTCCAGATACTCTTGACGTTAAAGCTGGCTTGAGGATCTGGCTCCAGCAGTGTCATCCTTTCACTTGGATCTGTGGAGCTCTCTGGCTCCTTTTTGCGTTCCAGACTCAACTTTTTAGCATCAATGCTTGTATTGCGTGCATGCTTTGAGTGTGGGATTTTCAGCCTGGCTGCTGACAGCTCCTGTGGTGTTACCTTGCACTTAGTTTAGATGCCATTGTCTTCCGCTTTTGTTTCCTCTCTGGTTGCCCCTTGACTACCTCTTAAAGGTAGGAGTGTTTCCACGGGCCAACTCGGTGTACCTCAGTGTGTCCTTTTCTTTGCTCGACAGCCCCAGATCTTTCAAGGATTTTGGTCTTCATAGAGATGAGACTATGTGAAAAGCGCTCAGCACTGCTTCTGCCTCAGACTCATGGTTTTGGGATGGAATTCTGCGAACCCTTCCAAACAATGGTCCTTCGAGAGGCAAAGGTTACAGACTTCGTGGCTGGCTTTTTGTGCATACTTCTGGTGCCACTTGGGGCAAAATCTAAAAGGGATGTGCTCCATACCCCTCTTTTAATCTGTGACTCATGTGGTCTTGGTGAATTTCGGTCTTTGCATCACTTCAGTGTTCTTCAGTTGCTTTCGGTTTCCACGTCTACCACAGCGTCCATCTTGTGCTCTGTTATCTTCGACATGCTCTTCTGTGTTTTTCAGTAAAAAACTATTTTCTTCAGGACACATTTTCCCTCCTCGACTCCAGAGCTTTCTTGTGATTTCAGACTCCACTGCAGAAAAAAGAATCTCAAGATGGCAACTACATTGAAGGATTTCCAGGGCATGGTCTGAATTTTTCAAAGAGAGATATAGCACCAAATGGTAAATCCCACTCAAAAAAGAAAAAAAAGAAGAAAAAAAAAAGAAAAGAAACTACAAACAGACAACTCCGGACCCAGCTTCTATGAGGCAGAATAAAGCATGTGAATCTAGGAAAGGATCATGCTGCAAAACATACGCTTGCCAAAAGCCTCAATCCTCTTGGACTCTCTAGCCAGAGGAGTTAAGGCGAGTGAACTGGGATTCACTTTACTGGTTGAAGACAGAGCCGCAAGATCTTGAAAGTAAGATGTTTAGAAAGAAAATCATGATTGCCATAATCTAGTCTGAAATGTATGGACACCTGTCTATTAACCAGTGGGCAGGGATTTGACCAAGTGGCCATCAAGGTATTGGTGAGATTTTTCTTAAAAGGGAGCAAAAAGCTCAAATATGCCAGACCGAGGCTAAAAAATATATTTGAGGATGTTAATATTGGTCTCAAATGAGGGCAGCTGTAAAACTAGTACCTCACCTGCCCACCGGACCACCAAAGGAGGCATTTATTTCAGTTAGTAGTCCAAGTAGTGAGTCAAACCCTGCTTCAAGGGAGTGGTCAAGATCACTGACCTCTTTTTAACCCAAGTCAAATTTATCATCAGTGTAATGAGGGGGAGAAAACATCTCCTGTCCCATCATCCTCCTCCTTCCCATCCTGTATTGTCTCTTGTTCAGAGTCTGAGCCAAAAATATATTGATGCCTCTGCTGGTGCATAGGCTGTGGTAAAGCCACCAGGTGAGAGGCAGGATGTATAATGACGGGATACACTTTTGTAAATCGGTTGCACAACATCAGTAGCGGTTGAGCCAAAGTCTGTTTGGTGTATGACATCTGAATCAGCCTTGGATCCTCCACCCACACTGGTTGCACTGGTGCTGGCACTGATATAAAAGAACCCTTCGTGGGTCTTGGTGTAGGAGTAGAAGCTTGTACTGGAGTCCAAAGTGGTCCAACAGCACAGAGGAAGGATCCGCCGATGGTACCCAGACTTGGGGCACCTTTGTTTCCTTAGAGCTACAAGGCACACCAGAGACAACAAGAAGTAAATAACAAATTAGCAGCCTGCAAAGCCTTAAAAGGTGTCAATCTGCAGCAGTGTCTCTAATGGCTGGAGAAATTGGGGGGCACCTGAAACAGCTGAGGAATCTGCTCCATGAAGGAGGAACTCTAGGGTGAATGACTCATCAAGATGTCCTCGCCCCTCTTTTGGCTCAGAGTGTCAGGCGGGGATCAAGTACTGCTTCACTCTTATTTGTGCTTAGACTTGGACTTCCCAGAGCACTTCAAGCATGAAGTTGGCCGCTAGGCCTTGGGAAAGCATGACTAAGTCAGATGCATGACAGCACATTTATCGCGCAACTTTGAGCCATGGCGTGTGGAGGACCCCCAGAGACACCTTGTGCGAGTCCATTAAAGACATTGGTTATCTTCACTCACTGCAGTTCGAAAACTGTAAGCTGGTGTGTGAGTGGGGGGGGGAGGGGGGGCGGGGGTAGACATCATGCCCTAGAATGCTGTAACTAGATTAATGAGTCATGAGAAGACTAACACAACTAGGAGCAAAGCTCCATATCGCAGCATTCTAGAGTGAGGATTCTGCAGGCAGAAGTATTCATCAGAAATCCTCTACCAACCCCAAGACAGAACCTCCGCTTCACCTGGTGTAGAACGTGAACATTTAACTACTAGATCGAAAAAAACACGCCTCAAGAGAGAGTGCACAGCAGAAGAAATAAAAGAGGAAGTCCTGAAGAAATGGATGTGGATGGCCAGATCTTGCATGATTATGTTATAGTAAATGTTATTACATTGAGTTTGTTGTTTCGGGTTTCAGTTCTAAAATACGTTCCACAAAGTTTGAGGCTGAATGTTTTAAATAAATAATGCATCAATGAACACCCTGAGGATTACAACAGTCCGAATACAACAGCAGAGACTTCTAACTACTATTAGAGACCGGAAGTATCCTAAGTTAGGTCCACACGTAATGTTGTCGATCAGAAACCATGTTTATTAAAGAGGTATGACAATGCTACTTTACCACTATTTTGAAAGCAAGTTGATGGATGTTAAAACCGAGGAAGGTATTTTTTCCTTACCCCTGAGGTTTAAAGCGAAGACAAGATCCTGTACAACATAAAACACACAAAGATGGGTCTCTGATTTTCTCACCTCTATTTCAGATACTGAAGGCTCCTTGTTAAAGCACATGTTCATGATGTTTCTCGCTGTCCGATAAAAGGTCGTCAAAGACACAGACTTTCCCTGTTGATAAATGTAGGCATACAGTGCAAGTCATTATCTGGAATTAACACAGTCGTTAGATGAAACTAAGCAAATGTCCCACATGCCCATTTAAGAGAATACAGAAGAGCACTGTTCCTCTAAAAGTCTATGACCGTAGTAGGCAATTTGAACACAAGGTATACAGAAAGAAAATTAAGTCATCAGTACACTGAGGAAGGGGCTTAGGTATTTACAACCCAAGAACTACCACAAAAGTGCCAAATAAACTTAGAGATGAAAACTAAATATGCTCTACTGGGCCATCTGCAACAGGTTTTCTTACCCTCTTTCAGTTTCATTCTTTTGACCACTAAGAGCAGTGGAAAGTCATGTCCAAGAGAGCAAAAGTGAGTCATTCATGAGTACTGGTAAAGAAATTAAGTCCTATTCCTTAGGGGACTGCTAAAGGAATTAAGTAATATTCCTTAGGGGATCATGTACTTGGGATTGTAATCCAAGGAAATGATGCATAATTTAAGGGAATTATCCACACATTAAAATTACAAATATCCTAGATGTAAGAGGCTTGAATCTTTTGCAGAGATAGTCCTCTCATGATATGGCATTCTCTATTGAAAGGTGTTGTATGGACATTTTCAAGAGATGAGGAATTTAGATGGCTGGAGGAATTAGGATATTTGCAAAAAAGGTGCAAGAAGCAGACCCTTACTAACCTCTCAACCTAGGCTCCAACCACCTGCTACACTAAAGATGACCTCAGTCTAAGTTGGGTACCAAACCCAGTCCACACCAACAATCGCTTCCCAATCCGAACCTGTTCCAATGTTCAGCACTTAGACAGAAACTCTGTACCAAAGCAAATGGATACTTACCTGGCAGACTGACCTCCCTGTTCACACTCAATCCCCACAAAACTACCCAATGAAACAAGCCTATGGATTCTCACCAAGTTCAAAACACAGATCAACTCTCGCTAAATTAAAATCAATGAGACGAAAATTGAGCACACAGTTCTAGTTGGACGCCAAATTGATCCAGGTCCCTAAATGTGCTGGATTAAATTCCAAAAGGCATGAATTTCCTGGATCTAGGTATGTTTTTGCCATTATAGTCTCATGGTAGCACAGTTGCAAATGCGTTTCTTCTTTGTTTGCATAAGCAGTAAATGGAAGTACAAATACTAGGATTACTGTGGTCAGGAGAGATGGGAGGGGGGGTACGACTGTAACGAACAAGCAATAATGTACACAATCTATTGGATCTTTGCACAGTGAGGAACATTTAAACCATGCATTCCTCTATCACAAACTGCTATCTATACACTTTTCAACACAAATAAAATGTACATCTTCAAAATAAGAATATTAAAGTGAACCAAGAGAACTTGAATTTATCACAGGATGTGGATTAACACATATATCAAAATTACAGTTTCGGTGTAATAAAATGGTTGCAATATTATCAGTGTCATCGGCAGGAGGAGCTCCTATACAAAACACTAATAAACCAATTAATCATTTTCCTAAAAACCTTCCAAACAAATATTGGGGACCTACAAGGAGACTCCTTTGCAGCAATTGTTTTCCAATACAAACAATACGATACGGACATAAGATCAAGGTAAACCAATAATTCCAACTTGGGGGCGTGGCCACGAGCAAAGCATGGCAGTTGAGTTTTAGGCTAGCTCCGTCGCATGCCCTTTAAAACTAGCGGATTATCCTGTTCCCCGAGCCCTACGGGACGCCTGCCCAGGCTCCACAACCACCGAGTGCGGGGCGCACGCAGCGGTGCGGACTGAGACGCCCGAGACGCCCCCAGACGGGAGCGCGAAGACCGGCGCCGACGGGGCCTGCACCCAGAGAGTAAGCCACAGCCTGTCGTGATTAATCAGGCCGGACGCGAAGGCATCGGCTCCCCGGAGACGGACGGAAACCACCAACCCCAAGCGGAGCCCTGCCTCGGCGGAGGGACGGCCGAGGAAGTACCCGCTGCAGCCCCAAAAACATCACGGCCAGCACGGGAGCGAGGCGGAGAGGACACTGATTATCGGGCTGGCGCTGTGCGCACTGCGGAGGCAGGTACCCGCGATATCTGTAGCGCCGGCGCCTGCGGGGAGCGTGACTCTGCGGCCCTGCGGGAGAGCTACGGTGGCACAGGCGGCTGGCCCCCAACACCATAGGCAACACCAAGGCCTGCACTGACCCCCCCCCCCCCCAGGAGAAAGCCCTCCTTCGACGCGCGTCTGCGGGAGTGCGCTGCCGAGAACGGCGCTTTGAGAGGGACGCCATCTTGACCAGTTTGTGACGCCAGCCATCTCGCTCCAAGAGCGGCGGCGACCCCCGCCGCGAGGAACACCCGCTTCACGGCCGCAACAAAACGGAGCACGACGGACCACCAGGCGGCGGATGCGCCGAGGCGGAGCACTGATGGGCATACCGGACACCCTGGCAAGTAAATATTGTGACGTGATCCAGAGCACAGGGGGGTATATGTCACAACCACAGGCTAAACACGGACCCCTGGCGGGCACTGCTCAGTGTTGCTGTGGGGGGCTGGCAACTGTAAATACCGTGCCGCCTGTGTCCTGGGACTATACTTACTGGCCGTACCGAAACAGCAGACAAGCGCTGCAAGTCCTGTTCTTGGAAGTGCCGAGAGAGCCTGAACGCCGCCAATCTGAAGACGAGAGCCATGGGAAGGAACAGGGCGAAAATGCAGGAACAGGGCGCTCATGCAGACACCCACTCCACTGGCTCAGATGACCCGTTGGCCTCCTCCAACATGGAGTTTGTACCACCGACAGGCAAGTGCACGCAAGATGCCAAACTAGACCTTATCCTGGCTGAAATCAAGGCGTCTCGGGAGGCGCTTGAGTCGCGCATGGACAGCATGGCAACCGGCTTGTCGCTCCTGCGGGCGGACCACAACAAACTGGCTGAAAAGGTGTCGGAGCACAAGATTGCCCTAGACGATCTGATCCCGCAGCAGACGGAACACTCTACGAAGCTCGAGCAGGTGGAGAAACAGGTTAAACTGCTTTGGGACAAGATGGATGATGCGGAAGGGGGGGCCGCCGCAATAGTGTGCGAATCCTGGGAATTCCGGAGCGCAGTGAGGGGAGGAACCCCACGCAATTTGTAGAAGACTGGCTAAAGAAGGTTGCAGGGCCTCAGGATCTCACCCCATTATATAGCGTGGAGAGGGCGCACAGAATGCCAGCAAAACCGCCGAAACCAGGGGCGCCACCACGGCCGTTAATAGCACGCCTTCTGCACTATAAGGACAGAGACGCGGTACTGAGAGCAGCACGTGAAAAGGCACCGCTGAGGTACGAAGATAAAACTGTCTCCATCTACCCTGACTTTACCCCGGCGGTGCAGAGGGCCAGATCTTCATTTCTAGGGGTGAAACGGAAACTACGGGATAGGAGCCTGAAACATGCGCTACTGTTTCCGGCCCGTCTCAAAATAATGCACGACAACAAATCATTTTTCTTTGACACACCTGAGGAGGCAGCGGAGTGGATGGAAGTGTCCTTGACACCACGGAACACGCGGGACCCGTTTGCAGATAACCAGAGTGGAAGACCTTCCCGCCACAGGAAGCAGCGAGACGACATGAGTGAGAAACGCGCAGAGAGATCGACGGCCAGCGGTAGATCACCATCGGCCCGAGCTGAGGAGACACCGGAAATTGCCCGACTGACGGAGGCTGCACTGGCCGCTCACGATGCGGACGATGTATTGGCCATAAGCGGCGACTCGGACACACACACGGAAGTGTCAGGCTCTGCCACCAGCATACAACTCTTTCCCAAAATTACTGCGCAGGTGGTGCATGACCTTTGATTGCACCAGCAGCAGCCTCCTGGTTGGTAATGTATGAGACTTGCACGGGAGCAAGGGCGGGCAGATAGGGGAGGGGGTACACTAGCGCAGGGCACGCTGTGGTGGCAAAACGAACCCATAGCGGGCGGCGGTGGGATCCACCCCCCCACCGCTTAGACATGTTCAGGTTTTACTGTCGCCCACGTTGGGCGCTACAGTTTGGACCTCAGGGCTTTTTACTTGGGGACCTTGAAGTTGTAGGGTTACGTGTATTGTTTGCACTTGGGACACTTTCTACACTATGCACACTGTTTCTAGTACGTGGCTTACGGACGACACCGGGTACACGCCACAATGGGGACTCTTGATACCTACAAAATATGCACCTGGAACGTACGGGGCATGGGATCAGTACACAAACGCATAGGATTTTGGCACAGCTAAACCGGAGGAAGGTCATGGTGGCGTGCCTTCAAGAAACTCATCTGAACAATGCGGCGAGCATGAAACTACACAAAAAGTGGAAGGATCAGCTATTTGCGACTACTTATTCAGTGTTCTCAAGGGGGGCGGCCATATGGTTAAGGAACTCTGTTCCCTTCAGTCTAGTGGAAAAGAGGGTGGACATGGAGGGCAGATACGTTTTCCTCCGTGGACTATTGGATGGCTTCCCTGTGGTGATTGGCTGTGTCTACGCGCCGAACTCCGGCCAATCGAATTTCTTAACCGCCATTAACAGAATACTAGCGGACTGGTCTGACTACCAGTGGATTATTGGTGGGGATTTTAATGCAGTGTTAGATGTGTCGCTAGATAGGTCCCACCCTCCATTACACACCACCGAGAGCAAGAGGCAGGCGGACGCGCTCGCGCACTGGGCGGTGGGCTGGGATTTGGCTGACACATGGAGATGTAAGCACCCACTTAATAAAGAATACACATTTTACTCCCAACCACATGGCCTTCACACCAGGATAGACAGAGTGTTCAGCACTAACTCTCTATTAGGGGCGATGACACTAGCGGAGCACATGGGTAAGACCCTCTCTTACCACAACCCGGTTGAGGTCACAATACAGTGGGGTAGGATCCCAACACCTATACCGACCTGGCGCCTCAACACAGAACTACTAGAGGACACAGTTTTTAAAGCAGCACTTACGGATGCCATAACAAATTACTTCGCCGTGAACACTGACACTGCCAGCTCCCGACAGATGGAATGGGACACCTTCAAGGTGTACATACAGGGCGAGGCGATGGGCACACGGGTGGGAATGCGACACACTGTGATGGAGAGATTCTGTGATGTGGAGGGGCGACTGGCAATGCTTGAAAGTGAAGCTGCCGGCACAAATCTGCCCTTCACGCCACTACAGGAGGCGCACATACAACATGCCGAATTATTGGAAGAGCTATGGGTCCTTGACTACAGGACATATACATGCAAGCAACACGCGCAGGCTGAAAGACCAGGTCCCCTACTAGCCCGAATAGTGCGGGATGACCCGATACACTTGCCCATACTAGAGATTACTGATCAAGGAGGGGCACAAGTCACGACGCAAACAGGCATCAACACCGCTTTTAGGGACTATTATGAGACACTTTATGGCCCACACCAGCGGCTATCAGAAGAGGCTTATGAGGCATTCATGTCGGGACTGACATTCCCACAACTCACGGCCTGTCAGAAGACAGACATGGCGCGACCCATCACGATCGCGGAAATACGCCAGGCCATACGTGCACTTCCTCGAAATAAAACCCCCGGGACTGACGGTCTCCCAGCAGAGTTCTATGGCACCTACGCTGACCTGCTCGCCCCGCGCCTCCACGCAATATACCTAGAAGCGTTGAAATCTCAAGGCTTACCGTGCTCCTCCCTGCAGGCATTGATAGTTTCACTTCCGAAGCCAGGTAGGGACGTCACACAACTGGCTAATTACAGGCCCCTATCTCTACTGAACACAGATTATAAAATTCTGAGCAAGGTTCTTGCGGTGAGACTGGCCCAGTATGTCCCACACCTGATACACTGCGGCTTCGTCCCTGGCAGAAGCACGGCTATGAACCTGTGAAGGCTCAGCCAACTCATGCTACACGACAGGGTGCTGCTCGGGACGGAGGGCTGCATCTCTCTAGACCTTAAGCAAGCATTTGACTCCCTGAGATGAGATTTTATGTTTGCAGCACTTGCGCGATTTGGAATACCGCCAGAATACATTGCTTGGGTACGACTACTGTACACTTGCCCAACAGCCCGGGTCCGCACGAACAGATGTATCTCGCCACAGTTAGATGTAGCTAGGGGCACTAGACAGGGGTGCCCACTATCCCCGCTCCTGTTCATACTGGCGTTAGAGCCACTGCTATGTAGGCTTCGCGAATCGGCACGACACCTGGGCATCCAGAGGGCCGGGACGGTGCACGTGGTCTCGGCTTATGCAGACAATATCATATACCTGGGAGACCTGGGGGGCGGACTTGACCCCTTACCCAAGATCTTTGAGGACTTCCGGGCAATATCAGGCTTAACCATCAGTGAGCCCAAGTCCTATGGATACTACTTCAGAGACACGGGCGGCACTGCCCGATTGCCCTTCCCACCTCACGCCTTTCAAATAGCGGGCACTACCTTCAAATACCTGGGGATCCAAGCATATAGAGAAGCGAAGGATATGATTGACGGTAACCTGGGGAGGGCGATCGCAAAACTGAAGTCACAGATACAGTTCTGGACCGCTTTGCCACTGTCAGTGGCGGGCAGGGTAACCATCTCTAAAATGGTGGTGCGCCCCCGCCTTATCTATTATTTCACGGGCTTACCTTTCGCGATCCCTATGTCCTTGTTTAAGCTGCTGAACACCCTACTTACGGAACTCATATGGGGGCCGGGTAGGAGACGCATTGGACTGGCTAAGCTGCAACTCCCTACAGCGGCAGGTGGCATGGGGGTCCTGGACTTCCAGGCGTACAGCGACGCCTGCCAACTGCAATGGTTGGCCTATTGGCTAGCGGGACGCAATTGGTATAACAGAGACGGAGTGGGTGAAAGGGGTTGTCCACACATTGTTACTACCAAGGGCGGAGATCCCCGATTGGGCGCCGCACCTGCTCCGGATTGCAATTGGCTACTGGCGGAGGGCGGTGAAGTACACAGCCCCTGATTCCTCTTACGCCCCCACGATACCACTGCTGGGGATTCCCACGGGAACGGGCCCACTATCAGCCCATACACTGAAGATATGGCACGATGCAGGGGTATCGCAAGTGGGGGACCTCTTCACAGATGGCAGACTTATGTCCTTTGAGGACTTCCGCACTACACACCGCACCCCGGGGGGACTGTTCCTCCTACACGCAGGGCTGCGACGCTATGTAGCCAAAACCTGGGCCCCACGCGGAATGGAACCCCCCACGAACCCCCTGCTCACAATGCAATACCTCATGGGGTCGGGTAGCCACCTGACGAAATGGATAACAAGTAGCATAAGAATGGGGAGAGCGACATCACTGCAATCACTGCGCGACAGGTGGGAGGGGGATCTGGGCAGAACACTTAGAGACAAGGAATGGGAACACGTGCTCAAATTTCCCAAGAAAGTGTCCAGGAACCCGAAATGTAAGTTTATTCAACTAATGATAGTACATAGGGCGTACCTAACACCTTCCCGTTTACATGTGATGTTCCCCAACACCCCCGATACATGCCCCCGCTGTGGCGTGGATAATGCGCGCCTCGTACACATGCTATGGAGCTGCCCAAAATTGGGGTACTAGAGACGGTTCGGGACGCACTATATAAACTGGCCCCTTCCAGACCCTACACCTCCTTAGAATATACCTTGTTAGGGCTGGGACCTGCAGAGCGGAAGAGGAGCGTAACTGCGCGATTTATAGACTTCGCCCTGTTGCTTGCCAAGCGCGCCATCACCATGCGGTGGAAATCGACTAGGCCACCTGACCCAGAAATGTGGCAGTCAGAGGTGACACGCTGGGGGAAAGCTGAGGGTGTGACACTGCAGCGCTAGGAGCGTAGAGGGCTTAGGAAGACCCTAATATCACTGGATTGGAACACTATGGTGGAGGCCTTCACTGCGGGCAATGACACTCCGTCCACCCCATCGAATACAGATGATTAGTCACAAAAGCAACACGGTAGACACTCATTGACCCCCCCCGTCACCACTGTTTTTAGTGAAGTACTAAAGTTAGATACTAAGCTCTGGGTGCACCAAGTGGAGAAATTGTATATATTGCAATGTGTATAGTTCTTCGTAGGCTTCTGTAAAATGGACACTGCGTACTAGAAATATCCGACCACGACAAGTAATGTTGTCAATCATTGTATCCATGTAAGTACCGGGGTAGGGGGGGACTGGGAGGGGGGAGTTTAGGGGAAATCAAATAGATGTGCAAAAATTGAAAATGTTTGACAACTGACTATCATCGCTACCATGTAAGAACCATGCACCACGTGCCCTCTATTGCTATTAAAACTGCTGTGACTGTTCTTACCTACTTACTAATAAAGACATTTTCACCAAAAAAAAACAATAATTCCAACTTCCCAAAAGTGCAGGCAGACATAAAAACATGAAAGACCTGAAATACAAATGTAAAATAGAGAACTGAGGTTCAAGTTTATCAAGTTTAGATTAAGTTACTTAATGTGAATAGTTGAAATTACCAGCTCTGCTTTTTGGTTTAAAAATATGCAAGGACTGGTACTGCCCAACAAAGATCAATGATAATAGCCAAAGGTACTGGGGGAAAAGGCTTACAGACCGATATTAATATAAAACTGATAAAAGAATTAAACAATCTGGTCGAAAATGAACCTATTATGCAGCCACTGCAACAGCTTATAAACTATAGTGGAAATACCATTTGAAATTTGAATATAGTCTGCAGAAGATTCCCTGCTTAATAACAACACCCAAGAACTGCACCTTAAAGGCCAGTCTAACATTGCACACAAGTATAACTGGGCTGGTTTAACATGCAGTGAAACGAGGGGGGTTGGGTTGGAAATTAGTATACAATGCATCACGCCTACATGAGTCATCAGAAATCACACCACTTACTTTATATACACACTTATGGAGATCACTCAAGACACCGTTTACCATGGGCTCCTCATCAATAATTTCTTTTTCCTGAGTGAAAAGTCGCCGCCTGCCATTTTTCAACTGGTTTTCCATTTCTTTCAGTTTGCTGTGAAAGCCATTTTTGTGGACTATTCCATTAATGAGCCCATTTTTGGGTTCAAACCTGGGAAGTGAATGAAACTTGTAACCATTCTCAGAGTGGCCTTCCAAAGATCCTTTCCTCTTCTCTAGTATCTCCTTCTCCAGCAGGACCTCCTTCTCCACTTTCTTGTGCTCCTCGGGAGAAAGGGAGTCATAGGACAACAAGTACTGGCAGTAGGCCTCCTGCAGCTTTGCTAGCCTGTCCTGGGCAGTCTTGGGAATGCGAAGCAAGTCTGCTAGCTTGTTCCATTTCTTGAGGTCCGTTACTTGCTGCATCCCACCCATTTCATTGATTAGTCGAAAAAAGCAGGCCAGATCTAACTCACAGCCTCCTGCAGTAGGGGTGTGAGGGGAGGATGGAAACAAGAGAATAGTTAGAATAGAGAATCAAGCATTTTACGCGGGGTCTGTACAGGTAGTTTTAAAGTAACTAATATGAAATAACAGTGAAAGAAATGGAATGTAGGATTGTAAGACAGAAAAAATCCTGGCAAACTCTAATAGAACTTCTGTAAGCCTAAAATAGTAATTATTATTGCAGATATTTTGAGAAATGTATTCTTCCAGTGAAATCAAAGAGTAACAGCTACAAGGGATTTAGAGGTGTGAAAAACTGTGTGTAGACAGGTTGGCAAGCTGGATGTGGGTGCAGATGAGATAGTGTATGTTTAGGTTTAAAGTATCACATTCTCTATCGGGTGTGGAGGTGTGGCCACTGAGAGTCCAGATTGTTACACAGTGGATCAAGTGGACTCAGAAAGGCTTGTGAGGTTGACATTGTGGTGGTCAGTTTGTGGCATGTTAGGGAAGAATGACAATGTGAAAAGTGTGACGTGGATGAAAGCTTTAGTGGTGTTGCTTCACTGCCAAAACACGCACCTCCTGCACCTAAAATGTGGCTTCATGCCTAATCACGAATATCTTCAAGCCGTAACCGGATCTTAAGAGTTGCATCAAAAAACATAAGCTTATTTTCTTTATTCTATTGTGTTAAGGGTGTTTCTTACAACACCACTGCAGTTAATGGCAAGCAGTGGATGTAGACTATATTGCTGAAATATTATGCTTGCAAGTGAACAATTATGGCTCTTATCACAACTGCAGTAAACAGGCCCATTACTCTTGTGGTTTAGGCAATCATAATTGGAATGCCCATGTAACATTTAACCCCAAGGACCAACTTTTCAAAGAAACAAGGGAAAGCTGATTGCTTGTAAATATCAAACTGTGAAAATACAGAATGCATAACAATACAAAAAGCTAGTTTGGAGGTAGGCAGACAATCTGTAGTGCATGTATTTGAGGCATTTTTGAGACATTATACTTACTGGGCTCAAAAGTCCATCATGAGGTCAGTTCACCTCTGACCGCAGATGACAACACAGGGTTGCCCCATACCCTTTGTACTCCCTTAACAGAATTAACTGCGGTTGAGGGGCTAGGGGAAGGACATGCAGAACCTTCCCATGTCTAACTAACCAGGGTTAGTTTCTTTTTTTTAAAAAAATATTTTTATTAAACATTTTCCCCCCGTATATACATGTACAGAGCACTTAATTTATAAACAGGAAAGACATATATAATCTCAGTTTGTACAGGCTGATACAATGCAATTACCTTCATTACATTCTTACTTAATCATTTTTTATGTACATAACATTCAAAAAGAAAAAGCCGAAGAAAGCGATATCGGTCAGCTAGTTAATGGCGTCTAGTTTAACTAAGAATTTCCCCCTTCCATAATGCGATAGGTTCCCAAATTTGTATTCCCAGCTTTTTCCCCTTTCTTGCATATATTGTAGTTTCTAAATTGTATATTGAGAGCAGTTGACCTAGCCACTGGGAGTATGTTGGTGGCAAAGGGTCCAACCATGCCGTGGCTATACATAATCTCAGGACTACCATGGCCAAGAAGATAAATCTATTACCATACAATTGCGTGTCTTCGTTATTAACTCCTAGAAGTATTATTGTTGGGGTTAAAACTACCTCCTTTCCTAGTAGTATACTTAGAAAAGTTTCAATATATTTTTTTGTTATTTGCAGGTGGGGACATAGAGCAAATATATGCACTAGATCTGCCTCTGAACTCCTGCATCTAAAACATTTAGTGCCCGATACCCCTCCCCATTGGGCTATTTTTGCAGGTGTGTAATATAGATGGTACAGGGTTTTATAATGTTGTGCCAGGAGTGAAGCTGAGCAGAGAGTTTGCTATCCCAGCTCCAATGACTGATAAAAAAATTCCGCCCCAATATCCAGGCTATTTGCCCACTTCTCTGCCCATTTTCCCATATCATCTTGTTTTGATTTTGTCAGTTCAGAATACAATCTTTTAATCGTACAGTCAACACCCCTTTGAATAATTTCCATTATTGAATTTTTGCCAAATCCAGCCGCCCCCCCCCCCTTTTTGCAATAAGAAAACTTCTGACTTGCAAATAAGTGTCTCATATCTAAATCATATAAAGCCTGCAGTTCTGAGAATTGCAGTAGTCCTTGTGGACCAACCACATTGCCAATCATAATTATTCCCTTTCTCCCCCATTCATCAAAACCTGGAACGCAGAATACCTCATACAGAGAGGTAGGATTATTATTCATTCTTGTATAAGCATTATACAAGAATGAATCCCCAGACCATACTTTTTTGCAAACGCTTCGAATACCGTGTATGCAGCCTGGAGTGTCTTAAATCTGGTTCTTTTAAAATAGCTCGCATCAGTGAACTTCAATAGGAGATTTTCTGCTTCTGCCCCGATAACCAGGCCATATATAGCTAATGTACCTAATTTATCCTGCCCTTCTACCTCCGCCCCTCTAAAAGGCCCGCCATGTACTGAAAGGCCGCTGCCCAATAATATAGTTTAAGATCTGGAAGTGACCACCCTCCCCTTTCACGAGGGAGTGACATAGAACGGAGGGCTCTCCTAGTTTTCCCCTTCGCCCATAGAAACCTATTAATTATGTGCTCGCAGCTTTTAAACCACTTAGTTTCAAACAGGAGTGGAATGGCTCTAAACATATATAAAAATTTGGGCAATATCATCATTTTTACAATATTGGTACGTCCAACAATTGTTAAGTGTAGGTGATCGAGCCTATCCAACTCCTTCCTTACATTAGCTATTATGGGTGTGATATTTTTTTCCACTAGTATATTCAGGTCAGCAGTGATTGTCACTCCCAAGTATACTCCTGACTGAGCCACCCGATCAGAACAGTCTGTCTGCTGATTTTTAATTATCTGTGTCTTGGTGTTATTTAACGCATATCCTGAGATTTTACCAAATCTATCGGCCTCTATCTCTACCTCCCTTATCGCCTCCGTGGGGTTCGGTGTAATCACTGCCACATCATCGGCGTATGCAAGTATCTTGCATTGACCCATGCGTGTGTCCAGTGGGATAATTCTATCTCTCCTCTCCATTTTGCGTATCAAAGGATCCATATACATTGCAAATAAGACCGGGGAACACGGGCATCCCTGCCTCGTTCCTCACCTTACCCGAAATGCGCGCGTGGATCCTGAATTAACCCGTATAGAAGCCGCTGGGGCAGTATACAGTGATTGAATTGCTTTTATGAATCCTACTCTAAATCCTGCTCGGATTAAAACCTGCCACAGATAGTCCCAGGAGACCCGATCAAAGGCCTTCTCGGCATCTAGTAACATAACCGCCATCGGGTCCCCTGCGACTTCTGCTGCATCAAACAAAGTGATTACTTTGCGTGTGTGGTGGGTGGTGCCCCTTCCCGGGATAAATCCGTGTTGGTTATCAGACACAAGGTTTCCTATTATTCTGGCGAATCTTATAGCCAGCGCCTTTGAATAAATTTTCGTATCCGAATTCATTAAAGTAATGGGCCTATAAGACCCCGGCTCGGTAGCAGGTTTCCCCTTTTTAAGTATTATTACAATTTTCGCTCCCCCCCAGGCCCCTGGTATGGATACGCCCGTCTGTGCCGATTTCATAGTTGTGACCATATCCTCAGCCAGTGTATCCCAGAACACCTTATAGAATTCAATTGGTAGTTGATCTGGGCCAGCAGCTTTTCCTGAGGGAAGATATGTCATGGCTTTTTTAATCTCTTCCAAGTCTAGCGGGTCTTCCAACTGTTCTGCCTCTTCTTCTGTCAATCTTTCAAGTGGAATATCATTTAAATACTCCTCTATTTCCCCCAGGTCTCTGTCCTGCCTATCGTCGTATAATGTCTCGTAAAATTTCCTGAATACTTCCCGTATTTCTTCAGAATCTATGCGTAGGATACCTGTTGTGTCCCTAATTTCCCTTACTACTCCTGAAGCCGCTTTTTGCCTAGTGCGAATGGCCAAAGTGCGCCCAATCCTCTTGCTAAATTCATAACATTTCTCTCTTTTTATAGTAAAGTTCTTTGCTGCCTTAGTTGCAATATCTTCTTCTGCCTCCATTTTCGCTTTTAGAAGCTTATTTAGCACCTGATCCAATGCAGGCCCTGATAGTACGAATTGATGTAGCTCTTCCTCAGCTTCCAGGATCGCATTAATCAGTTCTCTATTTCTAAGTTGCTCTTGTTTACGTTTAAAGGTGCTAAAACTCAATGTCTCGCCACGAGCCCCTGCCTTAAAGGCATCCCAGACCATCCCTACTGCCGCACTACCCCTGTTTATTTCAAAAAAACTTTTAATCCATTTTTCCATATGAAGAATATATTTATCGTCTTGTAGTAACGCTCTTTCAAAAGTCCAAGTCCTTTCTTTTCTTCTCGCAGTAGACAGTGCTAATGTTAGAATAAGAGGATTATGGTCACTAAATATGCGTGGGAGTCTATCAATGCTAGATTTAGAGAGTAATGCAGTTGAAATATAAAAGTAATCCAGCCTTACGCATTTTTGGTGTGGGGCTGAGTAGTATGTAAACCCCTTCTCCTTTGGTCTAATTTTCCCCCACACATCTGCAAGCCCATTATTCGTTGCCATACTAAGCAGTGCTTGGTATACCCTTTTTTTCCTGCCTTTGTATTTTCCAAAAGAGCCCACCCCTAACCCATCTGTCCCATTAATGTTTAAATCCCAAGCAATGATCACTCGGGGAGCCCAAGCAGCAAGTTCCATATCTAAAAAGTCAAGAACCTCAGGATCATCTTCTGTAGAACCGTATACCACCCCAAGAGTAGTCCATTCCCCTTCCAGGTAACATTCAACAAGTGCCCACCTTCCCCACTGATCTTCGATTTTTTTCCTGGTAATCACATTTTTGTTTCTTGCTAGTATAGCGACCCCTCTATTTTTAGCACCTTGCTTTGAGCATACCAATACGTAAAATCCCAGCTGATCCAACAAATATTCCTGTGAGGCCATAATATGCGTTTCTTGTAAGAAAATAAAATCTACGTTCATCTGCTTTAATACAATAGAAATCCTTTGCCTTTTTTGGCGATCATTGAGGCCACAAACATTCCATGTTACTATCCTAGTACCCATACCGGTTTTGTAATAAATTTCCTAACTAAGTTCTAGAAGGCCCTTCTGCAATACATTTGAACCAATATCATGTTGCTCAATCTGATCTTTTATCCATATGTCTCTGCCTGCACTACCTAATCTCAACAGTAGTTTGTCTGTTCCTTCCTTATGCTCTTTTATTGTGTAGTGCTCTGTACCCCTCCCCCCCCCCCCCGCCCCCTCCCGGGACAACCCACCCCTGGATGCCCTCCCCCCATACTGGCAAATAGGTCAATCCTGACCTATATCTGACAGCCAGGGCCTCTGGGCTGCCCCCTCCCTCCCCCTCTCCCTTCCTGATACGCCAATCCCATCCATACCCTTGTCATTGTGGTGCAATCATAAATACAATCCAAGATCATACTAAGTGTTATTCTTTTTTCACCTTCCCTATGACACCCTAGATCACCCTATAACTGCATTTCTTAACATATCTACTCTACTCCTAGCTCATAGCTACTTCTTACGGGGTGGTTGCCTCGCTGCGACTACTTGACTGTTCTCCCCTCTATTCTCTCTGAGGGAGTTGAGATACTCTTGGGCCATGATCTCTGAATGAAAAATTCTAAATTGGCCGTTAAGACCAACTTTTAACCGTGATGGGAACATTAAATACACCTCACAACCTGCATTTTGAAATGGAGTGATTAGCTGACGCATACGCCACCTCCTTTCAACGGTGGCGTGGCACAAATCAGGTCGGGCAAAGAAGGTTATGTCTTTATATGATCGCTTGGCCTGTGGTTTTGCCTTGCTCATTATTTCCTCTCTTAACAGATAATTGCCCACAAAGACCAAGATTGCCCGTGTTTTGCTAAACGTGCTCCCCTTTTTCTGAGTCAGTGGGAACCTATGGCCCCGCTGGATTTCATTTTCCCAATCCCATTTATCCATTTCCGGAAACGCACCCTTAAGTAGATCAACTACAAATGCCCGCACATCCTGAGCCTCCTTCCCTTCCTCCACCCCAAGTAATCTTATGTTGTTGCGTCTGTCTATTTTCGAAATCTTCGAGCTTCCACAGCACATCTGAAGAAGTCTTTTCTTCTTCCATTCTGGTTTCCTGTAATTTCACCACCTCATCTTCTAGTTTGCCTGTTCTTTCCTCCACTTCTGTAACTCGTCCTGCTACTTCAGCATAGAGTTTATTTACTTTTCTTAATGTTCCCTGTATCTTTTTATTGGCTTGTCTTGCCCTACGGCTCTCAGCTCTATCTTCGCTCTGGATCTGTTTTAAGGTTGTAAATAAAAGATTGAAGTTGGAGTTGGATCCAGAGCTCTCATTAGGACTTAATCCCGTTGCCCCTGGTTGTAATTGGTGTAAACCACTAGCTCCCTCATGGTGTAGCTGCGAAGTGACTGAGTAATCCCAATCAAGTTTTTTTGCGACTTCTGATTGTTCAGGACTTGGGGAGATCTTAGCTCTGCTGCGCTGCCTGTGTTTTGTTTTTAAAGCCCGGCGGATAGTTCCTCTCTTTTGTATAGTGTCCAGCTCTGGTTCTGAAACTAATAAATCTGATTCCTGACTCTCTTGAGAAAGCGAGTCTGGATCAGGCTCAATATCCGTGCCCGTATCAGTGTTAGGGCCCTCACTTGGAGTCGACTCCTCTTCTTCCACCTCATCTCTGTCCTCCTCTTCGTCATCGTCTTCACCGTCATTCCCAGTGAAGAAGCATTCATCGCTAGGCGAACCTATGACCAATGTCAAGGTGTTATTTAGACCTCCTTTCTGCAACGCGGAGTCAGCTTGTACCTCCTCAAGATTTATACTGTTCATGTTTGACTCAATCTGACCCTCTACATTAGGAGCACCCTCGCTAACTAACAAGATTGCTTCGTCACCTTGGACCCGTATTGACGAACCGGTGATTGGGATCAATACCTTTCCCCCATTTATATCACTGCCGATGATATCGTCGCTACCTTTGGTGCCAGTTTGTGCTATCTTATCACCGTTATCATCACTGTTCATATCATTACAGGGCTTACATATCTCTCTACTAGCTGGATCACAGTTTTGTGTTATGACTCCGTCTGCACTATTAAGCATTGCTGACACCCCCCCCCCAAATCGATTTGAGGTTGTACTCCGGCGTATCCCTGTACCTGTCTGCTTGTAGCTGTAGCTGACCGATCAACGAAGGAGTCGAGTTCTCTCGCTTCTCTCACTACCTGATTCACTCTCCCAGCCTCCGATATGTCCGTACAAGCCCCACTGCACACCTCTCGCGTATCCTGCATCTTGCGCTCTGTGACCGACCCCGTCACCTGCGCGTCGGTTGCCGGCTCGGCGCTCACACTGCCGCTGCGTGTTCCGTTATAGTTCTCGGACGTGTCGGCTTCTGTAACTTCAAGCGGTGGGGTCGCGGAGAGCGGCAGCTGCTGTGCTAGGGGCTGAGGATGAGCTTGAATCTGCAACTGCTGCCCTGTAACCTCGTTCGTCATCAACGAAGCATTCCCAGGTCTTGAAGTGAAGGATTCAAGCAAGGTAGGTTGTCGAAAAATCACTTCTCTTCCCGCAGGGCTTCCTCTGTCCACAGCCACTATCTGGTCTTTGAGTTGCTCTTTGTTCTTTTTACTCGAGCCCGTCTTCTTCTTAAAGATCTCCTTTTCTTTTTCCCTTTGAATACTTGCTGTTGCTTTTGTTGATTTTTCTTCATCAGTCCCTCTGGGGACCCCCTTACGATTTTGAACTCGCAGCCGGGATTTCGCCCTAAGATTAGCTGCTGGAACACCACCGTCACTAGAATCCCCTTCAGGGTCATCCTCTTTTTCTTTTTCTCGTGACCCCTCCAGGAGCTTGGTTAACTTCTGAACTTTCGGTGCCATAATCAGTCTCAGGCTATTCCACCCCAAACACCGATGTTTTATAGCACCTAATAGAACAGTAGGCCTCCATGAAAAGAATGAGTTGCGGGCCGTCCAGAAGGAAAGCGCTTCCAGCATCCCTAAGCCGCCATACCATGCCTACGGCTCAGCTTATCAATTTCAAATTTCCCACATCGAGAGTCTTAGAGTTTTTGGATGAATCACAAACGGCTTACTCGAGGTATTGAACTAAAAGATATAGTGAGACTAGGGCACTCAATGGATGTCTCGGCAATGTCAATGGCAAGAATCACATTAATTTCCTCGAGAGAGGAGGATAAGAGCGACCGTCCCCTACGGCCTCACGGCGGCCATCTTGCCCCGCGAGAACCAGGGTTAGTTTCAGAGAGCTTGTAAACGTGGTTTACAAAATTGTGGGGTACTTTTTGTGGAATAGTGTCTAGTTCGGGAGGACGTACTCCCACCAGAGTATCCCTCTCAGTCCTTACAGTACAGGAGAAGCCCGTCTTCTTTGAGTGCCAGAGTTTTCTTGTGATCCCTAAATGATGTCCCAGGCGAACAGTCAGGAAGGCTGCTGCCAATACTGCCCATTATTTCTGCTGCTGCTAATGAACAGGAGCCAAACTACTTTGAATATCTAATTCATAGGCCTTTTTTCACAGACGCTCAATTTATTTTCCCTGCAACCTAAAATGGCATTTCGATGTATTTAATGGGCTGGTACACATGTCTAAAGAAATCTTTAAAAAATGCTAAGGTATTCTTAAGTTTTGGGTGAACTCTTACTAACAAATGCTGTGTATGGAACCCCATTATACAGAAATTAATTTTCTCAATAGAACAGTGGAACAGGTACAAGAAGATTACACTACACTTCCTCTTTAGTGGCCATACTTAAGTCAGGCATAGCATGCTGCCTAGCAATTACATAATTTAGTAAATTCACTCACAACTGCCGCAAATTCATTAAAAAAAGTAACCATCATTGACGTAGAAGGTCAATTTGTGAACCGATTGAGAGATAGATATTTATGTTCGAAAACTTGCACTCTTCAAGTCAATCAATGGAATACCTGGTAATATAGCATTATCTGTATATAATGCGTATTTGCATCCCTGTGTACCTTTCAAATCTGATGTCTAAAAAAATGAGTAACTAAGCATCCACTGATGATAGAAACTCTGGGCTCTTGGTAATCCAATGCGCTCGGGTCACAGCACCTATGGCTAATTGCATATTTCTTTGGACATTGCTTTCAATCATTCATTCCAATGGTCTGAAAATTAAAAGAGGGGGCAACTGTTCTTTGCATATTTTCAGGACACAATAGAATGTCCGGAGAAAGTGGACAAGCCTGCGAGAATGAATTGACCATTTAAGTCTATCATGCCACGGCTAGCTGTACATCAGACTGATGCAACAAGGTAAGTGATGACATTGAACCTTCAATGTACCTGCAGTGTTAATGTTGCTACGGACAGAGATGAGAAGTGTGAATGAGGTGAAAAAAGAGGACGATGAAAAACGATAATACAAGCTCTTTGGGCCCCCTAGTAGAAGCACTATATTCCCTCCTCCTTGGGGCACTGTTTGGCCTGCCATGAACTTCGGTACACTAAACAAACTTTAAGACAATGTCTAAAAAGGAAGAATTACAGAAGTGTTACAGGATATCAATTCACAGTTACACAATAATATGTGATACAAAAGGGGATGATGGACGGAGCGTTTGAGCAAATCAAACACTCACCCCCAGTCAACTGATCTGGCTTTAATCCATCACCATTCTTTAGCCCACTCAGCCACCCCATTTCAGACATGGCCATATGCAAATCAGTGTGACCCTGTGCCTCATGGGAACAGTCCAGCCCGAACTGCCAAACCATGTCTTCCATGGACCGGAAACAAGCATCCTGAGACCGGTTTCGGATTCATAGTGAGTGAACTAAAGAATGGTGATGGATTAAACCCAGATCAGTTGACTGGGGGTGAGTGTTTGATTTGTTCAAACGCTCCGTCCATCATCCCCTTTTGTATCGCTTTGTTCGCCCTAAGTGTGGCAGGGTATACTCAGACGTGAGTCCCTTGTTCACTTGGCCACTGGATTCAAGATAGCCTGGCTGATGAGGATTATGAATCCGAAACCGGTCCCAGGATGCTTGTTTCCGGTCCAGGGAAGACATGGCTTGGCAGTTCGGGCTGGACTGTTCCCATAAGGCACAGGGTCAGACTGATTTGCATATAGCCATGTCTGAACTGGGGTGGCTGAGTGAACTAAAGAATGGTGATGGATTAAACCCAGATAAGTTGACTGGAGGTGAGTGTTTGATTTGTTCAAACGCTCCGTCCATCATCCCCTTTTGTATCGCTTTGTTCGCCCTAAGTGTGGCAGGGTATACTCAGACGTGAGTCCCTTGTTCACTTGGCCACTGGATTCAAGATAGCCTGGCTGATGAGGATTATGAATCCGAAACCGGTCCCAGGATGCTTGTTTCCGGTCCAGGGAAGACATGGCTTGGCAGTTCGGGCTGGACTGTTCCCATAAGGCACAGGGTCAGACTGATTTGCATATAGCCATGTCTGAACTGGGGTGGCTGAGTGAACTAAAGAATGGTGATGGATTAAACCCAGATCAGTTGACTGGGGGTGAGTGTTTGATTTGTTCAAACGCTCCTTCCATCATCCCCTTTTGTATCACACAATAATATGTGGCACAAAAGGCTTTGATTTGCCAGTGTTTATTTAAACGCTATACACAGGCTGAATCTACAGACAAACAAGCAATAAAAATAGAAACATTAAAAACTCACACACGAATGTTAGATTGTAAAGGGCTAGAAGACACGTTTCTTGAGAAAAGTATTAGAAATGGGAAAGACATTGAGCCATATTTGTTAACGAGGAACCCAAACATGTAAAAAAATCAATTTTAATGGTTTTCAAATCTAACATGAAATTGTAGCTCTGAAAATCAAACAAAAAAGTACAGTGCGTAAAGAACAAGTTACTTACCTTTGGCAACTCCTTATCTGGTAGAGACTATCTAGCTGTAGATTCCTTACCTTAGAACTATCCCCAGCCATCAGACTGGATCTGGAAATTTTTCGTAAGCAGTACCCTTGCACACCGGTATGTGGAATCGATCAGCTTTGCGTGGTGTAGTTTGCACCAAACGTGATGTGTACGGTATCTATGAAGGTGTCACGCCCAGCTTTCGGATGTCAGTTTCTTTTGACAACGTTCCACATCAGAAGCACAGAGCCATGTAAACAACACTGACCACTGTTGTGGAAAACTAGGGTCCTGAGAGGGAAAAAATGCTGCCCCAAGAAATCCGCTCGCAGGGCAGGGAGGATGGGTGGGCCAGTAAGGTCCAGGACCTCAGCCACCCATCTTACCACCTTTGGGAAGGACATTCCCTCCTACGTTAGGTGGAGAAAACGCACCAGTATCTGGGGAAGGGTTCAGTCCACTGGCTTCTGCCATCTAAGGAGTGGTATTCCTCAGTGTCCAGGGACCCTCCCAATCCTCCCCGAGTCTTAGCCATAGGAACAGAGCTCAGGCTCCAGCTTAGTAGGTATGGCGCCAGACAGACGATGCCCCTTCATGTCAGAGCCGAGGATCAGAATGGGGCCGACTGCGCCGGGTGCATCTGCATGAGTAACAGCGCCAGGGAAGGTCAAGGTAGTACGACCTGTGCCACTTGGAACCGGTAAGGCCTCACCACCCCTTGAACCTGAGGGTTCTGAAAGTGCTCCGGCGGGGACAGGATGCTCTAAAATGAGGTACATAGCCCCATAAAACTCCTGGAGTTGAGCAGAAACTTCAAGAAGCATGGAGCCAACTGAGGCACTGGCTCAACCGTGGATCCAGACCTTGAATGTCAATGCTCCCATGTCTCGTCAGCCAATGGATGAGACGAAAGTGGAAACTGTTTAGACTTCTTACTTTTTCGTTTTTGTGGGACTCACCCAAGTGGCCCGATGACTTGGGAAGCAACTAAGATCTTGCACACAGCTACCGACTCCGGGACCTTCCTCTCGACCGGAATCGAGACCGTCGCAGCGTAGCTCGTTGGGCAGCAAGGAGTTTGAGGAGCTACTCCCTCAATGCGTTAGAATGCATGCTGTTGCAATTGGCCCAGGTCTTTGCCTAGCAGTCTCGTTCCAGGCACCAGAAGCATGTCCGTCACAGGCATCATTCGATGACTAGTACCACAGGGCTTGAAGCCAGTCAGTCTAGGACATCCCTGCCACACTAGGAGAATATCCCTGAATAAACTTCGAAAAAACATCCAAAAAAAGCTCAAAGTAACTGAAGGGGTAGCCACACGCGGTGCGTCCATTGGGGCATGGGGGCGTAGCCCCCCTGCCCGCAGATCCCTCGGCCTCGGCGTTTCTGCAGTTAAGTAAACTGAATCAGTTTACTTAAGTTCAGAGACGCCGCCGAGGGAGAACTGACTGACAATCATGTCAGTCAGCATGACGTCAGACCACCCACCCCCTTCAGAGTCTGAAGGGGGTGGGCGGTCTGGCGTCATGTTGACTGACATGATTGTCACCAGGGCAACAGGCAGCAACACGCAGCAACACAAGTGCGCATGAATGGGGACGGAGGGTGAATTTTTTAACCATGCCCACTCATGCGCACTTGTGTTTGCAGTTTTTTGCGCATGCCCATTAGGAGCCCTTCGGTCTCCTAATGGGCGTGCTGGGGGCGAAGAATAACCTGTGCCCCAAGCCAACCACCCCCTTTTGAAATTATTTTGGCCACCACAAGTGTGGAAGGGTATGCTCAGACGCGAGTCCCTTGCTCACTGCACCATCAGGATTCAAGCAAGCCGGGCCGAAGACGGCTGTAATGCCAGAAACCGGTCCCCGGAAGCTTGTTTCCTTTCCAGTGAAGAATTGGCTTGGTAGTTTGGTCTGCCCTGTTCCCATGATGCACTGGGCCAGGGACAGACTAATTTGCATATAGCCAGGTTCTGAACTGGGATGGTGCAGTGAGCTAAAAAACGGTGATGGATCAAGCCCTGATCTGTTGACTGGGTAGGAGTGTTCTGATTAACTCAGATACTCTGTCCATCACCACCCCCTTTTGAAATTATCCAAGCCAATCCTGGCGCTGCAGCAGCGCCAAGATTGGCTGAGAAGGGCTGCCAGTCACAACCAGTGCCATTCGTGACGTGAATGTGCCAAGGGGGAGCAGAGGTGGCGCGGACCCGGACCGGAGGTAAGGTTTTTGTTTTAGATTTAATCCCCCCCCCGCGCGCGCCATCCCCCCTCGGCGCGACATCCACCCCCCCCGCGAGCTGCGACTGCTTGCATGCAGTCACACATACCTCGCGAAACATCTGCATAACTTACCTTCTCAAGTTTAAAACTGCCCCGATTTGCATGTGTGGGTCGCATAATTTTGTAGCTAGGTGAATCGTTAAGGGGGGGTGGGGGGTCTTTCTTTTGGTGCCGGGTCTACTTCCTATCGCAGGCCGACCCTGGGAGGGGTGACCTTGAATCACAGTTTGTTACTTCCATCCCCAAATGCCGGGATCCTCCCAAGAGAGAATGTGGCTTTTCACAATAGCAGCGACAGTGTGCCAGGGCTCCCAGCCCTGGCACACTCGCTGCACCAGGACGCCTCCCGCGAGCGAGAAGGGAACACTGCCCTCGAAGCTACCCAGACCCCACCCGCCACCCATGCTGCCCACACAGTCCATGGCAAGGCCCCGGCAGCTGAAAGAGATTTTCTTGGATGAACAATTAAAACCAACGCTTATTTCCAGGCCTGGCATTTGTCATTTGTTCCGAGGTGGGAGAAGTTTCAGAAAGAAGTGGAAAGCACAGTGCAATGTTAAAAGTTGTAAATATATAGGCGACGTGAATGTCACACCAGCTACAAGAATGGCCTCAGATCACAGTATTTTAAACAACTTTTCACAAGTAATTTTCCGTGCTTTCAACTAGTGCCACGGTCCGAATATATGACCCCTCCACTGGTGCTCGCCCTGGTGGTGAAGACGATTGCGTAATAATCCTTGACAGTAGTATAGATGGCACACCTGTTCATAGGTCTTACAACAGCGTGAGGTGAACCGGGAGAGCTGCGCATGGCTCCTGATAAAGAAACATGGGTAGTGTTGAAGCATGGGCGTGTTTATGGGCTCAGTACAGGAGTAAGTCGCGCAGGACATCAGGATTGAGGTATCCGTTGGTCCCGGTACTGAAATGACTTAGGTGTTGCAGGCAGGACTGAAGAGCTCTAGCAGATTAGACGTAGGTGTGAACCCTGGCATTTGAAACAGGTGCTGCGCAATAGGGCTGAGAAGCACTGGTGGAGCCTAGGGATGTATTAGGGATGTATTAGGAAGGGTAATGGTAGAGCAGAGCGATGCAGCGCAGTTGTGTAATGTAACGTTTGCTTTTGTAACATGCCTACTTGTAATTTTCTCCTCGTGTAACGCTACTGTTCCTATTGTGAAGCGCTCCGACACCTTCAGGTAAAGTCCGCGCTATATAAAAATGCATAAAATAAATTAAATTAAAATAAATATCATGAATAAAGGTGAATAAAGAGAGCAGCGTGGATATCAGTCTTGGATTAGCTGCTGCGCAACAGACCCGAGGTGAATGGGGAACCTGTAGATGGCTTGCAGCAGCGGGAAAGAGGGAACGTTACAGGGCAGCGTTGGTGTTCATTGGCATAGCTGCGTGCTGAGTCCAGTACCACTAGACGTATTGTCAGGTATTGAGTGTCCACAATCCTTTAATTTTAGTATGACAGTAATTTTACGCCTCACTACTTTCAAATGTCACCAGCCGCCCCTGGGGGTAGCGCTCTCCAGATCTGCACTGACTGGTACCGAAAGAAAAGAAGAGATGTCCGTGCCCTGGGGTGTAGCCTATATCGACACTTAGCATGGCACTTTTGGCACGGATGACGGACCATGGAGCCGAACAATGGCACATTTCAGCATGCAGGGGGTACAGCTCATGAAAAATTTCTGGATCCAGTCTGACGCCTAGAGATAATTTCAAGGTAAGGAATCTGCAGCTAGAAGTCGTTATAAGATCTGGGATATCCACCAAACACACATTTCCTGTCACACCAATGAGTGCAACCCAGCTGCACCAGCACATAACAGTGAATCAAAATGTCATCTGTGGTCCTGCTGAAATATTTTGGTGAACTGAAAATCGAATTATGTTGTGATGATAATGAAAAAGGGGGCCAGGAGTTCTCATTTAATTCATGATGCAAATGATCGGTGGTTCGGTATTCAAAACAACATAAATAAAGTTTACTTTTTCAGAGGCTTACAAATCCTAGGAATAACAAGCAGTGGCGTACTTACCAGCACCAGGGATAAAGTCCTGAGGACTAATAGGGGAAGAACAAAATGTCCGCTGGCCTTTAGGCATGGTGACGGCAGTGTGGTGATGGTGACCAGGGTACAGAAGCTCTTGGGATTCCTCCCACCATTGGGCCAAAAAGTGCAGGGCAAATTAAGGAGGGAAGGACACCTGAGGGTGGGACTTGGGGTTGGGGGTAAAGGATTTCTTCAATGAAGTGCTTTGCATGCACTGTGGTACGCACATGCGTTTCACCATTTTAATTACTATTTGTGGTGGGTGCAGTGTGAACATAGTAACTTGGCAACATAGCAGCACATATGTTGGTCCCTTCAGAGAAGGGTAGCGTAGATCCTCTGGAATCTGGCCTTAAGTCACCAAGCACGGAGTGCGCAAGCCCATGGTCTAATTCCTGGGAGGAATACCGCCACAAACAGAAACACAGAAAAAAACATCAGTAAAAACGGTGTTATATGCCATGAACATGAGTAATAAATTCACTTTAAACAAAACATCTAGGTTAAGGTAACTTTAAGCATGTCTCTTAAAATCACAAACATTTGAACATGTTAAGCAACATGGTAATGCAAAGGTACCAGAGCTTTCATGATTTTGAGACAGAACTAATGTTCCCCTAGTGTTGACATGTTATTTAAGTGAATTTCATGACAGCGTAACCCTTTAGCAGCTACATTACAGGACATAAGAGCTCGGCAGCATGGAAGAGTAGTGCCTATTCTCTTCATGATGGATATTGAAGGAATCCTCACCAATGACTGCCTTTTACTGACAGGAATTTTGTAAAGTGATATTAAAAACAAAACAAGTATTAGGAATGCCCAAATAGTGCATAGCAAGGCCCAGGGTCATTCTACAAAAAACACAATTTCTGAATTCTAGCTATGGAAGAAAATCTGTACTCCCCCAGCATAAAGAACAGTGTATAATAGTTATTCTGTGGTCTCAAGGGGACTGGGCAACATTAGAAAGAATATGCGCATATATCAGCTAATCAAAGAGGTTTCATAACAGAGCTTGCCAAAAGGGAGTTGCAGTACTGCCGCTGCTGACAGGATATCAATGTTTGGAAAGATTGTGGTGGCAACTTAACATTTCTTCAGATCCCCAGTACAACACCGCAATCAAACCTCCTACTGAATAACATTCACATGCTTTCAGGAATGGGTTTGTTTCCATTTGTCAGTAGAACTAGCAAGTGAACAGCATCTGGGCAGCAATATGCTTCACAGCTCAGTTATGTTCACCATTCCTAAAGTATTTGTTGAGCTCGCTTTCAAGAGTGCCCTGAGCTGTTAAAGCTTTTTTTTTTCTTTTAAACAGAGGAGACATACAAGGCCGAGGGAAAATTGACAAAAGGGGCTCCTGGTTCTAATGAAAACATGAAAAAACTTCAGATTATAACTGTATGCATACAGAGGACCACATTGTTTTGGTGTACGGACATAATCTTCAAAGCAATGTCAAGTCATTACCGTCCCTTGTTTAAGTGAAGGCAAGAATCATGCTAGTCAGTGCAGATCATCATAACCACTTGTCAAACTTCACAAGGGTTCCTTCCATCAGTATCTAAGTCTGTTTGATTTGTGATATTTAGCTAGGCGATTCCCAAGCTCATTGACTGGAAACCTGGAGGATCCAATATTACGTCTAAGGTCTGCCATCATCGGGAGGGGGGGGGGGGGAGGGGAGGGGGCACTAGGTTTTACAGTGCCTCAATCAGCTTTCCTTCTCCAGATCAAGATACGAAGCAACTGAATAAACAGATCTGAATTCAGAGAAAGCAACCTACATCACAATGTTAGCTTACCAATCTACCTACTTAACCCCTTCGGTGCTCATGACGGAACGGTTCCGTCATGAGCGTCGGTTGGCCTGTGCTCATGACGGAACCGTTCCGTCATGAGTCCATTGGTTCTTTAGAACCTTCAGCACCGCAGCGGAATTCGCGCAGCACTGAAGGGGTTAAACCAGAGTTAGGACTTGCAAGATCCTCACAAGGGCTGGCAACAAGCTGTTTGTTTTCAGCCACATGACTGCATGGAGGAGTGGGATGTTTTAGAAGGCCGTTAAAATGCTTACAGACATTTTGCATATAAAGAACTACACTGAGAGAGAGAGCATCATGCGGAGAAAGAAAAATGCACCATATCACTTACAGATTGTAAATCCAATTGAAGGGTTTCAGGAGCCTAGGGCAGAAGAATGAACAGTGTGGATTCCAATAGTAAGCATCATGGACAGGACAAGCATATGTTCACGGCACAGCATCTTTACAGTAAATTTGAAAGATGTAGTAGCGGAAGAAGTTTCCTAGGTGATGGTAAAATAATTTTATTTGTACGAGAAAATAATCTTATTTGTGTGAATCCACTATAACCTGCGTTTCACACTCAAAGAACCTTACACACCGAACTTCCACACACAGCAAACATATCCCTGGGGGACAAATCTAGTATTTGCAAGAAAGTGATACAAATTTACTTTTTGGGGCACAGAATGTTGGTTGTTCTATAAATAAATAAAAGGTAATACTAACGTAACGAATCACTGAGTGAAGAATGAATTGTTTATGTACATAGAGGAACACTGACACCTAATATAATAATGAACTAGATACCATAATGAAAAAAAAAAGAACAAACAGTGAACAATTGTTGGAAACATGAAGACAGTTTCAGGAGTAAAAGATAATTTGATGCAGTCGTAAAATATTTTCTCTGTTTTTCATCATTTGCTCAAATATTTTTCGATCTTTCGGAAAAAGGCAATTGAGAAGAAGCGGTCATTTCTAGAGAGCAGCATATTGGGAATTGATTGGGAGTGTAAACTGCAGTGGCATAAAACAAGAACGTGCATTCAAACAGCAATCAAAAAGGGCATAAAGCTGAGCAAGGTGGAAAACACAGAAGCGCACAGGAAGCAGACACCAGCCAGATCACACAAATGGTGCTGGGGAAGCAAGGTTGATACACAACATGACAGACGGCTGACTAAAGCAGGAATGGGAACCAGGGCGTAACAGGGGCTGGTGACAGGAATATCAAGGTCAAAAGGACAGGGAAATGTATGAGCTTCGAACTAGTGAGAAAAATACCAGACTGAGGAAGGGATTTTTGAAAATATATGGCGACATGGCAACAGGATGTTTGCTGATTGAAGATTTGATGGTGAGATGATCCCTGCAAAACCTGAAGCTTTTTCCATTGCAATAAGGAAAACACTCAATATCAGAAGATGGACACATAAATGGAGGCAGTACGAAGGAGGCAGGGCAGCAGTGCTGGGCACCATAAAAAAACACTATTTGCAAACTTTAAGTCAATGTGCATTACAGAATATGTAAACATTTCGGATGAGGAAAGTTAGCGCGGGTATACACATCACAGCTGCATGAAAAATAAAAGCACACAAACGCCCGTGACATATACAGGGAATGTTCAAACAGCAGAAACAGATGCATGATGGGGCTGATAATCAGAGCAAAAGAATACATTGGGCTCATAACTCTCAAACCTTTTTGTGCACCTGGTGCAGACACCCAGTCTGTACTTTAAAGGGGGGGGGGAGGAACAAAGCACCTCCTGTTGTTGGGCGCAGCGAGTGACCAAACCTGTCTGCAGGAGGATGTCTGGGGTGAAAGGGGTGGATTTGGGTGCAGAGATAAATGGAAAATAACAGAGAATGAAACATGCAGATAAATGGTTAGCAGAGACAAACTTGCACGCCAAAGGAGCTTTATGCAACGAGAAACAATGCGCAACCCTTGCAAGAAGACAAACTAGAGCAACAGGGAAGAAGTTGCTAACCGTACACATACAGCACAGTTTCTTAAATTGAACATTCAAATGACCCTGTAAAGCAAATTTAATTTGTGAATGGAAACCTTCCAATTTCCTTGGCTGCCTCCAAGAAGTGGTAGTCGGATTTTCAAGGTATACTGCAAGTTAGAAAGCACAAAAGTTTGCGGCAGATGCCCTAATCATACAGTGCAGCAATACTACGACAGCAACTGTGACACTGATGCCATTAAACATGCTGCGGTCATCACCCGGGAAAACCACTTCAAGGCTACAGCTAGTACTCTGTGAGGCTGCATCGATCTGTTTGGAGACTAGCAATCATAGCCCCATCTTAAAAAAATAAAAGAAATGTTAACCTCTCCTCTGGCTCTCATTTGAGCATGCACCACTTGACAGTATACACAAATCTGCTAACCGAAACTCAACACAAATACCTAAACATTACCTTTAATGTGGCTGGGGATTTTAGGAGGAGACTTGTTCATAATCTAAATGGGGCAGTTGTAAAACAGCACCAACTATTCCAAAATCAAAGCCTCCATGCTGGATACATCAAACAGCTGCAGACCACACAAGAGAATGCACTATGCGTCAACATGTGTTTACTTGTTAATTACTTACTACCCACTCAAGAGCTGTTCCCAGCAAAATACTAATGTTTATACTCAATGTAAGGTAGGGGATAACCATTCTTCAGAAACAGCTGAGCAGATTATAGCTGTACCAGACGGGGCCAGCGTGTATCCACCTTCTAAGGCAGCAGGAGGCACCCTTTGTCTTGGTGCCAATGGTGACTAAACCTACAATCTAAGGGGCGATTGTGTCCCATCCATGCAGCCCTACGAACACAGACAACATAGGAATTGAGTAGGCCCCTAATAAAGTGACATTAAATCTAACTCCAGCAGTGTGGTAATATATGTTGGTGTAAGCAGGTGTTTCCCTTTTAAGATGTAATCAATCCGAATCATGGGAACAGTTGCGTAACACGCACACTCACTGGCTCTGCAGATATAAAAGCTTTAATTTAATAGAACTCAATGAGATTATATGAATATATAGAGCTGGATGGGTGGGGCCCTCAAGTAAAAACAGAGGGTGACTGTATTGTGGTAAATTCTAGACAACCGGCTAGTCTGAGAAATGTTCTAAATGTGAAGGCTTATCATGTTGGCTCTAGGACTGTCACATTACCTTTGGGATATTTCTATTAGAAAATGTGAGTTCAGCTCTCCCTTCTAAGCTTAGCCATCCTCAGCCCCAGCCAGTCTTGGAGTACGGGAATAGATTTGCGGCCCTGTCTTACCTTACTGATACTGACTGACCGGGGTGGGGTGGGGTGTCATGTGACTGAGTCAAATGCCGCCTTTCAATAAGGCCATGGCTTTATCTCAACCCAGTGTTTCACCTCCCATATGTACCTCTTTTGTAAATATTAAGTTGGAATGTGGGGGGTCTCCGCTCTAAGGCACACCTCACTGACTGGCAGCTCTTTGTAAGAAGTTATGCTATTTTCTTGTTCAAGGAAACCTGGTAATCCCAACCCACGGTGTTTTTTTGGATTTCAGTGCCCGAGTGTGCTGGCCGTCCCATCTCAATTTGTCGTGCATCAGGGAGCCCATCTATCTGAATAAATGTGTTGACTGGCGATCAAGCTTTGTTCATTTACATCTGAAGATATACATATCTGGTGAGGAAGGAATACATCCATGCAATATGGCGAGTAGCAAACTACCAAATCTTCCCACAAAGTTTAAGAGAAAGCAACTGATAAGCTTCTTTCTAAGAGCAGCAAAACTGGCATCCTAGCACAAGAGAGGGTCTGGGGGATACTCCACCTTCCGGTCACCTCCACACCTAAACCCTCTCCACAAGATCTTTAAGTAATAACAGAAGACACATATATAACCTAACTCACTTTAAAACAGAACATACTCTGTAGCACAGAAACTTTCACGGGCAAGGATACTTCCATCCAAGCTACATGCAACAGGAGACCATAACTTAGGGCTACCAAACTCTGGTCACCTCTGCTCGGGGTGAGCAGTGTTATAACAAAACCCATCACATACAACTTTGGTCAAAGATTAATCAACAACGCAGCAACTTTATTTGTATGTTGTTCACCTAGGCTGAATTTCTTAGCCTCATTCCAGCTCATCTAGCACCATCCACACACAACACTGCTTTCCCTGATGCTCTTATGGGTTTTATTTTAGAAATCTCTCTTCAGCACCCAAATCTACGTAGCCTTGATAATCTCAAGACCTGGTTCCAGCAGTGCTCACCAATAACAAAGCTCTCGACCTCCACCAGCTTATCACTGAACGTCCTGGCATATCTTCTGCTAATTTTTAGATAACTCTGTATTTGTCCAATCCTCCTGCTTACTATTACTATAATACGTTTACGGCATGAAAAATCTCCAGGACTGCAAGCCACTGTGCAAAAAGTGTGTTGGCTGTTGCTGTTTTGAACAGAAATAAGAATGTTGTTACCAGCCAAATCATGTGAAAAATAATAGAAGTAACACCAGATCTATTATGGACTACTAAACAGAACATCCGTTTTAACTTAGTTATTGTCATGGTTTAAAATTAGGTCTTTGCATTCTACCTCACATGCATTACAAATTATCCAGAGTGCTAAACCTAAGCTGATGCAAGCACATGAACCCCCTGTTCTGGCTTCCAGGTGCTTGAAGAATCTTATTCAAAGGGCTCTGCATCACTCCCAGGCGATCAAAAGGATAGGAGCGATATTTTTACTATCCAAATGCAGACTCTGTCAAAGGATGAACCTCCGATCCAGAATGGTCACCATACTGCTCACTCCCTTTACCTCATTTTAAAATAACATGACGTGGGAGAGTCTTCTTGTAACGACTTGCAAGATCTGGAAAATGCATCAGATGAATGTAAGAATAACCGTAAATCATCTATAATTCAATCAACATCTGGCTGCTTCCTAAAACAGAATAGGACAGGGAGCAATTTACAAGATCTACTCGTCTACACATGCAAACTGTGAGCATAGGTTCTGCTCTTTTGCTACAGAACTCGAGTAATATGCCACTGCAACATGCACCCACTACCCAGCAATATGACAGAAGGGCATTTCCAATCCTGAAGCACAACACTAATACAAGTTTCTCATAGATAATAATTCTTTCAACCATGCATAATAAATGTGGTTGATATATACTTCGCTGAAAGAGCTGGGACCTTACAAGGGAAGGAAAGAACTACCTAAGGGTTCCTATCAGAAAGAGTTTTTATGTGTTTAACATCCAATTAGTTCAGTGGTTTGTCGCTTGTGATGAAGGTTTATAAAGCTTGTGTCAGAAGCCCGAGCCCTGAAGCTTCTGATCTAATCACGGTTTCAGTGGTAGGTTTCTACAAGAAGAAAGGTACGCTCAGGTCCTTTCTTTCTTCATACACTTATCCTTAGTTGTTAGATAACTGGTTGCTTGCATCACATTTCACCTCTTATTTTGCTTCGAGATTGCTTTCAGCTTTAGACATTCTGGAAGGGAAGGGGAGTTAAACTTTAACGGAACACTCAAATATCAGAGTTGGTCACAGAAAATCATGTATGCCTTTCTGACTCAGTAGCTAGCTCAGTACACCAGGTACACCTTCAATCCGACAGCCCTAACTACTTGCACACTAAGCCTTTTTGGCTGATGAAGGCATCTATGGAAAGAAATCCCTGCTGCCCATAAGAAAGGTATAACGTATGACTAATCCAGAAGTAAATCATATAAACTTGAATCGAGATTGTTAAGAATACTAATGTAAATCAATAAACTGTCATTGACTTGAACGTTAATCAAACAATCTGGTATATGCAGAAATAGAAAGCCGGAGGGGGAGGGAGGGACATTTCTATTAAACATTTTGATGCAAGCCATTTGGCTGGTCTCCTCGGATGCAGTCTTCATAAAGTCGTGACTGGAGCAGTGAAGCGTATAAAAAGGTTAGTACTCATGCTTCCCTTCACACATCTCAAAACAGAGAGGACAGAGAGAAAATTCACCAGGAACAAGCAGGTTTGCTCTTCGTGTTTGCAAATAGTGTGGAATAAATTCACTGCAACATTTTAGTGACTAGAAATTAACACCACGCTGTGATGGGGTTGTGACTATATTTCATCTACTAGGCACAACCAATATGTACAGAGCTAGGATAAAATAATATCCAAGGCACAGAAAAGGGCTATTTAATTTCTAGTAGTTGCTGTGAATACATTCAATGCAGTATACTATGGTGATGGTTGACGGCAAATATGGTCTTGATTCCTTTGTGAGGTCGTGCCAAAAGATTCTTTGTGCTGCAGTTCACATCAAACATATGATATCCCAGCTCTTGAGCCCTCAATGACCATGTGTCAGTATAGTGGAACGGTCAGTCAACAGGAAGGAAATCCCTCACCCACATAGACGGTGGCAGGCTTATCAGTCAGTCAGTCAGAAATACTTTTATTTGATCTCGTTAAAAATCATAAAAGAGTGGAAAAAGTTTGATAATACAAACATGTTGAAGAAAACAAGAATGCATAAGTAGATAAATAGATAAGGGGTTAAAAAAGTGCTAAAAGATGAAAACACAATACTGTCATGGCCTAGATAGTCATCCATAGATAATACATAAAATAAACTTTCATATTAAAATGAAATTTTGAACAGTGAGAGGCGGTACTATAAACAAGGAGACCAGAAATAATGTTGGTGCAGCAGAAGGAGAAGGGTCCAAGCAGTCTTAACGGAACCGCTCCGGTTCATTTGTGTTTGTTGTCTAATTCTTTGGCTGCCATTTTCCAAAGCATGATGGCTTTACAAGATAGTTCAATGGAATGGCCTCCAAGACATTGTATGACTGCAGCTCTGCGTGTCCGTAGCTGGTTTTTAATCAGCAACTTGCGGAGGATCCTTTTCCGAGTTTCTAGAAGTATGGGGCAGATGCATAGAAGATGTAAGAGGCTCTCTTCTCCTTGTCCACACAGCCGGCATTCTTTTGTTAACCATACTTGTTTCCATTTTGGGGTTAGGTCCTTCGTGGGGAATGACCCCAACCGTAACATAGTCAGATAATGCTTTTTGTGTTGTGAAAAGTGTTCTAACAAGTATAGTTGTGGTTTGAGCGACTGATAAGAACGAATCACTGCCCAAGCGTGGTTTTTCTTTGAAAATGCAGTTTTGTCCATTAGCAGAGAAATTTGTTTGGTTGCGCTGTTTACTGCCTTTTTGAAACCAGAGAAAGAGGTATTTGTATGCCATGCCCCCCTCGAGGTGCAAGTCCTTGAGTTATCCTTTTAGGACCGTGGCGATGGAATTATTTAGCCTCGCTTGCTTTTCGATTTCTTCCCAGCAATAATGGGCTAATGTGTTATCTTCTGCTTGCCTCATCCGCCAATAGTATTTGGCAACCGCCCCTTGTCTGGCTGGTTTCTAGTTTTTTAGCCCGTATTACAGAATTGATAACAACCTCTTGAAAAAGCTTGATTGGGCTTGGTTAAGAGCGGCTGCGTCTTTTTGTATACATTATTTGCGACCCGTATGATATAGTTGGTATGAATTTTGCTGCGATTACCTTCAGCAGATGCCTTGTTGAGCAGCCTTTTAATTTCCAGTGTAAAATTTTGAAGGCGTAGAGAAGTTGTTTTGCTTTCGTTCTCACTTGATTCAGCTGGTGTTTGAAATTAAGATTTTGATCAAGTTGAAACCCTAGGTATTTGTAAGATTCCACCTGGGTTATTGGTTTGTCACCTAGGTTCCAGATGAATTTACCTTTTGGCCCTTTTTTATGTTGTTTTGAGAAGCACAGCACCTTAGTTTTCTTAAGGTTGATTGTTAATTGGGATGCGATGGTATAGGCTCCTAGTTCGGTCATTGATCGTTGCAAGCCTATCGGTGTTTGTGATAGAAGGACGATATCTTCTGCATATTGAAGGCTGGTGATTAGTGTTTTGCCCAGTTTTGGGGGGTCAGTTTGAACTTGTCTCGAGGTCGGCGGTATAGCTGTTGAAGAGGCAAGGGGCCAGCACGCACCCCTGTTTCAGGCCGTTTTTAGTTTGGATCTTACTTGTTATGCTGCGCCGGTCTCCTTTTTTTATTTGGACCTATGTATCCGAGTAAAGGTTGATAATTGCCTCCAAAAGTTTTGTTGGTGCCCCCAAGCTCTGCATTTTGACCCAAAGTTTTGCCCTCTGTACTTTATCAAATGCTGCTTTGAGGTCAATAAAGCAGGCGTAGAGGGAACGGGATTTAGCCATGGCTTGATTGGCTAGGAGGGTGACCCACGGAGATGTTGGTGAGGGTGCCCATTCCAGCCCGGAATCCTGTTTGTGTATTTGGCATCAAATTTGTATAGCTCACCCAGTCTTCTAGATCTGCCAGCAGATTTGAGGCGTAAATCTTGGCTTCCACATCGATGAGTGCGATCAATCTGTAGTTGGCAGGGTCTGAACGTGGGCCCGATTTATATATGGGATTTAGGATGCTTCCTCTCCAGGAGTCTGGAACCGTACCGGACGATAGTACGTGTGTGAATAATGGAGTGAGGATGTCGGACCAGAATGAGGGGTCGTGCCGGAATAATGCATTAGGCAATCTGTTAGGTCCTGGAGCTCCCTCAGGCCTTAAGTTTTTTATGGTTTTAAGGACCCGGTCTTGGGAAATCTGCAGAAGTGGTTCTAGCAGTTCAATCTTTGGTGTATCATAAGCTATTGCTGCAATCGGGGTTTCCTGATTTGTGGCTCCTGAGGGTAGGATGTCGTTATAGATTTGCTCAATGTGTGCTTTCCAGGTGTCCTCCATTACGTCAGAGTTGAAGTGCCGGTTCTTGCCGTTCGATAGCTGGTTAAATATGTCCCAAAAGAGCTTGGAGTCTTTTTGGTTACTGGCATGGAGGAGTTTTGCCCAGAGATCTTCTTTAAAGTCTTTCTTGGCCACCTTGGAGTCTCTTTTGAGGTCTTTTCTTAATTTTAATATTAGTGAGCGAATATCCTGAGTCGATTCTGGGCCGTGAGTTCGCAAATGCCTTAGATGTTTATTCAATTGATTTTTTTGTTTCCGTAAACTGTTGGTGAACCACCGTACCCCTGCTGGTCTGCCTGCTTTACGGCCATTTTTTGAGAATTCTTTGTTTAGGTCTTGAGCAAAGATTTCCCAAGCCTTTATACATGATGGATTGACTTTAAAACTCTCATAAAGGGCTATACATGTAGCCATGATTTCGCCAATATTTTCCTTTTTCCAAATTAAACGTCTCAGGTTGTAACATTTTGTGTGTTGGGACATCACTTGGTCTTTTACTGAGTCGGCCGTATTCAGGAGTAAAGTGAAGGTTTGAGGATGGTGGTCACTTTCTGACCTATCTTTGATTTCAAAGTTAGTGATATGTGGAAGAAGGTCTAAGTCTGTTAATGTGTAATCAATGATTGAGCATGTTTTCTGCGTTACCCGAGTATATGCTGGATGACTCTGATGTCACTTGTCTGTTTAACACGCCGAATGATCGTTCTTCCAACAGGGAAGCACATCTATTACCATGTGTATCACGTTGTTTGCTAGATGGAACGTGGCCTGTTGGACTTTCTTTCCTGAGATTTAGTAATTTCATGTTGAAATCTCCTGATACAATGATATTGGAGTGTGGATGAGCTATTTTGAGTGTATCCAGTGTTGCTGCTAGGATATCGATATTCAATCTCTTTTGTTTGGATGATGGATGTATATGTTCAGTATTAGTAAGCTGAAGAATTTAGGGGCTGTTAATTTGATACATAGCATCCATGTTGTGTCTAAATCTACTTCCGAGGCCTGCCAAGAGATGTGGGTCGAGACATAGATTGAAAGGCCTCCTGTAGCTCTTCCATATTTCGAGTCTCTCGGCCGGGTTAAGATATTCTTTGTATCCTACTATTGGTGAAAAATGTGTCTGCCATGTCTCTTAAAAGAGGATTAAATTGTGCTGGTTGATAAATTCCATGAAGTCAGGATCTTCTAGTTTTGAGCTTAGGCCATTTACATTCCAAGAGCAAATATTACACCCGTGGTCTTTTGTTTTAGCTTTGGATGAGTTTGTTCATGCCGTACATTGGCGGGTTACGGCTGGGTTCAGTTTCCTTTGCCCTGTGTGTTTTCCTGCTTCCGGATGGACGAAGGTTATAGTAATTTTCCTCCCCTCTTGATTTTTGTCAATTCTTGGGCTTTGGTGTTCTGGGCCTTTCGCGCCTCTCAACAAGCCCTCTGATGACTTTAGTTTTTGAAGTGGGGTTGGGTAGCAGGTGGGAGCTGTTTTTTTTAATTCTATACCCCATTTGGCAAATAAAACCTGCTGCTGCCAGATTTGCTCTGTGATGGAGTTATCAACAAAGCTTACTATAGTGATTTCTCGACCAGATGGGTCCGGATTTGGTCTAAATTAAACGCTTTCAAGATTGCCCGTCTTGATGTGACGCAGAGACGGGAGTGCCTCGAGCAGTTTTAATATTACGCTTCTATTAAGGATATCATGGGTTCCCCTCAATACGAAATGAGGGATGAAATGCAGCTTGTTGTTGTAGAGATTTATGCTGTCGGAGGAGACCAGCTCGATGTGTTGACTCATTTTAAGTTCTTTTCCCTCTAAGGGTTGTCCCGCGGTGGTTGGGCGAAGATTCTGGGCGTTGCATACAGTGTTTTGAGGAGGTGTATCATTGTTCATTGCAGTCGTTGGAACACTGTTTTCCATGTGGATCCTGTATGTTTTGCCGGCGGTGCTCCCGTCCTTGCTGACTCCCTCATTGGGCCAATTTACGTCATTTAAGCTGGTTATAACGGATTCTATCGTGTTGCGTCTGGGAGTTCTTTTTAAGGTTTGAGTGGGCTGAGATGTTATATGCCGACTCTCTTTCTTTTCCGCAGGTTTGAATATGCTGTATACGTTTGCTGGCTGCAAACGTTCCGTTGTTGGTTGCTTTTGAATTGTTGCGGTGGTAATCTTATTAGTACATGGGGTCGGGTTGACCTCAAGGCTTGCTTTCTCAGTATTCATTATTGGTGTGTCGTCTTCACTTTGGGTCACATTTGGCTCCGTCGTGGTGCCGGTTACGCTTGGTGCATGTCTTGTTTGTTTTCCCTTTCTAGCCTTTCTTAGGCGTTTTCTCTCCTGCTTCGATAGTGGAGCTTTAATATGTGCTTCTTTTGCGAGTAGCTCATTGCGATGGTCAACTGATGGACTAATCGAGACGCCTGTGTTGTCCGTAACTGTTTTCGATTGTAATGTTTTTGTGCTTTCGGGTGTTAAGGCACTGTTAGGACCCCCAGCTTTTACGTTGTGCTCTTTTGGGGGACTCGGATGAACCTGATCCATTTCCTGCTGGGTTACTTTGAATTTCTTAGTTGGTGGATTAGTCTGTGTTGAAGTGTCCCGGGCGACCCCCAGTAGTTCGGAAATTAAGTTTGGAACTACGGCTAGTTGATCTATTATTTGCGTGCAATGGCAATGGCTTATTAGGTAACTTGTTTCTCGATCTTGCTGCACCCTCTCTATCATTTCATTAAGGTTTTGCAGCTTTTGTTCCACCCCCTGAACGTGGATAGCTAAGATGTTTAACAGATCCACTTGGGCATCTAACTTGTCTGCGTGATAAGTCATGGCTTTACCGATGGTGTCCAAAGGGTTTAACAAATGGGGCCAGACTGCTGAGGGCGGTGAGCTGGCTGCCTGTACCTGTGTAGGTGAATGCTCTGGGGACAAGAGGTCCGGAGAGGCTGGAATTTCGTATATTTTCTCCCTGTTTTGCGACTACGCCACCGTGGGAGAATTTGAGATTTTTTAAACTAAGAAATGAGTCGTCAAGTTGCCTAGAGGGTGTTGATTTTCTACTGCTTCGATGGACAGAATCCGATAAGTAATGTAGCGAGGCTGATTGGTCTTGCTTGTTGGTTTTTGCTTTGACAGGGTCGTCTGTGAGTAGTGCCAGCTGCAGCGTGTGTGTATTTCCGAAAGGGCTTAGAATGCCCGTACTTATCTGATGTATTAAGATGGCTTCTTTGTTACCGTAAAGACCATTGTGGCTGAGTAACAGTTGTTGTTGCCCCTTCGGCTGCGGTTCTCGGATAAGCGGATGATGGTGTATTTGTGCTTTTATGGTATTGACTTTGTGGGTGTGACCACCTTCCAAAAGGGGTTTAATTTTTGGGATTTGGGGGCCAAGGGCTTCGCCTTTTAATGCGTGATCCAGATCTGGTCCAGTTACCCAGAGTTCTGCTTTTTCGTTGTCGCCACTTTTGATGCACTTATCTTGAAAGATATTCGTATCGGCTTCACTTAGGCCGTCAATGGTATCAATGCTAAGACTGGTGTCTTGAAAATGTTTGAGTTGTGTAGGGTCGTCGCATTCCTGGTTATTTTTGGCTGTTTTTGTAGCCACTTTTAGGAAGTCGGTGATCAATGCCCGTTTACTGCTATTTGGGCATGAGTAGTGCCTTGTGGGTGCCGATGGTATGCCCTTCTTGCCGCCTTCCTAAGTGACAGGCGGGCTGTCTCTGCGACTTTTTTGCTAACAGTTGATTTTACGCTTGAGAATCCGGGGGAAACTACAATGTCCTGTGTTACGACTTCCGTCGCAGGCTTATCAATAGACCCCTCCTAGCACCAGTCTGTTAGATCCAGGTGTGAGCTACAACCTTATAGAAAGGAGCTCAAGAGGTGTATTTTGTATGCCAGGCTAGTCATGGGTGCCTCTGAATAGATGAGAAGAGACTGTGGTTGTGAGCGCCTGGATGAGCAAACAAGATGTGGGCAAGTATAAAACTACTGCTTGGTAGACATCAGAAAACTTTATTCTAGTCCTCAAATGGTAGGCTTCAATTAAATGGGGGTTAATTTGATGCTTTTTGAGAGGCCAACATGTTTCGCCCTATAATACTCTATAAGGAGGTGTAGGTAGGGGCTTTCTTCAAGGTCAGTGACACTCTCTGCATTGAAGTAGTAAAACTAAACTAAATTAAAGTGAGAAAAATCAAGAACTGTAGATCCAGTAGCTACTGTCTTCGAAGGCAAGTCAGCTTGTCATCCCAGATGTAGTTTATCTTGTGCCTAATCTTACTATTGAGGTTTTTAAGGAGCTGAGTGGTCGGTTTGGGTCCCTGCCTGGATTTCATTCCCGTCTCTTAAATTTGGTTGAATTAACCACCACTGATTTTTGTCCTACCTTTTGAGGTCCTAGGATAAAGATTTCTGACATATACCAAGAGGTAGTTTTATACTCATCTACCATCCCCCTATGCTCATCCAGTCACATACCACCACTGCCTCTTAATCTATTCAGAAGCACTCGTGACTATTCGAATAGTAAAAAAAAAAAAAATACATCTTTTGAGCTCACTTCCAGTTTCAGTTTCATACGCTTTTATTCGGGTGTAATATACAACCATATAAGCAATGCATATAATCTTCAAGAATACAATAAAATAAAACATAATAAAAAACAAAACAAGCAACATATACCGACAGTTAAGAGACAATGAAAATACATGGATCCACAAACAGGATCATATATTCACAATTTTGTTAACTCACTTCCAAGGTTGTAGCTTGCACCTGGATCTATCAGACCAGTACCAGGTTGGACGGAAATCCTGTATCTACTGAAAAGCAACATGTGGATGGTATTCTTTTTTTTTTTAAAGTGAGATTGGACTGGAGTTTGGTAAGACTCGTAGGGAATTTTGAAGTAATTTTAAGTTTGATGGCATTACAGATTTTTTCGAATAAATTCTAACTAGGACGCTCGGTCTACCTATTACCCCTCCTTTAAACGCATCTCTATGGCTATCGAGTTTGGATCATATGTACCACTATTTGTTTATTATCTCATACTGTTCTATTACCAGAGTATATTATACTGTATTACAACTCTGGAGCATTCATTAGAATGTTTATCTCATCAATAGCTTGTTTTTTTATGTTTTAATAACGAGGACATGTAAATAGGACACATTAGTATAAAATGTACAACATTATATACTACTGGTGTAGCGATATATTATCAAGTGATAAAAAATGATAGTATTTCCTGCAGCACTCAAGAAGCAGCAGAACAACCGTGAAACACGTATTGGCACTGGCAGGCATTTGCAGCATTGTGACATTTGCAGGAATGATTTGCCAAGTATATAGTTTCAAGCAATTGGTATATTACCTGTATAAAACACAACATTAATGGAAGTTGAGATAATTTCCTCAGGTTTTACATGTGTAGTACGATATTTAACAATTATAGTGATAACTATGTTCAATGATGATTTGGGAAGATATATAATGGTGGTATATCACGACATGTTTCAAGTTTAGTATGACTGCCCAAGACTGCTGAGAATACAAGTAAATGCAATAGAAAGTATTTGATATTATTTGTAGTTTTTTGTTCTGATTGTGATTCTTTATTGGATTCATGCTCCCCACTTCCTATTGGTCCTGGTGATGAAGCAGGCCACCTTATTCATTTATAACACTTGTAGAGCGCGAACGAAGGCCAGTGGGCATCTCGGCGCTAAGTATCTGCTGTACTCAACCATGATGGGAAGAGGGATCATTGATTAAAAAGCCAGGTTTTAAGGTGCTTTCGAAAGGACAAGAGAGATGGACTATTTTTAATGGCTGGTGGCAAAGTATTCCAAAGCTTAGGTGCTGACACAAGGAATCTTCTGTCACCCCAAGAGACCAGTTTGTTGCGAGGTACCACCAACTCGTGCAGATTGGAGGATCGCAGGGACCGGATGGGACGGTAGGGAATGAGTTGTTGAATGAGAAAGGCTGGTCCCTGGTTATGCAAAGGCTTATAGACAATGCAAAGAGTTTTGAATTTTATTCTATTCCTGATGGAAAGCCAGTGGAGTTCTCTGATGGTTCCCGACACTGATTGAAACTTGGGAACATCACCCAGGAGTCTGGCAGCGGCGTTTTGAATAGCTTGCATTTTGTTGAGAACTCTTTCTTGTGTATTCAGGAAAAGAGCATTGCAGTAATCCAAGGTGGACAGAACCAGGGACGTGATCAAGGTTTTGCCTGCTGAAGCCGGAAGAAATGGGAGAATTTTCTTTATAAGTCGCAACTTGTAGAATGCCGAGGAGGTAATCTGGTTAGCATGAGGGAGGAAAGTGAGACGGTCATCAAACATGACTCCCAAGTTCCTCACCTTGCTAACTGGTGTGGGGGGATGACCCATTGACAGTGGCCACCAGCGAGAGGACCATTCCGGGGTTAGATTTCCGAAGATAACCACCTCGGACTTATCGGAATTCAATTTCAGGCAATTGGAAGCCATCCAATTCCCTATTGCCTGCATGCCCAGATTGAAATCATCAGCGATTTTGTGGGCGTCATTTCTGATGGCCAGGACCAGCTGGGTGTCATCAGCGTAGGATGTAAGGCTCATCCCATGAGTTCGGATAGTATTGGCAAGGTCCGACACATATATATTAAAGAGTGTCGGACTCAGGGATGAGCCTTGTGGTACTCCACATGGCAGTGATAGGGTGGAGGACTGAAAGGGTCCTATAGTAACTACCTGGGTTCTTTCTGCCAAAAAGGAGGCCAGGAGAGTCTTAGCCCTTTGCTGAACACCCATGCCTTCGACACGGTCGATCAAGATGGTATGATCGACCGTGTCGAAGGCTGCTGACAGGTCCAGCAGCATCAAGACCGCTGTTCCCCCAGCATCCCGAATAACTCTTATATCCTCCGTAGCCTTGATTAGGGTCGTCTCCGTCCCATGGTGTTGGCGGAAACCAAACTGGGAATCATCCAGTAGGTGGTGTGCTTCTATAAAGGCTGAAAGTTGGGAATTCAAAGCCTTTTCGACGATCTTTGCCAAAACTGGGAGGCTGGCGATGGGTCGGTAGCTCTTAAGTAAATCCCTATCAAGGTTAGGTTTTTTCAATAAAGGTTTTAATAGAGTTTTTTTCAAGTCTAATGGATAAATGCCTGTGTTGATCAGGATGTTACAGATGTTAGTAATGGCTGGGAGAACTACTTCAATGACTGGGGATAATACTTTAAAGGGGCAGGGATCGAGGGCGGAGCCTGTTTTAATGGAAGCCATGATATCCCTGATCTGAGCAGTAGAGACCTCCTTGAACTGAGAGAGCGAGGGGCTAGTCCTGGGGATACTGACCGGCTCAGGGGAGGTTTTAGGAGAATTTTTTACACCAATAGCAAAGGCTGCATAAATATCGTTAACTTTGTTATAAAAGAAGTTTGCCAGCGCATCACAAAGTAATTGGGAGGGGGGGGGTTGTAAACTGGGCAAACAACCTGCTAACTGTTTGGTGGTCTCAAACAAGGCCTTGTTGGAGTTTTTAGAAAGTTCTATTCTCTCACAGAAGAACTTCTTCTTAGCCTCCAAAATCATATGTTTATATTTGGTCACCGTTTCTTTATATGTGGTTTTGGCCTCTTCGGAGTAGTGTCTGCGCCAGTGCCTTTCGTTCCTCCGACACAACTGTCTTTGTGTCCTTAAGGTCTCGGAGTACCAGGGGGCTGACGGGGATGATCTATTACGAGAACACTGTTTTGCCTGAACCAAAGTAGAAGTCGCAGAGGCCACCCATTCATTAAATTGAGTGATGGCAGTGTTAGGGTCCTGTGAAAGGAGTGGGTTGGAAGTAATCAAGAGTGATTCTAAACTATCACTATCGATGTCATTCCAGGCCAAAAACGTCTGGCGATAGTTGGCGCTCGCCATGATTGCTCCAGTATCGTAGGTAGACAGTGAGGCCGTTATGACCTTCTAACTGTCGTATTCACAGGAAGTCCCAGAAAACTGTACTCAACATATGGACATTGAGGCTCAAGGTCTGGGATATTGCCTGTCCTAGAGGACATATCCCTGTGCATTTCCCGATTTCCTTTGTCCCCCTTTTTGTGTCATTTGCGTGGTAAGCATCAGCATGGCTATGAAAAGCATGCAAAATTGACATTGAGCAAGCAAACATGCTCTCTCATCACAACTTACCAGCTTTCACTTTTTGGTTTATCAAGCAATACACAAAGCATGCAAGTAATTAAACTAAAGAGTTCCTAAATAGGCACACTGAGGTAACCTCAGATCCATAGGGGTGACGGACTCCTACGGTCTACCTTGTGGAGACAGGAAGACTGCTTGATTCCACCTCGAGGGAACTAGTTCCGACAGGATGAACAAAACTAAAGCTTCAACATAAAGCAGCAGTTGGTTATTTCTTACAGGAGCCTTAAACACAATCACACATTTTAGGGAGACAAAGGCCAACCTTCACCTCCATGTCGAAATTCTATTAAATTTTTTTAAACTAATTCTAGTCCCCATTCATTTTGGAAGAGAAATTACTAAGTGAACATTTTACTTTTTAACATGTGCCAGTGGAGAGGGAGGCATGCTTTCAGCATATACTGCTTGGAAAGAACCACCTTTTGCCCCACAGGGCCTACTCTTGTCAGAAGGCACTATTACCTCCCTTTAATAATTATACATGAGAGAATAGAAAAAAGCAGCCTTGGGCCCTAGAGAGGTCATCTTAAGGGGATATGATGGGAGCAGTAAGAGCAGAGCCTCTCAGTCAGGATTTAAAGGCAACTTCGAAGGTATGCATCTCCTGCTCAGAAACTCAAGTCACCAGGGGACTAAAAGAGATGGAGCGGATCTAGTTTCAGGGTAGAGGTCTCTTAATTTTGATTAACTAGAATATTTTTTCTTTTAAATTTGGTATCCATATTGGTGTAACGTTAAGGCTGGCTCTCTTCGGGTCCCTGCTTTACCCTCGTAGTATATTTTATGGGAGAACAGATCTTAGTTTGAAGCTCGAAGCTCAAGCAAGGTTAACAGAAAAACATAAAGGATAAATACGTGCTGCCCAAAACAGTACATCTTATAATGCATATTAGAATGCTGGAATGTTGACAGCTCCTTTAAAGACAATGGAGTGGCAGCGGAATATAAACTGTGGTATAGGCTGTTAACTTTACAATATTCTAATCCACAGCCTCGGATTCGCTCTCTCACTTGGATCTGTAGAATAAAGTTAGACACTTTGGAAGAGCAGTTGTAAAACTGAAACCTTCCCGTCCACCTCAAGACTCTAAGCATCTGATTTCATAAACATTTTCGCAGCTATTTTGATTTCCTTGTCAGTGTTTTGATTCCAAAACCAAACAGATACCTATTGATTATAAAAAAAAACTCGCACGAAATCAAACGTTTTTTGTTCAGACTAATGACAAAGCTGGTGTTGCCAAAACACAAAAAAATATAACTTCAACTGTATGTCAGACTGTCAGGGACAGGCCTTCTATGTAACTGGAAATTTTAGCTAGAAAAGGCGCACAAAGCTCATATATCAATTTCATGATTAAAAACGATGGTGCCACAGGACTAGAAGCTATATATTTTTAGGGACCCAACTGTACAAATGCATACTTTTTCACCAAAACCACTAGCCCAAATACAGGTAAAATTTTATAAAAATGTAACACTTTAAACAGCCTATTTTAGCAGAGTAGGCCTTGCTATTTATTGAGAGCTAGTAAATTGAGTCCCCCCTCTTCTAGTTCCAGTTTTTAGTAAGGAGCATCTCCATACCCAATGGCAAGTGCATACTGTAAGCCCAATTCTCACTAGATTAATTCCACATTTACTGAATTCTCAAGGCTAACCATTTTCTGTAATCTTACAGACATTGCAACTTAAAGGGGCAGTTCATTTGCTGCACAAAGCCCCATATTTATTAGGCAAGTGCAGTGCAAACGGACCGTGCACTTTAGCCCACTAAAGTCATAAATAGAGCTTAAGATTTTTCTACCACACTAAAAGCATGGCATTAAGGAGTTCAATTTACTGTAGACTTCCAAGTGCCATTGCAAATCAACACTTAGTTTACAATATGTTACAGGTCTTCATGACTTGATCTGTTGAACAACTTGGAGCCCCAGAAAGTTATAATTTAGTAAAGCAATGGGTACAACTTTGACATTCCTAAAATACTGTCCTTTTGTTACATGTGGCCTTTGCATCCAACGCAGACTATGCTTGGTAAGTTTACTAACATTTCTGCGGCAGTGTCAAGCCTTGCTTGCCAATCACAATTGTGATCCCAAAATATTTTTAGGGAACATAACTGCTACATAACTGATCCAGAAAATCAGAAGAGAGTCTAATAGCTCTGGGGTCAAGGGGTCTAACAAATCTTATAGACAGTCAACTTGAGAAACTGTCAGATAGCACGGAAAAGTGGACAGAGGTTTAAATTCCATTTTTACCATCACCATCTCATACTGAAAGCCTTGCCTACTCTGAATGCAAACATTTTGCTGTAGGAAATCACATTTATGACACTTCACTCTTCCAAAATACACACTGATAAACTGTATGGCTTAAAAAGAGAAATCAATGAGTATCGTACTGCGTAGAAAGCCTGCGGCATAATACAAATAAAGGACAGAGTACGAGTAACGGAGAACATAAAGTAGCACCTTTACTATAGCAAGTTACAGTCAGGCCCAGCACTACCACAAGAATGAATAGATTCCCCTTGGGACATTAAAAGGCACTGCAATATATTAATAATTCACTGAGCAACTTACCCCAGCACTGATGGCTGCTGAGAAAAGTAATGGATGTTTTATATCGGCATACCCTTACCAAGTCTTACGTTACATCAGGTTAATCCTGTCTGGCATGGTTGAAACCCGTCATCGAAGGATTTGTGGCTATAATCTTAGTATAAATACAATCATTGACAAAAATGGTGAAACACCATACTTAAACAATATTTTATGGCACATAAGAGACAAACTTCAAAGAAAAGCACCACACAGCAACAGAACTTATTGTGCAAAAAAAAATGATCTGCTTCGAGACAACTTGTACTAAATTCACCTGTACAGCACCAGGCCCATATAAAGATATGAGCAAAACAGTAGCATCCACTGATCAGCAATTGATACCCTAAAACTGCAGCCTTGAGGACGCGCTAGGGTCGTCATGGAATGCAAACACCACCACTCGCACGATCACCTCACCTATCATTGGAAGCTCCTCCATCGTAATGCCCTGAGATTTGAGGTGTTTCTTGATGCATGCCAGCAGTTGCACGTTCGGTCCCCAGCGTCTGCCTAGCTTGTGGATGTGCTGAATCTGTGTCACAAAGCGCATTTCATCGTTCAGTTTACACTCGGGCCTCCAGTCGGAAGGGGGGATCACCCTGCACATACCATACTTTTCATACTGAGATCGGATGGACTCGATAAAAGTTACTGGGTCGTGAAACTCCTTGGAGGTAGGCCGCAGGACGGGTATTTCACACATGACGGGCCACCCACATTTGCCGCTCTTTTCCTGCTTTACTGCGGAGTCGTGTGTCTTGTGCGAGGAATCTGTCTGTGAGGTAGAGTGATTTTCACAGGCCTCGGTTTCCGCCTTGCCATGTGCTTGTTTAACAGGTGTGGTCTTTTCCGTTACGACTGTCCTCTTCGGCCTAATCCTCTCCAAAACTTTTTCGGACCCTTCCTTTTTTACGTGGCCATTCACGACCAGTTTTTCAGCTGCCAGTGGCTTGCTTTTCACCTCGGGCATGACAACAGCTGATTTCATTTTTTTGGGGGGTGATTGTTTTTCTGGGGAAGTAGCCTCTTCCAGTCGTCGCTTAGAGTTGCGTAGTCCCTCCCTTAACTGCCTACCCTCCTCCACAGGGTTGGTCTTTTTATTGAACTTACCATTGACCCTAACACAGTTTACAGCGGCACAGATCACTCTGGACGCTGCAAGAGATAGCACCTGTTTGCGGGTTTTTGCATTGCTACTTTCGATTTTCCCTGAGATTATGTGTTTAACAGTGGAACTGGGTTTCATGTGGTTGGGTTTGGTTTCCTTGACCAGTTCTCTCTTGGCTTTGGTGTATGTGACTGTTCCCCTAGTCACCGTTGCAGTGTACTTCACAGTTTTGGGTGGTGAAGGTCTCACATCTCTCGTCTTTTTGGCACTGGCTGCATTGGAGCTTGTAGAGGACATCCGAGTGATTCCATTCAATTTAGACACCTGAGAATAAAAGGACAAATGCAATTAGTTTGTAAAAGAAAACCATCTTCACATGTACATCCAAACTATGATATCTGTTTAGTTGATGAAAACTACATAACATTTCAGCCTTTAGCACATGCAAGAAAACACCTACAACTACAAATCGGCATGGTGATTGGAGAAAGTTGACGATTTCTGCAACTACACAGCTAAATCACCCGAATAATTAACAATGTGGCAGGTTTTTCCTGCATTATGTGATACGAGATGTGTACTAATAGAGCCGTGAGGCCAATCGGGGAGGGAGGTTGTTATGGACTTTTATCTGACTATCACTTTCCTATTTTCATGTGATAAATTTGTCATGTTTTTCCGTAAGTGTCACCAAAAACGTACGTAAAAAAAAAAAAATACAAAGCAGCAAGCTGAAAGTCTAAACTTGATTTAATTCAAATAAATGGGTTCCAAGGGAACACAGAATTATGCTATTTCCATAATGAAATCGTGGAGGGAAAAAACAGGCATTACAAATATTTTCTGCTTTAGACACGCACACAAACCGAAAAGAGACAGTGATTGGTTCTGCATTTTTTCAACGGGAACAGGAGAGGTCTGTCGGAATATTTACAACAGTAGAAAGATCTTCATGACATAAAGCGAAGGACGTTTTGGCAGTTCAATCACCGTCTTAAACGTGAAACAAACAGCGCGGTTGAGAGCAAAAGTAGGCAGGTATCCAATGACTGCCTTCAAAGGTCAGTTCGCTATTCAGTTTCAATTAGCTTGAAAATCACTGCTTCCCATAACATGAGGCTACAGTATTTTCGGGCTGATTCTGCAACGGCGTTACTGGCAGATACTTCGAAAAGCGTTTAGTTACGTGCTTGTTCAACCCAAAAAGAATACAGCATTCACCCAAGTCTGTTCAACCAAAAATCTAATACTGCCGAAATTCCCCATTTACAATGCTAACCTATATATCGTTTCTAGACAAGTCGGGGTAGATGTTCTATCTTTTTGGCGTTTGCTGCATTTTCCAAGTGGGATTATTGTACATACAAATGTAGTATTTCGATGCAACTATTGGCATGCCTCTTTATAATGTTAACACAGTTATTCTTGTACTAATTAGTCCAGTAGTTGATGTTGCTTAAACTAGAAAATGATGCCCTATATCAGTGCTGCAAGAGCGTTCTAATTGCACAATATGGGCTATACAAATAACTACAAAAAAGTAGTGAACAAACTAAAAGCAAGGCCGCCTCCAAACAGCTAGCACAAAGGCTTCTTCTGATTCGTTGACTACTACAGTAACAATGCATTCTTGGATGATCAGCAAATGGCACAAAATGACAAGTGAACAGACAAGAAATTCTCAACCAAAACAATTTACCAGACAAGTAAAACTATTAAAACTCTGGAACCTTTTGATAGAGAACCTGTTAAATTATTTCAGGTATCAAATGGTGTTTAAAATTCCAGGAACAGAGCCTCTGTTCAACATGTCAGAAATCTGTGCCAGAAGCCTTTTTTATGTGGAAGGTTAGGACCCTAGGCATCACTTCACACCCAGATTTCTCCCCAAATCGTTTAATGGAATCTTAAAGGCAAGCATGGGCTGTGCACCTTTAGAGTTCCGTTTATCTCTTGCAGTGTAACAGCCAGCAAACACTTAGGGTCTCATTACGATTTCGGTCGGAAAGGCTCCGAACGGAATTCGGTTTTGCCGAATCCGTGTCGGAACTCGCGTTTCTGACCAACTCGGAAACATTTCTGACCAACTGATTAGGATGTTAGGTAACCGTTCGGTCCTTCCGACTCTGTTTCCGACCGACATTCGGAGGAACAGAGTCTGTCGGGGGCGAATAGTCTATGGACCACGTTTCCGTCTGACTTATTACAATGTCGGATTCGGACAGCCTTTCAGACTCAGTTTGTCAGACACGGATCGGCTGTTGGAAACTGACTTTGGGGGCTCATAGCAGGCCCACATTCACCAGGAGGCCTCTGTTTGGGGCCTGTGGGGGTACTCATTGGAATGTGGCAGGGTACTCGGTTTTCAGGGCAGGATGGCAAAGTCATGAAGGGGACTTTCATTTCAACACCAACCAATAGCCAGCCTTGGCTCAAATGGAGAGCTATCATAAGTATACAAATTTCAAAGAGGAACTACAATGGTCTGCGCACTCCTCTCATGGTTTCTCACTCTGTATATAGAACCAACTGTGGAAAAATGGAGGTGCAATGAAAATTTGTAATATATTGATTAAAAAGTCATACTTTTAAAATAGCGGTATGTGTGTATTCTGCAGCATGAGGTTCTCGCTCTACTGAGCAAAGGGGCTATGGAGAGAGTGATTCCAGAAAACAAGATCAAGACAAGCGATCAAGGCAGACAAAAGCATGAGCCTCACCTAAGGGTCCCATTGAGCTTGCACAACAGAATCTGCAATACCCCTCCAACCCTCCCAACTAACAAAGGGCAGCGTTTCAGGAAGTCTAATCGATGACCTCCATACTAACAAAGTTATCACTGAGATTAAAAACCCTCTCATCTCAGTGTCTGGATTCCCACCCACAAGAATGAAGGAAGGAAAATGTTACTTTGGGCAGGAATTTTGGATTAGTGCGTAGAACGACCTTATTATGATGCATTTGCAAGAAGGGTTCTTGAATGGTTAGTGCTTGTAGTTCACTAACTCTTTGCAGAGAAGTAATAGCTACTAGAAACTCATCCTTCTATGTTAAAAATTGTAGTTCACATTTATGTAATGGTTCGAAGGGAGGTCCCATTAGCCGTGTGAGAACAATGTTTAAATTCCACACAGGTGAAGGTGGCACTCTGGGAGGAATTTTTCTCTTAAGACCTTCCACAAAGGCTTTAATAGCAGGCACTCTGAACAGAGATAGATGCTGTCTGTTTTGCAGATCTGCTGCTATTGCAGCAAGATGCAGTCTAATAGACGTGTAGGCTAAGTTACATCTTTGTAGGTGCAGTAAGTATCCTATGATGTGTTGAATAGACACGTCTAAGGGATTAATATTATTGTTGTGACAATATATTACTAAGCGTTTCCACTTGGCTGCATAACATGCTCTAGTGGTTGGGCGTCTAGCTTCTTTAATGACATTCATGCAGTCTGGAGGAAGGTTCAGATATCCAAATTCTAAGACCTCAGGAGCCAAATCGCTAGGTTGAGCTGAGCTGGTTCCGAGTGCCTGATCTCTCCATGGTCTGTGTTAAAAGGTGTGGAGACAGATATAAGTTTTGGTGCGGTACCACAGACAGTTGTAGCAGTTTGGTGTACCCCGGCTGTCTGGCCCACGTTGGAGCAACTAGGATGAGGGTCAGAGAATGCTGCTGTAGTTTGCGTACTACTAGTGGCATGAGTGGTAGAGGTGGAAAAGCGTACGCAAATCTGTTTGACCAGTTCATCCATATCGCATTGCCTTTGGACAGTGGGTGTGGATATCTGGCGGCCAAGCTTGGGAATTTGGCGTTTTCGTGAGTGGCAAAGAGGCTATCTGAGGTTGTCCCCACATCTGAAAGAATGGTTGAACTTGCGTATGAAGTTCCCACTCGTGGGTTTGTTGTGTTTGACGACTTAACAGATCTGCTATGGTATTTTGTACTCCTGGAACATGTTGGGCTAGAAGGAATATGTCTTGAGGTATAACCCATCGCCATATGTCCTGAGCTAGTTGAGAAATTTGCATGGAGTGTGTTCCGCCCTGTTTCTGTATGTAATACATGGCTGTCATGTTGTCCGTGTGGACTAACACAGCTTTGTTTGATACTTGTTTTTGTAAAGCTTTCAGTGCTAGGAATATGGCTAGTAACTCCAGGAGATTGATATGGAGTAACTTTTATTGTGGTGTCCACCTGTCTTGCATGGTGTGTTGCAGTAGGTGGGCTCCCCAGCAGGAGAGCGATGCGTCCGCTGTCAAGACTATTTGGGGAACCGGCTCTAGGAACGGTCGCCCTTTGGAAAGGTTTTTGGTGTTCCACCACTGCAGAGAGCGATGAGTCAGACCGTCTACCAACAATAGGTCTGTTAATTGACCTTGAGCCTGGTTCCATTGACGTGCTAAGCACTCTTGTAGAGGACTAAGCATGAGCGCTAAATCCGCTCCGATCGCGGATTTTGCGAATTTTCGGTAAATTCGCGATCCGCGAACTCTCGCGAATTTGCCGAAAATTCGCAATCCGCGAGCGGCGGATTCCGGGGGCAAAAGTTCAACCATTCCTGGTCTGTTGTAACTAATTTACGATGGCGCCGGCAAGCTGCCAGCGCCATCCTAAGATAGCTACTAAATTAGCTTCAACAGGAAGCTCTAATAAATAAGATAAAGCAGGTCATCGAGCGCCTGCTTTATTTAATCTATTAGAGCTTCCTGTTGAAGCTAATTTTGTAACGATCTTAGGATGGCGCTGGCAGCTTGCCGGGGCCATCGTAAATTAATTACTACAGACCAGGAATGGAATTATACCGTTGTGGAGGCTGGGCAGGTGTGCCTTCTTCCCAAATATACCGTCGAAAATCAGCTGTGACGCTGGACAAAGGCCTTTGCATCTTTGACCTTCACGAGCGCAATCCCCGTGCTGTTATGTGGCCAGGGGCTTCTGTCTCTACATCTGCTGCTCTGATCAGTCTCTGACCTTGTATACACACAAGAGCCATGTGCACTCGCATGGAAGCGCCGTCCGTTTGGCCCCGCCCACACACTCGCGGTGTGCACCGTCTTCCCGCCATTTACCCACTATGATGGGCAGATCACTCAAGGGACCCCTGCGCCCTTCGGCGAGATTGCATAGTACCACACACCTGGCCGCTGTAGACAACTCTCTGCCACTTTAAGCAGCTGTAGTGTAGTAAAAGCACTATACATTTACCCAACGAGGTAGCACTTACTGATCATCCAGTAGAAAGTACTCCAGTTGAGTAGAGGTATGGCACAAAACGGTGGCGTCTTCTTGAATAAATACGAAGGGCAGGGTTCAATCTGGCACGATGGTCCACTCCTGGCATGGAAGCCACGCCCCCAAATCCGCCGATCCGCTAAATCCGCGGATTTTGCGGATCCACGATCCGTGAATCCGCAAATTCGTGAATCGTGGATCCGCAAAATCCGCCCATGCTTATAGAGGACGCATTTGAAGTCTTGCATGGGGGACTATGAAAATTCAAGAGGCCATCATCCCTACGAGCTGCATGAACACCCGTGCTGGAAGGGAGTGTTGTGGCTGAAACTTTGTGAGAAGAGTTTGCATGCTGGCTATCCTTGCTGGAGTGGGATAAGCTAGTGCTGTTGAGGTGTTTATTGTGGCACTGAGGTACTGTTGTACTTTGGATGGTTGCAGATGAGACTTGGTGTGGTTTATTGTGAACCCCAAGTTGTGGAGCAGTTGGATCGTGGTATGAGTGTGTTCCACACACTGGTTGTATGAACTGGCCTTTATGAGTGAGTCGTCGAGGTACGGGAAGACGTGGATGTGCTATCTTCGTAAATGTGCTGCCACTACTGCTAGGCACTTGGTGAATACCCTTGGTGCTGTTGTGACTCCGAATGGGAGTACTTTGAATTGATAGCGCTGCCCGTCTATTACAAATCTGAGATACTTCCTGTGAGCCTTGTGAATGGGAATGTGGAAGTATGCGTCCTTGAGATCTAGAGTAGCAAGGAAGTCGTTTTGTAACAGGATAGGAAGGACTTGTTGGAAATGGTCTGACTGTATGTATATGGTTAGCGGTCTGAGGTGTAGAATAGGCCTTAGAGAGCCGTCCACTTTTTTGTAGCAAAGATATTACTTCTTGCTTTAACAGTGATAGATGTTCTTGTGACATTGGACGCTGTTTGGGTGGTATGTTGGGGGGGGGGGTAGATTTTAGTTCTAGACAGTAACCTGATTGAATAATTTGTCGCACCCACCTGTCTGATGTGATGTTGTTCCAGGAACGAAGGAATTGTTGCAGTATTCCCCCCACAGGAGTGGAATGTTGGGGGGGGGGGGTGGGGGGGGAAGTCATCGGGTAGGGGTTGAGGCAGAGCGGGAGTTGTTGGTTTTGCCTCTGCCTTTGTTGTTGTTACCCCTGTAACCCCCTCTTTGGTAGCCCCTAGTGAATGTGGATTGGCTAGGGGTCTTGTAAGAAGTGGAGGGGCTTTCGGAGTAGCCTCTTGTGTTGCCTCTATATGAGGAGCGACAAAAAGAATGTCTGGGAGCTTGCTGCTGCAAGGCTACCATAGATTTTGCTGTGTCGGTGTCTTTTTAAATTTTTTCTAAAGACACATCAACATTTGGGCCAAATAAATGAATGTATGACATAATATCGACCACAAAAATATCGCAATACAAAAATATCGCAACAAAAATAGAGGACAATAATATCGGGATCCTATCTTCATAAAGGTAAGTACAAAAATATCCCAAAAATAATATCGTAGTAAAAAAATATCGAAATTAAAAATATCGTTTTTTTAAATGTATTAATAATAATGTAAAAATAATGTTAAAATACATATAATTTAACAAATATTAATAAAAACATTAAAACATAATTAAAAAATTAAAAGTAATACATATACATTTAAAATAAATTAAAAATTTAATAATTTAATGTAATTTTATTTTTTTTAATTTCATTTAATTGATTTAAATTAAATTTTAATTTATTTTATTTTTACCCTTTACGCCTGTACCCCAAAAACCCAAAACTGACCCTGAACCCTAAAAATACCCCTGTACCCCAAAAACCCAAAACTGACCCTGAACCCTAAAAATACCCCTTTACCCAAAAACTGAAAACTGACCCTGAACCCCAAAAATACCCCTTTACCCAAGAACTGAAAACTGACCCTGAACCCTAAAAATACCCCTTTAGCCAAGAACTGAAAACTGGCCCTGAACCCCAAAAATACCCCTTTACCCAAGAACTGAAAACTGACCCTGAACCCTAAAAATACTCCTTTACCCAAAATTAATTAACATTATTTAGTTACCAATTAATTATTAATTAACAATAAAGTAAATATATTAGCACATTAGCTATAATTAATTTAATTTACTAATTAATATTAATTTTTCCCAAATAATTAAGTAACAATAAAAAAAATTATATATATTAAAAAATTAATCTAATTAATGTAATTAACTAATTAATAATAATTACCAATTAATTAATAATTAAAAATATGTACAAAATTATATTTATTAATTACCTAATTAATATTAATTACCAATTAATTATTAAATACAAAATATGTAAAAATTTATATTAATTAATTAACTAATTAATATTAATTAATTACCAATTAATTATTATTTAAAAATATTTACAAACATATATTAATTAATTAATTATTATTAATTAATTACCAATTAATTAAAAATATTTACAAACATATATTAATTAATTAATTATTATTAAATTACTTCCCACCCTATTCCCCTATAAACCCACAACCCGCTCTAATACTAAAACGCAAAATGTTAACAAAATTACTAATTTTCAAACATACATTTCTAAACATATTTAGCAAACATATAAACAACAAAATAAAATACATAACACTAAACAACAAAATTTCGATATTACTAACATACATACCTTAATCTCGATATTCTGTCTGTCGATATTATGGCACATCGATATTCTATACCATCGATATTAAAACATCGATATTATTGTATATCGATATTTTAATTTCGATATTTTGTCTGACTACCCAAATAAATGTCTCATCAAATGGCTGATTAAGGATGGAATTTTGTACCTCATGTTTAAAACCTGAAATACGTAGTCCGGCATGTCTACGCAGAAGGGTAATGGTATCGATTGCCCTTGAGGCGGTATCTGCAGCATCTAGGGCACAACAAATGGAAGTATTAGTAATATTTTTACCTTCTTGTATGAGTTCATTGGCCCTATTTTTATATTTGTCTGGTAGATGCTGCATTATGGACTCCAGTTCATCATAATGTGCCCTGTCATATGTTGCCAACAATGCTTGGGTATTGGTAATGCGCCAAATGTTACAAGAGGCGTCAAGGAGCGGCATGTCTACGCAGAAGGGTAATGGTATCGATTGCCCTTGAGGCGGTATCTGCAGCATCTAGGGCACAACAAATTGAAGTATTAGTAATATTTTTACCTTCTTGTATGAGTTCATTGGCCCTATTTTTATATTTGTCTGGTAGATGCTGCATTATGGACTCCAGTTCATCATAATGTGCCCTGTCATATGTTGCCAACAATGCTTGGGTATTGGTAATGCGCCAAATGTTACAAGAGGCGTCAAGGAGCTTAGGTTCTTTATCTGGCGGTGAGGCCTCACCTGATGTTTGTGAATTAGCACGTTTACATGCATTAGACACTACTAAAGAATCTAGTGGTGCTGGACCTCTAATGTAAACTGGATCTGTAGAGGCAGCTTTGTATTTTTTCTCAATGCGAGGGTTGAGGACCTGAGCCCTGACAGGATCTTTAAAGACCTGTGCTGCATGCTTGATGACACCTTTAAGCATTGGCAAAATGGCAGTAGACCTTTGTGTGTTATCAAAAGTGTCTAATAGGAAATCTTCCTCCACAGTATCGGTGTGCAAGTCAACCCCATGGAACTGGGCAGCTCTCTGGACTAGTAGGTTAAAACCTATAGTGTCCTCTGGTGGGGAAGGTCTGGAAGAATATGCATAGTCTTGTGGGACGTAAGGCCCATCAGGGGTGTTATAATCATCCCATGGATTAGGTGACTGAGGGGGGACTATTGGTCCCTGCTGGGTCATGTACACCCCCACCTGTGTCATCAGAGTCTGTTTCTACATCATCATCTGGATTAGTGGATGGCGTAGGCGAATGATGTGGTGGAGGACGTGTAGGAGGAGGAACAGTATGGGGAGGTGGTGGAGAAGGGACCCTTAATGGAGAGGTTGCAATGTCTCTTCTTTGGAGGAGGAGGAGGAGGAGGTGCAGGCGCCTCTAGTGGTCTCTTCTTGGAACTAAGATCTAGTTGGTCAGTCTTAGGATCCTTTACAAGAGTTTTTTGAGTAGGATCTGGTGTAAAAAGTTCTTCTGTGTAGGGCAGATCCTTCGGCGTTGAAGTTCTGTTCCGGAGGTTTTTTCGGCACCGAGTCGGTAGCTGGTCTAGGGGCTTTTGGTTTAGAAGTGTGACCTTTTGAAATGTATTTTACCGGAACGTGTTTTTTCGGTTCCAGGTGTTTTTTCAGCTCCGAAGCATGTGAATCGGGACCTTTAGGCGTTTTTTTACTTGGCTCAGAGTGCGGTTTCGGCATCAATGAGCCGGTGCCAGTCTTCGGCGCAGAGTGCTTAGGTGTCAGAGCAGCAGTCGGTGTGGTTGAGGAAGATGGCTTCTTCTTCGGTGTCGGTATGGGATCGGCACCGGGAATAGACTGACTCGAGCCCAAGCCGCCTGAAGGCTTAGTTGGCTTCTTTGCCGGGCCCGAAGGCAGGGCGTGGGAAGCAGTCTCTCGGTGTGCACCCGGGCCGAAGATGAGGGTGTGACCAAAGCCTTTTTTGAGGGTGTCGAGGAAGGGTTGGGGTCGACAGTCTTACTTACGACCGGTTGAGCTGGAGTGATGTCTTCGACGTCTGAGTCTTCGGCATCAGAGGAGCTGGCACTTTCTTCGGCGTGCTGGTGTTCTGGCACGTCGATGCCCTCTTCAAAGATGTCGTCGGGGATCGAAGCTGACGAGCGAGCCATTGTTCTTCGAGCTCGTCGGTCCCGAATCGTCTTCTTGGAGCGGAAAGAGGCACAAGCGGAACAGTGTTTGGCCTTGTGCTCCGGTGAGAGGCAAAGGTTGCACACCTCATGTAGATCGGTGTGGGGAAACTTCAACCCACATCGAGGACACTTCTTGAATGGCGTCCTTTCCATGAGCCAGAGAGTAAGGCCTAGGTAGGCCCGAAGGCCTTCGTCGATGACCGGAATTGAGGACTTCAAAGTGGTGAAGAATTGCGACGATTTGGAGCGCGATCGAAACAATACCGTCGAACTGGGAGAGGATTGCTCGCCAAAGAATATTCGGTTCCAAACCGGAGCGCAGGAAACACGTCCGAGCCCGATGGCAGAAAAAAACAATCTGAAGATGGAGCCGATGCCCATGCGCAATGTGGTCCAAAGGAGGAGTCACCTATCTTGTGACTTCCAAAGAACTTTTCAGGACAACAACAAACTGCAAACATCCGGGCCCAACACAAGGTGGCGATCTATGCACAGTGTGTAATCTGCAGCTCATATGCCTCAAACATACATTTCCACTGTTGGTAAGCGGGCTTCCTCTTCTGCCTTGTGTCATGTTGGACTAACTCAGGTAATCCAAAAGAACCACTAACACTGAAGTAACCAATTACCATAGGTTCCAGAGGAGCATGCTGCCCGGCGTAAAGACTTCAACTCCTCGGCAGCAGTAGAAGCGCTACATAAATGCATTTTCATTTTTACTTACTTTGGACCCATCGAGAAGTGTTAACAGGGGTCACCATAAACCAATTTAAAGACACTCGATATACCATGGAGGTATAAAAAGGCTGGCTTGACAAGGAAGATTTGAGCCTCTGGCAAGAAGATTGCAAAAGTCTCTTTTGCAAACTAATTAATCAAGCTAGCTTACTTGCAGTATAGGTTATTTTATTTGAAGCCATCATTATCTGGCCTAATTGGAATGTGGACATTAAGTGGCAACCAAAAGTGTATATTTTGAACACATTCAATTCATTAAAGTATGCCAACTAACATACGTTTGTTGACTCAAACATCTGAGAAGAAGAGCGGTTGTGACATCTGAAACACTGAATCACTAGCTTTGTCCCCCCACATAGAAAATAGATACAGTAAGGACACTTGGGAAAAGCTGTATTTCAGTTAAAAGAACACATTTTTTTAAATGACAATTCAGGAGAAAAAAAAGCTTGTTTCCTCAGCTGGACAGCGCTCTGCAGTTATCAAGCGATTTCTTCCTGGGCTATACAAGTCCGACCTCACAGCAAGAAGAGGATACACGTTTATAATGGCCGTGCAGCTCCAGACACAGTATTAGAGCATAGCATCAAAGTATATTTACATGAGGGCACGGGCGGATGCCACAGCTCGGGACAACAAGGTTGTGCAAGTGGAAGAACCCAGTCAAGAATATATGCATACCTGGAAATAATCAAAGCGTTTGATTCCTCCCAATTGTCACACCTCACATACTTTTCTCCTGTTTGTGAAGATAAGGTTGTGTTTACAGAAGAAGATTGTCTACCAGAGGTACTTTGACAGTAGGTACTCTTGGTTGAGAGATAGTTACTCAGCACAGAGTTATGCGAGAACCCACAGCCATAGAATAAAACAACTTTTATTTAGGACAACGCACAGTTTGCCATGGTACATATCTGTCCCTAAAGGCACTACTTCACCATCCCGATTGTGAGGGTAGGTGGAGTCGGCAGCCATTGTGTAGTGATAAAGGTGGTAGTTCAGTTCTTGCAGTGGTGGCTAGCAGCAGCTATTCAGTGCGCCTCACCCGGCTCAGGATAGCATGGCACTAGCTGTGTTGACTAAAGCTTCCAAGGGAAATACTGCTACCTCCTGAAGACACTAAACTAGTTCTGCTCCAAGCCTCTAGCCTTGAAGACAGAGTTGCTCTTTGCTAGGACAGCACCCTGGGTGCAAAGAAGTTTAGCGCCTTTACTGCTGCTAGTGAACACAATTAGGCAGCAATGAAGCGTTTGGTGTTCACACATTAGTTTTTGGCTGATTACATCATAGCAGTGACTGGCCTCAGAACACAACCATCTACACACCCCATGAGCTCACCCGAGTGACTCGCTGTTGGCTCTGTCACGCTGGGGTCAAGTTGCTTGTTTGGGGTGAACGGGAGATTTTTGGTGTTAGGCATTAAGGCGGGACATTGAGCTGGGAAGGTAGGGGAGTTTGTTGGATTTTAAAAACAGCACCTGCAGCGAGTAAAAAAACAAAACAAAAAAAACTTTACATGCATCACTAGAGCAAAGCAAGAGAGACACTGCTTTTTGCATGACTTTAATGCAGATCGCTCTATGTGTCTCTCTTAAAATTGGCACAGTGGGTTGGGCCGAGCTCGCCCATGCCAAAAGACGGTCCTGTTTGAAGCCTACACATGTGTCTGACTATTAGTTGGGCACATTTCAAAATGCTCAATCTGCAGACGGTATATTTGCAGCATACAGTACAATGCAAGCAAGCTTTAAGTCTACAGAGTCAAGAGGCCAACCACCAAAAACGCTCCCTTTGCAGAGGCTGCAAGCTCGTATTAACGAAGGACCACAAGCCCCACTCTGTATTACCATATATGCACCCACTTCTGGAGCAAGCATGCATTTGAAAGAGAATATTAATTACAGTGCACGATGCAATCACTTTGCAAACGAGGGGTGTGGGCTTTGCATTTGCTTTATCCAGGTTGGATCACATATTCAGCACAACCAGCCCCAGGGTGTCCTTTGTACGAGAAGTGGAAGTAGTACAAATGGCACACAGTGTGGCGGCAGGTAGGCGGTAGAGAACGCAGGGTGGTATTAGGCCTTATACAGCACTGTAATAGGCAGCTCCCACAAGGATTCTCCAATTACAGGAAGGCTGGGGTATTCAAGTAGACCTTTAATGTGGGGTGGTGGGGGAAGTGAATGACTTCCAATAGCATGTTTGCAGTCTAGGCACCCCTCCAGTCACGGTAGAAGTTTGATCACAGACGTGAACAGGAGAAAAGGCGCCATTTGCTATCTACTGCTTATGTAACTACACATGTGCCTACCTCTCAGCTCACCCTGCCTTTAACAGGTGACAACCACCCTTGCGGTCTTCAGCAGCCAGCCTCCCCTTCTTCATCCACCTTGCTGTTGGGCGCAACTAGTTTTGATAACTTTTGTCATATCTAGCTCTTCATGCGATTTAAACAGCAGATGTTATTCATTCCAGGTTTGCAGTGCTCAATTTACGACCGACCGCCTGAAGGACTGATGGTTGAAAGGGCTTTGCTAGGATACAAACTCAGACCCTTCCTGTGGATCAATGCTTTTTCAAGAAACGAATGTTAAACTCATTGAACTATTTTTCAAGTATTCCATTTGCAGTTTCACAACGGTGAGAAGAGTGAGGACAAACCAATGAATAAAAAACATGAACATTACTCATTTAAATATGACATGCTCTTTCATTAATGTTTATCCAGTGCTTTCTAAATATTCAGATTTAGATAGAGGTGATATATATATATATATCTATATCCAACAAAGCAAGTTGCCCACTCAGGTGGATAAAAATGTCACGTTTATTCGATGAAAGCTGCAATACAGCGGTCAGTACATCTCAAAACAACATCTCTGTATGCCAAAGCGTTTCGTGCTACCAAGCACTTTTTCACAGGCATGTTCTCGTTACAACGCCAAACAATTTTAAGCACCTGTTGTAATCCGGATACTGACCCCTGTGTTGCAGCTTTCATCAAATAAACGTGACATTTTTACCTACCTGAGAGGGCTCCTTCGAGTGGGCAACTTGCTTTGTTGGATTCGTTACGGCTAGCTCAGCCGTGGAGGAAGCCCTGTTGCAGTAGGCGGACCAATGGTGACACTGAACAGCGGTAATTAACAGTTGGACAGGAAGAAGTGATGAAAGCTCTAAGGTGCATCCCAGTGTGAGCGGTCATCACACCAACCCACTTTGGTGATTATGGACTATCATAAACGCAATGTCAAACAGACTCACTCGAGGACTACAGTAAGGCACTACGTATACCAGCAGGCTGTGTGCAGGAAGTGCAGCAGTCCACGCCCACTGGGGCGGGTATCAGGATTACAACAGGTGCTTAAAATTGTTTGGCATTGTAAAAAGCACATGCCTGTTAAAAAGTGCCTGGTAGCATGAAACGCGTCGGCATACAGAGATGTTGTGTTGAGATGTACTAACCGCTGTGTTGCAGCTTTCATCGAATAAACGTAAATTTTTTACCTACCCGAGTGGGCAACTTGCTTGTTGGATATATATATATATATATATATATATATATATATATATATATATATATATATATATATATATATATATATATATATATATTCCAACAAAAAGCCTTCAAGCTCTGAGAGAGCACACTGCGCTCTCCCCACCTCCGGTGTCGCTCGCATTGCTGGCCTTCAAAGCATTACTTTCATTGTCCGACGCGTTTAAGGCTGGTATGCCCCATCATCATGGACTCAGCACAGGGGGAAATGACAACTCACCACTCGCTCCATTCGACCATTTATTGAATGAAACACCGCCCTTAGCGGGCGTGGCACAGTCTTGACACCCAGAGGCATGCTGGTATATGCAGTCCCAAGAGAGTCAAGCATATTACAACCTTGAGTAGGCTCAGTCCCCCTGTATTATTAGCTTTCATATATTGGCCGTCATAGCATTACTTCCATTGTCCGACATGTTTCAAGGCTGGTACGCCCCTTTATCATGGACTCAGCACAGGGGGAAAAGACAAACCACCACTCGCTCCATTTGACCATTTATTGAATGAAACACTGCCCTTAATGGGCGTGGCACAGTCTTGACACCCAGCGGCATGCTGGTATATGTAGCCCCAAGAGAAGTGAGGGCTTTTCGTTCGAACACTTAAATTGCACGGCTACCCTTGGCCGCGGAGAGGAGCACCAATTTCGGCTCAGACTAGAAGTGCATCAGAGCGGAAAGGCTCGTGAAGGGAACCTTCCTTTCTGGTGAGCGCGCTCTCCCGAGGGTGATATTGCTCGCAACCTGACTTTCTCTCCTACTTAAGGAAATATATGATAGCTAATGACAGCTGCTGGGATATCATGAATCATGTTTGAGGGAAAACTGTTTTCTCATGATTTTCCCATAGAGGTTATGAAAGGTGCTCCAGAAGCTAAAATGCAGAGTATATTTTCTGTAGATTCACGCTATCTTTTTCAGCCATATGAAAATGAAGTCTGACATTCTGAGTAAATCATGTACTTCCAACAGGAGCAGCTTGTCAGTTGATTCCATTGTGTTCTACTGGAGCCCCCCAGAGTATTCTAAAGAACAACTAGAGCGCTAACAATGTTACTTATGATAGAAATATGGTACACTTGACGCCATGTTCACTGAATCAAACTGGTAGAACTTAAACATTTAATTTAGTACGGAACATATTGAGCGGGTTCAGTTTCTCGTAGACATTATGGTTAGTGCTGTAGAAAGAAAAATTCTGACATTTTAAGTGAGTTCTCGAATATCTTCCTCTTCTATTTCATGAAAAAATTCTGACATGCAGACTGAAACATACACTTTTAACACCAGCAGCAGATTGCCAGTTAACTCCCTGGTGATCAGCAGCTTTTCTATAGTGTTCCAATGAGCAACTAGAGTGCTAACATTCTGAATTCATGCCAAAAGTGTGGCACATCTGAACGTTACTTTGACAGAATGAAAGTAGAAAACATTTTATATGGAGGATACTGCAGTAAATGAGAAAATTATGGAGCTAGCACAATGGACCATAGAGGCAGAGGAATGGGGGCAAAGGCAGCAAACCAACCATGCAGTACAGGCAAAAGAGGCTGTGGCAACATGAAAGACCACCCAATGCTCGTAAGGCAGGTGTGTCAAACCCGCAATCCCAGGAAACGCACATACTTTTTGCCAAACAGTCCTTACAAAAAATCTGGTATTCCAGGAGTTGCTGCCACCACATCTTTATTTTATATATGTACCACAGCAGTAAAGTCAAAGTTAGGCCAAAATGAGTCATCTTCTGAAAATCGGGATGGGAAAATGTGGTAGAACTTACAACTTTTGAAAACTGTACTTGATAGTGGCACACAGAAATTGTATGTTTTATGTTGTATGGGGCTCCCCTTCATCAGGGCTGTTTCTGACCATTTGCACAATGATAAACAAAATAGTTAGCTGGTAACCAACATTAAAACTTGTCACAAGAAGAAAGCTTTGCCCTTTCTGGCATTTCCCTGAAGCCGGCTTTCTAGCGAAGGGGAGGTGGATATAAAGTAGCAATCTTGTGAATGGAGGGATCTCTCACCAAACCGGTTGTATCTTGTAGGAATAAACTGGTCATTGTATGAGGCAGCCCCTAGGATTCCAGCTGTGCAGACATTCAAAATAAGATTTAAAACACAGATTTTGTTTTAGACAGACTGCTAGATATAACATAACATACCTTTTATATTTGTAAAGCCACGTTATTACACTTTATTCTTTGAGAGCAACATATTTTCTCACATCAGTAAGATGTCTGGGACAGAAAAGCTACGCTTAATGTCCCTTTAGTGTCACAAGAACTCCATGTTGGGGGTATTTGTAACCAACTCCCACATATCTAACGATTAGTAAAAGTGCAACCAGGTGTTGTGTGTCTAATATGATGCAGAATTTAGTTTCAACCAAGTAGGAATAAGACCGCAGCTTCCTCTGTCAAATGAAACCAATGAGAGGAAATCAACAAACGTTCCACAGCAGCCTAATTCAATAACAGGGAACCCTGTTGGCAAGGCAAAGTAATAAGTCACTAAGGAATTTACTAAAGTAGACGGTATCTGGAAGAGGGTGGAGCTGAAGTAATTACTCCTAGGAAGGTGCAAACTCAAAGAACTGTAATTTTCTCAGGCGAGTACAGACCAATCACCAATATACTCAAGGAGCTATACAAGCCACGCAACCTAGGTCTCTTGGTCAAAGTTGGAAGGGGGCAGGCAAAATAATTGTAGCATTTGGCCACCCACTAAGCAGGACTACGTCAGGCAAAAAAACTCTCATTTATCTTCTGCAAAAACAAGTCTACAGTGTCTATTCATTGGTAATCTGGTGAGCAAGTAGTTTTCAATCATTAGATGTATGTATCTTTGCTGAGCGCTTTGAATATGTGAAAGGTGAGCCTCTAATTACAAACTTGCACAAAACTACTCTAAGACATGGTCACCTTCTAGGTTCACCTTTTTTGTTCCCAGATAGAACAGTTAAAGTAAAAAAAAGTGATAGAGAATGTGAACTGAAGAAAAGAAATAAAGACCCAAACATTAAAACTTGTTTAAAATCTCACTAGATTTTAAATGTTAACCCAGAAGTTGAAGCATGCAAGTATATGCAGGTAAGTATATGCAGGTGAGTATGTGGTGCTGGAGGCAAGGTACGCGTTTCTTTACACACCTTCTGTTGTGGTCTTAAGAGATTTCTGTACATAATCTTGTTTAAAGTAGTTGTACTTTATATTGAAAGCAACAGTTGTCAGGTACTGACCAGTTCCTTACAAGAGGCAAAGGCTAAAGGGGAGTTGTCAAAGATATCCTGGAGTCTACTACGGACAAAAATAAACTTCACAAAATAGTAAATATCCACAGACTTAGAGAGAACTGGACAGGTTATTTTCAGTGAACTCTAAATGCATATCCTCAGGTACAAGGCAACGGGTCTTTACATGTATCAAAACGTGTTTTGGACCAATGCATTCAAGTGTCTACCTTATAAGAAATGTGCTTTCTTGCAAATTATTAGAACTTATCCCTATATTAGTTTTTTTTTTTTTAAGTTGGACCATGTGTTTTTGTCAAAAACGTTTTGATTTTACAATTTGTTTTTGCATCACGTTTATGTAATTTAAGGGGCACTTTTAATAAAGATTTGATTCACATTTGCCATTTTCTATGGATTTTATAGGCAGCAAGTAAGCCTAAATTCAAACGCCACACAAGGTCCTTTCTGAAAGGATCAAAAACATACAGCCCAACATACATGCCTGACCGAAAACATGAAGAATATTTTACACCTTTTAGGCATAGTACATTTACGCACACATTGACTGCTGCTATGTAAGAATACCACAAGACTAAACTGCTGAGATGGTTTGAAATTCTAACTGGAGCACTGCCTGAACCGACCCGGAGGATTGCCACCCAGTTTACCTGTTTCCTTAAGTCCTGAGCCGATCTGTGAAGCGTATGGTGGCTAGCAGCGAGACCTTTGGCGGAGGAGACAGTATGTGGAGCAGGAGTGTGGTTAGTAGCAGCAGCGGCCCGCTCTCTTCGCCTCTCAACCCTCTGTTCAGCACTCCGCTCCTTCCCTGGTGTGACTTCTTTACTTTTGTGTTTCTGAGCAGATTCTTTTTCCCTTGGTGATTTGCTGTGCCCATTAAACACTGAAGAGAAAGCGAGAAAACTGTGTTAAAGAAATGCATTGAGAGGTTACAATTAGAGAAAATATGTCTACAAGATTCGACTAAAACAAATCAGACATTGGCTGCACCAACCACTGCATATGAAACACTTACTCATGAAGCAAAATGGAGACCCACGACACAAAAAACGAATGAATTCTAACACAAGCACACAGAGTTTACAAAGGAATGTCTAAACAAAAAAATGTAATTGAACGCAACAGAATGGATTTCAGTAAGATATGCAGGATCAAACTGATAGTCCGAAATAAAAGAACTAAGTCCGCTGCAAAGGAACAATGAAAAGGAAAAGTGAAATATTGAAACACGCAGTGTATGCTAGATTTCAATCTTTGGAAGCCAACAATTTTTTATCTCAAAATCATACCTCTGCATAACCTAAAAATATTGAACCCAACAAAACAAATCTACCCAGCAAGAAAAAACATTGTCTGCAAGCGCAAGCTAATTAAAGATTTCATTTGCAGATGGCACTGAACAATTTGGCATTGTTGTCTTGATGTAAAGTAGTTGTAATACTTGTTAAGAGTCTCCCAATGGAAATGTTTTTCTTGGTGATATTTGCCTCTCTTCTCAACAGCACCAGGGGCACGGGCACTCTGTGCAGCTCAGCTGGTGACAGTGAGTGGAAGACCAGCAGAGACTCGACAAATGACACGCAACAGTTAGCAACCATAAAAACACACTTACCTAAGATGTAGCATCTTCAAGTTGCATCAGTGTTTTGCATGTCATGATCACTTACATAACAGCAAGCAGCCACATGCACGAGTGGCTCAGGAGAGTGTCTGTCTCAAAGGCAGCCTGACTCAAATATTGGTTTTGATGTGTGTGTGGATCAGATGAGTGCTCCAGTTGAGTCACAGTGCACTAGATGCAGCATACAGCACAGGCAAGGAGCATGATTGGGAAAAAGTGTCGAGATGTGCGTGTTGTTAAGTAGGTACAGGCAGAGAGTCCACATGGAATTTCATGCGAAGAGCAAGAACATGGATGTGGCCCTGAAGTGGATCTTTAGGTATCATATAAGGTTGGCGGAGATGTCCTGTGATTACAGTAAGACAGGTATGAAGCAGCTGCTAAGGTGTTAGATGAGATGTTGCCACAGTAGCACATACCCATGTTAAAGAAACGTTTGAAAGGGATACATAGTCCAGGATGTTCACTGCTATAGTGGCAATAATGTACCTGGGAATAAATGGGTCAGGGAAAGCTAGAAAAATGCTGTTTTTTCTAATGCAGGAGCAATAGGAATTCCAGATTTCTGCAATCCGAAAGGCAAACGTCAAGTCTCGTATTGAGGCTTTTCATAACTATGTGGGGCTGCTTTTGGGGCAGTATTCTGGAACATTGAGATAAAGCGATAAAAGTCAGTTGGCACAATCACAAGGGTAGAGCAAGTAAATCAGGTACACTAATAATATAGTAACACCCAGGAAAGGCAGGAGATTTCTCTCCCTCAAAGTCAAACTGACCGCAAGACAATCCTATCCAAGATTAGAAAGGGACTGATTTAAAAAAAAAATCTGTCTTTTGATTTGGATCTATTTATTTCAAACAACGTCCTAGACGTGAAAGGTTTAGGAAGGGCTAAGCATGTAAGTGGCAGTAACCACTACTGCACTGGGAGCTTCTATTTCGGACTGTTGGAGGACCTTGCCTGTGGTAAACAATGTATGCCACTGAACTGAAGGCTGACCATGCTCTTCTGGTCCTCCTCTTTAACCCCTCCCATGCTCGTGACGGAACCGTTCCGTCACGAGCCTCGGGTGGGCTGTGCTGGTGACGGAACGGTTCCGTCACGGCCCGCTCGACGTGCCTGCGCGGCGCGAATTCCGTGCCTGCGTTGACGTTCTAATCGGCGGGCGGGTCCGTGACAGAACCGTTCCGTCACAAGCACAGCTCACCATTAGGGCCGTGACGGAGTGGTTCCGTCACGAGCACGGGACCGCCGCGCGGCCCCGCCTCCCCCTTAGCGCTGCGGCGGAATAGCCGCCGCAGCGAAGGGGTTAAGAGAATAGTATTTGGTCTCGCCTGAGCCAGCGATTGCGCTGCTCTGGCGAGACATTAGTGAGTGGGCTTTCAAAAGTCCGACCGGCTGGCCTAGAGCGTGCGGTTATGCACAAAATGACGAGCAGAGGCGCCATCTGGCTTTCCTCTCTCATCATGATGCGTGCACATCGCACACCACTCGGCTGCCTGCTTTCACTTTTGCCGTCGCGCGCGCGCACACCACTCGCGTTTTTGCGTGCTTATTTTCTTTCACTTTCGCGGCCTCGCAGCAGTGTCTCTTTCAGCCGAGGAAACAGATCTTGTGTTTTTTTTATGTATCCTGATTTCATTTCATTTCATTTCTTCCACCCTTGCTTTCCCAGTCCTCCCTTATACACTTCCCACTTTACCCCCATTCCTGTGTTCCCGGATTCCTTCGACTGTATGTTTTATGTATATCAACCTTTTTTTTTTACTGCTTTGTGATGGAGTAAAGGTCTACAAACCAGCCCCCCCCTCCTCCTCTCCCCCCATCACACAGTGACTGTGGCTTCGACCCTGCAGAGTGCTCTGCTGCAGTTCGGCTGGATTTGCGCAATATAAATATAGCATACTTCCCTACAGACATGACTGTCGAGCTTGCTCTCTTTCTTATTTGCCTGTTCTTTATTCTTTCCTTCTTATATTCCTATCTTTGTCCGTTTTTACATCCTTTCCCCCATCAATTTACTCAAACCTAAAATTACTTGATTTGCTTCCCTCTTCCCTCTTTCCTTGCTTCCGTTCACCATTCATAAAATATTCTCTCCTCGCTTCTTTCCTCCAAACCAATTCGCTCCTCCCTTACTTCTTCCCATCCTTCTGGCTCTCACCCCTTGCTTCCATCTCTCCCTCCATTTCTTTCCCCTATTTTCCTCTCTCCATGCCACGTCCCTCATCCTTTTAGTGCCTTTCCCTTCGCCCCCTTCCAGGACACGCACACACATCATGCTATATGGGCCTATATGTGATGCTTGGGGGCAGGTGGGGGGTGTTGACAGTAGAGGAATGTATGTATGCATACACATACGTTCCTTGTACCATTGTACAATGGTGTCAGCTTCTCTTTCAGTGCATTCATGCCTCCGTTATTCTAACACACTCGCAATCCTCACCCTTTCCCTGAATACATACGGACTCCTCCAGCGGGTAGGCACAAACATGCGCGAACCGGCCGCATGGACATGCTGTTCCTGTCCCTGGGTGCCCCTACCCCATTACAGGCACACAAGCTCGCAGTAAAGCCGCACCACGTGGCGCAATAAATCCGCCCTGTAAAGTGTGGAGCTCTGCAGAAAAGGCCATGTATATTTATTTGGTTCTTGTATTTTGAGGGCTTGCAGTGGAGCTGGCCTCCTAGGGGGGCGGTCTCTCGATGTACGGAGGAAAATGAAAAATACATTTGAAGCAAAAAAGCAATTGTAACAAAAACCCTTGCCTTTATTTTTTTTTCCGCTTCTAAATAAAGTGTGTTCTACACAGCAGCCCCACAGTGTCGGCTTCTTTGTTTTTCAGGATTTTGTTTGTGCAATATTTATGGGCTCCCGGTAATTTCTGGGACACTTTTGTACTCACTCAAGTTTGCACTTCTTACATAACTAAGCTGATGGCAGCGCTTACTGGTCGTAGGGCAAGCCATAAAAACAGAGAAGGGGTGCCTCAGGTGAAAGGGCAAATAGGCACATAAGAACCAAGCATTGGCATAGCCAATATGTCTCGCCTTTGGGACCTTATAAGTGTTTAGTTAAACAGCACAATTTCCTTGGTGCAACAACATCAACTGTTGCATGGCTAAACACTTAGAAGGTCCCAAAGGCGTCGCAAGACCTATAGGCTAAGCCAATGCTTGTTTGAGTCATGTCACGGAGCCAAAGAAGCAGCCATTATTTCTTCCACAGTGAAGTATATCCCACCACTGACTGCAGAGGAAATGTGCAGAGAAAGTAAGTCTCCTCTTTCAATTCGAAAGAAAGATCAACTGGCACGAAACACAGCTGTGGGATTTCTAGATCGCCGTGGCATGGTTCAAAGCCACATCTTCGTTGTGGAGGCAGGTTTTTCAATCGTCTCAAAGATGCCTGGAAGAATTATCGAACTGAAGTATGTTAACTGCTTTTACAATGTTTGAGTATAATATAGTTACAGAGTAAATAAGCTTTATTTCAGGGAAAAGCAATTCGTTTAGAATCTTGCATCTTTTGGCTCCAATAACTCCGGAAGATGTAACCAAAGACAGTCAGCTGTGTACTTTGTCAAGCTACCAAAAAATCCCAAGTATGTAAAACTGGCTATATTCATGATATATACATATAGGATTAATGTTTGGTAATCCTACATTTTAGTCGTATAATCTAGGATAAGGGTACTGCCATAAGATATCATAACCATGTAGGAGGAGTGTTTTGTAAAAGTCACCTTAACAAGAGAATTGCACAAAAGAAACAATATATTTAGTTGGTTAATACTTTATATATTACTTTTGAACATAACACCTATTTTGGTTCACCTTTGGTTGGAAAAACGCAATGAACAAGTTGCTTACATTCAATAACAATCTTCCTGGTAGATACTCCATCTACCTGCAGATTCCTCACTCATCTTTAACCGCATGCGTGCGGGCGGAATTCCGCTCGCACGCTGAGATTTGCGGAACCGCATGTTACGTGACGAGCTGGGCTCGTCATCAGCGTAGCAGGAGGCTACCTCATGACGAGCCCAGCTCGTCATGAGCGTGGAAGGGGTTAATCTCATTCCGAGGCAAAATTGGATCCAGAAACCTGAAATGGCTCTTCTGCACCGCTAGGTGGCGTCTATGCTCTAATCAAGCTCTGTCATTCACCCCATCACAATGACGTCAGGTTTCCAGCTTTTTTTCCATCCCTTTGAGGCAGTGATAAGGCTGACAAGACTGAAGGAATTTTAGTCTACCACAACTAACTTGGATCTTAGCAGTTGTACGACACTCAAAAGAACATGGAGGCGGGCAGTGTCAGTATGGATTCAACAGACAGATGAAAAGTATCCACCAGAAATATAGTTAGCAAAGTTCCGTAACTTGCTCCTGCAATAAATACTTCTACCTACAGAGTCCTGAGCTCTTAAATCAATACCCAAGTAGAGGTGAGCAAGCCACTGAAAGCTCGAGCCAGATGCTTAGCTCTACTTGAGGTCCTTTTGGACCCTTGAGCCCAAAACAAGGAAAGCTTTCATCATGTGGCATCTGCCCGCCACCTAAGCACCAACCCAATGTGTCAAGAATTAAAGAAAGCCTTAACCTTAAATGAAAAAAAAAAAAAGGACAGACATAACGATCTAGTGGTTGAATCGCACAACGTGAAACCAGAAAATGCTGGTATGTCCCCCAGATTCCATGCTTAAATTGTGGGATCCCAGGTAAATATTTGTATGTCACGGTCTCCTTTTTCTAAATTATCAGACATGAGAGCACCTTAAAATACATTACTTCAGGATGCTGGATAGACTAAATCCTTGAGTGTTTGTATTTCATAGACTATAACGTTGCTTCATCTATCGTAAGAATCCAGGGCAAATACAGGGTACATGTGACAAGTGATTTGTCTCTTACCTCACTAATGAAATTGTCGTCAGGGCTGGGGGAGAAGGAACAGCCCTCTCTGTGGTGAAAACATGGACTGAAAACCATGCTGCAGCATAAGCAAATACCCAACATGGAAACACCTAGGGTCAGCGCTGAAGTTGCTTTCGCGCCATGGTGAAATGGGCTCCTTCAAAGGGTCCTTCTTGGAGAGAGCATGGTGGCTCTTTATAGAGTCGAAGCTCCAGCGGGAAATTACCTGATTCTGAATCGTCTTGCCCTTCTTGGTGTCACCATAGCACAGGAAAAGTTGGTAATTGGCCCTGAAACATGCAGGTCAGTCATAAGAATGGAGAACCCTATAAGGATCCAGACAGTTCAGCATTTCCTCCTTAGTGGGATGAGAAATCGGACACAATGTGGGCCGAGTGTCGGACCTTCTTTCATTTAAAAAATATCTAAAAACATGATCGTTTCACTTCTAACTCTAACCTGAAATCCGACCTGTGTAGGCTTCACAAGTGGAGAGATCCCTTCGGGAGGATTTGTGTGCTTAATAAATGCAATTAACAAAACATAACGTAACACTGAAACACGTGAAATGGAACGACTACCTTAGGAAGAGTGGAATGAAGCTTTTCTCTGCAGACAGCTTGCCTGTAAAACATGTTATGAAGGTAGACCGACAGACAATGCTTGCAGCTCGCTGACACACTGAGCACAGGTAACTGATCAGGAAGAGACTTTTCAAAGACCGCAGCCTCAAAGGATAACCATGCATGGGCTCGAAGGGCAAGTACATCAGTAAAGTGAAGTCCAAATTAAGAGACTTGGAGAAAAGGGAAGCAAATGGGTCAACCCCTTTAAAAATCTCATAACATAGAGAAGGATGAACCACGGAACTAAGAAAGGGTGCAATGGCTGACAAAGAAGCTTTAACAGTGCTCACAGCAAAGTCGTACCAGGCAATAGATGGGGCAAAGCACAAAACTGCTGTTAAGCACACCTTGAACGGATCGATTGCCTCCTGGGCACACTAAGCCATGCAACAAGACCACTGACTCGAATAAATTGGGTAGAGGGACGTTGAGTTGACAAAATGAAGCCAACTAATTCTGCACACCGGCCAAAAGAAATCAGAAAGCCTCACTTGTAATTCCAGGTGTCAAGGTGGAGGTTCAGATACAGAACCTGCCCCTCCCACTTCGAAAGGAAATCCATCTTGAGCAAAAGCGTAAAAGAAGAAACATGGACAGGCGAAGCAGATCCGATTACTAAACACATTGCGGCAATTCTGGCGCAATCATGAATATCTGGGCACTGTCCTGATACCGCTTCCTGAGGGGCACAAATGGATCAAAAAACCTCTGGGGTGAAGATGGCACCTTTATTTAAAAAAAAAAAAAAAAAAAAAAAAAAAAAAAGAAGGAGAGAGACCCTTGGTTACCCAAAGAACTAGGGTTCATACAAGAACTATATAAAGAGGAAGTGAATTGAACCCAGAGGACATTCTTTATATAGTTCTTGTATGAAGATGGTGCCGACTGAGCTAGCTGGCTCACATGATTAGGAAGCGCACCACATAGCTCACAGCCAGCCACACACAGTGAACCTGAGCGTAGGACCACAGCTTCATTGTCTACAGGCACATAAGGCATGATCCAGCGCTTCCCCACTTGTTTGCAAACCACATCGCAGTCATGTTGTCTTTCGGGACCGGAACGGACTGGCTGCAGATGGAGAGCAGGAACACCATAAGAGCCCAGATCGCACAAAGCTCGAATAGGCTGATACGAAACTTCTTCTCCAAGGGATACAAAAGGCTTCTGATCTATAGTGCATAAAGATGACCAACGCTACTGTGGATTCAGGAATCGGTCACCACTGGGGCCACTGCTAGTGGTGCTTTCCGCCTGTGAGGGGACCAGCCACCATCGCAGACCCAGAGCAATCTCCAGGGAAATCCAAATGTCACTCTTGAGGAATTTACCCGGCTTACTAGAAATAGAGGCACCACCGAAGTGCAAACATGTCACAGAGTGTGAGGAACCAGTAATATGCATGAGGCAAGCAGGCCCAAAACACTCAGAACTGTCAGGACCCAAAGAAAAATTCCCTCCCAAAACATCAGGATAACCGTGAACCTGCTGGGGAGGCCCGAAGACCTTCAGATAGACCGACTCCAGCAGTGCCCTGATGAACAGGAGACACTGGCAAGTCTGGAGGTGAAACTTGGAAAGTTGATGGAGAACCCCAGATCAAACAGAAGGGAGATATTGAACTGCAGGTTATCAGACACCAGCTGCACACACTCCGGAGCACCCATAAACCCCTACCCAGTGTACTTCTGCCACAGGGCCACCCCTGCCATCGCACCAGAACTACGACGGATAATCAACTGCACTCTTGAAACAGGCATGTTCCCTCCACAGAACCAACGACTCAAGAACTACGGGTCCATCTCCCTCCTTCCCTTCGCCGCCAAAGTCCAAGAAGATAGTCAACATCCAGCTAACCAACTTCATAGAATCCACCGAAATCCTTATCACCTCCCAATCATGCTTCTGCGGCAACCAAAACACCAAGACCACCCTCCTAGCTGCCACGTACAACATTCGCACACTCCTCGACCAAGACCACACTGCAGCCCTCATTCTACTCCACCTCTCAGCTGCCTTCGACACAGTCTCCCACCGCACACTCCACAACGCAGCCATACAGTGAACTGCCCTAGACTGGATCCGCTCCTTCCACGCCGGCTGAACTCAAAGAATCAGATTCCCGCCCTTCCTCTCCCAACCTACAGAGATCAGAGGCGGAGTACCCAAAGGATCCTCCCTCAACCCCATGCTCTTTAACATCTACATGGCCCCCCTCGCAACCATCGTCAGAAAACATGAACTCAGCATAGTATCCTACGCCAACGACACCCAGCTCATCCTCACCAAGGAAAGGATATCACCAGGAGCCACTTCCAGGAAGGAATGAAGGACGTTGCAACCTGGATAAGCAACAGCTGTCTGAAGCTCAACTCAGAAAAAACGTGAGTCCTCATCCTCGGACCCACCCCCTCTGCGTGGGACAGCACCTGGTTGCCCCCAGCACCCCACCCCTATGGACCACGCCCATAACCTCGGCATCATACTCGACTCCTCCCTCACCATGAACCAACAGATCCACGCGCTTCAACACCCTCCGCAAGATCTTCAAATGGATCCTCCCCCCGAATCCAGGAAGACCGTCATCCACGCACTCATCACCAGCATGTTGGAATACGGGAACACCCTCAACGCCGGAATCAACAAATCTCTACTGCACAAACACCAGACCATCCAGAATGGCACAGTAATACTCGTCCTCAGCATCCCATGATGAGACCACATTATCCAACACATACAAGACATCCACTGGCTCCCCGTCGAAAAAAGAGTGACTTTTAAGCTAGTCACACACACCTACAAAGCCCTCCATGACACCGGACCCCAATACTTTAATGAAAGAATCTCCTTCTACGCCCCCAAGAAAAAAACTCTGCTCCGCTGACCAGGCCTTGGCCGAAATCCCCTACATCCATAGAGCCAGAACAGGAGGCAGATCCTTCTCCTACATCGTGGCCAAGACCTGGAACAAACTCCCCCCTCAGCATCAGACGAAGACCCACACAGCAAGCACTCAGGAAGAGCCTCAAGACCTGGCTTTTCGTATGACCGGTGCTGCCCGAATCCCCCGCGCCTTGAGACCCTCTCGGGCGAGTAGTGCACTCTATAAATTCCATGATTGATTGATTGATTGAGCTGCCACAAGTTCAACTTCAGCCGTCAGAGTAACAAGAGTACAGAGATTCTCAAACTACAAAAATGAGCTGAAACCACTGATAACATTCCTAAAGCCTGGCGGCGGGCTTAGGTTAAACCAACAGTACCACTGAAAATGCATAGCCAGTGGAACCTACCCCATACTTCCAGTGCAACTGTAGAATCAGTATACAAAAACAAGTGTCCTGCTAGTCGACAGGCATCATCCAGGCTTTTCAGCTAATGAAGAAAACCTACAGCAGGGAAAACAACTTGAAGTTTTACTTGATGAGAAACACATTCAAAACATGAAGGTACAGAAAGGGAAAAATACAAAAACCTTTCTCAAGCACAAAAAAAAAATGGAATGGCATCCCAGCCCTATCTTCTTATCTGAAACCAACGCCACACCACCTTTTTTCAAGAGGGCAAGAACCTTTTGCTGCAGAATGTCAGCATGGATGTACGACATGATAGAGGATGGGGAACAAAAGGAAGCATTTCTTGGATGGGAAGGGCCTTGATTTGCTAGACTATTTGCAAGACACAATGGTTCGTAGTGATATGGACTGACCGTGTTCCAAGTGATAGGACCTCCTCACCCCCACATGTCACACATGCACCCTCAATGGCAGACTAAAGTGGTTTTGTGGGATGGTGGGGAGGAAGAGAAGGAATATGGGTGCCCGTGATGTCTTCTTGAACCCCTGCACCCCGAACAGCTCCAAAATATCTTAATGACCTACTGCACAGGGTTGATGTTGCCAAATGGGCAGACCTCACAAGTATTTAGTGATCTTCTAGTACTTTGGTGGAACTGGGTGCAGGGCAGCGAGCCCCAAGCACCGTGTTTCATCGCTGCTTGAAGTACTCAAGGGTGAACAGCATGTCCAGAAGGTTCCCTTGGACATCTTCTGAGAACAGAGTGCAGCTCATCCAAGCATGGCAGTGGTTGGCAATGGAAGAGCCCATTGACTGTGCCTCCAAACCTGCAATGTCCAAGCCACATTGCGGATTTTCTTTGGAGCACTCTGCCTGCATACAACATCTTTAAAATGGTCATTGAGGTGACAAGGGAGAATCAGGATAACCAGGTCACTCAAGGAGGGGGAATAATATGCTAGAAGGCAAGCTGTTTGTGAAGTGAAAGGAAAATGCTACTTACCAGTATGCATCTGTTCTTGGCATGTAGAGCTGCAGATTCTTACACTGTGCATTAGATCGCCACCTGGTGTTGGGCTCGGATGACTGCATGTTGTCGTCTTGGAAGAAGTCTTTGTAGTCACGAGATAGGTGACTCCTCCCTTGGACGATAGTGCGCATGGGCATCGACTCCATCCTTAGATTGTTTTTCGCCATGATGGGAAATGATGGAGTTAGTAGAAAATAAAGAAGGGATGTTTATGCGTGTATATCTAATTAAGATAGAACTGGAACAGATACAGGCCCCGGGGAGGCGGGAGGGCGTGTAAGAATCTGCAGCTCTACATGCCAAGAACAGATGCATACTGGTTAGTAGCATTTTCCGTTCGAGGCATATGAGCTGCAGATCTTACACTGTGCATCGATTGTACAGCAGTGCCCCCCCCCCCCTAGCGGTGCTCACCTGTATCTGTTGCAGTAGTTTGAAAGAGTTTTGAGGACAGCTTGGCCTACTGCAGTGTTTAGTGAAGGTGTGTGTTGTAGACCATGTTGCTGCCTTGCAAATGTCTTCTAGGGGAATGTTCCCTAAGAAAGCCATGGAGGCTCCTAGTTTGCGTGTGGAATGCGCTCTAGGAGGAACTGTTAATGTACGTCTTGCTTTGTGATAGCATATTTGTATACATTTTACAATCCACCTTGCAATTCCTGCTTTAGAGATGGGGTTGCCTTTATGTGGTAGAGAGAAAGCTACAAACAGTTGCTTTGTTTTACGAAAGGATTTGGTCCTATCAATGTAATAGAGAACAACTCTTTTTACATCTAGTGTGTGTAGAGCTCTTTCTGCTATAGAGTCTGGGTTTTGAAAAAACACTGGCAACTCTACTGATTGATTTAGATGAAAAGGAGTAATTACTTTAGGAAGGAACTTAGGGTTAGTACGTAGAACCACTTTGTTACGGTGTAATTGTAAAAATGGTTCCTGTATAGTGAAAGTTTGAATCTCACTAACTCTCCTAAGAGAGGTAATAGCATGGAAAGCGGTTTTCCATGTGAGAAATTGCAGTTCACACTTATGTAAAGGTTCAAAAGGGGGCCCCATGAGCCTTGTAAGGACAATGTTTAGGTTCCACACTGGAGAGGGTGGTAATCTAGGAGGAATGATTCTCTTTAATCCTTCCATAAAAGCTTAGATTGCAGGTACTCTAAATAACAACATATGTTGTCTGTTTTGTAGATATGCTGCAATGGCTGCAAGATGTAAATGTATAGATGAATATGCTAGATTACATCTTTGTAGATGGAGAAAGGTAGCAGATGATGTTCTGGATGGAAGCATCTAGAGGATCAATTTGATTATTAGTGCAGTACATGGCAAATCTCCTCCATTTTGCAGCATAGCAAGCTTCTGGTCTTCTGGCTTCTTTAATGATATTCATACAGTCTGGTGGCAGGTTAAGGTAACCAAACTCAGACTTCAGGAGCCATATTGCCAGATTCAGTTGACTTGGATCTGGATGTCTGATGTCTCCATGGTTCTGCATTAGCATGGATGGTGTCAGACACAGTCTTTGGTGTGGAACTAGAGAGAGTTCCAGCAGTGTGCTGAACCATGGTTGGCGTGCCCATGTGGGAGCTACTAGGATGAGTTTGAGAGACTGTTGTCTCAGCTTGGGTACTACTAGTGGTATTAGTGGTACTGGCGGAAAAGCGTACGCAAATCTGCCTGACCAGTTCATCCATATCGCATTGCCCTTGGACAGCCGGTGTGGAAACCTGGCGGCGAAGGTTGGGCATTTTGCGTTTTTGTGTGTGGCAAACAGATCTATGTCTGGATGACCCTACTTGTTAAAGAATGGTAGAATAACTTACAGATGTAGTTCCCATTCGTGAATCTGTTGTGTCTGTCGACTTAACAGATTTGCTATCGGATTGTGAACTCCTGGAAGGTGTTCTGCAAGCAGATATATGTTTTGTGGAATGGCCCATCTCCAAATGTTCTGCGCGAGCTGGGACAGTTGCAGGGAATGTGTGCCTCCTTGTTTTTGAATGTAGTACATGGCTGTCATGTTGTCTGAGCGGATCAAGACAGCTTTGTTCTGTACGTGTACTTGGAAGTATTTCAGTGCTAGGAATACTGCTAGCCGCTCTAGGTGATTGATGTGAAGCACTTTTTGTTGAGCAGTATGGTGGAGCAGATGGGCTCCCCATCCTGTGAGGGTTGCGTCTGTTGTCAGTACTATTTGTGGAACAGGTTCGAGGAATGGCCGCCCTCTGGACAAGTTTTTGGTGTTCCACCACTGCAGAGAGCGATGTGTGTGGCGGCTGTCCACCAACACCAGGTCTGAAAGTTGTCCTTGAGCCTGATTCCACTGATGTGCTAGGCATTCCTGCAATGGGCGCATTTGCAGTCTTGCAAATGGTACAATAAAAATGCAAGATGCCATCATGCCTATTAGTTGCATGAACACTCTGGCTGGGAGAGAGTGTTGGTTTTGGAACTTTGTGACTAAGGCTTGAATGCTCTGTATCCTGGCTGGACTGGGATAAGCTAGAGCTGTATTGGTGTTTATGGTAGCCCCTAGGTATTGATGTACATGAGAGGGCTGAAGATGTGACTTGGTGTAGTTGATTGTAAACCCTAAGTTGTGCAGTGTTTGAGATGTTTGTAGGACACTGCTTGTCTGACTTGGCTTTTATGAGCCAATCGTCCAAGTATGGGAAGACGTGGATATGTTGTCTTCTGAGATGTGCTGCTACTACTGCTAGGCACTTTGTAAACAATTGTGGTGCAGTTGTGACCCCAAATGGAAGGACTTTGAACTGATAGTGTTTTCTTTGTACAAATCGGAGATACTTCCTGTGAGAAGGATGTATGGGAATGTGGAAGTAGGCGTCTTTGAGGTCTAGTGTGGTGAGGTAATCGCATTGTTGCAGCAGTGGGAGCACTTGTTGTAAAGTGATCATGTGAAAATTATCTGAGTGTATATACACATTGAGATGCCTTAGGTCTAGAATTGGTCTTAGTGTCCCGTCCTTCTTGGGTATTAGGAAATAAAGTGAGTAAACCTCTGGTCCTTGATGTTGCAATGGAACTAACTCTATTTGCGTCTTTTTGTAGCAATGAGAGAACCTCTTGTTGGAGCAGTGTTAGACGTTCTTTGGACATTGGACGCTGTCTGGGTGGTACATGTGGACGTGTAGCTGTAAGCGCTAGGCAGTAACCATACTGGATAATTTGTCTTACCCACTTGTCTGTTGTAATGGAATTACAGACAGGTAGGAACTGTGTTAATCTCCCCCTACAGGAGTGGAATGCTGTTGGGGGAGCTGAAGGAAGTCACTGTTTAGTGGTGGAGGAGGTTTGATTGTTATTACCTCAACCTCTTCCCTTGTTGTTGTTGTAGCCTCTGTAGCCTCCTCTAAAGTATCCTCTATTGGAGGATGGTTGTGTACATGTCTTAAAGGAAGCTGAATTGTCTGCTCCAACTTATTTGGAGCCTCCTCTGTAGAAGGAGCGTCGAAAGGAGCCTCGTGCTTGGGTGGACTGCAGAGCTCCCATTGACTTCGCTGTATCAGTGTCTTTCTTCATTTTTTCAAGTGCTGTGTCTACCTCTTGACCAAACAATTGTTGTTGGTTGAATGGTTGATTTAAGATTGTAGTTTGCTTAAATCCTGAAATGCGTAGCCATGCGTGATGTCTAAGGAGGACTCTGGTGTTTATTGCTCTGGATGCAGTGCGCGCTACATCAAGTGCGCATTTAATAGAGGCATTAGATATAAGCTTACCCTCTTGTATGAGGTCATTTGCTTGGGCCTTATATTGGTCAGGTAGATGTTGTAAGAGCTTCTCTAACTGATCATAGTGAGTCCTGTCGTATCTTGCGAGGAGGGCCTGTGTGTTAGCGATGGGCCATGTATTGCTAGCTTGGGCAGCTATTCTTTTCCCTGAAGCGTCTATGATCTTTGATTCTTTATCAGGAGGTGGTGCTTCGCCTGATGTATGGGAATTTGCTCTTTTCCTAGCGTTTGAAACTACTAGGGAGTCAAAGGGTAGCTGTCCTTTAATGTAGGCAGGGTCCCCAGGTGCTGGTCTGTACTTTTTCTCTATCCTTGGGTTTATGATTCTAGCTCGTACAGGATCTTTAAACACTTCTGGTACATGCTTAATGACTCCTTTAATCATTGGCCGTATTTGCACAGATTTTTGGGAGTGTTCAAAAGTGTCTAATAAAAAATCTTCCTCTGCCTCATCTGAATACATGGTGACATTTTGATAGATGGCAGCCCTATTAATTAAGTGTCCAAACCCAATATTGTCTTCTGGAGGAGATGGTTTAGATGGATATGTATGTGGGTCAGGAATATCTGGCACATCCTGTGGGTTTGGATACTCCCAGTCTGGTGAACCTGTTGGGTAGGGAAAAGGGTCATCTGGGTCTCTCCCTCCCCCATACTCATCATCATCAACATCCTGAGGAGGTGTATGTTGTGGAGAATGAGGAGAATTTTGAGGTGAAATGTTTAAAGGAAGAGGAGGAGAAGGAGAAACAGGAGAAGAAGGGTGCATAGGAGATGTGGCAGAATCATTCTTCTTGACAGGCACTGGAGGTGTAGGTGCTGTATCTGACTTCCTCTTCCTGTGTGGTGTAGTGGAAACATGTCCTGTTTCTGGTTCAATGTAGATCCTTTTATGTAAAGGATCTGGTTGTAAAAGCTCCTCTTCTTGAGGCACAGCCTTCGGCGCTGATTTTTTCAGTTTTGAACCCGTTTGTTGCTTGTCTTTAGCCTTAGGAGCTGATGTGGAGTCCTTTGGCGTAGATTTCGGCACTGAAGATATTGTTTTTGGAGCCGAAGCCTGTTTCGTGGACTTAGAAGCATCAGAAGCAGGCTTTGTCTGTTTCGGCATCAAGGGTATCGGCTTCGGAGTGGAAGCTGTTTTCGGGGCATGGGAAATAGGCTTCGTTGTTTTCGGAGCCACTGTCTCTCGGAGTCGACGGTTTCGGAGTATCTTTCGGAACCGGAACTTCTTTTTGTTTCGGTGCCGAAGGAGCAGGTGGTATCGGCACATGCGGTCTGCTCGGTATGGAGCTACCGGAATCCTTCATTATTTTCTTCGGAGCCGGGCTCGATGGCGGGGCTTTTGAAGTGTTTTTTCGGTCTCGACTGGGCCCCGCAGGCGGAGTGTTGACCTTTGCCTTCGATTTTGGTGTTTGGGCTGGGGTAGGGGCAGTGGTACTCACGCGTTGACCCGAAGGTATGGAGTCATCAGACATCTGCCTCGGATACGATCTGGAGATCATCGGAATCTTCTTCTGGGACGCATGGACCTTCGAAGATATCCACCGGTTCCGGAGCTGATCTCTGCATATCGCATCGACGGGCCCTCCGATCTCGAATTGTCTTCTTCGATCGAAAGGATGCACAGGCTGTGCAGCTGGATTCATCGTGTTCTGGCGATTAGCAGAGGTTACAGACCTCGTGATGGTCACTGTGTGGAAATTTTGCTCCACACTTGGGGCATCTTTTGAATGGCGTCCTTTCCATGAGGTGTAGGCCTCACGGCGTGGGTAGGCCCAACGGCCCGCGTCGACGACCGGAATCGAGCTGATGAAGTCGAGTCGATGTTTATCGATATTAAAAGATGTTTGAAGAAAAAAAATTTGCGTCGAAGTACTTGAAAAGTAGATTTCAAACCGGAGCGGAAAAGTTTCATCCGAACCCAGTGGCGGAAAAAAACAATCTAAGGATGGAGCGGATGCCCATGCGCACTATCGTCCAAGGGAGGAGTCACCTATCTTGTGACTACAAATACTTCTTCCAAGACTACAACAACATGCAATCATCCGAGCCCAACACCAGGTGGCGATCTAATGCACAGTGTAAGATCTGCAGCTCATATGCCTCGAACAGCAAGGCTTCCTGGTGAGATTTTCTTCCCCATGGCTTCAATCCTTTGGCTCACTATAAGGGAGCAGAGGTGAAAAACATATCCGGGTATTGCTTAGATGAGGAAGAAGCCAAAGGCAGAGGGCTCTCTCAGGTAGGATAAGCTGTTAGACATTTGGGGTCCCCAAGCATTGGGTGATGGGTGCCAGGGAAAAGTGTGGTTCTGGGCTGGAGCAGAGGCTGGCTTGCTGCATAGACCAAGTTAGGGGGCGATCAGCACCTTGTTGAATGAGAGTAGAGCCTCAATGGACAAGGAAGCCAACTGTAGAATCTCAGTGAGGACATTAGCAATATTCTCGTACACAAGCAATAACAGTTCAAGCACTTCCGCCGCTTTGGGCAACACAGCCATAATTGAACCAACCTTCTCACTTGGGGACCCAGAAATACATTTCCACCTTCTTAGAGTGATCCAGGCCATGGATGCCCAGACAGTCATCTGTATCCTTAGCAGTGAGGTAGTGTATGGGAGTTGTCAGCCTCACTGCTCTCATCATCATCCTCAGGGTACACAAAATTGGGGATCTGATTAGGGTCAGCATCAGGGCCCTAATATTTATCATGAGGCAGAGGTTTATTAGGAGACTCCTCCTATCAACTGTTGTACTTTATGTAAAGACATGAATAGAATTTACTTATTTCCAGAAAGTTTGCTAATCCCTGTAACAGACCTGAAGCCGGTGTTGATGGTGAAGCCACCAGAATGCCATCAGCAGAGGAGGTGAGTCAATCAGCGACATGGATGGAGTGGCTGCGGGATGCCATGGAAGCTTCTCGAGTCCCACCAGCTAATCAGCGCAAGTTGGAGTGGAGCAAACCATCTCCAGGATGAAACCCGCAATCGGTGCAGGTTTAGTGGCAGCACTGGAAAGTATGGGAGTGGTGCAGGGGACTTTGGGACCAACGGTGGCACCAGGGACGAAACTAGCACCAAGGTAATCAGCAAATCGACTCTGAAGTGGCTGTCGGGTCCCGGAAAGATGAAGTCACCTGGAGCAGGAGCATAGTCGGGAAGCCAGAGTCCCTTCTCTGCGGCTGTGTGTGCCTCTTCCTGACTTTACATTTTTTTTTAGGGGAGGCCCGCATTGAGGACTTACAGTTCGAAGTAGAGTCTGAGTGCTGCACAGGCCAAAGCAGTTTTCCCTTAGTATTCATTTAGAGCTTGCACCATAAAGAGCTTGGCCTCCACTCTTTGATGGAATTGACGTGAATGCAGCCGCAATTTTCACATGAATTGGAGTTTAACTGGGCACCAGAGACAGCCATCATGCAGCTCCAAGAACAACATCTATTTATTGCAGAAACTGAACCATTTAATTCCTGAAATCTTGGGGTGAGAAATCTCTGAACCCCTGCTTTAGTAAAACAACTCGAGGAAAATGTGCCAAGACAAACTCCACATGCGGGATGAGAGGCACAGGAAAAATAAATAGTCGTTGCGGTGGTACCTTATACAGTCTAGTCATGTCCTATCCTTGTGGAGCCCAGGGATAAGTCAGAGCTGGGATGCCACCTAGCAGCTATTTCAACTTTCCGTATGCAGTCTGGTGCCTGGGGTGGATTCAAGAGCGGAAGAACCTGCAGGCAGAATTATCAATCAGAATAATAAAAAAAATACCATACCTGTTAATAAAGCCCCTTTCCAGTTGGAATGGTATAATTCAAGTGAATTGCAGTGTTTGAAAACACTGCTAATTGTGAAATCCCTATAGGAGGTCCGGGACTGCGCAGAGATCCAAGCCTAGTGTTGGTGCCAGACGTTCGCTGAGTCCTTGCCTCTGTATTAGCGGCAGTGACCTAAAAGTCACTTGTGAATCAGGGACAAAATGAATTGGAATGCAATCATATTTGCAAAGCTCAACAAATCCATTGGGGGTGAGGGGGTAACTGAGTGGACACAGCTGGGTTGGACAAATAGTAATGTGCATGTCTGTTTGCCCAGCCTGATACGGCCGTCCAAATGTACATGTGCACTTGTAAGTGCCCACCACCCCTGCCTGTTATGGACCGGACCCGCCCCGCACGCACAGTCAGCCAGAGCCCCTCACAGAAAAATAAAATATTGCTTTAGTATCATTTGATTTTTCGCCGACTGACTCGGACCAGTGGGGCGAAGCTCCTCCGCCATTACAGAGGAGCCCCCGTTGTAGGGCAAATACGCCCTCCCCAATTTAAATCCCCATTGGCAGAGGTATTGCATCAAGATCGTGCAAGAAACTAAGAAAAGGCCTGCTCACCCGTAGCCCTCGTCTACATCACGCACAAAAAAGGCATCAGTCTCACCCTTATCTAGTCTGGATATTCAAAATCTAATTCCCATCACATTTGTTAACCACTCATCGCAATGTCATCCCCTATGAGTGCATAGAATCTTATCACAAAGGACAAAAGCTCAAATATCCTGCATCCTCCAGGACAATGAAAGCAGGTTTCTACTCACAGGATAACCAAGGGGCCTGCATTCATGAATTACAGACTGCTAGCAGCTCAGTAATGTGAGGAGGCCAGTGGCCTTCCGCTTCCTATGCCAAGCAACCGGATAAAATTAATGAAACGTGTTTAGCATCAGCTGGCTGCTTGAGCTAATCAGATGCTATAGCGCACATGACCTACCGAGACCAGCTTTTGAGGTTGGCAACTCAATTTTGCCCGTGGCAGTAAAAGGATGTCAAGATGACTGTTGGACCACAAAGTCAGTGTTCAAATTTCTGCCTAATGTAATCTATTGACACAGTATGTAGTCATTGCCGCTTAGCCTCCAACTCCCCTCCCCGCACAGACCTACATGTTTCCATTCAGACACGACCAAGAAATGGAGGAAGGAAACGCAGAACACTGAAACATCAATGATGAGGTTTTTGTTTAATTTCTTTGAGTTGCTATTGCTCTCTCTTCCGTCCTAGTCACTTATCGTACCCAAGTTATATTAACAATAGTGTAATTGTGGTTTCAGAACTGAAACTTATAAAATAATGTAGTGCAAAGAAATAAACACAGACATTAAGCTGTTCTTGACAACTTTAAGATGTTTTTCAAAACATCATTATTTCTAAAAAGCGTTTAATTCGGGTTTCCTTTAATGCCACCTTATCCTTTTGTTCCCCCCAACAGTGATAAGATTGTGCCAGGGTTCTCAAAGCAATGCCACAGTCTCTTTATATAGAAGGACCTCTGGTTTTGGACAAGGAGTATTTCAGCAAAAAATAATGGACAGAATGCTGAATTAATCAAACATTCACCCCCAGTCGAGAGGTCTGGGTTAAATCCATTGTTCTGTTGCTCACTACACTACCCCAGTAAGGACCCAGCCATATGCATATCAGTATTGACCCTGCTCCTCATGGGAACAGTCCAGCCCGAACTGCCAAGCTGGGTCCTTCCTGGACCGGAAACAAGCGTCTTAGGACTGGGTTTGGGGTAACACCCCTCATCAGCCAGGCTACCTTGAATCCAGTGGCTCAGTGAGCAAGGGACTCACTTCTGAGCATATCCATCCCACTTGGGACGAAAAGTGTTTCAGCAACAAATGATGGACGGTATGCTGATTGAATCAAACATTCACCCACCAGTCAAGAGATCAAGGGTAAATCCATCATTCTTTTGCTCACTACGCCACCCCAGTTTGTACGAGGAGCCAGACATTTCAAGCATGCCACTACTGTTTAGGGTAATTTGAAGGGAAAAAAACCTGGTTGTAAGAAACATGGAATTAATGAAGCTATAAAGATGCTTCTACTACTGCAGTAGTAGTTGAAACAGCCAAAAATCGGCTACATCTCAATTCGATTAACATTCAACAGATAACCTTCACACAACTTCGGCTGCCACGCCCCTCCCCCAGTTTCAACCCCAAGACTAACAATCCCATGCAGAAGGCATACTGGATATTTGGTTTCACTAAATTTCACTTAAGGTAGACAACGAATGTAATGACATAAAATCAGATATGTATATGACCGTGTTCTTTCTGCACATAATGTTTCTTTTTTTGCGTACCCTAACGTGAAGAACATGTTTGGGAGGATGGATACGTAGAATACCACTCAATCTATTAAATTATTTGAAATAATCACATGTACGTCGTGCCTGGATACGGTTTTCGTTACAGTCCCGTTGTTCATTGCTCCTCTTGGTGTTGTTACCGTTTTAAATACCATTCAGGTTATGGGAGGAGAAACCCCCTTGTAAGCGTCTGCCTATAATGAATTCTGTATGGTCTTCAATTTCATCCGGTCCATTCCGCCCTGCAGCCACTGCTATAGCCGTGACTCCATGGAGCCAAAAACATTTTTTTTTTACCATTTAAAAGATTTTTAACTTTGCAGAAGGAAACTTTTTATTCCAACATTTCAAGTTTGCTCGTTTGTTTCTTTTTAGCCTCCATCTCTATGTTTGAATTCAGAAATAAAAGTATCGGAAGTTCTCGCCATGATTTCGAGTGCTCTTTCACTTAGAACTGCTGCCAAAATCACATCTCCTGTGCTTTGTTTCATGGCATCGAGTACGTGGGGCACGCGTCCAGTACGTGGGGCACACACTGAGTGCCTGGGGCCCACCCCTAGTCAGTACGGCTTCAGAAGAATTTTCCTGGGGCATCTCTGACGGGTGTCGGAGGCGAGTGGCAGGTATGTGCACCCAGCACTACAGAAATGTGAAGATAATTTTCTGTAGCATCACTAGGGACTGCAAAATAACACATTGTTTTCACTCTCAATTTGCTGTTCTCTCTAGCTTCTTATCTGTAGATGATTATTTCTTCCTTAGAACATCCATATTCTCCCAGACACTTGTCACTGACAGCAGAATGACTAGTCTCACATGACCGCTAACCTGTATGGTCTTATTTCCCCCATTCGACGTCCTAATACCAACAAGATGGCATCCAGCAATACCACACAGCATTCAATTGTTCTTTACTATTCAATCTTGACAGTTGTACGCGGTAAGTGTAACATTTGGGGTGACGAGTGCCATCTTTATAGTTGTTTCTCTTGGAAGAAAGGGTCGGGTCCCTCCCCTTCCAGGCTACATGCATTTAAATTGTTTTAGCCTGTTTATGGTTCCCTCTTGTGGGTCTGCTTACAGCTTGGAAGCTCAGCCTTACCTAATTTGCAGGTTTGGCTTTGGAATTGCCACAGTAACATTAATTTATAGCAAATCGTGGGAGTTAGTGGACTAAGGAAACCGGGTGTACCGTATGCAGTTGCTGTCTCAACAAGTTGATGAGTGAGAGGACTAAAAGCATTATGGGTCAGTCTTCTCCCCACAGTAACCATTCACCTGATGGCATCACTGGTGGCATTCTCAGCAGCACACTGCTTCTCAAGACAAAAGACTGAAGACCAGCATTTGTTTTAACTGCGTATCACCCAAATTGCTGCTTGTGAGCGTATGCACTCTTGTTCTGTTGCAATGTACAGCATTTATTGTTGAAACGCTCATCTTCGGATCAATAAATAAAATAAGAGTTTTCTCAACTCCCCATGTTACCTGTACACACAATCCTCGAGAATTTAAGCTGATCCGTTAATAAATTAATTTCTTAGTCTGGTCTATTCCATGACGTAGCAGGGGCTGGATTAGATTCGAGCTAAAACTGGAAATCTTCGTTGGTGAAGGTGCTTAGGTTCAGCTAGTCAAACTGATATTAGACGATAATATAGTACAATGATACAGGGTTAAAAAATATCCCAACATCCGAGCATAATTTCCGAGTCTTCACAAACCAACCGTCCTGATGTGTCCAGAGTGCCAGGAATCATATTCGAAGACTTCTTCATTTTCAAATGTTAAGCACGAATCCGCTCAGTGCTACTGAACTATCAACTGCCTCTCTCATTTGAATTAAACACGTTAGCGGTCAATTTTACTCTCTATAGTCAAAGTATTCTAGCTTTAAGTGGATCTGCGTGATTAGGACCCACATGACTAAAGTAAAATTCGGGTCAGAGTTGGCATGGCCAAGATGGGAGCCCAATCTGAGCCTTTTCCACAGGCTCCGTAACCAGACTCAGCAAGAATTCCATCCTGGTCCACCAGCCATGGGAATGACTCCCAAGCTAGAGGGCTGTCCCTGATTTACCCAGGACCAAGAGGCACCATCAGAGCGGACGGCCGAAGTGCTCGGTGACCACGCTGCTATAATCAATGTGGCTGCCATTGCAGTAGCACTGTGCTTCTCTCTAAAGTGAGGGAGCTACTTCATGCATTCAGATCCAGGGGACAGCCACTTCCCCATGTCCGAGAAGGTGACTGTGGAGGAGCAGAGAGTAGGTTCCCCATACCAGCCCCATCAGCCCAGCTCGGAGCTCCAGAGTGACAGAACCGGTTCATATAGAGGAAGAGGCCTAGAGAGGAGCAAGACAGTGAGGGACAACACATGGCCTGGGCTCAGACTGAAGCGAGCACATCCCCTGGACACTGCCGGGCAGTGGCCATGAGGTATGAGCAGAGGGGACTGCAATCCTGAAACAACGCTACTACCTTGGGACCGGGGAGCCCCCGGGAGCCTAGAGGCACGTAAAAGAGGGGCAGGTGATCCCAAAGAGGAATATAACCCATGCAGAGCCCCTAAACGCACAAGACTCTTGCCCCCACCCCTTCCCATACTAAGTTAGCACCCTGAGATGGTTCAACAACCACAAGTATCCCCAGCACACAACACAGGTGATGTTGCCAGCTTGCCCTCTTGGATTCCTTTGTCATTGGTTGGCTTTGGGGAATGAGCCCCACCCCGGACCTCTCATGTGACACAAACCTTGGAGGCGTGGGTCGTAGAAGACCCGTTGATCAGATGACAATCAATAAGCCAATCAACACATGTTGAGCGACTAAGAGAGGACCAGATATGACACCCAGCTGTGGTAACTGGCATCAAGCAGCAGATCATGCTACAGTGGGATGGCCCCTCACTACACTGCAGAGGCAGCAGGCAGGCCCCCGCCCCCCATCGATACAATTGGCCACCAGGTGCATCCCACCTGACCCATAATCCTACCCTTGCTATAACCAGCCAGAGGAGGTGAGTCAACAAGGCATAAGATCTCCACCCAGGCCCAAAGAGTACCATATATATGGGACTGCTGTCCTGCACTAGAAATAATTATGCCCATAATACTACAGCAGGGGGAACACCTGGGAGATCAAGAATGGCAGTGCATAAGAACAAAAAACACTGCTTGAAAGATCGTGATAAGGAAGGCCTCCTTGAAGAAGCCATGGACACTTGGTAAGACAGCGCAGGAGGAGCATGACTGCGTGAGTGGGGGGGACACTTCGAACAATGACCAGGGGACAGCTGAAGTACCCATAACTCAGTTCTTCGTGGAACACCTTTTTGGCAAACTCTAGGAGGACTTCTCGGCCTGGAGAGAAGATGTAGCCCAGGACCTTATGGAAGTTAAACAAGAAGTAATGGATCCAGGTCAGTGTCTTGGTATTAGTAGATGCTGGCAATGCCAGACAGGAGGAACAAGAATATTTCCAGCAAGGGAGGAGGAGCCTAGCCTGCAGCCGAGATGGCCGCCTAGTCTCTCGGCTCCGCCGACCCTTGTGCCTTTCTTCACTATCCTGCCGCATATCCTGTGCCTTCACACAACAAGTGAACTCGAGAAGTGCTCCTGATCACGTCGATGTGCTTCCCGGTGCAATCCGAGCACTACCGGTGGTGAGGCGTCCCTGCTCTCTTCCCGGCCCTTCGAGGGATCGCAGCCGGGCCGTAGCCTGTGGGGTACGGCCGGAAGCGGCCACAACAACAGCGGCCGCCTTGGTGGAGGAGGAGCAGGTCAGCTGGGATTGCATTGCTGCGCTGGGCTTATCGCCGCAGCGCTTCCCTCCGCTCGGCGACCCTCCGCGCCTGGAAACTTTGTACCGGCGCTCACACATCGTATCCTTGCACAGCTTGGAGGTGACGGGTCTGCTTCTTTGTTGCTCTCCCCCGTAGCGGACGCCATTTTCCGCATCGGGCACCCAGCGCCTGCCAGCGGAGTCATCTGCTCGTTTCGGGGGCTAATTGTTTGCCGGCATTACCACAGTTGGAGCTGCTTCATGATCAGCTGTCCTCATGTTTCTGTCCCAGCGGTGCCTCGCAGATCCCCTGCAGAATTGTTGTAAGTCGATGATTGAAAATGGCGACTTGCTTTCGGAAATGCTCTGCTGCCGTTCGCCCTGGACGGGGGACAATGCTGCATCCTCCATTTCGGATACACCGCTGGGGCCTCGTGATGTTTTGGATGCTTTGGAGGATCTAAGGGTTGCCTTTCGTGACACTGCCCGAGGATTGGGGGACCGGCTCGATGCGATTTCACCGGCTGGCCGTGATTGCCTTTCAGTGCTGCACACTATGCCACATCCTCACCCTGTTTACGGTGGATTGTCTATCCTGGAGCATGTGGAGGCGATAGCTGGTCGGGCCTCAGTTTCCGCTGCAGTGCTCTCCGTAGTTGATTTGAAGAGGTCTGGCGATAATGATCTTTCTCGATGGCTGGTGCATCTGCTTCGGACACCATGTTTTCCATTTCCTTTGTCTTCTGGTGGCGTGCCTCTTTGCTTCTTCCTGGATTTGATGCTCTTGCCTCGGCCTGATGCTACGGTGGAACTTTTGCTTTGTCTGGCTTCCCACTGTACTATCTTCGGGCAAGCAGCAGTGGCTTCTATTGACTTTTGTGACCGACCTCCCAGCCAGTGTGACTCATCTCAAGTGCCTCGACTTCTGCAGTGGATTTCACAGTTGCCTTCTCTGCCCACGTTGGCTGTTTTAGACCTGGACTCCGCTGTCGTGCTGGATCGAAGGGGACAGGGCTGAGGATGTTCCTCCTTTTTGTTGCAATCTGCTGTGTGTATTGCTGGGGCTGTAATGGACAATTGTTGAAGGTAAATGTTGGTCAGGTACTGGGGCGGGGTCCGGGGTTGGGTGGCCGCGGGTAAAAGTGCTGATTGTTTTGGTTATTTCTCTGGCCCTCCTCCGGTCTTATGTGATTCTCTTTTTCCTTCTTTTCCTTCCTTCTGCATTTCGGGTACTCCTTTGGGGCGACAGACACACTGCTAGGGGGGGGGTAGGCCGTAGCCTCTGCATGCGTGTAGGGTGGGGGGTGGGCGGGGGGGGGTTTCTTTGTTCGTTTCAGTTTCTATGGGCCTCAATTTTTCTTCTTCCTCTTTTACTCTTTTCTTCTCCTATTTCCTTGGGTCATGGGGTGGATTGGGAGATGTGGGTAGTGGCTGGGGTGTATTGTACTGTATGTTTCTCATCTATCCTGACATACTCGCCTCCAGCCATTTGTTTTATGGATAATGTTTGCTGATTTCTCGGATGATCGTTGCCCACTTCTGTCCTGGACGTATTGTTTGGACTCTGATCCTTCTTGACTTTTATTGCTTTGGACACGCTCAAAAAAAACTTTAAAATTAAACCTTCACTCATCCTACTTCTCGGCAGCGCAATTACTTATAGTGTAACTCGGATTAATCGTGCTTGCTTTGCTGTGCTGCTGAGTCGCCTACCTGTTTGCTACTGTGCTTTAAATGTTGTCGAGGCCGGCCTGTGGGTTGTAGGCCCGTATTTGTTTCCTTATATTGTCTAATAAAGGTTTAAAAAAAAAAAAAAAAAAGAATATTTCCAGCAAGAAGTCACAGAACTGAAAGAGCAAAATGTTGACTTGAAATCCCACCTGGAAGACCTTGAGAATAGAGCACGCCGCTCTAACATCAAGATCAGAGGTGCCTCCTGAGATGCTAAGAGGACATTGAGAGATATTTAACCCAGCTCTTCAGAAACATCCTCCCAGCACTGGCAGATACCAATGTGAACTTGAATAGAAAACACAGAGCGAGTCGAATAACCAGACGTTCCAAAAGCATATTCGACATTCTAATATGCATCCATCATTATAGGCGAAAGGAAGATTATATGGCTGGGGCAAGAGACACTCGCTCAATCACATTCGAAGGAGGGAAATCAGGGCTTTGAGAAAGACTACAACATCAAATTAAAAGTGAATGCGACTTGCGACTCCACTAACCTTATTTACCTACTGAATTGCCCTTGCGGGAAGGTATACGTGAGACAAACGGAAAGAAAGCTCAAGACACGAGTAAATGAACATAAAAGTAATACAAGGACGAAACACCAAAAGTCAACAATAGCACAGCATTTTATTGAAGCAAAACACAACATATGGAAATTGAAATTTTGTGTCCTGGAAACTATTGAAAGGAGAGAAGGTAGAGACAACCGGACGCCCCCTTCTACCCAATGGGTTAAATGACCGAATGGAATTCCAATGCTATTTTTAGACTTGCCAGGACTCTCTGATAGTTCCAGCATTTCATTTTGTTTTACCTTTATTGTTTGTACTTTATGGATTGCACTTTATTTTGAACATGGGTTCCCAGTACTCTGGTAACATTACAATATTGTGAAGATAGGACACACGTGGTAATTACGAGTAACGTTCCAATTTTATGTTTGCTTATTGAATATGTGCCACCTCAGGTAAACTCTATCATGATTTGTGACTCACTAGATACACCTAGTTACTTCAATGGTATTCTACACCCACAGTCCACCTATCTATGTTTAACACTCGTCGGAGATAGCGGGGAGTAGTCTGTCGTTTATTTTAGGAAACACTGGGTCTCACTACAGACAGCACCACCGAGCAGACCGCCACATGCGATTTGAGATACGGCTACATACCAACAAAAGTAAGTTGTAGCGCATATAGTGATTTATTTATTGTTCACTGAGCACATTAACCAGATATGACATTTGGGCACATACATGCATAGCATAATTGAGCCGTTAAACATAATTAGAAAGTTAAGCGTTAGCATGCAGCCGCCGCGACAAAGACAACACCATTACACAGCATGTAATTACACTTTCATTTCATACCACAACCTAACTACCGGTTAAATTCACGCTCACAATGCGGTAATATGTAGACGAGTAATATATTACGGGCACACAAACTAAAGAGCACCAGAGTCACAACGATACATATAGAGGATATAAATCACATGCTTAGTGTCCTATGGTTCACAAAGCATGTGATACTTCACCCGCATTGAAGGCACTTGGTCACTCCTTTAAACAGAATTTAAATTTATTAGCGGTTGTTCCCCAGTATATTGAGCCACGGTTATCATTATTTTCAGACTGTCCCCAGATGAAGGTCTGTTGGACCGAAATGCATCGGGACCTATGAGATGAAGGTTGGGATATGTAGTGATGAAACGACAGAACAAAATTTAAATTAAGATTACAAAAAAAAAAAAATCAAGAATAAACTAAATAACTATGAATCACTGGGTTCAAGTTTATTCATTCACCAAAGGAGATTAAAATGAGTAACCTCTAAACAAGAGGTCAACAAACCAGTTTTCAGGGGACATACCCACGTCAGTGGAGATACAGCCTACCTAAATTTCATTCACTCAGGTTCAGTGAGTGGTTCCCAGGAGCACGGAACACATTGACTATACTACACACAAACAGAAGGTTGTGCATGCACTAGAATATAGTTGAAACATTTAAATGTAACCACTTGCCGACTCAGTCTTGGGTACCCTATATGTATCTTAGCACTTACAGATTTTCCGCCCTAACCCTCCATACCCCTCTCCATCTAGCTACCTCTTGCAGAAGGAACTATTTCCATTATGTGCAGTCCCAGCAGGAACGGGGAGTCGCTTTTCAACACAGACTGTATATTCTAAGAAAACAATAATTGTCATAATTAAAGAATGGTGCTAATTTTCAGTCATCAGACTGAAGCTGCTAAAAAAAGTTCCTTACCTTTAGTAACAATCGTTTGTATGGATTCTCTACCTGCAGATTCCTCACCTTGACAACATCTCCTGACAAAAGTGTGGAACGGAAACTCTTCTGCATTAGCTCCTCCATGCAGGTAGAGGGCACAGAGTTCTTTACGACCTAAGCATTCAAACACCTGGTTACGTCACAGGAGATATAAGGTGTCCCAACCAGCTTTCCAAAGGCAGTTTCCCATCCATTTTTTCTGCACCAACAAGGCGAAAGGACAGGGATCTTGCTAAGGATAAATCTATGTCTAATTTACAGAAATAATAATCAAAAAGGTCAAACTATCTATTAAAAAAATAAGGGAAACCTACTAAATAACCATACTTCAAGACGGGTTAGTAGGTAGGGTAGGTGACAAATCTACAGGCATACAGAGTATCCATCCAAAAGATTGTTATCAAAGTAAAGTGACTTTTTCTGATGAAAATTTCTACATGCAGATTCCTCACCTTGTGAGAGAGAGTCCCAAGATATAACATTATTTGGAGGAGGGACTTGAAGAATAGGCAACATAAAAGGTCTAGCAGGACTGATCAGGCAAAGTGACTGTCACTAGGTACCTCTCTATAAAAACAGCAATGCTTGGCAAAAGTGTGCAGAGAAGTGCAGCTCCCCACTCTACATATTTCTTTTAATGAATCTCCATTTACCAAAACAGAGGTTCAAGATTTTACTCTAGCAAAATGAGCATGTATGTCCCCAGATGGTTGTTTATGAGCTTAAGAATAGCAGATCTATAAGCATTAAATAATCCATCTAGATTATGTCCTTTTTTTAAGTGACCTTTTTTTTCTACCTACATAGACCACAAAAAGCTGGTCGATGCCAAAGTCTTCAGCCTTATCAATGTAAAAACGAAACACTCTTTTTGGATACAGCCTGTGGAGCCTCTTTCTTCTTCGAAGGGTGAGGGGGGGGGGGGTAAAAGAGGCCAGGGTAAAAGACTGACCTACCTCAAATGGGGTTACAACCCTAGGTAGGATACCAGTGCTGGTCCTTAGTACCAACTTGACAGGAAAGAGACATAAAAAATAGACAGACACTCAGAGCTTGCAACTCACTGACCCGTCTTGCTGAAGTAATGCTAGTACAAACAGAATCTTTAAAGTTATCAATCTTAAAAGGCAACTATGCAAAGGCTCAAATGTTTGATTGTTCTTTATCGCTTTTAAGAAACTTAAAACAATAGTTGAAAAATGGGTGTCTGGTCGGGAAAACCGAGCAATGCCAGCAAGGCAGCCAAGCATCCTTGGCCCTCCAATAGCACAACATTGTGTTCTCAAAAAGGGCATAACATAGAAAATCCGAGAGACAGGTTCATACATGGTCCACTGTGGTACCGAAACACAAAGCTACGAACTTATTCCACGTTCCACAATACACCATTTGGTAGTGCCTAGGTGAGCAAATAGAATTATATTTACCACTTTAGATGTCAACTGAAATTAAACTTAACATTTCTGCTCAATCCCAAGGCATGGAGGTGCAGACCCTGAAGGCTGGAATGTTGAAACTGTTCCGCCAACTGGTAAAAAAGATCCACAACCGGACAGGAAGACAGATCTGTGGCAATGAAGATTACTTGGGCCTTGTCTTGGCAATTTTTTCCACAGAGCCAGAGTACCATGTGCATGGGAGGAAATGAGTATTTATATTGAAAATTCCACTTCCTTCATTTGGAACACATCCTCCAAGGCTCCTTGAAGTGGATATGGGAGAGCACAGAACTTCAAACAATGTGAGAGGCAAACAAGTCCTCCTGGGGATGCCACATTGGGCGAAGTACTGAACCTGTGGCAACAACACTTGTGATCGGCAAGGTGCAGAACATTGAGGCTGTCAGAGAGAGAACCCGCCGATAGTTTGTTAACAGCCAAACACCATACCCAAGACATCAGTCAATGCCTCAGACAAATGGCGAGATTCCACTGCTCCTTGTTTGATACACCACATTGAAATCGTATTGACTTTCAGAATCGCAACAGATTCACCATGAATGGTGGAGAGGAAGGCCTCGAGGCCTAGCTGTACTGCCTTGGGTTCTAGCAGTTTGATATGAAGAACCTGCATTTCTAGAGACTAGTGGACTTTGACCTCCAGATCAGCACTACAGCCCAGAAGGAAGGAGTCTGTCACTGTAGTGGTCACTTTCGCGGGAGGATGGAAAGATAACTCTGTACTTATGTTGCCTTCCTCTTCCCACTGATCTAGATCCACTGGCAGCCTCTGGAGAAATTGCTATGGTATCAGAGATAATTCTCCATGTTGAAACCACTGGTCTAGCAGGCGTAAGACCTTCAAAACTGGTATTTGAGGTCCTCCTCGAAAAGTACAGAACACTAGACTGAATATCTCAAGTCCTCTAGTCAAAAAGCTTACAGAGCTTGCGTACCCAGTACTGTGCTTTTGAACAGGAGATGCTAAGAGGGCCAATAGTGAGATTTGGTTTTTTCTATAGAAAAGTCAAGGTTAAACAACAGGAATGCTGTGGACTGCAAGAAGCGAGGCACCATTTCTGGCGACAGCTGCCAGCAGCAAATCATCTAAATGCCGCAATACTAGGATTCCCCATCTTCTGAAATGAGTTGCTACTACCGCCATCATCTTTGTAAAGAGATGAGGTATAGAAGTTAGACCAAAAGAAAGAACTGCAAATTGGTAGTTAAAGACACCCACTATGAACTGAAGGAAAAGGAGAATATTACCCTTTGCTACTATTTGAAGGAACTACTGGTCCGAAATAATATCCTTAACGAAACAAAAAAACATACTCTGCCTCAAACTTGTCTTCCAGGAACCAACAAGACCAGACTAGAAATTATTTGCTTGTTGGAGTATGGGGGTGGAGGAAGACATGGGCTAATCTGTCGGCTAATTTGAGGACTGGCCTCTGAACTTAACGGCACCCCTAAATTGTTGCTGTGGATGAGGAGTCTGCCTCTGACAAAATCCAAAACATCCAGGGAAACCTCTAAGTCTCCAAAACTGACAACAGTAATTTAAGAGAACCTTAAGGCCTAAAGCTAGACCAGCAGCTCTACTAGACTTAATTCGCTCTAAAGGGTCAGCTTTTTCAGCAACCAATTTAATCCCAACAAATGGCAGATTCCTAAAAGTGTTTTGTACATCAGTAGAGAAACCAGAGTTCTTCAGCCAAGCATGTGGTCTTTAAGAAATTGAGCACCCCATTTTCCTGGCTATCGAATCCATAGTATCTAAACAGGACTGGACGATTTGTTAGGAGACAGCCTCTTGATCCCATTTCTAGTTCAGTAAAATTACTTCACAGATGATCTGGACGATTGGGGGCTACTAACTTGGCTATATCCCACATAGCATAGTTGTACCATCCCAACATGAAAGTGACCTTACGTGATTTTAGTGCTAAGCAGCCAACAGAGAACACATTCTTCTTACCATTCTCTAGCTTCTTAGATTCCCCATCAGCAGGGGCTACTAGGAAGGCTCCAGGTGAGAACCTAGAAGAACAGGAAGCCCGAACTACTAAGTTCTCTGGGGAGGGATACCTGGATAGAAATACTGGCTCCTTGGGTATCAGGTATATACTTTCTAGCTATGCTTTTGTTTAGTGCTAGGGCAATAGAAGTTCTATCCCAAGCTGAAAGCACTGGCTCTAAAAAAGCCTCATTAAAATGCAACAAGCGTTGTGCAGAATGTGAAGTGGATTGGAACCAGAGTCAAAATATTAGACTCTGCCTCAACTGAAGGAGCTGTCAATTCCAAAATCTCCAACGCTTTCTTAATGACAGAATAATAAGATGCAAACTCCTGAATTTAAGCACTAGAGGGCCTATCTTATCAAGCCCACTTGAAGTGTCTTAATTCCTGAAAATCATCAGGATCAGAAGAAAAGAAAGGAAGATGATTGGTCTCTCCATTAGAAAGGGAGTCTCCTATGGGATGGGAGGACTTTCCAAATAGGTCATGGAGACTTTCAGTTCTCCTGTACTGTTTATCTTCAAAAGTCTTTGAAATTCTCTTCGGGGTCTATGAAGTGCTGACGGAGCTGTAGGCAAAGACAAGAAGGGAGGAAATTATGCCAATGGGAGTCTCTTGGGTGGGAGTCCAAATGGCACTCCTTCCTGTCCCCTGGGGTCCAAAGGCTTCAGAGGGGACCACAGCCCTCCTAAAGACCTTAAACATTGCATACAAAAAGAATGTATACACTCCTTCAGCAGGGAAATCAGGGTAGGGTTAAGGACCACCTAATAATGGAGTCAGATTATGGGGCCTATGTCGTGCAGTGGGGTCTGAATCAGCCAGCGCCGACTGAGCCGGTTCCTAAGGAACTGTAAACAACTCAAGCTCTAAAGAAGAATCTGTTGGAAAAGTAGACCAGGAAGAACTACCTGTTTCTCTCCAAGTCTTCCTTTCTCCTTCTGTTGGTGTTTCCTGGAAAAATTAGGATGTGGTGAAGCAGGAGATCTGGAACGAGGATGAGACCTCCCCCTACCTTCCTTAGCCCTCTCCATAAACCGTTTGCGGCATCTCCTTTATGGCTTTGAGGTGTACAATCTTGCAGGAACCATAGCAATTTGTGTCATGATTAGATTCTAAACACCACAAGCAGATATCACTATGGTACACTATAGACATCTGGCCTTCACAATCTCTACATGGGTTAGAGACCTGGTTTTTTATGAGGAACCGTGTCCTGATCAGCATTGGTGACATGGAAAAAAGGGAACTGCCAGTCAGTTAATGTCAGTTGGGCACCTTATATCTCCTGTTATGTAACCAGGTGTTTGGATGATGAGGTCATAATGGTGTCAGTGCCCGGTACTGGTGTGGAGGAGCTGTTGCATCCAGGAGGTTCGAAGGGGAGGAGTCTACAGGAAAAAGTATCCTTCAGAAAGAAGTTGATTATCCATATGAACTCAAAACAGAATATCTTCCTGATAAGCATGGTTTTATTAGCCATCTTAACTGAACAACTTCTAAGCTTAGATCAGACGTTTAAGTCAAGCCAGATGCTCGAAAACAGTGGCTTGTTGAGATTCTGCCATATGAATGACTTGGGTTTCAGGAATGCAGTTATAAGCAATTGTGCAAGAAAACTTTGGGGGCTGAACCTCCCAAAAGCTAAATCAAAAGCCATTACATTAGATTAGCATACTAATATTAATATCCATTCTTCTGTTCTAAATATTTAACAGTATTCATGAGAGTAGAATATTTTAGTGTCAAGTTCTGCCACCCAGCTACTCATATGAGCAATTTGCTCCCTCAAAGCAAATAGTGGGTTCTGTCGCATAGCTTGCTACTCAGTTTGCTTTTGTATGTGTCCATTAAGTACGACCAGGCCAATGTCTTTTAGCTCTGTGAAGACTAGCAAAAAGTTTAACAGTAGGTTCCTTTCCTAGAGAGTCTGACATATACTGCTGTTTATGGTTGTCAGGATCAAATGTTAGCCCATAATTAACATTTGGTAAGTGGGGGTTCAACATCACCTGTACCAATGTTTATGTTTCAGTATGATTAGTTCCCGAACTGTACTGGACCATTAGTTTGGAAACCCCCGTTTTCAGCGTAGGAGTGAAAAGTCTAGAAACCAACTTGACACTTTGTCAGCAGCAGGGCAATATGTACCGGAGCAGCAGTACAGTTAATTTTGGTGAAAGTGGAATAGACACTTCAGTGCAATAGTGGAGTAATCACTCAGTAACTCTAACATTTCTGTCAAACATGGATTCCTTCATTCACATAAGCAAACACATGCTGTGAATGAGGCCTATTGTAAGAGCTCAAAGACGTCATTGTTTAAGATAATAGCTAAAAGATAACGGTTAACATTTTTACAGCAACTATCAATAAAACCTACTGTTACCAATAACAGGGCATACCTATTTATATTCAAGATACAAACCTTTCTCTAGCATGGGTTTATCTAATAAAAATATTCCCAGAGACCCATTCGCAATCTGTACAGATGCTAGTGAATGGAATTTCACTTTCCTAGGCCCAGAAAGCTGAACTCCTTTATCCATCCAATCAAACAGGAGAATAAACATGACTTATTTGCAAGTAGATGCTGTCACATTGAGTAACAAATACCAATGGCTAATAAAAAAAAACGCAGGTGTAATAGTAAATAAACACAGAATTTGGTAAAGGAATTATGTGCTTGCAGTATTTTTTATCTTGGATCTTTTCTTCAATAGGTTTTTGTGAAACTATTTCTCAAGTGTTACCTTCCACTAATGCTCCCTCAATTTAATGCACAACTTAACAAGCCCTTTTAAAAGTTTTCTTTTGAAAATTGTGTTCACTGAATCAAAAAAATTATTGGACACAGTAACATACCATGTCCGTTGAGAACATGTTTGTGTGTTTTTCCTTTTCGTGGGGTTGAATGGCATGACGATGGGGTGGTTGTTGTGGTTGACTTTGTATCCTCTGTTTCTTCATCCTCCTCCTCTACGTCTTCTTCATCTAGCGAGGTTCCAAAACATGCAATGGAGTTGGGCAAGGCTGGAGAACCTAAACAGGTTGAAACAGAAAGTTTATTAAACTCCCTCTTAACATTTAAGCATATTTAGTTGGTGCTGAATTTTCAAATGTACAGTGTAGGTGGAAAAAGTTGCAAGAAAAACGTACAGATTGGAAACACTGGATAAACCAACTTTGCTACTTGCCATGTCACTACAAACAGGAAAACAATTACCATCACAGATATTTCGGTATTCTTGCCTTTGTCCGCTGCCCACACATTTGGTTGTGAAATGCCTGGTTCGAAGCCAGAACAGTGAACTTTCATCTAAGAAATGTTGTCACTTTAAAAGAATATTGGAGCACCTTACACTCAAAAGCTGTCCCATTCCTATCCAAGCACTATCAACTGCCTCACCCAGTTCCTGTAAGCTTTTTCTCAAATGTGAAATGTAATAGGTCCACAATGTACTTTAAAGAAGAGGACGGCTGCCTGGCAGTGGCGTTAGATAGAGAGGAAGGAAAGAGTATCGGAACCTCCATAAAAGCAGATTTCCTCATGCTATTTTCGTGCTCTCCCTTCTTACAAATTGGCTGAATTCTAATCTCACTTCCTTACAATAGGAGGGAAGAATACAGCATTTGTCTAACGAGGCTTCACGCAAACAGGATGCACAGAATTTAATGACCGAACAGTTCATCTTTTCTGAAAGACTCATCCAAAAAGTAATGTTTGAAAATAATGTGTGAATCTCCCCATTACTGCCTTGCAAATGCCAGTCTTAAAAAAGGTCTAGGGTAAAAAAAGTCATGAATCCCATCTGCTTTAATAACGTAGCATATCGAATTGCAAGACAGTGTCCACTTAGCAATAATGACTTTAGTTGCTTTGCTGTGAATAGAACTACTAATTATTAATGCTCAAATGATGAGGGGGGTTTGTTCTATCCAAGTAAAACTTTGACACACAACAGGCATCGAAATTTTGCAAGGTGTCCTTAACCTACAACAAAACTTGCCACATTAATGAAACTCTGAGCGGCTACTCTATCATCCGACCTACAGAATCTCCTCACAGATTAAGAGCACTGGATGCTTCTGGATTATCTACATTAGACTTTGGGAATGTCGCGTATGCAGGCCTACAAGCCCAAGCTATGACAGGAGCATGAGGGATTCAAACCCGTGCATCAAGGATACTTCTCAGACTGAGAAAATCTCAACATTTCACTTTATTAGTTGCAGATGAAACCGAAGACTATGTTTAAACCCACTGAGCCATTCATGGTCTTTGTCTTTTACTTTGAAGTGCCAGAAAGACTTTCCTTGTCATACCCCAAGATGGGAGTCTAATAATTTCATAGTGACTCCTTCCTTTCAACCCATATTCGTTCTTCGCAATGGTGACAACTTGGATAGTCAATTGAAATTTTCTCTTTTGCAAATGCAGCCTGCATGCCCAAGGTAACTATAACTCGTGCCCCTGCCAAGCAGTTTTCTCCTGAATAATTTCACTGCAAATATTGCAGTAATATTATCAATGATGTCATAGAAGAGGTCATGTCTGATGTAATATGTGAGGTAATTAGCAGTACAGGGTGAGGGCGCAAGTTATAGTTACCTTGGGGCACGAGTTATAGTTACTTGAGATAACTATAACTGCTGAATTTCTATGGTTTTGTGTGTGTAAAATCTGAACCCAACTATAACGTCCCTGTAACCATGGGATATTCTATTGTTTTTAATGCTATTTCCCAATTATTAAGTGGCTGAATGGGTGTGCGGCTGATTTTCTGTGTCTCTGAATTTGTGTGTGACTGGCTATGTGATTGTGTGAGTGGTTGTATGAGTGTGTAAGTGAGTGTGTGTTGGGTGTGTAAGTGAGTCTCGGGGTAAGTGGGTGTGTGCATGGCTGTATGGGTGTGCAACTGGGTCTCTGAATTGTAAATGTAAATGTAAATGTAGTTGAGCTTATATAGCGCACAGCTACCCGCAGTGGGTTTCCCGGCGCTTGCTTAGGGAACCCTTCCTGGTATTCCCCTGTGAGATAGCAGTGTATCCACAAGGTGAAAGTCAGGCATCCCGCCGCGAGGGGCCGTTGTGGAGATTAAGCAAGCTATTGCCCAGAGTCGCAGAGTGTGAACCCGTGAGTCGAGGAGGCACCGGGGCGAGAATTATCGAGTCCGTGGAATTTTTAGCCCAAGACCCGCCGAGGCGGGGAATTGAACCCTGGTCCAGGACCGATCTCAGCTTCCGGGTCTGCTGCCTCTAACCCCTGAGCCACACTTCTCTGGTGTGTTAGTGGCTGAAATGTGTGTGTATGTGCTGGGAGTGTAAGTGGTTTTAAGGAGCTGAGTAGATGTCTGGTTCCATGGGTCTAAGTAGTGGGTGTGTGAGTGTATGTATAAGTTTGTAAATGGGTGTGTGAGTGGTTTTCTGGGTCTCTGAGTGGGTGAGTGGCCATGTGAGTAGTTGAGTGGGTATGCAAGTTGTGTGGGTATGTAAGCGGGTGTGTGAGTGTATCTGAGGGTGTGTAAGTGCCTGTGTGGGTCTGAGTGGGTGTGCAAGTGGTTCTCCGAGGGGATGCATCAGTGACTGTATGGGTGAGTGACTGTATGGGTGAGTGGCTGTATGGATGTGTGACTGGGTGTATGAGTGATTGTGTGAATGGGTTTATGCTTTTTTAAAAATTGGGTCTGGATCCACAGATCAGAGAATCACACGGGGGGGGGGGCACTTAAAATAAAATGGTTTTGGGCAGTTTCTTGCCTTTAAAGGTCCCTCACTGACTCTTCAATCAGTCTCATTATATCCAATGTATACTTTATTCCCCACCACCCCTGGGAAATGTGTCCTGATTCACAGAATGGCGGGAGCAAATTTCATCTCAGGTTGCGGCCAGCCAATCACAGCACTGCTGTGGGAGCGTGGATCCGCGGATCCACCAAAGGGATCTGCGTCTCTAGATATTTCCAAATTACTGATTAGATCTATACCAAATTACAACACGCATTTACAATGCAATGGTCTTGGCTTTGTTAAAGTTAGAGCTATTGGCATTGCTCATGACATTTTTGTTTTTTAAACATAAATAAATGGCATTGTCATTTACAATGCCAATAGCTTAATCTCTCGCAAATGCGAGACCTATTGCATTTGCACCCACCCACACACACAGAGCCACACGCACCCACACACAGACAGACAGAGCCACACGCACCCACACACAGACAGAGCCACACGCACCCACACACACACAGAGCCACACACACACACAGAGCCACACACACACACAGAGCCACACACACACAGAGCCACACACACAAAGAGCCACACACACACACACAAAGAGCCACACACACACACACAAAGAGCCACACACACACACACACAGAGCCACACACACACACACACAGAGCCACACACACACACACAGAGCCACACACACACACACACAGAGAGCCACACACACACACAGAGAGCCACACACACACACAGAGAGCCACACACACACACAGAGAGCCACACACACACACACACAGAGCCACACACACAGAGAGCCACACACACACACACAGAGAGCCACACACACACACACAGAGAGCCACACACACACACACAGAGAGCCACACACACACACACAGAGAGCCACACACACACACACAGAGAGCCACACACACACACACAGAGAGCCACACACACACACAGAGAGCCACACACACAGAGAGAGCCACACACACACACACAGAGAGAGCCACACACACACACACACACACAGAGAGAGCCACACACACACACACACAGAGAGAGCCACACACACACACACACACACACAGAGAGCCACACACACCCACAGAGAGCCACACACACCCACAGAGAGCCACACACACACACACACAGAGAGCCACACACACACAGAGAGAGCCACACACACCCAGAGAGCCACACACACAGAGAGAGCCACACACACAGAGAGAGCCACACACACAGAGAGAGCCACACACACAGAGCCACACACACACAGAGCCACACACACACAGAGCCACACACACACACAGAGCCACACACACACAGAGCCACACACACACAGAGCCACACACACACAGAGCCACACACACACAGAGCCACACACACACAGAGCCACACACACACAGAGCCACACACACACAGAGCCACACACACACAGAGCCACACACACACACAGAGCCACACACACACAGAGCCACACACACACACAGAGCCACACACACAGAGCCACACACACAGAGCCACACACACACACACACAGCCACACACACAGAGCCACACACACACACACACAGCCACACACACACACAGCCACACACACACAGAGCCACACACACACACAGAGCCACACACACACACAGAGCCACACACACACACAGAGCCACACACACACACAGAGCCACACACACACACAGAGCCACACACACACACAGAGCCACACACACACACAGAGCCACACACACAGAGCCACACACACACAGAGCCACACACACACACACAGAGCCACACACACACACAGAGCCACACACACACACAGAGCCACACACACACACAGAGCCACACACACACACACACACAGAGCCACACATAATCAGAGCCACACACACACACAGAGCCACACACACACACAGAGCCACACACACACACACAGAGCCACACACACACACAGAGCCACACACAGAGCCACACACACACAGAGCCACACACACACAGAGCCACACACACACAGAGCCACACACACACAGAGCCACACACACACAGAGCCACACACACACAGAGCCACACACACACAGAGCCACACACACACACAGAGCCACACACACACACAGAGCCACACACACACAGAGCCACACACACACAGAGCCACACACACACACAGAGCCACACACACACACAGAGCCACACACACACAGAGCCACACACAACCCTCACCCTGGGGAGTCTCCTTATTAACAAATGGGTTATTCGAGGCCCCCACCAACTCCCAGAGCTCACCCGTTGCTTCCCTCAGTCTAGGTTAGCAACACGCCCATCTCTGCCCAGTAACGCCGCAGGTGGCAGAGGCAAAAAAACAAGCAGGGGGCAGAGGCAAGAAAATAAACTATCACAAACAGGGGGCAGAGGCAAGAAAAACAAGGTAGGTACAACAGAATATATATCCTAGAACTTCAGGACCATGACAGTAAATTCAACTGACAATCCCTCCAAACACAGAGGGGAGTGGGAGGAATGTGTATGGAGATTAGACGACAGAATGAAGAGAGGCACTATAGGGACTCAGAGAAAAGAAATTTCCTCATAGGGCCAAAGCATGAAAGGAAGACAGAGTGAAATGAATTGCAATGAGGAACCTACTCAACTAAGTGGTCAGGCTGAAAAAAGGGATTTATTTCACACGATCTGCAACTTTAGGTATACGCACACACTGACAGAAGGGGAGGAAATCATTTTTAAAGGAGTGGGGGCAACCTCAATCTGGACCCTAAGCTCCACTGGCAGAATATGAATCAGCAAAGTATGTTAAAACCTTTTTGGCATGGGCATTATAAGAAGAAAACCTCACTGCGTTGGAAACAGAGACAATCACCTATTTGGCACATAAGTATGGATAGATGTTTACTTTTAGAGACCTCCTTTTATAAGGCTTGGGGATGTCACTGGAAGCAATGGAAACTAAGAGAATGAGAGAGTGATGGGTAAAGCATCTCACAATAAATCCAGGAAACAAATTGAGGAAGATAGTATTTGGAGTGTCCAAATTCCCTACAGATAGTAGGTTCCTGCATACAGGTAAACAATGGGTACATTTTATGTCCCTTGCCATTAGAACCAGAAATGGGAAGAGAGACAGCCTACAATATCTCACTCGCAGTGGACGAATACAATAGTCCAACTGCTGCTAATGATGAACAGAAATAAAGATAATAAGTTTCATTAAATAAAAAAGAAATTATCTTGATTATAGGGGTTTACAATTGTGGTAGCGATAGGGGTAAGCTGTCATGACATGACACTTTGTATGACTGTCTTGTCAAGTGGCCTTGATTCTGAGTCTGCGGCTAGAAAGGTGCAATACACAAACTTTGTCAAGGTGCATTATCGACCCCAGGGTATGGGGTGGGGTGTTGACACGGATGCCTTCTCTTTAAAAGTGCCTGTTAGACAAAGGTGTGTGTTAGTCTCTTGACTTTTCAATTAGCTGCTTGAGAAAAAGGTGCACCTACCCAGAGAGGCAACAGAACTAAAGATGTGCCCGGGCTACATACTGAAACTCTCGTACAAGGATTAGAGAAAAAGAGGACACATGCTTTCGTATATTTCCTTTTAGTTTAGCACAAAGCTACAGGTTGACATCGGAAAAGGCTGCACACGGTCAGAGAGGAAACCGAGTTAAAACTGCAAATCAACGTTTCACATTGCGGCAAAGCAAAGTTTGAAGTACACACATCCCAACAATATATATGCGTCTAAACTGAAAGATTTAAACATTAGTGAAAAATAAGAGATACCTTTTCTATCCTATATTCCATGAAAAGGAGCGGAGCGAGCAGCTTGTACGCCATACCTCTTAGCGCATACATACATTATAAATGCACAAGCGAGCCCTGGCTGGAAAGCGGACCACGCCATGACACCTTATAAGTGATATAGAGTAAGTGTAAGAGCGGCAGTGGGATAATGACTGGATTAAACTGTGAAGAAACACTTTAGAACATAAGGACAGCTGGAGGAATCTAAGGACATTTTGCGAAATTAGAGGAAGTATATGGAAGGAGCAGTTCACAGTTTGTTAGATTGCAGGGTTAAGCAGGATCAACCAGAAGAGTGGAAATTTTGCAATAGTTTGGAGGACTGAAGTATCTGTAACAGAATGTAAGAGAACGCAGTTGAGGCCTTCGCCGTTTGTAATGAGACAACTGTTAGGGCAGTAAAATGGAGTAGTTTCTGTTCTGTAACTCCAGTTCTGTAGTAGGGGTATCTCTGTTATAGTCATAATCTAGTGAAAATAGTCCCGCCCATGTGCGTGGACCCCGGCAATCAAAAATAATCTCTTAAGTTGTCAAAAAATTGCAGAACTGCAAAGACACTTAAGAGAAAATTTAAAGACAAATAATGCAGCCTATATCCACAGGCTACACTGTCCAGTACTTCAACTAGAAATTCCACCAAAAATCCACAAACAGCAAAGCCTGTCCAGATCTCCCTTGCTTTTACTGCAAAACCCCTCAGAAATGATAGAGAGGAAGGCCTGGACAGACAAGCCCCATAGGCTGCCATTATGTGGCTTAAACAGGATACTGTGCCTTTAAGGAAACCTTCTAGAACCTTCTTCCAGTATCCCAGAATGCATAGCAGGTCCCACTGACTTCAGTTCTTTTTGAAGGCGTAAAAACGCCAGACCTGTAGCATCACTTACATGAACAATTCTCCACCGGGGAGGAGAGCGGGCGCTTATGACTATAACAGAGATACCCCTACTACAGAACTGGAGTTACAGAACAGAAACTACTCCTTCTGTAGTAGGGGATCTCTGTGTATAGTCATAATCTAGTGAATAGAATGGCAAGCCCATCCCCACACCAAAGCGGCGGTGGAGATAAAACATAACGCCACTACTGTGCGAACAAATTCCGCAGCGAAGCCTGCCCAACCTGAGCGTCTGCCCTGGCATCAGAGTCCAGGCAGTAATGCTTAGCAAAGGTATGAACCGACTTCCAAGTGGCGGCCTTGCAGATTTCTGCAAACGGCACATTACGGAGCAAGGCTGTCGTGGCAGCTTTGCCCCTGGTGGAATGAGCCTTAGGTTTACCTCCTAAGGTCTTATTAGCTTTTTGGTAACACAATTGAATGCAGGACACAATCCACCTAGAAATGGACTGCTTAGAGGTAGCAAGACCCGTCCTGACTGATCCATAATTGACAAACAATTGGTCCGACCTACGAATATCTTTGGTCTTATCCAGATAAAATTTCAACACCCTCCTAACATCCAGGGAATGCAAAGATCGTTCCGCCGGAGAGGAAGGATTCTGAAAAAAACGTAGGCAAAGTTATGGTCTGGTTGACATGAAAATCAGAAATAACCTTGGGAAGAAATTTAGGGTGAGTACGCATCACAACCTTAGCAGCATGAAATACAGTATAAGGTTCAGTACAACACAACGCCTGAATTTCACTCACCCTGCGGGCCGATGTAATGGCCACGAGGAACGCCGCCTTCCAGGACAGGTGCTGCAACGAAGCCTTGTGAATGGGTTCAAAAGGCTCCTTCATCAATCTGGACAGCACCACATTCAATTCCCATGAAGGCGAGGGAAGCCTGACAGGAGGGAACACCTTCTTCAATCCTTCCAGAAAGTCTTTGATCACAGGGATCTGGAAAAAAGAAGTCTGTGAAGGGCATTTCCTGTAGGCAGTCAATGCAGCAAGATGAACCCTAATGGAATGAACATTAAGGCCAGACTGCGCCAAATGTAAAAGGTAAGGAAGGATGACATCTTCCTTGCAGGTTGTAGGGTCATGGTTCCTAGACTGGCACCAGATACAAAACCTCTTCCCCTTGTAAGCATATGAAGTCCTAGTGGAAGGTCTCTTAGACTCCTTCAGTATGTCCATGCAATCTTCGGGCAGATTCAGATGTCCATATTGCACTATCTCAGGAGCCATGCCGCCAAACTCAAAGACGAGAGGCTGGGGTGTAACATCCGCCCCCCGAACTTCGTGAGAAGGTCCGGCCTGCACGGCAACCGAATGTGAGGAAGGAGAGATCGGTGAAGCAGGTCCGTGAACCTTACTGCCTGGGCCACTCCGGGGCAATGAGAATCATCCGAGCCCTGGACCGGGCCAGCTTGATGAGTACCGCCGGAATCAGGGGAATGGGTGGAAAAGCGTACAGAAAGCTGTTCGACCAGCTGATCCATAGCGCATTCCCCAGCGACCCCGGCTGGTAGTACCTGGAGGCGAAGTCTCGGCATTTGCTGTTTTCGGCGGTGGCGAACAGATCTACGTCTGGAGTTCCCCACCTTGCGAAGACTTCTCCCAGTACTTCGTCGTTTATGACCCATTCGTGGTTTTCCTGAATGAGTCTGCTGAGTTCGTCCGCCTGAACATTCTGCATACCTGGCAGATGGGTAGCCGTGATCGTCAGTCCTCTGGCCAGGAGCCAGTGCCAGATCGCCTGCGCCTCCTGTGACAGAGTGCGGGATCTCGAGCCCCCCTGCTTGTTGAGGTAGTACATCGTGGTAGTGTTGTCCGTTTGCACAAGCAGGGAGCTGGTCTGGAAGGACGGAAGAAAGGCCCTCAGCGCCAAGTGAACAGCTCTGAGTTCCAGAAAGTTGATGTGATACGTGGCCTCCACTGGTGACCACGTACCCTGAATCTGTAGAGTCCCGGAGTGCGCTCCCCATCCCAGGAGAGAAGCATCCGTCACGACAGTCTGCGTGGGAATGTCCTTGTGAAAAGGAACCCCTCTGAGGAGATTCTCCGCCGAACACCACCACTTCAGAGACTGAAGAGCATGCAGAGACAGTCGAATCCTGTCGTCCCAGGATCCTGTCCTCTGATCCCACTGGTCGTCCAAGCACTCCTGCAGCGGTCTCATGCGCAGTCGTGCGTGCGGCGTCAGGAAGATACAAGAGGCCATCGATCCCAGCAGAGAAGACACCGTCCTCACTGTTGTAGATGGAGTCGTCATAAGAGCCTGAGCCTTCCAAAGGAGAGATAATCGTCGCTCTTCCGAAGGAGACACGCTTGCTGACAGCGTATCGATGGAGGCTCCCAAGTATTGTATGCATTGGACCGGAGTCGGGACAGACTTGGCCATGTTGATGTGCAACCCCAGCTTGTTCAAGAGAACGCACGTCTTCTGGAAGTGTTCTCGCGCTTCCGAGAAGGAGGCTGCCTTGATCAACCAATCGTCCAGGTACGGGTAGACAAACACCTTGTTCCTCCTCAGGTGCGCTGCTACCACCGCCATGCACTTCGAGAATGTTCTCGGCGCAGACTTCAGTCCGAATGGGAGTACTGTGTATTGATAATGATTGGTGCCGACTTGGAACCGCAGGAACTTCCTGTGTTTGTGTGCAATGGGCACATGGAAGTACGCATCTTGTAGGTCTATGGCACAGAGCCAGTCCCCCTGTTGCAACTGAGGATAAATCTGATGCAACGACAGCATGCGAAACTTTTCCCTGCGAATCCACTTGTTTGCCTGTCGCAAGTCCAGAATGGGACTGAACTCGTTCTTGTCCTTCTTGCGAACCAGGAAGAACCGGGAGTACAGGCCTCTTCCTCTCTGGGACAGAGGCACGTCTTCTATCGCCCTTTTCCTTAACAGGGTATCGGCCTCCACCTGGAGCTCTCGCAGCTGAAACCGCGAGCTGACCGGAGGAATCGATGGAGGCGGGCTGGTGAACCGAAGACTGTATCCATTGCAAACAATATTCAGCACCCACTTGTCCTGAGTAATTTTTCTCCACTCTGCCAGAAAAAATTGGATGCTTCCCCCTACCGGAGTGGGTAACGGATCCGGGGGAAGTAAGTTCCTAGGGCCTAGACCCAGCCTGGCCCTTGGGCGCCGGAGCCGACTGCTGGCCTCCCCTGCCCCTCTGGCGCTTCTGGAACGGCTTACGATACTGCTGTTGCTGTTGCGAATGTCCCGAAGCCTGGCCACGTCCACGGCCTTGCCCACCGGACCGCCGTTGGAAAGGGCGGTACGTCTTCTTCGTCTCCTTAGGCTTCTCGAGGCCCACCGCCGTGAGCGTCTCGGCCTCCGCCTTCATGCGGGCCATCTCGTCGTCCGCATGTTGCCCAAAAAGAGACTTGCCGGAGAACGGCAGGTTGGCTACCCTCTGCTGTGCGTCCGGTTTCAGGGACGTAAGACGGAGCCAGGCGTGACGTCTTTGGTTGATGCCATGGCAAAACTCATGAGCAGCCAACAGGGAAGAGTCCGCTGCCGCGCTGATGATCTGGTTGGCCACCAGCATCCCTTCACTCAGCACTTCCTGAAAGTCCTCCCGCTGCTCACGAGGCAAGTGCTCCGCAAAACGCTCAAGGGAGTCCCAGAGGGCGCGGGCGTATCGACCCAACAGCGCCGTGGCACTCGCAGCCTTCATGGAGGTGGCGGCTGTTCCACAGACCTTTCTCCCTGCCGAATCCATCCACCTGGACTCCTTATCCGGGGGGACCGTGGATGACGGAGCGGAGGCATGTTGTTTGCGTGCCGCCGTCACAATGACTGAGTCCGGAGGGGGTTCCGCTCTCAGAAAAGCCGGATCCGAATCCGGGGCCCGGTACTTCCTCAGCAGCCTAGATGGCGCCGCCTTTGTCACCGCGGGGGTGAGGAAAAGGTCCATAGCTGGTTCCTCCAGGCCCGGTACCAGAGGCGGGCGAGACGAGTGTTTCTAGTGCAACGTCTCAAAGATCACCGACGTCTTAGGCGTGGGCACCGTCAGGGGTATGCCCAGCTTCGCAGCGCCCCTCAAGAGGACATCCTGGAACGCCACCAGGTCATCAATCGGGGACACCCTCGTGTCCGGTGATCCCGACAGGGTAGGAGAACGCTCCCTGGAACCAGAGGATCCCGTACGGGATCGAGACTCGCGCCTCCTATGGCGGCGTCTCGACCGCGTGGACGATCTGTGTCGCGACCTGTCCCGCCTCCCAGAGCGAGAGCGAGACCTGCCAGTCCGTGGCCGCCCCACCGGTTTCCGTGGGGGGGTCCTCCTCGGAGCCTCCTTGGGTGCAGGTTTAGGGGTCCCCTTAGGAGGTACAGGCAAAAACGGCAGCGAAGTGGACCTCGGCGGAGGAACCTTCGGCTGCGGGGCCGGCCCACGCGGAGGGACCGGCGGCGGCGGGTCGTCCGCTGGAAGTGGAGGCAGTGTCGGAGGATCCTCTTTAGGAAGAGGAGGAGGAGGAGGAGGAGTGACCGCCTTAGGAACAGGGGTATGCGTCGACCGAGGCCGAGAAGGAGTGTACACCGCAGAGTACACCGTGCCCGGTTACCCCTTAGGCGAAGAGGGCTGAGAGCCCGCCCCTTCAGCCGGAGAACGCTTCCTCTTGCGCCCCCCACTGGAAGCAGTGTGACTTCTGGGACTAGAATCCCTCTTGCGACGCTTCGGAGAGCCTGACCGACTCCCAGACGTCGACCTCCGTCTGCTCGACGTCGAGCGTCGTTTTTCCGGCGTCGAAGGACGCTTCCGTGACTCCGGCGTCGAACGCCGCCTCCGCGACGTCGACCTCTCCTTCCTCGACGTCGAACGGCGATCCCTCGACGTCAAACGCCGATCCCTCGACGTCAAACGCCGATCCCTCGACGTCGACCTCTTCCTCCGCGACGTCGCGCGTTTCCGCGACGTCGAGCGGTCCTTCCTCGACGGCGAGCGTCGTCGTCTGGACGCTCTCGACGTCGAGGATCCCCTCGACGTCGACCGGCGGTGTCGCCTCGACGGCGAGCGCCGATGTCTGCTCCGTCCATGACGTCGGTATGAAGCCCTCGACGTCGACGACGAAGACGACGTCGACGGCGGCTTCGTCCGCGGTGGCTTCGACGTCGAGTCGCCCCGATGTCTCGACCCGGAGCCCCGGGGAGAAGGGGAGCACACCGCCGTCATCCCTCTCGACGTAGTCGTCGACGCTATCGACGTCGACGGAGACCGGGACCGTTTGCTGGGCTTCCTGCCTCTGGGGAGCCCCCCAGAGGCCTCAGCAGAGGCAGAGGGAACCTTCCCGGACTGCCCAGACCCACCTGCAGCCTGCAGGCGCCTCTCCTCAAGGCCAGACAGCCTGATCTTCGCCCTTTCCTTCAGAGTGCGAGTGGTAAACTGCTGGCAGATGACACTCCTCAGGGACATGATCTTCAGGGAGGCAGACGATGCAGACATCATGTGGATCACCTCTGGCCTTCTTCCTCTCACATGCTGGACACTTCACAAAGAGTCCAGGCATTTTAGAGCCCTAAAACACCTGAAGCAGCACACAGAAGAGAAGAGAACACCAAGAGAGTAAACTGCAACACTTTTAAAATACAAAAGTGCCAAAACATGCAATAAACCCTTGAACACAAGGGAGAGCTCAATGCCAGGGTCCTGTAAGCAGGAGCCGGAAAAAAGAACTTAAGTCAGTGGGACCTGCTATGCATTCTGGGATACTGGAAGAAGGTTCTAGAAGGTTTCCTTAAAGGCACAGTATCCTGTTTAAGCCACATAATGGCAGCCTATGGGGCTTGTCTGTCCAGGCCTTCCTCTCTATCATTTCTGAGGGGTTTTGCAGTAAAAGCAAGGGAAATCTGGACAGGCTTTGCTGTTTGTGGATTTTTGGTGGAATTTCTAGTTGAAGTACTGGACAGTGTAGCCTGTGGATATAGGCTGCATTATTTGTCTTTAAATTTTCTCTTAAGTGTCTTTGCAGTTCTGCAATTTTTTGACAACTTAAGAGATTATTTTTGATTGCCGGGGTCCACGCACATGGGCGGGACTATTTTCACTAGATTATGACTATACACAGAGATCCCCTACTACAGAAACAGCAATTATTAGGCACATTGGGCCCGTCGGGGCTCTGAGCCCCAGCAATACTGCACCTTCTGCACCAATGGTAGCCACGCCCCTGGTTCTTCAGGAGATACGGGCAGAGGCTTTGGTTTCGGTTAGGCTGTCGGTGGGGTGCATGGTTGCTGGACATGGGGTGAGGGGTAGGTTGCTCGGAGGTGTGGTGCTTCAGTGATAGGCTGAGTTGGGCTGAGGGATGTGGGGAGTCCGCAAGGGTGAAGGTGCATTGCAAGGGAAGTCTGATAAGGATGGGGGAAGGAAGGTCCATACCTGGCTGACACAATGACCGTGTCTGGCTCGCCCCATCGTAGCCCTGGCAGCACCCGGAGCCACCGCCAGGAGAGAAGGAATAGCCCTGGGAAGAAGACTCCCCCCAACGCCAACACCATGGTTGCCGCACCAGCCGAAAGGAGGCGGGGGTAGGGGGCAAAGGTGGGTACTGGAGTAGGGAGTAACTAAGAGGGTGACTTGGGAGATGTAGAAGAATGGGAGCAGAGGGCTATAGAAACACAGGAGGGGAAGGAGAGAGAGGGATACTAGGATTAGAGCAGAGATAGGAAGTGGGAGGGGGAAGGGAAAAAGGTGAAGGGGAGAGGAAGAATGGAAGTGCGAATGTGGAAAGAGGGTGTGAAAGGAGAGATAGGAATGGAGTGAGGTGAAGACGAGAGTGGGAGGATGAGATAGAACGGAGGAGAGGGAGTCTGGGAGAGTCGGAGGGTGTCGCAGTCTCAGACACAGAGTGCTAGGTCTGCTGTCTCGCGCCCCTCGGCCCCCTGCACCTCCTCAGCCCCTCCGGATCCCGGGCAGCCTCGATCGGGGGGGGGGGGGGGGGGGGGGGGAGGGGGCGTGACTTTATTTACAGTGCTCAGCGCACCCCGAGCCAGCCACCGCGGCAGAGAGCTGGGAAGGTGTGCGAGGGCGCTGGAGACAGGGAGAAGCCCCGGGCGAGGAGACGGACAGATGCGGTTTGACAACTTGTATTTTTATAACGTTACCAGTAGTTAAAAAATTAAAAATTGAAGTGCAGCGGGGCATTTTACGCAAAAAATCTGATAAGCGGTAACTGCTCTTGTCTGTTCTCGCAATAGTCACAGACCACCACTCACAAAGGTTGACGCTGAGGCAAGACCTTTACGTGTAACATCCCTACAACAAGCGAGCTCTCTTACAAGGATTAGAGAAAAAGAGGACACATTTTTTCGTATATTTCCTTTTAGTTTAGCACGAAGCTACAGGTTGATGTCGGAAAAGGCTGCACACGGTCTGAGAGGAAACAGTTAAAACTGCAAAAGAACATTTCACATTGCGGCAAAGCAAAGTTTGAAGTACACACATCCCAACAATATATATGCGTCAAAACTGAAAGATTTAAATATTCGTGAAAAATAAGTGATACCTTTTCTATCCTATTTTCTATGAAAAGGTGCGGACCACGGCATGAACGCCACCACGTTTCTCCCAGGCGAAGCAGAAATGCCTAGGAGAAACTAACCGTGATTTTCGGATTTAGGGGCGTGTTTTTCTTTCTCTCCTCTTCCCATTGGCTGGAATTCCAGCCAATGGGAAGAGGAGAGAAAGAACATGAAAAAACGCACCCGAATCCCAAAATGACGGGGCTTAAACTGACAGACGCCCCTCTTCTCCAATGGCTGGCCTCCGTTTAGGAAGCCAGCCAATGGCGGGGTGGGTTCAAGCCCCACACTAAGACATAAGTTCTCGCCAGCGAGACTGCGCAAGCGCAGCCTACGCAGGCCGAGACCTAAAAAGCACTCTTTCTGGAACAAGATCTAGCTTTCTGCCAAATTTAGTATAATTTCGTTCAGTGGTTCGGGCTGTAGTGGTGCCTAAAATCCCTATGGGAAACTGCATGAGCAAAACGCATTTTGGGACCACCCCCTTTTTCTCAGCCCCGCTTGATGAATCACCCTTAAACTTTCCAGAAAGCAGCTGAAGTGACTGGCACACTAGGTTTGAATTTTTGGGTAGAGATTCGTCAAACAGCGCCAAAGTTATTAGAAAAACAAAAAATGCTTTTCCTATGGAAGCTAGGTCCTAACTAGACCAACCGAGATATCTATATATATATAAAAACAAATGTATGTCTTTCTGTCTGTTTGTCCTTTATGCATTAGTACACCATTCATCTGATCGCCATGAAACTTTGGGAAGTTGTTGAGTACACTCCCGCAAAGGTTTTTGGCATATGCATTACTGCACCATTCATCCGATCGCCATGAAACTTTGGGAAGTTGTTGAGTACACTCCCGCGAAGGTTTCTGCCATAAAATGTTTTTAAATATCAGTCCCCCAGGGCCCTCATAATCTTTCGAATACTGATGTACGCACCAGACGGATAAACAAAAAATCGTGTATCCACAAGCACTCGAATAAATATATAGAATTAAAACGACACCTTGAAATGTTTTCCATATTAAAATGAATAAGTTTCAATAAAAATGACACAATGTAAATTGAATATTATCATACCGACTTTCCTTGAATTTCCTTTCTTCGGAGATCGCAGCAACACGCGACGGGTAAGCTAGTTAAACATAAATAGCTGTGGAGCAGTACAAATTAAAGAGCCTTGCATATGAAGGGAGAACTTTACTTAGCTGCTTGTTTGCACGTTTTCTCTGGATTTGAACTATGCTCCATAAAAAACTTTATAATAAAATTTGTACATCTAGAATGTGACAAGTCATTATGAGGACCTATTATGCTCTTGATCTGAGGTCCTCGACCTTGGGGGGGCGCAGACTCTAGCCAAAAGAAACACTATGCTGATATTAGTGCTTGGTTTTCAGCGGGGAAAAAAAACGAGTGGCATTAAGCCACTCCGCAATGGGCCATCACTGACATCTTTTATCATTTATATCCTGGCTGGGAGAAGGTCTTTAGCTGGAAGGGACTCCAAATATTTGTCAAAACTCCCGCCCCATTTCTAATACTGTGGGTGCGTTTACACATTAGTGAGGCCTGTCTAACCAGAATAGCATGTATTTGGCATTCATGTATTTGACTGTATTTTTAAAACATTAACAGAACTACCCGCAAAGTTTAAATAAGTCTAGACACATTTAAACATGGTCTGTTTAATAGAATAAATGTGAAAACTTTTGAGGAGGAGGGTGTGTGTGATTTTTTGTTGTTGCACTTGGAGGAACCATCATTACAAAAATTGAAGACTACTGCTCTAGATCAATGGATAATTAAATTCCCTGTGCTAATGCAAAAAAATACCCTAACTAGGGTGCAATTTGTCAACAATACTTGCTACTGTGTTCATACAACCATAATTTGTATTGCAAACTACTGACTTATCAGCTTAGTCCAAAGTCCACAGAGTTTGTGTCATTTAACATGTGGAAATTGTCCACAATCAGAAATTAGTTCATATACAAACGTTATGCAAAAGGCCTGATAACTCTGGTCTTTTACTGACAATGAAGTGTATTGGGTAACTCTCAGGTCTGGAGTGTTTCATTATCTAGAAGAACAAGTCCTCTTCTGTACCGCTATTTCTGGAAGACACTAACCACAGATTTCTTGCTTTAAGTATATCTCCAAGCGTCATACAGGATCTGGAGAATGTTCTCAGCAATGCTGCTGTGCACTGATAAGTGGCACCATGTGGCTCCGCAACGGCCTAGATGCGATGAGGTTGTTTATTAGGCAGCACAACGCAGATGTTAATGAAGAGGACTATCCACCTTCACATGGTCTCTTTCTGCACCGCCTTTCCCTTCTTTGCTCAAGGAAACCATACAAAGACGTGATCATCCACACAACAAAAATTGGCAGGTGTGTAGAGTGATTGTGCGGGTAGCGCCTGCAGTTCATTGCTGCGGCACACACAGGTGATGGCAATTAGGACAACTATTTGAAGTGTCAGCAGTCTCAGTGAACAGCTGTGATTTGGCTCAAAAGGTATGCACATAAGAAATGTCAAGTCATATTGCCGCTGGACAAATGGTTTTGGAAAAACATGCGTAGCAGACCTTTTACAAGACGCACCACAATCTGTGTTTTAAATAGACAGGGTTGAGCAGGTAAACAGAGAAAGGTCGAAAGGGATGACAGATAATCCTTAGCGGTGTCCACGGCAAGCTCCTGCTGGGCCAGCAATAAAAACAAGCATTTACAATGCAAGAGGTCTCGCAGCATTAAAGTTTGAGTTATTGACATTGTGTATGACTATGCCAATATTTTTTAACTTTTGCAAATGTGACACCTATAGCATTTCGATTGCAATTTGTGTTGTATTTACGTGACTTAGATGTATTGATACATCCTGTTGGTCATGTAGAAATATATCTTCAAAGGCACTGGCAGTAACATCTCTAAAACTAGAATAATGAAGAGTCAACTATCAGCCAGGTTACCCAGCCAATAAGGTAAATAAATGATATCCAGCTGTATTTGTATTTCTGACATTTTTGTAAAGTGAGTTAAGGTCTCAGATAAGATAGGTGTGGTATTTAAACAAGGTATGAGTATTTATAATCAAGTAATAATTTTGAAGTCGAAAAAGTATCCAACCTGAATGCTGGTTATTGTTCTGCTACACTGAGTCCATAAAGTGCTCCACTGATGCAGATAGCTACCTGTCATTGGGCCGGATCTAACAGCATTGTGGCAGGAGTTTCTGAGGATACAGCAACATCCTCTCAGTGCAGTTGTAGATAGTACGTCAGATTATGGCTCTGGCTTGTTATTGAGTTCTGCAGTTCCTTTTCCTGTCCTAAAATGTAATTCCGCATGGCTGAATTACATGCAAGAAGAACTTGAAAGCAAGGATTCCGAAATCTTCTGTGGACTGTCAGGAGCATTTAAATAGGTCACTCGTGAGTGCCCAGAAGCCAATGTGTAGCAAGATGGAGATGACACTTCCGTGTTGCAGGGTTTGGGTGAACTCGTTTCATGCTTTCACTAGGCAGAAGGAAGAATGAGCAGCTGATGTCAAGGACATGACCTGCAGGTTTATGAAAAGATCCAAGGTTATTCTGTAACCGAGAACCTCCTGCTCAGGTGCGCACGGCAGCATGTTGATGTCTGTTGCTCATGGGAAAAATTATAGATCAAGCTGTGAGTTTTTTTTTCACGGCGGCAGCGCACTAAATAACAAAACCATCGCTGACAACATATGTGAGATAGACATCACCCGACACTGCGTCACAGGTAATGACGGACTAGGCGTTTCTCCAGCTGAAGGGATGAAGAGGGTTGATTGAAGACGAAAAATATGCCACAAAAAGCCGCTCCCACCAAAATAAACCGGAAAGGGAAGAGACGAACAAATGGCATTTCGATTAATAATAAAAATGATGACAGTGGGATACTCTAGCTCTGAGGGCTCAACCCAAGGCACGCTGCTCCAGTTATGGCTAAGAGGACGTTTACCAGAAAGCAGTATTTGGCCCTTCACATACACATACTTCGAGACCAGCCGCTTTTAGCATTTCAACCCCGTAGATTAAATAAACAAGGAGTGTCGTTGGAAGCGGAAGGAGCCGCGGTGTTTATTTTATTTTATTTAATGCGAGTTGATATAGCGCTAACATTACCAGAAGGTGTCGTCATTTTTTGGGCATACGCAATACCAGCAGCGGAGCAGACTCTCACGATCCCCTCTGCTGCCTCTCGTCTCGGAGAGGGCGGGACTTCCGGCTTCGGAAGCCCGCGGACGCGCCCACGGAGAGAAGCCGCGCCTACGGAGAGAAGCAGTGCTGGTGATGCGGGGCTCCCATGCCCTAGAGAGAGCCCCGCGGTGGCGGCTGAAGACCGGAGTGGCGGTAAGTGGGGGGGGGGGGGGGCGCTTGGTGCACGTGTGTGTGTGTGTGTGTGTGCGTGTGGCGTGTGTGTATGCGACAGCGGGGATGGGTTCTCTGTATGTGTGGGTGCGTGCATGGGCGCTCGTGTGTGTGTGTGTCTCTCTGAGTATGCGCATGCGTGTGGGGTGTTGGAGCTTCCCAGGAGACAGCAGCTGAGCACGTACGCGCGCGCGTGGCCTGTGCCGATCGCCTTTGCGCGCGGCCAGGTGCTGTCTCCTGGGAAGCAGAGCCAGCGACAATAGATCTCCTGGCGGACACAGCGCTTACGCGCTGTTACGCCACGAGACCTAAAAACTAACACACATGAAAGTTTGTCCTGCAGTGGCTGCCAATAAGAGTGCAACACCAGGACACAAATTCCGTCCAGCACCCAACATAGATTGACTACAAAGGGTGGCAGACTGCAAGGATAACATCACTTACTGCGGTCAGCATATCAAATGTGTTTAACTGCTGCGTTCAATCTCCAGGCTTTGAGGTGTAGGTTGTGAAGACTGAGGTGCAAGACTGGGGTGAAGGACCCTTCCCTATTGTCGAGACAGGAGATCCGACAGGAGATCCTTCTTAAGTGGTAGTTTGATCAGTAGAAAGATGCTCATGCTCAGGAACTCTGGGTATCACATTTTGCTGGCCCAGTCTGGGCTATTAAGATGGCTTAGGGCTATTAAGATGACTTGGGCCTGATCTGTTTGTACTTTCCTCAGAAATTGAGACAAGAGCGGTAGGAACATGTAAACAAGACTTGGTTCCAAGGCAACCTAAATGTGTCTCCGAACTACTTTCCAGGAGGAAAGTCCAGTTCACAGTACTTTTGACACTGTATTTTCTCACTTGTGGAAAATGGCTCTAACCAGTGCATGCTCCACTATTTGAAGATATCCTTTGCCACCTCAAGGAGTGGATGTTGCTTGTGATCCACCATGGAATCTGCTCAGTGTCTTAACTATGAGGGCCTGCAACAGCCTGCCCTTGATGGATAGCACAAAGGCTTTCAGGACGAAACTGATCTCCCACAGGTTCAAAAGGTTGATGTGAGTTTGCTATCCACCAGAGAACTCCGATCTCTAGATCCCCGAGATAACTCACCTCCCCCAAATACACCTAAGCAGGTGTCTTTCACAACATCTTGGTGGGAAAGCAAGAGTGAGCTACTGCACGTCAGGTTAACACTGGTCTGCCACCACTCAGGATCTTAGGCAGTCTTCTGTGAGATCTGAAAAGAGTCAGAGAGACCCCTCGTTCAGGCCCACTAAATATATTAAACTATATATTATATAAAACTATATTATATATTATATTAAACTAAATATATTTCGAAAATCTGCATCACCGAAGCTGGCCTATATTGCCCGACAACAGATCAACAGAACTAAGTGCCTGCGCATGGCTTGTACCAAGTGGTTACAAGGGTTTCTGTAAGAACCTCACTGAAATGCAAGAGTGGCACAGAAGACGTTGGGCCTTGTTGAAGGTTCTCAGCGCCCATGGTTTCCACAATAGGCAAATATAAATCAAGTGTTTCTGTTTTCCTTCTCACAACTATTGTGAAAGAGGCACTTTCTTCTATTGGTAGCCCAGGTGGCAATTCGATCTCAGATTCTGGGGAGGTATTCAGCACAATGGCATTTTGTAAATCTCAAAATAACCCATCAATACAGTGAGGAGGGAGCATGTTGTCCATCTCTTTGTCTGAGCCAAAAAAAGGCCTCTAACCGTTGACGGCATTGGTGGGTTCAAGTCTGACTGCACCTTAGCAATTTCAGAAAAAGACAGGCCTGGAGTGAGCAGACAATGGATCAGGGGTCTGAGGCCTGGATCAGGGGTCTGAGGCCGGCATCAAAAAACTTTCTTGAGTTAGTGTTGGTATGGAAGGGATCGGCACGGACCCTGAGCCTGGAATGGAAGTACAAACCGGCATTGGAACAGGGCCAAGAGCAAGTACCAGTGGGCATATAGGGAGAACCCACTGTCAGAATGGAGATTGATGCGCTTCAAGTGGGGCCCCAGGAGGTGCCAGAGGGAGCCAGAAGCCAGCAATGGAAAGAGCTGCAGTACTGCTGCCTCAAAGGCTACAAGATACTTTGGGGGGTCGACGATGGCACGAAGAATTCGGGGCCAGCCAGTGACAACTGTGTGACAAGAATGAGCACCATTATTTTGAGCAGGATCGAGATCCAGGTTTCAACTGTGACCTATATGTGGCAAAATAAAGCATCTCACTTCCACTCCTGAATCACCTTTTGGTGCATGAGGGTGCGCATCTATGGCACAACTATCATGACAAAGCCCATACACCAGAGGTTCAACTGTTGTGACAGAGCCCATGCACCAGAGGCACATGTCATGCAGGCCTATGATCACTATTTGCTTCCTCCAGTCACAGCACAGATTGAATCATTTATGGGAGTGACATCTCTGGCATACCGTCTGATGTAACGTAGAAGTTGGACAACATACAAAGTTGGAAGTGTAACTTTGGATCTGCGTTGAAGGGTGCACAAAGGAACTGATTTCAGCGTGCAGGGTGGCGCCTGTATGCGGGTCCACTTTTAGAGTGGTAGTGAATCATCAAGGAGCCACATGGCGCACGGGAGTATTGCCGATTAACAATTTCCAGATGTAGTCTGGTGCCTCGGATATTCTAAAGATGAGGAATCTTCAGTTAGAAATTTCCACCAGATTCAATTTGATACTACCTGGAAGTATAAGATTCAAAATCTATTGCAGCAGTTTAGAGAAAATGAAGGAAATTCTGGAGGGGACCCTGCAGTAACTGAAAAGAGATTTAAAGGAAGCCCTTCTAACAACTGTATTTCCCGTTTGTATTGAGTAATGATAAATAGTTTAAAAGAAGGAAAGTAGACATCCACTGACTTTAAATAATCCTTGAGCCCCAGCAAGGGAAGGAGTTCCTCAAAGGAAATCATGCACATTTTTCATTTGCATTAGCAGAAGTGTCAGACTAAATGATAAGAGCTGCACTTCTGTAAGGAGCAAGGGGTAGAAGATGGATTTCCTTTGAAGTCAGAATGGGGGAAGACTAAGACTTTTTTCCCTTCCTTCTATACTGCCTGGCCTACTAAAGCACATTTGTTGGCTCTTCAGCCAGGAATTGGACCCAACAGCTGTCTGAAGGGACACAACCCGCAGTTTGGAGAGCCGTCTAGTGTAGCGGTCGGGTGATCCACGCTACCAGACTTCAGAAAAGACTGTCCCATGAGGTGCCAAGCAGAGGACAGCAATGGCACAGCTCTGCCACTGGAGGCTGGAACCACAAGGTGACATTCTTGAAACATTGTGCAAATATTCTCTGATTAGAACACAAAGGCGGCGTACGCACTCCTCAAAGTCAAAAAGAAACACTATGGTGGGAATCACAGCGCAAGTAAATTGCCTGTGTGCAAAGACAGAGCTAGAATAAGAGTAGAAAGGGTAGTGGGGTTAAAAAACGGACAGGTAAACTGTGTAACGAAGACCTAAACACAGGCGAGGCCTTTAGAGAGTAGCCAACTCTGTTGAACTTTGAGTAAAAAAAAAACATGCCTGGCCTCAAAGGCTTTGAAAACCTGTAAAGGTGAATACAACTTATTTTGTTGATCCAAGTAAATAGAGCCCAATAAGTTAATTGCCACTACGCAATCTTCATTTCTCAAGGATCTTATCAGTTGAAGATGTGACTAAAGTTTTGTTGGCACTGCCTTTCTCTCCTTTCTTGCGGAGACTCAGCCCCTACCCAGCCCCTACCCAGTAATGCTCTTGGCGTCAATATACTGGACGCCAATATCGCCCATTGGCTTACTACTGCTAGCGACCAATTCGCCCCCCTGTCCCGTTTCCCTCACTCACGCCATAGCAAATCCCACAAATGGTTCAACTCAACACTGAAATCACAACACCTCGAGCTGCGCCAATTGGAGCGCAGGTGGAGGCGGAATTATTCTAGTGCAGACAGGGAGGCGTACGTGCTTGCACGCAAAGCATATAAGAAAGCCATCATCTCAACTAAGTCTGCTTTTTTTCTGAGAGAATATCAACAGCCCCCAACAAATCTAAAGAGATTTTCAAGGTTCTCGGTGAATTAACATCGGACACCAGGACACTCCCGAATTTGCCTCCCTCCGCAGAGTCATGTAATGCCTTGAACACCTTCTTTATTGACAAGATCCTGGCAATAAAAAAGTCTATCCCTCTTTCAGCTATCGCTGTAGTCCCTCCCATCAACACCTCCACTCTGACTTGTTTTCCAACACTCGATCCCGACTCTTTAGCCAAGTTAGCTACTCGGGTGAAATCTGGCTCCCCTAAGGATTGTTGCCCCCCTTCTGTGTTTTGTGACATTTGTCATGCTTTACCGCACTGTATTCTACCCCTACTCAACACCTCCCTTAATTCTGGCACAGTCCCTAGTTCTTTCAAGGAGGCCGTACTGGTGCCCTTGTTAAAAAAAACTGGCGCGGACCCAGCGGTCCTCGCCAACTACCGGCCCATCTCTCTCTTGCCTTACCTGTCTAAAATCTTGGAGGCACATGTGACTACTTGCCTCTCGCAATTCATCGAGGAGTCCAACTTCCTGGAAATGAACCAGGCCGGTTTCAGACCAGCCCATTCTACCGAGACTGTGATCCTCGCCGTGTTGGACAACCTCAGATGTAATGCTGACAGAGGACGCCCCCAGGCATTGGTCCTATTGGATTTGTCGGCGGCATTCAACACGGTGGATCATAACATCTTACTCCACCGTGTCGAGTCCGCCGGAGTCCGCGGGCTCGCCTTGTCCTGGGTTAAGTCCTTCTTAGAGGGTAGATTCCAAGCAGTTAGTTTGGGTCCCTTCAGCGCCACCAGTGCACCATCACCCTGTGGGGTTCCCCAGGGCTCTTCTTTGTCCCCCCTCCTTTTTAATTTGTACCTTCAGCCTCTTATTCACTCCCTGGGTAGTTGGGACGTCACCGTATTTAATTACGCTGACGATTTACAAATTATTTTTCCCCTCTCCTCCCCTGACGCCGTCACCAACTTTAACGATTCAGAAAAGGGGGTGGTGATGAACAGAGTGTCTGAATTAAGCAGACCACTCTTACCCAGTCCAAAGATCAGGGCTTGATCCATCACCGTTATTTAGCTCACTGCCCCATCCCAGCTCAGAACCTGGCTATATGCAAATTAGTCTGTCCCTGGCCCAGTGCATCATGGGAACAGGGCAGACCAAACTACCAAGCCAATTCTTCACCAGAAAGGAGACAAGCTTCCGGGGACCGGTTTCTGGCATTTTAGCCGTCGTCGGCCCGGCTTGCTTGAATCCTGATGGAGCAGTGAGCAAGGGACTCATGTCTGAGTATACCCTGCCACACCTATAGTGGCCAAAAACGATTCAGAAAAGGGGGTGGTGATGAACAGAGTGTCTGAATTAAGCAGACCACTCTTACCCAGTCCAAAGATCAGGGCTTGATCCATCACCGTTATTTAGCTCACTGCCCCATCCCAGCTCAGAACCTGGCTATATGCAAATTAGTCTGTCCCTGGCCCAGTGCATCATGGGAACAGGGCAGACCAAACTACCAAGCCAATTCTTCACCACCCCTTGTTGTTAAATATTTTGTCCACCCTAAGCGTGGAAGGGTATACTCAGATGCGAGTCCCTTGCTCATTGCACCATCAGGATTCAAGCAAGCCGGGCCGACGACGGCTGAAATGCCAGAAACCGGTCCCCGGAAGCTTGTTTCCTTCCCAGTGTAAGAATTGGCTTGGTAGTTTGGTTTGCCCTGTTCCCATCATGCACTGGGACAGGAACAGACTAATTTGCATATAGCCGGGTTCTGAACTGGGATGGTGCAGTGAGCTAAAAAACTGTTGGATCTAGCCCTGATCTCTTGACTGGGTGAGAGTATTCTGCTTAATTCAGAAACTCTGTCCATCACCACCCCTTGTTGTTAAATATTTTGTCCACCCTAAGTGTGGAAGGGTATACTCAGATGTGAGTCCCTTGCTCATTGCACCATCAGGATTCAAGCAAGCCGGGCCGACGACGGCTGAAATGCCAGAAACCGGTCCCCGGAAGCTTGTTTCCTTCCCAGTGTAAGAATTGGCTTGGTAGTTTGGTTTGCCCTGTTCCCATCATGCACTGGGACAGGAACAGACTAATTTGCATATAGCCAGGTTCTGAACTGGGATGGTGCAGTGAGCTAAAAAACGGTGTTGGATCTAGCCCTGATCTCTTGACTGGGTGAGAGTATTCTGCTTAATTCAGAAACTCTGTCCATCACCACCCCTTGTTGTTAAATATTTTGTCCACCCTAAGCGTGGAAGGGTATACTCAGATGTGAGTCCCTTGCTCATTGCACCATCAGGATTCAAGCAAGCCGGGCCGACGACGGCTGAAATGCCAGAAACCGGTCCCCGGAAGCTTGTTTCCTTCCCAGTGTAAGAATTGGCTTGGTAGTTCGGTTTGCCCTGTTCCCATCATGCACTGGGACAGGAACAGACTAATTTGCATATAGCCAGGTTCTGAACTGGGATGGTGCAGTGAGCTAAAAAACGGTGTTGGATCTAGCCCTGATCTCTTGACTGGGTGAGAGTATTCTGCTTAATTCAGAAACTCTGTCCATCACCACCCCTTGTTGTTAAATATTTTGTCCACCCTAAGCGTGGAAGGGTATACTCAGATGTGAGTCCCTTGCTCATTGCACCATCAGGATTCAAGCAAGCCGGGCCGACGACGGCTGAAATGCCAGAAACCGGTCCCCGGAAGCTTGTTTCCTTCCCAGTGTAAGAATTGGCTTGGTAGTTTGGTTTGCCCTGTTCCCATCATGCACTGGGACAGGAACAGACTAATTTGCATATAGCCAGGTTCTGAACTGGGATGGTGCAGTGAGCTAAAAAACGGTGTTGGATCTAGCCCTGATCTCTTGACTGGGTGAGAGTATTCTGCTTAATTCAGAAACTCTGTCCATCACCACCCCTTGTTGTTAAATGTCACCAACTTTAAGGCGGTCATGATACACATCCAGCATTGGATGAATCAAAATCAATTAAAGCTCAATCCTGGGAAAACTGAGCTCCTCCTCCCTGGGAGAAGCGCTCCCCACTGGAGCCCCCAGTATTGGCCATCTGAGCTTGGTCCGTCTCCTTCTGGCTGTGTAAAGAGCCTCGGTGTCATTATTGACTCTGAGCTCACTCTTAAGGCCCAGGTGAGCGCCGTAACATCTTCCTGTATGTTCCAGCTACACAGGATACGGAAAGTTGCCCACCTCGACCCCTGAAGCTTTGCTACAAGTTCTAATAGCATTGGTGATGTCCCGCCTGGATTTCTCCAATTCCTTGTATCTTGGCCTCTCCAAATCCCTGCTGTCTAGGCTACAGATCATTCAAAACCAGGCTGCCAGACTGGCATTTAAAATCCCCAGATGGCAGTCGGCCAAACCTTTATTACATCAACTACATTGGCTTCCAGTTAGTGAAAGAATAGCCTTCAAGGTTGGCTGCCTGGTCTTCAAAGCCTTGACTGGTCCCTCTCCTGTTTTCTTGAAGTCCCTGGTTACCCCCTACTGCCCTTCCCGTACTCTGAGGTCCACTCACCTTCAGCTTCTAGTCACTACCCGGTTTAAACTTATCAAATTAGGCGGCCACAGCTTCTCTCATCTAGCTCCCAAATTATGGAATTCTTTTCCACTCTCACTCAAGACCTCATATTCCTTCTTATCATTTAGGAAATCTTTAAAATCTCTGCTCTTCTCACACTCCCAATAAACTCCCTCTTGTACAGTCTGTGTCCTATCAGCGCCAGGAAACTCATGGTGACAGTGCGCTCAACAAATGCCCATTAACATAACATAACAACATAGACACATGAGCTTGTCCTTAGAGTCTCTGTGAATGGACAGTCTTCAGTCATATGCGTCTACACACAGAAGGAGTAATTTGGAGCGCTGGCTTTTACTTTAATTTAATTCATCAAGCACGAATCCCCCCCTGCAGGGTTGTCCGCCGTTGTCGAGGTGGTTTTCGTCGACTGAGCACTCGTCAACGGAATCGTTCTTCCCTTCGTCGCCGACGACGGAGTGTCGACGATAGATGGCATTACCTTAGTCAACGAGATAGGTCTTATTGAAACAGAGACCAGCGTCGACGGTGAAGAGGCTGACGACATGATCATCTAAGGCTTCGGTGAAGAGAAGGTGACTGTCGACATTGAAGTAGCGTGACGACGATAATCGTCGATGGCGTGGTCTTCTTCGGAGGAAAAACCTTTTTAGGAAGCTTTTTCGACGCCAGAGACTTTCCAATCTTTTTAGGGGCCGAAATAGAAGATGATTCAGAAGGTGGAGAAGCCTTTTTTGTAGAAGGCAAGCCAGAGCCCTTGGAGGGCTGAACTTTCCTCAACACCTTACCCCTAGGAGAAGATCGATCTTCAGCCATTCTCTTTCTGGAGGATACAGATGACCCTGAAGCCACACTTCCCACTTCAGATAAAGGGTTATCCTGGTCTTTAATCTTCTGTAGCCACAGAAGTAGGCGTCCTTCCCTATATCTGAGGGTCTTCTGAGGGAAGGTCCTGCAGATCTTACAATCTCTCACCTCATGATCAGGATACAGGCAGTAGATGCACTTTTTGTGGGGATCTTCTTTAAAAAGCCAGGGCTTCCCACAAGATTGACAAGGCCTGAAGAGAGATTTTTTAGTGGATGACATCCTAAGGATAGAAATCCATTCAGAAAAAAAGAAGTACTGAGCAGAGCTCAGGGAGACTCCCTTCACACGACGTGCGGTAGAAAATCTGAGCGCCTGAGCCTCTGGGGAGAACATTCTGGTGGGTGCTGTCGCCTGATTGGCTGCAGTTTGGGCTCTACAAAATGACTATGATAGTCATGAGTGTGGAATTTTTTTCTCTTGTAGCTTGAGACTACTTTACTTCCTGGTTGTGTATTACCAAGGTTTTTTGTTTATTATAGGCATATTATTGCTTTTTTATGTACCGTACCCCCACTCGACGACGGGGAATGATTCAGGCATGTGAATCTATGAAAAACACCCCTAAAACTGGAGAACTGAAAATTAAAACAGATCAGTCTTTAGTAATTTTGAAAATTTAGTGTAGTCGGTACATGTGTGAGTCTGGAAAGACAGTTTATTCCAATAGGTGGGAACCAGATATGAAAAAGATCTGGACCACACCTTGACTGACTAATGCTGGGGATAGTAAGTAATGCTTTATCCATAGATCGCAGGTTCCGCACTGGATATTAGCGTTTAAGCTTCTGTTGTAAGTAGCCAGCCCTTTCCCCATTAAAGCTTTAAAAGTCAGACAACAGATATTGGTACCCAAAGAAACAATCTCAAAAGTGGAGTAGCAACAGATCTTGAGGTAAGATTACAAATGAGACGTGCCGCAGTATTTTACACAACCTGCAATGTGTTGTCTCATTTGCAGAAGCCAATAGGGCATTGTCATAGTCAAGCCTTCTAACAATAAGAGCTTGCACCAAGGTTTTCCTAGCTGCTAGCAGAAGATAAGGAAGTGATTTCCGAAGCCGATGCATCATGTAGAAGCATGTAACTTTTATAGATAAAATCTGCTTCTTCATTTTAAGAGCTTGATCCACCCCGACTCCTAGATTGTTTTTACTAAAGGGCAAGGGCAAGGGGCACAACCCAGTTCAGGAGGCCACCAGTCGGGAGTCCACAGTTGCTGGGCGTTCCCAAATAGTATCATTTCTGTCTTTTCTGTATTTAGTTGAAGATAGTTGTCTGACAACCACTCTGCAATAGCCTTCATCCCATTAGAGAAGCATTCCTTTATTATAACCACCTTTTTATCAAAGAAGATAATCAGTGGAGTGTTGTACGCATAAGCCAGAATTTCAAAGTGGAAGGATTTTATGACCTTGGTAAGTGGGGACACATATATTGAACAAGGTGGGGCCCAGACAAGAGCCCTGAGGAACCTGCCCCCCCCCCTTATCAATAATGATAGTTCTAGACTTAAAAGTCCTGAGCGAGATGACTTCAGATACATTTTCCAAGGAATCTTGAAACCACCCTAAAGCTGTCCCATAGACCCCTATATACCTTTGCAATAACCTAGCATGCGACACAGTCTTGAAAGCTGTGGTCAGGTCTAAGAGCACAAGCTACCAGGGCTGTCTCTGTGCTGTGCTCAGATCTGAACCCAGATTGTGATGGGTCCAAGATCTTCAAGGTAATCTGACAGCTGTTTCATAATCAGACCTTCCAGCAGCTTCCCTGGGAGTTGAAGCAGAGAGATGTTTACCAGGTATTTGTTCATTTAGTTGCTGTGCACAGCCTCTTTAGCTTTTGAAGTTCTGAAATTAATTTCAGCTGCTGATAGTAAATGAAACTACAAACCATTCATTGCACTTCCAGTTCCGAAAGTTGTAACAGGCCACAACACTGACATAATCGGTTTTAAAGAAAGATACATTATAGTAGTTTTAGAGGATGGTGGTTAATTGAAGGAGCACGTCTAAACAGTCACGAAGAAGCAGGTTCAGAATCTACGTCTGCATGTCTTTAAATGTTACAGCATGAAACTGTTTGAAAATTATTAGTCCTGGTCATCTCAAGCTTGAGGTCTCGTATTCAAATCTACTCGAATCTTGGGTCCTCTTCTGATAAGGAGGGTTGGTGTACTGGTTGAAGAGGAGAGTCTAGGCCATAATCTATCAGGCAGTGTTGTTTTGTGCCTTCTTGTGAACTGTTTGGCTTGAACTTCAAGAAAGGATTCAGACAATATAAAGTTCAAAATGCTGCTGATCTCTTGTGCAATGTTGGATTCAGAATCATGTTGAGGCATCGTCTCTTCAGCCTTGTTTAGTAAAGTGGTAGATACCCTTAGTCCCTGCTGGCCAACAAAAATCTATGGTTACATCCACACCCAGGCACTTATGGTAAGTTGCCTGCAGTATGACATCACCATTATGGTAGCAGAAAATAAAGCTCTCCTAGCTAAACTTCAGGTAGTACAAAACACAGCTTCCTGCCTGGTTTATAACCTGCTCCCCCCCCCTCCTGAACCCACGCTCCAATCTCTGCATTGGCTACCTCTAAAAAAGTATTCCCTCTTCATACTCCTCTGCCTAGTTCACAAGTCCCTATTTGGAAACTACCCTCTTTACCTGCGTAACAAGGTGCAGCCTTGCGTGCCAACGCGCAACCTTAGGTCCAGTAGGCAAGCTGTACTACACCCTCACCGCATACGTACAGCCAAATATGGAGGTAGCTAATTTCCATAAGAAACCTCGGAAAGACCATGGACTCCAAGTGATCGATGAATGCCCAGGTGGAAAAACTAACAAGATCAAGCTTTACTATAAAAACTCTAACTAATCTTCCCCCATTTCCAGACAGGGTCCAAGCTACCATCTCCCTTGTTTTGTCCAAACTAGATTACGCCAGTAGCCTCCACCACGGATCATGTTTAAGGACCATGAAAAGACTACAACAGATTCAGAACTGGGCTTCCAGACTACTCTTACATATCAAACCGCGAGTTCATATCTCCCCTGCCTTGAAAGCCCTGTATTGGTTACCGGTTGTCAGAAGATCCACATTCAACCTGCTTCTTATCACCCGCAAAGCAATAAATGGAACGGGACCGCTCTTCATCAGGAATAAAATCACCAAACAAATTCAAAGGAACTTCCGCTCTGGAGTGGCACCTCATCTCAAGATACAAGAACAAGCATTTGCAATGCAATAGGTCTCGCATTAGGAAAGTTTGAGCTATTGGTATTGTAAATGGCAAAGTTTTTATTTATGTTTCTTTTTTTTTTAAATAGCTAAATTAATAGCTTCGTCATTTACAATGCCAATAGTTATAACTTTCGCAAATGTGATACCTATAGCATTTGTAATGCAATATGTTTTGTATTTACAAACCGCGAGGACAAAAAAAAGCTCCGGACCACTGCCTCCTCCCAGGCCTTCAAAAGGGACCTCAAAGTTCTCCTCCTCCAGAGACACCTCCAAAAGTAATTCACGTCCTCTTGCTATTTGTGAGTAAGACTTCCCACTACTGATAATTTCTACTTTCCATGACCATGGAAGTGCCTTCCCAGTGTATGCCTGTGATTGGAGGGTCTGCCTTTTTGCAGTATTTTTCATGTACTGGTGTTCGGTGCCCTTTTGTAACATGCACACACCACTCTGCCCTTGCAACACAGGGCTGCTACCTCTCACATGTCTTTACCTTTGATACTTGCACAAGTGCCACCTTGCCCATGTAACGCTTGTTCCTGAGCCTGAGTGTCTAGCACTTATTGCAGGACTATACCTCTAATTATACTCTGTTTTCTCTCATAACTGCACACTTGTCACTTTCATTTCCTCTTGTGCACTTTTGACTACCTCATGTATTTTGGTTGCTCACAATTTTTACTCAAGTATTTAGTTTGCTCACGATTGTCACTATTACCTTTACTACCTCATGTATTGTGGTTGCTCACAATTTTTCCTCTTGTGCACTTTTGACTACCTCATGTATTTTGGTTGCTCACAATTTTTACTCAAGTATTTAGTTTGCTCACGATTGTCACTATTACCTTTACTACCTCATGTATTGTGGTTGCTCACAATTTTTCCTCTTGTGCACTTTTGACTACCTCATGTATTTTGGTTGCTCACAATTTTTACTCGAGTATTTTGTTTGCTCACGATTGTCACTATTACCTTTACTACCTCATGTATTGTGGTTGCTCACAATTTTTCCTCTTGTGCACTTTTGACTACCTCATGTATTTTGGTTGCTCACAATTTTTACTCGAGTATTTTATTTGTTCACCATTGTCACTATTACCTTTACTACCTCATGTATTTTTGGTTGCTCATAGTTTTTACTACCTCATGTATTTTGTTTGCTCACAATTGTCACTATTACCTTATGTAAGTAACGTATGTTTTTGCAACCTGTTCTTTTGTAATGTTTCTCATTATGTTTCATTTCTGTTCCTAATGTGAAGCGCTCTGACGCCTTCGGGTAAAGTCCGCGCTATATAAAAATGCATAAATACATAAATAAATAAATACCGCCTTCGGGTAAAGTCCGCGCTATATAAAAATGCATAAATACATAAATAAATAAATACCGCCTTCGGATAAAGTCCGCGCTATATAAAAATGCTTAAATAACTAAATAAATAAATACCGCAAATCACCGCCGTCACTCTGCCGGCCTGCGACCAGGAAGTCAGGCAGGCCGGCGCGACAACCGGAAACAGGAAGTAGGAGGGCGGGAGCCTACCCCGCCTCCCACAGAAGAGCCGCGATTGGAGCCATGTTTGGAGCACCGGAGCAGGCAGGAGCCTACCCTGCGCCCCGGTGCCGGAAAGAAGAGTCCTGCTGCCGGGCCCTGCAGCTGAGGAGAGCCGCCGCACGAAGGAAGCCGGTGAGTGGGTTGCTGAGCGGAGCGGGGCGGGGGGGGAGAGCATGTATGTGCGGGGGGGGGGCGGGGGTGGCGGGCGGGCTGTGTATGTGTGTGTGCGTGCGTGCGTGTATGTGTCTTGGAGTGCGTGTGTGTGACTGTGGGGGAGGGGTGTGTGTGTGAGCGAGTGTCTGTGTGCCGTGTGCCTGTATGTGTGCCGTGTGCCTGTATGTGTGTGCCTGCGTGTGCATGCGCTCGCCTGTGTGTGCGTGCGTGCATGCAGAGGGGTGGGGGCTGCCTGCGTCTGTGTGAGCAAGGGCTGTGAGTTACTCTGCGCATGCGCGGGTCAGACGCGCGCTCCCGCTGTGAAAACTGCTAGGGAAACGCTTGTGTCAGATTGGTGTCCCACATTCCTAAAAACTGGCAACATTAGGTCTGAAGCAGACATCTCAATGCTCACGCATTGAGAGTACGTCTGCTCGACCTAAAAAAACATGGGTGGCACATCCTTCTCTGTTCAAGCAGCCAAACTATTGAACTCTTTACCCCCCAATATAAGATCTACAGACAACCACCTTATCTTCAGAAAACTACTCAAGAATTGGCTTTTCCCCACAGAAGCACCATACTACAAACAGAAATATACAGCATATCCCTCTGTATATACCGTATTTTCCGGCGTATAAGACGACCCGGCGTATAAGACGACCCCCTACTTTTCTTGATAAAATGTAGGTTTCGTGCTATACTCGCCGTATAAGACTACCCCCACTTCCAACGCAGTCCACGCAGTCCTGCATAGCCATTTCTTCAAAAAACTCACCGCAAGTGTCAATATTCATTCACTTGTTGACCAGGTGATGCAGTGACTGCCGGTCTGTTTCTGTTACAGGCACTTAGCAGCATTGAATGCCCATGTGAGTCAGGCGGTGGCTGTGAGAGGACACAAGAGGGAGTTGATGCCAATGCTAGTGAGTGAGTGCTGTGTAAGTCAGCACCTGTGAGAAGCAGTCAGTGGCTGTAGGAGTCTGCCGGTTTGGTGAGTAGTATACAATACGCCCACAGCTCGAGAGCCAACTGCTGTGCAGGCAATCTGAGGCTGTGAGAACAATTTGCGGCCAATGTGAGGCAAGGGGTTGTCAGTGTATGTGAAAGCCACTAAGCACTTCTGGCACATGTGAACAGCACATTAGAAAGAACCAAGGGGCCCTGCCACACTGTATGGAGGCGGCGCAGTGAGAGAGGTTTTAGGCAGTTTAAACAGTTTTTGTCCTTGTGAAGTCCTGCTGTACCAAAGTCTAGAACAGAGCGGGGATAGACCAGCACTAAGTCCTCTTCTTGCACACACGTCACTTTTTCCTCCTGTAAAGCACCATTTCCTATTGTGAAGCGGTCTGATACCTTCGGGTAAAGTCCGCGCTATATAAAAGCGCATGAATAAATACCCTAAAATTTGGCACCCGGCGTATAAGACGACCCCCGACTTTCCAGAACATTTTAAGGGGTCAAAAGGTCGTCTTATACGCCGGAAAATACGGTAAGCATTTATTTGTACTATAGATACATACCTATGTTTATTGCTTTGTATAAACGTGTAGAATTATTATGTTTTAAACAAATAAATAAAATACATTTTTAAGTACAACACTTGAAAGACAGTTTATTTAATGCATCTTTAATCTACATATACTTACTTCCTTTATGCATCTATATATCTTCAATGTACTTGGATCTTTATATTTATTACTTTTCTGCTAAATCCAAAGCACTACCCTATTTCTCACCCTAAACCACTCTCAACATATCCTTTACCTCAACTCTTAAACTACTCTTTCCAATTCACTACCCTATTTCTCAACCTATTCCTCTATCAATAAATTTAATCTACATATACGTACTTCCTTTATACTTTTCCGTGTACTTATGGATCTATATATTTATTACTTTTCTTCTAATTCAGCATATCCAACGCACTACTCTATTTCTCACCCTATACCTCTCAATATATCTTCTAGCTCAACACTCATTCATCCCAAACCCCATACTATGATCCCCAAAATTACCCTTTCTAGACTCTTCCCTACTCTACCCCCTTGTATCTCATACCTTTTACTATACCAATCCCCCAAAACAAGTCTATCTAAACCCTTCCCTCTGACTCTTCCCCTCCACATCCCTTTTACTCATCTAAAGCCTCCTCTTACTGCTATAACCTCCAAATAAAAAAAAACCAAAAAATTGAAATCCTTTCCTCTCCTAACTTTCCACTATCCTTTTCAATCCACATAACAGACTAACATGTCCACTTCTCAAATTAATTTCATATTTCACTATACTAATTCACCACTAATCCTATAGGTTCCAGAGTAGCATGCGACTTGCTGAAAAAGCTCTTCAACATCTCATCAGGGGTAGTAAGCGCTATATAAATGCAATTACAATACAATGCATCTGCCCCCTCCCCTTGGAACATGTTACCCTTACGGTATATGGTCCTGCCATGACCTAGCACTATTCAAATACATTCTCAAAACCTGGCTCTTCTGACTCCTTTGATCTCTTCTACCTGTAAACGTGCAATGTCGCCGAGAGACCCTCTTGGGGTGATTGGTTTGCGCTTTATAAAAGTAAATAACATAATAGTATTATTGTATACATTATGCACTAGTGGTCCAGGAATTGGAAGATAACATAGGTTGCAGGATTGAGGTGAAAGAGGGGTTGAATTGATACTCAGCCTAAATCATCTGGAGGAAAGGCAGGTAAGGAGTATGAGGAGACCCTTGAGGAGCTTAAGGTCCTGAACCAGAGCGGTGGCCATCATGCTGGTACCCATCATGCTGGTACCCATGGGTGGCGCTTCTGATCCATAATCCTATTTCCGTGTGAATATATAATTCTGTCAAAAAGTCAATGATTTTCTACTATACCAACCCTACCTCTGAAATCAAAAGAAATCGGTCTCAGAAACCATGGCTGGAAATAGTATGTAAAAGACTTGCAAGGACCAGCTGTGAAGATATTATCATAACCATACGCATTTCTGGAAGCCAGTGTCCTATATGAAGGGGGAAAGGGACAGAGTTTTATTTTTAAACCAATCGCAATGGCAACAAGCACTAACAAAGCCAAGAGGTCTCTCCTTTATAATGGGGTGCACATGGCTTTACCAATGTTAATTAGTAAAGCACTGGGAAAAAAAGTAAAAGAAAAAATTATTTAAAAATACTGGAGGAAGGGCTAAATATCTTAAGGTTCTCAAAAACGTACTCTGAATTCAATGGTTTTAATCTTTATAAATGTTATGGCTAATACTTTTCATGTGGGAAACTGAACAGAATTTAAAAAGCCTCTTATGTTATCATCTGATTATAAAATAACAGGGAAAAGAGATGCAGGTACTTAAGGCTCTGGATAATAGAATGGCAGAAGGTAAAGGAAAACATTTGGCAAGGCTTACTATACTTCACACAACTTGGAACTGAAACAAATGCTCCGGCCACTTGGTACTCTGCATAAGTCCAGGAAGCAGATTTATGGACCTCCTTTCCAGTCACACCAAGTCCACCCTTTACTTAAATACCAGTGGAGGGAGTGCAGAAGCCTGCCCCGCCCACACCACCATAAAAGCCCTTTGAGTGAGAAGACCTGAACTTTACACTAAGAGGATTGAGAGAGTGGATGGGGGAGGGAATGATATGAGAAGCAAAGCAGTATATGGGATAGAAGGCAAGAAACACAAGCAATCACAGAGTATTCCAAGAAAAAGGAAAAATAGTTCTCATATGTGAGCTGTGGAACGATACAAGTCATTCAATTAGAAGGATGGTAATGTGCTATGCCCAAAGTGGAGAGACAAGCAGAAGAAGAGGAAGGGAAGCCATTGAATAAGCATAGAATTGAGATGGACAATGATAAGCAACAGACTAATCCAATGAACACTCTTTTTCTTTAACATCAGGTACCTAAAAACTCTGTTGGCAAGAGCTAAAAACAAACTAAAACAAACAAAAAAAACACCCCTTTCAAGATTATCAGGAAGAGGAGACTGCAAATGCAGAATCAATGCGTAGAACAACTGTGGAAACAAAGCATTATCTTGTGTCATTCTTTTAGATAGGAAAAAAGGAACTCAACTAGGGTGGGAGGTGATGTACAAGTAAGGGAGGATCTGTGCATAAGTAGGAGAATCTTGCAGTGTTTTTTTTTACAAAGCTTTTAAATGACTGTCTTTTGAAGAGGACTTTTTCCTGGCACCCCCAACCTGCTGGGCGAAGGGACAAAGAATGCAAGAGCAGCCGAGTAAGTAGACAAGCAAGTTCTGGGCCTATCACATGAATACCATCTTTTGAAACACTGCGTGTGCTAAAGAAAACCCTCTGCTGAAGGATTATCCAAGGACATCTACAAACCTGACACACTGTAAACTGGACAGGAGCACTGCAATCACGAGTGTGGAAAATGTCTGTTAGCCAAGAAGTTTTTCATGACAGTATGAGCTGGCAGCCTTCTGCACGATTTACTTTAGTCAAACTAAGTGTTTCCATCTGGACAGAAACAAAGCTATGGTGTGGTATGTTACCGCCACAACAGGAATAATTCACTCCATTAGCCCTTCCCTCTAATTTGGGCTGCGGTATTTTCAGTAAAACCAAGACTTTGCTTAAATTATTTGCATTTGTTTAGCTTTAGTTAAATATGTTACCAGTGTTTTGCTTCGAAGCAAAATCGACGGATGTTTTGCATTTTTATTGTGTGCGAATTGCTCAATGTTTTGATTCCTAAGCAAGAATTTTGGAATGACAAAATGGGGCTTGAGCAGTGGTTTGCTTTACGTTCAGACACCGCAAAATATACTCTTAGGGGGTGGGGGAAGGACGGAGCCGGCCGGCGGTGCACCCGAGAGCCCTAGCGAAGCCACCGGGACAACCGGAGGGGAAGCGCTCCCCAGAGCGAGCCGCTTGGGAGGCGGCGGAGGAGCACACCACGACGGGCCGGCGGCTCACCGGCCGAGACACACCACGCCGGACCCGGGGAGCCCAACTACGCGACCCCGGGGATTCGGGAGACAGTGAGGCCTACCCCGGAGCCTGGGCTTCTGGAGCCCGCCAAAGCGCCTCAATCTGTATGGAGGGTCGGCGCAACGAACAGGAAGCGCACCACGACTCCGAGCTGCCCGGGCGGGCTGTGGGGACCACACCACCATCCCCTTCTCCGGTGGACCTCGGTGGGCCGACGGAGCTGCGGCGACGCTCAGCCCAGGAGCCTTGATTGCGACGGGGCCCTCCCTCCATCACGCCTCGCACCAGAGCCGGGCCGTGGCCCTCCCGGGCGTGGACACTCAAGGTGACGGGCTATAGGCCTGGGGGAATCGTTGTGAGGCTCAAGCACTGCGGTAAGGGGCACCGGCCGCGAGAGACATAGACCTGTGCCACTTCTGTCGCAGAGCGGAGGGAGGCCATCCAGGCCCTTCCAGGCGGACTCCACTCCTACAGCTATTACAGGGGTGGAAAGACAGCGTGGCCTACCTGCCTTTGTCCCTGGACGCTCTCTTCCTCATTGTGGGCCGGAGGTGATCTCCCGCGTTCGGGACGGACGACATTACCCACCCTGGGGTGGCAACGCGGAAGGAGGCCCACAGCTGTGCTCAGTCCACGGAGTGCCGCAGCGAGGAGTGCTAACGCGCACATCTCGACCCACGCTGCCCAGAACCTTATCGGTGCCCTCTGTGTCGCGGTCCACGCCTGTTGCTGCGATGTCGGGCAACCGAGGGGGTAAGAAAGGTGAACGCACCTTGCCTGATATGTTGAGCAGAGTCGCCCCCAGACAGGATAGGAGCCAGCCCGCCCCGAGCCCTCCGTCCAGCTCTCGAGGGGCCGAGGGAGGGGAACCTCCGGTGACCCGATCATTTCTAGAGTCGTTGTTCGGCACCCTTAGGGAGGACTTCCAGGCGCTGAAGCAGGAGGTGGCGGGGGAAATCCGAGAGGTGCGGCGAGAGGTCGATTCCCTTGGGGAGCGAGTGACCGTTGTGGAGGAATCTGGCCAAACCCGTGATGATGAGATAACGCACCTGCAGCAGGAAGTTCTACGGCTCAGAGACCAGCAGATTGACCTCCAGGCCCACGCAGAAGATCTCGAGAACAGGTCCAGGCGCAACAACATTAGAATTCGAGGCGTTCCTTCTGGAGAAGAAGGGGAGGACGTGGCTGCATATCTGGGCGGTATGTTTCGCGACATTTTGGGGGAGCCTGGAGACTTCCCGGTGAGAATAGACAGAGCACACAGAGTGGGGCCACAGCGACATGCCTCTGCACCAGCCCCAGATATCTTGGCCTTCCTGCCGGATTTCCCCTTGAAGGAACGTATCCTACGCGAGGCTCGACGTCGGCAACCGCTAAGTTTCCGGAATCATCCAGTGGCGCTGTTTCAGGACTTATCCACGATCACCCTTCAAAAGCGCAAGTCCTTCAAGATAGCCACAGACTTCTTGAGAGAACACGGCACACAGTACTCCTGGGGCCATCCCTTTCGGCTCATCTTTCGCTGGAACGGCACCCTGCATCAACTCCGGTCCCTTCAGGACACTTGCGAGGTGCTGGGGATCACAGCAACGGACGCCGACACTCCTGCACCCTCCCAACGACGCGTCACCAGAGATGGGTGGCAGACTGTCCGCCGGCGCCGGCCCACTGCTTTACCTGCGCGCCCAGACTCACCCACGGTCAGAGCTGAAAGGGACGACGCAATAATGGTGGTTTCCAGAGACACGTCGTCTGGTGATATGGCCCTAACGGCCTGAGCACACTCCGGGGGGAGATCCTGATGGCCTCATCTTCATAGCAGGTGCGGGGGTTCCGGGAGGGAGGGGGCGGCGGGGGGGTGCAGGAGGTGGCTGGACGTCCACTCGAATAACTTACCACAGACTTGTCCGATAGGGACCGGACTGGGACAATGATCTTCGTTCAAGGGGAGTTGGGGAGGTGGGGATGTTGGGGTACCGGGTGGGGTGAGGAAGGGAGAGGGTTGGGATTGGAGGGAGGGGTTCAGGGGAGCCACGGGTCCAGAAGTTTGGGGTGGAGTGGCTGGGTGTTGGCTTGGTTGGGGGTTGCTTGGAGGGGACTTTGGGATTTGTGCTGGGCTGTCATGTTTAACTGCTATTCCTCCTGTTGCCTTGCACCGCACGCATTGGGTTACGGTTCCGGTGCTATTGGGCTACTGCATTTGCTCGGCTTTCTGCCGTTGCTCCTCACGACGATCATTGCCGACATAGCCTCATTGATCGCTGTTCTTGTGACGACTATTCATGGCCCTTAAGATAGTCACCCTCAATGTGAAGGGACTGAACAACCCGGTTAAGCGTAGAGCGATATTATCCCTCCTTGAGAACGCCCAGGCGGACATCTGTCTTTTACAGGAGACTCACCTTTTGACCCGAGACTGCCTTAGAATGAGGTCACCGAAGTTCCCAGTACAGTTTTTCTCCTCAGGGCCCACTAAGACGGCAGGGGTTGCTATCCTAGTCTCTAGAAAGTTTAGGGGAGAGGTCCTGCACAAAGTAGCGGAGCAGAAGGGGAGGCTCCTAGCTTATAGGGTCAAGCTGGGGTGTTTTTTGTTCACTGTGGGTTCAGTCTATAGCCCGAATGACCGCCAGGACCTATTCCTACACTCAGCCCTCGAACACATAGCGACTACACCAGACAGACACATACTCATCGGGGGGGACTTGAATATGGTCTTTGATTCGCTCCTGGAAAGATCTGCGCAACGACGCCCACACACCGGGGAGTTCTCGCGACTGAGTCACTCCCGCCTGGGTGATCTCGATATGCATGACTTATGGAGACGCCTGCACCCCACTACCCGGGCCTATTCTTATTACTCCCATGCGCATAGGACATACGCGAGACTGGATCACATCCTAGTTACGGGGCCGATGGCTGCGCTGGCGACGGCTTCCGACATAGGGGTTCTCTCGTTGTCGGATCACGCCCCGGTGTCGGGTTCCTTTCAACTGCCGCCGGTATCGCCCTCTCGGGGAGTTTGGCGCCTCAGAGACACCCTGTTGCATAAGCCGGCAGTGGTGAAGCAGATACGCGACGCCATCTCTGAATACCGGTCCCATAATGATAATGGGGACACATCCCGGGCGACACAGTGGGCTGCCTTGAAGGCGGTGCTCCGCGGGGAATTCATCTCCATCTCGTCTGCGGAGAATAGAGACCGACAGCAGAAGCGGGATGAGCTTACGACCCAGGTGAGGGAGCTGGAGCAGATGCATCAGAGAACAGGGGCCCCCAGAGTTTGGAGGCAGCTTAAGGCGACCCGGAAACTGCTCTCCGCGCTAGATATGGACAGGGCGGAATATGCGGCGCTACGCCTGAGGCATGCATATTACACTGGCGGCGATAGGTGCGGCCGCCTCCTAGCAAACAAACTCCGTATGAAACATCAGCGTATGCGGGTTGCGGAGCTATCAACTCCGAGCGGGGCGAAGGCTACGGAGGACCCTCAGATCGCGGAGGGATTCCGCCGATACTATGCCGACTTATACACAGGCGAACCCCCCTCGGTGTTCGCGGAGGCAGAATACCTAGAATCGGTCGAACTCCCTGCTCTCACCCCGGAGCAGGCGGAGTACCTGGAGCGGGACATTCGCCCGGAGAAGGTGATTACGGCTATCTCCCGGCTTAAGCATGGGAAAGCCCCGGGCCCTGACGGTTACTCCCCGCTTTTCTACAAGACGTTCTGTCAAGACCTGGTCCCTCTGTTGACGCGACTCTTTAACTCCTTCGCGGAACCGGGAGCCATTCCTCCGGATTTGCTCTGGGCGACAGTATCGGTTATTCCCAAACCAGGGAAAGATAAGACCGAATGCGGCTCCTACCGGCCAATCTCGTTGCTGAACGTGGATCTCAAGCTCTACACGGGGATCCTGGCGACTCGCCTGGCGCAATATCTGCCGGGACTTGTGGACCCGGATCAGGCGGGGTTTGTCCCCGGTCGGCAAACGGTGGACAACACTAAGAGAGTGGTGCACGTCCTGGAGAAGGCCTCCCGCATCCCTGGGGAGCGCATGTTATTGTCAGTCGACGCAGAAAAGGCGTTCGACCGAGTGCGCTGGTCTTACCTTGAAAGAGTGCTTTGCAAAGTGGGTATAGGGGAGAAATTCCGCACACTCGTATTTAACTGTTACAAACACCCGACTGCGGTGGTGCGGGTAAATGGGTGCAGCTCCGACCGCTTTGCGATTGAACGGGGGACCAGGCAGGGATGCCCACTGTCCCCGCTTCTTTTTGCTCTTTACATGGAGCCGTTTGCCCAGAGGATCAGACAGAACCCGAGGGTGACTGGCGTCCGGATGGGAGGCCACATTCACACCATCAGCCTGTACGCGGATGACGTGATCCTCATGCTTGAAGACCCGGGAGAGGCACTCCCGGCCTGCATTACCGAGATGGACGCCTTCGCCGCGGTAGCGGGCTTCAAAATGAATATGAGGAAATCGTCTGCCCTAGACCTCTCGCTGTCTATTGCAACGAGACTTGAATTACAGAGGCGCTTCCCCATGAGTTGGTCTAAAGATCTGATCCCGTACTTGGGTGTCTTGTTGGCGCCCTCCCTGCCCACTATGGTGACGGCGAACTACGCGGCATTGGGCAGTAAGATGAGGGAGGAATTGTCCAGCTGGAACAAGGGCACGTTGTCGTTGCTGGGACGGATTGCCGCAGTGAAGATGACTCTCCTGCCGCAGGTCCTATACTTGTTTCGGGCGCTACCGCTTCAGCCACCAAAAGGTTGGATCTGTCAGGCACAGGCGGACATTGCCCGCTTTGTCTGGCAGGGTCGCAAACCCAGGCTTAAGAGAGCCTTGTCTACTCTGGCTCCGGAATCCGGCGGCCTTGGCATTCCGGATCTCCAAAAGTACTTTCACGCGGCGCAACTACGGTTCTTCGTGGAGTGGAGCAAATGGGAATCTGACAGACACTGGCTGTTTCAGGACCAGGCGGTGGCGGGCAGGACTTTACAGGAGATACCCTTCATGCGCAGGGCTCACCGGCCTCCTAACCTTTACGCGTCTCTGGTCACCCAGATCCCGCTCAGAGTGTGGGATGCTGTGAACGCTACGCGGGAACTTACCACCTTCCCGTCGCCGCTTACGCCGTTGATCGGGAACCCTGACTTCCAGCCTGGGATGGAGCCTGGCGCATTCGCACCCTGGCGGGCTGCCAGGTGCTGCGCTTTGTTTCACATGTATGGTTTAGAGGGGATTGTGTCGTTCCAGGACCTCAGACGGGATTACCACCTGCCTGAGACTGAACGTATGCGATATTTACAGGTTCGCCACTGGGCGCTGCAGCCGCAGGTGAGGGAGCTGGCAGACCGGAAACTTACACCCTATGAGATGTGGCTAGCGACTCGCTCCTCAGATGCCAAGCTCATCTCGGACCTTTACAAGCTTTTGCAGCCCCCCACCTTCCACATCCATAACCCAGGGAGGGAGCGCTGGGAGCGGGAACTGGGGAGGGTATTGAGCCACAAAGAGTGGGACGACATATCTTACCGCGGACGTCACTCAGCTTACCACACTGGGCTCACTGAGACTTTCACTAAAATAACTACATACTGGTACTACACGCCTCAACGATTGCATGACATGAACCATGGCCTCCCAGATACCTGTTGGCGCGAGTGTGGACAGACTGGCACGCTCACACACATCTTATGGGACTGTCCGTTGCTGGATCCCTACTGGAAAGAGGTCTTGGATGAAGTTGACCAATGTTTTGACATTGAACTGCCTCGCTTACCGGCCTATGTCCTATTAGGGTTACCCAACGGGTTGATGTATCCTCTGAGGTCCAGGAAGGGTAGGCAGATAGCAATTGCATTAGGCTCAGCGATACAAAACATACTCATATATTGGCGCACCACCACCATTCCCGACACTACAGGTTGGCTACACAGGTTATGGCACGTTCTAGGTATGGAGAAACTATCCCTCACAGTGGCGGGAGAGGTGGATAAGTTTGAGGAATTGTGGCACCCCTTTCTCACCCTATTGCAGTCAGAATTCAAGGAAATTACCTGTCCCCGGTACCTCAGGCTCATGCGATTGACATCCCTAACCACTCCGCAAGCTTAGTCGCCCTGGAGGATATCTGTGAGAAAGGGGGCGGTTCCACTGAAATGTTGACAAGGGCACATGACATTTGCTCGGCGCAACACCGAAGGGGGGGGGGGGGGGGAGTAAGGGGGGTTCGGGGGGAGGGCAGGGGGGGGCAGTTACGTTGAGAGGGGGTTGGTTTTGGGGTCAGTCGTCATCGCTCCTACGCCTAGCATGTGGCTCTACAACATGTTCTGAGTGTAAAGTCTGCAATTCTGATGGCGCTCATGGTGTAGAGACTCTGAATAGCATCTTTTTGACGACGAGTTTCTGTTGTATGTATTGTTTTCCTCCTTTATAACTCTGCAATAAAATGCTTTAAACCTAAAATGCTTCTCTGCAACACGAGTCATCCAGTCCTTTGTTTTTTTTTCTTGATTGGTTTTGTGTGACGGAAGAGGTGGTGGGTGTATGCAAACCCTGGAAAGTTACAAAGAATTGTTTCTGTGCCCAGAGGGCTGCTAATCCGAACGGAACCCCAACCACAAACACTGCTACCCCGACTGGACACCCTGGAACCAACTACACACACTAGAATCCATTTATTAGGGGGGTGGCACAACTTCCAAACCCCCCCTCCCCCCCGGAGCTACGCCCCTCTACCTTATGAGACCGCCAATTTAAAGCCTTAATGACAGTTGCCAGATAAGCGTTAATTGAACTGAAGATACCACAATTGATCTTAGTCGAGACGTCTACTGAACCATTAGCTGGTTATGGGTTACTTTTGAGTAGGACGTACAACTGTTGGGCATCTTCTTTATCCACGGCAAAGCTTCCAGATTCATATAGATTAAGGGATCCTGGCAGATCGGGAGGAATGCATCAAGGAGATGAAGTGAAGATGATTATTCAATTATTGGCAAATCAAGACTTTCTTTTGCACTGTGGTGAATCTGTGCAGATGTGATAACTGGCTTGCAGGTATTTAAGAAAGATGAATTTCTATTCCAGAGGACCAGGACCAGATGTACTTGGAGTGAAGTCAAAGAATTGTGTTATTTTCTGTGAACTAGAGTTAACAGTTATTGAGTCATATGCCCCGCTAGCATTTGTGTCACTGCTAATAGCTTTTAAAGAATGAATTGAATTGGCAGACTTAGACCTGGAGTCTTGTGCTGCCGGTTATTTTTTTGCAAGGATCCCGCTCAAGCCGTTAAAACCATTAAAGTATAAGCAGTATCAAAAGTTTATTTGCACAGGTACGAGGGTGGAGGCAGCAGTTGAGCCTCCACTGGAAGTAGAGGGAGGAGGTAAGGGGCTAATGTCTTCTGTACTGCTTTATAAGCAGACACGTATCCTCTAATGGTGTTTCACTGCTGCTATATTGTCCACAGACTGACTCAAAATTGACAGGAATTCTTTCCAAGATTAGGCAACTATTCACTTATTCACTCACTTCTAACCGTTTCTGGTTAACTATCAAATCCAGGTCTTACTACTACTTCCCTTGAAGGGCGTAAGACAAATCACGTTTGCTTAATAGAAGGAATTCGTCACACTTCTCAATCACTGCAATTTAGAAGCTTCCCTCAAACTTTTCTTCATCAACAAACGCCAGGCAAAAACAAGTCTGGTGCCTAGTCCCCCGACTCCACCAGGCACTGGGCTCTGCCGGGGCCCGCCCGCTCTGCCGCAGGTCCAGCCCATCTTGACTCCGATCCCGCAAACCCGAAGGTGGTGCGCTGTGATCCGAAGCTATGCAAGGGTTTTGTTCAGAGCTTGATACAAGCTCAGTAGGAAACTACACTGCCCCAGTAGCAGAGTCCGAGAACTATCAAAATCGGCACTTTGCAAGAGTCTTTAACCGCTTCTCTTAAATCCTTTATCCGTCTCGATGTCGCTGGTACTGCTGGATGTTGCATTCCCTAGTTTTCTGGACCCTGCTTCCTAAAGGGTGAGCACAATGTGTTAGAGGGCGGGAACAGCACAGGATAACACGTGAGGAAGGAGTTGCATCTGACGACATTACAGTAAATATACCACCAGTCCTCATGATCAGCAATGTAGGCACTTTGAATGTACACAAAACAACCAATAGATGAGGAGAAAAAGAAATATACTATGTGTGCACAGACCGGCCATCCTTAAGAAATAAAAATCACCATGTGAGGAGGGGGCACGGTCTTCCAGCGCATGCATTCTGTCCATGATATCCTGGAGCGCTGAGGTATGCGTTTGCACCACCGGTTGCAGTTCCTGAAGTGACTGACGCTGCGTGGCAACCGACTCCGTCAGCTTGCGATGGTCAGCATGTAGGAGGGTAAAGCCTGAGGTGACCTTATCAATCCGGGCCTCCAGCGACGCTTTGGTTTGTTCCAGGGGACTTCCAATGCGTTCCACCGCCGCCAGTACAGTATCCATCTTTGCAGCCAGGGCTGCAGTTGGCCCCATGTTTCCGCTCTGGTGCCCGCGAGGCGAGCCTGAGTCGTCAGCCGCGTGTTGCCGTTGTTGGGATTTGTCTCCGAGTCTGCCCATTGCCAGTTGTTGCGCGGTAGGCATCCACACTAATCACCAATGTTTAACTCCCTTATGGCAGGTCACCGCGTAAGGGCTAGTAAAGAGGCCTCCTCGCCCGCTCCTCTGCAGCTCCGATCGCAGTGCGGTGTCTCTGATCCCCGCCAGGCGGCCACACAGCAGGGTCTAGGTGACTGGCGTCGCCTGTCAGCACAGCAGGTGTTTCTCTTGCGGCAGCCCCGCTTCACCCCCTTGTCATGAGGAGGGACTCCCTTAACTCTCACTTCTGTGGCCGCCTCTCCCAAGTCTCCGCGCCAGCAAACTGCGTTCTTTCCGTGCCAGTGCCTCTGTGCTGTGCGGCCGTGGTGCCTCAGATGTGAGAAGCCAGTTCAGGTCTCAAACTCCTGGTGTCTCCTTTGCGCACGACTTGGGCCACGCTACTGAAGGGACTACCCAACTGCGAAGGTGGGAGCGACGGCCATTGCCATAAGATGGCGCCCAGTCCTCCTCAGATCCGGTGATGTGGTCGCAACCCTCGTGTCTGAGCGCCCAGGGGCCACCCGAGCGTGTCACAGACCCAGATCTCTGCGCCAATCTAATTCCCTCACCAGCTACTGTTCCCGGTGTTAGCGTGGCCTCCAGAGTCTCCCTGCCAGTAAGCTGCCAAATGTGGTGCCTTTAAAGTGCCTCCGCGGATAGCGATGTTCATGCCCAGTCACTGGCGAGGCTGCTTTCCCATTACAGGGGCCCAGTGTTGGAATGGTTCTGTCCGTGCGTGATCATTGAGCAAGGAGGCCTGCCCGTGGTTGTTCGGCAGCAAGGTAGGGCTCCGAAGGCGCCCTCCCTCCCAGCATCAAAGTCCCGGTAGGGCTCTGCTCACTACCACCGGTCTTGGCTCTGTAAATCTCCCGACTCTACCACAGCCGCTCCAGGCTCTTCTAGACGGCCTTCGTGCCCTCGTGTGTCATCGCCTCCACAGGGCCTCCCCAGCCCGCCCCGGGTCCCGCTCCTCACCGGCCCGCAGTAGTGTCCCACACTGTAGTCCTCTGTCTCCCTCTGTTCTGCAGCAGCGCGGTCCGGCGAGCCCTCTAAGTCCCGCAGGCCTCGGATGTTGAGGGGCGGCGTTACGAGGCTCCGGGCCGCTCCACCTCCGGTCCGCCCTCTCGTAATTGCCGGCTCTGAGTTTCAACCGCTCCGGCCACAGCCGCCTTATCACCAGTCCTGCTCCAGGCCTCGCACCGGGTCCCACGCTCCTCTAGCGGTCGCCAGCAGCCTCAGGTCGCGGAGCTCACCAGCCCTGCAAACGCCTCTTTGTCACCAAACGTAGCGGGGCGCCTGGGGTGAAAGTGGCGCCCAGCACCTCGCTTCGCCGTAGCGGCAGCTCCGGGCTTCCCAACGGTCGCCTGGTGCCTTTCCGCAGGTAGGCCGCGTCGCTGTTCTACTCCGCCAATCTTTGCCGGTACAGCTTCGGTCTCCAGGCTGCCGGTCTTCCCAGGCTACGCACCGCTTCCCACACTCTCTCAGCAGTTCACAGGCACAGGGTCGCTTTTAAGGAAAGTGTACAGGATAATGAAGGGGTCTCGGCGACGGAGCTCTAGCAGGACACGTCCGCCATGTTGGCTGGCTGTCCACGCCCCCCCCCCTTATCCCCCCTCCCCTATCCCCCTGAAATTACTCTCAATTGAACGAGCGGCCATGATCACATAATTATTGCCAATTCCTCTTCAAAGTGCTGCCATATTTGCACCGTCATATTTAAAATTACTCAAAAGCTTTGTGAAAAAGTCATTATTACACAGTGTTAGTTTCAGGTGTCACTATACCAGGGTCTAAACTTAAGAAAATCTGAAAATCCAGTTTCTACTAGGCCGGAAATTGAGATGAAGACCATACTTTGCACTGTTAGTAAACACTTTCCAAGCCCCTACTAAAAACAGACTCTAAACCACTCTGATGGGGGTTATTCTGCAGCTTTAAGGATGGCCTAAAACGGGATCTTAGGCCTATGTAAACCACTGAAATACTGGACTTCATTTCGCAGACTCGAGCGCAACACAGGCTGCCAACACAAATAGGAAATGGACTGCTGAAAAGTTTAAATCATATATCCAAGCATGTCAAAACGGTTTCACATTCCACACCTGAGTATCAGAGATGACCAGGGGGAATATTCAGGGATATGAAAAAGCATAAGGAAATGTCTTTTATATAAGCAACATACAGAAGGAGCCTTCATGGACTGTTTGGAGAACAGTGAGCATGCTGTCTTTTTAGTCCAGAGTGGATTCAACGATGTGCCATGTTGATTTCTAAAAAAAAAAAGCGGTTCTACGCAGAATAAGCTGTCTTGTTAGATTTATGGTGTTTCTTTCACAGGGTCCAAGTCACTTCACGCTGAAAAGGCATATTTAAAGACCAATGCTCAGCGCAGATGTCCAGCCTTGGGAAGTTTCCAATACCTTTCAGCAGCTGCCAGCATATTATCACTGTTTCAGGCATTAGTACTAATATTCATATTCAAACGACAAAAGAAAGGTTTAAGGGGGTAAATGGCAGTTCGAGATGGCCTAGAGGTTCAAGCTTTTTCAGAAAAGATGGTACTTTTTTTTTCAAGAACAGATACAGCTTACAGACTTGCAGAGAAAAAAATCTGCTTTATAAAAAAAGGGCTTGTTTTTCCCTAGAAAAGTGAAACAAGCATGCAATACATTGTTAAATGTGTTGAATTAGCATACTTTATCAGGTGAGCCGGCACTGCTTGATGGTAGACACCACATGCAGTTTCACAGTGACTAGAAGTTTGATTTCCACAAAGTACAGCCTCACAAGATGCTGTCTTTCTTCCATGTACTTCTTGATATGGTTTTGAGCCAGTCTGAAGCAATGGTCGGATTGGGAAGCTTGAAGAATGAAACAGACTGAGTGCTCTAGGATCTCTACTAGGCTCCCCCCACTTTCTTTCCTTCATGCACTAGAATACTGCTCATAATATATGTGAAGAGTAGTCACTGAATGTACTTCTTTACTTATAACCTACACACAAGAGCTGGGTATTTGAAGTTAAGTAAGTAGGCCTAATTGATGTAACTTTGAAGGCTTCTCGATCAGACAGCGTTTGTGATGAGATAACTGGCAAAATGTGCAGCACATACCCTTACTTCTGGGACAATAAATGATCATGGTTTTTCCCTCCAAAATAAATACCGGATGCATTGCCATGACACAAACACCTAATGTACATTCGCACCTATCTCTGGATGGGTCACTCTACTGCATTTTAGGTCTCACCTAGGCAGCGCACATGCGCTGCTCTAAAAATGCTCTTTAGGAATGGGTCTGCTCTTTTCCACACACTTGTGCATGTGGTGGCATCTACCTTGCGGGAGCGAGCAGAAGCGTGCGCAGGGGCCATCTGTTTTGTAATGAGCTTTCACTTTCATGCTTGTTGCAGCGGTGCGTGCCGGGGCCATCTGTTTTTTTCTAATGAGCTTTATCTTTCAAAGCCGAGCAGCGTGTGCAGCACTCGTTTTTTAGGTCAAGCCAGCAGATGAGGGAACTGGTGTCTTGAGTTGTGATTGACATTGTGCATGTCTCTGGCACTTTTCTTCCTCCGAACAGGTGGGCGTGGAGAGCTGGATGACTCCGGTTGCATTTTTATTTTTAGCTGGTTTCAGATTTCTGCTTGCGGTTACCCTTGTGACGACCTTTTCCTGACATTTACAAACAGGAAACATAAAATATGCTGTGCCCTCAGCTCTCATCCCACCCCTCATGACTCCCCCTCAGACGTGGTGTGACTCAGAGAACGTCATCACGTCCCTACCCCGGCCTAGCTCTTCCAAGGGCTGCAGTGACACCGAATACTTCTGGGGTGCTTGGGCCTGCTAATTATTCTCCGATTACAGACATCTGTGGGACAACCCACTTAGCTCTACGCCTCTTCCCACCTTTCTTCTTTTTCCCCTCACATTCGGTCCCTTTACTGTTCCCTTCCCCCTACTTGAACATTTTTCTTAACCCTCCTTTCTGATCTCTACCTACTTCTCATGTTTCCCCTATTTTATCTCCTTCTCCAAAGCATCTAACCCTTGGCATGTCCCCCAACCTTTCTTGTTCCCTCATGGTTATCACTGTTATCATGAACTCGTTTGGTGGTTAATTCCATTAGCTTTGAAGATGGGTTTGAAAGTTTCTTCCTTCAGAAAAACTGGTTGTGGCCTAACAGCCAGAGATGCCGACGTTTGCGATGGGGAACCAGATTAGAGTCTCTTCGGGTCGGTACAATATCCTGTGATTCTGGACTAAATCACTCGATCTCCCTGTGCCTAGCAAAAAGGAAAGTGCCCATATTTAATGTGACTGGGGCTCATGTAGAGCACTCCAATACCTCTGGGTCGAGTTCCCGCTATATAAAACTGCAAAAAAAAAAAAATCTGAAGGGCAGAGAATCGGAATTCTTTAAAATTAGACCCATTGTCATTATTATTAAAGATCCTCCGGGCTTGACTCATGTCTAGAATAGAACTTTGAGTTTCATTCAATAAACGTCCTAATTCCAAGTAGCCCTTAAGAGTGCGACCCGTGCGCAGTCGCAATTACAAGCAGTGCGATGTTTATCAAGGACGGATAATTAGCAGGCACACGAAAAATCGCACCCTTCGTTGAATGTGGCCTGCCAAACCTGCCTGAATATAACAATGGGAAAAGGCCTAGTATTACACATTATACCCAGAGCTTTAAACGGGCAGGTACTGTCAGGTACAGAGTACCTGCACCTCTCAGAACTGCTGCAATACATTTAATTGGAAAGTACCTCCACATCTCAGGATAAAATAGGTACTCTGGATAGTGAGTACCTGCACTTCTGTAATTCCATTTAAAGCACGGATTATACCCATGCAGATTTTGTGCAGCAATTCTCCCAATTCTCCTCCAGGAAGTCTAATAGGTGATAATATTCGCATCCAATACAATTCCAACTCCGAGGTGTTCGGAGTGTATCGATGCCATAATTATCATTCAGCTCATAATCAAGCCCTTGAGTCTCAAATATTTATAGACTTCTGTGACTTGCATGCTCAGATGCTTGGTATGTGAATTTGTTCGAAAAATCTTTTCTTCTTCCTTAGTTTTTGAGAATTACTTCGTACAGGGGCGGCTGGCACGTAAATGCACCGGTGGGTGGGTACATGCATGCAGACAAGGCAAGAGGCAAATAATAAACAAGCATTGGCATATCTCCACATATCCTATACCAGTCCGACTGATAACAGTAAGCCACAAGGAGACACTCTCCAATCCATTCAAATCAACCCCTTCAGAGAACCCACTCACAACTACAGATCTATTATTAGAGAAAACCTCACAAATATCAACTTAGTGCAGACTGCCATCTCCCACACGAGTAGCAAGATGAAATGTTCACTCATCAATTGCAGATCCGCCAGCAAACATGCCCCGGACATTTTCTACCTCATCCTCGCGAATTATCTAGACATTATCGTCCTTACCGAAACATGGCTAAATAGTTCCTCCTCTACCATCCTAGACCTTCTGGTACCCCCTAGTCACAACTTAATCCACCTAGACAGAAATGTGAAACGCAGCGGCGGGCTAGCCTGCATTTATCGAAACACAATGTCAGTCTCTGATGACAAGCACGTCGCCAGCAATCTTCACATAACCTACCACCCCCGGGTGATAATCTGATGTTCATCGATGAGGTAATTGAAGTCATTATCCCAATGACAACTCACAAGTGCCACGGACTTTCCTGGCCGACTTCAATCTCCACTGGAACAATTCAAATGATCATGTTGTAAGCCGTCTTAAATCTTTTCTGTCAGATCAGAATCTGTCCCAATTTTGTGACAGTCCAACACAGAACAAGGGAGAGACATTAGACCTCATAGCTAAAACGAGCACAATATCACTAGAATCCATCACCCATGTGACTGGACAGACCATTACAGCATTGTCTTTACTATCAATATTGAGATAGCTCCAAAATCTGGCCAACCCACCAAAACAAAGGAAAAGGAATATACAAAATATTAACCCCAACGACCTGGTAAACTGTTGCAACTCCGCCCTAATCTTCACGACAGACATGAGTGACGTCTATGACCTCTCAGTCTTTTACAATTCCACTATGCTCGAAACTCTCGACTCCACAGCGTCCCTACAAGAAAAAAACATTTCCTCTAAAATCTCCAGACTATGGTTTAACAAGATCATGAACTATAATAGGCGCAAGCTAAGATCAGCTGAGCGTCTATGGAAATCAGCACCCTTCATTGATCACCTACAACACCCCAGAGTGCTGAGGAACTCATACAACAGAAAGATCCTTAAGGCCAAGGCAGACTTTTTAAAAACCCAGCTAAACCAAGACATTAACCGCCCCAAAAAACGATTCGAAATCATCAAATAACAAGCGCGCAACATGCCTAAATCTTTGGAACTAAACAATTCGGCTATACCTACTGCGATAAGCTGGACAATTTCTTCCTAGAAAAGATAAAAGCCATTGAACTTGACATCCAATCTAAGAAGGCCATTCCACAACCTATTGCTCATGATACTAAATGTTACTCTCAGATCAAGGTCCATTTTAGTACTCCGACGGAAACCCCCAAAAAACAATGCCTCCTGGCACTTCTTCTCGCCCATCCCTGAACAAGAAATCCATAACACTCTTCTAGCGATTAACCCCTCCAATCCCTTCTCTGACCCCCACCTCCTTTATTCAAAATGATAAAAACATCTGTTCTACCACTATGGTCAAAGATTGTAAATGCCTCTCTGAGACAAGGCTCCATACCGGACTGTCTTAAAGTAGGACAGGTCACACCCAAACTAAAGAAATCCGACTCCCTCCCCTCAGATCTCAACAACTACTGCCCTATATCAAACATCCCCAGCCTGGCGAAACTGCTGGAAAAATGTGTCCAAATACAATTATGTAACCACATGGAGAATTTCAAACTCCAAGACAAACATCAATCCGGCTACCGTCAAGGTCACAGCACGGAATCTGCACTCACCCACATAATGGATGACATACTAAAAATGCTAGACCGCGACGAATCGTGCCTATTGATACTTCTTGATTGCCCTCCGCTTTCGATACGGTCAAGCATGACAACCTATTATCCCTACTGGAACAAAGGATGGGCCTTACTGGCCCAGTGTTACAATGGTTCACCTCCTTCCTAAATAACAGAACACAAAGAATCAAGATGAAGCATTAACTCTCTCAACCCTCCATGGTCACCATAGGGGTTCCACAAGGATCAGCACTCTCACCCATTCTTTTAAATTTACTCATGGAACCCCTGTCAAACACATTGAACTCTGCGAACATTCTATATCACCTGTACGCAGACCACACCCAACTGTATATGAAAATCTCCCTACCAGATGATTTCATCTCCCTCAACACTATTCTACAGAATACTCAAAGCTGGCTCACCGACAACCACCTCATGCTCAACACCCAAAAAACTGAATTCCTGCTCATCTCCCCACCCAACCACACACCCAAGATAGACGTATGGTTGAAACATCTAACTTCCTTTGACTGTGCTCCCCACAGGGGATAAGATCTGACAATACAATTATGAGGTGAGTTTACGTAAAATACTGGGTGAATGTACCAGAGTATGCAGTTAGAGTTGAGTTCTCTAATGAGTACACATACTTTATTTATTGCAGACACTGATAGCTACTGAATTTGGGGATTCTTATGTTTGGACTTTTTAATAGACGAAAAAGATAGTGAATTGGCCGATTATCTAATACGTTCTGATTACTTTTGGATGCGAGTATACATGGTGCCTTCTAAATAATAATAGATACTGAAATTAATTATAAGGTTACACTTAGATTCCTCGAACAGTGATAGTTGTTGTAGGACGTAGAATGTGTAGCTGGCTTTCTAAGAATTGATGATGAATAGGTTGTAATGCTGTGCTGGTATTAATTAATTTGGGCCTCTATTGGATTTGCTTACTAAGCTGGCATTCTTTTATTACAGAATCAGATTCAATTTGTTTTTGGATTACACTTGATCTTATTACGTATGGATTAGTCTTGGAGGTAAACATATATTCTTTCCTTGAAATGCTGTTGAATTAACACTACGGAGATTTTTCATATTCTGTGTACTAATAACACATTGGGTGATCTAAGATTCCGACTTTCTTTACTTGCTTCTTTGTTTTTTACATTGGTGAAGGTGATCTACCTTTCAAATACTTACACGCTTCTGAAATGATTTTAGGGTGAGAAATATGGCCAGTAACTCCAGGTGATTGATATGAAGGAGTTTCCTATGAGGGGTCCACATACCTTGAATGGTGTGGTTTAAGAGATGAGCTCCCCAGCCGGTGAGTGATGCGTCCGCTGTTAGCACTATTTGTGGAACCGGGTCTAAGAACAGCCACCTATTGGAAAGATTTTTTGTGCTCCACCATTGCAGAGAGCGATATGTGCGGTTGCCTACTAACACCAGATCTGTAAGCTGATCCTCAGCTTGGTTCCACTGTTGTGCTAGACATTCCTGTAGTGGGCCCATTTGGAGTCTTGCGTAAGGGACGATTAAGATGCAAGAGGCCTTCATCCCTATTAGCTGCATGAACACCCGAGCTGGTAGTGAGAACTGCGGTTGAAATTTTGTTATGCGGGCTTGCATACTGGCTATCCTGGCTGGATTGGGGTATGCAAGGGCTTTGGAAGTATCTATTGTTGCACCTAGATACTGTTGGGTGTAGGACAGCTGGAGAAGTGACTTGGTGAGGTTTATTGTAAATCCCAAGTTGGATCGTGTTCTGTTGTGTGTCTATTTCACACAATCGGTGCGTGACCTGGTTTTTATGAGCCAGTCTAGGTGATTAAACACATGAATGTGTTGCCTTCTTAAGTGGGCTGCTACCACCGTGAGGCATTTCGTAAAGACTCTGGGTGCTGTTGTGACTCCGAATGGAAGGACTTTGAACTGGTAATGTTGTCCTTCCCGTACAAACCGTAGGTATTTTCTGGGAGCAGGGTGAATAGGAATACGAAAGTAGGCGTCCTTGAGATCTAGAGTGGCGAGGAAGTCACCTTGTTGGAGCAGCGGGAGGACCTAATGCGTCCAGTAGTTTAGACTCTTTGTCTGGTGGAGGCGCCTTCACCTGTCGTTTGGGAATTTGCCCGTTTACGGGCATTTGCCACCACTAATGAGTCCAGAGGAAGTTGGCCTTTAATGTAAGCTTGATCGCTTGGAGCTGGTTTGTATTATTTCTCATTTCTAGGATTGAGTACCCTAGCTCTGACAGGGTCTTTAAAAACCTCAGGGACATGTTTAATCATCCCTTTGAGCATAGGGAGAGTGTCTGTTGTTTTTTGAGGCTGTGAGAATGTCTCTAATAAAAAGTCCTCTTCGAGGGGGTCTGAATGGAGTTGAACCCCATGGTATTGCGCAGCTCTATTTATTAGTTGTGCAAACCCTAGGTGGTCATCTGGAGGGGATGGTCTGGAGGGGTATAAATCTGGCTCAGGTACATCTGGGACATTATAATCTTTGATTTGATATAGTTTTTATATAGCGCGATAGATACCCGCAGGCGTCCTAGCGCTTAGCAAAATACAGGTGCGTGAGGCAGGGTCGGATTATCTGCTGAAGAAAAAGGTTTTTAATTTCTTCCGGAAGTGCAGAATGTTAGGTTCTGAGCGGATAGAGATTGGGAGGGAGTTCCAGAGCCTTGCCGCGTTTGTTGAGAACATTCTTCCTCCACTCCTTTCTCTTTTGAACCTGGGGTTGATGACTTGAAAGGTATGGGTCTACCTCAGCTGTCTGTTGGGGTGGTAAGGGGTGATCAGGGTGTGATTCAGGATTGCTCCTTTCCTCCAGTAGGCACGGTGGGCGATACACATGCTTTTAAAATTGATTCTATCCCTTACTGGGAGCCAGTGAAGGACTTTTAGTTCGGATTTCACAGATTGGCGGCGGTGAATGCGCAGGAGGGTACGGGCAGCGCAATTTTGGATCACCTGGAGTTTTTTCAGGGTTGATTCGGGGGCTCCTAGATAAAGAGCATTCCCGAAGTCCAGCCGGGAGAGGATCAGGCCCTGGACCATGATCTGTCTGGCCTTGAAAGGGAGGTGCGGCAGGATTTTTCGGATGAGTCTTATAATGCCCATGCAGGTGGCAGATAATTTGGTTGCCTGGTAGCTGAAAGTTAGTGCGTTGTCTAACCAAATTCCTAGGCTCTTGATGGTGTTCTTGGCTGGAGGTGCCGGGCCTAGTGCTGGTGGCCACAGAGAGTTGATGGAATTCTGTGGGGAATTACCCAGTACCATTAGCTCTGTTTTGTCGCCGTTCAGTTTCAGGTAGGACTGGCTCATCCAGGTACATACTGCTTCCATACAACCTCTTAGATCACTACAACCTCTTAGATCACTAGGATGAGAGGAGGGATGATTCAGGGTTACCACCAGTTGCGTGTCATCCGCGTAGGACACGACTTGAACGCCGAAAGGGCGGACTATTTCAGCGAGGGGGCGCATGTATATGTTAAACAGCGTGGGGCTTAGGGACGAGCCCTGGGGGACCCCACAACTGAGTGGTTTACTGGGCGAGGTGATATTGCCTTCACAGACTCGGAATGAGCGCTCTGATAGTAATGATTGTAGCCAGGCCGCTGCTGTGGAAGTTATTCCTAGCTATGAGATTCTGTGTAGCAAAATACCATGATTCACTGTGTCGAAGGCGGCACTGAGGTCCAATAAGATAATGGCCGCAGTGCCGCCATGATCCACAATCGTTCTAGCTCCTTCCATTACCGCCAATAGCGCGGTTTCTGTTCCGTGCATGGGACGGAACCCAGTCTGTGATGTGTCCAGTAAATTATTTACTTTCAGGAATTCTGTGAGAGATTGATTAACGTGTTTTTCTGCAATTTTGGTTATCCATGGCAGCAAGGAGATCGGGCGATAATTCCCTGGGTTCATCTTCCCAAGAGTCATGAGGTGGAGTACTGTGGGTGTCATCCTCAGTATCTGTATCATAATGTGGTGGGCCTATGTCTTCTCCCCACCCCCTAAATACTCATCATTATCATGTGGTGCAGGTGATAGAGGAGGTACTGGAGAGTGTGCTGGAGAACATATAATGGTTGGACGCTGTAGAGGTGGAGAAAAAGCCCACATAGGTGAGGTGGCCGAGTCTTTTTTCTTTGAGGGTATCTCAGGTGTTTCTGAGGTGTCTAATTTCCTCTTTTTAGGTGATATAGAGGTGACTTGTCCAGTAATGGGGTCAATATGGAATGTCTTTTGCTTAGGATGAGGTGGATCAGGATGGGAAAGTTCCTTGGATCTATTGTCTTTTTTTCAGCGCCGAGGACTTGGGCTCAGAGTGGTGTTTTGGCCTATCTTCCTTTAGTAGGAGTTGTTGTCTCCTTCTGCTTAGCTGGTGTTTTCGACCCCGAAGATTTAGGCGGTTTTTTCGGATCCGAAGTCTTGGATGGAATTTGCTTCAGTGTCGAAGATTCTGGTACCTTGGGTTTTGCTTTCGGTGCCGAAGAGTCTGGTGTTGACGGTATCTTGGGCTTATGTTTCGATGCCGAAAACTGTTTTTCAGCACCGTGATGTGGCTAGCTCGAACTTGAGCTGCCGAAGGCTTAGTGGGCTTCGGAGCCGGGCCCGGAGGCGGGGCTTCTGAATTATTATCACGGTGTCGACCCAGACCCGAAGGTGAAGGTGAAGGTGTTACCGGAGCCTTTTGTTTTTTCGGGGCAGGGGTGTCGACGTCAGTACTCACGCTCCGTTGGCCTGGAGTAAATTGACTGGTCTTCTGAGTCCGATTCGTCTGTTTCAGAGACGCTGGCTTGTTAATCTCCTGTCTCCGGTTCCGGATCGTAAGGCCTGCCTTGAAGATGTTGTCCAACACAGAGACAGTTAATCTGGACATTTCGTGATGCCGAGCCGGGCAAGCACGTATAGTATTCTTGGACCTGAAAGAATCACAGGCCTGGCAGTGTCGACTTTCATGTTCTGGAAAGAGACAAAGGTTGCAGACATCATGGAGATCTGTGTGTGGAAATTTAGCCCCACACTTGCATTTTTTTATATGGAGTCCTTTCCATATGCTGGTTGATGGCGCTGATTGGCCTAACGGCCCTTGTCGACGACCGGACTCGAAAATCTCTTTGGAACTGGACACGGGTCGAGAGATCGCAATTGAAACAATACAGTCGAGCGGTGAGAGCTTTGTACATCGAAGGGGAATCGAAATGACACTGACCCGGACCGCAGCAAATCACATCCGAACACAATGGCGGAAAAAAACAATCTGGAGATGGAGTCGATGCCCATGCGCACTACTAACCAAAGGAGGAGTCACCTTTCTCGTGACTACAAAGACTTCCACAATAACAAAGTGCAAACATCCAAACAGAACACCAGATGGCGATCTATGCAAAAGTATGCGATCAACAGCTCATATGCCTCGTACAAAGGGAACTCCCTTGGGTATACCCCAAGAAATTTTTACAACTTTTTTTCTGGGGCCCTTCTTTAAATCCAGCAATGATTTATATAAGAACTCCCAACTTTAGTTGAGTCCACCCTGGTGGCACCATCCTACCAGGGTGTGGTAGGCGCCAATCAAGAAGCAGGTCACTATCTAGTAAGTGAAGCGTCTACTTCAAAAAATTTCGATTTCACCCAGGACCTCACTAACAATCCAGCACAGTTGCTTATATGTGTATAAAAAAGGAGCCTCATGTCAGCTGCTACTGGTGCTTAACGCCGGCAATAAATTATTAATGAAAATACTGGCAAGCAGACTGGTGTTCATGCTTCCCTCTATGGTACACCCTGACCAGACTGAGTTTGTACAAGGGCGTAGTATGAAGCAAAATTTGCTTAGAATATCATGTTATGAATGGTCTCCCTGAGAAGTGCTGCATGCCTGCAGTGGAATTTTTTTTAATTTAATTTGTCCACCTTGCAGGTAAGTTTTTAGTTATAACATAACTTAGAACCTTCTTGGAAGGATACAATGGAAAACAGAAAAAGGGTATAAAAGACTGATGGAAGGTGTAGCCTTATGGCTAGAGTGGTCAACCTCGAAGCAGGGGAACCGGGTTCGAGTCTTGACAATGACGCTCAACATCCTGTGATTCTGGGTAAATCACTTAATCTCCCCTTGCCTAACAAAAATTAATGTGTTCATCTGTAAAGAAAGTGGTGCTCATGTAAAACGCTCTGATACCCAATGTCTCGGGTCTAGTTCGCGCTATACAAAACGCAGACTAAGTCCTTTTGATAATGTATATGTTGCGAGAATCTGCTATGCCAGAGTTTTCAACAGCCTTGGATAGAGATAAGAGCGAAGATGGCATTAGCTGACGTTGCCAGACGCTGAGCTCAAAACCATTCACAGACAATATCAAAGTTCTCAATTTCTGTGGATAATTCATGCTCATGGAACTTTAGACAACAGTAGATAAGCAGGTATGCTACCCCTTTTTTTGAGCAACACAGATTGCAACCTCACATTGCCTGGGGCAAATGGACGAATCAACTGGACTAACCGGACCAAAGTTTGCCAATGTACACAGATGTAATGTTTATGTACTGTGGTTGTGATTTGGACCAATTATATGTATGCAATCGAAGCTAACACATACAGTAATGCCATGAACCACTGAACAAACGTCTTGTGCTGTTAATAGGGTGATCTTAAAAATCAATAAAGTTGATTGTCAAAAACAAAAGATACAATTGTAGTGGAAGTAAACAACTATAATCTACCCTCAGAAGACATTCCAACTGTTAAAACTCTTGATGTAGCACAAACTGAAGGAGGGGTATCTGTAAAGGTAGGCTTGACATGGAAACAGGGCCAAAGATCAGATTTTGACTGACCCTCTTTCCAAATTCTAATAATGACATACTGATGTGGTCTATTTACATATATTCACATCTTTCAAGTGAGAATCACCAGATTGATTTGGCTAAGGGTTTTAATGAGGGGTCACTTTCACTATTACTAGATGTGAACCACAGTGATCCGGAATAGACATCTCATATCACAAAATGAAACTTAGAGAAGTAAGTTCGGTCAATGTGTTTAGTACAACTGCAAGTCACAAGTAAAAAAAATCAGTTAATGGATACAACCCTACAGATCCTTGGCACAATGGGCTCTGAAGCACTCATAAGCACTGAAGCTGAAAGTGCATTCGATGAAAATTAAAAATCCAAGAAACAAGTCTAACAACAATTGAAGAAAATAATAAATGAGGGACTTACTAGACAAGCAAAGAATGTTTAAGTCACTATCTCACTGATCACAAGTTACAGCTCTACAGCAAATAAAGGAAATCTTACAGTTTATCTTGAAAAGATTAGAAAATCATCATCAAGGTAACATTATTCAACTGATTGGGGGTGCCAGAAGATCCGGCTACAAATGCAGACTTAGGACAGTAGCTACTACAGATGTTAAAGTAAGCAATGCCTTCGGGCGCCATCTTGCTTAGGGCAAGGGGCGCAGGAGGCGGACTTCCGCACATGGTGAGCTTATTTAAGCCACAGGGTCAGGTTCGGCTCAGATTTGCTGTCAGCGCGGTACTGCTGCTGCTCTAATTTTAATTCGTGATTCCTTTTAACTTCGCGCTGCTGTACTGCGCTGCATAATTTGTTGGCTTACTGTTTATTAATTCTTGCCTACCTTACTGACGCTCTTCCTTAGGCCGGGGTTTAGCTAGGCTTACTGGCACTATAATGGTTTCTCACCCGCATTTGGCGGGATATAGCCAGCATTAGCGGGTCCGACCGCCATCTTGGGTGGGTTGTGAGGCCAGGGGCACTTCGGGCGCCATCTTGCTTAGGGCAAGGGGCGCAGGAGGCGGACTTCCGCTCAGTGTAATACCATATAAAGATGGACGAGCAGGCGCGCAGCGGGCGCGACGTAGGCGCGCCAGAGGTAAGCCCGTTTGCGCCCGTTCGCGCAACGGGCGCGCTCAGGGCCGCCTCCTCTGGCATTCCGTGCTCTTCCCGTATAGTCTATTCTCGAACTGACTTACTAGCCTTGAGAGCGCCTCAGTTGCCCCCTAGTCAGCAGGCCAGCTGTCCGCCTACACTCAGAAAGCTCTCCTGTGGTTTGCTTAACGTTCGGTCGCTCTGTAGGCACCACACGGAGATCGCCTTTCTTATTGAGTCTATGAGGCTTGACGTGCTGTTCATAACGGAAACCTGGACTCGGGCGGACTGTGAGGTTGAATTAGGTTTGGCCTGTCCTCCGGGATTTAAAATCAACCATATTCCTCGTCTATTGAACAGGGGCAGTGGAATTGGATTTATATACAGGGAGACGCTAGCTCTATCTCAGCTCAAGATCAGAGACGTACCGGGCTTCGAGCTGATGGGGTTCTCTTTTAAAGTAGGTGGGGAAGGGAGGATGCACAGCTAGTATAGTCACGTGATTGTAGTGATCTTAGGTAATTTTCTGGTGCTCCGCAAGGTGACGTCGAGTGCCTGACGGCGTCAGTCGTAATGCGTTAGAAAGTGAAGCTAGAGGGTCTCTAGCTACATCCCTTAGCAGGCACACAAATTAATTGTCTTTTAAAATGAAAAAAGACTTCCAAACAATGAGTTCATCTTTAAATGTCTTTGTATTTCATAGTAATTTTCATTTTTTCAACATGGTTTCATGTGCAATTTCGAACAATGATCATAGCAGGCAGAGTCTTTTAAAGCGAGTCCAATGCATTTCGGGCATTAACAACATGCCCTTCATCAGGGAATTGACACTGTGAAATAATAATGTAAATAATCATTAGGATGGTTTATAGTCATGTGTGGAAAATAAACAAATCAACAATATCATGTCAGTGATGTAACAAGCTGTACATGTTGGTAATAGGTGAAATGAAAACAATTTACATGATTCTCTAATGAATGGAACGGGTCCTACATGTTTAAAGAAAACTGGGGGCATACAGAGAAAGGGAAGGGCGGCGTGTCACTTACATGCCTGTTCGGGAAAGTTTGGTGATTCCTGAAGGAAACGGAAAAAAGTAGTCAGCGCAAAATGCTTGAAAGCTAAGGTGAAACGCTCGGAAATGAACTCAGTCGAGTGTTGGTAACTGACCTGAACTGCAGTTAGAAAGTTTTACGGTCCGTGTGATCGTCTCAAAGAACGCCGGCACTGAGAATTCTGGCCGCGTTTTAGATATTTGGAAAAGTTCCGGTCACGTGGTGCGTCACATATTAGAGAGGGTAGGCAGACTACACAACTCTGTTAGGTGAATTTGTTAAATACACAAGGGTGTGGAATTCAATGATGAGAATTCTACTTGTTGCAAAATTCGGCAGTAAGATCGAAAATGGGGTAAAATCAAAAATCGAAATACATAACTGGAAAACGGAGTGGTGGTGGTGATTTATTAAGGTTGCGTACAAGTCTAATATGAGGATGGCTATGGTAGCAGTTGACATAAGAGCTAATGAGTGGTGTAAAAGAACAGAGGTGAGGGTAGTGAGTGTTGGTGGACAATGTCAATCTAAAGGTGAACAGACACAATAATCACGAGGTGAAGTCAGGGAAGCAATTATTTACAGGTAACAAGACAATTCGATTCTTTCATTTAATCCATTCGGTTTTTGGGTCGACAGTCTCTGGATCCAGAAGTTCTCTCTCCTTAGGAGGTGTTTGTTGTTGTCTACCCCCTCTGTTTTTTGCACAGTTTCAAGGATGATGTATTTGATTTGTGCAACATTGTGTTGTTCAACGTAATGTGCAGATAATGCTGACTTCATATTTTTGAGTCGAATGTTAGACTTATGTTCTGTGAGACGGACTTTGATGCGTCGTTCTGTCTTTCCGACATACATCTTACCACATGGGCATCTTATCCCATATATCAAATTGCTGGTGTCGCAGGTGGCATTAACCCGTAGCTTGATTGCATTGCCTTGCATGGGGTGGTGGATGGTATTTCCTCTGATAATGCTGTTACAGTTGCCACAGTTCAGGCAAGGTTTTGTTCCAGAGTATGTTGTAGTCTCAGGGTGTTTCTCCTGTAGGATTTCTCCTAAGTTCTTCGCCCTAGTGTAAGCGAATAATGGTGGTTGTTTAAATGAATCTTTAAAGTCTGGTTCCACATTGAGTATTTGCCAATGTTTCAGTATGGCTTGTTTGAATTTCTTACTGGCAGTTGAAAATTTGGAAACCACCACTGTGCGTGTTTGGTCTGGTTTTATTTTCGGGGTCAAGAGCTTAGTCCTGTCAATGTTGGTGATCCTCACTTTGGTTTCTTCCACTAGGGTTTGTGGATATCCTCTGTTGGTAAACTTATTGGTCGTTTCATTGAGGCTCGCCTTTAGAGTTATATCGTTGGAGGTAATCCTTTTTACTCTGGCCATTTGTGAAAATGGTAGGTTTCTTATCAAGTTGGGTGCATGAAAGCTTGAATGTAGTAACATGTTATTCCTGTCTGTTGGTTTGACATAGAGTTCAGTTGTGAAGCCTTGTTGGGTTACAGTTATTTTCACATCTAAAAAATTAACAGAGGTGTCTGAAATGTCCAAAGTAAGTTGGATTCTTTGGTCTAACTCATTGAACCTTTTGAGTTCAGTTCATAGTGTCTCCTCTGAACTGTCCCAGATTATGAAGAAATCGTCGATGTATCGGATTATCATCCTCAAATTGTTGGTCCACACTGGTTTTGTGAGTATGTGTTGTTTCTCATACCACTGCATAAAAATATTTGCATACACGGGTGCGGCCGAATTGCCCATGGCCATCCCAGTGAGTTGTTGGTACCAGTTTTCTTTAACTTTAAAGTAACTGTGGTATAAGGTAAAACACATAAGTTCCATTAGAAAAGTCTGAAAATCTTGGTCCAATTCGGTATTCAGGAGTGCTGCTTCCAAAGCTTCAATCCCCATGTCGTGGGGTATGCTCGTGTAAAGACTACACACATCCGCAGTGCATAAGATCTTTTGTTCGTTTAAATTCCAAGGTATTTGTTGTAATCTCAGTAAGAATTGAGTGGTGTCCTTAATATAAGTTTGCATGGATTGTACTGTTGGTTGCAGATATTTGTCAATCAGTTGACCTATTGGTTCATGTATGCTTCCACGAGTGGAAACAATTGGTCTCATTGGTGGGTCTCTCAAATTTTTGTGAATTTTCGGAACTAATCGTAGTGTAGGACTTCTAGGATTGGAGGTGATCAGAAAGTTTTTTGTCCTCTCGGTGATAACACCCTGGTTATGTGCTCGATCAATGATGGTCTTTAGGGTTTTCAAGTACTCCCCTGTCGGGTTGTAATCCAATCTACGATAAGTGTTGGTGTCAGTGACGTGTTCCGTGATTTTATTGTCGTACATGGTGGTATCCATAATCACGATTGCTCCACCCTTATCTGCTTTGGTGAATGTTATTTGGTCATTAGCTGCCAGTTTACGTAATGTATCAAGATCTTTTTGTGTGATATTCTTTGTTTTGGGTTTGACATGTTTAATCTTACTGAGATCTTGTTTGACAATGGTTTCAAATAAGTCCAATGTTTTATGACTTACTGGTGCTTGAAAAGTGCTCTGGGGACGTAGTCCCAAATATTGGTCTATAGTTCTCTTTTAAAGGACATGAGGGGATTCTATGCTCTGGTGTCTTGTGCTATCGACCGCCGGGCAACGCCCCTACCCTCCCTGATCTTATCGATCTGTTACATGATCTCTCTAATACTCATGCTCGGCTGCTGGTCCTTGGGGACTTTAATTTGTGGCCGGGCGGACCGCAGGACAGTGCCTTTAACACCTTGTGCCAAGCATGTAACGATATTCAGTTGCAGCAACTCGTCCTTTCGGCTACGCACCGACAGGGCCATGTCCTGGATTTAGTGTTTGCCGACGCACAACATGTGACGGTGAACGATATCCTTTGCCAGTATTGGACGGATCATGCTTTAGTTGCCTTCTCCTTATGTCTGGGCACTAATTCTTCGGCGGCTTCCGGTTCCATACGTGCTAAAATGGGCAGACCTTGGTCACGACTGTTCAAATCTTCAGTTCTGCCTACTTTATTACCAGGAAAGTTTATCCTGGGGGATAATGTGGAGGAGAGTTACACTTTGATGTGCCGGCATATCTCGCACTCTTTGGATAAGGTGGCCCCCCTTCGGAGGTCCAGGGAAAGATTGAATCGGGCTTGCCTTTGGTATACGAATGATCTGCTGCAGCTGAAGCTGTGCTGTAGACGAGCTGAGAGAGCCTGGAGGAAGGACTATTCGGATATAGCAAAGGCCTCCTTCAGACAGTCTCTCCAGGAATACAAAGCACAGATTAAGTGTGCGAAAGCGGTCTACCTGGAATCCACCTTGCACCAGGCCCCTAATAAATCTCAGGCGCTGTTTAAAATCGTCAACGACTTGTCGCACCCTACCTGCGCGGCAAATAATGTCCCCGCATCGCAGGCTTTATGCGAGTCTCTGGCAAGCGCCTTCGAAGAGAAGATTTCCATGATCTTGGAGGGACTAAAGCGCCCAGCACCGTCCTTCTCTGGTTTGGGAGCTCCGGACGTTTCGCCCGGGTGACTCCAGCAGAGTCACATGATTCCTTGTTTGGGTGCTCCGGACGCTTCGCTCAGTCGATCCCAGTTGGACAGCCCTTCTCTCAGTCTGGGAGCTCCGGACGCTGCGCCCAGTCGACCCCAGCCGGGAGGTCCCTCTCTCAGCCTGGGAGCTCCGGACGCTGCGTCCAGTCGACCCCAGCTGGGTGGTCCCTCTCTCAGTCTGGGAGCTCCGGATGCTGCGTCCAGTCGACCCCAGCCGGGTTGTCCCTCTCTCAGTCTGGGAGCTCCAGGCGTTGCGCCCAGTCGACCCCAGCCGGGAGGCCCCTCTCTCAGCCTGGGAGCTCCGGATGCTGCGTCCAGTCGACCCCAGCTGGGTAACTCCTCTCTCAGTCTGGGAGCTCCGGACGCTGCGCCCAGTCGACCCCAGCTGGGTGGTCCCTCTCTTAGTCCGGGAGCTCCGGACTCTGCGCTTAGTCGACCCCAGTCGAGCTGCTGCTCCCCCAGTATGGAAGCCGTGGTGGCTCACTCCAGTCGACCCCAGCTTTGTTGCTTCCCCAGTCCGTCCTATGAGGAATTCCGCAAATTGGCACTAACTGTGTCATCGGGTTCCCCGTTGGACCCACTGCCGCCGAAGTTCTGGAAGGTGTTCCAAGATGAACTCTTCCAGCCCTTGCATTCCATCTGCCTCCAGTCCTTTGACACTGCAATTGTTCCTGAGTGCTGGAAGCTGGCAGTGGTGTCACCTCTTTTAAAGAAACCCACACTGGACCCTGCCTGCCTGTCCAATTACAGACCTATCTCCTTGCTGCCGTTCCCTATTAAAATCATGGAGAAGTTAGTGACCCGCGCCCTGACCGGTTTCCTGGAAGAAAACACCTGGCTCGATGAGGCACAGTTCGGCTTTCGTCCAGCGCATGGGACTGAATCTGCGCTGGTGGCCGTGCTGGACAACCTTCGTTCGCGGGTCGACATGGGTCGGGCAGCCTTTTTAGTGCTGCTCGACATGTCGGCCGCGTTCGATACGGTCTGCCACTCCACCCTCATCAGGCGACTGGAGAAGTGCGGGGTCACCGGACTGGCAAGGGACTGGTTGGTCTCTTATCTGAACAACCGACGGCAGGTGGTGGCGCTGCCCCCATTTAGATCGGAGGTGAGGAATGTGGGACAGGGGGTACCACAGGGCTCGGCCATCAGCCCCATACTCTTCAACCTTTACCTTCGCCCTCTGGTCCAGCTGATCAAATCTTTCGGTATCTCAGCATTTAATTATGCTGATGATACCCAATTGGTCTTTTACCTGGAAGGAAACAACTCGGTCCCGTTGGAAACATTCCATCGCTGTATGTCAGCCACGGCTGACTGGCTTCGATCTAACTCCCTTCAGTTTAACAGCAAAAAAATGGAGGTGCTTTACTGCTCTTCGGATAAGATACCGCGTTCACTCCCCGACAATTTCTGGCCCTCGACTTTTCCTGAGACAGTGTCTGCCGCTGAGTCTGCACACAACTTAGGGGTTATTTTTGGGCCTAACTTGCAGCTGGATATGCATGTAAATAAGACCACGGCTACGTGCATGATGCTGTTGCGTATGCTTCGCAAAGTTTTGCCCCTCCTACCTGAACAGTCTAGACCAGAAGTAGTGCGTGGGACCATCCTAAGTCGTCTAGACTATTGTAACGCTCTACTCCTGGAAGCCCCTAAAACGCTGCTAGGTAAACTGCAACGGGTGCAGAATATGGCGGCTAAGCTGGCCCTCTCCCGCCCTAATTTCAGCTCCTCCACCGCTGCTCTGCGGGATTTACATTGGTTGCCGGTCCATCTACGTGTTCAGTATAAAGCTGTCTGCTTGGTGTTCAAGGCCTTGCATGGACAGGGCCCGGTCCCTCTGCAGAATATGTTTTCTTGGTACTCGTCCACGCGCTGTTTGCGCTCTTCTTCTGCGTGGCTGGTGGTGGTACCGAGATTCCAGAGAGTGAGGATGGGGGGACGCTCGTTTAGTGTCGCAGCGGCTAAACTCTGGAACTCTCTGACACTCTCTTTACGAGGTCAAAGGGACCTTCTACCATTTAAAAAAGCGTTGAAGACCCACTTGTTCCCTAGGGCAGTGTAAGAGGGCAGTGTAAGATGTTGTTCTGTTGCTGATAGTGATCGCAAGCGCCAGGATGCCCTTGGGGTGACAGTAATGCGCTATACAAATACACACAAAAAAAAAAATGCCAAATTAAAAGTTAGCCCTTCAAGAGTCATCATGGTATAAACACCGAACAAAGACCCCAGCAAACCTAGAAATATTTTAATAAGGCCTTTTACATAGGTAGTGAGGATAATTCTGTAAAACTAAAAGGACACTTGAGAAATAATAATGTTAGCAGAAATCCATTATTTCCATTCTACATTCAGAGTCAACACACAATTCTAGTGCATCTAAAAATATGAGATCAAAGCCACTCATGAGTTCAAAGATAGGAAAGTCCACAGGCCCTGGTAGATTTTCATGAAGAGGATTAGCACGCGCTAATGGACTAGATCCATCCATTCACACAGCCACGTCAAAAAAGATTTACAATTGGAGTTCCAAACATTACCAACCATGAAGATTAGCAGCGCTTTATACACTGATACCACCTAAACAAAAATCTTTCAGAATTTCTGGCCTGTATAGATTGTGTCTGGGTTAATACAAACCTCTTCTGGCAGTGACCATAAATGATGCCAAGAAAGTGTTTGGCTGCACCTCATGGCAATACTTATGGCAAGCTGTAATTCACTTTCACATCCTGCAGGCTTCACCTCCTTACCAGCTGAGGCTACCCCATTTCCTTACACACATACGCACCCCTAAAACCCATTATACATTATGTGAAAAAATAGATAAAATTGCAAATTCAGCAAGGGGTCATTTGTGTAGATCACTCATGTTTTTACAAAAGAAACTAATCCTCGAATTAAAAAAAGAAAATAAGTAGAATAGGTGATATGTTTTTATCAAATGTTGTGCCCACAATATTTACAAACATATTGTAACGCAAAACCCATCAGACCTTTCTGGTCACAGGGATACATAGTACTTGTTGATTGTCCAAAACCCCGCAATAGCCAGGGCCAGCAGATAAGTTGATGCTTATATTGCTTTATCATTGTGCAACAATCATGCAGCAATATGGTAATATCTAATGAAATAAACATGGGTACTTTTTTTTATGTGACCAAGATACTCCGAGTTTACGAACAGTGGTTATTTGCACATCTCTAAATTTAGGGCTAGCCATAATATTGTGATTTAGTAAATGTTTGCGACATATGTTTTTTCTTGCAAAGTGGCTTAATATTAAAAGCCAAAAATTAAAAAGAAATTCAATTGATAACAAATGTTCTACTGGTCTGTACTGTCACACATCTCCCAGCACACCATTTGTGTAGAAGGTGTCTATTTCCCGCAACACGATGTGCCCCAAAACACAACGTGGAGTCTTCAAATTTTTGACCGGAAAATTGAATCATTTTGGCAATGTAGGTAGCTGCAGAATTTGGACCTACGCTCAGCTGCAACCCAGGCAAACCAGCTAAACCAAAACATTTATGAAAACTAAACACTGGAGAGTCCAGGGTGGTGAGATTTGCACGAGTCTCACAATTTTTACCAACCCGAATGCCCACACCTTTTCCTTACATTTCATTGAGTGAAAGTTCTGGAATTTGAGGGGAGTCACAAAATTCCCATCATCCAACGGTTGTGACTTCTGCCAATAAAAACAGCACACAACATCCACATCCTGAACAGTGCAGACATTTACCTTGGCAGGTGAGAGAATATTCGGATTTACCTCCTCTTTGCCAGCCCATATGTCAAACTTACACCCAAACTAATCCAAATTTCCTCTCATTTGGCAAGCGAGTAAGGGAATGGTGCTAGGCCCCAAAGGGGCAGAAAGACTGATCAGGGTTTTGGGTGTGTGGGGGAGTGAGGCATGACGTCAATACAGACTAGCCCCTACCCTGCCCCCTCTGCTGGTATCTAGTGGATGGGTCCCTACTTGGGGATTACAACATTGACATTATCCCGTTTCTAGCTGCACCTTTCCCAATTGGATCGGTGCTCAGGGGGCAAAGTTATGACTATGCGGAGAGCAAAGTGAAACCAGTCTGTGCTAGTGGAGCAGACTGGGTTCACTCTAAATCAGTGTGATGTTAGGTGGCTGTGGGTGCTCAGCATCCTGCTGGCTCAAAAATACAGTGAATCAGAGCGGTATCATGAGACAACTGGATGTACCTGTGACAATGCAGTAAATCACCTTAAAATGCGTTAGTATAAACCCAGATGAGGGGATCTTGGCAGGGCTAACCCAATCCTATAAATAACTTCTGAGATCAGTAAGACAAGATTTTGCAGATAAAGGATATCTGTCTCTCAACTTTTCCTTTGTAACGCCTTTTATCCCAGAACACGGTGACATTTCACCTATACTAACAAAACTAACCAACACGTAGGAGACATAGCTGACTCAAGCTACTGGTATGTACTTGTAGTAAGATGCTTATATCACCTTGGGGGCAGAGGATCATGGACCAGGGGCCTTATCATTCAGTGTGAAATTTCATAACTTCCCAAGGGCTACAAAGTTAGTAATAGAAGTCCTGCTATAATGCTAGAACCAAGGGGCCTCAATGCCCGTGTTTACACTTCGGCACACAAGTCCTACAAATGATTTCACAGTAAACAATATCATGCTTTCTTAAAAAAAAATGTCAACAGCCTCCAATATCTACAGCGTTTCTAGTCACTTTATAGTGAAACTGTACAATTAAGCCTGAAACAAGAATTCATGAACTTTGCCATCTTTTTTTCCAAAGTTTCTTTTAAAGGATGAAGAAGCCCCCGCCCCTTCCAATCTGCAAACACTGTGGAAGGCAAGAGGGCTTGGCACACTGAAGTTTTGAGTTATTGGATTGTTGTAAAATGCTCCATTTGAAAAAACTATTTCAAACTTTTCTCAGGAATGGAACCCCATTCCCTCTTTGTAGAAGTCAGGCTCGCTTAGTCAAAATCAGGGCATGTATTTACATTTCACCATCTTAAAAATTAATCAGCTACCACTAGAGAAGAAGCAGAGGACGGTTAAAGGCACTCTACGCAGAAACACAAAGTAGGGCATGTGGTGTTTCCCTGTCCTTTCTCTGCTATCATGACACTGGATGGAGGAAGTTCTTCGAAGAATCAGAATGGAACAAAAAGGCAGGAGGAAGAGAAGCAACAGAATCCATTAGAAGAACAATGACAATACAGAAGATGTGGTAGGGATAGTACAATGCCTTGAAATGCAGCCATGGCAGTGATAGTCCTAAAAAGAATCATAAGGGGAAGAAGTGTAAAACAAATACAGAAATAGATTGATGACCATATTTCTTTGGCAGCTGATTAAAAACTCATCGGAATGCATGTTTCTCATGTATAACTGAAGATTGTGAGGAAGGCGGTTCCATTTAAGTAGAGAAAATACAGCGCTATATCGATTTTGGTACATATTCTATCTTCTGGGTCAAATGATTGACAATACGGAAGATAAAAGCCATGCTTTAAATTGTTCTATGATTGAAGACTTCGCTCTTCCGTGGATTAATTTAGAAACCCTTTTTCTTGGATATACAAGTGGTTTAGTGGTATTGAGTTATTTTAATGTATGTTTTCAAGGCTGGTTGACGTGTTCCAGTTCTGTAGAGAAACAACTAGTATAAGAGGAAAAGGTGACCTTTAAGACAATCAAAAGAAACAACTGTATGACTGGGATATACGAACATGGAGTAGTAACAAGATGCAAAAGAACAATGTAATGAACGTATTCCTTAGCAGCACATGTCCTTACCTCGAAGGCAGAGAAACGTGAGGAAATCTTCGGTCTTGGGCTTCTTCTTGCAAAGGTCGGAGATGGGGGTGACTGGAGCAGGTAACAACTGGTCCGCTAACTTTATTGGAGTTGTGCTGGGGCTATTGGGCTGGGACTGAGCAAATTTCCGTTGTGCTTGCAGTCTAGGCCTAAAAAAGAGAAAATAGCGGGCACACTTCAATAAGTACAGCGGTCTACAAACCCATAGCAGAATTTTATTGCAAGACCGGAGGCTCCAATTATTATTATCTTGCTTTACTTCAATTGAAGGCAAAGATTAGAAAATACAAGTAAAATCATGACAACAAAAAAAACAATAAAATACTACGCAATTCCTGGACTGGATACTACATACAGTCAGAACACTGGTGACTTAATTAGTCCTTGACTTCTTATATAACGCTCAATCAAAAGTAGCATTCCCTCTTTCTTGCCACTCGTTTAGTCAGATGAGAGTCATGGTTTGCTGACCTTTATAATCGCATGCGTTATCATAAAAATGTTTATAAACTGCTGATGTTATTTATCTTTACTTGTGTGTACCTCATCATTGCTCGCATTGTTATTGCACTACTTCCTCTCCTTTGCACTGTGGATCTGGCTAACTCTATAGTACATGCTCTCAGTTTCCATATGACCAGCTTCTTCCTCGGCAGCAGCGCCTCTAACTTTGTTCACTTGAGCCTGCCAATCGACGGCAACCTTTCTCTGAAACGTATACATATCTCTCATAGGACACAAGCTTTTATTTCCAATTTAGTTTCAATAGCTTTATTGAGTATTTCTGAAGTAGAACAATCCACCTTTAAAAGAGTTTTTGGCTACAATGTTTTCTCCCCAGATTAGTTGTGCACAGGGATATAGACACAAAACAATAGATGATTTTATTATTACCAATATATGAGACCAAGCTCTGCTCTCAAAGTCCTCAATATTTTAGGCAACATGGCCAAAAGCAGACAGATCAAAACAATGGTGATTCTTCAAACCACTCCTTTGACTACTCGTGGAAGAATCACACTTTTCATACACAATGCTTTTCACATACAATTACAATTGCAACTGGATCCTTTTTCCTATCTCATTTGCCACGTACACGAATATAGAATTATGAAAAGTGGAAAGACCCATTTTAAGTCTGAAGACAAACTTAGAAGAAAGGCTTCTGTGATGAGCCACAAATGAGCTACTGCTGCTCATAAGTTTGTGAAGCACCTTGGTGCTGATGAAAGACCACATTTAAAATCTGTATATTGATGCACATTTCCCTGCCATGGAAATAATAGAAATGATCACAGATGCTGAAGATGGGAGCGGAGGTGTTGGCATCTTTGAACTCCAGATGGACTATCCAGTCATGGGCTAGACTACAGACAGTTTGAGATTTATGAGGTCTCGATTTTGAAATGACAGAGAATAAAGAAAGTGAATGTTTGTAGGGTTTCTGTTTGTTTTTACTAGAAAAATATTGCACAGTCGTTTCTGAGTGAAATGGGGCAATTTCACTGCACATTTCAGGAGTTATGAGATTTTCTGATTGACCAGTGGTTCCTCTTATTGAGAAAGATGATGAGCGAGAGGAAAGAGTTTTAACAAGACTGCAGTAACATTTTCGACTCCAATTCCTACACATGGTTTGTGGATCTCCTCGAACTATTCTGAAACACTGATTCTTCTTATTACTTCCTATACAAAGACTGGGTTACCCACAATCTAGCCCGATCAGGGCTTCTGGAACTGATGGATTGGAGGTCATTTCCCAAATTCTTTCATCAGACTCATTAATGGTCCTGGGCACCAGGGACCACAAAAAGTCTCCTAATCAGTATGAAGAACTTGCTCTTACTGGTATGTTAAACCGAATCCAGTTTGCCGGATGTTACAAACATATTGCAACTTTTTTTTTTTGGTTCTTTGGTTTCCCCGAACAATTCTCCTGCAATAATCACTGCTAAGTGGCTGCAAAGCATGTTTTTTATCCTAACAAGACTATCATCACACTCTGTTTAGGTTTCGCCTGGCGTTCACTGCGCAAGCAGTGTCGCGCAGGCGAAATTTTTTGATCTTCAGTACGGGGCTTTAACCCGCCTCTCTCTTCCATTGGCTAGCTCCATAAATGGAAGCTAGCCATTGGAAGAGATGTGTCAATAATTGTCGGAGCAGATTCGTGGGTGTTCCGCTGTTTTTTTTAAGCTCCATCCCTTTTTTGCCATCATGAACATGTGGGTGTTTACTTTTTTTTTTTCCCCGGATGTTTGCGGCCGCCATTTTTTTTTTCATGGAGCTGGGGCGGGTGGGATGATTGCGGTCCGGCGGGTGGATGTGTGCCTTGTTTTATCTATGCCTTCCCTATTGTCACTTTTTCCATATTTTCTCCTCCTCCTTTCTCCCTTTTCTGCCTTTCTCCTGTTTTTGTCAAAGTCTGATAAGGAAGCCCCAAAAATGAGCGCCGGTGCGAAAATCAAACACTGATTCCGACCGTCAGCCCTTCGAGAAGGCAGCGCCACTTATTGACAGCCAAAATAAAAATGTGCTTTTCCTGAGTTTGCGTGTGTCCCCGTCTGACCCTTTGGCAAGAGCCACACATCTTGAAGCTTTTCAATTGTCCGCTTTCACTTATGTACCTGGAGGTATTTTAATATGTCTGCCGAGGCGCCGTTTTTACTCTGCTCCGATTGGAAAATCAACGTCGAGGGCCTGCGAAGCTCGGGCTCTGCCCGTGCGAAGGTCGCTGCAATCAGTAACTAGGAAATGAAATGTTCCCCGGATGGCGATGCTGCTCGGATGGCCAAGTAAACAGAGCATCGCAAACACCAGGCAAGTCCCACGAGTGAGAGGGTGCAGCGCCGCTGGCGCTGTCCAAGGGAGAGGCCGTGTGCGCCCCCTTGTGGCCATCCGCGGCAGGGCTTGGAAGCACGTGCGCAGCTGACAGCAGAAGCTGCCGCCCATGACGTGGCAGAACAGAACAGGAGCTGTTCTGCAGTGCACGTCATGGTCATGCCAGCCAGTCCAGGGTTGATATGGTTACAGTATGTGTGGTGATGAATGATGTGCTCTATATATGTGGGAAACTGGTAGCTGTGGTTTGACCATGAGCTATTACAGAGAAGTTTTTGAATAGTTGCAGTTGCACATTCTCATACCTACTTTGAAAAGGTATATGAGTGGGAAGAGCCATGTTTTTGATGTGTGCTGGAATTTGAGGTGGTTGTCAATATCCCCTAGTCTCCTACTCTGTAACCACAAAGACTTCTCTTTGCCTTGTGACTCTGCATTTGTCTCCATTGAACCTTATCTTCCATCATCATTTGCGAGAGATTAAGCTATTGGCATTGTAAATGTAAATGTGGGTGTACTTGTAAAGCGCACTGCGACTCCAAGGAGTATCCTGGCGCTGAAGACCGCTGGGGAACCCGTCCTGGTTTTCCTTGTGAGATGGTCCCTTTCTGGGTATCTCCAAGGTGAAACCAGGCATCCCCGGCGTCTGTGGGGGGCCGTTGTAGAGATGAGGCAAGCTTAGTGCCCAGAGTTGCTGAGTGTGCTCCCTGGTTAGAGTAGGCACCGAGGCGAGAATTATCGAGTCCGATTTGACCCTGGTCCACGACCCTGCCGCGTCGGGAATTGAACCCTGGTCCCGGGCCGTTCTCTGCTTACGGGTCTGCCGCCTCTAACCAGTGAGCCACACCACTCCACATGTAAATGACAATGACATTTATTTATCTGTTTTCAAAACCAACACATAAATAAAAATGTTGTCATTTACAATGCCAATAGCTCTAACTTTTGCAAAGGCGAGACCGTTGCATTGTAAATGCTTGTTTTCAGCTTGCCTCCATACCAGTGCCCTAAGCTGCAAAGAATGCAGAATTCTTCACTCAACATATTTTGGTCTCATGAGCCAATATTGCATTGGCAAGGACTTTTATTTAAGAATTAAATGCCACAATGCTTCAGTTCTTCATCTACGTGCCCTGGGTCATAAATCGGACTCCAGGACTGCTCATTATCAGGACCTTCTATCTGCAACCTGAAGATAATGTAAAATAACACAGCCTTCTCTTAACTTTAGATGGAAATTCGACCCTGTGTTTATTTAAAAATGAATTCAAGACTGTGTGAGCTACTCTGTAGGGGTCTGTGAGCTACTGGTAGCTGACGATCAACTGGTTGCAGACATCTGCTCTAGGCATTGCACACAGTCTTATCCAGGAGAAATTACCAAAGTATAAAGACCTAACAATCTCGGCCGTTCCTTTCATAATGAAAATATGCCACTGCTCCAAATGGGAACAAACAGAAGGGAACTCCTTCTGTTTTTTGGATCACTATCTATGGAATCTTCTCCATGAGGCAACAGTATAGGAGTATTTTCTACATTTCCATAGTAGAATGAAATCCTACATTTTCTATAAAGGTTAACGAAGGCAGGTGTGGATGTCTTGCGTCTTCTTTGTGTTGTCAATGTTTCTTCCCCTGTATGGCATTAGAAACCCTGTTGGTGCCAATGTGCTTAAAAATAACAATACAAACAACTATTATTGTTATGTTTATTATAGATATGCTATTTCTCTGCAACACACTCTTCATAATGAGAAGCCCATGAGAGTTTACTTGTTTTATAGACATAATTGAATCAAAACAAATTCCCTTACCCAAAATACACTTCTGTATGGGAAGTAAAACATATGTTAAAAATGTATAATTTTTGGAATGACCGTACTTTCTCTCAAAGCTCTGCCAGCAAATCTTACAATGTTATTGTGAGTTTGTATCCTAACAGAGTTTCGATGTTACAGCACTGGACTGGTCTTCAAGACAATTTACTCTCTGGTGTTTTCCATTCCACCTATTAAAGCACAAACTCTTCCTGTGTGGAATATCTATTCTTCATGAACATCCAGAACTTTTGGCTGCAAATTGAACAAGAAAACATGGAAGCAGTCTCTCTTAAAATGTTTTCAAATTAGTTACTAATTTCATTCAGAAAACCACATGGTTCTATTTTGTTCCCACTATAGCTAACCTGGTTAAAAGGATCATGAAATAGGCGGGAATACATATTTCCAAAGCCTGAGAACACATTGACCAGGGTAACATGGCATCTAGGCAGGGGCTGCTCCTTCTCTAGAGCGTTGGGGTGCTGACCCGCCATTCAACCAGTGTGAAGCACCAGTGCATGATCATTTTAGAAATTAAAGTCCTGAGTTTGCTCTGCCTGAATTTAAATGATGTGAGTTGTGGGGGGTTGTAACAAGGCAGAGAGGGAGGGTTAAATTGTGGGACTTAAATGAATAGCATCAGCCGAAGTGCGGTGAGTATGTTGGGCTGGACAGGTCTCCGATTGCGGCCAACTTGACATGCACTCTTCAGGACTCATACCAGTACTGTATTAGGGAGTCAGGGGGAACTCAGCAGTGTTCTCCTAGTCTCCTTGGAGAGCTGGGATCACCCAAACCAGCCAATACTTGATCTGCTCTCATGCAGTTTTAAGAATAAAAAGCACTCCAGCTTCTCCTCATGGGCCTATGCTTTCAAGGAAGCCTAGGGGAGGGATAGTTAAAGGCATGACCAATGGCTATATGGCTTTATTTTAAAGCCACACAGTTACTGGTTCTGTTTATATAATGGCACTGCTTTGTCCCTTAACGCACAGCATCAGGTACCGCATTGGGCAGGGGCGGAGTGGAGATTAGCAGTCTTGCCATATGTTGTAGTTGCAGGCACACACTCAAGGCAAGAGCGAGTACGCTCCAGGCTGCTTCACTTGTTAAGGACTACAAGTAGTGGCTGGGAAGGAGAGTGGTTGATGGGAGAGTGTGCAATGCCAGCTTCAGCAACTATGCAAGTGCCTTATGGCGATCGCCTAGCACAGCCCTCGCTCCTTGTGGAATGCATGCATAAAGCGGTTATTGCTTTTATGTGAGCCATCAGCGGCCTGTTGATGGGGTTTGTGTGTTGGACCATTACTGCATGATTGCATGTACAGTAAAGGAGGGGAGCGCTGCAGCAGTAAATATGCAGCTGGAGATTTCAGACCCGTAACTCCGGTGTAGGCCTCGGCACTCAGGTTCCCAGGTTCCCAGGGCTGACTGCTACCATCGACCACAGTACTAGGCTGGCCTTACGGTCTATAATCCACTGCACAAGGTCCTCACATCACGCTCTTCCCTATGCACAAAACACTGCCCTGTGCATTATGATCACACTCTGACCCATGCACTATGTGCATGTATCTCCAATTAAAGTCTGCACTGCACTGCAGCTGGGTTAGGAAGGGGAGACTTCATGCAGAAACAAGACCCCTGCCCTAACTCCCACTGTGTGCGCCTTGTTTGAGATCACATCTGTGAGTGCATGTGTCTGTAATTACAACCACCCCTGCACTGTAGCATGGGGTGCAAAGGGGGCCTTCATGAAGTAGTATAGACCGCACAAGCTCCATTCTGCACGCCTGTAAAAAACCGTGTCCTACAGCTGTAAGAACATGTGTGCGCGTGTCTAACTGCATATTTTCACGCAACTCCATTCTCTGTAGCTGTACGTACGTCTACCTGCATACTCAATAGATCACGAGTCATATCACAATGTATATTTCGTGTATGTTCACTGTGTAGCTTTATCGTTACGTGTCTGCAATACATATAGCGATGTGTTCGTATGTAACTTATGTCTGTATGGAAATCTACATCTGTGTCTTACAACTGTAGGCAGAAGTGGCTGATCAGGGAAGGGAAGCAAAGGATGAAATATCTGGGAGTTTTTTTACACAATTTGTGCATCCCTCAAATGGAACAGGTTATCACAAAGGATGGAGTAAGGGCCCAGTGGGCAGTTTTCAATCTGATGCATCTTTCTTCACATATGGACTGAAAGCAAGAAAGATGAGCACACAGCCAGCAAAGTGCACAACCGTTTCTGGATTCCTTTTGAAATTTTTTCTTTTAGACTGCTGTGTTCAAAAACAATACTTTTGGCCTAAAGGAAGACCAAGAACAAAGAGCGGGAGCCCACTGGATCGGGGTGACCTCTTTTGCAAGAACGTCAAGCCATCTATTACCAACTTGATAGGAGAGGGACAAAGCAACATTCCCTGGACAGTGCAGGGCGGCAGGAAAGCGGTCTTACCCGCTGGCTATCAATATGCACATCTAGAAGAGTCACTCGAATCCCGAATACTCATTTCACAATTTTATATTTTCAGTGTTTTTGTACAGCATCTTAGGTACATATGTTTACAGAGAAGGCATTGGGGAAACATCTTTAGGAGAGAAGCCACATACCCACTAAGAAAGACAAATTAAGAGGGTGTACTACTGAAAATCCAGGGTAGACACCAGTGACTGCATAACGTTATAGAATATTATGGTTTCTTCATGTGTGTCTTGTTCATCCAGTCCTAGTTTTACCTTATGGGGATAGCAGGGTGACTCCTGGGAAGTGGCAGAGCCCAAAAGTTCCTAGATGCTGGAGGCAGTGAGATGAACCCGGAGTGTCATGGTCAGCTCTCAAGAGGACACAGACAGTCATTGCAATACTCTTACTGAGATGCATGGTTATGCCCTCCAACAGACTTCTCTATGCATTTATATCACAATCATAATTATCAGATGACATTGAATCAAATGGTAGCGAGAGGAAAAAGGTCACTGTGCAATGCAAACGAAAGACTTAAAATTGACAAAGAGGAGACTGACCCCCAAGAAAAAACGCATTACACCAAAGAGAAGGATTGAAATGCATTCCCCCTTAATTAGCAGCAGCATTTGTTTAGTAAAATCAAAGCACCTCACTATTCGGAGACGTTTCAATTAGCAAAGAATTGTGTTCATAGTAAACTTGACAACATGCCATGAGGAAAAAATATCACAGCTCAATTAGTAAAAACCTATTGAATAACAAGCCTACACATTCACACATTCTTTGAATACCGTCCTACTAAATTAATTATTACATTTTGCTTTAAAACGCAGCATTTGCCACTATTTTCTCCGGGGAGACAGGGGGGGGAAATCATCCAGAATAGCTTACCTCAGGAGGGCTAGCTCACTTTGCTTGCTACTCATCCGAACTTTTATGCCCGAACATTTTGAAATGTCACCAGCCACCACTGCATCTAAAACTTTTAAGGCATGCGCTCATATTGAGGAGATTCTAAAAGCTACTGACTGCTTCAATAATCCTACATTTTGTTGCAAATCAGTGCCTCGTGCCTCTGACTGCTTTCAATAAGCTTTAAACTGGAATAGGAGTCTCCGATACATTGCCACAAATATGGATTTTCTTAGGTTTCATGAAGGAAAATGCAGAAGTTATAAGACACAGAATGCAAGTATTATCCAACCTCCAACGGTTTATTATATTTTATTTGGGGGGGGGGGGGGGGGGGGTTTATCAGAAATAATTGTTTAAAAAGTTGTTACATACTTATCTATTAACAGAATAAAACCAAAAGGTCCTGAGTGCTTGTCGATTTATAACATAAAACCAATTAATAAAGACCTGGGGTGGCTGGTTTCTACAGTTAGTCAAACTAAACGGCTGCGGGGTTGAACAATTCTTGAGTCTTAGGATAGTGCACGATCAGGTTAAACATCCTGATGGTAGCCAAGACAATCGTTTTTATGTTGTGAGGAGTGTGATGATAGCTCCACGTGCTAGTGCACGATACAAATAAGCAGCAATTGCATGATCAGACTGCGAGCGCGTGTAAAGCCTTATCCTTTTGTGCAGCTGCAGGCTTAAGGATGCTCGTACCAGATGATAAGTTGTCCTCTCTGTGTGCAGTAAATGTCTGTGGCTTTGTGTACACAGCCTGGGGCAAGAGCGCAAAATGCTTCGGAGTATAGGGGAGAGGAGGGTAACTAAAAACACCAATAAGCAAACTAGAATCATTTGCGACCTTTTTCTAACTCCTTGGTTGCTAGGGTCAGGAACTTTACCACCTTGCATGCTAGTTGGACTAAGTAATCTCCTAGTAGTTTTATTACAGCCAATCGGCATGTTCTTATTTGCATCTGTTTTAGTGATGGTCATTTTAAATTCTTATAGAGTGATAGGAGCGCCGGACAGATTAATACTAAAATGAGTAGTGATTCAGAACTATATCCACAAAGACGACACGCCATGGTTGGCCAAGACGGTTTCCATTCCAGTGTTAAGTCTTTGCAGGGGAAAACTTCCAGCCTAAGAAGCATCAAGTTGTGCTTTTTTGATTCTGTAACTTTTTCTGAAAAATCTGGTGGGGTTTTCAAACGCTGCATGTTGGCATGACCACCCACTCTTGCTTTTTGTTCGCCAGAGCTACTTTGTCAGATTAGATTGATTGCAGTCTTGTAGCTTTGTTGATTGCCTGTTTGAACTTGGGGTGTTCTGTTGTATACCAGGCATCTTCTATTCTTAGGGCTACGATTGACTGATGTAGTGAGGTGTAGACTGAGTGCTTTGCACTGGTTTGTTTTTTTGATTTCTAGCCAACACCGATGTGCCAGTGAGTTTTCAGCTGCTACCCTCCTTCTCCAATAGTATTTTATTGAACCGCCTTGTCTGACGGGGGTCTGGTTGCATAATGCAAACTCAAGCCTGGTATGTGCTTCAGGTATCTGTCGTGGAATCCTGAACAGTTTTTAAAAGAGGCTGGATTGAAAGGTGTTCAGACGAACTGAGTCTTTACTTTTGAGTAATTCCGATCCATAAGAAATCTAGGGCAAGAATTTAGCTTTGATGACCTTCAAAAGATGATTTGTTGAGCAGGCTTGTATATTTTGTTGCAAGATTTTGAATGCAAATAACAAATTGTTTGCTTTTGCTTGCCTGGATAACATATGCTGTTTGTAATTCAGATGGCGATCTAGATGTACCCCAAGGTATTTGTAAGGCGAGTCCTGTTCCAAGATGTTACTCTTTGCCTTCTAGGTGAATTTGGGTTGTCTTTTGTATATACTCAAGAAGCACAGAATTTTAGTTTTATTGTAGTGAAGGTCTAAATGTGCTGTTGTTGTGTGGTCCACCTATTGGGAGATCAGCCGTTGTAGGCCTCCTGGGGTTTTGCTGAGCAACACTATATCGTCTGCGTATTGCTAACTTTTTATTTGTTCATTGCCCAATTTGGGGGGGGGGGGGGTCTCCCTGTACTTGGAGTAGATGGTTCTCGAAGTCTGCTGTGTAGATGTTGAACAGGCAGGGTGCCAAGACGCACCCCTGCTTTAGGCCGTTGTTGGTGAAGATTTTGTTAGTTACACTTCGGCAGTCTCCTAGTTTAATTTGGACCCACATGTTTCAATAAAGATCTGTAATTGCCTCAAGCAGTTTTGCCGGGACCCCCCACCTTTCCATTTTTACCCATAACTTGGCCTTTGTTGAAGGCTGCTTTAAGGTCTATAAAGCATGCGTAAATGTAGCTTGATTTTGAGATAGCTTGCCCAGCCAAAAGAGTTACTGCTGATAAATTGGTTAAGGCACTCATTCCTGCACGAAAACCTGTTTTGGTAACTAGGTTAATGGTGGTCATCCAGTCCTCTAGTTTGAATAACCGGTTTGAGGCATATCTCTTAGCCTCAGGGCTCATGTTGGGGTACCACACAGGTGAACGGCGTCCCCCCACCTATTTTACCGAGAGCTCGATAACTGGAGCAAATGGAGCCACACATTCCCTCTTTGGCCTCTCTGGGGCGAGATCGGCGCTCATTCAGAGCGCTGCTCATGCACTGCCTTCTCTGATGCAATTGCATCTAAGGGGTGAGCGAGGGGAGGCAATGAGACTGATGGTGCACCTTTCGTGACGTCACTTCCTGTTGTGACGTCAGCGTCCCCCCATTTTTTTTTTAGGACTTGTGCCCTGCTTAGCTTCCACATCCATTAGTGTGATTAATCTACAGTTGTTAGGATTGGAACGCTCCCCTGTTCTGTATATTGGTTGAAGTATGCTGCCTCGCCGCGAGTCTGGAATGATGCCAGATTCCAGTGCGTGTGTAAACAGGGGAGTTAGTTTTGTAGACAAGAAATTTGGGTCCCTTTTGAATAGGGCATTAGGAAGGTCGCTTGGCCCCGGTGCCCCTTCGAATCTGAGTTTCTTTATGATGTGCATGACCTGCTTGCGAGCGAGCTGAGCCGTCGTCCTTCGGGATTGCTCTCTTTATTGGAGGCCTGCTTGGGTTTACTTCACTATCTGTAGAGCTAGCTTGCTCCGCTGCGTTGTTGACGACTGATGAAGGATGAGAGATATTTGGTTTTGTTAAAGGGATTGAGTCCCTCAATTTAACGTTGTAGTCCTCTCTGGAGTTTGGTGCGGGCTGTGCCCTTCACAATTTTGCTGGTCTTGTTGATGTGCTATACTGTGTCCCTTCGTTGTATACCGTGTGGTTATCCAAATGGATTCCGTAATATGTGAATTATGATGCCAATTAATTTCTCTTCGAATACAGGATATCACTGTATAACCACTCAATAACTTACTGTATACTTTTTCCTCCAAGGTCACTATGTCAGTATTCAAAATCCTAGTTTCGTTTTTCAGTGTTGCCATAGTCAATATGTCAGTCTTCTTAATTAAATACAGAAGACAAAGAATGGTCTGCCGTCCTCCTCATCTTCACAAGGTGTATGTCTTTCCTAACGTTTCCATTTCTGCGCAGGTTTCCATAAAGGCTTGCATCAAGAACGAGAAGCTACTATTTATTGGACTATGTATAATAAGCAATTGACACATGTAGTCACCTGTATTATCACTGTTGCAGTCATTTGCCAGAGATTGCTGGGAATTTTATTTTTCCCCACAATTCTTACTTTGTTTTAGAATCCTTCTGGCTGTTGACGAGGTAAAGTAAGAATGCATAGCATAATAGTTCCGTTGGGGTCTTTATTAAAAATCTGGACTTTCTTGCTAAACTTAGAAAAACAACGGCCTGGCAGCCTTAAAGTACAATTATAGAGAAACAGTTTAGTTATGCACAGATCTATCACATAAAACCCTAGGGACAGCGAGCAAAGGAAGCAATGTGCTGTCCCCGATTGTGTGCTGTATTGCGGACATGAGTAGGAGGCACTACATATCCTTGAACCGACCCCAGTTCTTAAAGATCTGGTGGTGTTCCTATTTCCAAAATCCTATTTTAGCAACAGAAAAGGTGAACGGCTGTTGAACTGCTGCTTAACACGGAACTACGAGGGATAAAGAATGCTGCACAGCAAACCAAAACACTTAGACTTAAGGACAAATTCATATTGGTCCACAATCAATGCTATCCCAATGCATAAATCACAAAATATCCACTGTCAAAGGAAACGAGGATTAAAATGTGATGATCGCGCAGGCTCCTTCCGCCGGCACCAAAAATAAGCACACTGATGATTAATGCTGAATGGCTGCTGCGTACAAGCACGAGTCAGCAGCTTTGCTCCCGCTCATCTGTAGAAACAGGATATATTGCCTTGTAGACTACTGGTGCATGTCCGAGACAAGAGCTTTAATGGCTTAAGTAGGCTATAGCGAACGGAGGACCGCAGGCCACTACAAATCCTAGAGGTCGAAGTGGGCGGGATCTGAGAAGCTCCCCATGCCCATACTTAAAAAAAAATGTTTTAAGAAAATTAGCTCCCCTCCTTTTTGTGAAAAGATAACTGTCCCTTGCAGTGCTTTAAATGGAAAAAAATAAGTACAGGTACTCATTACAAGCATTGGCATAGCCAATAGGTTTTGCTTTTTGGACCCTATAAGTATTTAGTTATGCAGCAGAATATCCTCGGTGCAACACCACCAACTGTTGCATGGCTAAACACTTATAAGGTCCCAAATGCGAAACCTATTGGCTATGCCAGGATGCCCGTAGGGTTGCAGCGCGCTTTAGAAATGACAAATAAATAATGCCAATGCTTGTTAATAACGACGAGGAAGCAAAAGCAGCTAACACCACTAGACTGAGCCAGATGTGGTGTCTGATGAGTTTTCTCTTTTTTTGCAGACCATTTATTTAAGCTTTGAAACAGTTCTATGGGGCTCTGATTGAGTTTGTACACCCAAGTCCCACAAAAACGTCTGCGCACATCTAGACCCCCCAGAGCAGGTGCCCCCGGACATCCCAGAGCAGTGTGGCAACATTTCTAGTCAAGAGAGAAATACGGCACTGCCAACCGGGCAGACAAGATGAGTGTGGCACTCGTCTCTCAGTCCATCCAGAACGGCACTGCAGTGCTGTTATAACAGCCAAGCGGACAACTGCTTCCGCTTTATGGGGTCTGTGTAGGAATTTCCTAGTTTCAATTCCATTTCTGTAGAGCGCTATGCAAGTGTGTTGTCAAAACACACCCAGAGCGGTTTCGTTACACAGATATCTAAGAAAAGGGCATTTCTGGAACCTTCGGCGGTGCTACTACACCGGTAGAAAACGTGATCTGTCAGGCATCAACTGCAACACTAATACTGTATTCCATTATTCAGTTCCCTGTTATCCCACAAGGGGGTAGTATTGCGTTTAATAAACGAAACGCCCCCGCTTATCTATCTGCGCCGCGGCTGTTATGTAACTAATGTTATCATTTCGGTTCTAAGGCTCTGACCTCACAGGCTCCACCCGTCCTGGTCTGACCGCACCAGCCCTCCACTAACTGGTTCGAAGTTCACTCGGTCTTTTCTCCTTGTAACGTTCATGGCTTGGGGGACTTCACAATGTGTCCCTTTTACTGGTTCTGACGTCGCTTCTTCTTACCGCATTGGTTGTGACCTCACTTTTTGTGATGTCACTGCTTCTGCTCTTATTGGCTCTTATTGGCTCTCGCTTCCCTGACCACCTGAAGAGCAGCGCGATCAAGCAACAAAAGCTGTTAGTGTAAAGTGGAGTCGTACACTAGAGAAGTAAATTAAGTTCCTTTATTCATGAACAGAAACACTGGTGCAGCAAGAAGGGGGAACCCTTCATTCTTCATCCAGCGCCTAACGTCCAATGCCAGGGATCTAAAATAGAATCACTGACACGGGCAAGGAGCTGGGCGCGGAACATAGAACACATATGCAAAAGTAAACACAACACATCTCCCCACCCTAACACAAAACAACCAGCACCGCCTCTCCCCTACCTCCTCCACCGCAGAGGAACGCGCAGGAATTACTGCAGAAATGCAACACACAAAAAAAAAAAAAAAAAAATCGGCGGGAAACGAGATAGTGAATCCCGCCCCTCCCGGACTGGTGACCTGACTCATGGTTGCCATGGCGATATTTCAGAGAATACGCTTTCGACACCGTAAGTCACGTCACCCAGTCCTGGAGAGGCGGGATCACAGCCGGACAAATCATCCAGACAGGGGCATTGTCCAGTGGCAGGCCTCCGTTTCGCGAGGCCGGCCAATGGCAGAAGGGACGTGGTTTCATGCCCCTTCTTGTTTACAAGAACTCTCGCCTGCGACAGCGCATGCGCTGCAACGCAGGCTTCGACCTAAAAATGAGCTAGAGGTGTGGCAAGTGGGTGGGGCTCTGGGCGGGGCTAAGACCAAGATATGATGACACATAATGACTTCTATACCATTTGCAGCACATATCAAAACACAACAGAAATGCATTTATGTTAACGAGATGGGTTAAATCATTACACAAAATGAAAGGCAGACAGGATAATATATTAAAAATGTCCTTGTTTTGTAATATTTGCAACTTCTTAATATCATACCGTTATTTGTTGTTGTTTGGGACAATGCCATATATCCTCAAGCGTGCACACACACAAAGAAATATGCAGACGCACACAAAAGCGGCTGAGCTATGGACTACAGAAGTGCCTTAGCTGTCAGAGACAGCTTCTTCTCAGACAGCCTAGTACTCACCAGCACTAGCAGCCAATGAGCTTACCTTTCATGAGTACTGGTACTCTCCTAGGCAGTGGCGAAGGGCCGGTATTAACAGTGATAAAAATAGGAAGTGGCAGTACTCGGTACCTGTGACTACCGGCCCATTTAAAGCACTGCCTCAGTACTTTTCCCCACGGCTAGGGTCTTCCTGTATCTTTCTGGTTCAGTGTCTTTACATCCACATCTACTCTCCATTCACGATTACCCTCTCATTTCTACCCAGCCTCTAACCCTCTCTTTTTGGTTCTGACCCTCTTACTGCCACCTCTCACTTACTTTCTCCACAAGTCTCTTACATTTGGTTACTGTTTTCCCCCCACTTGCCTCCTCTTCTCCCCTCCATGATGTAATCATACCCTAAATTTGCCACCTGTCCTGTAATTTGTTGTCCTATATTTCAATGTTTGTGTTGATAGAGCAAGCTTACTGTTGAGGCATGTATTTAAATATTTTTTCCAGTAAATAAAAGCATAAATCATTTATTCACTTCAAACGCACAAAACGATTTCCATGCTGTGAAAGAGTGTGTGTGTGCGTGTGTGCGACTGTGACACTGTGTGTGTGTGTGTGTGTGTGTGTGTGTGTGTGTGCGTGCGTGTGCGTGTGTGTGCGTGCGTGTGCGTGTGTGTGTGCGTCTGTGCGCGCGCACGCTCCGCCGCACCCTATACATTTTGTAGGGCAGCGTTTTAAACTGAATTTCAGGCAATTGGTTCATCATTAGGTAAACCAATTACTTCAAGAAATACAGCAGATTTGAATTTGTATTAAAATACAATTTCTAAGCACCCATTTCAAAACTAAAGTAATATCTGGTATTGTTATCTGAAAAAAGTGGCAATTCTAACTTAAGCGGTCACCTCACTTTTTTACAATCCTCCCTCCTCCTTCCTTCTATGTTCATCTAGGGTTGTCACAGGAGCTCATTTCTGGAGTGCGGCAGCGTTCCCTGCTATTCATTGCTCTTTGAGCAGGGCTGCCTTCACACCTAGGGATCCCTCGCTGTTATGTAAATTTAGCCACAACAAAGGAATGCAGCTCCTGTGCTGACAAAAAAAATAAACATAAGAAACCCGGCTTTGGGAAAGATGGACTGGATCACCAGGCCAGACTATTTCACCCACCTAACAGAGGGGGGACGAGGGAGGGGGGAGGTTGGGGCTAAAGCCTGTCCTGTCAATCACAGAGTTAAGCAAGCCCTCCCAAACCCCAGCAGTGTGGGGAAAATCTAATGGGCACTACTAAACGTTAGCAGCATCTCTGCAAAAGGCTCGTTCAGGGGCTCAGTGCGACTGCGAGCTCCACAAGCAGAGCAGCATTTGTCCCGCATTGGAGGCGATATCAAACCTTAGCCTGCCATGCCATCAATCAGGGACCGGTACTCTCCCTGACTAAAAAAAAGTGCTGGTACTGACAGCTAGAAAATTTGAAAGTGCCGGTACTCAGTACCAGTGAGTACCGGCCCATTTAAAGCACTGGTCCCTTGAAAGTTGACATGCTTCAGTCAAAGTGTACTGAAGGGAAGGGTCTGTCCTCTGCTGTGAAACCGAAGGGCAAAAAACACAGTTGATGGACAGAATGTAGAACAATGTCATACATTCACCCCAGTACAAGGATCTGGGCCTAAATCCATTGTTTTTTGCACTCCACACCACCCTGGGTCAGACACTGGCTATATGCAAATCAGCTCTGACCCTGTGCCTCATGGGAACAGTCCAGTCCGAACTACCAAGCCATGTCTTTCCCAGACCGGAATCAAGCATCCAAGGACCGGTTTCTGGCTATCAGCCTTCATTCAGCCTGGATAGCTTGACTCTAGTGGTGTGGAGAGCCTGGGACTCACGTCTGAGCATACCCAGCCCACTCGGGGTGAAAATTGCAAAAAACACAGTTGATGGACAGAATGTAGAACAATGTCATACATTCACCCCAGTACAAGGATCTGGGCCTAAATCCATTGTTTTTTTGCACTCCACACCACCCTGGGTTAGACACTGGCTATATGCAAATCAGCTCTGACCCTGTGCCTCATGGGAACAGTCCAGTCCGAACTACCAAGCAATGTCTTTCCCAGACCGGAATCAAGCATCCAAGGACCGGTTTCTGGCTATCAGCCTTCATTCAGCCTGGATAGCTTGACTCCAGTGGTGTGGAGAGCCTGGGACTCACGTCTGAGCATACCCAGCCCACTCGGGGTGAAAATTGCAAAAAACACAGTTGATGGACAGAATGTAGAACAATGTCATACATTCACCCCAGTACAAGGATCTGGGCCTAAATCCATTGTTTTTTTTGCACTCCACACCACCCTGGGTTAGACACTGGCTATATGCAAATCAGCTCTGACCCTGTGCCTCATGGGAACAGTCCAGTCCGAACTACCAAGCCATGTCTTTCCCAGACCGGAATCAAGCATCCAATGACCGGTTTCTGGCTATCAGCCTTCATTCAGCCTGGATAGCTTGACTCCAGTGGTGTGGAGAGCCTGGGACTCACGTCTGAGCATACCCAGCCCACTCGGGGTGAAAATTGCAAAAAACACAGTTGATGGACAGAATGTAGAACAAGGTCATACATTCACCCCAGTACAAGGATCTGGGCCTAAATCCATTGTTTTTTTGCACTCCACACCACCCTGGGTTAGACACTTGCTATATGCAAATCAGCTCTGACCCTGTGCCTCATGGGAACAGTCCAGTCCGAACTACCAAGCCATGTCTTTCCCAGACCGGAATCAAGCATCCAAGGACCGGTTTCTGGCTATCAGCCTTCATTCAGCCTGGATAGCTTGACTCCAGTGGTGTGGAGAGCCTGGGACTCACGTCTGAGCATACCCAGCCCACTCGGGGTGAAAATTGCAAAAAACACAGTTGGACAGAATGTAGAACAATGTCATACATTCACCCCAGTACAAGGATCTGGGCCTAAATCCATTGTTTTTTTTGCACTCCACACCACCCTGGGTTAGACACTGGCTATATGCAAATCAGCTCTGACCCTGTGCCTCATGGGAACAGTCCAGTCCGAACTACCGAAACCGAAGGGCGGCAGACGCTAAACAAGCCTTCTTGCCAGGGTGCATGCTTGCCTGAAAAAAATGTACATGTGCGCAACTGGTTAATCAGCAAATGTAAAGGGTACCTGGAATCCGATGTTGGCTAAATTGATAGAATCACTTGAAGCTTCCCGATGACACAGATGTATTGTTTTCGAGTGGTACTGCAAAGGAGTTGGCTGCTGAGCTGTGAAGTGTGTGTTTTTAAAAGACAGTAATAAAAAACAATTTGCACAACGTGCATACAGTCTCGACTTTACTAAAATACATATTTTGGTAACGCTTTTGTTTATCTTAAACCTGTTTGCGCATTTTGTAGCAGTGCATCTAATATGGTCTGCAATTAAAGTTTAAAATAATTACTTGCATATCCACAGTGCTTCCTATCACAGGCTCGGAGCATGTAGCACTTAACATGTCCAAGTCAATATTCTCCACTGAACCAACCAGGATTCAATTCTGTGGCTCTCTGAACACACGCACGAAACACACAAGAAACACACCTCCCTCTCGCTGCAGTACATTTACTAATCAAGGTTTTATAATGTACAGAAGTACATTTTTCACTGAATAAGTTAAATTCTATTTATTTAACATTTAAGCTGTGCGATCTTTTCTACATAGTAATCTGAAGGTGAAAGACCAAAAAAGCTGCACAATATTTTTGAAGCGACTGCTTTGATCCCGCGCTCATGCTCATGGACTCCAGGCCACACTGCAAGAAGCATCACAGTCATTAGGTCGAGCATTCGAGACCTCTTGTATATACTTTTGAATATACTTATATGCGTATGTACATTGTGGGCTCTGGAGATCAGCCCTATGACTTGTCTGCTTCCGCTTAGGGACTTTTTTTTCTGTTCAACTGCCTCTATTTAACTGTCTTGATAGAAAACGACCAGCAGAGGTCAGTAAAATACCAGAATTGCTTTCTGCTTGTTCAACTGCCTCTATTTAACTGTCTTGATAGAAAACAACCAGTATAAGTCATAAAATACCAGAATTACTTTCTGTTGAGGGACTTACTTTTTTTTATCTTTCTGGTAACAACCTCTATTTAACTTTCTTGACAGAAAACGACCAGCAGAGGTCAGTAAAATACCAGAATCACTTTAGCATACTCTAAATTCCAGTCCATAGAAATTGTCTTCCATGAGCACCCGTAGACAATAATATTTTTTTCAAATCTTGTGTAATATGACCACCAAAGGCCCTGATTTTATATTAAAAACAGAGCTTTGGACTATACCATTTCCCACTGAAAGGCAATATTTCTCTCCATGTGTTCCCATACCCGTCATGTCACGCAGTTTGGTGCTTACTTTCCATCCATGTTAAAGAACAGTAGATGTTTTAGCACCCAGACTAATGTGCTGCATAGCTAAATACATATAAGGTCCCAAAAGCGAGAAGGATTGCAATGCAAATGCTTGTTTTGAATACACTTTGAACGCTCTCTACTCCACTGATCGCTTCCACCCCATAAAATGCACACCTCCCCTTGCCGAGAAGTCCGCACAACTTGTAGAATTTATATAGCTGTTCACAACTCTTAGAGTGTCGTAAAGCGCTTAGATTTTCAGCAGATTCATGGGGGTCCTTTTGGAGTGCATGGGTGAGCAAGGAGTTCTAAATCGTAATAACTAGATGTGAAAGGTCGGTTGAGATGTATAAGGTTTGCATGCATGCTCTAAATAAGGTGCAGTGATTTACTTGAGCACAAGTAGGCGGTGTTGATTGAATTTGTATTTCTGTTCTCCTGGAAAGACTAGTGCCAATTGTTGCAACTTGGCATGCATGTCTAATTGCGGTGAAATAATCTGCAGGCCGTTAACGATCTACTACGCACATACACTTTTCGGCAATAGGCACCCTCATTAACAGAGGGAATAGGCAAGCAATTTGACACATACAAAGGGCTGTCCGCACATCTGTACAAATCCAAATCAGACCCTGATCTGTAATGGAAACATTTGCAAAGCTATACCCAAGAGTACCGAAAGGCACTGTGATGCCATAGTTACGGCAAATTATGATCTATTCAAATGCGAATGATAATTAGCAAGTTTCCGGAACCATCCACAATGTAGAAATGGTCTCAGAACCACTAGTTGAGGCAATTCCACCCAGAGCTATCATTAACCCTGGGACTGTCTAAATGACATATATGTGAGTCATTAAAAAGTGCACAAGTAAACTGTTACGATATAAACATAACCAAGGCCAGGGCATGAGCCACAAACATCAAGGGAAAGGTTTCTCAAATGTTTGTAAAAGACTCTGCAACCCCTGGACCAAGTGTCTGACACAAGAGAATCTAGACAACCCAGCAGTAAGTCCTCCTTTCCAACCGCAGTTGTCCATCACCCTACAACTCTTTCAAAGAACAAAGACGCTGCCCAGGACGATCTGGAACTTCATAGACCAAATCCAACTTACCTTTTCTGGATTTGCCATTTCAAAGACCACTGCCCTCCTTGAACAAACAAACCTCCTCTCAGAGGGCCAAACAAGATTCCGCTTTGGAAGAGGCACTAAATTCGCACTGATTACCATCGGGAGCACCTCAAACACATCGGATTTGTCTCTTACATGACCTCTCGTCACCATGCAATTCAGAGGACCAGCAACAACTACAATGAAGATACATAGGAATTTAAAGCAGAGTTCTGAAATATAACATTTCCTACATAATAAAGAGAGCTCAAATCGTTATCCATAACCCCCTTCTTCTCAGCACATTTCACCTGTCTTGATCATTGCTCGTACCCCACCTTCCCAGAGATTCCCAAGTCTTTCAACTTTACATTTTACAGCTATCCTCAAAAATAGATAATTTCAAAACTGGGAGAAACCTCTGTCTGGCCTGTACACTTCGGGCTGCGGCCAATGCCTTCAAGGAGTAGAACACTAGATACTACAGAATCACCTAAAACTTAATTCCTCTAAAATGGAGATTGCGATGAATCTAGAAGGGCATGAATGTATCTACCCAGTAGACAGGTAGAATTAGTGGATTTTAGAGCCATGCTTCTAGATGAGAAGGAAAATGCTACTTACCAGTATGCATCTGTTCTTGGCACTATGCATAGATTGCCATCTGGTGTTGGGCTCGGATGTTTGCATGTTTTTGTCTTCGAAGAAGTCTTGTAGTCACAAGGTTGCGGACTCCTCCTTCGGTCGACAGTGTGAATGGGCTTCAGCTCCATCGTTGGATTGTTTTGCCAGTAGGGTTAGAGTAGTGAGGAATAGAAAGATGCCCTTGCGTGATGTATCTAATTAAGATACTACTGGATCAGATAGAGGTATCCAGGGAGGAGGGGAGGTGTGTACAACTCTGCAGCACTACATGCCATGAACAGATGCATACTAGTAGTTAGCATTTTCCATTCGAGGCATATGAGCTGCAGATTGTACACTATGCATAGACTGTATAGCAGTATCCTCCTTAGCGGTGGCTACCTGCAGTAGTTTGAAAAAGTGTTTTTAATACAGCCTGGCCCACACTAGTGTGTTGTTTTGCTTGCACATCTACACAATAGTGTTTTGTGAAGGTGTGTGGCGTGGCCCAAGTTGCTGCTTTACATATGTCATCTAGGGGGATGTTCCCTAAGAACGCCATAGCTACCCCTAGTTTACGTGTAAAATGAGCTCTAGGGGGAATGGTTAACATGTGTTTGGCTTTAAGGTAACATTTGTATGCATTTTACAATCCACTTTGCAATTCCTGATTTGGATATAGGATTGCCTTTATGAGGTGGGGAGAAAGCTACGAAAAGTTGTTTGGTTTTCCTAAAGGATTTTGTTCTTTCAATGTAGTAAGGTAATGCTCTTTTAACATCTAGGGTGTGTAGAGCTCTTACTGCCACCGAGTCTGGTTGAGGGAAGAATACTGGTAGTTCAACAGACTGGTTTAGATGGAAGGCAGATACTACTTTGGGTAAAAATGTTGGGTTTGTTCTAAGAACCACTTTGTTGTGATGGATTTGTTAAAATGGTTCTTGTATGGTTAATGCCTGGATTTCGCTCACTCTTCTGCAAGATGTGATGGCGACTAAAGTAAGGTACTGTAGTTCACATTTGTGTAAAGGTTCAAATGGAGGACCCATTAGTCTAGTCGGAACTATATGGAGATTCCAGACTGGAGAGGGTAGAGCTCTTGGTGGAATTATTCTCTTAAGTCTTTCCATAAAAGCTCTTGATCGCGGGAACTTTAAACACAGACAAATGTTGTCTGTTTTGTAGGTAGGCTGCTATGGCAGCTAGATTTAATTGTATAGATGTACACCCTAGGTTACATTGTTTTAGATGCAAAAGGTAACAGATTATGTTTTGAATGGAAGCATCTAGGGGGTAATGTTGTTGTGTGAGCAATAAATTACTAACCTTTTCCATTTTGCTGCATAGCATGCCCTTGTTGTAGGACGTCTAGCTTCTTTGATAACGTTCATACAGTCTGGTGGAAGATTAAGGTTGCCAAACTCTAGGATTTCAGGAGCCAGATTGCAAGGTTGAGCTGATTGGGATCTGGGTGTCTTATCTCTCCATGGTTCTGAGTGAGAAGCTTGGGTGAGAGGTGTAGTTTTTGATGTGGCACTAGTTCCAGGAGAGTTGTGAACCATTTTTGCCTTGCCCATGTTGAAGCAACTAGAAGTATTGTGAGGGAATGCTGTTGGAGTTTCCTCACTAACAATGGAATGAGAGGGAGAGGCGGAAAGTGTAAGCAAATTTGCCTGACTAATTCATCCATAGCGCATTGCCTTTGGACAGTAGGTGTGGATACCTGGATACGAAGCTTGGGCATTTTGCGTTTTGGTGTGTGGCGAACAGATCTATGCCTGGCTGTCCCCTCATGTGAAAGAATGAAAGAAGAACTTGAGGATGAAGTTCCCATTCATGGATCTGTTATGTTTGACGGATGAGCACATCCGCTGTTTGATTGTGTACTCCTGGTAAGTGTTCTGCTAGAAGGTACATATTCCGTGGAATAGCCCATCTCCAGATGCTCTGTGCTAGACCGGATAACTAGAGAGAGTGTGCATCCCCCTGTTTTTGTATGTAATACATTGCTGTCATGTTGTCTGTACGTATTAGGACAGCTTTGCCTGGCAGTTGTGGTTGAAAAGACTTCAACGCTAGCGAGATTGCCAATAATTCCAAATAGTTTATGTGGAATTGTTTTTTTGAGAGGTCCATAAACCATGAACAGTATGGTTTTGGAGACTAGCTCCCCAGCCGGTGAGCGATGCGTCTGTTCGCACTATTTGTGAAACTGGCTCGATGAACGACCGCCCTTTGGAAAGGTTTTTTGTGGTCCAACACTCCAGAGAGTGACGAGTGCGGTCATCCACCAACACCAGATCTGTTAGTTGACCTTGAGCCCGGTTCCACTGACATGCTAGACACTCTAGCAATTGGCGCATTGGCAATCTTGCATGAGGAGCGAGAAAAATGCAAGAGGCCATTATTCCTATCAGCTGCATGAACACTCTCGCAGGTAGTGAGTGTTGTAGCTGAAATTTTTGAACTAGCATTTGTATAGCATTTATCCTGACGGGATTGGGATATGCTAGGGCTATGGAAGTATTCACTGTAGCCCCTAGATATTCTTGCTTTGTGGACGGTTGGAGATGGGATTTGCTTAGATTTATTGTGAATCCCAGACTGTGAAGCAACTGTATTGTCCGAAGCGTGTGTTGAACACAGATTTTGTGTGAGTTTGCTTTTATGATCCAATCGTCTAGGTAAGGGAAGACATGAATTTGTTGTCTTCTGAGATGGGCTGCAACCACAGCAAGGCATTTGGTGAAAACCCTGGGTGCTGTAGTGACTCCGAATGGGAGCACTTTGAACTTGTATTGTTGACCATCTACCGCAAACCTGAGATATTTCCTGTGAGTGGAATGTATGGGAATGTGGAGGTGTAGGCGTTCTTTAAATCCAGAGTGAAGAGAAAGTGGCCTTGCTGTAGTAGTGGAAGCACTTGTTGTAAAGTGGCCATGTGGAAGTGGTCTGATTGAATGTCAAAGTTGAACGGTCTGAGGTCCAGTATTTGCGTGATAGAGCAGTCATTTTTTGGGATTAGAAAATAAAGGGAATAGACTCCTGTGCCCTGATGAAGCAGAGGAACTAGCTCGATTTCATATTTTTGTAACGTTGCTAAGACTTCCTGTTTGAGGAGCTTCGGGTGTTCTAATGACATTGGACGCTGTCTTGGAGGAATGTTGGTGTGTGTAGAAGTGAGTTCCAGGCAATAACTATACTGAATAATTTGTCTTACCCACTTATCTGTTGTGATGGAATTCCAGACAGGTAGGAACTGTGAGAGGTGTCCCCCGACAGGAGTGGGATGATCGGGGGAAGCGTAGGGAAGTCACTGTTTGTTTTTAGGGGAGTTGCGGGTGTTATTACCTCTGCCTCTACCCTTATTATTGTTACCTCTGTAGCCTACTCTATTGTATCCCCTAGAAAAGGAGCCCTGGTTGGGACTCTTATAGGATGAGGGCAGGTGTTCTGATGTATTTGTTTTGGAACCTGCTCTATAAAAGGAGCGACAAAAGGAGCCTTTGGTAGATGGTGACTGTAAGGCTCCCATAGACTTAGCGAACTCCGAGTCTTTTTAATTTTTTTATAAAGATGCGTCGACTGCAGGGCCAAAGAGGTGCTCTTGATCAAATGGTTGATTTAGAATGATATTTTGCACCTCTTGTTTAAACCCAGATACCCTGAGCCAGGCGTGTCGGCGTAGCAAAACACTGGTATTTATTGCACGTGACGCGGTGTCTGCTGCTTCAAGCGCACATTTGATGGAAGTGTTGGTTATGAGTTTCCCTTCTTGTAGAAGGTCATTGGCTTTGTCCTTATACTCTTGAGGTAGATGTTGAATTAGCTTTTCTAGGTCATCATAGTGGGCCCTATCGTATCTTGTTAGAAGGGCTTGTGTGTTTGCTATTTTCCATGAATTTGCAGCTTGAGACACCATACGTTTACTGAACGAGTCTAATAATTCAGATTCTTTGTCAGGAGGTGGTGTGTCAACTGACCCTTGGGAGTTTGCCCTTTTGCATGCATTGGCAACCACTAGTGAATCTAAGGGAAGTTGGCCCTTTGATGTACATAGGGTCAGTGGGAGCTGCTATGTATTTTTTGTCTACTCTGGGGTTAAGAACCCTAGCTCTAACTGGGTCTTTGAATACCTCAGGAGTGTGTCTAAGAAGGCCTTGTAATATAGTTAAGACATGAGTAGATTTGTGTGGTTGGGCAAAAGTCTCCAATAAAAAAAATTCTTCTACAGGGTCTGAATGAAAGTTGACCTTGTGGTATGTAGCCGCCCTATTTATTAGCTGTGCAAAACCCACATTGTCATCTGGTGGGGATGGTTTTGAGGGGTATAAATCCGGACCATTGGTTAGATCAGGATCAGTATTATATTATAATCATGCCATGGGTCCGATTCCTGAGGTGAATCAACAGGATCTAATGGCATTACGTCTACATCCAGTTGCCCATCCCCATGTGAATTGTCACTATCCTTTGTTTGTGGAGCGTGTGGTGGGGAAATGATTACATTAGGGTTAACTGGTGGTGGAGGTGAAGGTGGTGGTGAAGTGTTAGTAGCTATATTAATCTTCTTTGGAGGAACTGGAGCTTGTGGCAAATGTTCTGGTTTCCTCTTTGTAGGTGGCTTGGTGACTATGTGATCAGTCTTTGGGTGAATAAAGATAGTAGTTTGTTTTGGATCGGGAAAGAAAAGCTCTTCGGGATCGATAGGTTTGCTTGGTGTCGAAGATTTCTCTCTGGAAACTGTTTTTGGATGTTTTGGGACATTGTCCGGTACAGCATCCTTCCCTGATTCCGAAGATTTCGGTGCCTCGTCTTTTGATGGTTTTGGCTCTGAAGTTTTCAGGGCCAAAGTCTTTTCTGTGTGTTTCGGTACCGAAGTTTTGGCTGTGTGCTTCGGGCGAGGTTTTATCCGGCTGTTTCAGTACTGGTGGTTTATCCCGTGGTGCTGCTTTATCCGGCCGCTTCGTTGCCGATGTTTTATCGGACTGCTTCGGCGCCAAGGAATCTTTTGTAGATTTCAGAGCCGGAGAGAGACACAGATTGCAAACCGGATGGAGGTCCAAGTGTGGAAACTTAGCACCACACTGTGGACATGTCTTAAATGGAGTCTGTCCCATCGACATCCATCTCTATCGGCGCAGGTAGACCCAATGGCCCGCGTCGAGGTTCGCAGGCGTCTAAGTTTAATCGAAAGTTGTCAGGGTGCGCGTCGAAGGCACGCGATCAAAACAATACCGTTGGTTAAGTGTGATTGCAGTTCGAAGGGGGTTCAATAACGATACCGATCCAGAGCGCAGCAAGTCAACATACGAACCCGATGGCGGAAAAAAACAATCTAATGATGGAGCCGAAGCCCATGCGCACGGTTGACCGAAGGAGTCATCAACCTCGTGTCTACAAGACTTCTTCAAAAGACAAAAACAACAAGAAAACATCCGAGCCAAACACCAGATGGTGATCTATGCATAGTGTACAATCTGCAGCTCATATGCCTTCAACATGGCCTTTACTTTCACCTTGAAGTGAGGGTGATGTGGCCACGTGTTCCGTGATGGACAAGTGAATGGTCGGGGGTTGCAGAATTGTGAAGGCATACTGCATAAGCTGTGGGTGAGCCACTGAAAGCTCGAGCCTAGCTTGAGCCTGAAGCCTGGCTCAGCTGTTGGAACCTCAAGTTTATAATGAGATAAGCTTTCACATGGCTTTTAACTATCTTCCTCCCACTGCCCAGGATGTGGCCTCAGGGCAGGAGCTGCAGACTGTGGAACTAGGAGAACCGGGTTCGGATCTCGGTATCAGGTCAACATCCTGTGATTCTGGGCAGATCACTTAATCTCCCCATGCCTATAAACAGCACGTGACCTTGTGTAATGTAAATAGTACTCATGTAAAGCGCTCCAAATACCTTTGGTCGATTTTTTGCGCTATATTTAAAAAAAAATACACTAAAAAGTAAAGTAAAAAAGTATTAACATAAGTGGAGAGTGACAAATAGATACCCATTTAATGGCATATCTGTACAAAATTAAATCAGAAAACCAGGATAAATCGCAGCTTTCCGCTTAAATTGTGTGATCTTAGGCAAATATTTTATGTCCCCAAAACTCTTTTCTTCATTATTGCATATGAAAGCTTTTTCAAATGGGAGTTCAGACTACCAGTTGTACAAAACTATTACTTTAATAAGTCGTTCTCACTGCAGTGCTAGAAGGTGACCTATTAATGTCAAAGCTTCCACATGTTAAAGAAATATACTTTTTTTTAATTTTGAAGAGGCTTTTACATATTTTACGCAATAATTGTCCTATTATTTACATACCACATTTTTAGGGCTAGGGGCGTGCACGAGCTCCGAGCCGGGCTCTTGGCACGGTCTGACTCGGCTCTCCTGATTATTTTTTGGTTCACCCACGTCTAGTAAATAATTTGTATGGGTCTTCCTTTAATTTTGGGGTCTTTTCTGGTTGCAGCACTACGACTTACAAACAAAAAACTACCCTGCTCCTTTTACCAAAATCTCCATCAGTTTTCTACTGCCCAGTGTAAAAGATATAACCCTTTGAATTACCCCTCACCGCTTAAACCCATCAGCTCATCCTTTCATCATCTGCCCTTTTTCCAAAGAAGTCCTTTCCGGGGCTCTCTTCCCCAATGTAACAGGCAGCGACTGAAGCATCGAGGCAATCAAGGGGCAGAAATAGAAACAGGGCTTTGAAGGAAAGACTCGGCTTTCAATTACACTGGAGATTAATCTCGAGGGATTGAGGACATTACCTCCTCTGGTGGCGAGGTATGTGCCTTCGCGATCAGGATGCACTTGGCGAGCCGAAGCTGCAAACCTCACATCCGGCACACATTCGGTTTATTTGATGAGAAAAACGTTAAACCCAGACAAACTGCCGGGAACAGCGCTGCTTCAGCGAAGCAGGGAAGGCAGTGGTCACGGTTTACAGGCAGGGCACACGGCTATGCAAGTCAGCGACTTTACACCAGCATCCCCCCTTGAGCAATGGTAGCAGGCACACCATCTATTTCAGACAAGGAATACGTCGCGTTAAGAAGGTTCAACCAGCAGTTTAACTAAAAGACATTCACTACTGGATCAAAATGTCAACATTTTCTACTTTAAAAGAGACGAATAGGTCGCCCCCCCCCCTCTACACGTGAATGTTCCTGCGACTAATAGCACATTTTTGTTCAAGAAGTACAAAAGAGTTCAAAGGAGGAGGCATTATGTCCACTTAAAAGCAGAATATTTTCTTGATATGAAATCAAAGACTGTTTCCTGAAAAGTGCCTCCCCACTGCGATTCTACCAATTAAATGAACATACGGGATACGTTAGAAGGCTAATGTCACGGTAACTCGAGGGCAGCGAGGGATTCAGGCCCAGTTAAGCTATACAAATGTCTTGATGAAAAGTGGATGCGCTCAAAATGCTGGCAAGACTCATGGGACAGTGGCGACTCGCTTTACTTGGCAGACCTTCAAAAGGGAAGAGGACTAACAGGCGGGGCATGGAACATGGCATTCCCGAGACTTAGCGTGATACATGACGCAGAGCAAAGCCAAAGTAAAAACAGACTTTTTAGGTAGATGGTCTTCACAGGCCAAAGAAGTCTGCCTAAACCCAGATTAGAAACGGAATTGTGCAGGCAAAGGATCTGAACACTGACAAATGAGCAAAACATAGTCCAGGGAGCATTTAAAGTCCACCTCGGGCCTGTGTACGTCATTACCACAAGCATGCTTGTGTTTTCCCCTGGATCGAAAACCTATCTTTAACAAGCATTTGCAATGCAATAGGTCTCGCATTAGGAAAGTTTGAGCTACTAGTATTTTAAATGACACATTTTTTATTTATGTTTTGATTTTGAAAATAGCTAAATGAATAGCTTTGTCATTTACAATGCCAATAGTTAGAACTTTCGCAAATGTGACACCTATAGCATTTGTAATGCAATACGAGTTGTATTTACGTGACTTACATGTATTGACATCACAAATAACAATGGCTTTTAATTTTTTTTAATAATGACTATTTAAATAAAAGTTATTTTAATTTATAATGGCAATAGCTTAAACTTTTGTAAATAACTTTTGTGAAGATTATGTTCAGTGTATTTTATGAGACGAAAATCCAAGAACAGAAGTGAAATATTAACATCTTTTTGTTACATTTGTAATAAAGCTTGAAACATTGAGAGAACATATTTGAACCAGTTGTTGAATGGTTGCACAGATTGATGATGTGGTGGCGCTGAGTGATGTTGTGATGGTGAACGAGTGATGCTGTGGCGTTTAGTGATGCTGTAGTAGTGCATAGTGATGTTGTCGTGCCCCTGAGTGATGCTGTGGTGGTGCTGAGTGATACCCTGCTCCGATGCAAGGCGCAGTACCGGCGTGTTGCTACTGCAGCAGCATTTCATAAAGGGACTCTCACATGAATACTTCCAGCCTGAAGGCTACGCATGGTAACTGCTAAAGGTGACCTTTTCCACAAGCCAGGACTCAGAAACAGACAACACCATATTTGTGTGAAAAAGACCACTTGATTGAAACTGGGGCACATAACATTTATGAATCCTGGGCGTTTGCCTTACAAAACTGAAACCTCACTATACACATCAGTTAACTACGTTAAACTACCCTCCGCCCCTACATATCCATCACCCATCACAACATTTTTAAACCTGCAAGTCTCTACCTACTCCTGGGCTGATCTTCAGCACTAAACACATTTAACATCCCATCCAGTTTTACTGCAACTATTAACCTCTAACTTAACTTCCTAATGAACCTTAAACTTCCTGCCTCATCCAGGTGTGATCTTGTCCACCCATTCCCTTTCAGTCTGGTTTGCCGCTGACAACAATAAACTTGACTAACATGCCAACTTCTCTTGTACCTGCTTCAAGAGACAACCATACAAACGTCTCTGTCCCTCTGAACACATGTTGCCTAAAGCCAGCTAAAAGAAAAGACTCAGCAGAAAGAAAAGACCCACAGCAAAGCAACCCGCCAAGGAAAGTGGGAGGGAAAACAATTCTTACAGCCAAACTCCTACCAGCCACCATGTTACCAATAAAATGGTGTCTGGACCTTGAAAATGGCTGGCTATCCACCCTTGGGTTATGAATGTAGCCAAAAAAAGACCAAACACCACCAGTCGCTGGAGTTATCCATTCCCCAAACTCTCCTGGGGGTCAGACCTCCCTCTGGTCGCTGCTCCACAAAACCCCAATGCACCCTTTATTTCAAAGAACTTTCCTGCTAAAAAACACGGGTTGCATTTTTAAAGGTCCCAGAAGAAAAAATAATTAGAAGCTCTAAAATTGATGGGATCTTTTCCATTCAAAATATAGCAATTACAAATAGCAGAAAGATTGCCATGTGCTGTAACTGCTTCGTAAATGACACCGTGCTGGGGCTAAGCTATTGTGCCCCTTACATCACCTCTACCAATCAGGCGGTGAGAAATTCACTGAGATGTCTAAATTATCCCAAACATCCCCTACATTCTAACATGAGCTAAGTCTGCATGTCTAGGACTTCGCACAATTGAAAAGTACAAAGCCAAGGCAGTGCAGTTTCATTTGCATACATTCTGCCATCTAGCATTTCATTTAGCATACTAATTGTGTGGAGTCGTAATAATTCTTAACGCAAACACCTTAAACAAAAAGTTTGACTTTATCCATTTACTGGGCCTAATCGAGCCAAACAATTATTCAGAGACTACTCTTTGAAAGCAAAAAGCATAATTTTTTTCTAGGCAGAAGTACACGTGTGATCAGCAGTAATGTTGTCAAGGACAGTGTTAGACAGCAGATAGCTGAAGTGGGCTGTCCCACACTAAGCTCTGGTGGGCAGAAGCAAAACATGAATGACAGGTGAACAGACCAATAGAGGACTGACCCTACCCCACACTATGTATGGACATTTGTAATTTTAATTATTTTTTTACTACAAGAGGCTGCCATGAAAACTAAGGTGACATGCTAAATGGTAGTGCACGTTTAAAGCTTGCAACAGATGAATGCTATTTATATCTCTTTCACAAGCAAGGTGCTTTATCAATGTCCTCCCATTGCTGATCTTTTATCACAAGTGATACTGGAAATAAAGATAAAGGCTGTGCGATACATGGTCCATCTTGATTATGGGCTCTGTAGTAAGGGCACAAGTGGAAGTTGTGGTGATAGCTTCAAAGTCGGGGGCCCTCCTTGGCATAATACTTTTGTTTTATTTGTAAAGAACAACATGGGGGCAGAATGCTAGAGGTGGCATTTGAGGCTTCTTGTTGTGTGGAAGCATTCAGGGTGACGGAGCTACTGTTGTTGCCGTTTGTGTACTTTAGGCAGTTTAGGCAGCTGCACAGTTTCCCTTCCACAGGACTAGCTCTGCTCCTTAGTCAAGCTATCCTGGCTGAAGACGGCTGATAGCCAGAAACCGGTCCTAGGATGCTTGATTCCGGTCCAGGAAAGACATGGCTTGGCAGTTCGGGCTGGACTGTTCCCATGAGGCACAGGGTCAAGGCTGATTTGCATATGGTCATGTCTGAACTGGGGTGGTGTGGAGTGCAAAAAAACGATGGATTTAGGCCCAGATCTCTGTACTGGGGTGAATGTATGACATTGTTCTGCATTCTGTCCATCAACTGTTGTTTTTGCATGCGTCACCCCGAGTGGGCTGGGTATGCTCAGACGTGAGCCCCATGCTCTCCACACCACTGGAGTCAAGCTATCTTGGCTGAAGACGGCTGATAGCCAGAAACCGGTCTTAGGATGCTTGATTCCGGTCCAGGAAAGACATGGCTTGGCAGTTTGGGCTGGACTGTTCCCATGAGGCACAGGGTCAAGGCTGATTTGCATATAGCCATGTCTGAACTGGGGTGGTGTGGAATGCAAAAAAACGATGGATTTAGACCCAGATCTCTGTACTGGGGTGAATGTATGACATTGTTCTGCATTCTGTCCATCAACTGTTGTTTTTGCATTCCTTACGGTACCCACGGCAGAGCGGGTGTGAAAACAGAACACAATCTCTCAACTTGGTGCTCAATGTTGCATCCCAATCAAATCGACAACCTACTACGCGGCAACCAGTAAACCCAACAATTGTGGTGCAAGCAACCCTTATGCACAAGCTTAATCTATAGGGAAACGCGGCAACCAGTAAACCCAACAGTTGTGGTGCAAACAAAACACTACCCTGTGAATAACCCTTATGCACAAGCTTAATCTATAGGGAAAATAGTTAATTCTTTGGCATTTCAGTTGTCCACAACCTGCTAGCACCATCAGGAGCAGGAATCTGCATTATTGACCTGCCCTGGTGCCTCTCCATCACTATATGCTTTGCTTATAGCCTGGCTCTTAGTGATTTTGGCATTACAGAGACCAGGTTAGTAATCTTTCGGTTTGTCTTCTTTCTCATGAGTCAAACTGGTCAATGATTGTCCCAGGCATGGTTATGACTTATGAGCGTTTTCAGGGCCGGCTTTAGCACTGGTGGCGCCCTGCACAACAATGTTTGTTACCCCCCCCAATGACCACTTCCGCCACAGATTCCACCATTTGACAGTGCCCCTCAAGTCTCCATAACCACGGTCTCTTATTTTAATTTAGTTGTATAGCACTACTCATGCCAGTTTGAGGTGTAAGGATATTTTACATGACTCAAACATTGCACAGATGCAATCATATGTGTGTGAATCAGTGTATAAGCAATGTTACAGAAGACGGAGGCTTACAAGGTATAGGAGTCACATCTCATCCATTCTGGTAGGCAGTGGAGTACTTGGTCTGGAAATGCACAAATTCAGAATTTAACATGTAACGCCGTTCTTAGGGGGTTTCTTTAATTAATAAGAATACATCTCTACCTAAATGAACCCTTATTGCAATAGCAGGATAACAAAAGACAGGGCAAAAAACACATAGCTCTAATATATTCCTAGCCGTTTGCATGCAGCTCTTTGATGACAGTTAATAGCTCATTGCTCTATATTAGGATTTTAACTTAGCGGTATCCCATTGACCAATTTATATTATATGCACTTTGTGATCTGAAAGGGACACATTCTTAGCAGCAGGCACATTAACACTGCACTACAATGAGTCATAATTTCTAAGACAAAGCTCCGGTATCTCTCCAGGAAGAACATTTATCAAAGGAGTTATTCTTGATATTTCTATTGCTGGAACAAAGGAACGCAGCATCAGGTGCTTTTAAAACAATAAATACAGCGCCCCCACCCCAAGTCAGCGCCCTGTGCGATGGCACCCATCGCATCGCCCTATAGACGGTCTTGAGTGTTTTGTTACTAATATCTAGGCAGTGTGCAGTATCCACTGTCTCGCTCGCAGCATTTGCTACGAGTCTGACATCGTTTCGGTTTTCTTAGACCGCAGTACGGTGGAGTGTAAAGAAATGTGTTCAGAGTGTGACATCAGTATGTACGAGAAAAGCTGCAAGGCGCCAGGTACTGATAGGAAGAGCACGGTTAAGTGGCCAGCAGTCTCCATGGCAACAGAGCAGCATAGCAGGCAAGGGATTTAGAGGAAGTCAGAACTGCCCGCCTCAGATCTACATAGCAACGAAAGGGAGCCGTAGATTGGCTGAGAAAAAGTGAGGCGAGCAAGGGCAGGGAGACATGACAGAGCAGGGAGAATTTCGTTTTCTTTTGTTTAACAGAAGTGAAGGGGAAAAGAGACAACGGACTATCTTTTTATCAATTTTACTGCAAAGGGTGGTTTAGTTGACAAGGATTCTAGTAGGAGTGGTGCATCAAATGGATAAATGCAGCATTCCTAGATCTCATTTGCAAAGGGACTTAACTTCCGAAAGCTGGGTCAGACTGCCAAGTCCCGAGTTGCAGTGGAAAAGTTGGGAAAGTCACGCTCCGAATTACCAAAGAGCACTACAATTACAATATAATAGCAGATTATGCACCATACAAGCGCAATCTAAACATATACAATTTACGTGGAGTTAGGATTTCATTATGACATTTTTTGATAAATTAACAACCGCACTTAAAACAGAAGATACATTTACACTGATGACTATGACAGCAAGTGCTTAGCCAAATATGTTCGTGGCCATTGGCTGAACAAAGGTAAGCTGTGGCTTTGGATCTCATATTCAACACTATTCTTCAGAAGGTGCCCAGAGTGGGCCGCGTTGTTGCTTGCAGATAAAGGTCACAACATGCATCTGAAACACAAAGGCCACTGCTCTGATCCCAATGGCATGTGAATGGAGAAATTCAGAAGATAGGATGCCAGACATTGACTAATAACACTTTAGGATACACGGAACACTCCACTGGCCACAAATGTCTGAAGTGAGATTTTCAGTGTTTGCGCTAAGGGAAGCTTAAAGAAGTATGAGAATTTGAATGCCAGGTAATACTTCAGCGCCTATTAGCATTCGCAATTATGAAGGAGGAATTAGAAAAAGGCAGTTACAAACAATACCATTTACGAGCCAAAATCATACAGAACATTAGCAAATTAAAAAAACAAGCATTTGCAATGCAATAGGTCTCGCATTATTAAAGTTAGAGCTATTGGCATTGTAAATGGCAATGCCTTTTATTTATGTTTTTGTTTTTAAACATTTACAATGCTAATAGCTTAGCCCCTTCGCTGCGGGGGTAATTCCCCCGCTGTGCTGGGGGAGAGGGGGGCGCGCACAGCGCTCCCATGCTCATGACGAGCTGAGCTCGTCATAGGTGCATTGGTTCCCGTGGAACGCTCAGCACAGCAGGGGAATTCTCCCCGCACCTGAGTGTTCCATGGCCCATGACGAGCTAAGCTCGTCATGAGCACCGGAGCACCGTGCCTCATGACGAGCTCAGCTCGTCATGAGCATGGAAAAGGTTAAACTCTCGCAAAAATGAGACCTATTGCATTGCAAATGCTTGTTTAAAGGACGCCCCAGACACTACTTCCCCAGCCTACCAACCTTCAGCTATAGGACAAAACTGCAAGCTTATCTCAACAAGTCCATACCTAAATACATCGTGCTTCGAAGAGCAGCACATGCGCTGCTCAGGAACGACCTTAAAAGTCTCTGTTTTAATAGCATTGAAGTCTGCCATGCTTCTCGCCCTCTTGGAGCTGCATTGGACACCCCTGGGTCGAGTGCAACACAGGAGCTCCCAGCAGGGAGGGGCAGGGAAGTGCCGGAGGGTAGGAGCCTCTCCTGCTTTGGGTAGAAGTCTGCCATGCTTCTCGCCCTCTTGGAGCTGCGTTGGACACCCCTTGCTCGAGTGCAACACAGGAGCTCCCAGCCAGGGGGGGGGGCAGGTAAGAGCCTCTCCTGCTTTGGGTAGAAGTTTGCCATGCTTCTCGCCCTCCTGGAGCTGCATTGGACACCCCTGGGTCAAGTGCAACACAGGAGCTCTCAGCAGGGGTAGGGGGGGGGGGGAGGCAGGGAAGTGCCGGAGGGTAGGAGCCTCTCCTGCTTTGGGTAGAAGTCTGCCATGCTTCTCGCCCTCTTCATCTGTGCTTCTACAATGAGATGAGCCGCCCGTGGACACAAGATAACCGCGAGGGGAACAGTCCAAGCTTTTGTGACGTCATGATGAGATGATCCGCTCCATGGACTAAAGACAAAGACTAGCCCTTGTGACGTCACAGTGCTATGCTCAGCCTCAGTCACAAGGTGTGTGGTGTGGTGGGGGAGGGTAACTCATGCATCTGTGAGGTCACAATGAAATGATCCTCTCCCTCTCCAATCTCCATATATAGAAGGCATTTTGAGGGGAAAAACATTTCTGACGTCACTAAAACATAGTCCACATTATGGACAAGAGGCAGACATAAGAAGAGCAGCTTTGTGACGTCACAGTTAGATTACCCCCCCCCCCCCTCCATAAGACATCGTGGGGTATAGCACCTCTGCTTGTGACATCGCTTTTATATGATCCACCTCACGCAAACACTGAGACGAACAGACCTTGTGATGTCACGGCGAGCTGACCCGTCCACAGACAGCTGTGAAGGGGGTAGCTCTTACTTTGTAACGTCACGATTAGACGATGGGCTCTAAGTACAGAAGACAGACTGCCAGAAAGCGTCCTCCTCGTCTTACAACACGGCGAGATGCTCCGCCTAAGGACAGAAGACTAACGTGCGGGACTAGCCATTGTCCTCTGTGATTTACAGTGAGACATTATACTACAGAGTATGCAACTCCTGGCGTCACCTTTTTGACACTGAGATGCCTCGTCCCAAGGAAAGAAGAAACTAGTGAGTGGGTCTTACATCCATTCTGATGTTTGGGGAGAAGAAAATGTGAACAGATGAAAGTAGGGGTGAAGTTCTACTTTTGTCGGCGGTATTGGTGCCAATAGTGCGGCGAGTGCAGTGGCACCGAAGCCCAGGAGTATAAAGGAACATAACACCTTCATTACGGAAGTTTTACTCGGGTGCTCATTTTGTTACTGCTTACACCGGGGCCCTGCCACAGCCCTTCTTACAACGCAGAGCTAATACATGGAGTGGAGAGGGAAGGGAACACGACAGAGGGGACCCAGGTACGTCAAAAAGTATTTGCCTCCTATACACAGGAAAACTACTGGGAATGTCACAATGTAGAGCTTTAATAATAGCGTGGCCGAAGGAGTCGCCTATTGGAAAGCAGACGAGGAGCGGAAATGCTTTTTTCCCCCACAATAAAGGGATCAGTCGCCCCCCGAAGAGAGGAGACCCGTTCTCAGGAGGGGAGAATCCGTGATGACGCCACACTAACAAAAGAACAGACGCGATTATGTTCTAATGAGCGGCCTGCTCCTGTTTGAGCGGCCTGCTCCTGTTTGTGCGCCCCGCCCACAGATGCTCTGCTGCAGTCCAGAGGCCGTGAGGCCGGTGTGTTTCAGAAAGGAAACTCCGCCCGAGCAGCTCAGACAGAAGCAGCGGATCTCTCAGAAGACCGAGTTAAGGGATACAGGATTCAAGGAGATGCCTAACTCACCCTAGGGCCTAGGCTATAAATTACCTGGCAGTGTCTCGGTGTCAGGAGTGGCGGCTGAGTCCGCTGACGCGGGGTGGGGGGCGGCGGTATGTGTGTCTGTGTGCGCGTGTGTGTGCTTGTTTGTATGCGTGTGTGCATGCGTGAGTGTGGCTGTGTGTGCGCGCGCGAGAGGCTGACTTGCAGTGAAAGGGGGACAGGGGATGTGCACGGCGCCGGCCTGGGCGTGCGCGCCCACGAGGTCAAATCGGCGAGGGAAAGCGCGTGCACCTCCCCTGTCCCATTTACAAAGTATACTAAAGTATACTAGAGGTCCCTTCGCAACGCTCGACCTAAAAAGGTCTTCAAGAATACAGGTCTGAACTTCGCTCACTCCAGCAATCTGAAGGTATGGAAAACAGGCCATGTTGGAAGTTAAATGTGCCACTGACGGTCGTGGATTCTAAAGAGACAAAACTGAAAGTACAATGATGAAGCTGGATGGGTGTAGGACTTCGAAAGCATAAGTAGAAAGTATGTAGGGACAAAGGGCTACCAACATAACACCACCTTCCAGTCTGAGGAGGATGAGTGAGACCGAAGCGCTCATCTAATCTCTGGAACCATAGTAACTCAGGCTAGTTGACGCAGGCTAGGAGTGAGCATACCTTGCTTGTTGACATCAATCAACTAAAGCATGAACAGCTTTGTGTTTGCCAGAGACACAAAGTCTAGGTAGGTGAGAAAAAGAAGAGCAGCTAAGCCAAGCATGTTAACGTAACGTTTCTGCCCCCATATATTCAAGTTTTGTTATTTTTTAAAGCTAGACATACCACACAACTGTAGTTTGTAAGCAACACAAATACCAGATACAACTGTTAGCACATTAAATGGTGTTCAATTTACTGCACTTCAAAGGACGGAAGGCTGAGCTGGTCTTGCCGAAACTTGTGACCTGTAGATGGCAGAAGACTGCCTGCAATATCAGCATGATCACATGAAGCCAAGGACAACAAGATACCCTCAGCCAATCTGAACCTGTATTATTAAAAACAAAACTAGAAAATTTAAAGTAACATTTTTGAAGAGTAGGCAGTAATCCAAAAGACCACTGTCTTCTCTTAAAAATATTGTTGTCAACATTCACAAAGAGAAGAGGAGCCCTTGGGGACCACTTGAAGTTTGCAGATGGGTTACTACTACATTTGTGGAGTTTGTAAAATATGAATGTTTTGAGACTGGATTTTAGTCGAACATTAATACATCCCATTCTGAAACTGCATTTGGAAGGGATGTTCTAATCACACCCCTCCCAAAAAACAATGTTGTCACAAACCCAAATTGCAATTTGGTAATGTGTTAATACTAGAACGACTGGGGGTGCGGCCTAGCCGGGAGCAGAGTAGGTCAAAGCTTTTGCTTTGCTCCACCCCAGCCTTTCTGCACTCAAAAACAACCCAATCAGGTCACTAAACTAAGAGATTGAGTAAACGACGCAGAACGGTCTATGGAGGTCCGGTCCGAGGAACAGAAGTTGAACTGGCGCAGGATTCAAACACTCGAAGAACAGCACATCAGCCTCCAACTAAAGCAGGAAGACCTAGAAATCTGGAGCCGCCTCAACAACATTCACATTAGAGGCTTACCTAGAAGGGCAGAATGAGATGAATGACACCCTGACCTTCACACACAAACTGCTGCAAATTATTAGGGACCAACCAGACGCTCCTTTGAGACTTGGCGGAGCGAAGAGACTTACAATTAGCACAATCCACACCAAGAGTGCCCAGGACAGCCTTACTCTGGCCCATTTCTAAGAGGACAAGGAACTGATGATGCACAATGCCAGAGCAAAGATCAACCTTATTTTACAAGGCACAACCATTTAACTATTCCATGACCTATCGTCCATAACTCTTAAAAAGCATAGAGACTTCGCACATGCCACAGACTACCTAAGAGAGCACAATGTGAAATACCAATGAGGTAATCCCTTCAGCCTCATCTTCTCCTGGAACAGAAAAACCAGACCAATTCGTTCTCTAGCAGAGCCCAAATCACTTGTAGGACCCCCTTAAGGTTACGGTCTCAAATGATCAAGCACTGAACAACCCAACCAAGCACACTGAACTGCACCCTGTATGGAAAACAGTACATCGCAATCCTAGATCCTACTCCCCCACATCCAGGTCATCTGATGAGGTCAAGGCAGAAGTTATCGCTCACCTCAAGAGCATGAAGACTGAACAAGCTGCTGGCTCACAGATGCCCACATCTGAGGGACCACAGAGTCTCTAGACCAGCTCCTGTGATCACATTATATCGTTCTCAATTGGGATTTTGGCCCAGGTCGGGTTGAGCGATCGAGTCTGTGGGCGAGATTTTTATTTCTCTTCCTTCACACTTCTGACTCCAAACTACCTCTTTCAGCCGGATCTATAATCGCTGCACGAAATTCCTCTTTCTGCACAGGTCACACCAATGGATGGATGATCTGGACTCAGTCCCCATGTGTGTAGGTTAGAGAAGTCGAGTTTGGCCCTGTTGGCCTAATGTGTTCTCTTTTTTCATTTGTGGTTCTGTACCATATCCAAGGGTAACTTTAAAGAGAGGGTGTAAGGAGGTGTGGGGTGACAGGTGCCGATGGTCCACTGTTTGTTTTTCTAAATACATTTTATTGTGTTTACGAAAACAAAGAAATGCATATACAAATAAAGTCAAGTCGTACAATGTGGTTTAATGACTAAGTATTTGGAAAACTAAACAATAAATCAAAGCAGTGATAGCTGGTCCACAGTGTGTGATACACATCATAAGTTACATAATGAACACGTGTACATAAAGAAAAGAAATAAGTGAAATAAACAGAAACACAAAACACATTGAAGATCCAACACACTCCCACCCACCCCCAACACAATCTGCCATTCCAGGTCCCAGTCTCTGAGAAAACCATAGTATAGGGGATGCACTCAACCGGTTACAATAAATGATTAAATAGGATGCCATATGATCCGTTTACACAGAAATGGAGTAGGCCAGGTGATAAAAGTCATGGAGGCACTGATACTACCAGTCAGGTAGTGTTCAGTACGTATTAGCATCCTTGGACTTAATTTGTTTCAGTAAGTCAACCTACACCATTGCTATAGGTTTTTACGTAAGCCACATTACTCCTCTCTTCACAAGGCATAAATAACTCTCAGCCATGCCCCAGGGTAGCACAAGTTACTTACCTTCGGTAACAATATATCTGTAAGAAACATTAGTTAGTGATAAGAGTCCTTACCTTAGACTATCCCCAGGCGTCAGACTGGATCCGGAAAGTTTTCGTCAGCAGTACCCTTGCATGTCAGAAGGTGGTGTTGTGCGGTTCCGCGTCCGTCGCTGGCGTCGTAGGCGCAGAGATGACGACACAGAGACTACTTAGGTGCCACCCAAGCACGCTGACGTCAGTTCTGTATACGACTTTCCGTGCCAGGAACGCAGAGCTATGCAAGAAACTGACCACTGGTGCCATGAAACTAGGGCCCTGAAAGGATGACCTTAACCCTAGAAATCAGTTCGCAGAACGGGGAGGATGGTTGGGGCGGTAAAGAATCTATCACTAACTAATGTTTCTTACAGATATATCGTTAGAGAAGGTAAATAACTTGTGCATCTGAAAGAAACACGTTAGTGATAAGAGTCCTTACCTTAGAATAGATACCCAAGCAATACCAACCTCAGTGGTGGGTCTGCAAACCAAGATCACACAAGAAAGTCTCGGAGAACAGAACAGCCAAAGAAGTCGTCTGTCCAGGCAGTAGTGCTTGGTAAAAGTGGGCAGAGAGGCCCACGTAGCTGCCGGACAGATGCCCTGCAAGGGAACGCTGCGTCCCAAGCCAGTAGTGGCTGCCGTTGCCCTGGTAGCATGGGGACGCAGCCCCACAGGAGGCTCCTTCTTAGCCAACAAGTAACAGGCTTTGATGCACAGAAAGACCCACGAGAGATGGTCCATTTGTGCCCGGCCCGGCTTTTCTTGGCGCCCACGTAGCCAACAAAAAGTTGGTCATCCACCTGGAACTGTTGTGTGCGCTTCAGATGGAATGAGCGCGCACGTTTTGGGTCCAGACGGTGAAGCCTCTCTTCCTCTTTTGAAGGATGCGGAGGCAGAAAGAAGGTGGGCTAAGTGATGGACTGCCCGATGTGGAAGGGCGTGACAACCTTTGGCAAGGAAGAAGGACAAGTCCTTAAAACCACCTTGTCCGGATGAACGGAGAGAAAAGGAGGATTAGAAGAGAGCCTGGAGCTCGCCTACTCTTCTGGCAGAGGTGATAGCTACCAGGAAAGCTGTCTTCAGAGTGAGAAGACGTAAGGGACATTTATAAAGCGGCTCAAAGGGAGCGCACATCAGATAGGTCTAGACAAGCTTTAAGTCCCATTGAGGCATTATAGAAGGCACGGGAGGAAACCTGTGTGTAATGCCTTTCAGGAAGCGATTAACAACTGGGGACTTAAAAAAGAGAAGGCTGCTCTGGAAGCCGTAGAAAGGCGGAAATGGCCGCGCGATAACCCTAGATAGTGCCCAGAGCAGAGCCCTGCTGGGCCAAAGAGAGAAGGAACAGAAGAACCTCAGAAAGAAGGGCCGAAAGGGCATCCATAGCCTTTGCTGTGCACCATGCCACAAACTTGTTCCACCTGCAGGTGTATACCGTCTTAGTGGAGGGACGCCTGGCTGCCAGAATATTATCACAGACTTCGGAAGGAAGGTCGAAAGCTGTCAACTGTCGCTGCTCAATCTCCACGCATGGAGGTGGAGGCTGGACAGCTTCGGGTGGAGGACCGTCCCCTGCTGCTGCGACAGAAGATCCTCCCTAAGAGACAGTCGGATCGGGGGATCAATCGCCATGCTGAGTAGCTCAGGATGCCAGTATCTTCCTGCCCTATCTGGAGCCACAAGAATGACTTGGGCCCGGTCGCGCCGGATCCTCTTCAGCACTCTGGGCAAAAGTGGTTTAGGCAGAAAGGCGTACAACAGACCGCAGCTCCACTCGTGACGAAAAAGGTCGCTGAGCGAGCGCCGCCTTGAAATTCTAACGAGCAGAACGGATGACATTGTGCGTTCTCTTCGGTGACGAATAGATCTAACCAAGGCTCTCCCCACTGCAGAAAGAGACATTGCGCCACGTCAGAGTTCAGGCGTCATCCGTGATCCAACATGCACCGACGGCAGAGTTCATCTACCCTGACGTTCAAAGAGCCTGCCAGGTGTTGAACGACCAAGGAAATGCCTTGGTGTACCAGCCATGTGCAGAGGCGGAGAGCCTCCTGGCATAAGGTCCACGACCCCACGCCGCCCTGTTTGTTGCAGTACCACATGGCGGTGGTGTTGTCCGTGAACACCTGCACTACACTTCCCCGGACACAGGGAAGGAATGCTTTCAGTGCAAGTCGGATCGCTCGAAACTCCAAAAGGTTGATATGGAGCCGGGACTCTGCCAGAGTCCAGAGTCCAGAAGCCTCGGCACTCCACCTCTCCCATGTGGCCACCCCATCCGAGGAGGGATGCATCCGTCACTACTGTGTGCTCCGGTTGGGGAAGGGAGAGGGATCTGCCATTGACCCAATTGCGATAAGTGAGCCACCAATGCAATTGTCGTGCAACGCCCTCCGAGATCTGGACGTGATCAGACAGGTTGTTCTGATGCTGTGCCCACTGGAACTGCAGTTCCAACTGCAGAGCCGCCATATGCCATCTGGCATGTTGCACTAGCAGGATGCAGGAGGCCAATAGGCCCAGGAGCCGGAGCGTCATCCTGACTGAAACACGGGATAGAGGCTGAAAGATCAGAATCATAGCCTGAATATCTCTGACTCGCTGCTCGGGAGGATAAACGCGAAACTGCGTTGAATCCAGAACCGCTCCGATGAAGAGGAGCTTCTGAGAGGGACTCAGGTGCGACTCCGGCACGTTGATGGAGAGCCCCCGCAAATGTAGGAGGTAGGCCGTACTCTGGAGGTGGGAGACGACTGCCTGGGGCGAGCCTGCCTTCAACAACCAGTCACTGAGATAGGGGAAGACTGGATCTCCTGACCTGCGCAGATGAGCTGCGACCACCGCCATCCCTCTCGCGAACACCCGAGGGGCACTAGTAAAACCGAAGGGGAGCACCTCAAACTGAGAGTGCTCTTGGCCTACCGTGAACAGCATGTAACGCCGGTGGGCCGGCAGGACGGGGATATGAAAATATGCGTCCTGCAAGTCCAACGCTACCATCCAGTCTCCAGAGTCAAGGGCAGCTAAGACCTGAGCTAGAGTTAACATCTTTAACTTCTCCTTCCGGAGGAAGCGGTTGACGTTCCGGAGGTCCAAGATGGGACGCAGGCCCCCTTCTCTTTCTTGGGGACCAGAAAGTAGTGGGAATAACAACCATGTTCTACTTCTAGCCCAGGAACGCGCTCAATGGCCCCTTTGGCGAAGAGGGCAGTGACTTCCTGCTGGAGGAGCGCAAAATGGTCCCTCGACATGCGGTGGTACTGAGGTGGCATGGCTGGAGGGGCAGTCTCGAAGGGGAGGGAGTAGCCCCTTTGGACAATTTGCAGCACCCCCTTGGATGGGGTTAAAAACAGAGGACTAGGGGTTCAGAGCAAAAATACCCCCATAATGGTCAAAATGTTTCTGCCTGTGTTAGACTCCAACAAGAGTTCTTAGACATTCATCAGGACCAGCAAACAATTAAAGTCACTCTGCATACACAATAACATGAACATCAATCAAAAGGCTATACTGGCCATTTCCAAATGTTGTCAAAGAAATGATGGGTGGTTAATACACCATCTCCAGCTTATGGAGGAGATATATTTCCACCTCTCTACTACCACAAGGTACCGCTTGGTAACAATCGACTTTTGATACACAGTACTCATAGTTAACTGCATTAGACAGGATCCTGGCTAGAGGAAGGGCCTCATGAAATTAACCGAATATATATATCTGCTCACTCACCCACCCACTTGCTTGCTTAGGGCCATGCCCCATTCTAAAACACCTCAGCTCCTCTCCACCTAACCTCTTTGGTGGAGAGTCGTAGCCCACATCTGGGACCTTGCAGGCCCGATGTGAGGAGGGAGCCCAATGATGAAGCACGTCACTTTCAGGTGAGTAAGGGTTCTTGTCCTTAAAAAGGATCACTTTCTGTCTTCTTTTTCCTTTAATACGCAACCTCCGGTTCACAAGACAAGTTTTTTTTGTGAGTTTCATTCATAGACAGGGAGGGATACATTCTCTTCTGGGATTGTCTCCCTTGGATCCAGAGTGTGATTTTTGACTTAAACTACAGCAACTGCCATCAAGGAATACCTCAGGATTACAGCCCTGCCCAACACACCACTTAACACACTATGCAATACATTTAAGGGCACAATCAGAGGTTCCCTCACCAACCTGGAGATAGACAGAGCGGGAGAATAGTACCATATCCAACACTCACATTACTGAAATAAAGGCACTGCAATTTCAGGACAAAATGAACCCCCTTCAAAACCACCCAGAGGATGCTGGCCATCTTTACGTAGCAGGATCCAATCACACAGGACAAAACGTGCTCAACAATCATTGCTATACCTGAAGCAGAGCTTTTACGATAAGGGGAACAAGGTGGGTACACTACTGGCACATAAAATTAGACTTCAGCGGGTTAAGATATCTATCCCTCAAGTTAAGTTTCAGGATGCGCATGGGCTGCAAAGGAATCAAAGAAATAAATGATATTCCACAAGTTTGACCAAACCCTATAGAAACAGGGTGATGAGCACACAACCGACATTGGGGCATACCTACACTCACGTGAATGGGCACCCCTCTCATCAGCATATCGCACACCGCTGGAGGCCCTGATGAAACCCATAAAAATTCAGAAAGCACGTGGGGCAATGCACACTGGGAAATTGCCAGGACAGGAAAGGCTAATGATCACTTTCTATGTGATTTACTTGCCGCTGTTTCTAGATCAACTCACCACACTATTCAATTTCTTCACTTCGGAGATGAAACTCACCCCCACCATCTGCAAAAGTGGAATTCCTATTTTCCTCTCGTTGGATGCAGAGAAGGTCTTGGACAGGGTCAGTTGAGCATTCCATAGGGAGCTACTGGGTAAAATAGCAACAGGTCGAAAATTACTGTGAAGCAAATATTGTAATGCCTCAATGCCCTTTGCACCACCTGCCCACCCCCATCCTCCTCTTCAATCTGGCGATGGAACCATTAGCTTTCCGCATCGGACTCTCAACTGGGATTGCAGGGACCCCCTTTGGGGACCACACACAAGGTGAACCAGCTGATTACATCATCACCCCCTCAGACTCCGTATCAGAAACGGTTACACTACTAGACCAGTTTGAACGGGTATCAGGTTTCAAGATCAACAAGGACAAATCCCAGGCCCCTAACCTCAACATCTGAAGACCTGGTCCGTCGCCTCAAATCTCTTGCACCCTTCCGTTGGACCCCTCGCTCCCTCCGATATCTGGGCCTTCCAATAAGTCAACACATGGAAAGCTGGTCTAAGGCCAACTCCTCATCACAAAATCCTGGAAGACCTACAGAGAAGGAGACCCTTCTATCAGTCTTGGCTAGGACACATTAATGTCGTGAAAATGAATATATTCACAGACTCCTTTATTTCTTTCAAACTTTTAAGTCCCTTCAAATCAAACTATGCACCTTTTTCTTTTGGGGGGGTTGGGGGGGGAGGCAATTGGGCATGTGAAGTCTCATATAGCCAACAAGCTTCTGATGCTGTCGCTCTCTTTGAAAGGCCTGCCCAGACATGATGAAATACTATTGGTCAGCGCACCTATGCTATATTTTGGAGTGGGTGGCCAGTCAGAGCAAAACGTTGTGGCTTCATATTGACGGAGTGGTGGGATGCAGGTCACTGTGGGACCGGTCTTGGCTCCCCAAACACAACCGCCCCAAAAGTGCACACCTAGCAACGCCCACAAGGACGGTCTTAGATATTTGGGACCCCATTGCCATCAAGAGGAGGTTTACTATTTTCCCCTTGCCTTATACCCTCCTGGCATGCAAACCAGACATTTCACCGCCTCTTGACCCAAAACCTTCTCCAAGTGGTTCAAGAGAGACTGTGGAGCTCTGAACGACCTCTTTCAAGGCCCCACCATCATATCTTTTGAGCAATGTGAGCGCAAACACGGACTCTCATAGACCTCCTGCTTTCAATATCGCAGCAATACATACCCATACCCTGTTTGAATCCCAGATCAGGTTTTTCGAGGGCACCAAGGGAAAAATCTCAAGAACCTATACCGCTATTTAAGAATTAAAGCTGCACTATCAATCATGACTGGAGAACGATCTGTGACTAATTATCTTGGATAAACAGTGTGAGTGTCTCAGGGGGAAGATACCCAAAATGCACAAGAGCATCCCCCATAGAGAAATTTCTATGAATGTTATGTTCCAACAGTACAGGACTTCAGCTAGCCTTTCCCGCATCTTCCCCCAACTCCCCCTCAACATGCTGGCACTGTCACCAAGGAACGGGATGTTCCTCGATATTTGGTGGTCCTGCACCGTATTCTAAACATACATGAACGAGATTCTGGGGTACCTTAAAGGCACTTTGGAATACCCCATTCTGGCTGACTTCGACCTTTGGCTGAGACGTGCAACCCTTGAAGACATGACCCACGCTGACTGGGCAGTGATCAGACTCCTGCCTGGAGCAGAGAAACAACTAATTGCACTTTTCTGAAAAAAGGCTGCTGCACCACCCACCCCCACACACACTTGTCGTGGATCCAGAGACAGTGACAAACATTAGCTATGGAAAGCATGACCCATATCCTCTCTCTCTCACAGACCTGCAGCTGCGCCACGCCCTTTACTTTCACATCTCAGTGGGCACCTCCCAACTTGAATACAGCCCGCCCGAAGCTCAAATCATGACGGGTAACCCGGAGAAAGGAGGAATATCCTGTATCTATCGCTCCCTCACAAACAACACCCCCAACACACTGCTTCGGCTCAGAGACAGATGGGAGGGATGGCTTGGGTCCTTAGAGGAGGACGACTGGAGAGACGCGCCGATGACCCCCAAGACGGTCACTGCCTCGCCGAGGCGTCGCCCAGTCCAGATATACTACTTGCATGCTGCCTGTCTCACACCGCTGCACCTCCACCGTGCTGGGCTCAAACCCGATGCATCTTGCCCCCGCTGCAACCACCCACAAGCTGACTTTCAGCACATGGTATGGCTTTGCTCTCTAGTCATGAGCTATTGGGAATCAGTGGGAGGGGAGCTTACTGAGGTCCTGGGATGGGAAGTTCCTCTTAACCCAACGAATGTGCTCCTGGGAATCACCGAGGGGATGGTCCGCTCCAAAGCTGACAAACTCTTTTTGAATATGGCCCCGATGGTGGCCAAGAGAGACATTGCGGCACCCTGGCTGAACTTGACGGCTCCAACCATGACCCGATGGCGCATGGGGGGGTGGATTGGTGCACTGCGCAGGAACAACCCTTATATTAAGCCAGGGTATGCCCGAGGAAGTATCGCAAAATGTGGGTCAAATGGGTAGGGGTGATAGAAGATTGAAGCTTTCATTGTAGTACCGTGAGCTGTGGTGGGTCTTCCCCTGCCTTTTCCTTAACTTTCAGGATCATACACGATGTTGTAAGGACACCATTTTTAGGTTTCGCCCTGGCGTTGCAACTGCGTAGCAGTTGCTCCGCCCAGGGCGAAATCTCATGATCCTACATATGGGGCTTTGGTACCGCCTCTGTCTCCCATTGGCTAGCTCCATAAATGGAGGCTAGCCATTGGGAGACAGAGGCTGTCAATCACGCTTTCCCCGTGAAAACGCGATTCGGTGGCGTTTCCGTGTGTTTTTTTTAAGTCCCGCCCTCTCCTCTTCCCATTGGCTGGAATTTTACCTTCCAGCCAATGGGAAGGGGAGAGCACGAAAAACACGCCCCCGAATCTGCCGGCCGGGACACCCCTGTGACGTCATTCCCCAGGCCGCGCTGTGATTGGCTGCCGGCCCGAAAGCTGACTTGTTCTTAAATGCGTTTAAATATTCGTATACAATATCCTTAAGGGTAGATTCCACTTTTGAAATCCAAGATCAAAATGTAATATTTTGCTTTATTAAATCCGACCAAACGACTGTTACCTTCAGGCAAAACGCGGGTTTGTGCTTGCAAATTCTTTAAATATTGGGCAAGGGCGTTCTAGTTTAAAACCTGAGTTGAAGTCCGTTTTTCCAGTTTTTTTAACATGGCTGCTCCACAGAACGCACGAAAGGCTAAATAGATCAATATAGTCAGTGTACAGTTTCACCAGATTTGATATGCCCCCCCCCCCCATCCCCACACACACACACACACACACATACCACTTGCACTATGGACGTGACTGGGGCTCTGTCCCTTTGATTAAAGCGTTTAGAATGTGTCTGACTTGAGGAACAAACCGGGTCGCTCACAAAAAAAGCGAAATCCTACTTGTGATTTCCCAGACACCATAAGGCGGCGTGCTCCCAAAGGCCACCAGGAACACAGACTATCTGAGCACAAGGACAACCCGCTTCGAAGCACACGAAGTTACCCGCCCACAACACGGGAAGGGAGAGCAGACACCTGCACGCGTCACGTCCATGTCCGTTGGGATGACTACACGCAAATTCGGTCTATCATGTTCACATTCTTTGACCTAAAATATATTAGACGAACGAATATTCATTTCAATGAACACTTCAACATAAATATGTATGAAGTCAGCACTGCACATTATAAAGTGCGTTCTGTCAGAACAAAATAAAATTCCACGAGAACTTCAAAACGAATGTGAAAGAAAACAGTCTGACAATGTGTAGTGGGAGCAGCTTAACTCTACTTCGTCACGGGCACTACGAAAAACATAGGGACATTGGTTTTAGCTTTTCAGTTAGTTCAACTATCAACGAGTTTAGGCTACGCTTCTTTAAAGTACAAAAAGCATAGAAAGTAGAATTTTAAGTGTCTTTTTTTTAATTTGGTCATATTATTTTCGAAACCTGTATGGATAAAAAGGCAAACAATGTGTAAGAGAGTGGTTGAAGTAGATGAGGTGTGTGTGTGTAGAGAGGGAGGGATGCAATGCCATTGTCTGAGGAGACACACAGACTAATCTGATAATGACACGGTTGGGCCATAATACGCTAGTAACCACAGACGCGCATCCGACGCATGAATCTGTCAAACTGTGCAGATGTTGGGGCTGGTCTCTCATAAGTGGTGGTGTGGTGCAGTGCAGTGCAAGGGTGCCTCGCAGAAGACCCCTGCAGGGAGCCTCCCACTAACAGATGCCCCAGAAGCACGTGGCCCCCGTTGTTATTTTCGCACGCTTTTCAAAGCAGCCTTCACGCGGGGCGAGGGCAGCCTTCCTTCACCCACAGGGCTCTGTACTGAGCCTCTACTCGCCCACTTGTTCCCCGTGTCCGGGCCTGGCATTTGCCTGCGCGAGGACGACGCAAACCGCCTGCCTGTTGTGTGTCCCCTCAGTCTGTCCATACTTGTAAAATCTCAAGGTTGGGGCCCCTTCACTGCACTCTTAACTCGGTGTAGGACTGGAGAGCCCGAGTCCTGGAGAAGGAGGGCGCGCGCAGTGGCCCCACCCCAACACTGCTGCGCAGCCCCACCCCCGCCCCCTAGTGCTTCTCATTGTGGGGCAGAGTGGTGCCCCTGCTGCCAGCCGCATCTGCAGGCCACTCCTTTCCCATGAAATCCCCCCACTGGCACTTTCGTCTCCTTTTCTTTCCCACCCCCGTGGCTCCCAGCCCTCTTCGACGAGCGTGTGAGCTGCGCAGAGCTGAACCCACCCTCGCCGGACTGCCCACCAGAGCTACTACGGGGAGGAAAACAAACAGGAGTAAGAATTAGTAAAGAGGAGAGAAATGTAGCAATACAACTTTGTGAAGTTGTATTTTATGTGCACACACACCTATAGTTGCGCCAAAGCGCGTTGTGGCCGCTTTGTTTTGAAAAGAGCGGCGCAAACTTCAAGTTCATGTACTTGTGCGCAGTATTTATCAAGCAGTCGAGCTTCTCCCAATGTGACGTTAAAGTAAAAAGCCTTGACCGATTCTGCGAGGAACAATCATGACCACTTCATAATGGTGATATTTTTTAGCACTGATTACTTTATTCTCAACTTTTGTTAGCATATATTGCCGATTCAATTGCGTCTTCCCGCTAGGACCGGTGACGCACCATCTCAATAAGTGGTTGCGGTGCAGGGACAGGTATGGGTTGTATTCTACTTGTAAAATAGTGCATCGACGACCAGGGGATGATACCACGGCGCTTGCCCATTGGCATCTCTGGAGTTTGGAGGACAGGGTCATGTGGGCTATGTCCAAGTTCTATGTGTCATTGTCTGCACCCCCCCACCCCCCACTTACCATAGCTGTTGAATGTCACCCCATGCCCTGAGGAGACGCAGGAAAACGGACAGAAACAGCACATTGCAACATTATTGCCTTTCATTGCAAATGCAACGTTTGTTTACAAGTCAAGTCAGAAACACTTTATTCGATTGTTTTAAAATCATAAAAGTATGCTACAGAAACCATAATCAATCATACAGACAAGTTTTTAAAACAAGTTAAAAAGTTAAAAAGTTAATATACACATGAAAATTCATATAATAATCATCTTTGCAAAACATATTTACAATGATCACAGTCTTATAATCCTTTAGCAGTAATCGGGTTATAAATACAGTACAAAACTAGAAAAAATCTTTACAATTTTAAATACAGAGGATGCTAGTCACCAAGGGTAAAGTGCAAAACGTGCAGTTTTGGAAATCAGATTTGATACGACTGAGGGTTACATAACCAAAGGTCATTTATTCAATACAAGCAATTTAAAATACGCTAATTATTTGATTTTAGTCTTGCTTGCTTTGACCGAATTGACGTAATCAAAAAATTTGCCACCCCATACATTACTACTGTAGTTTCCATAAGTTGTAAGTACAGTAGAGCTGGTTTAATCTGCACGAAACCTCTCAGAATTGGTTTAATGTATCTTTCTCTCCCATTTTTATAGAAGGGACAGAAGAACAAGAAATGCAATATGTCCTGATCTGAGAAGTAATCGCATTTACAGGGAGCATTTTCGTGAGGCTTACACCATTTTTCAAATTCACCTAACAGAAAATGTGATTGATCGAAACGAAATTTAGTGAGGACCCACCTATGGAAAGGTTTATTTACTATCGTTAAATAGGATTGCATAGATAACGAAGCAATCGTCATATAGTGGGCCCTAACAGTTGGTTTTACAATTTCGATAGCCTCTCGCTCTAAAACCTTTTTCTCGATATAGTTTATCTTTACCCACTCAATATCCTCTCTCATAATACTCTCGGGGCATGTATATAACTCCGGGCGGCCTAGGTATTCTGTTGTAATTTTGATGTATTGTAGCCACCCGATCTTAGCCACGTTTTCTCTCCCCATGCAGTCCCTAATAATCATATGGTTTAAAATTAAAGCTGGATTAAGCCATATCCTAATCCATGACATTAAAGGGGCCAGAGTCAAAGAGTCCTCAATGTACCCTATCCCCAGTTCCATATGTACGGGAAATGCTGGGGTGGTTTTCGGGAGGCCGAGTAGGGATCGTAAAAATATGTTTTCTTCTCTTTGTATGGGGTCCAGATTTTTATAACCCCATATCATGGCACCATATCTTGCAATGGCCAGTGTTTTAGCTTTATAGATTGCTAATATAGCCTCTGGTGGCTTACCACCCAACCTTTTTGCAAAACCTAGGATAGCGGCAGCCGATCTTTTTACTGCCGCCGCCTTACTTTTAATTTGTGGAGCCCATGTCCCGTTCTCATCGAACACCACACCTAGGTAGGTAAAAACTTTTACCTTAGATAACACTGAACCATTACAGGTAAGGGTTTTCATACCATTTTTGCGACTACCTACGGCCATGACGTGGGATTTCTCAATATTGACTGCTAGGTCCAAGCCTTGCATAAAAGCCCCAAAGGAATTTAAAAGGCGTTGTAAACCATTTGGGGTTCTAGCCAGCAATACCGTATCGTCGGCATAAAGTAAGACCGGCATTAAGGAGTCACCCATACGTGGTACATCAATGGAGGCCGTTTCCAGTGTTTTCCCCAGAGAATTAATGTACAGTGAAAAGAGCATTGGTGCTAAAATGCACCCTTGGCGCACCCCCCTTCCTGATTTAAAAAAGGCGGTGCAATTTCCCTCTTGTGACATACGTACTGTTGCCCTCAGATCGCTATGCAGTTGTGCCATAAAATTCACCAATGCTTGGTCTAGCCCCAGTTCCAGGAGTATTGTCCACAGCTTTGACCTATTTACTAGGTCAAAAGCTGTGGACAAATCCATAAAAGCCAGATACATCATACCCTTTGACGCTACAGTGTATTTGCCCAGGGTAAGAAGTAAATTAAGGCACTGATCCTCTGTGCCTCTCCCGGCACGAAAGCCATACTGGGCTTCACACAGAATGTTATTGTTTGTCGCCCAGGCTGAGATTCTTTCCAAAATAACTTTACCCAAAATTTTAAAAGAAGAATCTAACAGGGAAATGGGTCTGTAGCATCTAGGGTCTCCCCTTTGACCCTTCTTAAAAATGGGAATTATAATAGATTGCGACCAGGTAGTTGGTGCTTTTATTCCCTCTAAACTAATAACATTGAAGACATTTGTGAGAACCACAGTCCACATGCCCGAATTTGATTTAAACATATCGGCAGGTACGCCGTCAGGGCCAGGAGCCTTCTTTCCTGCCGTGTCCTCTATTGCCTTCTGCACCTCTTTGATGGTGAAACTGGCCAGAACCTCTTCTGTTTGTAGCAGTTTTGGATCTATAGGGTCTGTGGTAATGTTGCTACCATAGATGTTTTGGAAGTGCTCCAGCCAATCTCGTTCCGCGATGTTTACTTCTAACGGTGCATTTTCAATCCCACTAAATAGAGGGGTGTTAACAATTTTCCAGAATTTGGCACTGTCCTTCAAGGTGGCTTTGTCATATAGGTCTTCCCAAGCATTTTTTTTTATTTCATTTTTACGTCTTTGGATGTTTGCCTTATACTCTTGCCGTTTACTGGCTACTTCCTGCTTATCACGTGGGGTCTTGTTTAGGGCTTTATGTAATTCCCTATGGGATTTGGAACATTCTTTATCAAACCATCCCATAACCCTTTTCTCCTTCTTTTTTGTGCTACTTTTAAGGTCTTCCGATACTTGACAACAAATTTTTTCAAAAGACTGGATTATATTCCCTTCATACCTAGTAGGATCCATACAGATATTAATCTCTTTACCCATCTTAAAATTAAGGGAGTAGAGGAAGTCCTCAGGGATAATATCGCTCCATTTGACCCGTCTCCCCTGGTCCTTAACAATCAGATCGTTAGTTCCTACTGTGATTAAATCAGAATTATTTACATTTGAAAATAAAAACAAATTACTATTATCTAGTTCTAGTATGACCGGATTATGGTCACTGAAGGTCGTCTGTACAGCATTATAAAACAAAACATTTTGTAGTATGCCCAATGAGGTAAAAATGTAATCGATTATTGTGTTGCTATCCCTGGCACTATAGGTAGGCACCCGTTCCTTTCTGTCACAGAACTCGGGTTCATGTAGATCATTTTCTAGAAGAAGTTCTTCTAGGGCCAACCCCTTTTCTGAGTGCTCAAAATGTGGTAATTGTGGCATGTCGGTGTTAATTGTATCGATAACTTGGCAATTCTGTTGGCATAAATGAATATTAAAATCTCCCATCAGGAAAAAATATACAAAAGTGGTCTGACTCTACCTATATCTTTTTAAAAACTCCATCAGTGAATTAATATTTGCATTTAGGGCTATACATTGTATACTGTTATAAAAGTTAATGTAAACGCATTTATATCTATTAGGCATTGTGACCTCAAGAGCTAAATAGTTTTGGGATGGAGAATCCAATACCTTCACAGTGCCTTTTACATTTACGGATATCAAAAACAGCAGGCCCCCTTTATTTCGGCCTGAACTTGATGTCTGGGCAGTTACAAAATAGGAGGTATATCCATCTAGCCAGAAATCACAGTCCATATCCCACGTCTCTTGCATGGCCACCACATCACATTTTTTTAACAGGTCCAACCATCTTATGTCGCTCCTCTTAGAGCGTAGACCTGCGATGTTCCAACTCATCAATTTTACTCTACTATCTTTTCCCACAGTATTTGGCCAGATATGTGGCGAGGAGAGGGGAGTATCTAAAGGTTTAGTTGATGCATTGCCCTTGTCTAAAGCAATTGGCGAGGGGGGTAGTGATAGGTTTGTAGTACAGCCTGGTGAGGTTAGTCAATCATTTTCCTCTATGTTTGAGAGGGCGGCAAACCTATTTGTTAACATAAGATCATTTCTGTATTCACCTCCCTGTTTATCCCTATTTCTTGGCATTATACTTGTTTTCTGTGTGGCCCATGTGCTCAGGGAAGGAATGTGTCTAGATTGTGCTTGATGCAGAACCCTTCCCGGTTGGGGCTTATGCATTGTGGGAGGAGGATAGAAGAATCCTAACGGTAGTGCTCTGATCCCATCTTCCGTAACTTCCGTGGCATCCCAAAATAACCGTTGGGCCTCATGTGGTCTGTTAAAATTTACAATCATGCAGTCCCCTGCAAATTTTTTATGCGTGTACCCCACCCATTTGACCCTTCTGCCTGTTTGGATATACTCTGATATATTATTGGGACCAGTACAGTTTGCGTCACACCACGTCTTAATATTATGTAATTGAGCAATATCCGTTTCACTTTCACCACTTTTCAGTACTGGTACATTCACTAGGATAGCAACATAAGGTGTTGCTTCCGGGGGAAGGTGTACAGGTGGTGTCACACGTTGGGTTCTAGACCCTAAAAAATTAGAGGTGTCTATTGCAGGGGCTATAGATGTAACTACAGCCGGACGGGGGTTACTTGACTGTTGTACCCTAGTTATGCTAGTGACCGGTTGGGAGTTAATAGTACCTACAGATACTTGGGGCAGGGGGGATGACATTGGGGGAGTTAACTCTTCTATTTCTTCCATCACCGAGTTTATTTGTGTGTTTGGGTTACAAGATAACTGTGATGCAATATTTAGGGTGCATGAGCAAGGCCTGCTAGGACCAGAGGACAGAAAAGTATTAATCCTATCGCATTTCCCCATTATATCTGCTACACAATCTCTTAGAGTTTCGATTATATCATTTGAAATCTGCACTAATATTCCTTCAACTTTATCCACAAGTACTCCCTTCACCATTTTTTTCAGGGAGAGTTCTATATCAGTTAACGGATGTCGGGCCTTTTTCCGTAAATATAGTCTTTGTTTGTTTGTTCTTTGGATAACACGTTTAGTGCGTTTTGGTGCATGAGGGGTTAGAACATTTGTGCTGATATCTTCTTGTTGTAGAGTATCTAGATTATCATTGTCTTGGCCCTCATGTAAGTTGATGTTTGGTTGGCCTTGTGTTTCAGTGTTAGGCAAATTTCCGATAATTATGACTGGGTCAAGGGGAACAGGGAGACTGTTTGCAGTGGGAGGCAATTGACTGTCCAGAATTATCTGTTCTAGCCCCAGCTCGCGTTCTTTAGCTGCAATTTCTTTGGTCAATTTTCCCACTGCTGTGGTTAAGTAGTTCATAATACTTTCAGAGGCAATAGCTTTACGTGGAACTTTAGCCTTGACTGGACCCACATTTGCAGAAGTATGTAATTTCCGCTTACCCATTATGGAGGGTGGAACGAAAGGAGGGGGCCAGTCCCGTCCCTCGACGGCCACAGACGGCCCGCCCTCTACCCGGGCTCCGCCCGGCGCTGTCCGCGCGCGTCCCGCGAGGCGGGAGGAGAGGCTCGCTCTTATGCGCCTCCGGGCGCGGGAGTGTTACGCTGCTGCCGGTGTCCCCGTGTGAGAGCAGGGGACGCTGGGTAATGTAGTCTCGACGCTCCCCCCTCTCGGCGGCCGCGGTGCTGGAGCGGCGGCGGGGGAGAGCGGAGCAAGTCTGCTGGGTAGCTGGAATTGAGGAGCAGGTAGGACTTCAACAAACAATATCCCCAAGCTGGCTGACACCCTCCAGGTTAGTATGAATAAAGTCTTCTTTCCTGTTTTTTATCGTTATGGCATTCAACGTCCTAAAATCCACACAAGCGCGCAGCTCACCATTGGCTTTAGGAATGAAGAAGAGGGGCGAGGCAGCCGGAGACCCCCGAAGAATATAAAGGATTTAATCCCAGTTTCTGCCTCACTGTCGGTCCCCTCCACAACGGGCAGTTTCTTGGCTGCTCATGATTTTACAGATGCTTCTTTTATTTTGTGAAAAAATGTTGTTTTTCTTGTTGTACCTTAACGTACTCAGTCACAACGACCCAACGAGGAGGCCCGAACCAACTCCTGCCAAATTAAAACAATACACGAGCATCCATCCGTCCGTCCGCCTGCCTGTCTATCTACATGTGTTCCGCCATAAAAATCATTTCTGAAGACTCAATTAGAGACGCCACTTGGCTTGCCTGCCTGCCTTTAGAGAGGTATTCTGAAGGGGTGAGTGAGGCGGGCTGGCTTTCAAACCATCCCCACATCTGCGTGGGAACAAGTGCAAACCAACACATAAATACAAATTTTGTCATTTACAATGCCAATAGCTCAAACTTTTCAAAAGGCGAAACCATTGCATTGTAAATGCTTGTTTTTATATGTGCTGTTGTCTGCTTATACTGCTGGTCTTTGTTTTCTCTTATAAAATTGGTTATAAAAAAAAAAAAAAAAAAAAAAAAAAAAAGAAGACCTCCATCCTTACACAGTCTGTCACTAATCCAGGGTTTTCGGTCCCTCAATACCCTCAGTTAACGGTTATTTGATGTTAGAGCTCCAGACTACAATAGGTTAATTTGCCTGCTGATTGACCCTCTTACCCCTCCTCCATTCTTACCCCAGAAAATTCTATTTCCCCTTTAAATGGTTACTTGTTTACATATGTATTGCATATTTTCTCCTATGTTCTATATTAAATATTCTAATTCTGTTTGGGGCTGCAGATCAAAAGGGAAAAAATAAATAAATAGGGGCTCCTAATGCTACGCCATGATTGACTCAGTGTTGGACTTTGCTTTTTCAGCAGGGTTACCCCCAGACTTAGTTTCTTGTCCTCCTGTTTTAGAGCCTGCTTCTGTTGATTTTAGGACAATGGCCACTTTACCACTGCTATTCAGTGCTAAAGTGCATATGCTCTCCTGGTAAGTTACGTTTATTGATTGGTGTTTCCATGATTGGCATATTTGATTTACTGTTAAGTCCCTAGTAAAGTGCACTGAGGGTGCCAGGGCCTGTAAATCAAATGTTGCTAGTGGGCCTGCAGCACTGATTATGACATCCACACAATCAGCCTTTCAAAAGTTTCTCGGACCAGCCACTGCAGTGTCTGCATGCAGTTTTTACTGCCATGTCGACCTGGCAAGTGCACCCTTCTTGCCAGGCCCTAACCTACCCTTTTATTACATGTGAGTCACCCCTAAGGAAGGCCCAAGGTACCCCTGTGGGCAGGGTGCAGTGTATGTGAAAGGTAGGACGTGTACTGGTGGGTGTGACAAGTTCTGATAGTGAAATACAGCGTATTTCGTTTTACACTATGGAAAGGCTATCTGTCCCATAGGATAGAATAGGAGGTGCTTTGTTACATCTTACAAGTATAACTTCCCACTGGGACGAGATAGAGAAATGTAGTTTAGTATGCCTAAACTCAGACCGTAAAAATGCATCTTTTAGTAAAGATGATTTTTATGTTGTGGGTTTGAAAATACTACTTTTAGAAAGTGAGTATTTTCTTCCTTAGCCATCCTATGTGCCTCTGCTTGTTTGTGTTTTGACTGTCTGGTTTTGGAGGGACTGGGGAATGTAAATTCCCTGTGGACAGCCACTGGGGGTGTCGAGGTGTGTCCTGCCTCTCCTGGATGAGTCAGGGCTGGGCTGAATAGACATGTGCTGCATTCAGAGTAGTGGGAGGAGTTTCACTAGCACCTGAATAAGTCTGGTCTGCATTTGGAGTGGTGGGAGGAGATTTCCCTTGCATCTGAATAGGCCCTGTCTACCTTACATAATGCTGTCTCCACCCCCTGCCAGGAAGCTGGGCCAGAGAGGACATAACTGGTTTGGACTGAGCTGAGATACTTTAGCCACAAGAGAACAGAGGAAAATGTGGTATAAATATTGTAGCCCAGACCCCAGAACTTTAGAACTTGCTTGGATCAAGTAACCTGCCAAGAGCAAGAGCTGAAAGAACTACCAGGAGGAGTACTGCCCCTTTGCTGTGTTCATTTGCTGGGTTGGTCTGCAGTTGCTGCTTCTACCTTAGGCAGTGAAAGGACTGGACTGAACTTTCTTTACTTGTTGCTGAATATCTCCAAGGGCTTGAAACAGAGCTTGCCTTCTGTTCACGAAGTCTCAGGGACAACAAAGACTTCACTTGGCTCTGAGTACCGGCTCTGGAACCCTGGGTTTCAGTTGCCACTGAGGGGTAAAACAGCCAACACAGTCACCGACACCCCTGCTGGCTCTGTGTCCTGAAGGCACTGCAAAGGACACTGCCGCACTTCGCAACGCAACCCTGGTCTTACTGACGATGATTGCCGGCACCGAGCCACTGCTTGCACCACAATCTGTGGGCTCCGCACCGCATCGCTTCACTCTGCCGCACTGGTCTCACCATCGACGTTGCTTCACACTGACCACGACACCTGTGACCGCACCATGGTTTGGGGGTACCACTCACAAGTTACACAACGCACCGCTTTATCCCACACCGCAGTCTGGGCCGACCGCGCCAGCTCCCATCAACCGACACAGTCGCTTGCTACGTGACCTGTCAGCACCGCCACGAGCACCACCTCACTCTGCACCACAGCACTGGTCTCACCGACGCAGCTGGATGACCGCTATGAGCCGCTGCCTGCACGGCGTTTTGAGGGCACCACACGCCGCATCGCTATGCTTCACATCGCAACCGCGACGGCTGCCACGACCGGCCCACACCAGCGTGGTCGGCTGGAACCAAAGGTACCGTTTAAGAGTCTCCGGACACTAAAGCCGGTCCACATTGACGCGGTCAGCCAGAACTGTTTGATGCTCTTGTTTTCAGCACCGCAGTAGCACTGGATGGAGCTACCGACTTCAATAAACTGCATTTTTAAGTCATACTTGCAGAGTGCCTATTTATTATTACCTATATGTTGATTTTTGTATCATATTTTGGTCTTGTTTCACAGATAAATATTGGCTATTTTTCTAAAATTGGTGTGGTGTCCTTGTGTAGTGTTTTCACTGGATTACTGTTGGTTATGTGCAATTGCTTCATACACTGCCTCGGAGATAAGCCTGACTGCTTGTGCCAACCTACCAAGAGGGTAAGCAGGAGTTATTTCAGTAGTGTATCCCCCTCATCCCGACAGGAAGGAAGGGTCCCTATTTAAACAAAGGTGCAAACCATTGCCAACTAGAGACCCCCATTTCTAACACTCAGGATGTGAAGGACATGTCTGAAAAAAAAAAAAGGTAAAACCATAACTTATTGCATTTTCATTCACAACTAAACTTGTTGGAGAGTTTTATTGAGAAGCTAACCTTTTTTTGGGAGGGCCATCTTCCGAATCTGATGAGGTCACGCTATTTGTTTGCGAAGATCCTTGCGAGGTATCATCCTTCTCAGTCTCTGAGGACAACTCTGATTCCTTAGCCTGGACTTTAATCAAAAGCCCTGCAGGAAAGAAAAAAAACAACTTTCAGCGCACTGCAAAACAGAATAATCAACAGCCAAATCTGGAGGACCGAAAAAGGCGACATTACCACTTACAAGATTTATATATTTCACAGCAGACTTATCTAAAAATAAGATTGTGTCTAACCTACAGTACTAAAACTATAACCCGTGCCTTTTTTTTTTTTACTTCAGCTACTATTCTCTATACATCAGCCTTTATGGGTATTCGTGTGTCCATTTAATTCCACCATTCACCTCCTCATCAAGCATGCCCCCACTGCGTGGTCTCCTCACCTCTGTGCCAAGCTAACTTCCTATCTTCCCCACTACCGTGTTCTTCAATTGGTGCTCACATGTTCATGGTCTGCTCACACCCCACCTGATTCTTTCATTTTGTATTTGGCTCTATATAGTCTCCAACCCCTTCCTCCTTACTTCACGTCCTAGATTTCTCCGATATCCAAGCAACCTAAATCACTGCAAGCAATAATTTGTCCCCTAACAATGGAACTCTACGGTACAGTATGTTGCTCTTATACTTTTTCCAGACCTTTTATAAAACATTTGCTCCACAAGTCACATCATAATAGCTCTAGACCCACACTCTCATAACATGACACATTATTATTATTATTAATGGTTTAATTTGCCCTCCTCCGTTTTTGTTGTTTTTCTGTACAGCACATCAGTGAAAGCACTTGAACAATAACATTTTAAGGTGTAGAAGGTGACAAGAAACTATTATCCCGGATCAACAGACACTGAACTATACTCCTGCTGGTGTTAAAACAAACACCACAACAGGCGATCACACACAGCTTGAAGAGAAGCCACCCATGATCCAACGTACATATTTATGAATTCTATGACATATAGACACTATCGCAGACTTACATGGATGGGCAACATGCAGTCATAAAGCAAAGCAGATTATCAGTGTAACGTTTCGTGGAACGACGAACATAAAACTCAAATGGACCAGGCCATTACAACACATTTAGAAACAATGTCCCAAGTCGTGTTAGAATGATTAGTCACCCGAAAACCAGTATTGGGGTGGAATTTGCCAGATTTGTAGGCAATCCAAGTGGCACAGTCAGTGTAAAGATGTCATGAAAACACAACATAAAATCGAAGGTCCAAAGGCTGTATTTTCAAGACAAAGATTCAGTAACAAACAAGTTCATATCCAAAGATAAAAAAGCCGACACGTTTGTCGTTTCACGACTTCCTCAAGGCTGTTAATTTAAAAAAGACAACATTTGTACACTATTGCATATGTTACTCAAAATAGTGTCAATTAGTTATTTTTTCTTTTTGCTCATTTACTCAGTCAAAACAAAGAAGAGTAAATAAAAAAAGGAAAGGATCAATTGCGAGAAACCAAGGCTAAAGTTTGTAAGGATGACCGGATGAACCAAACAGGCCTTTGGCGTGACCCCCAAAAAACAATTAACCAAAAGGAAGTATTTTGGTAATTAGAAAAATACCCAAAGCCTTCATATTTAAGGTCCGGGATATCCAAAATAAAACATGCACCATTGGAAACCAGAAATACAGTCCTTTTCAAGGAAAAAAAAACCAAAATAGTGGCCAAATCCCGAGAGTACCAGTATAATAAAAATACCTGAATGGTATCAATAGAAAAGGAGCGAATCAGCTCCAGCAACGTCTGGTATAGAAAATCCTAAAGTCCTCGGAGCCCAGAGGACAAAAGAAGAAATATGAAGTCAATTTTCAGTTTAAAGACTAAGCAACGTAGACCATATGTTCTCGTAGTAGAGCGCGTCAAGCATACTAAAAGGAAAAGAGACGAAAAATGTGGAGGCAGTTGAACAGAAAAAGAAGTCCATAAGCGGAAGCAGACAAGTCCTAGGGCTGATCTCCAGAGCCCACAAAGTACATACACATATAAGTATATACTAAAGTATATACAAGAGGTCTTGAATGCTCGACCTAAAAATTGAGGAAAGAGAATAGGCAAAGGTGACAGGTGAGGAGATTCAACAAGCACGATGTGATGAGAGTAACAAGGTGAAAAAAATGAAAGGTGCAACATGAAGGGATGACTTTCAAGCAGTAATGAGAATAGGTGGGTGGAGAAGAAAAAACCTAGTTAGGGGGGGCATCCTCAACTGGAATACAGATAGCACTGATTGTATGCACATTTACTTCTTAATCCATTCTACTAAAAGAATGTCAGTTGAAGGTAGTACCTATGTGTTTTGTACTTTGATGCAGGGTGAACTAGAGTTGGGAGTGCTGTAAAGCAAGGGAGCAGCTAATATGCTCTTAGTAGATTCTGGAACTTACTGCAAAGATTAAGCAGGGCTATACGTAGATAAACCCTATAAAATGAGCGAGCAACAAACTGATACAGGAACGCTTAACATCTGGTTCCAAGGGGTATAAACTCATCAAGTATAATTTTTCACACGTGTCAGGTTTGAATTCAAACTACTGTAGGCCAGCAGAAATGTCATGCATAACTCGTATCTTTCGGCATACATAAATAGCTGTTATTTGGACCTGTCCAACTTATTAATTCAATATCAGATCTTCAGAGTCTGAAACAGAGGGGCCATAACGAATTTTACTCTGGTCCATATTACATAAAGATTTTTGTGATTAGGAGAAAATGTTATTAATAGATTGAGGCATAGCATATAGTATGCAACAATCATTGCGTATGAATTATTTCAGATGAGTAACACGTATGAATACTTGTCCACAAATAACCCTTTTATATATCACATTGGTTAGGCAATCTAACATTTTAAAAGTTCAGACGAGAAAAGTTTCCTATATGCTATTATTGTTCTCCAGTGATGGATTCATTCCAAATTTATAACCTCTGAATAATTCCTTGCTGCCAGGCTTGACGTTAGAAACATCAAAATGTTTTATACTTTGTTTATTTCTACATTCTATGATTTCTTCAAAAAGAAAAAAAAAACATTTAAAAGTCAAACGCCATTAAAGCATAACACTTCAGAGGTGTAGTACCCACAACAAAATCTGTATCCAAGGCTTTTAGATACAGTTAGTGGCGCTTACATTTGAGCAAAGACAATTGAAACTCAGTTCTATTTTTTTTCCGGGGAATTATTTTTAAGCCACAACGTGGATGGGAGAGATGTGCCATTCAGGGCAGGATCTGGCGATAAAAAACTGTTACAGGTATGCAACACTTCCTTCTCCATCAAGACTCCTTCAACAGATTCATTTACCATAGAATTTATTTTACCTCCCTGACTATCATAGGAGTTAGGTGCTGGAAGGTTTAATCAGGCAGAACATCCTGTGGGTTTTCTGACGTTCATGGCCATCTGCTCTAGCATCTTAGTCCAAACAATGTGCAAAGAAAAGTGCACATTTACTTTCAAGTGGGCGCTTTGCAGGTCTCAATAAGAGGATTATTATAAACTAGCATTAGCAGATCCAACAGGTCTCGTCTATCTAATATAAATGTTTGTCTAAAGTATTGTTTGAAAAAGATAATAACAAACACATTTCAGAAAACTAAAGGAAAAGCAAAGATCTTCTGGAGTCTCAAAACTGTACATTTAATCTAACGTTTTCAACCGTTATAAATGCCAGGGTAAATTTTTCAAATACACTTCACTGAGGAAACGCTGAACATATTTTAAAAAAATAATAAAGATTGTGCCGGAATATAAAGTAAATTTTTGCCAGGCCTAATTTACTTTCACAGGATTCAGTGACAGTCTTCGACGGTAGTCCATGGAACAGATTTGTAGGCCTTCAGAAAAAGTGTCATCCTAAGTACACCATCATCAATCTTAATTCGGTGCACGTTGTGTTCAATTCTTTTGCATAGTGCTCAAGATAAACAAAAGAAAATTGACACATTTGGAGATGCAGAAAACGCAAACCAAATGCTATTTTAGAAACATAGTAGGAGGTTACATAGATGGGTCAATATGGACCAACAGCTCACTGTATGTAGCAACATCACAGGCTCTGGTCAGTCTGCAGCTCTGTGCTCAAAATTAAACTGCAAATCATCTGTAAATGGATTTATCTATCTCATGCATACGCTTCATGTCTGTATTTTTACAGAGTTATACTTTCAATTGCGGATGCTACGTGCATGTGCAGCGCTCACTCCCCACAGCATATAGGTCATTTTTTGACGGGTTTCTAAAAGCTGGGCAAGTTACAGCGCTCTTGAAGCAAAACCCTTTTGCAGATAACTCGAGAGCCTAGTCTTGGTGTTTCCTTAGCATTCTAGGGATGGCGGTCCTAGTTTTGTCCTGGGTCAAGCGAGACTACAAGGCGCATAATTCTAAGAAAAAGGGCACTCTTGCTATGTCTTCTGTACTAGAAAGTAGCAGAACCCTCCTAAATGTAAGTTTACAAGATGGCGCAATGGTTTTGACCTTTATTTTACACAGCATTCTATTGAGGTACTATTTCATTTCAGACAAAGTGAATCAGAAATACAATACCCAGAATGCATTGGGTTGTGAACATCTGCCACCGAAGACCCGTGCACAATATTGTACTAATCTTGCTTACATACAGGACATGTGCAGGTGTGATACACGCACCACCGTTCTCACTGCACTACCTCATTAAGCAATGCTCGGTGTGCAGTAGCTTTGCTCACCAAGGACGCCATAGGCAGCACAGCAGCATATAGAGAACTGCATATAGTGCACACCGAAGAGGGCTTCTTTTCTGACACGTACACACGGGCCAGAACAAGTGTGCCCAACCTGTTATGCAAGAAACCAATCCTTGTACCACACATGTGGTGCAAGAAACAAATCCTTGTACTACACATGTGGTACACCTTGGCTTGAACAATACCTGGAAGTTCACAAGTAAACCTATACCATCTAAGCCGGAGAGCTCCCGATTGTTTTCTTTGCAATATAAGAGTCCTAGTCATGATCACAACAGGACTGCGAATAAAGAATGCAAAGCAAAAACACGGAGCTGGTAACTTCTCCAACTGAGTAGGTCTTAGGTACGACGATTTAAAATATAACAGACTTGCTGACCCACGTTTTTGATAATGCGGCTCTGCCTATAGGAAGGAAGCTGAACGTTAAACTAGAGTGCACTTTCAATGCCCACGTGCTTTGCGAAACCACGTACCTGCCTGCACATTCAAAGCCCCAATACAAGTCACGCTTTAAAACACACAGCTCAGTTTCTTCATGGGGGGCCCCCTTCACTCTGCTTAAACCTCAAATCGGCTGTGGAGTCCCTAACTTTAAGAAATGCCGGTGCTTAATTTGCGCAGGAACTTCCAGGTGATGGAACAGGCACTGATTTTTGGGAACCACTCCCATGCTCTTAAGGGAGAGACTGCCTCTTGATAAAGTCAGATTGTGGGCTAGGTACTCTGGTATACCTATTTTGAGGATGAACCTAGCTTCAAATGGAAGCAATTGTAGGGACCTTAGTGACAGTGTGATATGGTCAAAGCGCCTCAGTCCTGTTAACCCTCAACGCTGCAGCTAGACTGTTGTCTTTAGCGGTGCCAGTTGTGATTTGGAAATTTCCAACAGTGTCACATTTCCATAGTCAAGCCTGGATAAAACTAAGGATTTTATTGCTATTCTAACGTTGGAAGCTGGTATGAATGGTTTCAATTAGTTAAGGAGTTTAAGAATACATGTCTAATATAATTAGGGTAAAGGCATAAATCAGTCCATTTGAAGATTCATAATGAGGCTATGCTACAAGGATGGGACCAACGGTAAGAGTAAGGTAAGCCATTGAATATGAAGCTAACAAATGAGAATTAATTTAAAGCTAACCAATGCAATGGGCGAACTCTTAGCCCATTAAGTTCAGAGTAGATCTTTCACAACCAGTCTGGTAGACGTGATCTTAAATTACACATTTGCGGTTTTGCTTCCAAAAAAGAAAACTTGAACACCAAGGTCGGTTTTTATCTGCAGTTAAATAAAGCTGGTTAGCCTCCACTGTCCACCCAGAAACTGACTGTTTAGTAACCAGGCCCACAAGGTAAAAGCTGTTTGGTTGAACTACTAGTCGTATTTCAATTGTTTTCCAAAGAGTAGAAGGCACACTTCACAGACATTTTTGGAAAAAGTCGGTGAGAATATAATTTGGTTAAACTGGAAATATGAGATGACTGAAGATTTGTAAAAAAGGAGGATTTTTAAGGACCACGCTGACAAACCGTAAAAGGATCACCCACGACTTTCCAACTCATTCATTTCATGCCACGGTTGGACATTTGTTTAGAAAAACAATCCAATCACCCTAGATAGCAGCACCACTTTATGTTTTAATGGAGGAGCAGGTTAGCTGACAGGATGGAACATTCTTTATTACCCCTCCAGAAAGTCATGAATGACAGGATCTTTAAAAACACAGACCCTGCCCTGGAGATCTCCTATAAAATAATGGCTAAGAAATGCACTCTGTCAAAAAACACTGGCAGCGCAACTTATTCAAACAACATATACAGAGCCACCTTCGCCTCATGACAAAGGAGATGGACTGGGAAAAAGTGAGATGTACCAAACACAGAAAAGCCCTTTATTTTACTGGCTCATCCAGGTGGACAATTCAAACAGGCAAGTCATGCCAGAGGTACTAGTCTGCATATCACCGGTTTCCAGTATAGAGCATAATCATCTAAATCACCTGTACCCTGCATGATACCATGGCACAAACTCTCTCCATAACAGTCTGCCTTGTACACAGAGCAAGGGGAAAACTTTTACCACAGGAGACTAAAAATTGCAACCCTAAGTAGGAGTCGAGAGAAATCAAGTGAAGTGTAATGGGGCTTTAAAACTGGGAGCAGTACTCGGACCCCTGTACATCAGCAAGGTACCTTGTTGATGGACGATCCATGTTCCAGCATGGGAAGCAGAATAACTGGCCATGTGCAAAGGTGCAAGAAACACTGGGAATGGTAAGGTATCTTGAGCACAATCAAATTCTCCAGCCAGAACCAAACAGCTTGTTTCAGCTGACATGAAAAATGTGTGTCGCGGTCTAGAGAACAGGTATCAAATGACCAGGAGCAGGAGCCCTTTCAAACGCCAACTGAAACCCCCTCCAGAACGGTTGCTGCACAGTTCTAGCAGGTCTAATCTCCGTCTAGGTGCAGAGGTAACAAGTCACTACTGTACAAAAAGAACAGATAAGCTTCAGCTTCTGGGAGTACTGTTTCTGATCAGCTGCACAAGATGCCACTCACACCTTTCTCTCTCTGAGCATGCACCGTGGACCCAATTTCCATCCTCCTCATGGGCTGTGGGGGGTGGCTGCACTAGGAAGTGCAGCCTATTTTGTAGTGTAGTTCCTATTATCCCAATAGGCTCTGCGCATTGGAATAATACCTTCAATAGTATAGGCCTAGACCAGACGTTAACTAGGTCTACTACTGTCGATATTAGACTTAAAGTTTTGGGTTTTGCCAGCTAGCTCAGAGTTCACTAGAAACTTTCTCGAATAGGCAAGGAGGAGTTGAACCTCCCTGGATAGACAAGAAGGGATTTAGTTTCTGACAACCATAGAACTTCTCTCTTCTCTCTCCCATTTAGTCCTGGGAAGGGTCCTGAGGAAAGGACTGCCATACGACACCTACCAGGTCGTATACTGGGCCCCCTGATCACGGGGGAGCCCTTGCAAATCATATGAGCACCCCTTGGTCCTGACGAATTGCTCTATAAGCAAGAAACATGTTGACCATCCACTCACCAAGGGTTGAATGAGGCTTACTACCTTGATAGTTCTGCCTCTATACCCCTTGTATTTTTAATAGAGCGGTGAGCCATATCATTAAAATCCCAATTTTTGGACTCCACCGACTCCTTTTATTTCACCCACGCTCACTTTTGCACACTCACATATTACCTCCTTGCATGGTCCCCTTACATCCACACACCCTTTGGCGAAGGAATAGAAGATCCCCGCCAAAGAGCAACAAGTATTGTTGCCCGACAGGCATTGCACTGCCAGCCTGGCGCAGGGGCAGGGTACCGATGATGACGCTGAACGATCACCGGGTGGGATTACAAGTGTAGTCCAACCGGCGACTTGTGTGAGGTACCCCAAAAATTCCAAGAGAGGGTTCACTACACTCACCTTTTTACTGTTTGACCCGACAAGAGAGAGACCAATGACAGTCCTTTAGCTGACTGCAACCGGGGAACTCTGTATTTCTTTTTGTTGATAACCATAGAACATGACAACTTTGCTCTCCCCTAATCAAGAGTATATCTCTAGAGTCGTGTGAAAACAAAAGACGACTTATTTTACTCAGTCAGTACGTGCATTCTTAGTCTCACCAGATTGTAGAGAAAAGGAAGAGACGGGCGTGTTCAATAAAAGATGTTATTTATTGATCAGTCTCTTTTCTCATACAAGAGAAATGGATCGATATTATTGCAATACTTATGGTTAAGTAAAGTGCATACAATAAAAGCAGAAGTATAAAATAATACTGTAAAAACATTGATATGGTTTCTAAGCCATATGATGGTTTAAAATGGATAAAATAGATACATACACATATACATTTGACTAATCGTACTCAACTGGTGTTTCTAACTACGCCTACCCCAGATGTACCTGACCTAAGCCTAATACGTGGGCGGGAGTAGAAAGTAGCAGTTTAAGTTAAGTTTGTTTTGCCAAGTGACTGACTCAAGAATTCTCTGTGAGGGGTTATTCAGTTCTGTACCTGGAGTCTAGGATGAATGAGGGATGGTATCTCTCGTCTCTGGTCTCGATATTCCAGGCTGCCTGCGAGGGCTACCCGGAAGCGCCGGAGCTGGATTTCTCGGCAGGAGAAAGCAGCGTCTCGTTCTCAGCGCGTCAGGAAGGCGGGGCTGCGCCAGCGGGGTCTGCTCTGCTCTGGGCTTCGGCAAGTCTGGCTGCTCCGATCTCGTCACCACCGTGTGTGTTTGCATAGGGCAATATCGGTAATATTTATACCTTTAAGGTGCCGAGATTGACGTAAGGATGGACATAGATACGTCAATAAGGATGTCATACGACCTGGTCGTTAGCACATTCTTTTGCTGAAGTTCTCGGTGAAATCAAAACAATGGCCGCAGGGTTTTTCCCAGGTCTGTCATAGGTTTGATTTGTTTTGAGAACTCCGTATGCCTTATCAGGGGCTGGAGGAATATCGCTTGTCTAATTAGATTGCAAGCGTTATGACCTAATCAGATAACACGTTCCTGTGCCGTAGTGTGGCTTAATCAGATAACGGTTCCTGCATCATGGGGGCTTTCTGCATCACGGGATGGCTGCTAGTTAACTTGTTAACCAGAATAGGGTCAGGAATAGGGGGATCGATACAGAACCTATAGGAATACATCACACCCACTCCACGCTAACTATGGACATATTTACAAATCTATGCATAGTAAACATACTGTAGAGTATCGTGTATACCTTACCACCCCAAAATACATAAATGCATTTTGAATTTATCAAATATACGGAAAAAACTGTCACATGTATTATATGCACTCAAGCTGTAGAATAACGCTAAAGTAATCACGCATATCTATACATTATCACTAATTTGTATATGAGAATTTACACATGAAATGGCTCTTAATACAGAAAAAAGTTTCGAGACCATTCCATCACAGAATAAAATAATTATGAACATACCAGCGGGCAGCTAATGTCTATAAAGTATCTAAAAATAGAAATTTTAGTTCTCCAAGAATAGTTCTCACTTTAAGCAGAAGATAAGTGTCCCGAAAAATTCGTAAAAATATTTTTGGGCTGCTGAAAAAAAATTGCTGTCCGTGAACAGGAGGGAAAATTGTTCATGGTATTTTGCTATTCTAGTTGAAGGCCAAATTCAGGGAACGCCGTATGCGAGCTTGCTCAAAAGTCTCTATTTCTGCTCTGGTGAGAACATCATATCATTTAGACTGTCGAAAAAGCTGTCAACAGCTTCCTGGGAGAGTTCCACTAACTCGGAAAAAGATGTAACCATGCATTCGTGCGCATGATTGTCTCCATTGACGTTTTGATTAGTATTGCTGACCGAAGGTCGTACCTGATCAATGCTGCTTTCATCTTGAACTTCACTACCCCTTAATCGTAGTGGTGAAGCTTCCACGAATGCCGTCATCAGGATTGGTAGCCGTTGAGGGCAGCACAAAGCATGAGCCTTTATTGGACCCAACAATGTTTCTGCATCCATTGGCGCATCTGATTGTAGCGTCAGACAGGTGTCTAACACGCATTCTTCTCCGCATAGCAAGCACCTTAATACAGGTAAAACACATCGTTGCCACATTGGTCGAAATGAAAGAAACCAAGTCATGTTCAGGTCTCTAAGCCGGGATAGTCCCAGGATTTTTGATATCCGGTCCCGGTATCCAATGGCTAGGATTGTTTCTTCCCTTGTCGCAGGTGTTTTGTCTGTGACATGGTTTGCCATAACGAAATATAAGGACTAAGAATAGGATTCCTGCAATTAGTCCCAAAACGAGGGGAAGTCCGCCAAAAATCGAATGGACGAAATCTGGAAAAATACCCAGTATGGCTTTGAATGGTGTTAATGCCATCGAAAATACTGTCTTAAATACTTTTGAGACTCCACTGGTATCAGAAATATTTAAGATTTCATTCAGGATTTCTGCGAAATGTATGGGGGAATTAGTTGATAACAATGAGTGAATCTCTGCAGTCGTCCTTGCGACTAGGAGATCATACGTTTCTTTTGATGACGTGAGCCTGGTCGGCGTCTAAAGAAGCACTGTTTTCATTCTGCTTAAAGTATCTATTCGAATAGAAGTAATTTTCAAGTTGGGCCATGCCCTTGCCTCCCTGTCTGGAAGGGAGCTGGGGAACAATAAGCGTCCACAGCACTTGACCTTCGCAGTCGTAGTGTTAAAAATAGCAATGTGTATGTACATAAGCGGCGTTCATTTATGTTCACAGTACCCCTTGGTGTAAACAGAATGGATATCGTTAAAACTCTGACTGTGTTGTCCCACTAGCATAGACCCGTGCTCACACGTACACGACAGCCACTTTAGGCACCATGGTCTCTCAGTTTGCGGTTGATCGCCAGCGCCCCTTCCCTGACCCTGCAAGCTTCCCCCATGCACCCTGGCTGCCCCTCTCCCACATGCGCGAGTCATGAGCCCACCCCTCCCGCATGACTCTGTCCCTAAGAATCGCACCCCGCGCCTGACCAACACCTCCTGTCCCTCCATGAATACCCCTCCTTTGATGACCTCTTCCTCTGAGCCTGAACGTCAGCACTGACTACTGGTCATCCCTTAGCCTGAGGATACAGTTTATTGCCCACTACTTTATGCACTCGTCTCTCTTGGAAGAAGCTACTATTGATCATGGCCACCCCACCCCCTGAGACTCGATCAGGCACACACATTCCAAAGGAATCAGCAGAACACTCAGCTGCGTGACAGCCCCTCCTATTGCATGGAGGATAAGGGCCCTACTGTAGCCACGTGTTGAAATACCTTCATACTATACAAAGCGTTGATTGTAATAAAGGATGCCTGTGTGCCACAAACCTGTGTATAAAAGACGAAGCCTCAGAGAAACTTGTTAGAGCACCTCCCGAAGACACTATGCGAGTGTCCCAAAGGACAGGCTCTCCTCATGAGTAATAAACCTTTTTCCTTGTCTTCCTACTTCCAGTGCCCGTCTCTTTATTTGGTAACTTCTCAAGAAGGAAACAAAGAGTCGCCCTGCACCAGCAGCCTGGGCATCGGGTGCGATCGGGGCTGACTTTTCCACAGTAGTTACGAGATAAGGAGTCCCGGGCATAAGACTACAACATCTGCGGTCCACAATTAGAACGTAACTCCCATTATAGAGTCTCTGAAAGAATGGTTCTACCTCTGTTGCAGGTGCGCCTAGCTGGTGACATGAAAGGTTATTTGAGTTCCCTTCACAGGCTCCATGCAAACTAATTCCATTACACAGAAGTGTACCGCTCAGTGACATCGCACAATTATTGCCACTAAGAAACACTTTGTCCTTTATTACTGACACATGCATGTGAATAGGGCAAGTTCCATGTTGTTTTAATGTACCTTTTTCCCAATTTTTCGTACATGCCAGCCTGTATATATTTTTGGCAGTATTGAAACCTGAAGGTAGATATTGGAATATTAATTATCCCATGTATTATCCATTCACTGACAGGTCGTTCTGACATTGTCACTGGTAATCTCTCGAGTTTCTCAATGCTCAGGATTGTATAATCAGCACCCTTTTGTGCCATACTGATTTGTTTATCAGTGAGGTTAAAGATATTGAATAATGACGTTGTGTTGATTAAACGCCAAGGCACATAGCCTGAACGCAGATTTTGTAACGTCCAGCCAAGCTGTACAATAGAACGCAATTGAGACTGACCGTGTTGTAACAACAGTAAGTCTTGCGATAATATGTCGATTGCTGAAGACACAATGCTGTCCAGAGAAAAAATTCTGGAGGACAGAGTCATTAACCCATTGTCCACTACAGAAAGTGATTTTTCCAAATTAATACGGTCAATTTCCCATATACTTTCCGCTGTCTCAATTTGAGTCACCTTCCAGGCCTCGTTGTATGCTGCATATACAGAGGCTGCTATGAAACGTTTCTGACGCTGTTTGCGCGGTCCCATAATGAAATCACGCAAGTCAGCACCATCAGTAAGTAAAGTTAGGTGTTGCTTAATTTCTGCCAGTGTGGAAGTTTGTAGCCACTGAAGGCATAATTTGCCCACACTGTAGGTGGTTATTATCCCTGGGTGTTGTCTTTGGGAATATCTAGGGTCTGGCCTGGTCATTTTGAACCCCTGTGTTTTGTTCAGGAATCTGTCTTGACAGTTATTAGTATCTGTGGGCCAGATCAACCACTTTTTCCAATCAGGATGTGTTCTGTTTTGGTTTAATACATAATTTACGTCTATCTCTTCATCTGTAGAGCTATTGCTGTTCATTGTTGGTTTTGGAATAGACGGTTTATTTAAGTCTTTGATTTTGGCTAGGCCAAGACAGGTAGTTTGTTGAACAGTGTCATTTAAAAATATAATTTGTTCTGGGATCATGCAGGCTCTAAACAAAGATTCTATACCCTGCACTTGCCATTCTTTTGTACCCCAAACACTCTTTACTTCAACGTTTTTGTCCCAATAATCAAAACCAAAAGTATTCATTTGTTCAAAGAATGAGTCTGAATATATCAATTTCGTGTTTGTTATCATGGTCTTTGTCCCTGTCTTATTCGACAATTTGAAATAAAATGTTTCAGCATTACTTGTGTTAAAACCTGAAAAGTATGAATATTTGTCATAAACGGTTCTTGAGCTTCCTTTTGGAGGGGTTGCACAATGTTCCCATTGATTATAATTTAAAACATTTCTAGGTTGTGCAGATCTATGTAGAAAATGGTTACCATAGTGGTTATAACAGTACATACTATCATAATTTGTCGAACCCTGCAAATAATCATGTTTGGTAAATTTAGCAGACATCACTAAGTCAGACATCATATTATTTATACTTTCAAAGTCCCAATCATCAGCAAATGAGCTTGGTTTTACAAAGTCACTCAACGAGATCTTAATTTGGTGTGGATATTTCAGGATTTCAACCGGACCATAAATTTCGTAGTCAGTGTTGTCCCATGCTACCCCACCCGGTATAGGATTGGCTGTGAAGTTGACTGAAGAAAGTTCTCTTTTCTCGACGTGTGAAGATGTGTGTGGTTTGAGGATCAAGTTGATTTTCTGACTTGCTGTGTCCATTTTAGCATATTTTCCCTCAATGAAGCGTCCCAAAGTTAATACCATGATGAGCCAAAGTATGAGGATAAATGCGCCAAAACCCACCCAAAATTCAATCCATGGAGAAATCAGATATGTTTCTTTCAGTTGTTTCAAAAGTACTTTAACTTTATCTTTAAAGGTTTTTGTTGATGGCTGTGTTTTTGATTCAGTGAAGCCTTCAGAGGAATCATCGAAGTTTATGAAGTAGCCGGATGCAGTTCTGTCAATTGTTCCAATTGCTTCAGGATTACTGTTTCTTGCATAGTCGTTTGTTACTTCATTATAGATTGGTGTGTCTCTGCTAAATGTTTTTATTTGGGTTTTCAGAGGTCTAAGTTCCATTGCATTGTTGCATAGTCCTTGTTGTAGTTCTGTAGGCGTTTCGAATGTGATTAGCCTCTTAGATTGAACCTCTGTGTTTGTAGCAAATCTTGGTGTTCTACTACTTATCGGGAGTCCACTTGGCCTACTATTTGTTATCGAACAAATGATTGTGGTTTTACCAGGTCGATGGATATAACTCGGTTCTCCTTTTTACCAGCAAGCGGCGGTAGTACAACTGATCTTGTCCCGTTGATAGACAAGACAGGAACTGCTTTTCTGTAAGAAGGCCCAAATTCCTTCTTTACCGCGATCTTTTCTCTGACTAGATCCCCGACTTTTGGAATCCAGACAGGTCTTGCTGGGACAGGAGGTGGTTCTTCAGTGGTTGTTGGCTGCTGTTTCAACTTTATGTTGCTCAGGTCTTTTCTTGTTTCGTTTAAGTCCTGCAAAACAGCCAAACGATCTTTGATATCAAAGCTTTTTTCTTTCACCACTGAAGTCTGGCTGTCGAGGTCTAAGACTAACATCCTAGTTCCAAACAATAATTTGTACGGACTGAATCCCTTCAGAGAATTTCTTGGCAGGTTATTTAGACTACGTTGGACACTTATTAGATGTTTGACCCACCCAGCTCCCGAACCTAATACCTTTGTGTTATAGATAGCTTTATGCCTTGGTTTTTTCTTTACACCATCCCGTATCCCTCAGGAAGGAAGTGAGAAGAGTCCCGCTGTGCTATGCTCATTTGGCCATGTTTCCCCTCAGGCTGGAGGGCTAGAGTGAAAACAATGGTCAAACGTAGCATGCTTCTAGCGTATATGCCATTTAGACTCGCAAATCTTTGTATAACAGTCCAGACGTCAGCCGAGTGCTGGTGATCTACATTATAAGTGGAAACTAGCCTGTATATGTTAATCGGACGCTTTGCTTTTACTGTTGATCTTTTCTGGAGTGAAACGACACGGTATTACACCGTTTCTCTCACCATTGCGATTTCTGTTACAGTTTGGGCAGTTTTTTACAAACATGGTATGATGCAGGCTCATGCCTGGCCACCAGTACCTTGATTGTAATTCTTCCAGAGAATCTTTTAGTTTGAGGTGTCTGAGACCCTCGCCCATATGTGCGTCTGCTATTAACAAGGTTCTCCTGTCCATGTTTGGAATCACTATCCCCCACTCCAGGGATTCGAGCAAAAGGGACGGAGTTTGCATCGATTATGTATGTATAATTGAGTGGATAGTTGATCGGTAGTGCTGAGCAGTCGCCTTTTGATGACGTTTTCACCGCCACCACTGTTTCACCGTCAATATACTTCACTGTACGCTTTTTTCGAGCTAGGGAAGCCGATTTAGTTGCTACCGCTGTGGCTGTCTCAGCCAATGAATTCCCTGCAACGTGAACGCCATCACGCTGATGACTCAGTGAGTGTGTCACGTGAGTCTTTGGTAGTTCTTTTTGTAAAAGAGCTATTTGTTACCAAAGCAGTTTCTGCTTTATTGTTGCATCTGTGTCATCTTTGTAACCGTTTTGAATCCATGTCTGCAAATCGTTGTTATATGATTTGACGCAGTAATATGAATCGGACACTATAAGTGTCGGGAATTCGCGATCCGCATTATCTAGAGCCATTTTCAATGCCATTATTTCAGTCTGTTGTTCTGAATTAGTTTCTACTGAGTGTGTTTTTGTTAATAGAGGTCTTAGTTTACCTCCGCGCCACACTTCTTTTGTAATCTCACATGTTGGGTTGTATGCTTGTTCTCCCCAAACGGAGGGTTGAGCGTGTTCGTCTGTATAGATTACACAAGCGTATTGTCGTAAGGGCAGAATGTCGATAGGCAGAGGGAATGTTCTTTCATATTCTAGATTTTTCAATTCCTTTAGTTCTGGATCAAAGTAGTAGTATACTTTGTCCGTTGTAATTGAATTCACCCATTGTATCCATTCCGGATTCAATGTTGTTGTTGGTAAATTACACGGTGTTGTTAATGCCTCAAAGGCTGATTCTGCTGTTCTGACTGTGATGTGTCTACCGTCCGCTTGATCTTTTTCTCTAGCTATTGCGGTTTGAACTGCATGAACAATGTTTTCTTTAATGCTGACTTTCTTTTCAGCTTCTGTGTACAAGTGTGATTTGAATGCAATTGGTACCTTTTCTCCCTCATTAGAGGTCAGGTATGTGAATCCGCATCTTCCTGGGATGACTCGAATCACAAGATTGCGTGTGTTATCACGTATTTCTAATTTTGTTTTAATTAACATGTCTGTTTGTAAGGATCTCAAAATTTCTGTGTGTATTTGAGTCCAATTTGTTCTTTTAAAATCTGGTTTTATTAGATCATAAAGGGGTTTGACCCTTTCTGCGTAATTTGCAATGTATGTTCTTCCGAAATTTAGGAAGCCTAGAATTGACTGTAGGTTTTTTAGTGTTCTAGGTGCTTGGAGTACGGCACATTTCTCTAGGAAATTGTCAGCCAGGCTTTTGCCTTCACTTGATAATTCGTATCCTAAGAACAGGACTGTTAGATGGGCAATTCTAGATTTTTTAAAGTTGAATTTGTAACCCTCTGCTGCGAACCCAAGTATTATGGTGTTCACTCTCTTCAAGTGAGTATCCAAGTCATCATCTGTTAGGTATATGTCGTCGACATAAGATAATGCTTCGTCATCATATGTTTGTAGTAACTCTGTTACTCTCGCTGAGAATACCCCTGGGCTATTCTTGTACCCCTGGGCTAACCGACAGAATTGTTTTTGAGTGCCATTTATTGAAAACGCAGACAAATATCTGCTCTCTGGTGCTATGTTTTGACAAAAGAATCCATTAGAGATGTCTAATGTTGTTTTGTATTTTTTGCGCACTATGTTATTCATTAGTGCAGCACTATGCGAGTTTTGCACTGCAAAAGTTTTGCAACATGAGTTAAGGTGTCGGTAATCCAAAACTAGACGATATGAATTGTCTGGTTTGGAGACCGGAAACAAAGGGTTGTTCATTTGTGAGGTGCAAGTTTCAATCACCCCCTGGTATTCTAGTTGATCTAGGATTTATTTTACCTGTTATTTAGCTTCTTGCTTAATTGGGTACTGTCTTTGTGCAGTAGGTTGTGATTTTAACTGGATTTTGTGAGGAGGAGAGTCCTCATCCCATCCTACATGATTTTTATATAAAGCAGGAGTTAGAGCTACTGCCCACTTTCTGGCAAGTGTATATTTTTTATGAATTGGGATATGATTTGAGAAGGCAGGCATAATTATTTCTTCGCCATGAGGGCACTCCCTGACAAACTCTGGTGGCCAGTCTTTTTCAGCTAGAAGGATGTCATAGCCCTTGGAGAGATTATCCCAAAATAGTCCTCTTATTTTTCTAGTCTTATCCCCTTCTATACGTAAAGTTATTTCATATATTTTGTGAGGTTTGCTAACTCTGGTGTCTGCAGTTTCCACTTGAAGATATTCATTCGTGTCCACTGTCTCCAGAAGATTCATAAGGACTTTGCGAGCTATGCTCACTTCTGCTGCGCTGTCTAGCATTGTCTGAGCCCATTCTCCGTTTTTCAGTTGTGTCCTCAGTATTCTCGGCATTGTTAACTACTTTAATACTGGCTACCTTCTTTTTTGGAAATTGTATTTTCTTTTTTAGATGAGCAGATTCCTTGTCTTTGGACTTGGCGTGCTCTTCTCTTTGTTCTGATCGTCCTCTTCTTTCCGATTTCTGCGAGGAAGTCTGAAAAGATTGAGAGGGACGTGTATCAAAATCTTGATATCTATCAGGCTTCTTTATATTATCCCTATTTCTAAGGTTATATCTTTTCCCAGAGGGGTCACTTTGGGGTGACCTGTGTCTTTGGTTCGGAGATTTTTCTCTCCGCCGAGGAGACCTTCCTCTGGACTGGAATTTCTTTTCTTTAGGATTGGATTGTTTGTTTCCATCCCAGCTCTTTTTTTGTGATGTTGAATTATTATTAAAAAATATTTTTTCAGGACTTTCAATCAGTTTTGGTTTTACTGGTATTCCACCTAAACTATCTCTACCTAGTTCCTCATAGGATTTTTCTATAATTCTGGCAATTTCAGCTGGTTGGTCTGCTATATCTGTCTCCTTTAACCTCTGGCGGATCGCCACGTTTGCTGCTTCTCCCTTTATGTTGGCTAATAATATAGCCGAGACCTGCTTGAAGTCTTTTAGTAATTTCATACCAAGAGTTAAAGCGGGTTCTGGACCGTATTCGTCTTGAATTTGTTTTAGCACATCTGGTATTACCGAAATGGATGGAACACCGTGCGTTTTTGTGTAGATGGAAGCAAAGACTGTACCCCAAGTGTCACAGTCCTCCACGTGTGGTGCGATTCCCATTGGAAGACAGATAGTCAGAATCCTGTGTTTTTCTAACGGGGTGGTGTCTGGAAACACCGCTTCTATTTGGGTGATTTTTTGTGCTAACCAGAATGGTATTTGTTCCCGTTTAGCTGGTACTTTACCTAGGCAGGACTGTATGTTCTGTGGTGTAATTTTATTTGTGTTCCCCTGATGAGGGGTCAGCTGTGGAATTTTAATTGCTGGTTGGATTGTTGAAGTCCGCATTACATATTGGACTAATTGTCTATGTATTTTTATTAATTGTTTTAGTTGTATTAAAAGGTTTGCTGCAGACATCCCATCGATGTCTGGATGTGGTGTGTATCCGGCTAGAACCGGCCACGTTGCTCCTGGTCTACCTAATGGACCGAGCCTGGTGATGTGATTATTATGTTTTAGGGCGCCATTAAATAAGAGCAGATGCTCTTGAAATTTAAGTGGTACTTCCACCTCCTCGAAAGGAGTGTACTCATTAGGAGGTTCCTCTGTTTTGTAATAGTGGAAGACCTTGGTTACAGCATTTGCTGCTGGAAAGTGTATCCATGAATAGAATACCTCTGTCTGCCGATATTCGTGTGCCTCAATTACGAATATGACTGTGCCACCTCTAGGTGTCAGTCCATTTTCTATAAGTTTTAAAGTTATAGATTTTCTTATGTTGACCGCGATGAGTATTATCTCCGGGTCAGCGTCTTGCAGTGCATTATCAGCTGCTGCGAGTTCAGTTACTATTCTAACCGCCTCTCTTTCTCCTTCAGTGTCTGACATTGTACTGTCCAGAAGGTTATTTAGTTTGTTTGCAGATCAGGTTCCTATGGAAACAAAGATTAGATGCACAATATTTTGGAACAGTGTATCCTTCAACGTTGACTAAACCAAGGACCATACATAGGAGTTTCCTCCTGCGAGGTTTGGCGGATATTACCTTTCACCCACTCCAGACGTCTTTGGAGTATTATGGGAAAAAGGGGTCTGAGTGAAAAAGCACGACTGAGTTACTCTAAATGTCTTTACGTTAGTTTTATCGCCCATCCAAACGCGTTGGGCGCCATGTAGTGTAGTTCCTATTATCCCAATAGGCTCTGCGCATTGGAATAATACCTTCAATAGTATAGGCCTAGACCAGACGTTAACTAGGTCTACTACTGTCGATATTAGACTTAAAGTTTTGGGTTTTGCCAGCTAGCTCAGAGTTCACTAGAAACTTTCTCGAATAGGCAAGGAGGAGTTGAACCTCCCTGGATAGACAAGAAGGGATTTAGTTTCTGACAACCATAGAACATGACAACTTTGCTCTCCCCTAATCAAGAGTATATCTCTAGAGTCGTGTGAAAACAAAAGACGACTTATTTTACTCAGTCAGTACGTGCATTCTTAGTCTCACCAGATTGTAGAGAAAAGGAAGAGACGGGCGTGTTCAATAAAATATGTTATTTATTGATCAGTCTCTTTTCTCATACAAGAGAAATGGATCGATATTATTGCAATACTTATGGTTAAGTAAAGTGCATACAATAAAAGCAGAAGTATAAAATAATACTGTAAAAACATTGATATGGTTTCTAAGCCATATGATGGTTTAAAATGGATAAAATAGATACATACACATATACATTTGACTAATCGTACTCAACTGGTGTTTCTAACTACGCCTACCCCAGATGTACCTGACCTAAGCCTAATACGTGGGCGGGAGTAGAAAGTAGCAGTTTAAGTTAAGTTTGTTTTGCCAAGTGACTGACTCAAGAATTCTCTGTGAGGGGTTATTCAGTTCTGTACCTGGAGTCTAGGATGAATGAGGGATGGTATCTCTCGTCTCTGGTCTCGATATTCCAGGCTGCCTGCGAGGGCTACCCGGAAGCGCCGGAGCTGGATTTCTCGGCAGGAGAAAGCAGCGTCTCGTTCTCAGCGCGTCAGGAAGGCGGGGCTGCGCCAGCGGGGTCTGCTCTGCTCTGGGCTTCGGCAAGTCTGGCTGCTCCGATCTCGTCACCACCGTGTGTGTTTGCATAGGGCAATATCGGTAATATTTATACCTTTAAGGTGCCGAGATTGACGTAAGGATGGACATAGATACGTCAATAAGGATGTCATACGACCTGGTCGTTAGCACATTCTTTTGCTGAAGTTCTCGGTGAAATCAAAACAATGGCCGCAGGGTTTTTCCCAGGTCTGTCATAGGTTTGATTTGTTTTGAGAACTCCGTATGCCTTATCAGGGGCTGGAGGAATATCGCTTGTCTAATTAGATTGCAAGCGTTATGACCTAATCAGATAACACGTTCCTGTGCCGTAGTGTGGCTTAATCAGATAACGGTTCCTGCATCATGGGGGCTTTCTGCATCACGGGGTGGCTGCTAGTTAACTTGTTAACCAGAATAGGGTCAGGAACAGGGGGATCGATACAGAACCTATAGGAATACATCACAATTTCATGCAGTTAGTAGTGTACTACCAGGATGAGAAGGTCATTGCAACTCCTTACTCCTCCCCTTGCATAAGAATCTAACTCCAGCTCGGTGCTGAGAGCTGTTGAGAAAGAGTACCACTGAGTTAGGAAGCTAAGTACGTAATTTAAATAAAGGAAGGAAAAAAACAACCGCCTCCAAACATTTTTGTTGCAGTCCCACACTGCACTGAACCAAACTGAAGCACCTTTAATAATGGGCAAAAGCCCAGCTCTCAAGACAGCCACTTAGATAATGCTTGGTGAAAGCAACCGCTTACCCCAGTGAAGAAAGACCGCACCAAACCAAACTCTGGACCTTAGCAGCACCCAGTGATTTATCTTCTTGTGACTCCATTGCTTTGGAGTTCCCTTTTCAGAATGAGGACTGTATGCAACTGACTTGTTTGGGGAGGCGTAATTCACTCACCAGTTGCTGCACACGGCCGGGCTCGGCTCCGCTGTGTGTTCTCGGCCGGGCTTGGCTCCGCTGTGGTGTTCCTGGCCGGGCTTGGCTCCGCCATTCTCAGTCCTTTGCTGTAGGTGCTCCTGGCCGGGCTTGGCTTCGCCGGGGGACGCTTGTGACCACAACCCCCAGCAGCCTCATCGCGGCAAGGACGCCGCCGCCCTCGCAATCAGGAAGCGCCGGGAGGCGCATAAAGGAGAACACGCCACTGAGTCCTGTGGGAGGCGTAATTCACTCACCAGTTGCTGCACACGGCCGGGCTCGGCTCCGCTGTGTGTTCTCGGCCGGGCTTGGCTCCGCTGTGGTGTTCCTGGCCGGGCTTGGCTCCGCCATTCTCAGTCCTTTGCTGTAGGTGCTCCTGGCAGGCCTTGGCTCCGCCGGGGGACGCTTGTGACCACAACCCCCAGCAGCCTCATCGCGGCAAGGACGCCGCCGCCCTCGCAATCAGGAAGCGCCGGGAGGCGCATAAAGGAGAACACGCCACTGAGTCCTGTGGGAGGCGTAATTCACTCACCAGTTGCTGCACACGGCCGGGCTCGGCTCCGCTGTGTGTTCTCGGCCGGGCTTGGCTCCGCTGTGGTGTTCCTGGCCGGGCTTGGCTCCGCCATTCTCAGTCCTTTGCTGTAGGTGCTCCTGGCCGGGCTTGGCTCCGCCGGGGGACGCTTGTGACCACAACCCCCAGCAGCCTCATCGCGGCAAGGACGCCGCCGCCCTCGCAATCAGGAAGCGCCGGGAGGCGCATAAAGGAGAACACGCCTCCTCGTCCGGCGGGACGCGCGCAGGCGCGCCCGGGACAAGGGCGGGACAGTCTGCGACAGTCCGCGACTGGCCAAGGCTGGGCCACTAACTCTGCCCGATTGTACTTAGAGGACTGTGGACTATACATGGTAACGTTTTTATTTGTATTAGTGCTCTAGTTGCTAGTACCTAATTACAGCAGTTGTACCCGGATTATTTGATAATTTTTATTATTGGGCTTCTGCTTATTTTCATTTCATTGCTTGTCGGAATTTTAGAAAATTATCTCTTTTATTATCTTAACACAAGGTCCCCCATCATCTTATCTGTGTAGTGCTTTCCCCTTGTAAAAATGTCTAAAAACCTGGGAGGAAACGTTCGATCTACTGTAGCAACACTCGACAACTATCTGGTGAAAGTTGTTGACAAAATAAATAAAGAACGTAGATTATCCTTGGGACGGGGTATTGTCTCAGACCCATTGATTACCTCCCCTGAGATACCAATTACTCTGCCCACCCCTCAGTCCATCCCAGTCACCGATGATAGTGACGCGACAGGCTCTCTGGATAATTCTAATATCCAGGGTAGCACTGCTTCGCCGACACCACAGGATCATCAAGATACCAATGCTTCCACAAATGACCGCGAAGCTCCTAGCCACCAATTTCAACTCCTAAAGTGCAAAGAGTAGTACTGAGGTCAGGGAGACATTTAAGCAGAATAATGCCGCCAAAAAAGGGGGTAACCCGGAAGTATAAAAGAAACACAGACCCTATATCAAAGGGAGTAACTAACGATGTACACAGACCCCAGGATGATTTAAGCCCCACCAACTTTACATTAGCCCCTGATCAGTTTGACGCCTTGATTGGAATCATCGATGCCAAGCTTGAAAAAATTGTATTACCCATACTGGATAAGCTTGAAATAGTATCTAGGGAATTGACACGCTTGGGGGGATTGGTACAATCTAGTTTAAACCCAAATATTAGTTCCTCACTGGCCCCTATGGTGTGTGGTGGAACCAGCATGCCTATGCAACCTAGCAGCAGTTCATCAAGTGCTGTTGTGGTCCGGCGTGACTCTTGTCCGTCCCTACAGCAAAGTAATACCTCTAACACAGCTGTCATGGTTCAAGGTCAAACCAACAAGCCTTCACAGCCGACCACCAAAGGTTTAGCTAAAGCGATACCTACATGTCCCAATTCCGCCCCCCCCCCCCCCCCACCCTACCTTCTTCCAGAATTTCAGGTACTCGGTCTACCAATTCAGATAGGGGGAAGCCCAAAAACCATGGTTATCTACATCCGAATCTCCCACCTGACTGTGCACCGTATGTGGCGGTACTGACCAACGTCCCGCAAGTCAAGAATGAGGGGCTTTACCGTGAAAACGAATCGCAGGATTCGCTCAAACACAAAACCGTGGCATGGCTTAATCGAGAATGTGGCTTTCCTGTTGCTCTGCCGGATCAGATTTTGGTTACCACTAGAACCAACTGGATTGGTACTAACCCTAAGAACATTCCTGGTGATTGCATCATCATAAACTTTAGTAATCCCCACCTTGCAACTACTACCCTAATTAGAGCCACCTCCCGCCCTTGTAATGAGAATGGTATTTCTCTTCGCCCCCTAGGCTATTTTTACAGACAGTTTATAGGCCAGCCTCACAGGGACGATGGTCAGCCGAAGAGGAGGGGTGTAGGTTTTTATGGTGAGCAAAGTGGATTTCAGGTGGATACTTCTAATCGTTTCCAATGTCTGAGCGGGTTAGACCTTACCGATTGACTGGAGACTGCTTTGATCACTATTGATAATAAGGAGGAGCGGGGCTCAAATTGTGGTGGATATGGTTCTCACCCACTGGGATGTATAACCACTGCCAGTGAAGTATGTACCTCTGTAGATTGCATGTCTGTGGCCACGGTGGATGAAATTGGAGAAGGTATGGAGAGTCCTTCTGAGACTACCAACTCCGAGGTTGGCACACAGCCTGCACATATCCAGCATAGCAATGGGCGATTACCCTATGGAGAAGGTCTCTGTAGCTGCCATATTGCTAGTTGGAATGTTGCAGGTATCAGGTCTAAATCGGATTGTCTGGGCTGGACAGAATTTTTAGCCTTATTCGAAATTATATGTTTCCAGGAAACCTGGTGCCTGGATTTTAAGGGCTATGACGGATTCGTCTCATATCAGCTGCCCGCAATTGGATCTTTGTCAGGGAGAGCGAAGGGGGGTCTCCTGGTTTTGATATCTGTTGAAACCCCCCTGTTGGTCAAAAAATATGTAAAGGTGGGGGTGCATTCTCAGATCTTGTGGTTGTATTATGTAGATGGTAGGAACATCCTTTTAATTAATTTTTATAATAATATTTTCGACAACACCAGGTATCAGGCGGTAAAAGCATTATCTAGTGCCCTTGACGATATTATCATAACTTCTAATGTCGTCTTTGACCTGTTTATGGCAGGGGATTTTAATGCTACCACCTGCCCACTCTCTGACCTAAATTTATGCGGGGTGGAAAACTGTCAAGGAGAGGGTGCATTACACTTCCAACATAATCAATATGGGGAATCATTAAATCTTTTCCTCCACGGACATGATATGAATATTATGGTTAATGACAAAAATGACTGAAGAATATACCCCGACCTTCACAGGCCGCGGAGCCTCCTCAGTAATTGATTATATCTGTATCTCCTCGAGCCTAGAACCCTGGATTATGGCACCTAAAATTGTAGATATGCAGCTCAGTGACCATAACTGTTTGACTGTAGAGGCCCTGCTATGGGAAAACAAATGGACTCCTAACACGGGGAGCATTCATAACATCGAACCCCACCGCCCCAATGGTATGAGAATCAGATGGAACGGGGACAAGGCTGAGATTGCGTCTGGTTCCATTATCAAAAGTTGTCTGACAGATATAGTAGGGATTTTAGATGACGGTGATGCCACTGCTAACTCTATCAAACGTTTTATCTACATCAATTCTATTATTGATTCCAAACTTACCATTACCGCTAAGCATAAGGAAGGTCACTTGCCGGGATGGTTCAACCAAGCCTGTACATTAGCCCTTAAAGAATTAAAAAAGGCACTAGCAATCAAACCTAGAGACAAGAGCTTGGTTTTAAGTCTTAGAGGTAGCTACAAGGAAACTTTAAAATGCAGGAAAGCGGAGCTCCAGCAGGATGCGTGGGACAACCTGGCTCGGGCTGCTGAATTGAACGATTGTACCCTGTTTTGGAAAACCATTAATTCCCCATTTCTTAAAGACGAAAAAATCCCTGAACTAACAACCACCGTCCTTAGGGAAGAGTGGATCTCTCATTTCTCTAAGATCTTGGACTCCGATAGTGTTAAGGAGGATACGGTGGTTAGATGGCCCCATTTGCCACTCAACATCTCTGTCTCAGAGGTCTTAGACAGTATCAGGGCTAGTAAAGGGGGGAAAGCACAGGGTCCAGACGGGGTCCCAATCGACATTTACAAACTAGTACCCGAGGTATGGGGCCCACTTTTAACTAACATTTTTAACGCTGCAGTCTGCAATGAGGTTCCTCCGACATGGGAAGAATCCATAATTGTCCCAATATTTAAGAAAGGTAATCGTGGGGATGCCAAGAACTATCGCCCGATTTCCTTGCTGGATTCTTCCGTAAAAGTCATGAGCCGAGTCCTCATGGTACGATTAGAAGAATGGGCGGAGGAGAATGATATACTGGCTGACAGTCAATTTGGTTTCAGGAAAGATCGTGGGACGATAGAGCAATGTCTTAACTTAGACTTGCTTATTGATAAATATACCCTAGCAAAACCAGGCACTATTTATCTCTGCTTCGCGGATTTAAGCAGTGCCTTTGATCTAGTGGATCACGCCAAGCTTATTGAAATGGGGGCCCCTGAGGGTATCGTATTTTTTCTGGCACGATTATACACCAAATTACGTGCTTGTGTACGTTACGGTATCCAAGGGGAATGCACCACCAAGTTTAAAATCGGGCGTGGAATTAGACAGAGATGTGTGTTGGCTCCACTGCTTTTTACACTCTTCATTAATGAGATAGATTCCATCTTAAAATCTATGGCAGTGGATGCCCCTACAATACACGGTGACCGCGTCCCAGTATTATACGCGGACGACGCGGTTCTAATCTCACGCACCCCCATAGGCCTCCAACGGTTGATGGATGGTTTTTCCCTATTCATCGAAGGAAGAAAGCTAGTAATTAACAAATCAAAAACCTTTGTAATGGAATGTGGGAGGAGGAACGGAAAGAAGCCCTTTTCATATTTCATTGATGGACACAAGGTCCAACTTGTTGATACATTTTCTTATCTAGGGGTTACTTTTTCAAACAGTAAACATAACAAATGGTCTAGTGAACACAATAATGTAAGGTCTAAGATGGCCAGGAGTTCTAATGGCATATTCACGTTGGCTACGAAGTTGGGGGACAGGCGTGTCTATGATATGCTCAAAATATTCCAGTCTCGATGCCTCTCTACGGCCCTGTATGGAGCAGGTGTCTGGGGCTATGCCCCGGCGGGACCGCTCCAGGTAGAGGAGAACACTTTTTTAAAGAGACTTCTGTGTCTACCCAGCTCAGTTTCCAACGTTTTAGTGCACAAAGAATTGGATATTTTTCACCTTTCCGATTTTGTTCTCCTGAGACCACTAATGCTCTGGCGCTCAATATGGATGAAAGAAGAGACGTCTTTGTGTAGATCTATCATATCTGACTGTTTGTCCCTGGATAACTATCAAAGGATTCCCTGGCTAAAGTATAACGTGGACAGTTTTCAGGAGTACTTTGGCCTGGATGTTTTCACTAATCACTGTGGTGCCTCTGATTTAGTCAAGCAGGAAATCAAGAACTCTTTTTTAAATCATCAAGCTAACAGACGGCACCAAGACAATGTTGAACTTTCCTCCTGTATTTTATATCATGAATTAAATGAATTTTCGGGCTTCCAACCGTATTTATCGCCGGTGACCTGGAAGGACCACCGGTTTGTGTTGACTAGATTGAGAACTGGGATAGTCCACAATCTAGTGGCCTTCCCACAACAGCGTTCACCACCCATTGGTCCCTGCCCATGTGATAACATTTGTTTACAAAGCACTAAGCACTTTCTATTGTTTTGCCAACTGTATAAATATTTGCGGATTGCTTATCTTAAACCAGTGTTCGTAAAGTTTGGAGTTAGGACTGTAAAAGACTCCATGAGACTGCTTTTTAATCTTCAACACCCTGACGTGTGTTTTTTACAGCTACCTTTCTTTTAAAATCAATTAACGCTAGGAAAAGCATGCAGTTTTAACCATTTTAATCATTATTAGCTGATCTGTATAGTCTGCGTTAGTATGGCCACCGCTTTTCTTAACTGTATTTTTGTATGTTGTGCTTTTATGGACTTGTTTCTTGTTCCGAATAAAGCTTTATGAAATGAAAATGACTTGTTTTCTCATTTAAACACACATTTTAGTTCCTTTTGTTAAGGGACAGCTAAAAACTGATTTTGATTGGCATGCTCTGGGCCCATCCAGTGCACAGGATTAGAAAACATTCTCTCGTGGTTTCTGGCTTTGGAATCCTTTCTGGATATGAAGTGATATGTTGTAGTGAAGGGTTGTCTCTTCAGTTCTTTCCGAACCATACACTCTGGAGCCAGCAAAGTTACTGGCACAGCTGTGGCACATAAAGCCTTTTTATCTGTGCTTCGTGAATCACTACCAGTCCTTCGCTGGCACCAGCCCGGCTCACTGTTATGGTCCTGCTCCTAAACACACTAGCAGGATCATCAAGCATATATATATTTGCCTGGTCAATTATTTCGCTCCCTGAACGCCCTTATTGGCGATTTGATCTGGCGTAATAGTTGTTGTAAGGTCAAGCGGCAGCACTCCGTTGATAAAGGCGGTCTGGGGGCACCAAACCTCAAGCAAATTACCTTGCATCACAATGTACAATGTGTATGCAGTTGGCTGTCAGACTTTCATATTTGAGGATAATGCCATGAACAGAGAGTGGAGAGAGTACTATAGGTCTTGTATACCCCAGGGCATGCTGCACACCCACATTCCCGTTTAATGCAAGAGGCCTAATCCGGCTTTCATGGAGGCAACAAATCACTGCTCAGCACCCGCCCCCGCATGACTGCAATTCCACTCATGGACTTAGTGTCCTGTGCAAGTCATAACCATGGTTGACTTATCAAAATGGCATTTCGTAGGCCTAGTGTCATGGGTGATCTTTTCCAAAATAAGCAATTTTTGTCCTTTGAAAAGCTCATGGAACAATTCAATATCCATAAAGAACAGTTTTTACCATATAGTGTCTAGGCTGGCAAGCTTCGCATTGATTGGTGTATTACCTTAGAGAGGCCACTCACACATGGGGTAATGCAAAGCATCTATATCATGGGTAGTGACCAGACACCGTATCAGCTGTCTAACCAAAGCATTTGATTACCACAAACATGTCTCTCTATAGAGTCTCCGTGAGAAGTGCGAAAGAGCAGCAGAAAGCACTTACGACAAAGAATGGGAAAGAGCATTTGCTTATACAGCAGTAGCTTCCAGGTAAGCTGGATTTTAAGCTTATACACTTTTACATTTTGCACAGTATCTCGCACCAGGAAAAGTAAATGTCTTCTTACAGGGAGCCAATGCTTGCAGCCACCACTTTCAGCTGACAAGCGCAGATAATATAGGTATCCTATGGTCATGTCCCTTATTATCACAAACCTGGCTAGCAGTCACCTCATCCAAGCCATGGGTGGCTCCACAGTAGGGAGGTTTGCGCCTTAGGGTGATTTAAACTCACTAAGAACAAACTTATAGCCCAATTTTCAGATTTTGCCCTTCGCTTGCAAAGCATGCCATTATGCAGCACTGGAAGGTCAGTGTCCCACCGTAATTTTCACCTCAATTTTCTCTGTGGCGCCAGTCAGTAATGGCGTGGAAAGAATCTGAGAGAAAAGTGCTCATAAATAAAGAACAAAGGGTCTCGAGAACATCTCCTGTGGCAGGGATGGGATTAAAGTGTCTCAAATTTTCAGGGAGGAACCAAGGCTGACAACCTCCCTCCTTAAACGCGCTCCCAAACGCAATGGATTTACGCTGCTTCATGACAACTCGCTGTGCTTCTTACCTGCCCACACTCAGATCTGCTGGTCACCTCCATGCAGTCTCCCGCGAAACAGCAAGAAAAGATTATGCCTCTGATATGGTTCCTTTTTCTTAATTAAATGAATGTCCTCTTACCCAGATCGGTTCTATACTGTACTTACTCACTGTATCAAACTATTTACACTTGCTTGTACGCCTCGATTGTCTTTCACCTTCTACTTATTTGGCTACTCATACCCTCAGGCCCACCAAGTTTTCATGGCTTCATGTTGCTTCTCTTGGTTTAACTTTTCTATATGTAGCCCGTCGGAACAGGCTAGCCATATAGTTTGATTTGCTGCAGTTGCTTGATGGTAAACTGAAGAGATCATCAGACAATGCACGGACTCTTGCAGTCTACCTTACTTGTCACATGTTACAATGTAAACCAATGCTGAAAGCATCTACTGCACTATACTGTGTTGTTAATTGTTGTTATTTCTGTTACCTTTACTATATGCAGTCAATGTGGAACAGGCTAACCATGTTATTTGCATATGCACTAGATTGTCAACTTACTTGAGTATGTATTTAGAAATGCGCTTATATTTGCTGCCTAGATCACTTGTCAAATGTAACGCTACAACTGCATGCAGTATGCACATGTTGCAACATATTGTTCTAACAAAAATATTCAATAAAAAGAGGTTAAAAAAAAAAAAAAAAAAGAAGAACATAAGCATAGGGCTGGCTCCTGATTATGATCCAGCATCCACTCTGGCTCCAGACAATAAGCCTCGCTTGGAAGACCTGGATAATGACTCCAACATCAACCCAAGTATCAGAACTGTTGAGCATGGAGAGTTGCACCGATCAAGCAGTTTTCAACAGCAGAAAGGCATTTTATGTACGCAGTAAGCCCTCACTGAACTCAAAGTCATAACGAGCAATTAATGTTCTTTTGTCTCATATCTCACGCCTCAGTCAACACTGGTGATGGCAGCTTCGTGTTGCGCTCCCAAAGTGACATGAATGCAAAGTGCCATGAGTTTTACAGTAAGGAACTAGACCAGTCCAGAGGTCTCTAGCTCATACAGGTCAATGCCATCATAGCAAGCTACAGGAGTTTGCTTGCAATGCTGCCTCCCATGCTAACAGATTATGTCCAGGTGGAGTATAAATTATTTTTCTGCCCAGCAACATAATGTCTTAGCAAAAGCAGATGCAGCATAACCTCCGATATGTTTGCCAACACAATGCAAATTGTTCTTGCAATTAAACAGCACAGAGCCTTAGGGCTTGAAGGCAGAGATCCAAGGAAAGGCAGTTTGTCCACCATTTAATGGCAAGAATCTCGTAGCTCCCCCATGCCCCAGTACTGACCAGACAGCAATCCTCCTTCCAGAAGTTAAGGCTTTCTAGCCTTCAAAGTCTATTACCAAATTATACCTCAAGTCTCTGGAGCCCCCCTCCAATTCTCTCCTCCGTTTCCCCCATTCAAATGAGTCAACACCCACACCATCTCAAGGGTTCCCAATCCCTCCCTTTAGAGTGGAGGGGTTCAATGCTCGCCCACACCTAAGTAAGGAAGAATATCTCATCACTGCTGTTTATTAAATGAAATAACATCTGCCTTGGTTTGCATCTCAATGTATGTACAAGATGGATACCCTTCTCCCTTTAGCAGCAATAGAGTCGTTCCATGAGGGAGTTTGGATCTTACCCTACTATTCCTTTACTTAGGCACCTGCTTTCTGAGAAGTCAGCCTATCTTGTCATCACTGAGCAGGTTAGGCAAAATTAATCTCCATCTCAGAGGACTGCTGCATCCCATGGAGTGACAACTTCCAGCTGAAACTTGAACCTGGTCCTAAGCCAGACTGTGCAGAAGCTCTTCACGCCCAAAGTCTCTTATGATATGAAATTATTTTGTGGAAAACGTCCTCTTGATTGTCATTGTACTGTCCAGTGCTTTAGAGATATCGACCCTAGTCATCTGCAAACCATGCATGGTGTCCCATCACCTTTTACATGCATGTCTCTACCACCTACCCAGGTGGTAGAGACACCTGGGTTTTTCATTGTTCATATTTCTGGTGCCCACGCTATAAAACGCCTCACTGCTGTGAATTGTAAATGATCAACCCTGAGAATTTAATAGGGCTTCTGGAGCATTTATAACAAATTGCTTTCCCTGATTAGTACCTTCCTCACATACGTGATTACATTTTCCTTTAAAGCAAACTTAGTCCAGTTGTAACCTACTCTTTTTTTGGTAAATATTTTTATTAAGTTTACAAACAAAACAGTCAGCAAACTATGCAGAGGGTTGCTATCACCAGCAATAATATACACAGCAAAATATGGTAAAGGCACAGTGAGAAGATCGAGATAAAATACCAGTTCTATTTGTAGAAAGACAAATCCAAGCCGACAAACATAGAAACAAAAGCAAATAGCGTGTCCGCAACCAAGAAGCTGGACCCAGATCAACATTCAACAGTGATCGGCATCCATAACTGAAGTGAAGGTCAATCACGGGGGATCAGGGAGAGAGACTCCCAACCCCCAAGGACTGCCTGCCACCAAGGTAGCAGCATCAACATCACTTGTAACCTACTCAAGTGACTCCTCTTTAGTATGACATTAAGCTCACAAGGACGATACATGCTGTGTAAAATTACTGCATACCTTAAATACCAGAAATGTAAAGCTCATAACACCTTTTCATTCTATGTCAGAACCGGAGGCAAGGATTATGGTCTACTTTCTTTATTTCCTTTGCAGCAGTTTTCAACGTATTAAAACAAAAACTATCGTTCTCATTACACACAGGGAAAAGGCCAACAAGGGTGAACCAATCACCTGTCCGGGAAGCCCACAAAGGTAGGAGGCTTCTGGGTAATTTCCTCTGCCTCTCACTACTCGCCAAAGCAAAAGACACAATTGATGGACGGAATGCAGAACAAATCAAAACATTCACTCCCAGTCAAGAGATCTGGGTTAAATCCATCATTCTTTTGCTCACCATGCCACCCCAGTTTAGACCTGGCCATATGCAAATCAGTCTTGACCCTGTGCCTCATGGGAACAGTTCAGCCCGAACTGCCAAGCCAGGTGCTCCCTGGACCGGATTGATTCCAGTGGCACAGTGAGCCCAGGACCCTGGTCCTAGGATGCTTGTTTCCAGTTCAGGGAGGACCTGTCCTGGCAGTTCAGGCTGGACTGTTCCCATTGGGTGCAGGGCCAAGACTGATTTGCATATGGCTGGTTCCAAACTGGAATGGCATGGTGAGCAAAAAAAAAAACGATGGCTTTAGGCCCAGATCTCTGTACTGGGGTGAATGTATGACATTGTTCTGCATTCTGTCCATCAATTGTACTTTTTGCATTTTTCAATACTCGCCAGCAGTCAAGTCACCCTTTTCCAGCTTCGTTTGATTCTAGCACGGCGCACTGGGATTATTATATATTTTTTTAAATCTTTTTATTAACTTTGCTCATGAACTCATTCATTGTACAGCAGTGTTCATATGGCAAGTAGTAGAACAACATTTCATCATACGGTAGGAGACAAAAATTGCATACATTGAACTGGTAACACTTATACACATGCCCAGACTCACCCCTCGTGGCTCGATATTTCCGCCAAGGCCCGCATATCTTCTTCCATTTCTTAGTACAGCCCCTGGACTTGTATATGGTTTCCTCCGCTCTGACACCAATCTAGGTCCTGCAGCCATTGGTCCCATTGTGGGGGCACCTGCAATCTTTGTGTAACTTTTTGTCCTGTAAATGTTTGTGTTGTATATGTAGGACGGTCACCTGATGAAGGCTACAGGCCGAAACGCGCGTAGTGTGGTTTAACAACATATTGCCTACATCTGTAAATACATCTACCAAAATTACGTCATGTAAATGTTTTTTTGTGTTTTGTTGTTTATATAAAATGTATGTCTCTCGAAAATTTTATGAAATAAGAAAGAAAGAAAAAATGGATAAAATAATTTTCTAAAAATATCAAAAATAAATTATATTTCAAACTCATATTGCATTTATCATGTGCTCTATTTGAACGTCATTTGTTATATGAAAACGATATGTTGATCACTTTAGGGCAGTAGATACCTATTGTTTGCTAACTATGTCCTTTACTTACCTGATCCCCATTTTTTCCCCTAAACAAAAGTTTCTGCAGTTCAAATGGAGGGATCAGGTATACGAGTTCACAACCCTTCCTTTTGGTCTTTCCTCAGCTCGGTGTTTCACAAAGGTCCTCCAGCCAGTGCTGGAGGGATCAAGGGTTCCACCTATAATTTATCTTGACGATCTACTCCAATTGGATCAGTGCCTGGCACAGTTGTTGGAGCAGCTACAGACAGCAGTGGGCCTACTTGGGCTTTGTCATCAGCAAGAAAAAGTTCCCGTTTACCCCAGAGAAACTGACAACTTTTCTCTGGTTCATTATAGGCTGACTGCAAAAGACCATGAGCCAACCTTCTTGGAAGGTATCCAAGATCCGCAGGGATATAAAGAAAACTCTGGCTAGGCCCAAGACGCCTCTCCAGCAGATTGCTGGTTCATGGGTCTTTTGTCATCCAATATACAGGTGGTCTTCCCAGGCCCTCTCCAATACAGGGCCCTTCAAAGCCTCAAGGCTTTCCACCTGCGACGAGGTCTGCAATATTCTAAGCAGGTCACACTCACTTAAGAAGTGAGGATGGAGATTAGGTGGTGGCTGGACCACATGGAGACGTGGAATGGGCGAGCCATATTCAGTACAGACCCAGATATGGTGATAGAATCAGACGTCAGCAAATCAGGCTGGTGGGCTCGCTGCCGAGAATTCTTTACTGGAGGAAAATGGTCCGCAGGCAAGCAACAACTCCACATCGACTGGAATTGATGGTGGGATAGTCTGCCATAAAGTCTTGGAAAAAGGACAAGATCAGCGGAAGTGTCTTTGTCAAGATAGACATGTGTCAGCAGTTTGCTACATAAACCATCTTTAAGGTAACAAACCCAAGATACTTGCGGACCTGGCAAAGGAATTTTGGACGTTTTGCCTCTACCACAGTATCTCCGTGACGGCAGAGTATCTTCCCAGGGCGTCAATGATTACGGCTCGTGCCCCTGGGCATGGTCAGACATCAGTCTGGCAGTCAAATCCCAGAGTCTTCCAGAGACTGCACACACTTTGGGGTCTGTTCTTTGTGGATCTTTTCATTTCCTGCCTTAAGCATGAGCTTATTAAATATTTCCGTTGGAAGCCGGATCCTATGGCAGCAGCAACAGATGCCTTCCTCCAAGATTAGTCGTTAGAGGAGGGCTATGCCTTTCCGCCATTACCCATGACCATGCGCCTCTCAACCCAGATCCGTAGACAAAAGGCGAAGGTTGTTCTGATTACGCCTTATTGTAGATCCCAAGTGTGATTTCCAGTTCTGCTGAAGCTTTCCTGGGATTCTCTAATCCTTCTACCCCCAAATCTGGGTATCCTCCGGGATCACCGGGGCAGTCGCCATCCTCTGCTCCTTCAAGGTTGGATCCTTCTCCTGGCCTGGCAGATTTCAGGCATCACTGGAGACTCTGCTGCCTTTCACAGGAGTCTGAAAGAATTCTGTCAATGGCCTGGGCAGACAGTACAAACAAGCAGTACAGATCTGCGTGGGCCCGATGGGTTGGTTGGTGCCTTCGGAATGAGCAGGACTCCATGGGGTGCGAAGTGGTCCTCATCATGAATTGTCTGGCTTTATTAGCATCTAAAGGTTTGGCCTACCATACAGTTAATTCTTATAGGTTGGCAATCTCCGCGCCTCATGTTTCCATCCAAGCTGCTTCGGTGGGTGAGCATCCTTTCATAGGTAAGCTGATGAGGGATTCATTTTCACTTCCCCCACAACCCAGACATTCCAAATTGTGGGATGTTAACAAGGTATTGCATCTTTTTCGAACTTGGCAACTGAACAAATACCTGTCACGAAAGGCATTGTAGGTGAAGCTCGCCGTGCTCTTATGTCTAGCATCATGCAGGAAAGTCTCAGATGCGCAGGCTTTGGACGTCTCTGGAAGGGTCTTTACCTCCCCAGTGGGTCACTTTTCATATTTCTAGGCGCACGAAGTCCGATACCAAAATGGTGTCATATTCTGCCTTTGATAAGCAAAGGAAAATAAAGAAAGTAGAGCATAATCCTCGCTTTTGGGTCCTTAATAGAATTGAAACTTTTCTTCATGTCTACTAGGAAATGTTTCATTTTGTGGTGTAGGCGCCACTTCTCATTGTGCAACTAATAGGCACTGAAATATATGTGAAGTCAGCAACCGCAGTATGTCTTCAAAAACACCACTCTTAAATGCAAAGAGCAGCTGACCCGCGGATTGTATTTACAATGCAAGAGTTAACAGCACGTCTCTTATCAGAGATGCCAGCGGCAACACAACCAATGGTTGGCAACACATTTCTACTGACACGCACTGGAACATTCGGTTGGATAGGCTTCATACTACAAAGCATAAGTATGAACTATCCGCATCAACCAGATAATGTTAGCAACAGCAATTGCTACATTTGGAAGGAAAAACACGGAGTGCACTGTCTTGCCTGGGCACAATTATCATGGAAGTCAAGCAACCATGACATTACTGGGCAAGATGTTTTGTCAGCCTGTCAAAAGCAAATGTCCATAATAAAATTGGTTTAATAACGCAACTTCGAGGGACTTGCCTTCGGCCTCGAACACGCCTGTCAAAGAGACCTGCAGTGGCACGGCCATTTTATATTTGAGCATGTACACACAGAACATACTTTACCAGTGACCATTTAAAATCCTTCCTGTGACCCGGTTTTTCATTTCTTAACAAGCCCGCGATAAGTCAAGTTATGTGAACTGCCAGCTAGGATATAACTACTCAGAAGGCAAATGCAAGTATGACAGATTAGTGAATTCATCACACCAAGACCCTAAGCCTCTAAACACACAGTGACCTTAGTATGTGCTCCTACAGGACCCATATGAAAAAAATTAACTAACAGACTAGGACCATTTGCTTATATTTTATTTATTTAGGAGCAAGCTGCAACTGTCCAATGAATGATGTTACACAGTAACAAAGGGAACATAACAAGAGAGGCTGATTGAAGCTGTGATGGTATCAAAGATGAGAAGCGAAGACAACAAACATGAGCAGTATATGAATTAAAATGCTCTAAATACTGCATGTTATTCATGATATATTGCTGTATTCGCACGTGGCAAGACAGCAGGAAGTGGAGACAAGAGCACGAGGCAGAGGAAAGTGGGGCAAAATGAGTTGGGCATGCCCACCAAGGCCTGACTACCTACCAGTAGAAAAAGTAAGTTTTGAGAGCAAACTTAAAAGATGGGAGGTAGGGAATGACTAAGGTCAGGGGGGTAAAGTATTTAAATGAAATGCACAAGATGGTGGAGCGAGGGATGAGGAGATAAAGATATTGTGCACAATTTTTTTTTGAAAACAGCGTCAAAGTGGGTGTTCGAAAAGAATTGGAGGGTTCGACAAACCCCAAAATTAGTTTGCAGTAGGCTGTGCTGCTTCCGAAAGCCATCAGGCCTGCTAGGATTGTCACATCTGCAAAGCACCAACTACTATTGTGATGTTATTGTGGAGTACTCCGTCAGGGTGCTCTTTCATGCAGATAATGGAAGGCCATCAACTTGACTGGAGGAACGTATAGTTTCTTACCCGTCGGTGTAGGTTTTGCAGCTGACTTTTCTGGATTCACTATGCTGTGCATTATTCCGCCATCTAGTGGTTGGGTCCGGAAAAAAACACTAGATGGTGGAATAATGCACAGCATAGTGAATCCAGAAATGCTTCACGCTGCAAAACCATAGTGTCTGTTGTGTTGGTGTTTTGATGTATGTGGTTAGTAGAAAGATTATACAGTGTTTCAATTTGTAATGGTTTGTAAGATTTTGTGTGAAATAAAGAAGACTGGAGCTATGCAGGTCTTTGTGGTGTTTTATAGGTATGGGTGGATGTGCCGAAAGACTTTCCATTTTGTTCCTCAATGGATGCAGTGATCAGATATCCTGCGTTCAACTAGATTAGTGCCTTTATTATACTAGCATTTATAATAACAACAATGGTTTAAGCAGAAAATTACACAAAAAATATTTAAGTAAAGACCAAATACATGAAACTTATACCCATGGACCAACAGACAGTTGATATTGCAAATAAAAACTTGAATAAAGCAGAAATACAAGGTAACAATAAAGCAATAAGACAATAGACTAACAAGTGCTCATACAGTTACACAACCAACATTACAGAAAAGACAATTGACAGAGTAAACAATAAAACAATGGCAGAAGCAAAGTAAAATGAAGCGTAAAATCGCAAAAGCAGAATTGGCAATAGATGCTTCCTCTTCAATGTATGCCAAAGATGAGCGTTGGCGGGGTTTCAACCAAAACAACTAGTATGGTCATCATCAGGGCAGACAAGACAAAATTCAGAGCATGCAATTGGTAATTTTCACTCAAAGTCTGAAATCAATCAAGACCTTCAGCATGACTTGGTAAGGACTACGCAAGGTCAACATAACGGGAATAAAAATCTCTCAAGGTTCCACCCAACAATGTGGGGGGAAGCTATAAACAATGCACGTGAGGACTGGTACGAATGTAATGGTCGGTCCGTAGCGAGTGCAAGATACATCTTCTGCAACAGTGCCTGATAAATCTAGCACCCGACCGCTTGGATCACCAACAATGTAATGAGATTATTATACTAGCATCATACATTTTTAGGATGCCATGTGGTTCACGTGTGCATCTCTTGCGTTTATATTAATATTTTCTGGGTATTTCTTGGATGTATTTTGTGGAGAGCATTAGAGTGATGTTGGTTTTACTGCGTTTGGTTATGTATTTGGCTGTGGTGCAGCATAATCCGCATAAGAATGGGATTCTGTCCATCACATGCTGTTTTAGTATGACCATTTTAGGGGACAGTGGATCAAAAGTGTGGGATGTTACTGTTGGCTACCACAAGCTCCAAGATACCAGATGAAAGCTCAAACAATAGTTATTTAAGATGTGTTGGTTGCGTGAGGTGAGGGCAGACTATGATGGACTGAATGCAGGTTATGTGTTGCTTTGGGCACCAAAATAAGTCACATTAAAATTAATTATTTCCCAAAACCACATTAAAACTTAATGTAGCTTTCCTGCAAATGAACTACTTATTATTCACACTGAGAAAGTCACAATATTTTGGTCAGGAAATTATTTTACAATGCTCGGTTTAAACAAGTTGTCAACAGCCAAATGTACTACTCAGTGTATGCCCAAAGCAACCTTAAGCTCTGATAACATTACATATTTGGTTCTATACAAAACAGGGGGAGGAGAGGTTATGGGGCCGAAGAAGTATGAAGAGTATGCAGGTTGCAACTGTGATGCCTTTAGGGAAGAGAAGGCAGCATTTGGACGACATTCAAGTAGATTACATAAGTCTAGATTTCACAGGGGTAAGTGGCTAATGAAGAACTTAGTGGCATGGAACAGGAGGTGGGTTGGAGTTTTTGGACGTTAAGTAGCTGCTATGAAGCTGCAGTTGCCAAATTAAATTTGAAGCAATTCAAGTACATTGAAGACTGGAACAGCACTAGGAAAATAAAGATGGATTAGAGCAGGCTGGGAAACGGGGAAATTGTTTTTGGGAAGTTTAAGTAGTTTAGATCGTAGAACCATCCACAGTCATGAAGCTATTAAATAGCTTCAAATAAATGGGGAACGAGAAGATTTGGATTTCATTAGCATTAACCTGAATGAGAAACTGCAAAAGAGGAAAAGGTGCTCTGGGACAAGGTGTACAAAGAGTTCACCATGTTGACCAACATGTGAGAGAGGCTTTGGGAGAGGAGAACCATTTGGGGGTGGTGCCAGCCATAACCAATGCCAATAATTAGCATAAAGCAGCCCATTGATGAAGGTTACTGATTGGCCATGGACAATAAGTATGACTGGTGGATCGTTATGAAGGTTTGAAAGGATGAGTGAAGTTGCATGAAGGATACAGAAAGTGCAATCTTGGTGGAACAGAAGCACTGAAATGTAGAGGAAATCATATGTGGAGAAGTACAGCAGAGTGGGCCTGCTGACCACCAGTCGCTCCAGGACTTCAGAAAAGAGTGGCAGTTGGGAGACAGGATGGCAGTTTGGTAAATAGGGACACAACTTTTTTTTCCACAAGTGGTTACACTGCGGACTTGAAATGTTGGAGGTGTTTGCCGGAGAAAGAGACAGTATGAATGGGAGACAGAGGTGGTGGAATGAAAAGTTGGAGAGTGGTGGATTTGTAAGCAGAAATTGTCAGGGTGCGTGAAGGGGGAATAACTCATTCAGGGACATGGTTAGAAAGAGGAATTACACTATCCTTTGCAACCTTCCAATACGCAAAGGACCCTGCATCAGTCTCTCGTGATCACACCATCTCCAACTCTCCCCTGTCTCACCCGGTCATGGAAGAGGGACTCTAACAACTTATCAGTAACATATTCAGTCATGTACACACTTCAAGCAGACCTCAATTTTTATTAAGCCCTGCCATCAAAGTTGGCCACAAGTTGTTACTAGTTTTCATTAAGCCCAGAGACCTCCATTGGGGCACTCACAGATATCCGATGAATCATACACTCCCTTCAACTTTGAGATCTAACATGCACCCCCCCTTAATCACACCCTCAGCCCTCTAGACACAACCCTCATCAGACATGGCCCCAACTCATGGTCCATTACTTACCCTACTAATCTCTCTAAAAATGCTAAGAAAAATCTTAAACATAAATTACTAATTCGGAATCCTGAAACACTCATCATAGACAACTATCTCCGCCTTTCCTCCCCGATAAAAACCAACTACATCTTCCACTGTAAACGCCCCTCCAAATGGAAGAGCACCTTCCTTCAACACCTCCCAATATCTAAATCTATCAAAATTCCTTATGAATTCAAACTATCCACTACTCCTTCCCCAATTTTTCGCGCAGAAATTGACATCTCCATATTTAAAACCGGTAACATTCTCATACAATCCTCCGAACACCACCTCTCCATCTTTGAGCAACACTTCCAGACTCTGTCCTTCCATCTTTCCAAACCCTCGTCTAACTCCCCCACTACTCAACCCCTCGAGGCCCTTCGGCACTCTCCATCTCCCCCGATCCAAATCCTCCCTCCCCTCGACAGCCTCACAGCTAATGCTGTACCCCAACTCTGGTCATCCAGTCACACAGTCCCACAGTCCCGCCTGAGAACCTCCCCCCGGCCCTCAAACAACTTCATCTGTCTCCGTAACTCTCACGCTCGCCGATAACCTTCCCCCACCAACCCCTGTTTCCCAAATCCATACTCCCGCCACCGTTCTCCCCTCACAGGAACCCCCTAATTCTCCTAACTTGAACCAGACCTCTTTCTTGCCCTCTCTGAACTGCAGTCCTCCTCCTATACCTGCTGTCGCCTCCCCCTCCCCCATCACGGCGTCTCATCCTCTCAAGCCCCACCTCGGGACTCTAGGAATGTCCCGACCTTCCCATCGGACCTACATACATCTTACTACCCAGGTACTCCTCCTATCCCCCTCCCCGAACTGTCTCCAACACCTCGCACAAGGTCTCCTCCGACCAATATAGAAGCCTTCTGTTCCCCCACCACTTCCTCAACCATGCTCTCCCACACTCGTTTAATCCAGATTCTGTCCCTCATTGAATGCAATCACGCAACCCTGACGACTGAACTCACACGGCTGAGAAAAGATGTCAACTCCCTATACTCCAAGTCCCTATCTAACCGCCCTTACCCCGTTGACCCTGGTTCTCAACACTTCTCGAATCCTCAACTGTGGAACACCACTCCCCTTGGCTGCCGTTCTCATTGGCCCCAACGCACGTTGAATCATCTCACAGCTTCTGACCTTCATACCCTCTGCAACACCTACCCTCCTAACTCCTCCAGTAACGTTCCTCCCCCAGTAATGTTCCTCCCCCTCCTCACTCCAACATCCCCGTTATTTTGGGGACCAGGACATTCCCCAGACCTCCTCCCCAACATACCACCATCCATTCTCACTCTCCCCCTACAGACTTCTCTAAACCCTCTCTCTAACATTCCTGTCATTATAGGGACGACCAGATCTCCACCCTCTCCAGTCTCCCACAGACCCCAGTCCCAACGCACCACCATCCATTCACGCCCTCCCCCTAAAGACTGTACTAATCCCCTCGTCTGCATGCTAGTGAACTGCGCTCGGCCAACAGGCACACAATTGAAATTTCAGAAACCATTCTTAGAGAAAACATTGGCATAGCCTTCCTCACTGAAACCTGGCTCAATGACCACTTTACATCCAGCCTTGACTTAATTTCCCCCCCCCCCCCCGGGTTACTATATCATTAGAAAAGACAGAACACAGATAATAGGGGGTGCACGAGCGATTATTTTTAAAAATGAACTCTAACTTTCCCTTGTAAAAATTCTCGACGCAATCCCTTCGAATACCTTGAAACCGAACTTAAGTCTCAAGGTTTCCCCCCGATTCAATTGCATAATATTTACCACCCACTGGGAGATCCACTCCCCTTTGTCGAGAACCTATCCGAACTTCTTAAACAATCCTCTCTCTCTAGCACGAAAAATCTCTTCCTTGGAGATTTTAATCTACACTGGAACATGAATGATGACTTCTCAGTCAACCTCCTCACCAATCTTCTTGAGATCAATGAACTCAAACAACTCTGCCACTCTCCCACCCACTCCAAAGGTGCTACCCTGGACGCCATCATTACCAGCAACGACTTGGCTTCCCTCTCTGACATCATCGACTGGTCTGATCATCACCTCATTCTGTTCTCGATCACAAACATTAACCCACCCTCCCTCACTAACAACATTAAAGTCTCTAAATGGACCAGAAATCTTAATCGCATCCCCCCTGGTGAACTTGAATCTAAACTCCAAACACAACTTCTGCTCACCCCTCTCTCCCTAAATGCCAATGAACTCACTGAACATTTCAACAAAACCGTCATCCATGTCTTCGACCAAATTGTCCTGTCCAAACTTAAAACTGTAAGAAACATTCCATCTAAATCATGGTACAATTCCAACCTCAATGACCAAAGGAGTGCTCTTAGACTCGCTGAAAGAACATGGTGACAACACTCCTCCCCCGCCCATCTTGCTCTCCTCAGAGCCGCCAGATATAAGAAACACATTTTCACAGAAAATGCCTCCTTCTTCCGTACCCAACTCAATAGTGCGAAGAATCGACCCAGAGAGCTGTTCAACATAATCCGAAACCAAATCTCCTCGGCCCCTCCAACCCCGACGGCCACAACTGACAGATGCGAAGAAATTGCTAACTTCTTCTCTGAAAAAATAGCCATTATAGACCAATCCTTCCTAGCATCTCCCCTCATCCCCTATCTATCGATGTCTCGACTTCTCAACCTCCCTCCCTATCATCTCTCCTCCCCTTCCTCCCTACTACCACTACCCATCCGGATTCCAGGCGTTCTAACCCTCAGCCTAAAAACATTGCCTCCTGGCTCAATTTTCAGCCCCCCCTTCGGAACTTGAAGTCTCCAACATCATCTCCAAACTTTAACCTACCTCACACACCAAAGACCCTCTCCCCGCTAACCTTGTTCAGGAGCTCTAGCACATCACTGCTCCTTACTGGACCTCTAGCATCAACTCTTCCTTTACCTATGGATGCGTCCCTCCCTCCCTCCTACTCAGACAAATCACTCCTATTCTTAAAAATCCCATTGCTGATCCTAATGACCTAAACAATCTCCGCCCCATCTCCAACCTTCCTTTCCTTTCTAAAGCTCTTGAAAAATGTGCCCTTCTTCAACTGGACAAACACATTGTCTCCTTCAACCTACTTGACTCCTTACAATGCGGATTCCTTAAAAAGGCTGCAGTACTGAAACTGCCATACTAAGTATTGTTGAAGACATCCATCACTCTCTCGACAACGGCGAGACCTGCCTACTCATTCTCCTTGACCTCTCTGCAGCATTTGATACGGTTAGCCACCATGCCTTACTTAATGCACTCAAAGTTAGATTTGGCCTGGTTCTTAAATGGTTCTCCTCCTTCCTGCACCACAAAACACATCAATCAAATTCTACAATTGCCTCTCTAACCCCACTCCCATTTCTCTAGGCGTCCTCCTGGGTTCTATTCTCTCCCCCCTCGCTCGTCAACCTCTTTATGGAACCCCTTACCCTCATTCTAAAACAAGCCGGTATTAACCATCACCTCTATGCCGATGACAAACAACTTTATTATAAGATCAAATCCGCCTCCGACGTTCGACACCTCAATAACACCCGGTCTAAAATCCAATCCTGGTTCCACTCTAACCATCTCAAACTTAACCCTAAAAAGACAGAAATCACTCTCTTCTCTCCAACAAACAACCCTCTTCCTATCCAAACATGGATTTCGGACCTTAATGCCCTCAACTGCCTGCTCTCCTTATCAAGCTCTGTAAAATCACTTGGCATCACCATTGTAAACAGCCTAACCCTTCAGGACCAGATAAAAAATTCAGCCAAAGGAGCGCTCTTCACCCTATGCCATCTCAAGAAAATCAAACCCTTTATCCCAGCTAATGACTTTCAATCAGTCGTCCAATCACTGATCCTCTCAAAAATTGATTATGGCAATGCCCTCCTCTCCGGAACCCCTAAAGTTCACCTAGCCCCACTCAAATCTGTGCTAAACCTTGAGGCTAGGCTGATCACTGACTGCAAACGCTTCGACCATATCTCCCCAGCCCTTAAATGGCTGCCCACTGAACGCAGATCCACCTACAAGATCAATCAATCAATCAATCATAATACTTGTATAGCGCGCTACTCATTCGGGAGGGTCTCAAGGCGCTTGGGGGAAGGGGACCGCTACTGCTCGAACAGCCAGGACTTGAGTTGTCTCCTGAAGGCGAGATGGTCCTGGGTCAGCCGGAGGTGGATGGGGAGGGAGTTCCATGTCTTGGCTGCCAGGTAGGAGAAGGATCTGCCTCCGGCGGTGGCTCTTCGGATGCGTGGTGCGGCGGCGAGGGCGAGGCTAGTAGATCGTAGCTGGTGGGTGGGCGTGTAGAAGGTCAGGCGGTCGTTGAGGTACTTGGGGCCCAGGTCGTGGAGAGACTTGTGTGCATGGGTGAGGAGTCTGAACGAGATCCTCTTGTTGACTGGGAGCCAGTGCAGGTCCTTCAGGTGGCCGGAGATGTGGCTGCGTCGGGGGATGTCAAGGATGAGTCGGGCGGAGGCATTCTGGATGCGTTGGAGTCTTTTCTGTAGCTTGGCTGTGGTTCCGGCGAAGAGGGTATTTCCGTAGTCCAGTCGGCTGGTGACGAGTGCCTGGGTGACCGCCTTCCTTGTTTCGGTCGGGATCCATCGGAAGATCTTGCGGAGCATGCGTAGGGTATGAAAGCATGATGAGGAGACGGCGTTGACTTGTCTGGTCATCGAGAGGGAGGAGTCCAGGATGAAGCCCAGGTTGCGTGCGTGGTCTGTTAGCTTGGGAGAAGTGCCCAGGGCGGGGGGCCACCAGGAGTCGTCCCAGGCGGAGGGCGATGGTCCCAGGATGAGGACTTCCGTCTTGTTTGAGTTCAGTTTCAGGCGGCTGTTCTTCATCCACTCGGCGACGTCTTTCATCCCTTCGTGTAGGCTGGTTCTGGCGGTGTCGGGGTCTCTGGTGAGGGAGAGGATCAGCTGGGTGTCGTCGGCGTAGGAGATGATGTTGAGGTTGTGTTGGCATGCGATGGCTGCAAGAGGTCTCATGTAGACGTTGAAGAGGGTGGGGCTGTGTGATGATCCTTGTGGTACGCCGCAGATGACTTCAGTGGCCTCGGATCGAAACGGGGGGAGGCGGACTCTGTGTTCTTCCGGCGAGGAACGAGATGATCCACTCCAGTGCCTTCTCTTGGATGCCGATGTTGCTGAGGCGTTGAACTAGGGTGCGGTGGCAGACAGTGTCGAATGCTGCAGAGAGGTCCAGGAGGATGAGTGCCGCTGTTTCCCCGTTGTCGAGCAGGGCTCGGATGTCGTCGGTGGCTGCGATGAGGGCGGTCTCGGTGCTGTGGTTGGCTCTGAAACCGGACTGCGAGGGGTCGAGGGATCTGTTCGTCTCGAGGAAGGCGGCCAGCTGTCTATTGACTATCTTCTTGATGACTTTAGCAGGAAAAGGGAGGAGCGAGATGGGGCGGAAGTTCTTGAGGTCGGTGGGGTCCGCTGTTGGTTTCTTCAGTAGGGCGCTGAGCTCGGCATGCTTCCAGCTCTCCGGGAAGGTGGCGGTGTTGAAGGAGGTGTTGATGTTCCGGAGTTGGGGTGCGATGGTGGAGTCGGCCTTGTTGAAGACGTGGTGGGGGCAGGGGTCGGTCGGAGATCCGGAGTGGATGGTATTCCTCGTGCGGGCTGTGTCTTCGGTGGTCACCGTGGTCCAGGTGCGGAGGGTGGCGGTGGGGGGGCGTTGGTACGACGGTTGGGTGCGTGGATGGTGCGCCAAAGCTGTTGTGGATGTCGGCGATCTTGCAGTGGAAGAACGAGGCGAGAGAGTCGCAGAGATCTTGTGAAGGAGTGATGTCGTTGTTGCCGGTGCTGGGGTTGGAGAACTTCTTGACAATGCTGAAGAGTTCCTTGCTGTCGTGGGCGTTGTTGTCCAGTCGTTCCTTCAGTGATTTCTTCTTGGTGGTGCGGATAAGCTGGTGGTGCTTGCGGGTGGCGTGTTTGAGGGCGGTCATGTTGCCAGTGGTCTGGTCGAGGAGCCAGGCTTTCTCGAGGGTGCGGCAGGTCTTCTTGGAGTCCTTGAGTTAGTCGGTGAACCAGGAGGCCTTCTTGCTTCTGGGTCTGCTGGGGGCATGGCTGTGACCTACCTGACCTGACCTGGTCAGTCCGGTCGCTCCTCCTGCCGCGTGGCCACCCCGAGTGTGCCCGTTCTCCTCCCGCTGCCGCCGCTGCTGAGCCGAGTCAAAACTGCCCCGGTCTTGGTTTGCCCTTTCCCTGTGTTGTTAGCCGTATTTCTGCTGCCGTTTTCTCGCTGTTTGCGCGTTTCCTCGTGTTGCCCTGTAACTTGTAAGCTGTCCCTGACTGTCCCTGTGCCTGCTTGTTGTCCCTGACTGTCCCTGTGCCTGCTTGGTTCTCGTTGTCTATTTTCTGCCGTTTATCGTTCTCCCTTTGCCCATCGTTGTTCCCTGCCCCACCCCGCTCCCTGCCGCTGCTCCCCGCGGCCCCACCCCCGCTCCCTCCAGCATCCTCGCACGCTCCCCCCCACTCGCCACCCCGCTCCCGCCTCCCAGCTGCTCCTCCCTCACCCGCCCCCCCCCCCACTCTCCATTTATGGCAGAGTCCGCACGTACGTGCAGCGGGCGCGCCGAAGGCGCGCCAAAGGCAAGCCCGTCTGCGCCCGTCCGTGCCTGGCCCGCGCCCAGCGCCAGGACCCCTGGCCCCCGCCGATGCAAGACAACCCGACAGACCTACGACGCCGCCGCCCTCAACGCACTCAATGCCGGCCGGAACCCCGCCTGCTGCCGGGCCACCCCGAAACGCATCCACGGACCCTTCACCTGCAAAACCTGCAAGTTCACCTGCCTCCGAACCTGCACCGCACCCGCCAAGCCAAACACCAGCAGCAACCACCTCAAGTGCATCCTGCTCAACACCCGCTCCGTCCACAGACACGCCATGGAACTCTGGAACCTCCTCGACACAACATCACCAGACATCGCCTTCCTCACGGAAACCTGGATGAACGTCTCCTCAGCCCCCGCCATCGCCATCCCGGACGGGTACAAGATCATCAGGAGGGACCGCGTCAACCAGACCGGAGGAGGCATCGCCATCGTCCACAAGAACACCATCCGCATTACGACCGACTCCAACGACACCTTCGCCGCCGCAGAGTACCTCCACTTCCAGATACACACCGACCCAAAGACGACCCTCAGAGGCACCCTCGTCTACAGACCCCGGGACCACGCACACAATTCAGCGAAGACATCACGGACTTCATCAGCCCGCACGCCCTCCCCTCCGCCGACTACATCCTCCTAGGGGACCTCAACTTCCACCTGGAGAACAACAAGGACCGCAACACCGCCGCCCTGCTGGAAAACCTCGCCAACCTCGGACTCAAGCAACTGGTCAACACCCCCACCCACTACGCCGGCCACACGCTTGATCCCATCTTCTCATCCAGCAAGCACATCACCTTCAGCCACTCCACCGGACTCCACTGGACCGACCACAGCTGCGTCCACTTCAGCTTCAGAAGAACCACGACCCACCACCACGCGCAACAGGCTCCTCACAGGAGCTGGAGCAAGATCACCGCCGAGCATGCATTACGCACAAAGCCCTTCACCAAAAAGCCCCACTTTATCTAACTGATAAACTCAACAAAGCGTGATGTGCCCAACCATTGAAAAGCACCAACGCCCTCCTCCTCATCCCACCCCTGACAAAAAAGAAAACCACAGTCTCGCTCTTTCTCTGGAAATGCCCCCAGCATATGGAATGTCCTCTCCAAAGACCTGCGCTGTAACCCCGCCTACAGCAGCTTAAAAAAAGACCTCAAACTGCACTTGCTTAAGAAATATTGGGGTCCATAATCCTTTCCTTTCCCTACTTTCCCCGCCCATGTTTACTCTTCTCTACCCCTATTAACTTCACTCCCCCATTCCCTCCACCCTACTACCTCCTAGCCCTCCTCCATCTCAGGACGCTACATATTACTTGAGCACTTCCACCCATTTATTTTATGTTTCTTATCCCTTTCGTGGCGTCATTTGTTAATGTGTATTTTGCTACTTGTTCTCCTCAATCTAACCTATGTGATCTCCATGATTTGAACAATTGTAGTGGGCCTGTATTATATGCACTCATGTAAAGCGCTCTGATACCCCCGGGTCCAACCAGCGAAATATAAAACCTTTAAAATAAATGTCATATCTTTAAAAAAACTGCACAAACTCTGGTGTCTGTATGCATGAATGTGTTAGTATTTATAAAGGAGCAGATTTAGCTGAGATGCAAAGCAGTACTGTACACCGAGGGGAGTTAAGAGACTATCACATACTGAATACTTGGGGGAATGGAGAGGGGAAGTGGTCTTTTCTCGGTTTTGGACTCAGGTCAGTGTTGTAAGCATACAGGTTCCTTATTAATGACTGAGGAGGTGCTCCATGAGGAGATGGGTCTTCAGCTGATTCTGAACAACAGAAGTATGCGGCAACCCTGGTTCTTTGTTATACTTCTTAAATACCCCCTTCCAACCATCAACTAAACACAGAAATCAAAGAGCAGACTGTAATACCATAACCAAACATACATCTGATTTATGAACACTAAGGCCCGGACAGTCAAACAAAGGCGCTACTCATCCAGGAAATGTGTCAAAGGACCTAAAAGGGTTTCACATAAATGCGACCATTGTGCACCTTAAACTACTCCGTTTTCCCAAGTTGTCACAAAAACATTATTGATGCTCATAATGAGATACAACTAATGTTGGATCAAGAACCAGATTTCCAGAAAACTACTTCTATAATCAAGTTAGGATTTTTTTTTAAAGTATGTACACTTTCAAGGAGACTGATCAAAGGCATCTATGTTGAAGATCTAAGCAAAAGCATTGGGACAGCTAACCCCTGCACAACTACATGGCTCTGCCTCCAGACAAGATCACTCCTAAGATGGATCCGTGAGCCATCCTCAAGGCCCCAAATATCTGAATACAATACCTATTACCCAAGCAAAATGTCTGCACCTCTTCACCAGTCCATTATCCACAAAACAGGCAACGTATTATTTACATACAGGTACAATTTTCTTGCAGCAAACTGCACCATTGGCATTTTTCAACTATGAAATTGTCTGGCGATCGAAGATCCTCACAAACGAGAGCATCTTCACTATACGCCATAAACAAAATTACACTTCACATTCTTCTAGAAGAGGCATAATGTTTAATTTTAGTTAAATGAGTATAGAAAATAATTACAATCTCCTGCTGTACTTGGAAATAATTAAGTTATAAAGCAGACACTCCCTATCGCAGTTTGTGCCTGGATATTTGGCCAAAATCCCTTAAGTGGCTATATGCTGCATGGGTTATCACTGTTTGCATTTATATAGCATAGTGTAATATATGCCCTCCAGTTTTATTGACGGCACTTTCTGGTATATAACTGCATAAAACAAAACATGTGTGCACACCTCTGTGTCTAGGAAGAAGTAGAAGATGTAAAAGAAACGTTGAGATATCACTAAACTCTGCAAGCAGCGCACTTGAAGGATTCACAGCCTCAATTTTTTTTATTGTACCTATTTTACTAATCTTTCAGAAATCCACGTGGCCCTTTACCCCAGGTGCATTATCAAAATCGTGCATTTACTACCTCTGGATTCTCTGCGAGGCTCATACCAATTTTCCAGGATAGAGGTTTACAATTTCAATTTTTCTAGTTACGATTTGTTCAAGTTGTTGATCAGCATCTTATCCTCATTGACTCAATAAGCACAAGCCTCCTACTTAGTATAGCAACATTTAGCATTTATTCTCAAAGAGTTGAAAGTAAAGAATTTCACAAATCCCAGTGACTGCTTGTTGAACAAAACGTTCACGATTCTGAAAGACAAGCCAGACAAAATTAGTTTGAGATTAAGAGACCAAATATTTCTGCTGCAGGCTAACAATCCTGGTGAACAGATGTTTAATGCCCAATGGGTTACAGGTCTTTCAGTCGTAATTGTACTTTACATATCTTGCCTTTAAGCTCATTACTTGCCTTATGCGGGGCAAACGAGGACCTTCCCAATTAGCCTACATTACATATGAACTGATTGGTGCTGGGTCTAAATAGAAAACAGTTTTCATAAAATAGTAGATCCATTTTTGATGGGTTCTTTTAATATATATTCAAGAGTTCTTATGTGAAATTATATTAAAACCACCATAAGATCACCACAATAAATAATTAAACAACCTGTTAAAAAATATATTACTATATGGTGAAACCTGCTGTGTCTAGGGGCATTCACAAGCACCTTGCTGCAGATGTTTTTTTTGGCTGAAATCAGAAGAATGAATCTAGCACCACAATCTTATAGGTAAAAAAATGTCGCTACATTTCTATGAAAATGTTTTCAAACAACATATGTCCACTGAGTATTAAGTAACAAAAAGGGTATATTATTGATCGGAGAGTATCAAAAAACATTTTAGATGTTTCATTTTTACCAGAAATGACCAAATCTGGGCTAAACAAACCCAAACAAATGTAATTTAGTGCTCAAACTAAAATAAAAGGGCCTGTAATCAACTAGTCATTTGAGTACTTCCACGATGCTTTCAATAGGGTCGCTATTCAACAACTGTCTTTATTTCATCAGTCGTTAATACCAGTCTGGGATATGTGGGACATCCACTTGAGTCGCTTGCGAGGTATTATAGAAACTACCTCCCTAAGGAGGAGAGGATCGATGGTGCCAGATTCCAAACCATATCCAGCGTCCCTCAAAGATCTAGCACTGGGTAATCCTTAAGTCTCCATCAGTGTAGCAGTATTATTGTATGTGTGAAGGGTTGCCATGTTAAAAGACTTCCAAAATGTCAAAGTATATACTGACATAACCAGTTCTAACACTCCCCATCCAGTGCATACTCAAAGTCGTGACCTTCAGCATAGGTGCTAGGGTGTGCTACAGCATTTTCAGTGTAGACTTTAGGACAGGATTAACCAGACCTATGGGCAAAAACGTTCTGGCAACATCTAGCACTCACGTTTTTAATGCCCCACTTATAAATGCATCGCTAAAGCTGCATTCTGCTCAGTTAGTAAATACTCTCTGGCTGTCTTGTGCCTATCAAACCCTGGCAGCAATGGAAGCTCTCTCATCCTCCCGACAATCAGCACCCCTTGTCTGGAAAGGTGTGGCTAAGACTGTACGAGCACGGAGCTGTAGTATGTCATGGGACTTCACAGCAGGCAGACAACTCTGCTCAACACAGTGGGCATAGCTAACCCTTTGGCTACAGTGAAGTGGGAGTGGGTGGGGGGGGTTGGTAGGGGGGCTGGCGAGTTATCTGCAAACGCATTGAGGAGCCGGTAGGGGGTGCTTGCTACTGCCGCCCTGAGACAGCAGATAAGATGCCGCCCCCAAAACTTGTGCCACTTGGGGCGGAACCGCCTCCCCCCCCCCCCCAATCCCCCGCAAACTACACCACAGGCTCAACATCTAACATCGTCCACAACAACTAATAATACATTGGTGTGTTTCTAATTTACAGTTAATGTATGAAAGGAATAGTTTGGAAGTCTAGTTAACCCCAAAAAAGATGCATCAGACTAAGAGCTGGAAAATAGGTGCAAACACCTGCATGGATCCTCAGCTCAGCCCGACTTCACTTGTTGCTGAAAACGCTAATCAAGCGTATTCAAAATAAAATGATCTGTGAAAAGCAATGCAAAACAAGCACTTGCAAAGCCAACAGGTCGAACTTTTTGTTAGGAAATCCTTGGTTCGAGGTGAGCTACTTCGCACAAGACTCCATGAAAGCGGAGTGGAGGCCCTACTGCTGAACCAAATCCTTCAGCAGAGTTAAGCTGTACATTTTAAAAACTGTGTTCATGTACAGGGTCATAAAAAAGAGCCGGAAGATGACATTTACATTACAAATGGAGAACGTAGAGGCCTACAAAGCTAAACTACATAGTGTATATACATTTGAGAGTGTCCGTATTTTTGTTTCATCTTTAGAAAGTTCTTGTGCTCACGTTTTTACTTTGTGAAGAAAAAAAGCCCTAAACCCAACAAAATGTTATCATGATGAGACCGTCAAAACAAAGACACCATGCTATTCACTAATCACCCACGTGCATTCATTTATGACAGACTGAGGCACTCAAACAGCAAGCACTTCCTAAACAACAACAAAACATAAAAGGAGATTAATATTTTGGTTGGTCAGTGGAGTAAATATGTAATTAAACGATGGGAAGTAAGATACAATAAATCTGCAGTCTGACAAAAAGAATATACTTGACCCCCATTACCAAAACCTAATGGTAAGGCAAACCGAACACTGCAGCGATCATCGAGATGGCATGACCTTGATGGATAGAATATCCATGCAATGGCATACTGGCACACTATGCAAACAAATGGATGAAGAGGGCTAACCCAAAGCCCAGTCTTTCATTGTACTACAATTTACTATGCTTTAAAAAAAAAAAAAAAATTCAAATCAGCTTCTCTGAACACGTCTGTAGACAGACCTAAAAATATGACTTGTATAAGCTGGCGTTTGGGGACTAAAAGTTATGGGTGTCTATGTATTTACCTTATGTAAAGTGAAAATAGCCAACAACGCTTGTGCTTCGCTTCAGTCACAATATTATACTGCGCCTTTGTGGACTTTTTGCAATAAGATATTCCAAAGTTCAGATCTATGCCTTAAACCAACATTGGTCACCCAGTAACTAAAATGGATGATCGAAGTGATTAAATCTGAGAGTACAAAGAACGGCGCTGCAATGAAAGAAAGGCTCGAGTACAGCAGGCAAAGTAACTAGAACTGGTCATGCGGACACTATCTTTTATCGACTACTCAGCACTCGGTCTCATTAAGACCAATTTAGCTCTTTTTAAAAGATTTTCTTTATTAAAAAAACTTCAGCCGACTCAATTATGTAAGGTAAACACACTAACAGCGACAAATGCACTACAGGGAAATATAGCAATAAGCTATTTCAGATGTCTACCAGCAAAGCATACGTGTCTTTTTTTAAATTTCAACAGGTTTTTATTATTTTTTACATACACATAAATTTGAAAACTATTTTTATGACAATAACAAGCTCACAAAAGAGTAGATTAATAAATTACAGCATATAAAATGTCTGGCAGAAGAATACATTGCAGCCTTCCTTAAAAGCATCCAGACTTCAAAAATATTCACGATATGAAAAAAAGAACAAGCCACAGCAGTGGGCTTGTTCCCGCCAGCTGTTAAGTGCCTTTTCTTTCCTTGACAGAAGCCTAGCTCGGTTCTTACTATCAAGGGTTTCCTGACAACTTGAGGACAGACCCGTAGAGATCCTTTCTCGTTTTTTTCCCACACTTTCCAGAGGAGCTCAGGAACAAAAACGTATTGTTTGCGGAAAAGGCAAGGTCTTTTTAAATTTTCTGAACAGCCCTCTGGGCACGAATCCTGAAGGTTCCACTCTTCCAATGTCGTCTGATGGCTTGGGCTGAAATGTCAGGTGGCTACAGTTAGATTCTCATGTCCAAGGTTTAGTTTGCTTGGTCACACCTTTGTGCCTAGTTTGTGCGTATATGAAAGGAGTTTTTGTAGCAGAAGACATGAACTCACAAGTAGCAGAGTGACAAAGGGTGCATGGGCCTGTTTCTCCAAATGCTTGACTACATCTTGTTTGCTGGTAGCGACGGGTTATACAACTTAGTATGAAGCTTCTCCAAGTGTCACAAGCAGGGAAGTGTGTATCAAAAATCCTGTATCTACAGCTTGAGAGCAGCCTTCATCAAGAGTCAACCATTCCCAGCTAATTAGATGAAAGGAAGTAAGAACTGGCAGAACAGCAAATGAGTAGGCCAAGTCTTGCTGAGTCAGAAACCACGGTGGTAACCTCAAGGTTGTGGAGAGGGATTCAAGCACATTCGCCAACAGTTGTGTCCCTTGTAAAAATGAACACAACTAAATTAAGCAAACAAATACACTATGACAGACAGCAGGTTTAATTTTTTTTCCTCTCGAGGTGGATTTTTCTCAAACCCATTCTGCAATCTTCTACTTATGACATTTTCTCTTTCAACAAAGCACATAGAGCTAAATTGTGTTTTGGCCAAACATTTGAATTGAAGGGACGCTCGATTTGCTGGCTCTCCCACATCGAGAGACAATGTAAGCGAGACAAATCTGAGGATAAAAACACAGTTTGGGGAATGTTGCAGCCAGTAGCCTAGTTTGCGGATTTCAAATTTCACACTGGTCGCAATGAAGGTCTGTAACTACATAGCTTGATCCTAAGGACCTGAAGAACACTCCTCCATCTCAGCTGTAGAACTTCGCTTTGGAAGCCTAAGGAAGATTTCAAGCACACTGTAGCTGAAAGAAAGTAAAAGATTAAAAGTTTCAGCCGTTCTTGGAATTGCCTCAGTTGGCACTTCCTAAACGACAGCTCAGCTGGAAAATCCAGACTACACACCAACTTCTCGTGGGCAGAGGGGAGATACCAACATCAAGGTGCTGGTCTTCATGATTATATGGGTCTATTTAGCCCAACTGAAACGCAGAGGGTGCGCATCGAAAGTCACCTCTGCAGAATGGGGTCCCTGCAACATCGGTCACAGGATTTACAGATATTTTTTAACTTTAGGCTGCTGACTGTGCATTTAAGCGGATGCAGTTTCCAGATACTCCGATGTCTGTGGAAAGGCTGCTATATGATAGTGTCATGCTAACATGGCCATGGTTTGTGCAGTAAATGTATTTGACTGGTCAGAAAGCAGGCGTTATCGTTTTCCAAGATAAACCTACCTAAATAGTGCAAATAAAGGGAGTGCTTGCTCGCCATTTTAGCTTCAAGCTTCGAATCCTCAGACGCTTCTTCCAGAGTATGGCAGCTGAAATGTGCCTATAAACCGAAATCAATTTGCCAGTTCTGCCGTGTATGATGGTGATTGACATACATTTCTGTACACTACTGTATTTTGAGAACAAAAGCATTATGCACTATCCGGTGTAAAAAAACCTTGACACTTCCTCGCTCCATAGAATATATATAAGAAATATATACTCTATACCAGTGTAGGCGTAGGGTTCCGCCTTCGGGCCTCATGGCACAGAAGGGCATGCAAAGAAGCTTTACATTAATTGGTGTATTATAGACTAATCCAACTATGCGCCTCGACAGCCGATTGTAACTTGGGTAGGATTTTAAACTAATCAATTACAGATGTGTAATGAAACGGGAAAGGGTTACCTAACCTCTGCCCTAATATGTATAGTAGTTGCAGAGTTGTTCATAATTATATATATTTTAGACACAATAATCTTAGCCCCGCTCCTGATGTGGATCAAGCTCTGGTTAAACCCGAATCTTAGCCTAAACCACAAGATCATAAAAGATTGTCTTAAGCTAGATCACAGGAGGGATATCCAGTGGTTGTCCTATGTAGAGTCTTTGGCTGTGAAGCTAGGACGACCTGAGATTTTTGACAGTCCAGAATCCCTGTGTAAAGCAGATCTAGTGTGGGTGAAGATTAACTTTACTAGGCTTTGTGTTGCCGAGCGTGAACCGGTTGAGCTATGCAAACCATCCGTGAGGGTGCATGTAATAACTACATCCCTTGAGCTGGCTCCTTATTTGTCAGTGGTTACCAATTTTTTCCATAGATGGTTACTGACTAAGTTCCGTTTCAATCAAATTTATATGGTCCTCTGGGACGAGAAAGATTGGTGTAGGCTTGAGGAGTTGTCCCCATGTAAATGTGATGGTCTTTCCACCCAGGACACTGCGCATTTCTTGTTTTTTTGTTCCTTTTATTGTGAACCTCGAATTCGATATTTAAAACCAATATTGAAGGGGATGAGATTTACGCAGTACAAGCCCGCATTGTTATATTTACAGATGATGGATGCTCCTGTAACTATGTATTGTACCGCCAGTTTTCTGGCTGCATCTGTAAGAAGCAAGAGATCGAGATTAAGAACGGAACCTTAATGTTGAAAGATATTGAAATTTCTGCTTTATGTATTGGACTAACGTACCGTGGGGATCAAACAGAAATGAAATCGTGTAATTACCCTTTTAATAATGTGTTTTATCCTTTACAATGTTTTATACATTATTAATTGATTTTTAAAACAAAAAAGTTTTAATTGTTTTATAAATGTCTAGAATACTTTTATGATTTTAATTGATCGAATAAAGTGGTTTTGACAAAAAAAAAAATAAATAAGCATTCTAATGCACATGATTTGCACCGAATGGTGCATACTATTTATTCATATTGTGTAAAAATACAAACTACTGTAAGTGTGGGATTATGAATCACCTGACAAGGCGAGATTGTCGGATAGGTTTTGTCTGACTCAACACCCTCACCTACATCAGCATAACAATACAGAAAGAATAAGATACACCTGTTAATTTTCGCTTTCTCTAAAAAGATTTCAGTGTCTTTTGAGGTTTTGGAAATATACCGGATATTACCGCAATAATATGACGATAGCACAACATGCTACTAGTCGTGCTGGGATTATTTACGAGGCATCCATCATTGATCTCTAGTCTCAATCAGTTACATGCTCTTTCATGTGGGGAACTTGGTTTCAGGCGAGTATTTGGAAAATCTTTATATGTACTATAATTACCAAGTGTGTGCTTGGTTCACTGAGCTATATAAAAAGTACCAACTTGGATGGCGCATTGTGGTAAGTATCGTTATGTATGGCCTGGGACAATTTTCCATATCAACATGTAAAGAGTGCTTAATGTTGGCCATATCATTGCAATTGATATCCACACTCTTTCTCTAGTGTTTACCTAAAACAATAGATGAGGGAAATGCTTCTTTTGCAGATTAAGCAAACAAGACTGAAACTCCGGCTAATCTACAAAGTTATCTCACCTCTTCGGTGACCTTAGCCATAGTGTAGCTAGGCTGTCCATCCAATCTCCATGCTTTCCAAATAGAGTTCCCGGTCAGGTTTGAAGAAGTTGGTTACCTTTGCCAAGCACTACATCACCGAGGAATTGGTCAATACCAGGTAACACACCTGGAAACACTCATTTCATCCAACCTAGCTCGAGTGGAAATCTTTGTTTGGCTCATATTGTAAGATTAGGACTTACTTTAGACAGATCCTTAAAGCAGGCTCCACACACCTTCAATATCTAATCTAAACTAGATTCTACATCTTGCATGCCTTGAAAATGTAGAGAGAGAGTGCGAGTATTTTTTTTTTACTATTTCCTTCATAATTACTAAGCACAGGGGGATAGAGCACATTCAGCAGCCAAAGAATGCACTGTGCCAATTCATCAAAAGGAAAAATCCATACAAGTATCATAACAAGAAAAACAAAAGCTAAATAATGACGTATCTACATAAAGCATGACGATAAAACTTCAGGCACACAAACAAATTCATCTGGGATTAAAAAAAACAAGGACTCTGATCTTTTCTTGTTTCATCACAACTGCCGAAAGCAGGAGAGATAAGATGCATCACAGCATGATTCACAACAGATACTCCAAACGATAAAGTCCTAAATAAACATTATATATAAAATAATCCCCAAACTTGTGACTGGATTACAAATGTTAGATAAGATTTGTTGCGACTTCATCATGGTCATCATTAAAAAGGTGTAATATTTATATAATCAAAGTCACTCGGCATCACATGATAAATGTTAGAATCAGAGAACGCCAAAATCTTAAATTGGTTATTGTTACACAGTACGGCTTGTATGCCCTTAAGGCTTTCAAATCCGCTGCTACCCTTCTTCTCTTTACCTCATCGTTCACACCACAAATATTATGGGAGGCTATACGTACCTTAAACATAAAGTAGGTCATGATCAGCAATCCTTCTGGAGACAGCACCAATTATACCCACAAACACAGCTCTTGAATCTGACTTAATGACTAGTGCATTTCAAACCATAATTTCACATCTTTTATGCCTTATTGAACGCCCCTTAAAGTGTGCTCTCTCCATTCCCCAGATACCAGCAATGTGCATGCCCCTCCAACCCAAAAACACATCGCCACCCCCCTATCTCCCGACTGCACCCGCACCCCCTCCAAACTAATGAAGAAATCAGACCACCCATGGCCTGAATGATGGCTCACATGTGCCTCCTCTGTGGGCTCTCCCCTGACCCCCATGCCTACCTTCACCAGAAATTACTGCAGTGAGCAGAAAATCAGAAAAAAACAGTAAAGTATTCCCAAAAGAAAGCCAAACTAGCACAATAGAAAAAGAATCCCTATCACAAGTGTTAAAACATGGGGCGAAAAAAAACCACAAGACAGATATGTAAGAGAAACCAAAGCTAAGAAGCAAGGGGGTGCAGTGAAGCCTACTCCTGAACCATTTTCTTTAAGCAAAGAGGCAGGATGGCCCTTTCGCTCCAATACCCAACCCCAAGCCAAGTCTGCATTAAGTTCTCAGCTCTGGAAAGGCTACCTTGGCACCTTGGTACAAGTTCATTCAAGTACTCCTTGGCTTGGCCTGACCTTTGGATGTAAATGCGAGTACTCTGCCTTTAAAGACTGGTTTTTTTTTTCGAATGGGCAGGGGGGAGTGGAAATTCTTCTGCACCAGCATCCTGAAATAGCTTAATGAGCTCTCTTAATCACTTTCTGTGCTAAACAATGACAGGGCAGAAGTCGGGGTGCACAAAGAATGATTGTACGTTGTGAGACCGCTGGGAATCTGGACTGGCTTTCTCAAATATAGCTCGTCTTTATAGGAAGTTCCCAAAATAGACCAGAACAGCTATGTGCCGACTTTCCTTTTCTCCAGCCGGGTGGCGGTGCCTCTTGAGCATTAGCAGAAATCTATGAACTCTTTTACGTCCATCTCTCAATTCCAAGAAGAGAGCTCAGGAAAGTCACCCTTGAGAAAATGTGTCATGAAGTCCTAATGTTGTTGCCTTTGGCCCCCTCCGCTATCCCAAGGGACCTTAAGTTATTCCGCCTGTGACAGTTTTCAAAATCCTCGATTTTCCACATAATATCAGAAATCTGCACCACCTGGGATTCCACACAACCTGTAAGGGCCCCTTCATCAGTTTCCAATGCAGCCGTCCTCTCTTCAACAACTTTGAGCTTTTCCCCAATCTCCAAGCACATCTGAGTAACTTTCTTTAAAGCTCTTTGCAGCTGCTTAGTTGCCAGCTGGGCCCTTCCACTATCAGCGCGAGTTTCCACCTGGGGTTGCTTTATAAAGCTAAAGATCCGCTTTAATGTGGGTTCTTCAGCATGATCAATAGTAGCTGATAGGCTCTTTCCTTGTGGCTGGCGAGACAGTCACGCTTTCACCATCTGGGTACATTTGCTGCTTAGCAGAATAGTTCCACTTCAAAGCAGCAGCCACCTGAGGCCTCCCCCACTCCTGCAGATGCACCTGTCTTTTCTTTTGGAGTCTTCGACGGTTTACCATCGACTCTGGTGTGTTAGAAAAGCTGCTTTCTCTGGGCCAGACAGAGAAGAGATTGAATCATCCTCATTACAGCTGGGCTAAGACATGTAGATTCTGAGACCTCGGTGATGGAACAGAACATACCCCCCACCTCCCTGCCATCTCGAGAATTATCAAAGCTTTTATTCAGACCAGAACCGCTGGCCCTGAAAGCACCTTTAATGGAATCTTTAGTGCCAACGCCAGTCAGTCTCTTGGATCACACCAGTGCTTTCCTCAACAACTATATCCTTAAGATTGAGGTAGAGCCCATTGATGATTTCGGACTCCTGCGACTGACCTCCTTTGAGACTGCCTGTGACCAGAGTTGCGTCTCTCAAATCGAAAAGACTATCCTCAAGCAGCTCAGCTGACCTCTCTATCCATCAGGTGCACTCCTGAGTTTACTTTCAGATTGCTGTGCTCTATACCGGATTCTGAGTTAATAAAGGCTTAAGTGACAATTGGGCTGATGCCCCCCACCTAACCTAGCGGGGCCAAATCACATTCAACAAATCCAGCACTATTCAATAGAGAGGGGCACATGCGCCTGTTAAAAGTAGAATCGACAAACGTGAACATCACCGACGCCATCTTGCTTAACAAGAGCCAATCGGCCGCACGTAAACGGCATCCATTTTAGGTGCCGCGGCCATCTCACGCTTTTCGAGTCACCTACACGTCTCCCTGACTTCGCAATCATCCCCGCGTGCTGGCAGCCCCCAGGCACACATGCTTGAGTCATAAAGCATCCTTAGCGCGACCCTGCCCCGGAGCCACTTCCCGTGCCGAACCCACATGCCCTTTCATCCTCCCCGCTCGAGCAGGCCCTTCTGATAACCCCAACTGCACCTGGTCACTCGATCCGGTCCCAGGCTGTAAAACAAGCCTTGCGGACATACTTTATTGCCCCCACACCGCAGGACGTGTTGCGCACACAGAGATGCAGGATCTTATCATCTACATAACTCTTAGATCTGACCGATCCCACGTATTTACAGTCCCCATTGGAATGTCCGGCTGTGTGATACCAATCACCTATCAATACTCGGGTGGGGGACTACCAACTGTTGGGACTCTGTGGGAAACTGCTGGGGGCAGGAATTCCAAGGATGTTTGACCACCAATAAATGTACTGAAAACTGTATATAATGTGGGACGGCGGAGACGTTGTTAGAACACCTCCTGAAGACATTGACTTGTGTCAGGCCTGTTGTGTTCTCTACTGAAGCAATGAATCGTTCTTACTTTCCAGATTTCCAGCGCCTGTCTCTTTATTTGATAAATATCGATATTGGGATTAAAGGCGTCCTACGCCGAACAGCCTTGTTATTCGTTAAAGATTGGCTGTTTTCCCACACGCCCCCTCCTTTCTCCATTGATAAGGTGCATAATACTTTACGCTACAGATAGGGAGGCCAATTTAGTAGAGGGAATATTTGTGGGAACAAAAAAAAATGGCGGTCTAGGGTGCCTCGCGCTGCAAATGCATTGCAGTATCTGAGCCAGCAGCCCTCTTCCCAGTTAAGTCAATGGTGCTTTTGCTGTGGCCGGATTAGTCTCTCCTACCTGTGGTCTCAATGCTGGCACAATCTTGTTTTGTGCAAGGGTGTACCGCGCAACACCCCGGGGCCGGTACCTCTGCCCAGTTGAGGGTAGCCCTAGCATTCCAAGGCGCCATAGCTGTAACTACAATGCGCCCAGCAGTTAGACTTGTAGGACCCGGTTACTCCCTTTAACCGCATGTGCGCTAGCGGTTTTCCCGCTGCGCGCTGCGATTTTAAAAAACCCGCGTTTCATGACGAGCTCAGCTCGTCATCAGCGTAGCGCAGGTTACGCTCATGACGAGCTGAGCTCGTCATGAGCGTAGAAGGGGTTAAGTGAGGCACTTCAGAGGCCACGAGCAGTACCACTCGGACCTCTATCTCCAGGTAAGTAATTCTGGAACATGTGATTAGCGCAGAGCTCCCCCTCATACCGCACTGCTGCAGATAGCCCCGCCTTGACGACCTTGGGCAAAGTTTGCGCTTTAGAAATCTAATATTTATTAATTCATTCACATCTCTGCATCCACGGCCAAAAAATTACAAGGCACCTGGAGAGAGCCAATCAACATAAACGCTGTGCGACTGCGACTTTGGGAAGCAGCATATCTCAAACCAATCTTAAAGATAACGAATGCCGTTCTGAACGACCCAGTTTACTATTGCCCATATCTCTCCTCCCTCTGTAGGGCAAAGTTATGGAAACATACTTCAACAAAAAACTCTCCTCTTATCTGGAGACATACATTTTGTTTAATGCCTCTCAATTGGGCTTCAGACCTTCCCACAGTACAGAGACTGCCAATCTTGCAGTAGCAGCTATCCCTTGATGCCGTAAATTCCGCCATGCTGGTTCTGCTTGACCGGTCGGTGGCGTTTTATACCATTTCTCATTCCATTTTGATACAACGTCTCCATCAAATAGGTATCCAGGGCGTTGTCCTTGACTGGTTCAAGGACTTTCTTACAGGCAGGGTTCAGACTGTCTATATTTGCACCCATCACTCTAAAACCATCCTTTTGGACCAGGTGATGCCCCACGCTTTTCGACATCTATGTGCCCCCCTCACCCAGCCCAGTTGGTCAAGTCTTGTGGGTTTGTGATACTTTCCTCTGCAGACAACACCCAACTGGTTATCTCGTTCGGGCACGACATTGAGAACATAAAACAGCGATTTGCAACATGCATGAAGAAAATTGCCTTCTGGATATCCCACAGGAGTCTTCAATTGAATGGGGGCAAAACAGAGATTCTTATGTTTAGTAAAGCCCAACTCTATTGGTCGAATGGATGGTGAATGGCTGTACTTGGCCATGCCCCTTTGCCCAGCAGAACAGCCAGGAATCTGGTTATACTTCTGGACGACACTCTGTCCATGAAAGACCAGATCACTTCCACCTACAACACTTGCTTCATCATACTGCGCATTGTTAGGGAAATCTTTCAGTGGCTTCCTTGGAGTTCTCTGAATACAGTTTTCTAGGCATTAATCATCAGCTTCTAAAATTATGGCCCTGTTCCTCGCTGTAAATGATTCCCTTGTAGCTAAATTGCAGGTAGTTCAAAACACCTCCACCCGCATGGTCAACAACATGCCGCCACAGACACCCATAGGCTCTGATGCTTAGAGCTCTCTATTGGCTCCCCATAAAAAAAGAGAGCACTGTTCCTCCCTGTCCCTCCTAGTGTTAGCCACATCTTCTCTTCGCCTTCCCCCTCCTACAACCCTAAATATGTCCAACCCCCCTCACAACTTCTCCCACCCTCACCACCCCCCCCCCTTCCTCCCCCCCCCACTCCCCTGGTAATGCAGACCTGCAAGCCCTCAGTAAAATGCCCCCTCCCTTCTCCAAACATATGACAGCAGAGGAGATCACCAACACCGCCAGACTGCCAGATAGAACTGTGCATCCCCCACCACCCGGTAACCCGCACTCATTTCGGCAGTAACATGCCTACATCAATGATAGCAGGCATGGCGGAAATAGCTGCTATCCACCACTACCCCCCCCTTACCAACTACACGCTCCCATCACTCACTCCACTCTCACATTCCACACATACACGAAAGTGCACAGCTCTAACCATACCACTGCTGTCCCTTTATCCTTGTTACTCAACATATAGGTCTGTCTCCCCAGGAATACCCTTCACCCGTCCCCCAGACCACAAACAGGTGTTACAAAGGACATCTCAGATATCACTCTTAGGGGAGCAGACTCTATATCAGAGATACAGACCCCGGATACCTGGTTACTCGTTACCTGCGTATAGATGCCCGGAATTCCCCCCCACATGATCATTAACACTATCCGCGAATGTATGTATGTGGGCGCCCCCCCACCCCAAGGAGCACCCAGCTCATACCTAGTCTGCTCCCCCTATGCAGATCCCTCCCCACCTCTCACCCCACACTGTTAAATATGATTATGGCTCCCCGTTTTTACAGATTTTTTCAGATAAATATGGACAGAAAACAATGTGTTTTCTGCCTGCATTATTTTTTTTAAGTGGATAAATACAGAAAATTGTGATTCTTTAAAGTGACTCTCGGAGCGGTCTTTCATGAATTGCAGCCTAATAGCGGAGCAGATGGACAAAATTAAAAAACAGGATGAAATATCTTTAAATAATGGCATATGTCAACATACATTTGTGGTATAATGCTAATATTCAGTGGATATATTATTACGTAATATTTGTCAGCTTAAATACCTAAATGACGACAGAGATCAAAGTATGGGTGCGTGTCCTATCAGTTAAATATGGAAATGTACAGTTTTACAACTTCATTTATAGACAAAACACAAAATGAATATGGATAAATGCAGATGGAAATGTTAAAAAAATATACCTCATAAAACCAGGAGCACTAAATACGATGTACCCTTCCATCCATATTATTATTGTACATAGTTACTGTACCTGTTTGGAGGATGATGTGTATCCTTGTTCGTTCTTAATAAAGAATTGAAACACAAAAAAGAGAAAACAGTTTAAACTCCTCAGCCTGACTTACAAATCTGTCAGGCTTAGCTCCAAAATATCTTCAGGACAGACTAACTGCATAGCTTCGTGATAGGAACATGAGACCTAAAAATCAACTCCTGCTACATCCTCGGTGCATTTGTGCGTCAAAATATGGTAGCCGGGCATTTTCCTATCCCGCCCCACACCACTGGAATAAGCTTCCTCTGTTTATTCGTGCATGTCCCAGTTTTTATGGGTTTAAAAACACATCTTAAAACCTGGCTATTTTAGCTAGTTGTCTCTCTCATCTCCTGCCTGGCAGAGCGCCGAGATGTCCCTTCGGGGTGGTGATGCGCTATATTAAGATTCAATAAAAAAAGAAAAACTTGGGGAGGAGCCAAGCCGGCGTTGAAGATGGCCGCCCAGTCCCCCGGCTCCGTGTACCATCTCCTCCCGAGGGCGCCTTCGGCCCGATATCCTGATTCAACGGTGCACACACGGGCGCAGGAGCTGCTCCGGTACCCGATGGCGCGTCCCCGAGGTTTGTACCACCTCTACACGGGGAGAAACGGACAGCGGCGTTTGCGGCCCGAGGCAGCTTGCAGACCGGGGACTCGCCTGGGTGGCAGGGCCGGCCTTCAATTGAACAACAACGGCCACCAGCTGCAGTGAGGGGCCGGTCGGCTCCGGATCGAATCGGACCGGCCGATTTTTGGATCGCTCGCTCAGCGGATGGGGGGCATGAGTTAGAGATCGACCCTTCACGGTTCCCCTGAGTAGTTGGTGCCTTTTTGGGAATTTTGCTCGCTTGCCGCCGGGGACCGTGGTGAGACCCGTCCCGCTTATTGCGGGAGAACCCCGAATTTGGCCCGGCCGCGATTACTAGCGCGGACTCCCTCGGCGGCTGTGTTTTGGCTACGTCTCCACTGTTTTGGTGCCCTGCTGGTGATACCATGACGCCTGAAGCCCTGCTGCGCGTGCCCCGGCCCCAATCTATGATGGTGCTTCCTCGGAACGTAGCGAGGGGAGCAGAGTGCTGCATCCGAGAAACTGAGTCCCGACCTGATTTGGATCCTATGGAGGCAGGGAGCTTGACAACAAAAAGGGGCACGGAGCAGAACTACATCTTGGCGATCTCCTTGCTGCCCTAGCGGACCTTCGCGATACCTTGGAGCAGGATGCCCGTTCACTGGGTGATAAGCTGGATGATGTTGTCTTTGTGGCGGACCTAATGAGCCCGGGTGGTTTGTGGGCGCACACTGGTATGCTTCGCTCCTTACCCAGACGCGACAATATGGCGCCGGCACTGATATCCTGGAATCCGGGACACGGACTCTCGAACCATCTCCAGTTTGTGACATTCGTGATCTAGAACTATCCGTGGGCTCCTGCTTGGAACCGAGCGATGGACTTTTTTTTTTCCACGCCATGCTGTTGGTATCTCTGGTTCTGCTCCAACTACGTTTTAACAATGTGACGATCTTTCCCTGCTCTGCTTTGCGGATTGCGATGTGGCAGTCATGTTATTGTGTCAGGTTGGGTCCATCACGCGGGCGGGAACCGGGCTCGGATGAGGTTTGATCGCATCGCTGCACTACAGAATGGCTGCTGTCTGGGTTTGCTCTGATATTCCTATTCTTGACGGTTGCGGATTTGGAGTGCGACAATTTGGTGGGCCATAGTGATATGCGCAGGGCAGGACAAGGATAAATAGTGTTTCCTCCGTTTCGATACTTCCTGCTTGCGGGTTTATGTGGGATGTGTGACATATTGTCTTATTTGTTTCCATGCTGGGCTGCTCCTGTGCCTCGTGCACTGTTCTTTTGTACTACTTTTAACGGAGGTGTTTTACGTCCTGTTCATATACGTTATTTGCAGAGGGAGAGGCCGGGGGACTGTTAGAGGGCTCCCCTCCGTTTTTCCATTTCTTTCCTTTCCTTCCCTCGCTTGGGTTCCCTTTTTAGTCTAGGTGGGTGGTGGTTTCCTTTCTCTTTCTTCTAAATCTCGGGTTTCATAGAATGGGCGACAGGCACTCTGCTGAGGGGGAGGCCGTAGCCGGAGGCAGGGGTGCAGGGTGGGGGGTATTCTCTGTTTTTCTTTCCCTTTTTCAGTTTCTAGGGCCTCTTTTCTCTCTTCCTCTGCTTGGCTTTTTAGGTCTCGCCTGTCGATGCGCATGCGCATCGAGCTTGCGAGCCTATTGCGGCTTAAACAACCTTTAACTAAGAAGCAAGGAATCGTGGCGATTCCTTGCAGTGCCCGTGACTTTTAAGCTCAATGCGCATGTGCATTGAGCTTAAAAGCGCGTGCACATCAGTTCCCTCAGCCGCAATCGCCGTCTGTTCCCTCAGCCGCATTCCTCCCGACACCTTTTGAAGTGAAGCTTAGCTTCACTTCAAAGGCCCCGGCTTCTTCACACCCACATGCCGCTCTCCCCGCTCCGCCCCCTCCCCTGCCCGCCGTGTGCATTTCTCCTCCACCCCCTCCCCACAGCAATGCCCTCCGTCTTGTTTGTTAATTTCCTCCAACTGCCCATCTCCTTTCAATACGTTTCCATTTAATCGCCTACCTCTCGATGTCCCTCATCCTCATCTCAACTCATCTATCACTCCAGCTATCTCCTCTTACACATTATACGAATATCTCTCTCTTCACCTCCGTCCCACGATCTCTCATCTCTCTTCCTTTCACCCTCTAATCACGATCGTCTATTCCGTTGCTCTCCCCTCGCTAGCCCTCTCCCCCACCTATTAATCTTTTCTGTTTTCTACGCATTTTCACCCTCTTACGTCTTCCTTTTCTCCCTCGTGCTTCCTTCATCTTTCCTTCTCTAACCATTTTCCTCGTCCGCCTCCCGCCATCTCTATACACCTCTCCCCTTCTGTGACCGTCACTCTCCTTCCCTGCATCTCCGTCGCTCTAAGCACCCCTATATCTCAGCCCTCTTACCCCCGTCGCACCTATTTAATCTCTAACTTCTGTCATGTCTCCCCAGTACCCATCTACTCCTGTTGGGTCACCTCGTGCTCTTCTCCTCTGTCCCACATGTCCTTTCATTTTCCCTCTCGCAATCCCATTTTACAGCTGCTCTTCTGATGTGTTCTCTCCATTGCTGCATGTTTCCTCTTTCTACTTTTTCCTTTTGTCTGTTTCCCTACCCTCGCTCTCCCCAGCCCCCGCCTCCATTTGTCTCCGCTCACTCTCTATCCATTTCTCTGCACGTTTCCATCTCCCGGTTAAATAATATTTTATTGGCAAGACAAATCAGCTAGACATTCACGGAAGAGAACAGGACGAGCTGCCAGCCCTCCAGCCCTCGACTCTGTTCAATATGCCCTGTTCAGTGACGAGGGAAGGCACATGCTGAGGTGCCATTTCTGACAGGGTGGAAATAAGCCGTTCTGCAGGCCTGTGCGCGTTTCCCTCAGGGGAAAGAGTCCGAGTTTTTGTGCCGCGCTATGTTGCCGTTTGTGGGAGACGTTCGCTTGCTGTGGAGCACGATGCCATGGTGTAAATCTACATGATGTCACCCCGTCCTTCCGAATCCCCCCCCCTCACCAGTTTCTCACAACTCAGGGATAGTCGTAGAAATTGAGTTCAAAGGGTACCCCAGCCTGTCCCAGCCTCCCCCTGCAGGAGCCTGCGCTACGCCCCTGGCTCCATACGATTTTTTTGCTACTCGCAATCACTCACCCTCACTCACCCTCACTCACTCACCCTCACTCACTCACCCTCACTCACCCTCACTCACTCACCCTCACCCTCACTCACCCTCACTCACCCTCACCCTCACTCTCAACACCTCACCCTCACTCACCCTCAACCCCTCACCCTCACTCACCCTCAACCCCTCACCCTCACCCTCACCCTCCCTCACTCACCCTCACTCACCCTCAACACCTCACCCTCACTCACCCTCAACACCTCACCCTCACTCACCCTCAACCCCTCACCCTCACCCTCAACCCCTCACCCTCACCCTCAACCTCAATCAGCCTCAACCCCTTACCCTCAATCACCCTCACCCTCACTCAGCCTCAACCCCTCATCCTCACTCACCCTCAACCCCTCACCCTCACTCACCCTCAACCCCTCACCCTCACTCACCCTCACTCACCCTCACTCAGCCTCACTCAGCCTCACCCTCACTCACCCACCCTCACTCAGCCTCACCCTCACTCACCCTCAACGCCTCACCCTCAACGCCTCACCCTCACTCACTCTCAACCCCTCACCCTCACTCACCCTCAACACCTCACCCTCACCCTCACTCACCCTCAACCGTTCACCCTCAACCCCTCACTCACCCTCACTCTCACTCACCCTCACTTACCCTCAACCCCTCAGCCTCACCTTTACTCACCCTCACTTACCCTCAACCCCTCAGCCTCACCTTCACTCACCCTCAACCCCTCACCCTCACTCATCCTCACCCTCACTCACCCACAACCCCTCACACTCACTCACCCTCACCCTCACTCACCCTCAACTCCTCACCCTCACTCACCCTCAACACCTCAGCCTCACCCTCACTCACCCTCAACGCCTCACCCTCAACACCTCACCCTCACTCACCCTCAACCCCTCACCCTCAACCCCTCACCCTCAACCCCTCACCCTCAACACCTCACCCTCAACACCTCACCCACCCTCACAACACATATTGTGTTACAATAGGTGTCACATTTGCGGAAGATAAAACTATCTAGAGATGTAGCATAACGACCAGAGCTGCCATATAAGTCACGTAAATACTAAACATGTTGCATTCCAAATGCTATAGGTGTCACATTTGCAAAAGTTATAACTATTGGCATTGTAAATGACAAAGCCATCAATATAGCAATTTTAACATCGCAAAAAAAAAAAAAATATGTCATTTACAAGACCAATAACTACAACTTTTCTAATGCGATACTTATTGCATTCCAACACCACTCACACACGCAACGCCACTCACACACGCAACGCCACTCACACACGCAACGCCACTCACACACGCAACGCCACTCACACACGCTACGCCACTCACATACGCAACGCCACTCACACACGCAACGCCACACACACGCCACTCATCCACGCAACGCCACTCACACACGCAACGCCACTCACACACGCAACGCCACTCACACACGCAACGCCACTCACACACGCAACGCCACACATGCTACGCCACTCACACACGCAACGCCACTCACACACGCAACTCATCCACGCAACGCCACTCATCCACGCAACGCCACTCATCCACGCAACGCCACTCTTCCATTTGCAAAAAGAAAAATGTCTAACTATTCTATTGCGAGACCTATTGCATTTCCAATGCTTGTTCTTTCTTTTCTTTCTTTTCTTATCTTTGGGATTCCGAGTAGTGGGTGGTTTACCGGATGTTCTTATGTCTCAAGCCAGTGTGGGGGATGTTATAATAGTTCCCTTTTTAGGTACTGCGGGCGTGTGCTGCATTGGGGGGCGTAATAAAAAATTTGTTGTCTATCCTGTTTAGTGCGCATTAGTGCCTGCGCCCCGCCTGCTGTGGTCCCGAATGTGCATATCCTGATTTGTGATATCCCCCACTTCTGGTGTTATTAGATTGTATGACATCGGATCCTGTTCTATCTCTGAACTTTACGAAAAAACAAAACCTCTTTTATCCTGGTACCATTACGGTGCGACAGTATCCTGGGTGTTGATGTGGAATTGAGGAGGCGGGATGTATGTGTTTTGATTTATTGATTTGCATTGACCGTCTCTGTGATACTGGCCAGCTGTGCTCTTGCTGGCCTGCAATTGTATTTGCTTTCTGTCACAATAAAGGTTTTAAAAAATAAAAAAAAATAAAAAAAAAAAACTTGCCTGCGAATGAAAATGTACCTTATCTTCAATGTGCTCTTGTTTATTTATGGACAGAATGTTGCTGAACAGCATATGTAATGTGGAAGTGAACCACGCTTGAACTTTCCACATGCAGCAAAGACGTGCAACAATGACTGGCAGAGAATGCGAACTGGGATTCGTAACAGACGACGCAAATGCAGAGCATGAAACACAAGTTAAAACATTTATGTAAATGTTGAGGATTTCCCATTGTGAATGGCAGTTTGTGTGCGCTTTGCAGATTTAATGCAAAAAAAGAGTTAAGACCGACACGTTGCCTTTAATAGGCGAAGGAAATGTAATCGTATTGCCTCCAAAAAGTTTTTCTACAAACTGATGTTTCTATATTCGGCACAGGCAGCAAATTAAGACCGAAAGGGCTTACGTCATCATTTAAAATTATTTACTGGCCCAGCTGCTATATAGTGCTTCATCCTGCCATATAAATTTCGTAGCACTTTCAAATGCCTATATATTGAGCAACTCGCACTCGAGGAGACTAAACCAGGGTCACAAACCTATCCCCGCCGCCAATCTCCGGTTGAGGCAGTGGACGCCCACCCACTGGAGAAAACATCCAAGCACCTGCTATACTTTAGCCATTGGAGACATTCAAGTACTCCAAAACACCACCAGAATAAAAATTCATGCATACTATCTTTTATCTCTTAAATACATGTTAGTTACAGTTTTCCAGTCAGGTTTGTGCACTATTCATGCTGCTTACCGTTTGGACTTTTGAAAATCCCGCTAATGCCATCAGTCTGTCTCTTCTGAGCGGTCTTGAATTCTTTAAGAGACAGGTAAAGGACCTTACGTAGCATTCTATCTTCCGACCATGGGATGCCGTCACTGTCATCCTAATAAAACGAAAAATAACAATTTTAATGACGCAGAAAGGCGCTGCTCCACTAAGGGCATTCAAAATAACTTTACATTTGTTGCATAGCGCTCTTAAGCCGTCCCTTAACACTGTACATAACATGCTACAATTATCAAACTGAATGTTATTACATGTTTCGACTCTAAAAGGATGGAATGCGAACAATGACCTGTAGATTACTGCAGATGTCAATGACGAGCGTTAACTTATTGAGCAGTTTTGCCTTACTGTGGACTGTGAACATGCGAGGAGCGAAAATTCCACTCCCCCGTGATACAAATACTGATGTGAAAATACCTTAATGATCCCATGACTAGAATTGTAAAGTAAATAAAAGGCAGTTACTGTTACAGGGCAAGCAGGGTGCACGCCAAGGTTTCATCTCCTGTGTAAGCATTTGCAATTTTCTTTTTAGGTCTAGGAATATGGTCAGGTATTGCCGAGTCCCCTCCCCCAAACACCCTGATTAGATAGCAGATCCCAGACCATCTACCCTGTGATCTCCCAACCACCATGGGGTCTTCCCACCAGCATTCATTCTTCCTTCCCCCCTCCCCCTCCCCCCCCCTCCCCGCTCAGATCACACACAAATACCGTCAGAACGTTTTGGGTTAGGTGTCGTAGCAACCCCGGCCATATTTATCTACACACAATACATCATAGAAAATTTGTATTTCACATGAACACACAAACCCCCATAACACTCCATACAGTATTATTTACATATTCGTGGATGGCTAACCTTAACAGAGACTCTAATAGATAGCCATTCCTAACCATAAACTATACATTGTCTCTGCATATCCTGCATTGAGCCTATGCATAAGTTCATGACTAGTCAAGGGATTGGCCGTAAAGGCCTATTGGAAGTGTGCCCAGCTTACCATTAACATGACACTAGTCAAGGACCCGCTGCTACCAAGCTTCTGAGGAAGGCGGAAGTGAGGTGAGCAACTACTGTGTTGTGTTCATAAAGCCAGGAATATACTCTTGGAAGCATAAAGGGAAAATATAATCCAGATCCCCACGTTTATGGCCAACACTTTAATCCATGACAAGTTAATGTTTAGTGACTTACAGAGCAGCATCACTTCTGTATAAAACCACGAAAATACTTTCAGTGCAGACTATGAGACACTTTATGATACCTAAAACGAATGAATGTTTAATACTTGGTATAGAAGACAACCCAAGTTGAGAAAGCTTAAACAGGCCAGATGGGTTTTAAAAAAAGTTCAAAGATTACAACAAGGATTGTTCATTTACATATTACACAAGAAGCCAACAGCCATTGCACCAGTTTCAGCAACCCGCATTTGTTTCCAAAGATGAACAGCAAAACAAAGTATGCGTGTTGTCTTGTATGACATCCTCACATACAAGGTAATTGTTCACTCAGCGTCATGACCCAATTACCATTAAAAAACCAATGTTAAAGGCCCATTTGAATGTTTGGTAAAGTTTTTCATGTAGAGTTGGAAGAAGTATCAGACTAAAGTCAATCCATGCTTTTCATTACAAAATGATATCTCAGAAAGCTCGCTTCCACAATGTTCTCCTTGGGTATCCCTTTGGAATTTAATTTTCAGGACAATTCCCTGATTTTATTTACGATCATCTTCGGTGTATTTGTCGCCAATGGTACAGGTATCTTTGATCAAGTCTTTCTAGTCATTCTTCTCAGATTATATTCAGCCCTTTCCAGTAACTACAAATAATATGAATTAAAAATCTTAAACCAAACAAAAACAAAAGCACATTCACACATTTTAATTTTTTTTTATTACTGTTCAGAGTTGGCTTGGTAAATAAAAAAAACAATGAAATATAACCGCTATGAAGTTATTCTGTAGGCGCTGGCTGGCATATTGAAACAAGTCGCAGTGTCATGTTGCCTTTTTTTTCTCTCCGTTTTGGCCATGCTGCATAGTATTTCCAAAAGGCATCATCAAATGTATAGGGCGCAAAGAAGACCTATTGACTTTACCAAAGCTTGATTTTTTGATTTTCAGTTTCATTCTCAAAAACATGTTTCCCTGGAAGATGGCATTAAATTTGCCTAAATGTGGGAGGTGCAAGAGAATCAAGTTCAGCACATATGTGCATTAGGCCCTTGCATGGCTACACAAAAGAATTAGCAGGGTCGCCACTCCAGGTTCACGATGTGCTCTGGCCACATTTTAAAGACGCCGACAGTGGATAGAACGGCGAACTCATTAGGGAAGCAAAATTACAGAGTCCACATTGGGGTGCGATAGTAGATCGCACCAGTACATGTTCAGGAGATCGTTATTTCAACCGAGCTGGGTGCGCTATTCCTAAATGTGGAATCAAACAAATGTGACGGTATTCGAGAACTAATTTACCGCACAGGCAGGGTGTCATGTTGACACTAATCACGCCATTGATAACTACAATGAGTTAAGCACCCACAATACAGTACAAGATTTAAAATCCGGCTATGACCCTACACTCAAAAGGAAAAAAATATTTGAGCCGGAAACTACATGCGACGTTTGCTGTAGAAAACCAAGCAGAGAAATAAATACTGGTCCGACGAGAAGTGAGAACCAAGGGACAAGTACAGTGTTTCAAGTCAAGCTCACCACAAACTCAATGTTCAGGCATTGTGGTAATTATATCCATGGAATTAAGCGAGTCAAAACCAGCAATGTACATTCAGGGTGATAATGCAAGCCACAACGATTAATATGGGGGGAAAACGTTGCCCAGCGCCATTTTAACCACTGACCACTAGTAACTAAAAGCCTTCTGCTAAACAAGCTTTCATCGGAAACAGCAGATGTAGTAACGAACAACAGAATGGACTTGATAAATGCTTCAGTGGAAAAAGATGGGTAATTTGCTCCAGCAGTTGGTGGGCAGGAAGCGTTCAAATGTAACCGTCTGAGCTGCGTATGTAAAACTAAACCCCCATAAAACAACTCCGAAGGAATGCAAGCTGGAGATAAGAAGTTATTAGCAAACGGTTCGAAGCCGCACTGCTAGTCTGACCCACAGCAATCAGCTGGAAGATGGAGTCAAAACAGGGCACCGGCCTTCCAGTAGGCTATGCACAAACCAAGACTTTAAGGCACGCGGTGGCAAAGTTGAAACCAAAGGGGAAAAAAACGCAAGCCGCTTAATTCCGAGGTCTTAAAAATTGCTTATTGGAGTAATTGCAACGAAAAAAGCAGCATAATTTGGCACAACCGTAACGTGGTTGAGTGGCGGTATCATAATATAACAGCATCACAAATACAGGGTTTCACTTCATTAAACGTACGGGTTACGAAGAAAAATGTATTTTCGGAAATAAATGGCCCAATTCTTAAGGGTTCAAATAATAAGATGCAATCACAAATGAGCGGACCTGCATCATCTCCTTGGTAATAAAAAGGAATCCAAATAAAATCAGTTTTAACCATGAGCACTTTAGTCTTAAAGTTGCTGTACATGCATAGACACAAAATGCTTGAGTAGTCAGAAGCTTACAGGGGAATAGTGTAGATTAGAAATACTTTTTCTTTTGTTCAACCCAAGGCACTTTACATTCCTCCATTTTAGATCTCACCACCACATAGGTTTAGAGGTCAGTTATAAAAAAAACTATTGCCTTTCATACTTAAACACATATAGTGGGCACTGGGTCAGACCTATGTCCTTGTTGATTGGATGACTTTATCTGCCTAATTTTCCCACTTCTTATTCGATGGCCATCTATGGAGCACCTCTGGCCTTTCACCACTCCACAGAGTGCATGCATTTTCTCTCTCTCTCGGGTTCCTTCCCCTCTTCAATTCCACACACTGCTGCTCTCGGTGTTGCTTCCCCAGTTCCATCACTATGCCATTGCTAGTCACACCAATTTTTCAAATAAAAATGTTGCTCCTCTACTCCCTCCACACTCTCCTGTGTGCCCACTGCTCCTTCCGCTCTGCAGTTTTGACTTCCTACCCCCAACCAGCTTCTCTGTTGTGCCCATGTCCCTCTAGGTTATGTTCTTTTTGTCACTTTTCTTTTCAAAATGGGCCAACAGCTGCAATTTGCTTCCGGGTCACTCCATTCTTAAAATACACATTTGCACATCACGTAATTCATTAAAAAAAATAATTTGCAGCTCCACAATAGGCATTAGCAATCTTGGCACAGTAAAATAATATGCGTGCACATGCATGACGACAGACGTGCATGTTCAAGACACCACTCTGGGCTGCCACAGCAGCAAGACATGTGTATACATAACACAATTGTGTACACATCAACGTGCTTTTTTTCTGATGCTATTCAGCCTCTGCAAACTAGCATCGGTAAAGGCATTAGCAAAGCCAATTGATATGCATTGCTTTTAAGAAACGAGACCGAATGACTTTGCCTATGCTTCTTGAACGTTGCAGATGATTGTGGGAAAGATATCCAAGACAAACTTGTGAGTTTTGACATGGCACGTGTCAGTGAGGTAAGTGTGAAATGGTACAGCACAAGACTGCAGCAATTCATGAAGGCTGCACATAAATATCATCATTCCCAAGTGAAAAGTCCTTGTTAAGTAACACCTACAGAAGATGTAGCAATCTGGTTTGGAAGACCTACTTTGGTCAAAATTAATACTTGGAATAGGGCTTTGGGTCAGCCCATGCTTGTTGGTAGGTTTTCATATTGGGAAGCTGTCCCAGGCCAAAATACAAAGCAATACCCTCATACAAAATACAGTTTTTCAAGCACAGTTTTGTAGGGCAATCTGGGTCACAAGGGCTAATTGTGTCCACATAAGTAACAGCTACCTGGATTCCAATGGACCTCTAGTTGTCAAAAATCCCTGGTGTCGGAATGGCTCTCTGGGTGGCAAGCAAACATGGACCCAAAAATTCCAGACATGCCACTTGTCCAATTTCAATTGCAAATTCAGCATCCAAAATTCTTACACAGTAGAGGCCCATTACCTATAGCTCAACACAGAGAAAACCAAAGAGTAGTCTATGGCAGACATCTCCCTATGGAACTGCATCTGGTGGCCAGTGGACCTCGGCCCTCTTCCCTGTCCAGCTCTCCAAGCCGAAACCTTGGCCGGCTGTTGCCAGCTGGTTGCCAATCGCTGTTCCAAGTCAACGCAGTCACACCTGCCCCCTGTTTCCACACCCTCAAGAAAATCTTAAAGTGGAACCCGATTACACGCATAACCGTCACCCAAGCCCAAAAAACCAGCAAGCTGCATTATAGCAATGCTCTATACATGGATATCACCACCCAACTGACTGGAATATTTCAGACAGCACAAAAAGCAGCAGCCAGACCCACGCACAGGATTCAGTCATGCACACACATCACCCTGCACCTCAAAAACATTCACTGGCTCCCCATTCACAAACGTGCACTCTTCAAGCTGAACACTCGCATACAAAGCCCTACAAAACCTACGTCGTGCTCAACTCAACAGCTGCATCACCTTCCACATATCTACCAGACAACTTTGCTCTGCCAGACTCAGCCCCAGAGCCACAGTCAAGCTTTCTCTTAGCTCGCTTCTAAATCCTGGAATGACCTTATCAGTGACAGGTTACGAAATCTCCAAGTCTTGTAGAACAGCAGTAAAATGCAGCTGTTATGCAGCTGTTCAGCATTGCAAGCACAATGGAAGTAGGATGTGACCACACCCAGCAAGGATATCCCTTACAGCCATGTCCACACAAGGCATCAACAACAGTCACATCTATCTTCAGAAATGGGGCCATCTATAGTCTCTATTATTGGCTTAGCAGACCGTGCCACATGCTGTCTAGCTAGATTGATTTCTCTTGCTCTCACCTCGGTGTCAACCCCAAAGATAATGTGCACCATGGAAAAAACCTCAGGTCACGGTGGTCTCTCCAGAGCACAAGTTCATAAAAAGCTTTCTGCCTCCTAAGAGTGGTCTGTCAGATTTAGGGAACAGTAGTGCATAAATAGCCATGTTTTGCATACCTGCACTTTATTAGTTCATCAGTAACCTCTTGAACATAATTTTCCAAGAGGGAAATAACTGCCCAAGCATTTGATTAAGGAGAAGCAAACAAGCAATGGCAAAGCCGATAGGTCTCACGTATGTCAGATCTATTAGATTTGACAATGCTTTTTTAGACATGTTGCACAGCAGCCGGAGGTGGTGTGCAAAATGGCTTAGTCAAGGGAAAGGAAAAACACAGGCTGACTGCATCACAGCGCTTTTGTTTTTAAGCCATGTTGCACTGCAGTGCAACATGTTTTTAAAAAAAAGCATGGGGAGGCAAGCCACAGAAGAAGAGTATGGAAGTGGAGGTGGGGAGAAGTACAACAGACAGTGGTTAGGGGAGTAGCATGAGGGACGAGGGGGAGAGGATGGTGGGAGCAGCAACAATGGAAGGGGGAAAGTAATACGAAGGAGGCGAGGGGGATGGAACAGCAATAATGGACAGCAAGATGAGGGGGGCTTGGAGAAAGAAATAGAATCTCAATCACAGCGTGAGCAGTGCAGGGGCACTAATTAAGTTAAATCAATCTGTGCCTGGTCCATGTGCCGCAGAAAGAAAAGGAAGCAACGCTTGGGATGCGCTGAGTCAGCAAAGCAGAGCTGTTGCGATCCAAACCTTTTAGTATACACAATACGCCTCTCAGGTGAGAGCGCAAGCGCTGTTGTAGGCTCGACCTTAAAATGAGGAAGACCCAAATCAAACAGTGTGATAGATGGACTCAACAAGCCCAAGAGATGGTAAGCCTGCACAAGTGTTTTACAGGCCCTTGCTGGGTGCATCGAGCAGGTGCAAAAAGTGCAGCCACATAGCTGGCGTCACTTATTGATGCTAGCAGATGAAGCTCTAACCATTTAATAGTTTATGGTTCAAGGATGTACAAAAATACAGAACATACCCACCCTTGCAAATGATAAACTTACAAAAGGTTAGCCCCCTCTGGATTTTCAATAAGGCAAGGATTTTTATTAACTTAAAACATAATGGAAGTTAAAATTATTCCAGTCTTAATCGAATCACTGTACAGTAGGCAATTCTGATTAAAATAGACTTGTAAAATATTTGGGTATGCACATGCATTACAGAAACACAGAAAATTAACACTCTGGGAAAATTAACACTAGAGGGGAGCTATTCCTCCGTCCTCCTATTTAAATGAGTTTACAGTCTATGGTTAAAAACGTGCATCATATGGGTAGTCACAGCACAGGGAAAGATTAGCGTTTTGAAACTCCATTACCACTTGTATAGAAACTATTGTTTGCTCAATCAGAAGTTAGCATGAAGTGAAGTTCAGAGTGCACTGCCAACAGCTTCCATGTGTGGATAGGGCTTCTAAAGTAAACAAGACCCACTGCAAGCATACAGTACATTAATATCAATATTTCCATTTCAGTTCATGTAATTGGTAAATTGGCAAGATCACATGTTGAACTTCAGAGAATGATCTGCACTGACGTTTTGTTCCCGGTTTATTTGCACTGGCATTTGAAGCGTAAAAGTGAAATGTTAATACAATAGGGGTAGGTGTTTTGTCAAGCACATGTTGGCCGGAATTTTGTGTGGTCCCTTATGCACTAAACCACGTGTGAAAATATAGCTGACCTGGGATTTGTTCTTTTTTTCTATATACAATTCACACTACTCTAGTGGAGTCCTTACACTGGTTGTGCCTCTGAACGTTATAGGTGAGAAAACAGAGTGGTTCATCCCTCTTTGACCTCTGGAAAGCATGGACAGGTACCTTCATCGCTTATCAGACTGAACATATACAAAAGAGAGGTCTCTTGATCATCACTGAACCAAGGACGGACAGGGGTGATCCAAAGCGGAGGATAGCAGAAGGACTTTCAATATAGTGTGTTGTCCAACTGGGGATCCTCGTTCCTCAGTCAACTTCAGACTCTTTACAAATGCAAGAGGATGACTGCAGGAGAGTATCCTTAAGAAACTAAGTTAATGATTACCCTCTCTCGAACCACCCTGCAAGATAAACTGATTGCCAAGTGAGAGCGGGTGAGGGTCGATAGGAGTAATCACGTTTTTCCATAGATCTCAAACGATTCCACCATAAACAACAACATACTACTTTAGACACACACACTTCAAACTGATTTGGTACACCCTTGCTACACTGTTGCACATCTGGAAGGGAAAAGTAATTTCATAGTACACATGAGCATGAACTCAGAATGGCCTTTTATCTAGTTCAATCACCCACAAACTAAAGAGGTGAGTTGCCCGATATAAAATATGATGAGGAGCATTTTTTTTTTTAAATAAAATCACAAATCATACAGACGATTGGGTGGAAGATTTTAGAGAAAGAGGAAAAACTTCACCCACAAAAGGACTTTTTCACTGAGCCACATCCACCACTGTCTACAGGTGAACTGGCCGTACCCAAATGATATTTCTTTCATCAACTCCAACAAGTCAACTGGGATCAATAGTGAGTTTCAAAGTATTGTTTCTAGGAGCAGATTGTTCCAGTCCTCAAACATGGCAGAGAAGCGCCCCCTTTGGGGAACACCATCTTATCTGGGCAGAATAATTTGTTGGGAGGCAAATGAAATGATGGGTAATCAGGCACTGAATGGTTCACTGAATACTTTTGTGCAGAAGGTGCAGCAAAACTGATGAACCAAGATGGAGAGATGCGTGACACGGCCGTCAACAAATGGACCTCATGCAGAGCCTTAATGGATTTAAAACAGTGCCTTTTGGGCTAGTGTTCTCCGGTGTATAAAAGCAAGGACTCAATCCCTCAAAGCTCCATATCAGGGATACAACACTGAAGGTAGATAATCTCAATGTTAAACACATCTGGAGGCTGAGCCCTAAACTCAAAGTTCTCATCACTGGGTCAATTTACTTCTGGCTGCCCCTGAACAGGAAAGTTTTTTTTTTTGTTTTTGTTTTTTTAACTGTGAACCTGAGGACTTCCCGTCTACTTCTGGGTTTCAACAAGCAGTGCATTCAAGGGAGATTGGAGTACGTTAAAAATTACTATATGACGGAAATAGAGGCCTTAAAAAGACTGCTACCTCCTCACAAATATCAGTCGATCTAGGATTTATGAAACACGGTGACCTCCAAGAATTACATGGTTTTGCTATCAACGGCTATTTTAATGAACCGTTCATAGCAAAATATTAACAGACATTCATCTCTCAAAATGTTCCGACCTTTAGACTGGAGAGACCTTGCCTTTGGAAAACAGAAGTACTAAGTACTACACATGCCTCGAAGGCACAACGTGCCCTGGACAAATGCCATGTGTTTTCATTAGCGTAAATACGGTTACTAGGCCAACGCTGAACAGCTTCATTGGAAGGGCTTGCACATTGTTTTCATTGCATCTAGCGCGCGCCGTGAGTCACTGTCTGGCGCGGCTCCACTTACACAGGGTCTTCCCCGCCCGAACACCTGACCCAGTTGTCGGAGTAGGTGAAAGGAAACTCAGCAATAATGAAAACGAAAAAAAACGCCAAAGACGAAGAATACGTCTGCCCGAAAGTCCCCGACTCCCACACAGTGTGAAATGAGCTGGCAAAATAGCAAAAGCACGACGGCGGAGCCCGCTATGGCGGCGCGGCCACGGTGCGCACAGAGGGAAACCGGATGCGCTTCTAGGTGAGCATTTAGGTGTTTACTGAGCACGCTTGCAGGCAGACTAAGCTGTGCGCGTGTAGTCGGTAAGGGGAGAGCCACACAGGGTTCAAGGTCATCAAAGAAGGCAGGACGAGAGGGCTTGTGGTAGGCACCTGGAGGGCTCATTTATAGAACTGCGACATTTGGGTTTAATGCGCATGTGGAAGTGTAAACCCGATAGATATACCCCGGAAGTAGATGACTCGCTCTGCACCAGTACTTAAGAATGGACTGCACACGGTTACTTTTAGTTCGTCCGTGTCAGAGTGCACCCTGAGGGCAAACAACGATACAGCCCACAGCATACATAATTTAGCAGATAGCCCCACACGTGTTTATATATATAAAAAAAAAAAAGGATGCACGACCCCGGCGTGCGCTCTGACGTAAATCTCCAAAGATGCCGCCATCTTTCACTCCAAACTAACAACCGAAACACAGCAGAAACCTGAACCGACTAGTCTGACCTTCAACTCAACTCGAAGAACAGAAAGGGGGAGGGAGCCGGGGCCGTCTCCTGCGTATGCTTGAACTTCAACTCCCCAAACCCCCCCCCCGCCACGATTTTGCTCAAACCTTTCCCCAACAGACTCTATATACAGTTAGACAAAACAGTTAAAGCGCATAAAAATGAAACAAGTGCATAGACGGCCAGATTGTTAAAATTAACGAGGAAGACGTCGAGATAGTAACAATAATATATACATTTCAACACAACCTAATCCAACCGTTTGTCTCGGTCCAAACACTCCGGTTATCAACTAACAAAAACAGAGTCCACCACGTGGAAACATGTGCCACGCCATCAGCATTCTACCCCGAGTGCAGAGCAGGTCACTTATTCAAGAGATACCAATAAGCAACTATTTGTATTGTAACCATTCTATAAAACAGTTTCGGCAATCGTGATCTCACAAGAGATGAGACAAGGTAACCCAGGGCCGTAAATGATGCCTGCATTGGACTTTAAAACTATGCAGTCTGGGGCCCATCTTGAGGGTCTAGTGCTGACGGCACTACAGCAGAAATCCGCTTCTGTTCACCAGCAGAGGGAAGAGTCTCTTAAGGAAACCGCGTGAGGCCCACTTATGCATACATCTATTCTAAAACTATATTAGCAGGTACATGGAAAATTAAAAATACACTGGAAGGTAAAATGTACATACACAATCCAGGATGCAATTAAATCACACATCAGGCAAACACAGGATGCAAACCAGAAAAGTTTTGTGAACAGAATTTTAAACCGATATGAAATGCATGTATTGCATATACACAGTCCTCTTGCAGAGGGAGGGGGTTCATATTTACAGAAATCTCTTGCCAGGGCACCAGATAAACTTGTAAGAACTCAGGACTCCCCCGTCTTCACGAAGCTCCGGGCTACGAAGACCAATGAGAGGCGGCCTTGTTTTTTTCTTAAAGATAACAGTTTGCAGATCTGACTCTAAACATTATGGTGGGGTCCAGTGAGGGCACGGCTGGGAGATCTTCACGATGCCTCGGGGTTGAGCGATAATCAAAGGACTGCAGAAAGAGCAACAAAGCGACGGGCGAAGCAATATCCCCTGCACACTAGGGAAACGGTAAACATACTTTCCGCAAAAGACATCATCCACGGCACTCCTAAACACTCATCATATCTGACCGCTTGTGAAATACAGTCCAAGCTGAAAACGTTTTTTATATACCAATGGATCTTTACAACTTTCATACATTTAGAGGCAAGGGTGCTGGGACGTTTTTCATGCTGACTGGACTAAAAGTGCCTGAACCAAGTGGTGAGCCGAAACCACTTGGTATAGCTTTTGCTCTTTTTCAAAGAGGATGTGGCCCAGCAGTTCAGGCTGGTCTGTTCCTAAAAAAGCAGGACAAAGTGTGATTGGCATCTCATTACTCTCTGGGCTGGAACAATGGGTGAAATAAATGGCCTGGAATGTGACTCAGAATAATTCAGAGAGGCTGAGATGATCTCTAGTATTCCAGCCGTCATGGGTTTGTTTCTCAGTGTGGGACGGATATTCACAAATGTTGGTCACTCAGTGGGTGCCACGGGACTCGAGCAATACCTCACTGGTGAGGCACAACAAGGCTGAAACCGGTCTGGCATGGTTTGTGTTCCAAATTAGAGAAATATGGTCTGGCACTTCAGGCTGGGCTGTTCTTTCTGGAGCATGATTACGTCCACTTTACCCATTGTTGCTCCCTGCCTGGAGTGGCACACTGGGCAAAAAGTGGACTGGAAGCAGCTCAGAGTAATTAACAGTATCTAAGATAAATCTAAAATGTGATACCAAAAAGAAAAAAAACGAGGTCATGCATCTTACCATGTCCAATCTTGTTGCCACAGGCAAATGGTGGCCAGACTCAGGCCCCCAAGCCGCTACTGCCACTGTGGAGGTCGTAAGCAAATCGGGGAGTTACATTTGATGCCTCCCTATTTTTCAGCCCATAGTCCCTTGAAGAGCTGGCATGTGTTTCAATTGAATAAAATCACTGAGAAAATGTTTTGATTTTCTTCCACTGGTGGCCAAAAAGACAGTGGCATGTGCACTTACAACTTTCAGACTGGACTACAGTAACAGTCTGTATGCTGGATCCTCTAAACAGACTTTCCAAAAACTCCAAGTTGTTCAGTACATACCAGCCAGACTGGTTTTGAAACTCCCCAGACGATTATCTGCCTCAGCAGCTTTGAAAGATCTACACTGGCTGCCAGTACATAGGAGGGTGCTGGTCAAAAATCTCCTGTTAATAGTGTAGAAAATAATTTGTTCTTTTAAGAGGTCTAATTCTGGGTTAGCTCCAGTATCCAAATGAACCACACTAGTGACAATAGTATGTGCTTTAAGAATATGAATGTACAAATTTATAAAAAAACGCACGATATTCTGAGGAGTGTCCCAGCCCTACAGTTTGAGCATAAGGATAGTAAAAGTAGCGCTAACGTGCTGTAAAAAGAGGAGGTTTTCAGGATTTTTTAAAGGAAGGTTCATGGAAAATAGACTGTTGAGAAAGTGGTAATTGGTCCCATTTGCCACCCGCCAATACCATGAAAAGCCAGCCACCAAGTCTTGCAGAAATAACAGGATGGTGACCAGCAAAGCTGCTGAAGAAAAGGGTCTGGAAGGCTGATAGTGCCTAGTTCTTCTTATCTGGTACCGAGAGGACCCCACATATAGAATGCCCAGTCTATGATTGTGAGGGCTAGAGAAGAATCCTCTTTTTGAGTGGTAGTCAGAGAAGTGTTATATTGGAATAAGACGCACTCCAATTTCAAGCAAAGGCTCCATATTAGGAGTAGCAAGCTGTAGGTATTTTGCCTTGAGCATAATGTGAACCAATAGAAATGGACCAAACTGCTGTTCGCTTTAAAATAGAATTCTTAAAGTAATAGTCACCATCTTCAAGTTCAACTTTGAAACTCAACATAAGTGAGCTTATTCAGTTAAAGGCAAGGACGGCACTGGTACATTTGAGGTGCTACTGACTGGTAAATGTAACCCATTACTATACGTAAGGATTAAATAAATCTTAAGGACTTGTTGGCTATACATGTTCCAACACAAGGAGGATGAATATTATCTCTGTAGTCCATCAACATATGAATTAAGTGGAAGCATTCCATAGAAGGATTTGATGTTGAACATGAAAGAAGAAGCAAAATAAAATAAAAAGGAATATTCATCATAAACTGCTTTGATCATTCATTTGGATAAGGACCTCTCCGGTGCACCATTCCATTTATAATGGTATGGACTTGCAATTTTCTTTCCAGCGACCCACAGTGGATGCCAGATGTGTGGCACCCTAGGTGAACGCAGTGGTCACTTCCAACCGATCTTCCCATTTTTGAAGTGTTCGAGATCCCTGCAGCACTCGATATCAGAGTTGCTTCCGCTCTATTGTTTGCTTTCAGTGTTAGACATGTCCAATATATGTCGCGAAATATGTCCTAGTGTATTGTAAATTACTTTCTCATGAGATGTATGTAGACACTCACTCTCTCTCTCTCTCTCTCTCTCTCTCTCTTTCTTTCTCTCTTTCAAAAAAAAAGGTTTCGCCAGACGCCTGCTCCACAGCTATAAATCTCATATTTGCTCATAGAAAACCTTCACTCCCATGGCGAGTTGAAGCAGGGCTAATAGAGATGGGTATACGACGTTTTTCTTCAGCCATTTTGCGGTTACCTTATTATATGGCCACAAAATGGTCTGTTTGCATTGGGGGGGTGGGGGGGGGGTGGACACAATCAGAACTATGCAACGAATGTGCTATTGTTTAATTCAGAACCCTGTTGCTCGTCTGATTAGGTTCTCTCCAGAAGCGTGACAACGCAGCAGGCAAGCCTTCAGCGCCGGCAGTCGATCGAATCGGAGTTGCAGGAGTTTAATCTCTTGTGGTGACAAGGAGCCTTGTTTATAAACATGTCCGTCAACCCGATCCCACTAACCCAGTACAGATAGAAACGCATGGCGTGCAAAGCCGTAGAAAAACACACTGCCTGATTTCCTGGAACAAGGTAGGGACCCAAGTGCTGCCCTTTTCACGCTACGGACGTACGACAGTCGGACAGAAGACACCCAGCCACGGCGAAGTAGCAATTAACCATTAATTTGTATCCAGGGAACCCCTAAACTCGGGTTGCGCCAGTTACAGTGTCGAGCTGCGGAGACCACACCGCGTGCCGCTGCCCTTGCTGCCCTGCCAAGATAAACACTTCATGAAATCCTAAACCCTCCAGACAGTAAATCCCCACAGGTCGAGCAATTTTCGAATTCTGTCGACTGGCAAACTAGACTATAATTCACAAATAACACTTGGCCATTACATATTCACCCGAATCCTTTCTTGGGCTTTATGCCTCATTGCGGTGGATTAAATAATTTCTGACGTCCGTTATAAAGAATAGGGTAAAGAAGATAAATCTTGGCTGCAGCGTTTTACTAAGAAAACAATAATTTTCATGAAGACAGGTGAACTCGGGGCTACGGCCAAATAGCGGCCATTTTAAAAAAAAATGCTTAATGAATTCATGCTATCCTCTAAAGTTACACCATCTTGTACAGAAGTTCTCCGTAGACGACAAACAGAAACCATATCCTTCCTGCAGCTGGACAGCCTGAGCTGGTTATGGCAAAGGGCTTTGCCATTTTGGCTGAGCAGGGTGGTTGACTATCCACTAACAGGTCAAGCAGACGTTTTCCTAGACAGCATCACTAACCAGGTAAATTGTTTTGATGTTTATGTTGTTTGTATGATTGTGTAATAGGTTAAAGCTTCAGCCTTATTGGCTTCAAAAACTTTGTCAACAAGCAAATTAGACTAAAACTTGAGAACCCTTCTAGTTCGGAATCCTTCCCAATTAGCCAATGAGTCTTAGTTGCTGCTCAAATCAATCACTTCAAGATAAACATGCCAAAAACTAAGTTACTGACCTTTCAAAAACGGACCAGCTACCTCCCATCCATCATCAGACCAAAAGATCTCAGCCTACCTCCAATCCCTTCACACTCGGATACCTGAAGGGAATTAAGTTGCAAGTATATCCTTTAGCATAATGAGCTACATCCCGTTTTTCCTCATCTAATTTTCCCTCAAAGAGTAAAAGCCGCCATCAACCTACTATTCTCCCATCTAGACTGCTATCAGAGTATACCTTGGAGACTCTCTCCATGGAATTAAGAAACTACAAAAAATTAACAATCCAGCTGCTAGGCACCTTCTTAAATTTAAGCTCTAGAGTAATAATTTGCCTTTTCTTGCAGCAGCACATGGATTAGTTCTAGATACTTCAAAGCACTGTGTATAATGCAAGCCACAGCTTGGTGCATCTTTTTTCAGGATAAACACAGTACCAGAGCTTTTTCATTGTTTGGCTTCATGCTGAACTATCCCTAAATTTTTTTTTTTTTTAAATCTAAAACTTGAGGAAACAGCTCAGTTCAAATGGTCAAAACATCAGTGTTAATTGTTGCTGCATTAATTATTTACTATCATTTTGAATTCCAGAGACACTAAAAACGTTGCTTGCCCCCCCCCCACACAAAACAAATATTTATTCCTAAACAGAAGGGTAGGTATCTATTTGAGGGACTGTTTTTGTCACACGTCTTACACATCTCTTGCTTATGCATAGCTATGGCACTGCACCATGTTTATAGCATTATTTCCAAACCTCTAGCACCTCATTTAATACATCTTCAATAGTTCTATCTACAACTAGGAGCTTTATCGCCCATGCATTAAAAATAGTGCCCAGTATCCCAAAGCAAATCAGAGTGCATTGGGACCTCATTTGAGGGGTGACACACTATATAAATGTTACAATACATTACTTCATCACCGAGACTGGCCGAACAATTCCTCAGTGATGAAGTATGCCCCCAGCCAGCTGGCTGTTATCTAACAAAAATGTACCATGCAACTGGTAACCTACTGATTGGTCACCATGGGAGGTGGCAGACTATTCAGCCAGTGAGCTAAGTTCTGGAATGTGCTTACAGCGGAAGTGTGAGTAGGCCTCACTTTCTTAAAGTTTAGGCTTAATACCAGCTTCTTACACAAGTAGCTCAGGGTAGAATAAAGCACCTATAGACAAACATATAACCTACAATGTAAATGATCTCAACTCTGTTTCCTCGCTGGAACAAATTCAATAGCATTAATGTGGAAACATAAAAAACCTCTGGAGATAATTTTCGGAGTAGCAGCAATAACTTAGGAATAACTCAGACTTATGCTTGAAATGTCATCCGATATACTTCCCACCTACCAGTTCACCATCTATGATTTGTTTCTTATGCATTTGACAAGCTAGGCATAGCATTTAACCCCGCCCCTTGCGTAATCTTTTAACGGTCAAACTAATCCAATTGGTATGCTCAGCCCATTCAAATAATTCATAGAAAAAGCTGAAAAAGACCAGCAGGTATTTCAAGTGAACCCAGTGTGGGTGGGTTGCACTGTGGAATCTGTAGCTGTCCTGAATAATGGTGATCTAGGGATGGATCTACACATCATGCCATGGTTGTAATAGAACATGGATTGCTACGCTCTTTCCAAATAACAAGGAGAGAATTTTCAGCACCAATTTTTGATGAGGTCAATAATTAGTAGTCCAGTTTCTCCATCACATTTCTTCACTTAGAGTCAGTATTCAAATAGCCTGTTGAGACCACTCACATGTATAGTGCCATAACCAAGACACTAGGATCTTTGTCCACCATACGAAACCTCATCTTTTGTTCAATGTATTAATGACATAACTTTCTTTTCAGTAACTCATTCCACTTTCACTCTGTGATTACACAAGTTTTTATCTTTGTGAAGATGACTATAGAGATAATTTGATGCAAGTTCATGCAGAGGCTGTTGCGATTATGTCCTAAGACACGAGAAAAGTCATACATCTTGTGTTTAAACTGGACAACCAAAAGTTCTTCTTGAATATTAAAAAAACCGCATTTACAATGCAATGGTCTCAGCATCATTAAAGGTAGAGCTATTGGCATTGCTCATGACATTTCTTTAAATCATAAATAAATGGCATTGTCATTTACATTGCCAATAGCTTAATCGTTAAATAAATGGCATTGTCATTCACAATGGGCAACTGCAAGACTTTGTAATGTAAGCCATGCTTTCGCAGTACTGTTGAATTTCATTAGCCTCGCCTAGTGCTATTTTTCAGCCGTATATAGCGCGAGTTTTGTGGAGGTGCACCCTGCACGCTCACACACTGCTCACCCTACACACTCACACACTGCTCACCCTGTGTAATGCGAAAAGACCTAGCTCTGCCCTTTGGCCTGTGTTGTAATCGTACAGTAGGTTGTGAGTAGCTGCGCTTGATTGGTTGAGGCATCCCCTCCTTGCTGCTCCCTTCACAGAGGGCCGGCTGCCTCAATGAAGCTCCCACGTGTTCAGCTGTTCTTTTGCCTCAAAGGCAACGAGAAGCAGTGGATGTATGCTTGCATTTATTCTACCGACATTTAAAGAGCACTTTACTGTACTCTTTCTGGAAATCTCGCTCTTAGGCCTTGCTCAGTGTATTCTCTGAGGCTTGGCTGTAATTAGGGTGGAAAAGCAAAGCAAAAGACAAGCAAACGAGGGTTGTGGCGGGGTATTGAATACCAACAACTGGACTTTCTGTGTGGAAACAGCTGTGTATGAAAATTTATATTTACGCCTTGGCACTCATTTTCCAATGTTTGAACTGATTTTGTGATTAATATCCAAATTGCTTATTTAGTGAAGATGTTTTCCACTAACCACTCGTGTCTAAAATCTTCTAATTTTATTGAGCATGAAGCTCCGATCCTTCTCTCTGCTTCCCGTGCTGGCATGTGTGTTGTTTTTTTACATTATTCACCATGCGAGCTGGCCCCATATGACTAAAAATCATATTTAAGGGCCACTTTATAGACTGTGATAGAGCTATAAAAGCAAGGCGGATGCTTTTTTTCATACAATTATTTAACTTTACACGGTTGGACCAAAATGTGACTTTTCCAAAAATCGGGGACCTCACCACCCCCCTTTGAACATGCAGGGCAGTTTGTCATCCTAGCGAACTCACTTGTATTTTGTTCGTGCTGGAGTTAACTTCACCAGTCGTTGTTTCACTCAGTCTTATGGTGAAATGGAGACGTTGCCGGGCACTGTGCTTGCCAGTAGATTCCCAGTGTGTGAACCTTTTGCATAGGTGTTTAACATTGTGTGCTGAGGAGGTGGCATCGTAGAAGGGCCCAACCTAATGTAAACTGCGTCTTAGTTCTCAGCACCATGGCATTTGGCACCGGCCCCCGAACTTTGTGGCTGCCTGAGTCGCAAGAATCAGTTTTGTTGAAAGCACGCGAAGTAAACACGACCACGTTATTTAAATTACAAAAAAAAATTGTGTGCTTCTCGAGGTGGGGCGAGAGCGGGAGGAAGGAGAGCTGCGGGCGAAGGGAAGGGGGGGCGAGAGATCTGGATGCACAAACAGGGTGGCAGAGGAAAAACGGCAGACAAGACGATCCTCACCAGCAGACGCAGAGACTCTGGAGCCGCAGCAGGATCCACTCGTGCCAGCGTTCACCGAGAAAAAAAAATGGCGGCCGCAAAGATCGGCAAATTCCGGATTCGGGGGCGTGTTCGGCATTCGAAAAAGGGGCGTGGCTAAAAGGTGGAAAGAACAGCACGAACACGCCCCGAATCCGAATGAGACGGAGCTTCTTTCGAGTGACGCCTCTCTCCTCCAATTGCTGGCCTCCGTTTAGGAAGCCAGCCAATGGAGGAGAGACGAGGAGAGAGGTGGGTTTAAGCACCCTACTGAAAGACATTAAATCTCCGAATTCCGGCTGGCAAGCCAGCCTTCGGTCCTCGACCTAAAAAACTACACTTTATGGAACCGTTAAATCAGTAACCTCTTGCCATGAAAGATGGGTGGTCTAGAGGGAGAATCCACAGGATCACATAAGTAGGCAATCAACGTTTTTTCAGCATTATAAGACATAGTATAATAATAAAAAATAAAAAAAACAACCTCTATTGTTAGCAGTGTAGCCAAGGAGTTCTGCCTCATGAAAAACAATGTGATTTTTCAATGAAGCCCTAGAATTGCTATCCACTAACCTCAATACTGCTGGCTTACTGTGAAAATAATTTCAAAGCTCACTGGGAATGACTTTATATTATAAACCACAATGATGCAGAATTCCTATGAGTCAGATTTGAAATATGTTGGGCCTTTAATGTGTGGAATGACTCCGGCCAAGCCCAGGTAGCAACAGTCTGAAAACAAACGTGGTCCTAAACAAACCAGTAATTCCACGGGCGAGTCTAATTTGTGGGAGCGCCACATAAGCATTCTCAACCACTATCACCACTTCTAATACACCGAAAAAGCTGCACCCTTTAGCGCTCCAACCCACGTTAGTTTGTGTCTTGCATGTTTTGTAGTCTGTATACAGTAACCCCATCCAATCGTCCACCAATGCTACCTAAATACCAAGCAGCACGATAAACATTTATACCTGTATTCTGTGATGAAAAACAAAATAAAACAAGCATTTACAATGCAATGGTTTTGCCTTTGTTAAAGTTAGAGCTATTGGCATTGCTCTTGACATTATTTTTATTTATGTTTTTTTAACATAAATAAATGGCATTGTCATTTACAATGCCACTAGCTTTATCTCTCGCAAATGACACACAAACACACACAGAGCCCCCACACACACACACCGAGCCCCCCACACACACAGCCCCCCACACACACAGCCACAAAGAGCCCCCCACACACAGCCACACAAAGCCCCCCACACACACAGCCACACAAAGCCCCCCACACACCCACACAGAGCCTTCCACACACACCCACACAGCACAAGCAGGCAACAGGGGCACACGGAGGCACAAGCAGGCAACAGGGGCACACGGAGGCACAAGCAGGCAACAGGGGCACACGGAAGCACAAGCAGGCAACAGGGGCACGAAAACTGAGGCACAAGCAGGCAACAGGAGCACACGGAGGCACAAGCAGGCAACAGGGGCACACGGAGGTACAAGCAGGCAACAGGGGCACAAAGAGGTACAAGCAGGCAACAGGGGCACAAAGAGGTACAAGCAGGCAACAGGGGCACACAGAGGTACAAGCAGGCAACAGGGGCACACAGAGGTACAAGCAGGCAACAGGGGCACACGGAGGCACAAGCAGGCAACAGGGGCACGAAAACTGTGGCACAAGCAGGCAACAGGGGCACGAAAACGGAGGCACAAGCAGGCAACAGGGGCACACGGAGGCACAAGCAGGCAACAGGGGCACACGGAGGCACAAGCAGGCAACAGGGGCACACGGAGGCACAAGCAGGCAACAGGGGCACACGGAGGCACAAGCAGGCAACAGGGGCACGAAAACTGAGGCACAAGCAGGCAACAGGGGCACGAAAACTGAGGCACAAGCAGGCAACAGGGGCACGAAAACTGAGGCACAAGCAGGCAACAGGGGCACGAAAACTGAGGCACAAGCAGGCAACAGGGGCACGAAAACTGAGGCACAAGCAGGCGACAGGGGCACGAAAACGGAGGCACAAGCAGGCAACAGGGGCACGAAAACTGAGGCACAAGCAGGCAACAGGGGCACGAAAACTGAGGCACAAGCAGGCGACAGGGGCACGAAAACGGAGGCACAAGCAGGCAACAGGGGCACGAAAACGGAGGCACAAGCAGGCAACAGGGGCACGAAAACGGAGGCACAAGCAGGCAACAGGGGCACACGGAGGCACAAGCAGGCAACAGGGGCACACGGAGGCACAAGCAGGCAACAGGGGCACACGGAGGCACAAGCAGGCAACAGGGTCACGAAAACAAGCACAAGCAGGCAAAAGGGTCACAAGCAGGAATTGTAATTTAGACGGGGCTGAAGTGGAGAACGGTCAGTAGGGAAGTAGTGTGGCTGGTGCAGTGGTACCAGGCCGAAAGGTGAGAGGGGCTGTCTGCACCCCAGTTTGGACAGTTTCCACTACCTAACAGGGATTGGTGGGAGGGGGGCGTACTTCTTGCTTGCTTTAGGGCTGTTACTTCGGGGACGCAGTGCACGCTCTTGCCTGCTGCCTGCTGCCACCGGGACACAACAACAGGCAGGGAGAGGACAGAGAAGCCAGAGGAACATGTGTAGACTCAAAAAACAATGCACCAGGCTTATAAGACGGCAGAGCAGCATGTGTGGCATCAAAAAACAATGCAGCAGTCTTACAAGACAGCAGAGCAGCCAGAGGAACACGAGTAGCCTCTAAAACAATGCACCAGACTTACAAGACAGCAGAGCAGCATGTGTGGCATCAAAAAACAATGCAGCAGTCTTACAAGACAGCAGAGCAGCCAGAGGAACACGAGTAGCCTCTAAAACAATGCACCAGACTTACAAGACAGCAGAGCAGCATGTGTGGCATCAAAAAACAATGCAGCAGTCTTACAAGACAGCAGAGCAGCCAGAGGAACACGAGTAGCCTCTAAAACAATGCACCAGAGCAGCCACAGGAACATGTGTGCCTCAAACACAAAGGGCTTATTGCCACTAATTACAAACATTTTAATGAAAGATTTTGGCAGTATGGATGCAACAAATAAATAAACAAAAACTTCGTTTTAGACAGACATCAGATCAAGCGGTGGGTCAAAGAATTTGCTTTACAAACTACTATTGTACAGTAGGATCCGCAGGTCTGCGCACATTCACTACAATTATCACGTAGTCCAAGTGGCCCTGACCCGGAGTCAACTGAATTTCTTGAAGTTAAACAAATCTCAATACTTGAATCACCCACTATTGGAATGTACAAATAACTGTTTACTTTTGTGCAACAATATATTCAATGCAACTCAAAGATCACCATATTTGCAGCATCTATTGTATTTTTAACTCTTGCCAATCACTTAAGCTAGTACATAATGTGTATTTGCAGCTCTTAAGCACTGGCAAAATCAATATGCCTCGGCTCTGTGACTGAGATCCATCAGCTTGGTCACTGGCTTTTTGTAATGCCGTACAGTGGGGTAATTTCCCCTCAATGCTGTGCAATATGGTTACAAAACAATAAGTGTGATGACACGACTGACATGTCATTCTGGTGATATGTGTATCACGACCCATGCAGGTACCTTGTCAAAGCATAGAGATTCGGCTTTAGGCAGACTCCTATTGTTGTGTTCTATGTCTGGAAGGAATAACAGAAAACGCACACAGGTACCTAAATACTGGTCAGGTCATGTCACATGATGGGTGAGGCCTACAATATTAGTTTACATGTTTTAAGCCACCCTTAATTACATAGGCCATGCCTCTTGGATAGGATTCCTTGCAGGTCACCCAAAGCACTGCTCCAAAGAGTGACCGAGGGCTTACCTGACCAGGCCTCCATGTTGCTGCATGTAGATGCTTTCCTTGCCTTCACCCGCACAGATCTCCGAAGCAGAGGTATCCACAGTGCAAAGAACCAGACACAAGTCTGAGGAGGTTGATGGCACCGGATCCACACCATAAATGTACACACAACCTCTCCTGACGTCCTCCAGTAACCAGTCTCCGGCCGACCTAATCAGCGGGAGGAGGGCGGGAACAAACACGGACAGCGGGAATGCCCTCATTTCCGTGGGTACTGAAGGGGCCATGAAGCTGCCTTCTGTGCTTACCACCGCTTGGAAAAAAGTTTTAAAAAACCAGCCACATATACACAACTACGCAGACACAAAAACTACTCGCTGAATCAACATACATGCACCTACACAACTATACACACACAACTACGCAAGTACGCATGCACAAAACTACACACGGGAATCAAAACCCACACACTTGAATCAACATACATACACCTATACAACTACGCATACCCACACAATTACGAACATTCACATACACGGGAACACAGACACTTACACAAACGCACAATACTACAGCCGGTTCAGAAGGCACAGATACTTCGAGGGGTAGTGAACCAGCTGCACTCCATATCACTACAGATTAGTCAGGTTGTAATGCAGGGCTGTCTTTGGACAGCGTGTGTTGTACAACTCGCCCGTTTGTTTCTGTGCATTAATCCAACTAGGATTTCTTGTGTGACTAACTGCAAACGCAGTGATGGGGCCTGCAAGGGACCACATACCTGCCTGTGTAAACGCAGTGTGCAAGTACTGTAAAGGCAGTTAACACCTTGGAAAAATTACATGGGGGTAGCAATCAGCATCCATGGGATGGCTGCCTTCTCCCGGTCATGCCGAGAGAGCGGTCATTCAATGCCTCGCAACCAGCGAAGTGGTGGAAACCCACTGAGATAGCGGCCCCTCGCATGGGCACCGCTCCGAGGCAAGGGCCTTGGGTACTTCTCAGGAGGCGCCGAGGCGGTGAACCTACTCTCCTATAACCACAAATCAAGTTCTGACTGAGCAGCCCTCGGTGGCCGCGTGCAAGAGCTTGCAGGGAGCCGGCCCCCAGATGCAAATATGCGGCGGAGAGGAAGGAAGCCGTCGCACCTCTAACAGACTGAACGCACTCGCCGCATTACTCAGTCTGTGATTTACTCCTCGGGCCGTCTGGCTTCCAGGGTGGGGTGAGGGATGCCTGCCAGTCACACCTCGGATGCCCTACCTTCGGCACACTGGATTACAGCGAGCGCTATCACTCCGGCCGTGCCTGGTTCAGTGAGGCGGTCTGACTCAGCGTGAGGCGGGAAGGGCGCAGAGCCCAGCGGAGCCGGCGGCCCCCTCTGAGTCAGGGGCACCTGTATCAGAGCGGGGCTCGGGGCGCAGGGACGAGGTTTGAGAATATTCAAGCTGTCAGAGGTGAGGATGGGGATCCCAAGGCCGGTGCACGTCAGGATCTACGCGGGATGTCTTTTGCTTTTACTGGCCCTGGGGCAGAGCGTGACCCTGGAGGACATGCAGCAGAGACTGGCATTCCCACGGCTGCTGGGGCAGCCGAACAACCTGGACTTCAGCCTCAACCAGGTAACGCTATCACGCTTCGCCTCGCCTGCTCCTATTATGTGCGGCTTTAGCAGTGCTGCATAGACAACGCTGTCACTGTTACTTCACTCTGAACACCCACCTGCTGCAGTGCGCCGCTGTCCTCTGCAGTGACTGATGCAAGGCACACTCAGCCTTCCATCCCTCCAATGACGGTAAAGTGAGAGACCACATTGCATTGGACAATAGTAACATGAGGTTAGAGTTAGCTATATTGGTGCCGCGTAAAAGTTGCTATGTAAATCGCGTTGGAGCACCTGGAGCAGGATTTGAAGCGCTAATAACTGAACATAATATAGTACTAAAATTAATGTGCTACAATGTCCGTGCTTTTGCGGTCAGACGAACGCCATTACTTCCGCTTGGATATTAGCTATTCTGAGCGTGGTGTCGCTTGGGGGGGTGCGGGGGGGGCGGGAAAAAGACCACGGCAGGGAAAGAAAACAACGGCCGACCTAATCAGCGGGAGGGGGGCGGGAACAAACACGGACAGTGGGAGGGGGGCGGGAAAAAGACCACGGCAGGGAAAGAAAACAACGGCCGACCTAATGAGCGGGAGGAGGGCGGGAACAAACACGGACAGTGGGAGGGGGGCGGGAAAAAGACCACGGCAGGGAAAGAAAACAACGGCCGACCTAATCCTAACCGGATGACGTGGCGGAGGCTCGGCCGGCTGGGCCAATCCCAGCGCGGCCCTGGCTGGAGGCATACGGCTGCTTCCTTCGGGCCGGATCTTGCTGCGGGCAGCATCTCCGGTCTCCCTCACAACACGGGAGACCGGCAAGGCAGGAAATGGCTTCCCCAAGGAAGGGGGAAGCGAAACCACGTCCTCCCGGCCCCGCCCACAACCAGGCGGCGGGCCAGACATCTTCTTCCGGTGTTTCTAATGCCGGACCAGATTCGGGGGCGTTCCCGGCTTTTGGCTGACGTAGCGTGACGTAGCCAAAGTGGAAAAATTCTCGGGAACGCCCCCGAATCTGGTCCGGGATTGACGGACAGAGCCGTCTACCAATGGCTAGCCTCCATTTATGGAGCTAGCCAATGGGAGGAGGGGGCGGATACCCGACCCCACATAGAGATATCATTAGATTTTGCTAGCGCATGCGTACTTCGTACGCATTGCCAAGCAAAACCTAAAAAGGATTAAAACATGTTGCCAATTCATTTTTTCTTATACTATAAATAGTCCTTTTTCTTAAGTAATTCACTTTAGTTCTGAAGCAGACATTTGGCAGCAAGAAAGCTATATAGAGAAACAGATACTTTACCCTCAGTACATGCAACCAGTGCCATCACATTGTAGAAAAGCTATATATGGCCTTAACATCGAAAGTCAAGAGCAAATGCTGAAGCAAGACCATAAAATCTCCCATATTCATTTAAAAGACTGTAGTGGCTCAAACTTAATTTTGCTCTAGTCTAGAATATGTTTATCTTCCTCCAAAATCATTAATGGTCAGTTCTACTGTGATATTAGGCAGCACTCTTCTAGTGGATTTCCTATGTAAGACCAATATTAAAAGAATTTGAAAAAGTTCCAGCAGAGTCTACATGCTCATGTTCAGAACCACTACTAGTGATATGTAAGGGTTATACGTGTATGGCAACTGTATTGTGTACATACTTCAAGGGCCTTTGGAGTCCGCCTTCTTCAGCCATTGACTTATTATCCTCCTGATCCTTCACACACTGGCTTGAGACATTGTCAATCACATCTTGAGTCAACCAACAGTAATATCCTAGCCTCACAGTTTTTCTATTGGCGTGTTGGTGTGTCCTTCTGCCAACACTGGAACGCACAAGAGAAGACTTTACATGTAAAATTAGTAGCAAGAAGCCCGGAAGCACTGGGTAGCAAGCAAGCTGGGACAAAGGCATCGGAATCGCGTGGGCTACAGAAAAAAACTGCAAGACTTTTCTTCTGTAGCACGCATTTTTCAGATGTTTTTCTTTCCCCCATCGCTACAGGACAAACGAGTATTGGTAAAGTCAAAAGGTTTGATATTCGTGCGGCATGTGCCCGCACAATGTGTGTCAAACACACACGGGCAAAGCCATTAGGTTTGACATTTGTTATTTTTGACAAGGATTATTAAAACTGATGTGGTCGTTTGCAAGCAGACCGTGGCTAAAATGCCAGGTCCCTAGATAAAAGTCAGAGCTAAAGTTGCCTCTTCGCACCAGACTTGCATGATGGGTGTCACCTGATTCCCTACAGAGTGAATACTACAGCATCAGATGCATTTGCATGTGGGCTACTTTTATAGCACTGGATCCGTTATGCAATTTTGATACCATTCGTAGGATTTTCTATAGCCCATGATCCATGCAAATCAAATACCAGAGCATTTTCCTGTATGAACGTAATACTATTGGCTTAATCAATAGTACTTTTTAGAGGCCAGGTTCCAGCTCACCATTATACATCAGTAGCACAACAGGTGCAGCGGGGTACATGTGGGGGAAGGAATGTGCCTTCTTTCAGAACACTGAGCACAGAGACAGTCCTCAATCCTGCTGTATATACGGTGACCCCTTCCAAATATATTTTTCAACACGGGTGCCCTGATTAACAGAAATAACTCAAAATGCACTCTTGCGGGGGCCTACTACTTATTTGTCTGGTTTTTTTTTAATTCACAAACTAGTCCAAGAGTACACCGGAGATGTGTGGCAGTTGTAGATCCCTAGGCATACGCTTTGAATTATATTGTGAATTTCCATGTATGCCCATGCTAACGCATTTTGGCATGCGTGTGTGTACATGCATCTATGAATACAAATAACGATGCAGTGTACATGCGCTACACTTGCAAAGGCTTTACCCCTATTTTCCACAGGCAAAAACTGTCCCAACGGGAAAACACTTTCCCTACACCACCACCAAATTTGGGGATATGTTTCCTTTCGATCCCCAACCTAAACACAGATTTACTCCTACCCTTGATAGGAGTACTTATCAGACTGTGTCAGATTGGACTCGGCTGTGAAAAGTTTGTGAATACAAATTAACACCCCAACTGTGTGAAAGTACACAAACTTCACAGGTTATTTTCACCTGGAATGGCCAACTATATAGGGGACAAGATGTACTCGAACATGGATTCACATCAGGACAGACAGACTGACACATAGGAAACAATATACCACAACTCTGGACATTCAAAGATTTTTTGGTTGTGTTTTTTTTTTAAAGCAAAAACAAAAATAAATGTTTGAAAACATCGATTCACATGGTTATATAAACACATGCACTTGGTGATAGGAGTCTCAGACTTAACTGTGAAGGTACAATAAACTGGGAAATATAGAATGGAAAAAATGTGCTTAGGTTTCACGTCTTCTGTTAACCAAGATGTTTTCATATTACTAAAATTATACGTGTCATATGCATATAGGAAGTTTCAGCCAGCCCACTTCTTCCATTGGGTTGCTATTGGGCATTTCACATTTTTCTTCTACTCACTACAGCATAGGGTTATCCTACTTCAGCCACTGGCAAACTTCACTGAGTGGTGGCATTCTTCTCTATCACAAAGAGCATATTCACACAAAGTAGTTCTCTTCTCTACCAAACACTGGTATGGCAAAGTTTGCTTTGTTAGGCCCAAAACATTTTTGATTTTTAGCAAATGTTTCACAAAGCGAGAGCCCAGCAGCGCCTCAAAAATAACGTTTAACAAAAGCCATGACTCAACAAAACAAGCATCAACAAAGCCAAAAGGCTGGCAGCCAACGCCAGACCCACTGGCTTTGTGAATGCTTGTTGAACTAGGGTTGGTGATTGAGTTTTCACCGGCATGGTTTATTTCTCGACAACGTCCAGGTATCAGATGTTCCTGAGATTACTAATCCTGTTAGCAGAACTGAGTTGTGTGTGGGGTCAATTAGTTTATGTTGATCCAGCAGTTATTTGGGCGGAATTTGTTTACATGTAAAGTGGAGTAACCATATACACCGTGAAATTAGTCTACTGTGTTCTCTACCCAAACCTGGGTGGCTTTGTTTTTTGTCCTTTGTATGCATGGCAAACCTTACCTTCGATAGTTGGTGCTCTGTATAGCCGCGTTCACTCTTCTCCATCTTCACTTTGTAATTACACCTTAAAGTCTAAAAAGCGAGTACACTGTTGCGTTCACTTAACTACATGGAGTAAGGCCCACAGTTTACAACCTCTGAGTTCTAAATCATGTGTTTAATACTTTAACTGCAGTAAAAGTGCAATGCCCCAGTTCTGCAAACTTGACCAATTGATTTATGCCACACACCCCAAAATGTCAAGTGTAGACAATCGAGAAGAGCATAACAATGTGTACAGCACTTCTGAGCCAACAAGCTGTCTTGTATTATTTTAATGAAAGCACAGGCCACGGATTTCATATTAAAAGATTACAGAAGTGTGGCGCATCAGCGCGTGCTTGATAGCTAGTCAGTGGCTTGCTATGGCTTTGTATCAGTCAGACACTACGGTCTACCACGGGCAGCACACTCACGTAGGAGACGAACGGACTCCCCACAGAACAGCACGTGTGCACGACATTCAGTGCCAGGGGGGTTGGAGGAGCAGCAAAAAGCTTGCCACCAAGAGTTTCTCGTGCCAGCTGGACACAAGCCAAACACTGCCTATTCTGTACATGGCAGATAGCTAAGCTCCCGGACCGATGCTACACCATCATAGCCTCGTGGTTTCCGCCAACCTGGTTGTGGGGGTGAAAGTGAACCACAAAACTAATATCGTAAATGTGTGACGAGTGTTGTTTGCTCCGGTAGCGGCGTCTTCTTAATAATTCTATTGTTTGGGAACCGGTCTTAGCAGAAAATACGTCTTCATGCATATGGAACTTTCTTTGAATTTTGTACGTCGACTTTAGTTTCAGAATTATTACAATGACCCACAAAGCACCCCACGGTGTTTTCGCAAGCTTGGTTTACTCGGAGCAGGAAAGACACGGCAAGCGTCCCAAGCTACCTCAAGTACCTCTTGAATGCGAAGTGTTTTGGGCCTGCACTGGGGTTTTATTCGGTTATTTTTAATGGGTGGCCACCACCTACAAGGAAAGAGGTTACTGCACTGGCTCCAACATCCCGGGAGTTATTCAGTTTACTCTGATAATAAAGTTCAGTAAGTTACGTTTTCCTTCGGTACTTCTCTTTATCGGGCTTTCACGTGTATTTTATGTAGGCGTTACCCATGTACTAATTGCAGCTTACAAGAAATCCTCGGGGGAATTGCTCTTCATGGGAAACCAATAGTTGCAAATAAACCTGAATGCCATTGAAGGAAACAAAGTCTTAGAAGTTTAAGACATACCAAAACTAAAAACGTTCCCTCAAGCCTTCAACGGGGCTGCTAGAAGAATTTGGAACTCGTTTAGGTTAAGAATTGAGGCAAATTAAATACATTTTAGAAAAACCTAAAACGTGCCTGTTTGACCAACATCTTTCGCTCAATCTCATTTTACCCTGTCATCTCTACACTACTCACTCACCTATCAGGTTAGTTCTCTCCTCCTAAGCTCTTCCTAACCTGCCTTATTTCACTTTCTCCAGTTTCTCCTTTAATGCTGTTTTTCCTTCCCCGATGATGCCTCCTGGGCCTTATTGCCGTTCGTCACTTCACATTATGCATCCCAATAATGTATTCTAAATCAGATAATATTCATCCCTTCCCATTCCGTACTACACCCTACTCTCCTCTGTGTCTATCATTTGAGAATTAAATGTGTCTAAAGTTTTATTGACTTCAGGCCTTAGCTTTCTTGCTTCTGCAGGACTGCCAATTCGTGTACAAGGTAAGTTAATTGTTATGTTACATTTCTTTATGCCCCCCATGCGCTCCTGTGCTAACTGCTTGTGCTTGTTATTTCCTGCCCTAGTTATAGTTACTGCTGGCTGTAATTCAACCTCCAAATATCTTCGGTTTCTATGCAACATGATGTAAGGCTGCATTGCCGCTGTTTTCTGTGCAGTGTGCACACATTACCATAAGTCAACTGCGCTTTACAAGAATGCATAAAAAAATTAAATACTGTGCAGGCCATCATTTTCCACAGGGAGCAAAAACCGACCAACTGAGGTCAGAACACTTGTCAGACAAACTGGTTTATAGAATTCCCTAGAGGGAGCTTTGCTAAATTACATTTTATCTTTAAATAAATAAAGCCTTCTACTGCTAAGCGGTTTAAGTAGCCAGCACTGATCAGCAGTCCTTTTTAAGCTTTTCAAAATTCAACCTCTCCAGCCTGTGAGTTTGTAGCCTCTTCCTTATCACCCTTGAGGACACAGTCTTGCAACAGGTTTTCAGGAGAAAAGGGGAGAATGGATAACGATAGAACATGAAGGAACACTTCCAATCCAGACGGCAGTGCACCCGCAAACCTGTCTGAAGGGGAACAAGTAGCAAGAGTGCTGTTAAAAAGGATTGCTGAGCCTCAATCCCTGGATCATTATTCTGAAGATTTGGGTAGATATTCTGCCCCATTAAGCTCTTAATCATGTATTTAATCTTTGGTTCTGCGGTGGTAATTTATTTAGGTGACTGTGGGCAATACCTCATCATGCAGACCTTCCAAGCTGTCCGCCTATTCGTAAATACTCCTTTCATAAGCAAGATGATAGAAGATCTTGTGTACATGCAGCTGCAAATCTATGTGGAAACTCCCCAAATGAGAGTATGCCACATTTTGGGTCCAGCCCTGAACATGCACAGGAATCCGCACAAATTAATATTAAAGATTGCATCCTGAGAATGTGTTTGGGAGGTTGGTGGGCCACCAAAATGGCCGCACACTAGTGGGGCTCAGTAGGTTGTGAGGTAAAATCCGACAGAATTGTCCAACAGGCAGCAGTTGGCATGGCATTGAACTATGAATCCCATTAGTGGAAGTAGTCCCAGGACAGTAGAAGACCAGCGTCACACTACAGCAATGCTGAGGAACAGAGGGAGCTCCTATGCTTGTGCATCTCCCCATAGGTGGGCTGTTGAGTTAACCTAAATGGGCTGTTATTGCTCGTGGGCGGTGAATTACACGCCCCGATGGGTCACATTGCTGCCGCCTGACTTAGCTTTGGGGAGGCCCACCGTGACTTTGTGCCCTTCTGAGGTGGGCGTACCTTTGGTTTGGGCTTGACCTGGGTCGCATGACACGGTCTTGGGGCCTGTGTTGCTGGAGGTAGTCACCATCCTGATGAATGCCATAAAAGCATTTTACTTGGTAGAGGGGAGCTTGATTATATATATATATATATATATATATATATATATATATATATATATATATATATATATATATATATATATATATATATTAAAAAAAATCGGTGCTGCTTGGTCTGGCGATACCTTTGGGGGACATTTCCCCACTCTACCTAACCAAACCCACTAGAATGTAAGCATATAATTAGGTTAACTTCTGAACCATCTTATCATAATCCGGGGCAACCCACAGGAATGCATCCTTTCCCTGCTCTTGTTCCCCATTGCACTAGACCGATTGGCCTGCTTTTTAAAACATCATGCGAGATGTGCTGGAGTTTTACAGACTATACATGCATACGATATAGTGGTGTACATTTGGGACGCACAAAACAATTTCTCATTTGTTATCTGGAAATGTATCCAATTTAGTTTCCTATCAAGCCTGGATACAAATTGGGTCAAGTCCTTACTCCATCCAAACAAAAATTTGCTAGAGTACCCTTTGGAATACTGGTCCGAACCAGTCAAGTACTTGGGTATGTGGGTCAGCTGTGAAGTAAATCATTACAGCAATTTCTGGCACGGTCATCTCAAAACTGGAGTCACTAATACAATGCTGGTTCTTGTTGCTGTTGTCTCCGACAGGTAGACTAAATAGCCTTAATGAAAATGGTTGTTTTGCCCAAATTCATCCACCTCTTTAATAATATATATGTATCACTCCTGAAAGTCTTTTTTTTTTTAACCAAACTCCGATCTTTTATGATCTCAGATCCCGCTTAGGCGAGAAGCCGGCTGAGGTTCAAATCGGAAACCTTGATTTTACCAAAGGAGAGAGGTGTCTCTGCTCCACCAGACTTAGAGCTCTAGTACTAGTGTGTTCAAGCGTAATTTGCCCATTATTGGAATCCCCGCCTCCAAACTTGCAGCACACAGCAGTTGAAAAATAAAATGCCTCACCATTACCGCTCTCAGCGATATCAGACTAGCAGACAACCTGTAATAGATCAGCATTTGATGCAGTGGCTTGCAGTGTTGGTATGGCGGAAACTGGGCCTTAGAGTTGCCCATGATCCATTATAACACCAGTCCTGCCACTCTTGCACCAGCCACAATACCTTTAGGAGAAGAAAACTCTCTCAGACACATACATTCGCTCAAACTGCTGAGGATGGGCGATCTCACCGCGAATGGAGAATTAATTTCACCTTCCCAATATGTAGTGGTGAAGGGACACATACCACTAGAGATATTCTGCAATTACAGATTGCGTTTGGTATGGAAGGCAGTTTTGCCTACCTTTCCAGGTGAACCTCCACAATCTAAAACCATAGCATTACCTTTCGAAATTGCATCCACTAAACGCCTCGTGCCAAGGCTGTATTCCTCCATGCAATCTGAAATGCCCATACCACAGTCCTCAGCTTGGGACAAACTGAATAAAGACCATCGATATTTTATACTGAGGGAGGATTGGTCCTTCTGTTGTGCTCAGCCCCGAAGCCCCGACACCCAATACTCAATTGAGGAGAATTAATTTTAAGTTCCTCTATAGGATCTGTCACACTCCTCTCAGCCCTATAAAGAGTAAACTTAAGACTGATTATAGCTGCTACAGGTGTCTCACCATAGGCTGGCTTCATGCACTTAGCTTGGGCGTGTCCCTCTACCAACCAACAACTTCTGGTGGAAAGAGTTTGATACGTTTTCAAAAATGGCGTAACACTGTTCAACTAGACCCCGGAATCGGCCTTCTGGGACTGTTCCGTCATGTTCCTGCTGTAGGGCGGAGAATCACGGCCCTGGCCATTTTACTGGCTAAGAGTCGAACGGCAGGTCACTGGGGGCGCTGTTGCTTCCCCACTCCGAGAATACATTCTAAAATATGTGGTTTACCGTCAGGAAAATTTCAAAATGTATGCTAAAACACCGCCCTCCGATTCACGTCCACTATGCTCTCTTTAGACGGCACCAGCATGCAGTCGGATGGGTGCATTAGTTTTAATAATGCGGTCCTGCAGTGCTCCCAACCACTTTGGTATCAGTGACTCCTCGTGAATGCAGACTTTATACTAGTGTCCTTAATGCTGAATTCAATAAGTGAGGGAATACGTCGTTTATTATACTGCTGGCCAAACATCACAAGGCAACAAAGCGCCTTACAGGAGATGGAGGCAAACACGGTCAACACCAAAGCTAAATGAGGATATGCACCACCCGAAAATAAACAAACGGATCACTCTCAATGCAAATAAAACTATCGCTGCTTGCACGGATACTTGCGCTTGCATTAAAGATTCACATATATTCAAAGTATCTAGGCAAATGTATAGGCTGCCCACGTGTTCCTTCCACATTTAGACGAAAACCTGCTTTCCAAGGAGGGCTTGCCGCTACATTCTCAAAGTTGTTGCACTGCGATTGAGAGGTGGGTGTTGTCCACCACTATGACACTATTTTAAAAAACTCGGAAAAAGAAAACGTTTGATCAAAAAACTTCCGACTCTAGGGTCCTCAAGTTGCACACAGTTTTCCGCACATTGTGCATCAACTCACTGAGCCACAACTTCAACATTACAAGTTACAACCTTGTTTTTGTGTTCAATCCACGGTGAAACGGAAGGCTGGAAGTGTGGAAAGCTGCTAAATCTGAAAGGGGGCCGGGGAAAGGAAGGAAATAATAAATACCGTCTCAGCGCTGCACCTGTAGGCCTGTGTGTTGAATGGCACATTTAAACATGGCAACTGAAACAAAGCACAACAAAAACAAAATGCATCGTGTGAAACTAGAGGACGAATTCAGTCATCGCAAGTGAAACAAAAGGAAATCGCCCGAGGTTAAAAATACACTCGCCTCCTCTCAAGAGGGGGGGAACTAGTCCGAAGCCAGGCGTGCTCGAGAAGCAATTAGCAGCCAAAAGGGAAGTGAAGGGAGGCGGGCGGGGGCGCAGCGGATGAGGGCCCAGGAGAGACACTAAATCTGTCACGGTAAATAAAGGTGCAGCGCTGCCAAACTCGGCTTCTGGAGCCCGGCACCGCAGCCGCCCGGCCTGCCAGCAGCATCAGGGTACATAAATCAGGCACTGACTGCAGCACATGAGAACATGCAAGATGCTGCTTGTAACCTCCAATGGCAGGTAACATGGGTCATCAAAGGCCCCTCAAGGATACGGTGAACCCAGCGACTCGGACTGCCGAAAGGAGAGGATAATCGAGGCATCCACCGTATATAATAAGAACAAGGCTTAGGAGGAGAGTCCGAGGCAGTAAATGAAACCTCCTCATTCCCTGGGAGGGCCGCAAGGTCCGAATTGTGATACCATGGCTTCCGACCACTGGAATCAACCTGCTGGTAAAGGGTAACTCCTGGAGTCGGATTACTGGCCCCATTAAATGGTCACTCCTAGTTGGACCTCAGTCTCCTGCTCAGCACCTAAGACTACGCTCCATCAGCCCACCGTCTTTTCTTTAATTTTAAGATATTTAATTATTAGTGTTGGTCCAGTCCCAACTAGTCTCCAGAGAACATTTTTTTCTGGAGCAAGATCACAGAACCGTATTATAAAAAATACAATAAAAACAACTAGCCTGTAAGAGGCTCGGGCCGAGGTCACTGGGACAGCACACCGCACAGGAAGTTTTAACAAAGACAGCTGGTATAGCTCGTCAACCCTTGCGTGACAAATCACACCCTCACGTTACTTTTAACACCACCCTTCCAAAAGCCCTATCCAACACCCACTAACCTGCTTTCTGCATCACATACATTTGTATCCTGGGCCATTTATAAGCATGCCCCCTTCAAACTCCTGTCTCACACTAGTTCCAATCCCTTGCAATTTACAAGGCATGAGAGAAATCCTCGTCAATTGTGTGGAGTATAAGAAAACATTTACATTATTTACATAAATAACGGCAACATAATTAAATATAATAAAAACAGAAACATATTAATATGTATGGGGGTTAGAATTGCATTTCTCTTTACTTTTGCTTACACCCACTAACTACCCATTTGATGCCCTCCATTTATTTATTCAACATCTTGGCATGCCTGGTCCAGTTAATATTTATAGAGCAGAGCAGTGCCGTGGGAGCCTCATCCCTAAAACAGTTATGTATGTTAAGCAACTGTCTGTTACGTTGAGTTAAACCTTATGCAAAATACATCGAATTCGTCGTTTTTATTGCTTTTATTTCAATTCGAAATGTAAATGGCGCAGGTGAAATAACCTTCCATTTGACGAGCCTGATGGGTAAACGAGCCCGAAAGAGCCACATGCACATTTCCCCTGCTCCCAAACTCTCACCCCCCGCCCCCACATCCCTTCCTAAAAGAAAAGGCACACAATTGCACAGAAAGAAAAAGGTAACCTCACAGTTCGAGTTGTGGTGAACGGGGTGCGATTGTGACACACGAATGACGTGCCCGCTGTTGAAATGTGAGACAGACCCACTGTGGGTACCTGGTTTGAAATCAGTTAATCCGGCAAATGTTCTGGCCCTACCCACAAGATGGCACTGTTGGAACAAGTTCAGAACCGAGAGGTATGGGCATCGGGCGTGCTATGCGAATAGTACCATGAAGCGCTACATAAACATGAAATAGATTAAAAGATGTGGCCCTTTTGGTAGCAAACAGAGGTCGGAACATTTTTTTAAAAAATCCTAGCATCCCACTTTTTACAGTAAAACATTACAATTCAGTATTCTTTAGTTCCTTTACCTCTCTGCCTGAAAGAGGGGCGCTTAGACTAACTAGTATTGTATTTACACGGAGTTTCATATCCCTACACAGTGCCAACCAAATAAGATGTGTGGGATGGTAGCAGCAATATGTGAAAGTGCAACGAATGGAAGCGCGGCTGTTAAATGCCTATAGAGGTAGTGTTTTTAAGTGGATGAGGACAATAGTTGTGCTTTTATAGCATTTTGTCTAACTGACTTTGAAGCAAAAAGGCGTGATGGGGACGTTTAAGCATTAGATGCTAGTGTATGGACAGAAGGAAAGTGTGCAAGTGAACTCCGGTGCACAAGGGGAGTGTTTTTGTGTTGTGTGTGTATGTATGGTGAAAAGAGGCTGTGCAAGGTATTTTGTAACAAGTATATAGCTTTTTTGTTGTTGTTGCTGGTCCCGACCTGAAGGAGAATATGAGGTTACGACAAGAGATACAGATTCAGGCATTGGGATTGGGGAACAATGGTCTAACCCAGGTTTAACTGGATGAAAATGGTGCTACAAATCATTAAGTTGGTATACATCGGAATGGATTCTTTGTTAAGTTTTCTGCAAAAAAGACTTACTTGTCTTAAACTAACAAACAAGCCCCGATGAAGTACAGTTTAACTGAACGAAACATGTTGGCTGCAACCTGGGCAATGTTTAAAAGGAAAGAAAATATATTCTAAATAAAGAAATTTGCAAATAAACATAAGGAATTTGGACTTTTTTGTGGGTGCACCATCCTGTGTAGGTTTAGTCATCTCTGCTTAGTAGTAGTGTCAAGGAACAACTGACACCTTGGATGTAGTGCACCAGTATTCAACTTGAAAGGAACTGTGTGGCAGGTGTGGTTCCAGGAGTCCGGTGTTGATTATAAGTATATAGCTGTACCTGTGCACAGTATGAGAAAAAGAGCCAAAAGAGACACAGTTATGCATGCAGATACTTAACTAGCTTTGGAAGGATCTGTATCATCAGTCATCACCAGATTGAAATTGGGGCATACCAAGCACTCACAGGTCAAGCAAACAACACCCCTTGCATCAACTGTACTATGTAAGTCCTGATGTTTAGAATGCAGGGGCAGAGTGCAAACCCATAATAATAATGGGCATTATACAAGCAACCACAGCAATGTCCTTTTGGGTTCACTGTGGAGTGACAGAGGAGCAAACATTACAAGTCCTAGACAAAGTATATGGCATTGCAATCCAACTCGATGTACCGCATGCAAGCGCTTCTAGCATATGCCTGTAAAGTCAATACAGGAACTACAGAGGGAAGCATGTAGAAATGAGCATTGTACTACCAGCCACGGTACATGCTCCCTGGAATGTATCGAGCGTGGCAAAAGAGTAGACAAAATGCCAATAAGACAAAGAGAATGCTGGGAGGAACGAACCCAAGTAGGAGGAAGCAACCACAGGAACTGGAAATTATACAACCAGCCATGGTATCTGCTCTAGGGAGTCTAGCCAGGAGCGAGAGACAGCACTCCATGGGACCAGTTAAGCTACAATAAACAATGCTAGATAAATTGAGGAGTCTACCAAGGGGGGCAGCAGAGCAGCCCACATGAATGGCAACTACATAACCAGCCATTCAACATGGTCTGAGGTGTCCTACCAGGCGTGGCAGAGAAGAAGCCCAGGGAAAAGAAACACACTCTGCTGCAGCTGAGCAACTTGTTTGAATGATATTATGTAACCAACAATGGTGTAGTAGCCCAAGAAGTAAAAAGGCACCACAGGTACAGGATGGCACCGTCTAAAGTAATGGCACTCTGGAACATTTTCTCAGGGGCCAAAATGTATGGTCTGGAGTGTGACCGAGGGCCATATTGTTGCCAGCAGGGATTGAGGGAGTTAAAAAAAATGTTTATAGGAGGGATTGTGAGAATTGGGCACATTTATGTAGTTTCGTTCCAGGTCCCCTTCTCTAAAATAGGACACTATCTTCTTCAAGAGGTCAAGATCTCTCTGGACATTGAGTTTATCAAGGGTAATGACTAAGTTTCAGTCCCTTTACAGCCTCCCGGCTGTAGCCTTTACTGTTTGCTATCACCAGCCTACCTTAAGAAGTCATGTGTGCAAAGGGAGTACATTCGTTACATTACTGGAATTAAGTAGTATTAGCACACAGATGGTAAATAATGGTCTTAACAAAGAATGCAGTCCATTAAACTACAATTAAACAAAACAAGGGGACCCGATAGGATCGCTTCGGACCGCGGTTAACTAATTTTTATGAGGAACAGTGGTCCTAAGCTTAGAAAAAAAAGTTCGAACAGATCCAATTATAGACCACAATGAGTGCTACAAGTTAAATTCCGATGTCCAGCCGGACATGGAATATTTATTTCATAAATGTAGAAGATTTTTTGAAATTAGAACACACAAATAAAGAGGGCACAGTCCTGTACCCAGTATGAGGGAAAGAAAAAAATCAAGAGAAAGGTAGAAAGCAAATTACATTTTCAGGCAATAACTTTTTGGAGCAGAACGTGGCTTGCATCTTAATACATAGTACTGCAAGCTCCAAACGTCAGTGACAGCAATATATTAACACAATGGTACAATTGCGACACTGTGTGTGAAAGTCGACGTCTCGATCCCTTGCCCCTATACTAGCGGGATCATCATCAGGACCAAAAATAATTGCCTGGTTATGTGAATAACGCCTTGGAGTGGCGCATACTTGAATGCCACCATTTCTGTGTCTCAGAGTAGAGTTCAATTAAAAGCGGGGGATCCTGCTTGTGAGGGTAAAAGCGGGTTCAGTTAGGGGGAGGTTGCTTGTCCGTGGTGCAGATTGGCACAAGTTACGGCGAATCAGCGCTTCGACCCACGATGGGGTTCCTAGCGTAGCTCCGATGAGTCTCCTAACGCGATGGTCGAGCCAGTCGTACACAGTAGCCATCGCGTCAAGAGACTCATCGGAGCTACGCTAGGAACCCCATTGTGGGTCGAAGCGCTGATTCACCGTAACTTGTGCCAATCTGCACCACGGACAAGCAACCTCCCCCTAACTGAACCCGCTTTTACCCTCACAAGCAGGGTCCCCCCCTTTTAACTGAACTCGACTCTGAGACATAGAAACCGTGGCATTCAAGTATGCGCCACTCCAAGGCATTATTCATATAACCAGGCAATTATTATTGGTCCTGATGATGATCCCGCTAGTATAGGGGCAAGGGATCGAAACGTCGACTTTCACACAGTGTCGCAATTGTACCATTGTGTTAATATATTGCTGTCACTGACGTTTGGAGCTTGCAGTACTATGTATTAAGATGCAAGCCACGTTCTGCTCCAAAAAGTTATTGCCTGAAAATGTAATTTGCTTTCTACCTTTCTCTTGATTTTTTCTTTCCCTCATACTGGGTATAGGACTGTGCCTTTTTTATTTGTGTGTGTTCAAATTTCAAAAAATCTTCTACATTTATGAAATAAATATTCCATGTCCGGCTGGACATCGGAATTTAACTTATAGCACTCATTGTGGTCTACAATTGGATCTGTTCGAACTTTGTTTTCTAAGCTTAGGACCACTGTTCCTCATAAAAGTCCATTAAACTACTGCCTCAGGACCCAGAGAAAGGCCTTAAGAACTCATTTGGACTATATTTACGTACCTGTAAACATCTGAAGCACTTAGACACAGGCTCGCTTGAATTAGTGAGTGCTATAAAACACATCAGCAGGATACTCAACAAAGTGGGTACTTCAAATCTCTTTAGACATCACAACCCACCACCAATGGTACTAGGGGATTTGAGAGCTATTCCTAGCTTCACCATTTTACCAAAATATGCTGGCAGTAAACCGTATAAAAAATATCACCAGGTTACTAACATAGTGGCAGTTACATCATGAGGGCAGACATTAGACCTACACATTAAAACCACCCCAACCCAAGTGGCGGTGTTGTGAGTAAGTTAGACACTGTGGACCCAGAAGGCGTTACTTTTAATCGTACCTTCCCTCTTGTGACCATATTATACACTTGGGAAATCACTTTTTGAACGTTTTCCTGAACTCCTGTCTCTTGGGAGTACTTATAAACAGTTTAGCTTAAGTGAATACTAAGAAAACTGGACTGGAACCCAAAACAAGTTTGATGGAAACCAAAAGGGAGACAGCAGACAGTCTTAGTTTATTCACTAAAATGTAGCACAGGGGGAAAGTTAAATCATGAAAGGAGCAGTTGTGTACTTTCAACTTGGGTATCCTATGGGCCAAAATGTTTGAGCTTGAGGATATAATGTTAACTCTTTGACTGTCTCCTTAGCTACCCAGTGCCATTTTAATTCATAAAGTATTAGGATTTAATCAGTTTCATGGGTAAATGGGATAGTAGCCAGGTAACTACCACCTAAACCACAACTGCCCATAATTTATAAAACACCCTAACAAACAAGTACCTTACCTTCGGAAACACCTGATCTGGTAGAGAATAAATATATCTAGCAGCAGATTCCTTACCTGTGAATTTCCCCCAGGCATCAAACTGGATCCAGAAGATTTTTGTGCTTAATGGAGTGCTATACAAAAATAGCACACTATTTTTACTATTTAGTCCTGCTGGTTCTAAGCCTCTTCGGGGTGTTTTATTGTAGATGTTTACAGGCCTTCTTATTAGGGGTTACACAGCCCGCATCAATTTCCTTAAAGGCTCCTCCTGACTGTCAGTGATCAACTGTTTGACAAGGAGGCCTGCATGCTTTATAATCAGAACCTCTGTGGTAAAGGATCATTCACCTAAGAGCAGTCACAACAACTAATGGGAGTAGGCAGCTTCAAACTGAAGGGAGGTGTCTAAGTGAGCCTATGAATTACAGAATAAAGGAGAAGCAGGGTGTGGGTGGAAGAAGGATGCGAGTCCAAGTGTACGCGGGCCAAAGGTTCAGGGGCTGCTCCTTAAAATGTCCAAAGGGAGAAGATAAGACAGAAGGACGCCCTTAACCTCTGCACCATTATCCTGAACTACAAACGTAGTTCCTTGCGGTGAACAGAGGCACAAAAAGAAGACCCTGGTGCGAGTGAGAGGCCATGTGTGGAACGTCTCTACGCTGGGCAGGGGGTAATCAAAGACGACAAAGATCTGCCGAAACGAAAACAGTCGGATAGAGAGGAAAAATACAAATAGACACGCTAAAACCAGACACATTTTCAGGTAGAGTGGCTGCATGTTCTTGAATTATATTCATGCAAAGCCGTTGTTGCCAAAAATGTGACCCGCTATACCTAGGCACGGAGTTCGGGCTCCATACGAGCTCATGCATCAGCTTCCCAGTAGTGGCACCGCTGCCATGGAGCGCCAGCTGGACGAAGGTTTACACTACTCCACTGTTGGGCAGTGAAACCCGAGACAGCTCTTCACAGCACGTCAGCGCCGGGGAGCTCGGTCAGCCGGAACACAGCGCGCCTGCTCGTCGAAAGTAATCACCCCCCACCCCCCCCCCCCCAAATAGTCAGAGCGGAAACAAATCATAAGTCTTAAAGAATATAAAACAATTAAATGATTGCTGTTTTCCATGCGAAATGTGCTCTTAATGTGGTATCCTCAAGAAACTCTTTTCCACTAAAAATGTGTGGCTATGTCGCTAGACATTTCAATAATAGGGTTCATCATAACTCAACAGGAAACCTTGTTCGTTTTATGAAGTTTGTCGCCATCGTAGTGACGAAAGGTCACGCCCTCTGACCAGCAGGTTGCAGAAAAATAAGAGGGGGCAAAAAGAGTGACAGGGTGCTATTTACTAAGGCAATATTCCGAACCTCCCATCCTCCAAAATCACAATGCTTTCCAAGACCGAATGTGCTTTTAGGTTGCTGTTCCCAAGAGTGGAATTCCAACGTCTTACGCCGCCGCCCTGCTTTGCTTTCCGCGCAGTTCCCTTTGGGGATAACGTCTAAGTGCCCATCAAATACCAATGCTCCGCTGGGCCCAGCAGGCAGAGCTCAGCGGAAGAGTCTGCTTGGCATTTGCCCTTCCAAAGCCCCAGCTAGGATGGTTTGGGTTTTCTTTCTTAAGGTACAACAACTTTACCGCATCAGTCTCACTGTTTTAATTAAATACATACTATTTCACATTAACATTAGAAACGTACAAAACCTATTGATACCTTATTTTCCAAGCATACGCTCTAATAATAAGTAAATATTAACAATACCATTTTATCAATCGGAAGCCCTAGGAGGCAGTAATGTTCAAAAGCCCTTCCTTAAACGTGCATGTAGAGGACAATGTATACAAAGCAAGCGCCGGCTAAGCCAATCGTTCTGGTTTTAGTGTGTGAACGGATGTAAACATTAGCGCATGCTCGTCTTTAAAAATTAAAACCAGACCGAGAAGTGTCCGTCTACACCTTTATGCATTTTTATTAGGATAACCGGTTTGTTTTTCCTTTACACGCCAGGACAGAGTTTTGAAATACAAAACCGACTTAATCATAGATTAATCTAAGTGACCACTTTTTTTTTTTTAAACTTAAATTACTTGGTAGACGACGGTAGCTTGAACGAACAAACCCTACTAAAAATACAAATGAATCCAGGCGCTATGACCGACTTCTTCACATTCAAAACATCCTGGTCTTAAAATTATCAAAATCTTTCATCAGCAGCACTCATTTAAAGCTTAAGGAAAGGAAAAGCTGCTTTCCCACAGCTAGACAAGCTTTGGCTAAACCAATAGGTCTGGGTTTAATGTACAAATAGACGCGAAATAAGCATATTAAAGGCAGACAAGAAAAGTTAGAACTGTATTAGACTCACTTGGCTCCGATAATGTTTTTGATTGTTTTTTTTTCACATAAAGTGGGCTATGTAGTTTTAAAGCAGTCCTGCCATGCACTTCTGTGCAAGCACTCTACTGGGGTGAAAGCATACAGCCCAACAGCCAATAACATTAGGCGAGAAAATCATACTGGAGTGAGTTTAGTCAAGACTAGATTGACAGACTCAAGCAAATGGTTTAAAGGGGAGGCAGCTAAGCACACTCTGTGTAAATTGTATACAATAGGTCTACTTGACAGCTCCGCTGTCAAAATCCAGACTCCACTAAAGGCAGCTGAAAAGAAAAGAGAAAATTCGTAGCAAGCAAGAGAGATTACGGAATATGTGGGTCGGGCTTGTCCATCTAATCGGAGATCGTGGATAGGGAGTGATATTGACCAATGCATAATTACATTAATATCTTGATAACTGTTGAAAGATGCTAAATTAACTAAAATAGCTGATAATCTACAAAGTGTGAATCCATGTATGGCACTATATTAACAAGCTGAACACTGCCCAAGTGAGATGTGCAGGTTTGTGAGCAATACACTTGATTTGCTCGCAATATTTAATATTATTTCGATTTATAAAAACAGATATTAACAGAGGTGTCCAGGAGCTTGATCGCATAAGTGAAGGAAAAACAAGGAATAGATAAAATATGTACAAATTATGTTTTACAGCATCTTGCAGAAGGTAGAGTAGATTTTAACACCTCGAACAAGAAGCACATTTCAGAGGCAGGCTACAGCAAAAGAAACGGAGGCCTCCCTGAGGAGCATACCATGTCCGAGGAAGAGACAGGAAAGCCAAGAATACACATCTGAAAAACACATGTGGGCGTTAAGCAATTATGACAAAACCTTTGGTATAGAAACCGGACCTTGAACGCACAACACTAGTCAAAGAGCGCAGACAACGTCTATACATGCATATCTAACAAAGAATAGCTGCATTCCAGAGCATGCGTGTCAAGTAAGAGTTTAATATACTGATATTTACAGACATGTAACATACAAATTTCACATCTTTTCAAGGGACAGCTTTTTAATGAAGACTAGGGTTTTGGGGGATAGCCGACCAAAGGGAGGTCTGTTCCCTGGGGGTATTGGGGGAACCAGGCTCAGTCTAGACAACTGGGCTGGTTTGGGCTACATCTGTTAAAGGATGTAGCCCAAGGATTTATATTGCACCACTTTGGGCTGCCACCCACCATTTTGTGTGGTAGGTACACACTGTGGCAGCCCCTGGTAATCAGGAATGTTCAGGCATTTTCTCATTACTGGTACGCGTTAGTTTAGGGCTAGGTTAGCTAACGTCTGTAGGCGAGCATTTTGCCCCATTTCTTTATCGTCCCTTAAAAGGCAATGCAGGATGAAAGTGCCCAGGAAATGCTGGCATCTCCTGGCAGCAGGGAATATGGCTGCACAGCTGGTAAGGAGTGCCTCTAGTGGGGAGGCATCGCCGTAGTGGTGTGCTTGCCACCTAGGGGCCCTTCTGCAGCTCAGGTGAGTGTGAGGGACCATACACAAACACCTGGAGCGGCGCGGCAATGTATGGAGCTAGGGAGGAGCCGTGGGTGATAAGCAGCTTAGAAGATCCTCGGGTGGGGGAGTTGGGAAGTCTCCAAGAAGGCCGCTATTAGAGGCAAAGTGAAGCCCTCTAGGGGGAAAGGTAGTAAGCCCCATGCTGCCAGTGAAGGTCGGGGGCGGGGGGCACATGTTAAGCAGTGTGCAGGAGTCTGCGGGTCTGGCAAAAAGTGCGGGAGACGCAGGCCAGTCTGGGGGCATCAATTTGCTGCGTGCACTGTTTTATTGAGACTTGGTGCTGCCCCAAGCAAGGCAATTGCAGGCTGGCCAGGGGGAGGATGTCCACTGCATTGGGACTCAGGAATGCTTGTGGAAGACATGGGGGGAGCTGGCCATGACCTGGAGGTGGATTTGGAATTAGAAGAGGATAGCTGAGGGAGTGGGCGTCATGGGCGCAGGATGCAGGCGATGGAACTAGGTGGCATAGGCCCCAGATGAGGAGCAGGGGAGTTAGCAGCCATTGGCTTTAAGTGACACTGGAGACCAGGCAGAGCAGAGTCAGCACAAGTTGTGCGGGAGGACGTGAGCGACGAGAAGGTGCCCCCTCCCCCGACTCCCTGGCACCTGTAGACGCGCAACCTGAGACGCGCAGAGGCACAAACTTGACCTCTATGAAGTAGAGGACTAATACATTACTCTACCACACATATCTTACACGGTCCTGAAGAAAGCCTGACCGACCTATCTAGGCAACACAGGGCTGAAACATGTTGACCATTTTACAACATGAGAATTGAATACGTAAGAATCCTAATAGTTCAACCTACGTATACTTAGTATATTCTCACCCATAACTCGAATCCAGGAAAATAAATTGGACTTGCTGGCTGTACGAGTTATTTTAACAGTCTCACATTCACCACCTATCACTGATCACTACTGCTTTTAACCTAGGGCGAATACCTCCTGGTGGAGGTTGCATACCAACTAAGCCAATGATTATGCAGTCACGTGAGTAAAGGAGCGGAGAATCAAGATATACCGCTAACATGAACAACTTTACACGTGCATGAGGGTTTTTTGCCATGGGACATACAATCTACCTGTATACCCAGGTTATGCAGGACAAGTGATGGGGGGTCACTTGTCCTGCATAACCTGGGTATACAGGTAGATTGTATGTCCCATGGTTAAAAACCCTCATGCACGTGTAAAGTTGTTCGCGTTAGCGGTATATCTTGATTCTCTGCTCCTTTACTCACGTGACTGCATAATCATTGGCTTAGTTGGTATGCAACCTCCACCAGGAGGTATTCGCCCTAGGTTAAAAGCAGTAGTGATCAGTGATAGGTGATCGACTGGAGAAAGTTGGTCAGGTAGGCATACGGGGACAGTACAGGAGGTTGATGACAAACAGGCAGCACAACGCAGCAAGGCGTCAGCTATTGTGGCAGCCATGCTCGAGTGGCGTGATGGGGAGGAGACTGGATTTGAGTTGGGGTTTGCTTCACGGAAATCCCACAAAGTTTATGCCAGGCAGGCTAAAGTGGGTTATAAAAAGGAGCAGAGGGATAGGTTAGGTTAGGTTTTAGGGGACAGCAGGGGATAGGATCCGCCAGGAAGTGTTTGAGCGTTGCACATCGGGCCCGCCTTCTTCATTGCAGGTGCCCAGGTTTCAGCAGGTACCCGACCTGGGAGAACAAGGTGCGGCTCGCATGTCCCAGCAAAAAAATACATTGTGGCCCAGGACAGTCAACAAGACTGCATCATGGGACACAGCGGTATGTGGCACAAGAAGGTCCTGAGAGGCCCCACATGGCGAATGCAGGAAAAGGATGGAACATCTACCAAGGGTCACAACGGCCTGCATCAGCAGACCTCCTAAGATGTTATGGTACGGCCCCTCAGGAGATGATACCAGGTAGCCTTGGGGTAGGGCACCAGGAGCAACAGGGTGTGGTGGTGATAAGAAGTGGCCCTGCAGGGCTCACATGTCCTGGATTATGGGAGATGAGTCTTGATGAAGGAGAAATTGTGGACACAGAGGTACAGGACCTCTCGGTGCTGACAAACGGGCACAAGGTCACTGCTTGGGGAGGGGGGGTGGTTTCCTCTAATCCACCTCTACTGCTGTTTTTCAGGTTCCGTTTAGGGAGGAAATATGGTCAGCTGACGCACAAGGGCCACATCAGCAAAACACACTGGCAAGGGGGAAAGCTTCGGAGTGGGGACCGACCTTACGGCCAGATAAGAGTACAAATGTGTATAAGGTGGTAGGTCCAGTAATGATTTCTACAGGTGTAGAAGTGGGGTATGAATAGGAACAGGAGGTACAACTGCAGAAGGGGAGGTATGTTAAACACACAGGATTAAGTACAAAAATATGGAGGTTGACAAGGAGGGTGGCTGGAAGGATAATGGGAAGCCCGCAAGCATCGCAGAGATTAGGGGTACAGCTATAAGCACATGGGAGGAAGACAAACGACGGGATAAAAGAAGGCAGAGGAGACTGAAGGGAAAGAGGATAAAGTGTTCAAGATAAGAAAACTACCATACATGGGAGTTAAAAAGCCACTGGGGGCCTATTTAATGGCGTCTATTAAAGAAATATTTTGGAAAGTTGAGTATGTGGATAGGTTTCTAACTCCTGAATAGAGAACTTAGGGAAAACAAAGGCTCAACAGTGGAGGAAAACGAACTGGCAAAACACCCAATGGTTTAATAACCATTAAAGACTTGACAGCGGCATTCCTTATATACACCAGCATTTACTGTGAGAAATACCCAGAGAGAAATATGGCTTTATTTAAGTATATAGATATTGTACTTAAGGCACAGATTTCCTTGGGGGGTAATGATTGTGCCCAATATGAAGAGCAGTGTAGAGCGCATATGGCATGAGATCCTGAAGCAAAAGGGGGGGGGGGAGAAGAGTTAGATACAAACTTTTGGCAGCAAATTGGCTCAGCCAAGTTTGGAAAGACCATACATACAGCAATGTGATTGCCTATATGCCTATAGTATATTTGCCTTTTCAGGCCTGTTCCACCCGGGGAGGGGTGGGGAATTCCATAAGGAGCTAGGCAGGCACACCAAGTTCTTATTGGGATTTCAACAAGGGGATGTGCACGAAGGAGTATTGTAGATTCCGGCACTGATGATCCAAGTGCTCCGGGAGGCATCCACTTGTCAACTGCTATGAAAACACCGGGGGTGTCAGGGACTCAGCAAGGAGGTCACAACCCACAATAGCAACAGAGTTCAGGGGGGATCAGGAACAGCTAATACAGGAGGTTACAGAGGAGAGCACAGGGGAAAAGCTCTTACACTGGTTAAATTAGATAGGATCCCAGCCAGTACGTGAGCCTATCCAAATAAGGAAGACACATGTATTTTGCAGGAAGGTTTTACATGGGGTTTCAGGCAGGAGTACACAGACCCAAGAGTTAGGCGTTGGCAGTGAATTTGGGGTCAGTTCAGACACAGCTGCAGGTGGTGTGGAACAAGTTACACAAGGATGTGCAGGAAGGGAGGATGGCAGGGCCTTTTGTCAGGTGGCCATTGGAGGAATTGATTGTTTCCCTGATAGGAGTGGTGCCAAGAAGAAGGCAGGGCAGTTTGTGCTCATTCAAAATCTGTCATGGCCAAAAGGCCAAATTGGTCAATGACTTCATTGGGGAAGATCTAGTGTCAGTGATTTATTCCTCTGTGGACCTGGCTGTGGCCATGGTGGAGCAGGCAGGATACCCTATTGGGGTCAACTTTGCGCTATATAATACTCTGTAAAATAAAAATACAATGTTTTGAAAAGTATTCAGATGCATCAGTTAGTATAGGATTCAGACTGTATTGGCAGGGACACTGGTGTACAGAGAAATGGCCAGACGCATGAAAGCAAGGGGGAAGTAACAAAGCTTTTCTTTAATTTTTTCCACTAGTGGTAGTGGTCACACTGTGGGGAGCATAGTCGCAGCACAAGAAGGTACTCTTTAGAATAGACAACATGGCTGTGGTTCATAGACAACCGGCAAGACACACATGTCCTCAAGTTGCTGAAGGTTTTAGTACTGGAGTGTTTTGCGACAAGACATTCTATTTAAAGCAATGCATGTACCATGTGTGAATAATGATACTGCGAATGCTTAGTCTCCTTAGCAGTGGGAGAGGTTCCATGGGCTGGCCATGAAGGTGGACAGAGAAAGAACTTCGATGCCACCTGTGTTATGGACAGTGGGCGACAGAGTATGTGTCCGCTGGCAGTTGGGTCCTTCGCAGCATCCATGTGTAAGGCATATTACCAGGCTTAGAGTTCAGTAGCTTGCCGCTGCTCAGGTGAATAGAACAGAGTTGAGGATGTGGTGAAGTTCATTTTATGGCTGACTGAAAAAGGTCTTCCAGAGTAACAATTTCAGTGATGTTGGCAGGCATTGCCTTCATGGGATTATTCTTGTGGGGTTATGTGCCATCAGCAGGGGAACTGGATAGGAGGATGCTAAAGGGTTGGGCTAGGGAACATAGAAATGGGGGGGTCAAAAGAGGAGGCCTCTTTCTTGGCAGGTTTTTAGCAGGGTAATTAATATTTTGCCAAAAGTATGTTTTTCTCAAGTTGAAATTGTTCTCCTTTCCAGATTACTAAAGTGAATGTTTTTTGGGACATTCCGGATATCAGATCTCTCGGGAGGTCGGGTGAACAAGGTTTGAAATAGGAGGATGTTAAATTTCAGCAGAATGGTATTGAAATCCATTAACTTAGACTGACTGACCAACGGTCGAAGGGAACAGTACTTTTGCAGATGTAGTGGGTAGGGGTTTGCCAGGTGGCATGGGGCATAAAGCTCAGAGAGCAAGCTGGGAGAGTGGATGGGGTGTTTTCAAACACCAACAAGGGGATCAGATCACTTCTATGCAAACTGTTAGCGGTATTGAGGAAGACAGTTACAAAGCGGAGGTTGGTGGCAAACAAATTTGTCACTTATTCTTTTCGTATTAAAGCAGCGACGGGGGCAAGAAAGAGAGGGTGGCTTAGAGAGCAGATAATGGGGCTATGTATCAGATTGTTTCCAGAGGTATGTTAGGAACTGCGAAGCAAGATGATCTGGTTACACTGTTTTCTTTTCCAAGTTTGGCTCCAGGTCCGTTGGCTGCTTGCTTGTCAGTGTGGAATATTGGACATTTCTTCATAAGGTGGGAGGATCTGGCTGCAGGGAGGGGTGCTTGGGGTAGGAATTCGGGTTTTCGCAACAGCTTATTGACAGCCGAGTGGTTTGGTAAGGGTATTGGAGATGGAGAGTTGTTGCCCAAGCTCAACAGGATTACGTATAGGAATACTGGTCCAGATATTTTGAGGATTCACATAGGAGAGAACAACATGGTGGTGGGGAAAGGTTTGGTGCTATTAGGGTCCATGAAAGAGGACTTGAGGGAGATAAGATTGCAATTGTCAAGGTGTTTCATAGCGTGGACAGAGTTTATACCTAGGAGAGGATGGAGAGTTGCAGCCAAGCCCACAGCCATAGATAAAGTCAGAAGGAAGGTGAATAGGGAAATGCGCTGCTGCTGTACGGACGAGGGATTAGGCAGCATAGACAGCACGTGTATTTGCGTTAAGAAGAAGTAGAGTTTTTCAGGGACAATGGAGTGCATCTTTCAGAGTATGGGATGAGATGATACTTGTTGGAGTTGAGGGAGTTTTTGGTCAGGACCTTGAAGAGACAAGATGGAGTGTTTTTTTTTATTGGGGGCAGAAAAAGTCAAGTTGGTTTATTTTTCTTGTGGTGGTGGGCCCACAAGTTTGCTGGGCTTCACTTAAGGTTATTTTAGTTAATATATGCTAAGCAGGCATAAAGGGAAGGGTCTCAAGACGCCCACACCAGAAGTCCTTGAGTTAAAAATGTTACATCATAGGAATAGCAAGTTAAGCACAGGTTAATTTATTCACTGCCAAGCAGAAGGGAACGTTTAAAGTGAGTTAATCATAGAAGTATAAGAGGTTAGGCTGTCTGGGTTTGAAGGGTATGTATAGGAGGGAGGGGTTTAAGGGAGGAGAAGGAAGGTAGGTTGTTTAATATATAGTAGGGCGTTATTTCTGTAAGGCTTTAGGCCGAAAATGTTTGTGATACGCACCCGTTTTAATAAAGTGGCCTTTTCCAGTCATACAAGGAGTCAGTGGTCTGTAACGTCCCCAAAGCATTTATAACTCAATTATCAGTTGAGGCGATCACATATTGATTTCTTTGTGAATTTCCTTGAAAATGGCCACAGCACTGGATCGGAAATATAAAATGGTCACGAAGGAGCCCATAAAAATTAGGCCTCGCCAGCTGAAATTAGTTCCTTACACAGACCATTTAAAAATCAGTCTCGTGTGTTCGCTTGTCAGCGGAAAACAGAGGATAAATGCATAATTAGATTGCGGCTAGGTTTGACTCATTAGGGAAATTAAGCCGAAGGCCTGGAGTTGCATTTCATAAGAGGCTCCTACAATGCACCATGCCTCACTAAACCGATCAGAGGGGCCTCTCGCTGCTGTCTGCTGGACAATCGGAATCCGTGGCCAGGCACTAAGATCCCTTAAAGCGAACAGATGTGGGCTTCGGCGGATAAAACGCGCTTAAGCTCGGCTGTCGCCGGGTAGAATGAAAAGGGCTTTCGAGGCAGCGACCAAGTGCTATGGCGGATGAGCTGCAATCGCGGAAAAACGGACTTAAGCTTTTAGCTCAGTTTGGCTCTTGTCCTCAGACGCAGAACTGTTTCCAATCAGACACGCTTAACTCCAGTGCACCCTTTGAACTGGCAGTGCCCTGGTTTTAATCATAAAATACCGCGATCTCTATGGTACAGGAACTCCGGGCTGCGATCAAAGGCGGCGAAGGTCTCTGACGGATGGACACAGTTAGGAATTGTGTGTTTCACCTTGCTCTGCAAGTTCAGAAAATGCATTTTTTTCTTCTTTTTTTGTAGCGCGACACAGACTGTTCTAATAAGCCACATAAGGCCTGCGTGGTCCCATAACTTTTATTTCATTTTGAAGCTGGCAATAACGACCCCACACACAATTACCACGCCGCAGGGTAACAAGTAATCCATTTAAAGGAAAGCCCAGCTGCGTAGCGGTGCCAGAAATCAAACTACGGCCCAGCAACGCAGGCTTCTCGTTTCACTTCGCACTTCAACACGAGGGAGGACAAAGCTCCCTTTCCAGCCGCAAGCCTAAGTATGATGCGTAAAAACAACCATCAATGCTATGTGCGCCTCCAAGTTAGCCCGTAGCCTCGCCCCTACCACTAAACTGTCCCCGGGGGCGCACACTTGTAGAATAAAAATAAAGAGGCTATGTTTTCCTCGCCATTTTTCCCCTTTGTCGCTTTGCCTCGGGTTATCCTTGAGCGCTCGGCGTTGGCTCCCAGCCTCGGGTCTCGCCGGAGACTCGTTCCCCAACTTTCCGGGAAACGGCCATTACAACGAGGCCGTTTCAACGAAAACCATAACCACGCATGCATTACAACGCATGCGTGGTTACAACGATAGCTTTTACCACGCATACTTTTACTACGATGTACGTAGTAAAGGCATGTGTGGTAAAGGGTAAAAATTAAAAAGGGGGGGGTTGGGGGGGCTTGCCCCCCCAAAAATAAACCACTAACCTTTAGAGGAGATGTGCAGGAAATCGGCGGCGCAGGGGAAGGAAACGGCCGTTTTTTTTTTCATTTATGACGTCACCACGGAAAAAACGTGGAGAAGGAAAAGCGTGAAATTAGTATTCCGTTGTAACGCATGCGTGGTAAAGGCATGCGTTACAACGGAGTTCGTTGTAAGATCATACAACCGCACTGCACCTGCCAGCGCCCCCGTCGCTACAGGTGCAACGGCATCTATTGCAAAGACGAGCAGGCAGGCACTACGAGAGAGTAACTATCCATGGTGCAACATGTGCAGTGGCACAGGGCTCGGAGTGCCAGTGGACTACTGCATCCAGATCATAGCTATTTCTCCTACCGAACCGGGGAAGGAGGGTCAATTTGCACTGGGTTCCATGTCACCCTTGCTATGCCACTGGAACACACACTGTACATTTTATTGGATAATATTGTTGTGTTAAATACAGCCATACAAATGGGGCAGGTGGTTCCCGCTCAGAACAAGTGCAGTTCATACGTGTGAGAGGGATAGTAGTGGCGCTTGCAGAGTAGATCTGTGATATTTGTAACAGTCCAGGATGGTTTCTCACGCGAAGCACTTCTAGCCTGGGCCACTGGGTAAAACAAGTATGACAGACACAACCAAATCGAGCTTTGGTGAGGTGCGAGTGTATGAGACAATCAATGGAAACTAAGATTTACCCTAACTGGCTTTTGGAACTGTTCAAGTGTCAGGAACCCCCCTCGCTAATTCATCTTACTTTTATTAATTTTTGTACGGTCCAGTGAAATTGAAAACTATGGAAAAGGATGCTGCTCAACAGTTTCAATGTCGGTTTTCTCAGGATTTCCAGCCCATAGATTAAAGAGGCAGAGTTACAAGCATTTCATTACAATAAGCACAGGATCACTTGGACCATATCACTACAATCCTTTAATAAAAAAAAAAAAAAAATATATATATATATATATATATATATATATATATATATATATATATATATATATATATATATATATATATATATATATATATATATACATACATACATATACACACACATGTATAAATGGAAGGAGTTTTATTTTTCTCCATTTGCTGGGCTGTTTGTCGTCCAGGGGTGTACGCCTAGTAACAGTCCGCTTCACTGCCCTGTAAGGAGTGAGCCTGGCAGATTTACATGAAAACACTCTGGGCAGAAAGAAAAGGGAAGTCAGCCAGGAAAATAACACAAGGAAACAGAGAAAAGTAGGTAAGCCAAACCGGAATAGGATAGTGTCTTAAGCTCTTTAATTTGTAATGGTGTTACTCTGTCACCCTTTGAAGTACAAGTCATCTGTGCAGTGCTAACATGTTTTATGGTATTATGTTCAGGAAAGCCACCCCTCTTGATTTTGCACGTGGCCCCAAGAAAAGCAGCAACCTTTTGTATGGTCATCTGAATGTGGTCATTTTGGACGTTAAATGTACCATCAAGTCCATCCCTTAGATGGGCTGAACTCTGAATTTCTTTCTACTCTCAATCTACAAGATGCAATTGAGATAGAACATGTGTGATATTTTTAAATAACATCCCATCACAATAGCTTTCCATCCCGAAATCCTGGTTCACCAGTCTTTCTTCAAAGATGGGTAGAGGATTCAATCTTGATGAAGCAACATTTTTGTGTACTTCCAGGCCTTTGAGTGTGGAGAGATGTGACAGTTGTTCATACTGCAGATGATCAAAAACGTCTCAATCCAGCGTATGAATTTGAGGCGTCATGTCCTTAAACTATTCCCAATGTTTGAGAAATTTGTGTTCAGTTTTGAAAATTAATAAATGAGCATGCTCATTTTGGGACAACCTGTTAACACTGGAACGTCTCAAGTAGTTCCTAGCTTTTCAGGTTTGTTGGACTTTCGCCATGGCTTCAGTATTTTGTTTAATTAACTTATTTCAACATAGGTCATATAGATGGGATACGTATGCCCTGGTTCATTTGGTCACAGAGGTCATTGCACGTTGCAGGAATGAACTTCTACCTGTGTACAGCAACAGGTTGGAGAGCTGAGTTTCTGCCATCACAGAGGTTTTGGACCGCTCACAACCAAGGCCCTTGTTCAGGTCATCTATGAATGGTAAATGCAGTAATTCCCACAAGCAAGTCCAGAACATACTGAACCTCATAAAGAACATCCTGGAACTCTGTATAGCAGCTGAGCAAAACGATGGTACAGTTAGCTTTTATTTCAAGAACAATTGCAGTATGAATGTAGAGAGGCAGTGATCCAAGACCAGGTGAACAGAGGGTGGCTGCATATTAAAAGTACCCCCTAGAGTGATGGCCACAAACCGTCCATTGAAAGGAGCCCTTAATCTGTGTTGAGATGTGCCAAAACCACCTTTATTTCCTTATTGTATAACCAGGACATAAGCCAGGGGTACACGCTGGTAGACAGCGTGCATTCACTCTTTTCACAGGGTGGATGCCATCTCCCCTGCCAAGAAGTTGGTCCTCACAGAAATATGCTTAACTAATACAGGTGTAATTTTGAAGCACTGGGTCTTTTTCAGAAGGACATGCACGTGGTCTGCTTTCATTCCAGCAACAGTGTGCAGGAGAGAGAGCTTTGTTATTTTAAATTCCAACTGAGCCTAAAACAAAGACCGAAGTTAAGGGGCCCATCAAGCCTCTTTTTAGGTTTCGCCTGTCGAAAGCTGTGCAGCAGTGTTTCGCACAGGCGAAATCTTTTGAGAATAGTATGTGGCTTGTGTCCCGCCTCTGTCTTCCATTGGCTAGCTCCATAAATGGAGGCTAGCCATTGGAAGAGAGAGGCGTCCGTCATTCTGCGAGGCGATTCGTGGGCGTTTCCATCGAATTTTTCTCATCACGCCCCTTTGTGACATCACTCCGGCGGTGGGCGGTGGTTTTTTTTTTTTTAAGGTTTTTGTCATTCCTCCAGGCTGACCGCCGCCGGAAGAAGTCCAGGTGAGTGCTGCCTTTTGATTGTGCCAGTTCCCTCCCCCTCCCGCTGTCCGTGTGCCCGTTCCCGCCCCCTCCCGCTGTCCGTGTGCTCGTGTGCCCGTTCCCGCCCCCATCCCGCTGTCCGTGTGCCCGTTCCAGCCCCCCTCCCGCTGTCCGTGTCTCCGGCCCCTTAACAATGCTTGTTAAGCAGGGTGAACACATGTGCTAAAATAAAATTAACTCTGGTTGGAGATATTACACGGCTCGCTTCTTGCAATGAATCCGGAGATGGAAAGGATACGTGTGTCGTGCTGCAGCCCCCACCTGCGTGAACTGTCTGAAATGTCACGGAAAAAAACAAACTAATTCGAGAAACTTCCATTCAGGTCAGTAAATACCTCATTGGAAACATGATCGTGGCTTACTGGAGTGTGTGTGTGTGGGGGGGATGGGGACGATAGTTAATGTACATGTTATTACTGTCAATCAAACCCCTTGCGGTGCCTTTTTGTAGCTCCTCGCATATCCGGCCCCTCAGCGGTGTGTCGTTAATTGCCACAGGTGCTTATAGTGGCTGCAGCGGTCCATGTGCGAGACGAGACCCAGCTTATTATGGGATCCAGTCCGCCTCTCTTATGGCAATTAGACAGTGCAGCAGCTGCCGGAAGCGAGGCGACTGGATCAGTGCTTATGCTCTTATTAGCGCCACGCGCCAGCTCGCGGGCCAGGCCGCCGCCCAATCAGATCCTGGGATAAAACCAAGGAAGTGGGGGGAGAGGAAGGGGGGCATATACATTTGTCAGAGCCCTGCATCTTCGCAGCGCTGTAAATGACTGTTTTTAAGATGATCCAACTTAGTTGTGCTCCTTTCACAGACAATGGAAAGTTGAAACACTGAACAGACCTGACTAAAAGGATGTAAGCGAATGCAGGGCAAATTGTACACACAGGGCTTGAGTGACAAAAAGAATGGTACAGATGAACACTTCGGCTTCAATTTACCTCTGTTCCTGTTTCCAATTCACAATCCTTTCCAGGAATATCCCTGCAAACTTGCGACAGTTGCGTTTTCCAGGCTTACTTGTGGAAAATATGCCGAATATGGCATTATATTCACCGGACAAATCTGCATTGGAAAGCGCAAATGCCCTTGTACATTTAGTTTTTTTTCCTTCAATGAGGAAAACATTTTTCCAACATGGAAACCCCCTTCTTACACTGGTACTAAATTTGGGAGTGTTTAGGCTCCCTCCCTCGCTCCCTCCCTCGCACCTCCTGTTTAGCAACAGAATAGCAGATTCAGGTGGGGGTGTGGGAGGCAAATGAAGTGTCAACAGGATGGCCACTGCTCTGATGTATTCGGCCAGGACGTGACCGGATACCGCCCCCCGTCTAGGGTCACCAATATAAAAGGTGGATGAGGTTCAGGAAAAAGCCAAATGTGGCTTCGCCGGGGGCGCTGTCTGAGGAACCGATGCCCCTGTGTTCACGCTCACATTATGTGGGCAGAGGATTCAACTGTGCCAGCTTGAGCACTCCCCTGTATCAGCTTGTCTCCTGGGAATAGTACCCCGTGGCAAGATTTCGGCACAACAGAGTTGCGCTACCCGGTTCCATCAAAATGCCCAGGGCACTGTCCGAGCAAAGGTCTGACATTGAGTGGGAGCTAAGAGACTGTTGCAGTTGGAGGGATAATGGACCCCTGATAGAACCTACCTGTTGTGGCTTGCACCTAAGGGCCTGCCTTCTTCTTCAAGTGACATGTACATTCTCTCACCGCTAATACAGTATTCCAACAGAGAATCTTCAATTGCTAAGCAATACATTCAAGTAAGAACACAACAGGGCCTTACATGAAATAAAGAACGTACACCTACCTAAGTAAATCCAGACTCTTGTATGAAAACCTTACCATTTGACTTCAACACTGCCTCTGCTGAGACTAAGCAGTCACTTGACCCACCCCCTACTACTGGCACAGCCCCTTAACCCACCCCTGCAATAGAGCAGCTGATTAACCCGTCGCTCAGCAACTGAGTAGCCTCTTCCTTTTACGATTCCCCCATTGCTGGCTCCAACATTTGTACAGATACAGTCCCAAACCAATTTAGTCAATACACCGAACCCCAATGCACGGCCTCAGATATAAATTCAAATGCTGCAAGGAGTGCATACAAATTAATATCCTATTGTGGTTGGTTTGCGCAGTCACCCTTTTTCTGCCGCCTGCCGTCCCACTGTTGCTGTTACTCTTGTAATTCTGGTGTTGCACGCCCCCCACCTACCTGATACACATCATCCTCTTATCCCCCAATGCGTATTCTTGCTCTGATTCTTCATATTCTTGCAGCTCATTGAAAACATTTGTATTAAGTATAATTTAATCTTTCTTTATGTTGCTATGCTTCTGTGCTGCACCCTCCTCTTGGTTAATTGTGTTTAGCGTTTGTATAGCGCTTCATATCACTGGCGTCTTCGCAGTACAGTTAGAGTATGCAGCGTGTTACGCATGGATAGTAAGGGATATGTTTTTAGTGTGAGCTATATAGGAAATGTTAGGCATCCTGGCTGTGCTTGCTTCCCTGCCCCCTGGCTGTGCTTGCTTGCTTCCCTGCCCCCTGGCTGTGCTTGCTTGCTTCCCTGCCCCCTGGCTGTGCATGCTTCCCTGCCCCCTGGCCGTGCTTGCTTCCCTGCCCCCTGCCCCCTGGCCGTGCTTGCTTGCCTGCCCCCTCGCTGTGCTTGCTTGCCTGCCCCCTCGCTGTGCTTGCTTGCCTGCCCCCTCGCTGTGCTTGCTTGCCTGCCCCCTCGCTGTGCTTGCTTCCCTGCCCCCTCGCTGTGCTTGCTCTCCTGGGTATGTGTGGGGATCTGGGTGGGTGTGTGGGGATCTGGGTGGGTGTGTGGGGATCTGGGTGGGTGTGTGGGGATCTGGGTGGGTGTGTGGGGATCTGGGTGGGTGTGTGGGGATCTGGGTGGGTGTGTGGGGCTCTGGGTGGGTGTGTGGGGCTCTGGGTGGGTGTCTGTGGCTCTGGGTGGGTGTCTGTGGCTCTGGGTGGGTGTCTGTGGCTCTGGGTGGGTGTCTGTGGCTCTGGGTGTCTGTGGCTCTGGGTGTCTGTGGCTCTGGGTGTCTGTGGCTCTGGGTGTCTGTGGCTCTGGGTGTCTGTGGCTCTGGGTGTCTGTGGCTCTGGGTGTCTGTGGCTCTGGGTGTCTGTGGCTCTGGGTGTCTGTGGCTCTGGGTGTCTGTGGCTCTGGGTGTCTGTGGCTCTGGGTGTCTGTGGCTCTGGGTGTCTGTGGCTCTGGGTGTCTGTGGCTCTGGGTGTCTGTGGCTCTGGGTGTCTGTGGCTCTGGGTGTCTGTGGCTCTGGGTGTCTGTGGCTCTGGGTGTCTGTGGCTCTGGGTGTCTGTGGCTCTGGGTGTGTGGTAGTAATTGCTGTCTGCTGAGCTCGTCCAGTAGGGTAAAATAGGTCTCACATTTGCGAGAGATTAAGCTATTGGCAATGTAAATGACAATGCCATTTATTTATGTTTTCAAAACCAACACATAAATAAAAAATTTGTCATTTACAATGCCAATAGCTCTAACTTTTGAAAAGGCGAAACCGTTGCATTGTAAATGCTTGTTTTATTGAGTCTGTAGGGAGCGGTCTGGAACCTCACACCTAGCTGCAAATGCACTGGAAGGGAAACAAATGCTCACAGCTTATTACTTCACAGGTACTTTTAGAGAGACATGTTTTTAACTTTGTTCCGTCCCTGTATATAAGATGTATGCATGTCAGATGTGTTAGTCTGTCCCAGGATTCACACACATAGTTTAAATATCATAATTGTTTTTATTTGTTTTAGAGTGCTACTCATCCCGATCCAGGGTGTTGGTGCGCTTTACATCACATGTACACATTATACATTGACAATCATGTGTGTAAATCAATGTATGTATGTGTTACATAAGACAATGAGGGGTACAAACAAGGTGAAGGAGTCACATGTCCTTTATAGCTCACTGTGCTATATTAGAAGGATTACAATTGATAAACTACAATTAACAAAACGATTCCTGTGCTTAAAGTAATAACCCAGTTCCCCATTTACATAAAATAAAAATCTGTCATCTGCGTGTCACATGATGTACTTTGCAGGAGACATATTAACCCTCTATGCTTCTTTGATTTAAAACTGTGACTGGACAAAAGATAGATCTCTCCACCAAACGCATTAACCTCCAGAGTTATCTTACATTATTACTATTCCCTGAGATTTACTTGACACACAAAGATCTATGAAGCAGCTGCCTTAACCCCACAAGATATTTTAAAATGCAGACTTTTCAACCAACTAGGCAGAACAGATTTACTACCACGTTTTTTCTTGCTGCCACTCTATTCATGGCAGAGTTAAAAAAAAAACATAATTGTAGAAGCTGAGGTCAAGATACTGTGTTGCAGTTGCATCACTTTTTTTGGCACAACTAAGACGCAAAATCTAATTTGCTAAATACTGTAAGGCGCTCAAATGTACTAACCCTATACTTGCTAAAATATGTGTGAGGTCTTAAGATCTGATGTCACTTCTTATAATGTCACTTCCTGTGAGGTCATAGGTTGTGATGCCACTGCCTGTGATGGTGCGTGCAACGTGATGCTCAGGAGCGTCACATGCCATGATGTCACTTGCATACTTGCCCAACTTGGTTAGACCCCCACTTCTTTCTGTATGACCTGTGCCCAGTGGATAATCAAATCAATAAGGACTTCTCACTCTGCAATTTCTCTGCTAGAGCCTTCATAGAAATGCCACATCGGTTGATGGCATTTAAAGGAGGGGATGCATTTTACAATGTTTAGGACAGGAAGGCCCAAGCTGCTTCTTCCAGGGTCAGCGGGGTAGCTGTGGGGCACAGAAGTCTTCTTTTTACCGCTAATAACATCTCACAGCGCAGTCATCAGAAGAAGCAAAATTCATTCATAGGATAAAAAGGCAAATTCTACCAAGTAGATTGCATATTTGGATGGTTAGTGGTCACTGGCGACATGTTTAACAAAAATTATTTTAAGGCAAGACAGCATTTTCCAAACGTGAATTTTCAGCCTCTGGTCATTTCTAAGAGCTTTGTGCCAGCAGATAATCTTCTTTTCCATACTTATCTTGCCCTCCCCTAACACCACCTTACACTGCACAATAGATTTTTTCAGTGGAGTTCTTTAACAACCAAGAATAGCTGTTGTAATTGCAGCAGGTGCAGTGGCACCAGGTCCCAGAGAGTTTGAGGAACCCACAACAATCCAATTCTGGCGGGTTTTTTCTACCCAATCGGGGGTAGGCTGACCCATTTTTCCTTGCTTGCATTCGGGCTCATGGGATCCCAACCAAGTTATTCTCCATCACCTCATTTACACTGCAAAAACTGCATTCATTGGTCTAGAAGGGAAACATAGAATTAACCGAGTCAACTCGCAAACAGTAACGACTGCGCTGAAAGGTTACTATAAGGGACTGTGTGACATTCATTAAATTTTAACACACGATTAACTATTCTGGTTCCCGGAGAAGAGCCATGACTAATGTCACTTATTCTTTAAAGCTGAATTAAACATTTCACATATTTATTTAAAAAAAGCTGTATCCAGATGGGAATTCAAAGTTATCAATATTAAGAAAAATGTTGCACTTCCGCTGAATGTCTCATTATACAGTGTAATTCAGCTACACTAATTTGAAACAATGTAGCATGCTTTCGGCTCTTGTGAAAATGAAGTACTACCTTCTTTGGACCCTGTGTTCCCACCCCCTCCCCCTCAAAAACTCATCACAGACTTTTTCTGTCCCCTGGATTAGTATCCTTTGTCATAATTTATCTTTTATTTTAGGTCTAGCACAGTAATATGTTTATTTTGGCAGCTATAAGACTGTTTCCTTTACATGTGTAAAGGTCATTAAGCCTGGAGAGCTGTTTTTTAGTTTCGTCTTTTTATTAGGATAAATGTGTTAATGTTGTCTCTTGTAGCAATGGTTTTAAGTAACTGTGCTAAAGTAATAAACTTCAAACTACTGAGAGACACAAACCTTTATGCATTATATGCAACCCGTGTTTACTTTGCGCCGGAAACTAGACCTAGAGAGGCTAGCAGCCAGGGCAGGAATAACTTTAAAAATCAATGCTTTGTTACATTTCTATTTTTGTTCGCGTGTAGGCGGTTCTTTCTCTCTGCTCTACTCAGAAACTGGAATACCGAAGAACAGCGTAGGATGGTTTCTCTGGTCCCAAAATTAAGAATGACAATATTTAAAGTGGAAAACCGCCCCCATCCAAGAGGCACAGTGTTAGATCATATTCGTTAAAGAATAACAAAGAAAGATTCAATAGCCACTGCCTCGTGCACATCGTCAGACCATGCCCATTATATAGCATATGAACTGGCTGGGTTGCTGTCCCAGAATCTTTTGCGGCCAAGGACCACCATCACATCTCCTGTCACACATTCACAAATACAATTTCATTTTCGCAGAGTAAAATCACACGTATCTCTTTCACCCTCAAGAAATAACCGGAGCTTAGAAAACATTTGAAACAAACTGGGCAATAATGGGATTGGTTTTGTGTTTAGAGTGGAATGGCACACAGTAGGATTCCCATTAAAAGAGGGACAAAACAACAGCTTAAATGCAACATACAGTGTGGTAAAAACGATCACAAACTCTTTAAAAACAAGCATTGAAAATGCAATAGGTCTCGCAATAGAAGAGTTTGACATTTTTCGTTTTGCATATAGATGAGTGGCGTTGCGTGGATGAGTGGCGTTGCGTGGATGAGTGGCGTTGCGTGGATGAGTGGCGTTGCGTGGATGAGTGGCGTTGCGTGGATGAGTGGCGTTGCGTGGGTGAGTGGCGTTGCGTGGGTGAGTGGCGTTGCGTGGGTGAGTGGCGTTGCGTGGGTGAGCGGCGTTGCGTGGCTGAGCGGCGTTGCGTGGCTGAGCGGCGTTGCGTGGGTGAGCGGCGTTGCGTGGGTGAGCGGCGTTGCGTGGGTGAGCGGCGTTGCGTGGGTGAGCGGCGTTGCGTGGGTGAGCGGCGTTGCGTGGGTGTGTGGCGTTGCGTGTGTGTGTGGCGTTGCGTGTGTGTGTGGCGTTGCGCGTGTGTGTGGCGTTGCGCGTGTGTGTGGCGTTGCGCGTGTGTGTGGCGTTGCGCGTGTGTGTGGCGTTGCGCGTGTGTGTGGCGTTGCGTGGGTGTGTGGCGTTGCGTGGGTGAGTGGCGTTGCGTGGGTGAGTGGCGTTGCGTGGGTGAGTGGCGTTGCGTGGGTGAGTGGCGTTGCGTGGGTGAGTGGCGTTGCGTGGGTGAGTGGCGTTGCATGGGTGAGTGGCGTTGCGTGTGTGAGTGGCGTTGCGTGTGTGAGTGGCGTTGCGTGTGTGAGTGGCGTTGCGTGTGTGAGTGGCGTTGCGTGTGTGTGTGGCGTTGCGTGTGTGTGTGGCGTTGCGTGTGTGTGTGGCGTTGCGTGGGTGAGTGGCGTTGCGTGGGTGAGTGGCGTTGCGTGGGTGAGTGGCGTTGCGTGGGTGAGTGGCGTTGCGTGGGTGAGTGGCGTTGCGTGGGTGAGTGGCGTTGCGTGGGTGAGTGGCGTTGCGTGGGTGAGTGGCGTTGCGTGGGTGAGTGGCGTTGCGTGGGTGAGTGGCGTTGCGTGGTTGAGTGGCGTTGCGTGGTTGAGTGGCGTTGCGTGTGTGAGTGGCGTTGCGTGTGTGAGTGGCGTTGCATGTGTGAGTGGCGTTGCATGTGTGAGTGGCGTTGCGTGTGTGAGGGGCGTTGCGTGTGTGTGTGGCGTTGCGTGTGTGTGTGGCGTTGCGTGTGTGTGTGGCGTTGCGTGTGTGAGTGGCGTTGCGTGGCTGAGTGGCGTTGCGTGGCTGAGTGGCGTTGCGTGGCTGAGTGGCGTTGCGTGGCTGAGTGGCGTTGCGTGGCTGAGTGGCGTTGCGTGGCTGAGTGGCGTTGCGTGGGTGAGTGGCGTTGCGTGGTTGAGTGGCGTTGCGTGGTTGAGTGGCGTTGCGTGTGTGAGTGGCGTTGCGTGGTTGAGTGGCGTTGCATGTGTGAGTGGCGTTGCATGTGTGAGTGGCGTTGCGGGTGTGAGTGGCGTTGCATGTGTGTGTGGCGTTGCATGTGTGTGTGGCGTTGCGTGTGTGTGTGGCGTTGCGTGTGTGGCGTTGCGTGTGTGAGTGGCGTTGCGTGTGTGAGTGGCGTTGCGTGTGTGAGTGGCGTTGCGTGTGTGAGTGGCGTTGCGTGGGTGAGTGGCGTTGCGTGGGTGAGTGGCGTTGCATGGGTGAGTGGCGTTGCATGGGTGAGTGGCGTTGCGTGGGTGAGTGAATGGTTAGCTGTTGCTTATGCGACGTATAGCACTTAATACTAAAGTAGGCAGACCTTCTTAGCCTTTGTGAGAATAATAGCAAAATAAAAATAAAAACCAGATCAAGTCAAGGACGCAAACGGCACCATGCTATTGTTTATTTACTCAGATGATTTGCATAAAAATGTAACTTGTGAGCACGTTTCTCTAACTCTCCAATAATCCCATTACAACACTTTGTACAAATGAGATTGGGACTCATCCTTCCGAAGTCGAGAAAAATGTGCAACGCTGTGTTGAAGTTAATTTTTTTAATTAACAAAATGCAAATAATGTGGAGAGATTTCAAGTGATTCAGGAATGGGCGCCCTTGTAAAGAGAAAGTACGGCCGGCCTGGGCAGTGATAGGGGAGGAGGGAGGAGAAATGCGAGTCACGGCAGCAGCAGCCTTTGATGTGCCTGCCGGCCGGCCGTGAATAATTAGGGGGTGAGAAATGCGCTCGGAGGGCTGCCTTTGATGTGGTAATGCGAGGCAGGCAGGCAGGCGGCTGGTGGCATTGTGCACGCGCTTTTTAGGGCTTGCGCAAGCGCAATGACCTAAAAAGCACATGCACTTGAAGGAATCGCCAGTGGAATCGCCAGTGGATAAACACTGGATAAGCCCCTATAGAGCTTCGCCAGCTATGCGCTGAAGCGCATCAGCAGGCGAGCCCTAAAACGGAACATAATGGAAAAAAATAATTTTAGGTGGGGTGAAAAAGTTTTCTTGGCTATAAGGATATTACTGCCCCTTTTCTCCTTTTGTACTGGGCAAATGTATGGGTGTTCTAGATTCTGACCTAGAGCGGTGCTCTCCATCTTGGATGGGGGTAATGTCTATTCGTTTCTTTCCATACATTAAATAGCCCATCATCCTAAAGGCTGCAGAATAGTTTAAGACGGCATGGGTCTATAGCAAGTACCTGCTACTTGCTGCAGGTGATCCACAAATCAGTGCATTTTCCGCACTATGCACAACACAAGCGATTTCTGAGCGAATACAATGAGGACGGATGTTTCTTTTTTTTTTTTTTATTAATGCAAAAATTGAACCAATATGACTGTACCATACAATATGTGTGACAAATCATGAGCAAAAGGAAAACAAAAGAATAATGGATTAGTAATTTTTCCCTGCCTATTTCCCCCCCCCTTCCTTGCCACCCCTCACCTGGGAGTTGGTCAGCCTCTGTCCAGATTCAAATGTAGGTTTTGAATTACTTTTAATCATTCACTCATTTTCTAACCATCTAGTCAATGGCGCCCAGATTTTGCGACCTTTAATACGGGAGCGTGGTCTCCTCCTTGCATAAATAGCTTTTTCCAGGTTATAATTCACAAGTAGCCGGGAGAGCCATTGCTGAAACCCTGGTGGATTTGGATTCAGCCAGGCCGATGTTGGATGTTTCATACTAGTGAACATCTTCAAGAAGGTGAGTTTCAAGATTGGATACTGGTTAGCCAAGAGATGTACACCAAGTCAAGACTTACAGCAACATGTGTTTAATGGGCTCTAAAATAATTGTTTACAAAAAAGTTCAATGTAAAGTATTTTGATAAAAGTCCATTAGAGAAAATATGTTCACATTATACAATTGAAAGTAATGCTTAAGAAAGGCAAGTGCTGTTCAAAATTTTCATAAAAGCTGTAGACTTACAAAGATCTGCTGAAGGAATGAGGAAAAAGGTCATGGTCAAAGGCATATATTTGGTTTACCCTGCCCTAGGATTTCTTTATAAACACTACCCAGGGGGTCCTTGTTTTTCACATCATGGTCAAAGGCAGGACAGACCATCTGAGCTATGAGAGAACGAGTTTCAGGAGCACAACCTGACAAAAACAACAACACAAATTTCAATTGTTTCAAATGTGGCCACAGTTATATTTCTGGTACAAATTGCACCTGGAATGCAACCACTCTTCACACCGAACCCTATAACTTAATCTTAATTCCCTGATCAATAATGAGGGCCTGCCTTAATATTCAGAAATGCTGGCTAGGCTCATGGCGGCATGTAATATGGGTGGATTAGCTGCTATGACAGAGCTCAAAGAATCAAACACTCATTCCCTTGTAAAAGAGCTGGAGATAGCAATTCCAAGGAAAGGAATTACTGCCTCTAAATAGGCTGTTCTTCAGCCTTAAAAGACAACATGTAGAAAGCATATAAGCATTACCAGGTGTAATGAAATGCAATGGGAAGTTTAAAGCACAAGGTTACCACAGGGTTTCATGGCACTAGGACAATGAAGGAAAGGATAGCATAATTAGAAGATCAGTTACCGTAAAAGTAGACTTTAAAACCTCAGGGAAGACTAAACAAGAAAGACTAAACGTTTACAACTCTAGAGCAGGTGCAGCACAGAATGACTTTAAAGGCTGGGGACCAACAGCGATAAGTATGTGCATCATACAATCTAGAGAAAATAAAGCATGGTTCTTAGAAGGATGCATGGCACAAGACCAAGTGATCCGATAGGAAGCTAAACCTGCAGCCTGAATGTAATACATTTGTTTCCAGTCCAATGGAAGGCCTGATGGGCTTCGCAGTGTCTCGAAAACAGATCAGAAGCAGACATAGGTATTTCCTGAATTTAAAAAATGTAGTCATACATTTACGTCTTGTCGTCAAATAATGATATTCTCGACTAGCTGACACTTAACCAGGAAGATGTGGCAGAAAAAAATGCCCTTGTCTAACCTATAACAAAGCCAACGACGAAGCCTTTCTGGTGAGGAAGACTGAAAGGGGCAATCTTATGTAGGTGACAATTGGTAGAAGCAGCATAACATGGCAGAGTTTTACTGCCTTTAGAAAGATTCTGGCCAAAATAAAAATTAGATTAACATTTGTTGCTGTTTTGGTCCGGACTAGCTTGAGAGTGTTAATTCCTATCCCATGATGGATGGCAGCCAAATAATAGCAATGACGAGTGAGCCTGTTTTAGCAAAATAAAAGCGCAGAGCGAGCTGCTTGTTGTCAGAATATGACCATATACCAAACCTTATGATAACCGAAGGAGGACATAAAAATTAAACGTTGTGGGTGAATCTCAAAATCTCCTTGCAGTGCCATAGAACGCACCCTACGAATTGTACAAAACTGGAGGGATATGAGAAGAATTACAAGAAGAACGCACACTTCATACCAGCCACCACCACACAGTGGATAAAATACCATGAACCACTGTAGCAGAGTGAGATAGAGGAAGTAGTGTCCAATGGAATGAACCAAGTTCTGTAAGGTGTCAAGTTTGTCAAGCACTCCTCCTAGAAATGACTTGACTATCATTCCTAGAAGAAGTGCAGCCTTTGTGGAATCGAGCAAAGCAGAGGCCTCTGCATGGCAATGAACCCACTAGGTCAAAACCGCCTCCCTCTTAGTGATGGGAAGGAGATAAACTGGATGCCAGTTGGCTGCATCACTTAGGTACAAAAGAGGCTTCTTGAGTGGAGGTTTATCATTCACCATTTATAGAGGACAGCATGTGTGCTTGGGGGTGGGGGAGCTGTGGTCCATGAAGAAAAGGTAATGACATACTTCCGCGATGACCGGTACCATCAGCATCCCAGGCAACGAAACAAGGCAGAGAGAATCAGTAGAACCGGACTTACGACTCTGAAGCGACAACTTCATTTTGTGAATTTAGGATAGAATGTCCATCGTGTATAATATCAAGGATGTTCAGGAAGGTACTCCAGACAGAAGAGGCTCACAGGTGCCTGCTTGCAAGACAATTTCATTAATTGCATTCATATTGTCTAAAAAAATTTTTTTTTTTTTTTTTAAAAGAGCCAGCTCCTCACACAGCGCCTGATCTGAAGCTACAGAAGTGCATGTGCTGGAGGGAGTGACAAAACATATAAACTGTGAATAGTTCTTTAGCAAAGTAGACTCCTGGGTCATTTTACCTACTAAGGGCCTGCGCTCTAGTTGTGTAAGGTAGGCTCTATAATGCTCTAATTGCCGCCTGTAAGCCGTACAGTAATGTGTATGCATTTTTTCAATAGCCTTGCGCTCTGTATTAGCAAGGAAAAAAATGTAAAAGTTGTGGTGCTTCCATGTGCTAACTTTGGTTGAAAAAAAGAAAATACTTTTGATGGAATTTTTACAACAAGCTACAAAATGTTTTTGGGAGGGCATATTTCGGATAGATACAAAAGTTGGAAGGAGGCAGAGGGGGTAAGGTTCTCTTTTTTTAATATATATAGGGGTGAAAGGTATTTACATTCTACACCCCTGGTAGTTTAGCAACAGGAAAACATCGAATTTAAAATAGTCGACATTTATGAGGACAACTTTTTCAATTCATTCATTTCTTGCCATCCATGTCATTAGATGGCTCTTCACTTAGTTGTGCTAACAATAATAAGCACTTCGGGTAATATGTAGGAGAGGAGAGAGGAGCTGGCTCGGGCGCTCGACCTCGGGAACTGGGTTCGAGTCTCGGTAACGACGCTAAAACCTCCTGTGATTCTGGGCAAATCACTTAATCTCCCCGTACCTAAAATGAATGCGTGTCCTCGTGTAACGTAAAGCGCTCTAATACCTGATTCAGTTCGGGTCTAGTTCGCGCTATATAAAAGTCCGTAAAAAAAAAAAATATAGCGCCATAATCATACTAAGAAACATAGTCCCAGAATGTTGCAGTGGAGAGTTTAGATCACCCTCCTGCCACGAGACAGTTGATAGCTGTGGGTTCTGGCACAAGATATTGACAAATAATCATTTGCTGCAAGTTCTGACCACAATATGGGCCCGTTAAAATCCAAATGTATAATCAAAACAAGTGTGATTTATAAATACCAGAATATGGCGCCTTCTCTTGCCACCTAAATTCATACAAGTCAGTCACCTAACAGCAGAATACATCAAAACAAAGGATCGCGCTATCCTTGAAAATGTGTCAGCCTATTATTAATACTCTTCAAAAACATATCGCAAACAGAGCCCAGCACTTTATAACAGACTAATTAGAAAAGGATCGAAGATCCGCCTCAGAAAGATGAAATGCTGAACTGCCGTGGCCTGGAACTGAGCCGGTGACCTACTGCCTACACAAACAGCGCAGAGCACTCACAGACTGTCAGACTCTTGCCCGGTGCACTATCTCCACAGCCTTTTTAAACCAACAACGGCTGAGTGCTTTCTAAAAGCTCACTTCTGGAATGCCCCCAGCTACACCGCCCCACCCCAGGTTACAAAGAACAGTTTATCTGAATTATTAACCGGCCCGGACAGATTCTGGCTGTCGCAGACTACTTTTGTGCCTTTCCTTGGAGAGTAGACACTGTCTTGCAGTAGCTAAAGTTGCCCGCAGGGGGTGAAAGAGCCGTCCAGACTGCTTGGAGCACAGGTGAAAGGAGGAGCGAGAAAGAAGCCAGATAAGGCATGTAAAGCGAGTGCGTCTGTCCTAAATGGAAACAGGAGCTCGGTAATGTAAAGGAAGATGAAAGCCTGCAGCATTTGAATCAAGGCCTGTATTACACTAAAGCTCCCTGTTCAGGAAAAGAGGAGGCAAAGTAGGTAATAAAAAAACACGCCTTTCCACACCCTTTTAGCTGCTAGAGGCGAAACAATAAAAGTCAAGCACAAAGTGCTCGAGCCAACGTATTGGAATACCATACCTGGTGATGGCGCCTAGTCCAAACTTTCTCTCTTGAGGGCCACTACAGAATGAGACTGAGCATTTTTTCTTACCACCAACAAGATCTAAAATGTGGTTGTTCTTTATATATGAAAAACACAAATGCGCTCAGGCGCAAAGGCAAACCTATTATTACCACAAAGACCATTCAGATTTTTTTTGGGGGTAGGCCTTTTAACACCACAATATTTTCTATTTGTAGGATTTGGCATTCCTGAATTGCTCACAAATTCTGCCACCAACTGCTTATAATGTTGAGAAAGGACTGGATTGCCCTCATTTAGTCATTCCCAAGATCTACTTTTTAATTAGACAGTGGGACAGACCTATTTTTTTCTTCATCAGTTCCATGCAGATGCTTGTTGTCAAGTTATATTTAGTCCTGAAAATGACCTGCGGCTTTCTGCTGTTGGGCAGATAAATGAACCGTCAAACCACTATTTGGTTTTGGGTCAGACATACAATAGTACTATTGTCGGTGTATAACCCCCCCCTCATCACTTGTAAATATTTGTATTAAGTGCATTTCACCTATTTACTTTTGACGTTACTGATAGATTCTGTGTATGCTCTTGTTTTATAATCAATTATGTAACAGCCTGTGTTTTTTTCTTACACAAGGAACTAATCAGCTGGTATTTCTATGGAAAGAAGTCTTGTTCACAGAGACTAAGGAATCGACAATGTATTAATCCAAATTGAATCACCTCTTGATTAACCAAACAAACACAAATAATGTTCGCAGGCAAATGTCTGCATTCAACAAGAATCCAAGAAGTGCAATGCCTGCCCAGTCTGAAAAACATTATGGAACGTACAAACGGTAAAAATGTGCCATACAATAAAATTAACACAGAAAACATGGATGAAAAATTGAGGACCTCTGCTCAAAGGAAATGCAAAACTAGTATGTGCACTACCGAAAGGGTTATTTTGGTGAGCCCCCGACGAACCGCCCCCCCCCCCCCCCCAAATGTTTTTCCTACTTCTACTGCTAGCCAGCACAAAAGCAGATCTGATTAACTGACCATTTCATACTATTCACACACTTCTAAATACTGCTCGTCTTTACACACCAGTATTATATATTGCCATTTTCTGTGTGTACCCATGATTTCAGACGTCCTCAGTTGGAATTTCTGAGAAAGGTGCAGTCTCATTTCAGTGAAGGTTGCGATCAATAAATCAACAGTGATGCCACCTGCACATTATTGGGGTGGAATTTAAAGTATGCGTTGTTCCTCAACAGCGAATTTTTTTTTTTAATGGAAGAATTTTTCTTTCTGTGTTCTGCTACCATTCACTGAAAACCTGCTTAGATTTAGAAACAGCTGCCGCCTTCAGTTCAGCACTTTCCGAGGCCACACACATCCATCCACATGTGCGTGTTAACACAACGGGAGCCCCGCTGGGAAAGGCTCTTGTAACATAACCGCGCCTAGGGAGAGCAGGCGCTCTCGTACAAAGGCCCATTCCTCGATGGAGCTGGCGAGTTTAATTGCTGCAGCGAGATCCCCCGATTAACGTTGCAACAATGGAGGAAGACAATTTTAAGTGTCTCTCGCTTCAGCCCATCTAGAAAATCAAGCCAATATGCCAAGTAAGCGACAATGCTTGATCAAGCAGCATGTCGTGACAAAAATAATGACAGTAATGCCATCTGTGACCGCAGAGGCCGCTGGGGGAGTAATCTCCCTGCAAAACTGCGACAAAAGCCCTGTCTACAACGGGCATAACAATTGCCAACGACAGTAGTGTATGTAGTGCAGGACATACAAACAGTTGCGGAGCAGAGCGTTTCGCATGTTTCTCAGTTCCAGAGATAACAAAAATACTTCAATACAATGAAAGAATACAACATTTGTAGGACGAGGATGCAAGGTCAGTGGTCTCTGCTATGAGGACCATAGGAGCAGTCTTCCTTGGAGCAGAGGCTGACTTCATTTTGTAATTAATACAAAGAATATCATGGTGGCCCGAGAGGCATCTTATTTCTTCATAAGCTAACAACACAGGTGAGTTAGAGTGAACGATTGCTCTTTCAGAGAATCAACGTGATTGTGTTCTCAGTAAGAAAACCTTTTCATCACCCCCAGTCCGCACTTCAAGAGAGCAAAGTCTTGTTTGTTGATAACGCCCTCAACCTGTGCAAACGGTAGGAAAGCTCTCTTGGGTGAAATGCTCGTCTTGGTTGTCATTTTATTGCCCTAACTAAGAAAGAAAAAAAAAACATACTGTGGAGACATGCAGAGCTGGCAGCATGGAATGTTGTGATGTCAGGTCTATAAGGAGAATGTTTAACCTCTTCGACGCTCATGACGAGCTGAGCTCGTCATAACAACTGTGGAACGCCCACGCGGGGTGGGGCGTTCCATTGAGTGGGCGGAGTCATGACGAGCTCACCTCGTCATGAGCACCGCAGCGTCGCACGCGGCCCCCTCCCCCCACACCGCGGGGGAATTAGCCCTGCGGCGAAGGGGTTAAGATTGTAACGGAAGAAGCTTTTGAGTGTGGAGCTCAGCTGGAGATGCTGTGTTGAAAATAAAGCTCTTGTGTACCTGGATCTACACATATATACAAACACACACGCACACACGCACACACACACCCCCATCATATCGTGGATATACACTCAGAAATCTGTCTAGAGGCCAGCAAAACCCATACTATGTCCACTGCTCATGTCCACAAGGGACCACCACTTCACTGGCTATCAAATGCATACGTGTACAATCCACCTCAACCCACTCACAACACCTACAAGTCAATCGATTATAGACCGCATCTAAATGAAAGAACATCATGATCTTACAGTAGAATCCAAGTTTGCAAAATGAATATTCTGCAGTATTCTCTGCATGGTTCCCAAATGTCTTTTGGTTCATTTACTTCCAGTATCAATGTGGCGTATACATCAAAATTAGACCTTTACCACAGGGAATCTAGTAATCTCGTGCCAAGTCCACCACATTCGAGGAGGTGACCTTTTATCCCGAAATTTTCTTTCTAATCAGGATCCGACAAATTCTATTTAGGTCCATTTGGGCGAGCTGCAACTAGGATTTTTAATGATGGAAATTCCCAGCGAGAACATCACAGCTTGAAACAGTTAAAGGTATGACAATTGCCTCCCAAACCATTTAAGAGCCAGTCACTCAAGAATGGCAACACTGAAGGTTACCAGATTACTACCAAATAACTGGGAACAGTGTTTTAATCTACTACATTTAATGTGCTAGACATTACAATACAGCTGGTAAATGCATTTATCCAAAGCTGGTTGATTCCACAAGGACATGGAGAACGCCAATATCCTTACAGTGACATTCACTGATTAGCATTAATGGATATTCACACATGACAAAACGAAATGAATCTGCATTAGGAAGGGAAAATTACACCAGTCACAAGGCATTTCGATTAATAAGCAATGCTTCGGAAACATATTCACTGTACATACAAGCCTACAGCCTCACAGAATAACACAAAGTCTCTAACTGGATAATTGGCAGCATGTAATTATGCAGTGAAATCCATCAGCACATGTAAAAGACAATGTGTTAATCAATGAGAAGCCTTACACAGTGCCCTCTTGTCCAAGTTACACTCCCATTTCACATAAGGCTTCCTACCTCCCACTCTACCATCAGCTTTTAATTTCAAGCCTCAACAGGTGTCTGGTCAACTGTGGCACTTCCTAGAATAAAAGGTATGAGAATGGAGGGCTGCCAGTCTTCTCACCCCCAACTCTCCAGTAACAAAAACACTGGATTGCACTCTTAATCAAAAGACTAGGGGAAGGACCTCTGAGTTTTATACATCTGAAAAAATGGTTACAAAGGAATATGTATATTCTCAGACAATGGAGTAAACACTTTGAAAACAATATAGGAATTCAATGATATTGCCAAAGACTAGTATAGTTCACTGCGAGTTACTCAATATAGCAACCATACTAATAGACATAAGAAATAACATTACCCCCTGAAACTTGAAAAAAATCTAGTACCAACAGTATGAGAGCCTGAAGCACGTAGGTCTCACAATACCAGTGGTCCAGCAGTCAGTTTTAGGGCCATATGTAGCATCACATTTCCCCATAGACACAGAATGGGCAAAACCCTCTGATACCTCTGGCCCTTAATTCTGTGTCGTTCTTTGTTTTGAAAGCACTAGATAAGTGTTGTATTCCTTTTCTCAAGCATGATTACCAGGTCCAGGCAAAATGTAAATCATGCCAGTGTAATCCTCTTGGAATTTTGTGAATTTCATATTATTCTAAATTCCACCATTACACCACATGGAGAAATGAAAACATTTTAGTGTAGGAGAACAGAAACAACATGAATTGCCAGAATGCCGGCAGCTACTGCTTTCACGGCACGTGTTTTTTGCACTATTTTTTAGCTTGAAATGCAAATTAATTTTGTGCACTCCTAAAGATTGCGTTGTGTTTTTACTGTGGTGTTGAGATTAATCCTGTGGCAGAATGCAATACTTCGGTGGTCACTTGACTTGGGTTGGTTATCCTGAACTGCCCAATACTCAACCACCTCATGTACTTTCATCTTGAAAGGAGACCAGCTCATAACTTGCCTACTCTCTAGGGAATCACAGCAGAACAACACTGCGCATTTACTTTGCTCTACTCTCCATCATAGTTGTAACCACACGCCCAGTCGAAGTAGATAAGGTATCCGAGCTGTAGCGGCCTACTGCAGTGGGCAATTATCCACATTTAGCTTACCCACATTCAGCTTTCCACCTGGATCCAGGTAGTCCGTGACATCTACAGCCCAAAAGCATGTGCCGTGACTGCAAGTGTGCTGGGCATATCGCTTATACACTAGTTGTGCAACAAGACTGTACATGAAAAAATAAACTAGCTGTTGTAAAAGGAATTAGGGAAAAACAAGTCTAACAAAAATGAGAAGGCACAATAATGTTAATGGCAAAAGACATTACTGCGCCTCACCGAAGGTCTCTTTCTGCAGAAGCCTCGTATTAGGGTCCTTTCTGACATTTGGACCGGCAGAACGGCTACAGAGGGAGATCCCCACCAAGCAGACGAACAGTCCAAAATACTTTTTTGGTCTGGGTTTTGAAAGCACAGATGTCAAACAGACCTACTGTTAAAAATATTCATAAAGCGAATTCTGGGTACACCCTTCCCAATCAGTGGCTTTCTTCTACCAGCCTCTTGCAGCCATTGGCTGGAGGCTTTATTAATCATGTTTTATATCACTCAAAATTACTGGCTGTTTGTGTATCCTAGGGCCACCCCCCGAGTGCTTGCATTCAACTGCACGAGGACTACTGTACAAGCACAGCCCTCTCAGTCCACTACAGATGGCTTTAATAAAGTTATGCAGCATGTGCTATCCCAATAAACCAAAGCCTATTGGCATTGTCAATGCTTGGACATTACTTGACACAAGTTCACAAAGTTAGTAACACATATGAACATCTCCCTATGGCAGGGGTTTTAAATGAGGAACAAGAAACATTCTAACCCCTTGATGGAGCTTTTTCCAAGTATAATGAATTGTGAATAATAATTTGCCTGGGTTCCAGAACTTTGACCACAATAACTAAGATAGTAAATAAATGAAGAAATCATAAACTGCGTGGCTTCAGAGATCTAGCCCAGCTGGGTAATGTCCTGTCTCGTTTCACTAAATAAGAAGGTGTGAAGTAGTGTGGCTCACTGGTTAGAGGCGGCAGACCCGAGAGCAGAGGACGGCCCGGGACCAGGGTTCGATTCCCGGCGCGGCAGGTTTCTGGACCAGGGTCAGCGGACTCGATAATTCTCTCGCCTCGGTGCCCACTCTGATCAGCGATCACACTCGGCAACTCTGGGCACTAGCTTGCCTCATCTTCACTAACGGCCCCACCAGACCGCCGGGGATGCCTGGTCTCACCCTGGAGATACCCATTAAGGGACCATCTCTCAGGGAAGCCAGGAAGGGTTTCGCAGCGGTCGAAGCGCCTTGGGACCCTACGGGTAAGTAGTGCGCTATATAAATGCCTATACATTTACATTTACATTTACAAGGTGGGAAAGTGTTCCAAGAGAAAACAAAAGAAAGCAGAGCATTCAAAATACTCAGCCAGGTCCTTATGACTAACGTGGGCACCACACACCCTGACATTCTAGACAGACTAAAATCAAATGGCACAAAATGGCCAATTTCTCTGGTGCTAGGCCTACTCATCTGGACCACTCGCTGGGCTAGACCCGAATGTTCTTATTAGAACAGTAAGACCCCTACATTTTCAGCTACAACATTTTACAACCCAGTCCACATTTAACTGGCGTTTGAGCAAATCTTGGGGGATAACTAAGGCTGGTTATCAGATATGGTGGGGCTTCTCCCATAAAAACAGCCCAGTGTTAAAAGACTATCATAAAGGTACAGACCTTTTATTTTAAAAAGTATACACCGCATTGTTTGTGCTTCGAAAAATATAGATGAACAGTACTGTTTAGCCGTGACTTAGGGGGCAGTGGTGCTGCAGAAACAAGACATGTCTTTCCACCCAGTGAAAAGGGAGACCAACTTAAACAGTTATGTCAGGGTGGAAGAGTTTTGAATTTGAAGTTCAATCAGTTTATGACTTACAAGCACTTCAAGATGGAGGGCATCCCATCTTTTGGCGGATCTTCTCAAAGAAGGACACTGGATGGTCCGGCTGGACCTGAAAGGACAGTACTTGGTCCTTCCTTTCGGGCTCTCCTCAGCACTATGGTGCTTCACCAAAGTGATGAAACTGATGATAGCTCACCAACGAGAGCAAGGTATTCGCATGATAGTTTACCTAGACGACATACTCATAATGGCGCAATCTCCGTCACTAGCCGTTCAGCATTTACAACTGACCATAGCTACTTTGCAGAACTTAAGGTTCGTTATCAACAAACCCAAATCAGTTCTTGTTCCCTCGCAAACTGTGGATTTTCTAGGGTTTGTCATAGACTCTCGGAAGACTAAGTTGAGTCCTCCCCACTCCAAACAAACTCATCAGAAAAGAGCTCACTGCGCTGTTATCCACACAGACAGTCTCACTCAGAGTAATTGCCAGGATCGTGGGTCTTCTAGCCTTCTCCATAATAGCAATCTTTCCCGGCCCTCTTCATTATCGGGCCCTTCAGAGGTTAAAAATACGTCATCTCTAAAAAGGTCGTTCTTACACGGACGTTGTTCCCCTTTCTCTGGAAGCAAGGGAAGAGATACAGTGGTGGTTAAATCACGTGGAGGCGTGGAACAGAGGAGCCCTTTTCGGCTGTCAGCCAGGGTCAGTTCTAGAATCCGACGCAAGCTGTTGGGGCTGGGGTGCGTGTTGCGGCAATATCTCCACAGGCGGGCGATGGTCCCTGCGCAAGCTCGATCCTCACATCAACCGTCTGGAACTCTTAGCAGGATCGTTTCCGATCCGAGCACTATCACCCAGGCGCTTCTCATGTTGCATCCTTCTAAGGATGGACAACATCTCGGCGGTGAGGTACATCAGCAAATTGGGAGGCACTAGGCCCCCTCTGCTTACGGAAGGAGTATTTTCTGTCCTGTAACTCCAGTTCTGTAGTGGGGGTATCTCTGTTATAGTGATAATCTAGTGAATAGTCCCGCCCATGTGCATGGACCCTGGAGCAATCAAAAATAATCTCTTACGGTGTCGAAAAATGCAGAACTGCACAGGCACTTAAAAGAGAATTAAAGACAGATAATGCGGCCTATATCCACAGGCTACACTGCCCAGTACTTCAACTAGCACTTAAAAGAGAATTAAAGACAGATAATGCAGCCTATATCCACAGGCTACACTGTCCAGTACTTCAACTAGAAATTCCCACAAAAATCCACAAACAGCACAGCCTGTCCAGATTTCTCCACAGAGAAAACCTTGCCTTAACAGCAAAAACCCTCTGGAATGATAGAGAGGAAGAAATGGACAGACAAGCCCCATAGGCTGCCATTATGTGTCTCAGAACAGGATACTGTGCCTTTAAGAGAACTTTTCAGAACTTCACAGTATCCCAGAATGCATTGCAGGTCCTTTTTACTTTTAGTTCTTTTTGAAGGCGTAACACGCCAGACCTGTAGCATTCCTTACAGGAATATCTCTCTCCACCGGGGAGGAGGGCAGGCGCTTATGACTATAACAGAGATACCCCCACTACAGAACTGGAGTTACAGGACAGAAACTACTCCTTCTGTAGTAGGGGATCTCTGTGCATAGTCATAATCTAGTGAATAGAATGGCAAGCCCATCCCCACACCAAAGCGGCGGTGGAGAACAGAGAAAATAATACCACTACGGTGCGAACAGATTTCGCAGCGAAGCCTGCCCAACCTGAGCATCTGCCCTGGCATCAGTGTCCAGACAGTAATGCTTAGCAAAGGTATGGACCGACTTCCAAGTGGCCGCCTTGCAGATTTCTGCAATTGGAACATTACGGAGCAAAGAAGTCGTGGCAGCTTTGCCCCTGGTGGAATGAGCCTTAGGCTTACCTCCTAAGGTCTTATTAGCCTTTTGGTAACAATTGTATACAGGACACAATCCACCTCGAGATGGACTGTTTAGAGGTAGCAAGACTCGTCCTGACTGATCCATAATTGATAAACAATTGGTCTGACCTACAAATATCCTTGGTTTTATCCAGATAAAATTCCAACACTCTCCTAACATCCAGGGAATGCAGGGACCTTTCCGCTGGAGAAGAAGGATTCTGAAAAAACGTAGGTAAAGTTATAGTCTGGTTAGCATGAAAGTCAGATATAACCTTTGGAAGAAATTTAGAGTGAGTACGCATAACAACCTTAGCAGCATGAAATACAGTATAAGGTTCTTGGCAACACAATGCCTGAATTTCACTCACCCTGCGGGCCGATGTAATGGCCACGAGGAACGCCGCCTTCCAGGACAGGTGCTGCAACAAAGCCTTATGCATAGGTTCAAAAGGCTCCTTCATCAATCTGGACAGCACCACATTCAATTCCCATGAAGGCGAAGGAAGCTGGACAGGAGGAAACACTTTCTTCAAGCCTTCCAGAAAATCTTTGATCACAGGGATCTGGAAGAAGGAAGTCTGTGAAGGAAATTTCCTGTAGGCAGTCAGCGCAGCAAAATGAATCTTAATGGAATGGACATTAAGGCCAGGCTGCGCCAGATGTAGAAGATAAGGAAGGATGACATCGTCCTTACACGTCGTTGGGTCATAGTTCTTGGACTTGCACCAGATGCAAAACCTCTTCCACTTGTAAGCATAAGAAGTCCTAGTGGAAGGTCGCTTAGCCTCCTTCAGTATGTGCATACAATCTTCAGGTAGATTCAAATGGCCATATTGCACTATCTCAGGAGCCATGCCGCCAAACTCAAAGAAGAGAGGTTGGGGTGCAACATCTGCCCCCCCCCCCCCCCGGAACTTCGTGAGAAGGTCCGGCCTGCACGGCAGCCGTATGTGAGGAAGGAGAGACCGGTGAAGCAGGTCCGTTAACCACCACTGCCTGGGCCATTCCGGGGCAATCAGGATCATCCGCGCCCTGGACTGGGACAGTGATGAGCACTGCCGGAATCAGGGGAATGGGTGGAAAAGCGTACAGAAAGCTGTTCGACCAGTTGATCCATAACGCATTCCCCAGCGGCCCCGGCTGGAAGTACCTGGAGGCGAAGTCTCGGCATTTGCTGTTTTCGGCGGTGGCGAACAGATCTACGTCTGGAGTCCCCCACCTTGCGAAGACTTCTCCTAGTACTTCGTCGTTTATGACCCATTCGTGGTTTTCTTGAATCAGTCTGCTCAGTGCATAGGCCTGAACATTCTGCACACCTGGCAGATGGGTAGCCGTTATCGTCAATCCTCTGGCTAGGAGCCAGTGCCAGATCGCCTGCGCCTCCTTATGACAGAGTGCGCGATCTCAAGCCCCCCTGCTTGTTGAGGTAATACATCGTGGTCGTATTGTCCGTCTGCACAAGCAGAGAGTTGGTCTGGAAGGACGGATGAAAGGCCTTCAGTGCCAAATGAACAGCTCTGAGTTCCAGGAAATTGATGTGGTACGTGGACTCCGTCTGGGACCACGTCCCTTGAATCTGTAAGTCTCCGGAGTGCGCCCCCCAGCCTTGGAGAGACGCATCAGTCACGATAGTCTGCGTGGGAATGTCCTTGTGGAAGGGAACCCCTCTGAGGAGATTCTTCGCTGAACACCACCACTTCAGAGACTGAAGAGCATGCAGAGACAGTCGTATCTTGTCATCCCAAGATCCTTTCCTCTGATCCCACTGATCCTCCAAGCACTCCTGCAATGGTCTCATGTGCAGCCGTGCGTATGGCGTGAGGTAGATACAAGAGGCCATCGACCCCAGTAGAGAAGACATCGTCCTCACTGTTGTAGATGGAGCGGTCATAAGAGCCTGAGCCTTCCGAAGGAGTGATATTCGTCTCTCCTCCGAAGGAGACACGCTTGCTGACAGCGTATTGATGGAGGCTCCCAAGTACTGTATGCACTGGACCGGATTCGGGACCGACTTGGACATGTTGATGTGAAACCCCAGCTTGTTCAAGAGAACGCACGTCTTCTGGAAGTGCGCTTGAGCTTCCGAGAAGGAGGAGGCCTTGATCAACCAATCGTCCAGGTACGGATAGACAAACACCTTGTTCTTCCTGAGGTGTGCGGCTACCACTGCCATGCACTTCGAGAATGTTCTTGGCGCAGACTTTAGTCCGAATGGCAGTACTTTGTACTGATAATGATTGGTGCCGACTTGGAATCGCAGGAACTTCCTGTGTTTGTGTGCAATGGGCACATGCAAGTAGGTCTATAGCACATAGCCAGTCTCCCTGTTGCAGCTGAGGATAAATCTGATGCAACGACCGCATGCGAAACTTCTCTCTGCGAATCCACTTGTTTGCTTGTCGCAATTCCAGAATGGGCCTGAACTCGTTCTTGTCCTTCTTGCGAACCAAGAAGAACTGAGAGTACAGACCTCTTCCCCTTTGAGACCGAGGTACGTCTTCTATCGGCCTTTTCCTTAACAGGATATCGGCCTCCGCCTGGAGCTCGCGCAGCTGAAACCGCGAGCTGACCGGTGGAATTGATTGAGGCGGGCTGATGAACCGAAGACTATATCCATTACAAACAATATTCAGCACCCACTTGTCCAGAGTAATTTTTCTCCACTCTGCCAGAAAAAATTGAACGCTTCCCCCCCCACCGGAGCGGGTAACGGATGTAAGGGAAGTAACGGCTCCGGGTCGAGACCCAACTTGGCCTTTGTTCGCTGTAGAGGACTGCTGGCCTCCTCTACCCTTCTGGCGCTTCTGGAAGGTCCTCCGGAACTGCTGCTGCTGTTGTTGCTGCTGTCCCGAAGCCTGCCCTCGCCCTCTGCCCTGTGCCCCGAACCGCCTTTGGAACGGGCGGTAGGCCTTCTTTTCTTTGGGCTTCTCCAACCCAACAGCCGTCAGGGTCTTGGCCTCTGCTTTCATGCGGGCCATTTCATCGTCCGCATGCTTGCCGAACAGGGTTTCCCCCGAGACAGGCAGATTTGCCACTCGCTGCTGAGCCTCCGGCTTGAGTGAGGTGAGCCTAAGCCAAGCATGGCGCCATTGGTTGATCCCATGACAGTACCCATGGGCCGCCAAAAGAGATACATCAGCAGCCACGCTGATGACCTGGTTCGATACCAGCATCCCCTCCTTTAGGATCTCCTGAAAATCCTCCTTCTCACGAGGCAGGAGTTCCGTGAACTGCTGGAGGGATTCCCACAGGGCACGATCATACCACCCTAGCAGAGCCGCATCGCTAGACGCCTTCATGGCCGTAGATGCCGTCCCACAGGCCTTCCTGCCAGCCGAGTCGATCCATCGGCTCTCCTGATCAGGAGGTGCAGTAGAGGACGGGGAGGTAGAATGTTGTTTCCTGGCCGCCGTCACTATGACAGAATCCGGAATCGGATCCATCCGCAGAAAAGCCGGGTCAGAATCCGGGGCCCTGTACTTAAGGAGCCGGGAGGGAGCAGCCTTCGTCACTGCTGGCGTGAGGAACAGCTCTTCTGCGGGCTCTACCAATCCTGGTACTAGCGGTAGTAGAGGGCGAGATAAATGTTTCTCATGAAGCGTCTAAAAAATCACGGACGTCGTGGGTGTTGGAGCAGTCACCGTGATTCCCAATTTTGCTGCACCCCTCAGGAGAACATCCTGGAACGTGCGGATGTCGTCTACAGGAGACACTCTCGTCCCCGGGGATTCCGACAAAGTCGGTGAATAGGTCCTGGTCCTGGAAGAGCCCGTGCGGGACCGTGATCCGAGCCTCCTATGGCGCCGTCTTGACCTAGTGGAGGATCTGTGACGACTCCTCGATCTCCCCCTCCGTCCGGAGCGTGATCGTGACCTCCTTGGCTTCGGCGATCTGCCGGCTCCACAGGGGCGGGCGACTTTGGCCTGGCTGGGGCCCTCGGCCGAGGGGTCCCCTTGGAAGGAGTCAGATATCGGGGTAGTGACACCGACCTCGGAGGAAGCGGTGGCGGCTTGTCTGCCAGCAGCTGAGGTAGAGGTTGAGGACGTGGTGGAAGTGGTGGAAGAGGAGGAGGAGGAGGGGTGGGAGCCCGCGGAAGCCCCCTCGGCAAGGGAGGAGGGGGCGTAACCGACTTCTGCCTAGAAGGGGTATACACCACTGAGTACACTGAACCCGGTGATCCGCCTTCCTTTCTAGGCTGGGACGTTGGCGAGTCTCCCATAGGCACCTGCTAGACTGACTCCTAGCGCCAGGACTCCTTCCGCGCCTTCTTGTCGACCGGACAGCGAGCGTCGGCCCCTCGACGACAAGCATCTTCTCCTACACGGCGACCACCTCTCCCTCGACGGCGAGCGCCTTCGCCTCGACAGCGACCTCTTTCGCCTCCACGGCGACCTCCCTTCGCCGGCGACCTCCCTCGCCTCGACGGCGCTCTTCTCCTAGACGTCAAGGATCCCCTCGACGACTATCTTCTCCTCTTCGCCGACGGCTAACGGCGGTGTCGCCTCAACAGCGAGCGCCGACGCCGGGCCTCTCGACGTCGATTACTCAGGAGCCGGAAAAAAAGAACTGAAAGTAAAAAGGGACCTGCCCATGCATTCTGGGATACTGTGAAGTTCTGGAAAGTTCTCTTAAAGGCACAGTATCCTGTTCTGAGCCACATAATGGCAGCCTATGGGGCTTGTCTGTCCATTTCTTCCTCTCTATCATTCCAGAGGGTTTTTGCTGTTAAGGCAAGGTTTTCTCTGTGGAGAAATCTGGACAGGCTGTGCTGTTTGTGGATTTTTGGTGGAATTTCTAGTTGAAGTACTGGACAGTGTAGCTTGTGGATATAGGCTGCATTATCCGTCTTTAATTCTCTCTTAAGTGTCTGTGCAGTTCTGCATTTTTCAACACTTTAAGAGATTTTTGATTGCTCCGCGGTCCACGCATATGGGCGGGACTATTTACTAGATTATGACTATACACAGAGATCCCCTACTACAGAAACAGCAAAGGATTTTGGGCATTACTGCCTAAATCATCAGATATCGGTGATTGCCGAATATACTCCGGGGCAGTCGAACATAGTAGCGGACTGGAATTCCCGACATCTCAAGGATTACAGCGATTGGCAACTCCACCCCAGATAGTCCAGTAGTTGCAAGCGATCTAGGGGCAGTTGCAAAATCGGCCTATTTGCGTCCAGACCGAATCGACAGATGGAGAAGTTCTTCAGCTGCAGACTGGATCCGTTAGCTCTGGCGACGGATGTGTTTTCTAAAGATTGGTCCAAGGACCTGAATTATGCCTTTCCCCCCGATCATCTTGATTCCCAGGGTGACCACCCAGGTGCCTTGTCATCTGGCGGAAGTGATTTTGATAACCCCCTTGTGGAAGTCACTGCCTTGGTTCCCATTATTATTAGTGATGAGCTGAGACTTCCCCAGGATGATTCAGTCATCCTCGACAACACTCCAGGGCCCTCACGGAGAAATGCATCCGATGGTGTTAGCGGGACAATTGTCTCTGATGGCCTGGAGACTTTCAGGCAAAGATGGGAACTACCGGGCCTTTCGGGCGCAGCTACGCCTTTCATCAACCAAGCCTGGGCTCCCTCCACCAGGAAACTGTATTCTTAAGGCTGGATTAGTTGGTGCGTGGAACAACACGTGGATCCCGTGGGGGCCGACTTACCCCATGTTATAAATTTTCTGTCTGAAAAGGCTTCGCAACATCTGGCATATCGTTCGGTTAACAATTTTCATTCGGCCATCTCAGCTGGTCATTCTCAGATAGATGGCAAACCGGTAGGTATACATCCAGTAATCTGTAAGTTATTAAAGGGTATTCAGGTTGCACACCCACCTAAGCCAAAGTACTCCTAACTATGGGACGCATCTCTAGTTCTTTCCTTATTTGACAAATGGCCACAGAATGACATGTTGATGCGGAAACAACTATTGTGCAAATTAGCGATGCTTCTTTGCCTATCTGCCTGTCAGCGGTCTTCCGATTTAAAAGCCCTGGACCTTACAGGTAGAGTATTTACTCCAGAAGGAGTTTCCTTTAATATTACAGCCCGAACGACGACTTTGTCTAGTAGTGTTGAATATCATGCTTTTCCTGGTAATGTAAAACTATGTATAGTTCAATGTCTGCGTGCTTATGAAAAATTTACAAAACTATGTATAGTTCAATGTCTGCGTGCTTATGAAAAATTTACAAGATCTATACGACCTGATGGTGTGGTTCAATTGTTAATTGCTCTGCAAAAACCTTATAAACTGGTCTCTGCGGCTACTATAGCCAGGTGGTTAAAATGTGTCATGAAAAAGGTGGGTATTCATTCCCATGTGTATGAAGCGCATTCTGTGCGTGGAGCTATGGCCTGTAAAAACTTTCATGTTGGGATCTACTGTTCAGGATATCATGTGGTCTGCTGACTGGTCTTCTGAATCAACTTTTAAACAATTTTACTATAAACCGGTGGGTGATATAGCCTCAGTTGTATTTGATAAGCGTTAAACTAGCATAATCGGAAGCCTCCGGTCCTGTAATAGAATAAAAAATTAGCTAGCATTCGCACCAAGAATTTTCAGTTCTATAAAGGACACTGAGGCGAGGATTATTCTGTTGAAAGTTAGGCTGAAACCGTCAACATTATCGGCGCCCTCTTGCTCTCCTTGAACCTTTTGTGCGCGTAAAACAGCCGCCATTTTGAACACCATGGCTTCCCTGCTCTCGCCGAGAGCCAGCGCGCCCCTCTCCCCCTCCTAGCTTCGCTGGCATCCCCCGCATGCTGACAACCCCCCTGCCTGCACCTGCCTTGAAATCATAAACCCCTCTTCAGCGCTGCTCTGCCCCAGGCCCTCGTCCTGTTCCCAGCGCAACACCTCCCTTCTTCCCATTCATGATCCCCGGCCCTTTGATGCAAACCCCCTTTCTTCCGTGTGCCCGTTTGTCTTCCTCGTTCCCAAGCCGACACCCAGCTCTGCCGACACTGTTCCTTGCCCCTCCCCGTACAATAAAAAGCTTCCTCCATCAAGGGATCCCCGGGTTGATCAAAGCCCCCCCGCCCTACGAGAACCGATCGAACCCCGCACACTCCGTGAATCGGCGGAATATCCAGCTGCGCGATGATCATCACCTGTTGTGAACGGGGCGAGGACTTCCACTGTAACCTTGTGTGGGAACGGGCCTGAAAGGGGGGGGATCTGAGGATGTCTTCCTGTACATCAAAGTATCGACGAGAATATGTTACATGCAATAAAAAGATAAACTTGTGTATAAGAGGCCAGGCCTCAGGGATGCAGTTAGAGCACCTCAGAACGATACCTGCTGTCCGTTTTGCTGTGTTCTCCTCCGGAGAGAATAAAAACCTTGTTTCCTGCCTTCCAGTCTCCAGCGCCTGCCTCTTCAATAGTTTAACTTCTTTATGGGTTCAGGAGGCGACACCGCCGGGCAATACTTAAGGATCTTATATTCTGGTTGGTAGTGTCACCCTTTCTAACAATTCCACCCAGTTATATTACAGAAAATGTAATGTTTACCCACCCGTATGTATTCATATTCTGTCTAAGCAGAAGTTGCAGGATTTTTCCTGCGTTTCATTACTTCCAGGTTCTGAGAAGAGGATGGAATAAGAGTACTTCCGGTTAAGGAGACGGCACTTTCCAGTTGGTTGGTTCTTCCACGTTGGAGGATGTTATTTTGGCTTAAGTTATTGTTGTTGGACTTTTACTGTTTGAACAAAGAAAAAAAGGAGGATTTCCGGTTATGGTGGCTCTTGTAGGGTCTTTCAGGATGTGATGTGCAAAATATGCATCATGGGAAATGTAGTTAATTTACATTATAAAACATTTTAATTGGCTGATGTGAGTGGCAATAAATAGACAGAGAAAGCATAATCCTCGCCTCCGTGTCCTTAATAGAATTTAAAATTATTGGCGCGAATGCTAGCTAATTTTTTATTCTCTGCCACCCTTCTAATTGCACTCCATCCTCAATGTATTATAGCTGGATGCAAGCATGGTACTATTTTCCAATTAAGCACAGCATTCATGAGTACACTGGTGTTTTGAGGCATCTTTGTGCAAGGGATCTCTTTAGAACGACTATTTCACAAAGTTAAATTAAATTAGGCCGAAGAGGGTTTAGGCAGACCATATTATCCCTCTGTGGATTTCAAGAAAATACACCAGTCGGCAGCTGAATTCACTTTGTTCCACTGAGATCCATCTAACGCTTATTCCAAAGAAACGCAGGTGAACTGTCCAAAAACACTAAACAGAACTTAAATGCGGCGGTACAGCTATGGTCATTCAAACCCTCAACCCCTGAATACTTCCAATTTAAGCTAGGAGGTACACCGAAGCTCACTTTAACCCTATGATTGTTGTCAAAACCCATACAAGAGTAAGGCATGCTGCTTCTTTCAAAAATTTGACAGCTTTCTGCTTGTCCAAATCAGCAAATAAGACACTTTCAAGTATACCTCATAACCAGCACTCGTCTTCCATCATCCTTTGCAATACATACTGTACCTATTTAGAATTCTGATGTGTTAGTATAATTTTAAAAACCTGACTCACCGGCGCAAGCTCAATGCCCATTAGTCTAAACACAGTGATCTTAAGCAGACACTGCTTATGTCAAGGGTGACAGGGGAGCAACATTAGCACAAAGAAACATCTGCTAAATGTTTAGAATAAAATGACAGGGCAGAAGGATAATAAACTCGAAGAAGCCATTATTAACCGTGACAAAAAAAAATATGGCTACTGGCCTTTTGCGTGGGATGCGTGCAGAAGTGAGACCTCTACATCAAATCAGGCCTGCTTCAATCGAGAACCAAACTCACAGCAGGCTTGCCTCAACATCTGACTGACCAGATGAATATGGAACAGTGGTTTACTGGATTTTTGTCGGTAAGGCAGAGTGTCACTGGGGAACTCGGTTTTGAATTATACATAGGGTGCCCAGCTCTGGTCTATGCTACCCCGGTGTAGGCCACGAACATACACTGTTTTTTTAAATTATGTGCTGTAAGCAGCATGTAACACAAACAAGAAATTGCGGAGGCGCACGGTCCCCTACATTGCCATGGTCTGCATCAGAGAACCCCTCCCCTCTTCAGCAATTTGGCCAGGTAGGGATGCCTGCTGCCACCTTCTCCACATCATGGGTAACCGCCATGTTACAATGGAAAACTGTACCAAATAGGGCTCGAACATCCTACCGTATGCAAATTAAGGAGAAAAGCAATCTTGAAAGTATTTTAAAAAACGTACTTCACCCAGCAGATTAATGGTGGGGAGGAGAGGGGGGGGGCTTGGGGGGGAGCCTTGGGGGGGGCTCCGAAACTCTTTATCTCGCTCTTAGAGTGTTCCAGGAAAGATGACGGAGAGAACGAGGTAGCGCTATAAATTTATAGTAGCTCCTAGATGGCACATAATTAGGCAAAGGGGCCTGAAGGCCTTGGGCGATGCACCAACTGCATTTTCCACATGGTGCTGCGTCCAGGCTTCAAGTAGTGCCTGGTGCGGATAGGTAGGGCTTCTCTTTGCTGGCTTCTAGGCAGGGGTTGCGGATTGGGGAACTCTCTCGATCAGCTCCGGCCTGGCTGCAAAAGAAGGTTCCATCCGATTCATCTTGAACATGGTGCAGTGAAACTTCAACATCTCAAGTGCTGCAAGACCACATTTAAGTAGGCAAAGGCCACTTAGGCAACGAAAGATAACAGCCAGAAAGATTCAATTGTGCTGTTCGGTCAAACCAGTCCTTCTAGGGCGAGGTAACTCTCCCTGGAAAATTGGTGCTCTGTTACATGTTGTCTTTAAGACTTTCAGGATGAAGAGAGGCGGCAAGATCAAAGCTCTGACCTGGTATTGGTATTGGGTGCTTACTGGTTCCACAGTGCTTTCAAAGTCCATGATATCAAACAACTTGGACTCTCCCAGGCACAGGCAAGCTCATGAAGATTCATCTGGGGGAGGGCCCCAGCTTGAGGAGCTGCTCCTGTCTGGGAAATGCCAGTGTGGGCTTAGGGAGAACAATTTGCTTTTGAGACTTACACTCTTGCCAGAAACATTAAAGACTACTGTACGCAACTATAAATTCAAGGAAAAAAAAAATGTTCCGTTTGTCTTTGGCCCTAGGTGTGCCTAGACTTGCACCTGCTTAGCGCCGGGATACCCTTCCCGGTGATATTGCGCTCTACAAATCTGCATAACATAACTAAAAACAAATCAATTGAGCAAGCATATTTTGGCAACACTAAGCAGAAACACATAAAACAGATTAATTAGAGAAGGGAAGATGGGAAACCAGAGAAGGAGTCTGGGAGAAGGAGAGGGAAAGGGAAAAGGGCGAGTAAGGCATCCATCCTCTTGTTAGGAGTGATGTGTACACAGGTACAGCAGATGGAGGACAGAGGTCACCGCAGAGGCGCCGACTCGCCCACCTCTGGGCACATTCCAACAGCTCTATCAATATTTAGCTTCAGTTCCCTTTCAATGATTTTATTTGCATAGCCCCTCCCTGAACCTGGTAATACAGTGACAAAGGTGTACACGTGATGAGGAAGCAGTGGGAGCGCACTGAAAATCACAGAAGCCCATGGTCCTGTACCCCAGCATAAACCAGTGTTAAACATTTTAATTACATTGTGTTGGTGTGCATTCCACGAATCAAAACAGAGCGCACGAGCATCTTTAAACTTGAGTTTGACAAAAACTGATAGATTCGCCTAAGAATGTTTGGGGTGAAAAACGTAACTGCTGAAAATAAACGCCTAGAAAGCAAGGTTGGATGCACAGGGGGGTCGCACACTCGGATAAAGCAGAAAGCACTGCTAAACCCAGATATTTTGGTGCTTACTCCACTAACCAGACCCCATTTTCTCTCACCACTGCCTTGTCCAAAGCAAGAGGCACGCTGCAGGCTTCCCTCAAGCATGCCTGCTCGCAAATGAGAAGTCTAACATTAAAGAAGGTGATACCACTAAAGTGAATTAAAGATAAAGCAAGTTAGGAGGGTGGTGCAGGTTTGCAAAGAGCATGAAACCGTAGAAGTCTACGAAGATGTTGCTTTTTAGGAGGTTGAATTTTATCACATGGGAGAAGGGTCACATTCTGCAAATAAGGGCGAGTTGACAGACATGTTCTGGGCCTACAGACTTTTATTCCTCATTGGGTTCACCTCAGCTCCCTCTTGCAAGTTGCCCATAACCTAGAGTGCAAAAGAACAGATGATGGGCGGAATGCTGAACCATTCAAACATTCTCCCCCAGTCACAGATCTGGGTTTAAGCCATTGTTTATTGCTCACCACGCCACCCGAGCTTAGACTCAGCCATATGTAAATCTGTCTTGACCCTGCTCCTTATGGGAACAGTCCAGCCCAAAATGCCAGGCCAGGTCTTGCCTGGGCCAGAAACAAGCATCCTGGGACCAGTTTCAGAGTATCACCCTTTATCAGCCAGGCTAGCTTGAAGCTAATGGCACAGTGAGCAACAGACCCACGTCTGGGCATACCATTCCCACTTAAGGCGACAAAATCAAAAAGAACAGATTATGGATGGAATGCTGAACAATGCAAACATTCACCCTCAGTCACAGCTCTGGGTTTCATCCATCGTTTTTCACCCTGCCTGAACTGCCCAGACACGGGTCTCGTGGTCCTGTGCTCACTGTGCCACTGGAATCAAGCTAGCCAGGCTGATGAGGGGTGATTCCCCGAAACCAGTCCCAAGAATGCTTGTGTCTGGTCAGGGAGGACTTGGCCTGGCAGTTCAGGCTGGACTGTTCCCATGATGAGCAGGGTCAAGATTGAGTTGCATATGGCTGGCACCAAACTGAGGTGGCGTGTTAGGATAAAAAAACAATAGATTGAACCCACATCTGTGACTGGGGGTGAATACTTGCATTGTTCAGCATTCCATCTATCATTTCTTTTTGCTTGTATTGTAGTGTGAAGCATTACTAGTAAATAGCATGGGAACCGCTATGCATTTGTGTGGAAGCAAAGAAATGTAGAGAAATATTGGTACAAGTTGAAGGGAAAGGTGTAGCTGCACTGTCAAGCCAGACCTAAAAATCCATGCAAGTTAATAACTGCTCTCTCCCCATCTGTGCTGGTGCCAGAGAAAACAACATACATAGATTGGTAAGTTTGTGTTTTTTCAAGTAATACAAATAAGAAGCTTAAGAGTGCATTTTAGGACAGGCAGCAATGTGCTGCCACGACAGGCGAAGCAGAAGGAAGTCGGGATAAGCTGCACATGAGGGAGAAAGCAAGACTGAGCACGAGGGTGGAGAGCTGACGGGGAGAATCAAGCAAAGGAGCTGGGTGGCAAACAGATGCATTACTGCCCAACATTGCTTACTCCACAACTGCCAAACTCCCAAATCACTCCTTATCCAACCACTGGTAGTATTAGCTCAACTCTGTGTTGGGAGAGGTGTGGCGCCGCGGCCAGGGCGACTGACGCTGGAATCTGGGCATCAGGGTTCGATCCCCGGCTCCGGCGGCAGGTTAGCCCAGCACCATGTGACTCTGGGCAATAGCTCGCTTAATCTTCCAGATGGCCTCCCAGCGCCTAGAGACCCTAACGGGTGATTGTACGCTATACAAATGTGGATTATTATTATTATTTTCATCCTATCAACAACTCAGCAACAGGTCTGGTCCACAGTGCTCAAGGGACATGTGCTGGCTGTAGTGGAGCCACCACAATGGGAACTTATGCTACAGAGAGCACGAAGAGGTGGACGAGGGAGATGGGAATCTCGGCACAGAACACTCAGCCAAATGTATCAACGTTCACAAATGGGCAGGATGGCAGAGCAGATGCAGTTGAAAATCCTGCAGCACTCCCTAGATTTCTGAGCTAAGGGCTACAATGGCCCGATATAACAAAGCAGTGGCATAAATCAACGCTTTCTGGAGCAGGCCCTGAACACAGAGCACACATAAAGCCTGGGCAAGGCATGCCCTGTAGGCAGTCTCCCATTAAGTGCTAAGATTGGTCTCCATGCCGGTTTAGGTGGAATACAGGCAAATATATGGGCACGTGTTTGTTCGAGAGATGGGAGCCATGTGTTAATGTTAATTGCATTTGTAAAGCGCTGCTGCTACCAAAAAGGTGTCCTGGCGCTAGGGTGAAGTGCCTACTGACGGAAACTGGGAGATTGATTTATATACTAAATGCAACCTAATTGGTAAAAAGCCATGTTTTTAAGGCCTTCCTGAATGCCATCAAGTTGGTCATGTGTCTTAGATGTGGAGGGAGGGCGTTCTAGGCTATGGCTGCATTAGCGATAAAACTTCTGCCGCCCCAATTGGCTTTTTTCGTCTGGGGCGTAACTACCAATTTGACATCCGAAGAACCGAGTGTTCTTTTAGGAGAGTACCATCGGAAGTATTGTTTTAGGAATTCTGGTCCTGTTCCATGCAGTGCTTTAAGACCAGACACAAGGCCTTAAACTTGGAACGCTTCCTCATTGGCAGCCAGTGTAGTCTTCCGATTGAACCTGATATAGATGCATATTTGGGTGTTCCAGTAATGAGTCTGGCAGCTGCGTTCTGGAGAATCTGTAATTTATTCATTAGGCCTTCTTGTAGCTTGAGGTAGAGACTGTTACAATAGTCCAGTTTAGACATTACTAATGCAGTTACTACTGTTTGTTGTGCTTCCTTAGGAATTCGAGGCATGATGTTTTGCAGGATCTAAGGGTGAACGAGGTAGAAGATGCCACTGAGTTCACCTGGTCCTTGAAACTAAAAGTGTCATTGATCCAAATTCCCAGGTTTTTCACCTTCCTGGTCGGGACTGGCAGTAGTCCTAGTGAGTTCGGCAAGCAGTTTGGTGCCCAGAAAGCTGGGTTGTTCCCAGATAGCACAACCTCGGTCTTACTGGAATTTAACTTCAAGCAGTTTCGTGCTATCCAGTTTCCTATCACATACATACGGTCGTGAAATTTGGCCGCGGTGTCCTGTGGTCATTCTGGTTGAATAATTACTACGATTTGGGTGTCGTCGGCTTATGATGTTAAATTAAAACCGTAGGATTCAACAAGGGGAGCAAGAGAGGACACGTAAATGTTAAAGAGTGTCGGGCTCAATGAAGACCCCTGCGGAACTCCACATGGTAGAGAAGGCATCCGTCTCAAATTTGTCTAATTTGACAGTTTGGGTTCTTTCTAAGAGAAACTATTTTAGAAGTTTTTGGGCATTGCCCTTAACTCCTATCTCATCTAATCGGTCCAGCAGTACATGTGCTTGGGAAGACAGTAAGGGGGTTATCAAGATCAGTGGTGCCCACAACAGAGCATCTTGTTCCAACATGAAGGTGGTGTATTTGCAAAAGCAATACACTTAACCATGCTACAATGCTATGCACCATACTGACGGAAATGGCAGAGCTTAGACAGGAGGGCGCGATGTGGGAAGAAAGGACTTTCAATTATTTACAACAGTGAGTACATTAGATCTAAAAAGGAAGGTTCTTTTCTGATTAGAGGCAGGTGCATTGAAAGAATATCAGACATCCCATATTTGGATTTTTCCACACCAGAGATCCTGCTTGCTGCTCTGTTTAGCAAACCAATGTCTGCAAACTAAACAAGCACTGGGAGCTCGGTTTGCTTTCACAAAGAGTGGGTAATAAACCAGTTCAGCACCTATTGGAGGTTTATCAACGAAAATGTCTTCCGATTTTAATGTATGGTGCAGGGGTCCAGGAATATAAAGAGGCTGCTTCCATTCAGGCTGAAGAGAATTGCTTCTGCAGGAAGCTCCTTAGCCTTCCGCCCTCGACCCCGCATTTTTTCCTCCATGAGGAGATCGGTATTACCTATGTCTCTGATGATTAGTCTGGTCCAAGTTGTCCTTTGGGTCTCTGTTTGGGCAGTATGTTTACATCCCTGAACAGAATGATCATACTTGATCAACTGGGATGCGTTAAGGGCCTTACCATCCAGTTTGAATTATGTAAAGCTCATGTCAAAGGTTATTGGGCGCATCTCCTTCGTTCCTAACTAAAGCAGATCCCCCAAAAGTTAAACCGCTTTTTTTCCAACTTGCAGTCTTCCAGGGAGCAGGAACAGTAAACTCAGTCTGCCAGAGTATGCAGTTATTCAAACAACGCCAAATGTCGAGCAGTGCCTGGGCTGGCTTTTGTGCCCTCAAGTGGGATCACTCTTTACGAGATTTTGACTAGGAACCATACGATCTCTACTCTGCTTTCCCTTGGGCCAATACGAAACAGACTCTGTTTTAGTCTATCTCTGTGATGATCCTGCGGTGCAAACTATTGAGATTGTTTAGGTAAATATTATCAGCAGTGTACTCGTAAGCATTTAAAACCTATTTTAAATATGTACGGGCTTAGTCAATGCAAGACAGCATTGTTCTTTTTTTGGGACGTATCGTTGCCTAATATTCAGGTTTGCTTTAGCGTCGGCAGTTTGCTTAAAATCATCAGTTTTATGGCACGACACGGAGGCCATATTATGCAAATCTCCTTTATTACCACAGCTCAGTAGCAACAATAGAAGAATGTAGAACATCAATGAACATTCTGAGTAAGAATAAAGTCCCTTAGAAACCATCTCCCATCCTTCTTTGTTGCTGCTGCTCAGAAAGATAAGTAGCTCTTCCTTAACCTCTGACTAACTTATTAACTTCATTATATATTCACCTAATAAGGGGTACTACTATATTGGGACTGTTTCCCTACAAACCTTACTATGCGTTTTACTAATTGTTACATGTTTTACGTTTTATTTTCCTTGTTTTCCTTGATATAACTCTAATATCTATGTTTTTTGCACTTTACCTTTCCTGGTAATCACTTTTGCCTTTCACCCTTCACTATGCCCCCCTCCGGTCCTATTTCGAACCGGTTTCAACCTTTGTTACCAACTTTCAGCCCCTGTTTTCTTTTGAACACACACGCGCGCTGCTATTCCCACAAAGACTGAACTAGCCAAGCTCACCTCCGCGTCTTTCCCCGACTCCCCCTCCGCTCGGAGACACTTCTCCACCTCCGCTCGTAAACACCCCACACGACATCGCCGTCCGTCCCGCATTTCGTTGACTTTCCGGCCCCCTCGCTAACATCACTCGAGCGGGGCCGGATTAGAGGAATTGCCCTTAGCAACAGCCGACGCGACCGTGATGCGTGTGTGTCGGCCATTTTAGGACATTGGGCAGTTCTTACTCTTTTCCATTACTCAATCATTTTAAAACGATGGTTCATCTCGCTGCTTCGATCGGATGACAGTTTGTCCCCACACTTAACGTGCCCTTTCAAGAGTCAACAGCGTTTTTGATTACAAGAGATCCTATTATCCTATTATCCCGATATTTACTCCTCTTTTCACCAATCATTAAGATTCTGACTATTCAACTCCGGTAAGACTCTAAAATGTCGGAACCCATCCCTAATATCGAGGGTCACCTAGAGAAACTAGTCAACAAGGCCTTCGAAAAGGTCCTTAATTCAATTGACGATAATATTAATAAAAGGCTTGAGGCCTTACATTCCCCCCTCCCCTCTACGAGTGGTACCCAATCAGGAGCAGTTAAGGCTCCCAAAAAAAGGGCAATAGGAGGTAAAGATCGTAAGGATTAAAAAAAAACTAAGGCCACCTCAGCCCCTTCACGCCCTCGTGGTGGTGACAAGAATGGTGCCTCGGGCACCCCATGCGGGCAAAATGAAGGCCCAGAGCCCCCTATTAATATGGATACCGAGGATAGTTCGGATCCAGAAATAGACCTGTCCTATTCATCGGAATTTAACACTGATGTAGATGAATATCAAAAAAGAGGAACGGGGAGCTCAGAAGGGACACCTAAGGTCCCAGAGAAAAATATGGCCCTACTAGATCCCTTTGGAGACCCTATGTTCGACCCACTTTTGATTAAGCACCCTCTGTCCCCCGAGTGGGCTCCCTCCCAACATGTCGGTGACTACCTATCATTCTGGCTGCGGAGAGAAATCCCACAGGAAGTCAGGGCAAGACTTCGTTCAGAATGCCCCAGACCCTCCCTACCTAATAAATAACCACAACCCCTGAACTTGACCCCAAAGTGGTGGCCTTTATCTCTAAAACTTCCCGAGACCCTAGGAAGGGGTTAGATAAAGGCCTTAGGTCATGTCAGGATCGCCTACTAGACTCAATTGGCCCTATAACTAAAATTTTCGAGATGGCCGAAACAGCTTATCTGGAGGACCGACAGGTCGACCCTAAGGAATTAAGGGAGTGGGTCCAAAGGGCTATTTGCTTAATTGGGAATGCCAATACCGCCTTATCTATAGAGAGAAGAAAAGGAGTCCTATTCAAAATCGACCCTAAGCTAATCGAGTTAGCAAAAAACGATGGGGGTCAAACTACCCAAGGCTTCCTTTTTGGCGAAGAGTTTATTAAAGATATGGCCAGATACGTAGCGGCATTTAGCTCCATTCAAAAGTCACAAAAAGATATAAAGAGAGTATTCCAGGATCGTGTTTTCACTCGGGCCGGGAGAATGCGGGGTCGTTTTCCCGGCCGAGGAAACTCGAACTCAAGACCCTTCATGTCTCGTGGCGGTGGCAGATTTAACTCCAACAACTTTGGACAATTTTATCCCCAGAGACAAAGATCCCGTGGAAGAAGTTTCAGAGGCGAGAGGAGACAACGCTCCTTCTCCGCAGGTAAGAACCTTACCAGACCTTTTAGATACCCCTCCAAAGGTGGGAGACTACTCCAATTTGCTGGAAACTGGCATTTGGTAAAAAAAGACCCTTGGGTACTCAATACAGTAAAGGGCTACAAGATAGATTTTATAGACACTCCCTTTCAGACAAAAACACCAAGAGAAATAACATTCTCAGGCAAGGACAAGACTCTAGTCTCTCAAGAAGTTCAAGAACTCTTAAAAAAAGGCGCAATAGTCGAGAGTATTTCTCTGGGTTTCCTCAGCAACATATTCCTGGTAGAAAAGAAAAACAAAGAACAAAGACCAGTAATAAACCTGAAAGAACTAAACCAATGGGTAGTTTACCAACACTTCAAAATGGAGGGAATTCACCTCCTGAGGGACGTGTTAAGGAAAGGAGACTGGTTGACGAGACTCGACCTAAAGGACGCATACCTAACGATACCCATTTGGGAACCCCACCAAAGGTTCCTTCAATTTACATGGGAAGGCCATCTATACCAATTTTGCAGCCTTCCTTTCGGCCTTTCGTCCTCCCCCTGGTGTTTCACCAAAGTACTGCGACCCGTCGCATCTTGGTTGAGACAAAGGGGAGTGAGGATGATTATTTACCTCGACGATATACTTATAATGGCACAGTCAAGAAGGACTGTCTCGTCTCATACAGACCTCACGATACGCCTTTTACAATACCTGGGTTTTGTCATAAACCTAAAGAAATCTTGTATAATTCCCTCTCAACAAACCCAGTTCCTAGGTTTCCTGGTGGATACTATCAAGACAGAACTCCGTCTTCCCAGCGAGAAAGTGAGGAAAGTCAGAAAAGAAGTGAGAAAAACACTTCTTCTGAAAGTTTTTCCCCTGAGATACTTAGCCAAGATCCTGGGCCTTCTTTCCTCCACAATTCAGGCCATATTTCCAGGTCCCCTTCATTATCGGGCTCTACAGAGACTGAAATCGAGACACTTGAGATCCAACGGATCGTACTCCCAACTGATATCACTAGACCAAGAATCAAAAACCGAACTACTTTGGTGGCTCAAGAATTTAGAAGCATGGAATGGGAAAGCCATTTTCGGAGATCTACCAGATCTAATAATAGAATCCGATGCGAGTTTAGAAGGCTGGGGTGCAAGATGCGGGAACTTATCAACAGGGGGTCGCTGGACCCAGCAAGAAAAAGAACTGCATATCAATTGCTTAGAGTTACTAGCAGGTTCATTTGCGATTCGCTGTTTTACTCAAGATTCAATGAAATGCTCCGTAACTTTACGAATGGACAATGTGTCCGCAGTCCGCTATGTCAGCAAACTGGGCGGTCCTCACTCCAAAGACTTGACAGACTTGGCGAAGGGCCTATGGAGCTATTGTTTGAACAAAGGTATTTCAGTTGTAGCGGAACATATTCCCGGACTGAAAAACGAAGTTGCAGATTGGTGTTCCAGAAATTTCAGGGACTCCAGCAACTGGAGATTGAAAAGAGATGTGTTTCTATCCATTCAGTCGAGATGGGGCCCATTCAAAACGGATCTATTTGCAGACCGTATAAACACCCATCTGAAACAATTCTTCAGTTGGAGGCCGGATCCTCAAGCCACGAAAGTAGATGCCTTTCTACAAGACTGGACGAACCTAGCACCTTATGCTTTTCCCCCCTTTTCAATGCTCCCTCGACTTCTTCTTCACGCTCGACGTTACAATCAGAGCATGGTCGTGATTGCCCCTCTCTGGAGATCCCAAGCGTGGTTTCCTATCATCCTAGAAATGAGCATAGATTTTCCACTTCTAATTCCTTCCTTCACGGAAATCCTTTTAGATCCAGAAGGTCATACACACCCCCTTGTGGAACAGGGCCTTCTAATTCTGACGGCATGGAAGATTTCAGGAGACAGTGGAATGTCCCTGGAATTTCGTCAGATGCTTTCAGACTCATTTCAGAATCATGGGCATCTGGCACAAGAAAAGCTTATAGACTGGCATGGAACAAATGGGTTCGCTGGTGCTTTCAACGAAGTTACGATCCCATTTCAACTGATCTAGTCAATGTTATCAACTATCTTTCGGATCTTTTTACCTCAGGTCTTTCTTATAGAACTGTTAACGTTTATAGGTCCGCTATTTCTGCCGGTCATTCTCTAATTAACGGAATTTCTGTTGGACAAAATCTTCTTACTAAAAAAGTAATGAGAAGCATGAGGGTTATAAACCCTCCTGGGCCTAAATACACCACATTGTGGGACGTCACTCTTGTTCTCAGGACTTTATCGTCATGGGGAGATAATTCTTCTCTATCTCTTAAACGCATCTCTTTTAAGATTACTGTCTTATTATGTCTGGTGTCTTTTCGTAGAACTTCTGACGTTAAAGCCTTAGACATTTCAAGTAGGGCTTTTCAACCCGAAGGAGTTTGTTTCTTCCTTAAGAAAAGAACTAAAACCATGTCCTCTTCAATTTTCTATCCCTTTTCTCTGCAAATGATAGACTCCGTGTGGTCAAATGTTTAAAGGAATATGAAAAAAGAACTAAACATCTTAGAATGAAGGAATCACAACTACTGATTTCTTATAGATCTCCTCATAAAGGAGTCTCTTCTCCAACTTTAGCCAGGTGGGTTAAGAATGTCATGCATGAAAGTGGTGTTGATATTTCTGTTTTTGGTGCTCATTCCTTAAGAGGTGCTTCAGCCTCAAAAGCTTTCTGCTTAGGAGGAGGCTTACAAGACATCCTTAGGGCTGCAGATTGGTCCAATGATAGTATGTTTAGAGCATGTTATTTCAAACTAATACCTAATGTGATTGATAATGTTCTTAATGCACTTTAAACTTGCATAATATGGCCTCCGTGTCGTGCCATAAAATTTAGATTTTTCACAGCCTGCTGGGCAGAAAATCTGGATTTTATTAAGGACACGGAGGCTAATATTATCCCTCCTCTTTCTTTATACCCTCCCATTTAGAATAAATTTATGATGTTTACTTTTTTCTTTCAGAATAACCTGATTCTGGATTTTAACTATGGAATTTTGGATCTTCAAGTTTTGGATCCTCAAGTTTATCTCACGTTGATCTTTCTTCGCAGTTTTTGAACAAAGAAGGATGGGAGATGGTTTCTAAGGGACTTTATTCTTACTCAGAATGTTCATTGATGTTCTACATTCTTCTATTGTTGCTACTGAGCTGTGGTAATAAAGGAGATTTGCATAATATTAGCCTCCGTGTCCTTAATAAAATCCAGATTTTCTGCCCAGCAGGCTGTGAAAAATCTAAATTTTTAAACATAAAATGTCATCTGCATGAGTGAATATTACTATCCACGTTTTTAGGTCTCGCCTGACCCAGCGCATGCGCTGGTCTGGCGAGACTTTTAGTAAGGGCTTCAAAAAAATGCTACCATGGCCAGCCTACAGCTTGCGTGCATGTACGCGGGCGCGCGATTACGAGCAGAGGCGCCATAAGGCTTTCCTGGTCATGCTCATTAAGCGCGCACACACAACTCCCAGGCTTGTTTTAATATGCAGCGCAAGCGCCTGCTTGTTTAGTCAGGCGGGTCGATTGACAGTTCATCTTCAAGCACAAATACAGCCTTCAAGCCAAGAGCGAAATGAAACTGCCAACCTCCAATTGGAAACAAAATGGGCGCTCGAGCACAGTTAATGTCCGGGAACTTGCCACATAAACAACAAAACGGTCTCAGTTGTGCACATGAATAGGATCTCATCTTTGGTTCTCTGGTTTCTTTCCAGAAGGCGAAAAGCAAGCCTTCAACTTATTTTTTTGTGTCCGTTGCTGTCTACGTCAATGGCCTTCCTCCAAATTCAAAAATTGTCTCACGCACGAGTTCTGTCCTCCGCCTTCCTCTAAATTCAAATAATCTCTCAGGTACAAGTTGTGTCTTTCTCTACATTCAAATATTGTCTCCGGTACGCCGCAAGCGTTGTGTCCTCAGCCTCCCAATACATGTAAATAGTCTCATGTACGCATTTTATCTTCCTCTAAATTCAAATATTCTGTCAGGTCCGCCTTGTCTCTTCCTCAAAATTAAAATATTCTCTCAGGTAGGAGTTGTGTCTTCCTCTCAATTCAAATATAGTCTTGGGTGACGTCTCTCCTTATTAGTGACAGGGTCGCTGTTCTTTGCCAGGAAGATTAGCGCTGCATTTAATAAAGTGAGACAGGTGCCCAGTCCAGCTGCTCCTTGATAATTGCCAATCATCTGACCCTGTCAAAAGCAATGCAAGCTGCAGGAATTCCAATTATTACCCGTCATAACAGATGCAGCCTCCCTCCCAAGACAAGCAGCCCGAGCGACATTTCAAACAGATGTACAGAACGCAAATAGGATGTTCGTTCTGTGCAAACATTCAGCAACTCAGGATCTGCACTAACCACAATTACATATTCATACTTTTACAGAAGAAAAAAAAAAAGCCAGCAGCATTTCTACATAGTTTTTTTTAAGGGGTTTTATATAGCGCGAACTTGACTCTGTATCGGGTATCAGAGCACTTTACATAGCACCAGTTGCGTTGCACAGATCAGGACATTTTTATAAGTACAATGTAGCTTCCCCATCCCCACTCTACCGTTCATACTCTAAATGTTTGAGTTCCCAGAAGCTCAGCGAAAGTCATAGATTATTCTGCTTAAACTTCTGATGGCCATAAACCTAATGGATTATATACCAAATAGTCTCTAAAGTATCTTTGTTTTCCGAAAAGGGATAGCGAAGGACCACAAAAAAGACATAAACTTGGCCAACTCGCAAATATTCTTGAATTTGTGAAACAATATAGATCTTTGTTTGGGGCCACCAACACATTTTGGAAAGCGCGTAGCACTAAAGTAGAGCACAATATCAAATTTGTGTTCATCGTCCAGATAAAAAACGTAGCCCCACTTGCTAGTAGAGAAAACAGCATGATGTCTTTGTGACCATGGAGTGGACTTGAGGGATTTAATGCTCTATATAAAATGTTATCCATATCACTAATGCCATTAGAAATGTCCTTAAAGGCCATATTATCACTGTTCTGAGAATTTTGCATTCATATGGTCCGAAGCAGCCGAATTTTCAACAGAAAAGTTAGAGGGAGCCCTATGGAAAACGGTACTAGCCTGACACAAGAAACCAGGCTCACACTAAGGAAGATAAGGTGGCTGTCATCCTCGGAAGAGTTGAAAAAAAAAAAAGCTAAGGAAGAACTATAATACATCCATGGACTTCAGTTTCATACAGAAAGCCGCTCACCTACAGCAGCACAAACAGGTTATGGCAAGCGTAAACAAAGAATACCTTGAGGGAGCCTGAATATATTTCAAAGATGACTGGATGAGCTGTACAAGAGAGCATCATATTGGGCATTGTGTTTCACACGGATGACATGGCTTAAGGCAGGCAGGTGAGCTTGTACACCCATCTGGTTGGGCAGGTGGAACTTTGGATGACCTTGACTTCGGGTGACCTTGACGCTGGAAGAGCAACGCTGGTGTCTGAGCTTGCATGAGAGGGCAGGCATATTTAACAGTTATGTAGTTGCTAGCTAATAAGTACACCCAACGACCAAACACACGACAGCAGTATTAAAAAAAAATAGAAAAAAGGAAGAAAAAAAATAGAGAAAAAAAAAGGAAGAATTTCTTTTTTTTTTTCACAAAGCAAATTACGTTACTTATGTGGTAACCACTCTGATGGTTGGATCCCTTCACTTCCATGCCACAAAATGAAACTTCGTATTTCACGTTGTCCTTTGTGGTCGTTACATTTCAGTGGATACAGTGCCGGGCTTGAGCACAGATTTTAGAAAATGTTCTCGTCACCCAGCTATGGCTCGGGATCACTGACCCCAGAAACAAACCTAACAGCAAGAATAGAATACAAAAACAGAACTTAGGACAAAGGAGAAATTGACAGACCACCAACCCTTGCAGAGTTTCACTGGCATGCAGAAGCATCAATAGGGGGTCGTCAGCGAAGACCCAAAGACAATTTAAACAGGAAAATGCCCAACTCGAAAGCATGTCTATATTGTGTGTGGGGAAGGGGGGGGGGGGGGGGGGGGGGGCGCTAGTTAAAAAAAAAAAAAAAATCATACTGCACTGCTTTTATACTGTCAGTGAAGTGAGTTTCTTACTTTGTCTCATGGCCACTCAACCATTTAAGTTTGCCTGGAAGAAACAGGCCTAAAGCAAGGCAGGCGATACTCGACAAGTCCTTCTTCGGCGAAAAGCAATCGCACAGTCATTCTTGTAAATAAATGAAGGGCGGACAAGCAGGTCTGAGGTCTCATGTATTGTTTGCTCACAACACTTTTACCTCATGTAACTTATCGTCTGCTTTTGTAATTTGTTCATTTGTAATTTTTCTGTTCCTATTATGAAGCACTCTGACGCCTTCGGGTTAAAGTCCGCGCTATATAAAAACGTATAAATAAATAAAAATAAAAATAGGGCTCAAGCTGCGGCCGACACTAAATAACACCAAGAAAGCAGGATCTGATAGCTGGCTGCACAAACCAACACAACAAAGAGGGAAGTAAGGTAGACGGGGCTATCAGAGGAACTTTACTGGGGGAATGGGGACAACAGGTTAGGTGCCCTCTCACCAAGCACTGCAAACGGGATAAGGCATAGCATTGCTTGAGGTACAAGGTTTAACACAGAAGAGGATGAGAAACAGCAGTGCACAGACCCGGCCAAGGAGTGTTGCGTGGCCGAGGAAAGCAACTAAAGTGAGGTTTTACAGATCAGAACTTGAGGCCAACAAGTCATAAGTGCCCTTGCGTGCAGCTGAGTACTTCTACAGAATTACCTGTCCGAGGAGTTGAGCACTCATAATTATGCATACATAGCATGTCAGCCAGTAGGTCTGCTTTGAGCTTAAAACATGTTTAATGGTGAAAAGAAATGGGCTACATCGGTAGATGCTATTTTAGTCCTGCATCAATGTTTGTGGCCCACAGACAGTTGCAGGAGCACAGGCATAGCAGAAGAGCAAAAAAGCTACTTCAAGGCTGACCTTGTCTGTGGGAGGAGCGAGGTTCGTGCAGACGGGTGCAATCACTATGGTGCCGGCCTGCCTGGAACCACTGAAGCCGGAGCCAGTGCACCTGGAACACGGCCAACTTTGCTTATGAGCTGATACAACTCTCAGAGGCTAACACTAACCTTGCTTTCTGACTCTTTCTTCAATCTGAAAGGCTCCTGAACACATTCAGGGGCCAAGGCTTGTACACTGATCCTCCTATTGTTTTTGAACGACTCGTTGGCCGAGAAATCACTACAAACTGCTTTTCACTCCCGACAATATTAATTCAGGAGTCTGTCCTGCAAACCAAGTAAAACGCACCATAGGCCTTATGTATCAAACTGTACTTATGTAAATCATGCTTATGACTTCGGTCTTGGTCGCTATCTATGAAAAGTACAACAAATCTTAGCAAAAGAAGGTACCCCTCTCCGCTTTTGTAAAAGCATCTGGCAGCAAGTCTGAGAATGACTGGCGTATTTTACAAAACCTCTTGCTGTCTAAGCATTTACAAATACAGCACTCCCCACATGCTCTTTAAACTGTGCTTATTATATAACTTCAAACTTCACCATGGCTATAGTTCATTGTGCTTGAAAATGACTCATTTTCACAGTGATATCACATAAGCACAAGAGGGGGTGGTGATGGGCAGGCTCCAGGCTTTATTTTCAACCAGAATTACCTTTATGGTTTTCGTTTTTTTATTTCATGTTTAGAACGGGGTTAGAATTCAAGTGGAAGGCGAGGCAAGAGCATTCCACTTGTGTCGAAGCTGGTTGAGAGCACAAAGTGAATCTGTCAGACACACAAGTCTAGAGTGTAACTATACATTAGTGAGAACTGCACACTGTGCCACTGGTGGAGAAAAACCCAGTATGGAGAGCCACTGCAGCAATTTTGGACAATCAGATTCATTTATTTGAGACAAAAAACAAACCATTCCACAATGGCATTTAAATGACAAAATTATTCAATTTTGCTAAATATCTGCTTCCCAACCCAAATATAAAAAAGCACACACTCTGATATGTACATGGCTGGGTCTGAACTGGGGTGGCGAAATGAGCTAAAGAACGATGAAGAATTCAACCCAGATCTGTGACTAGGGGAAGAGTGTCTGAAGTTTCAGTGCTCCGTTCATCATCTCCTGGTGTTTGCCCTAAATTGGCAGGACATGCCCAGACGTGGGCCCCTTGCTCACTTTGCCACTGGTTTTAAGCTAGCCTGGCCGATGAGGCGTGTTACCCCGAAACTAGTCCCAGGATGCTGGTTTTCAGTCCAGGTAAGACCTGCCTTGGCAGTTCAGGCTGGACTGTTGCTATGAGGCACAGGGTCAAGACTGATTTGCAAATGGCTGGGTCTGAACTGAGGTTGCGAAGGGAGTTAAAGAGCGATGATGGTTACAACACAGATCTGTGATTGGGGGCGAGTATCGGAAAAGTTTCAGAGCTCCGTCCATCATCTCCTTGTGTTTGTTTTGTTCACCCAAATATAGCACAATAGTGCGTAGGTTCTACAAGAGTTTATCCGAATATTAAAATTCTGAAAGGACTTCACGTCCACTTCTCAACATCGTTAGCTGAGCATCCAACACCCTTCACCACAAGATCTTTCACTCCCATCATGGAATGACCGGATCAAGAGTGCTGCCAGTCTCACGAGGCGAGGCGATGGAAACAATTATTGGAGATCATAAAGGCATCATTTATTAACAACAGCGCACTCTGTATTAAATAAACATCATGTTTTAGCCTTTGCTTGCCGGATTTTTACAGCCCTGAAGAACAGGAAGCTGAGAAGAATGCCTAACCACACACAACATTTAAATACACTGCAAATAGTACAACTGGCAGATGGCCAGATACAAAATGATATACTCATGCTAAAGTCCTTGCTCATCAGTGTGCGTTCATACAATCAATTCGATTACTTAGGCGACAAGTGGCCCCTAAAACAAAGAAGGGTAGAATAATGCTGCTTGGAACACTTCCCGGACATAAAGAACAGAGAATAAATACGACAATTAAAAACCACAAGAGCCAACGATGTAAGGGAAAAAAATGCTACAAAATACGACAAATTCTCATCTTCAACACCACTGAAATTCACCACTTATGAACTCACACTATACACGCCATGCCATGCCATGCCATGCCATGCCATGTTGGTGTCACTCTTCTCTCTGCTTCTGGACCATTTTCAAATTGTTGTTCCAGCATGGCGGACGACACTAGTTTTGGCATCTTTTGTGTGCCTTCAGAACCATAACACAAGAAGTTCTGTGGTTTTACATGACCGAGCCAGCACCATAACAAGTTTTTGCTTGTGATTTTTCCCCTGAATTTCCCGTTTATTTAGTGATGTACTTAATTTCATACCCCTGATGGGCTGTCATACCCCAGTTGCGAACAGAGGTTATGCATAGGGGGTTTTGCTGCAGGGCCTGGCCTCTGGCCAAGCTTGGGCCCCAACATGACACGGTTACCAAGCCCCCACAGAAAAAGCCTTATTGCCATCCGAAGCAGGAGTTGGCCACAGGGTTTGGCTACTACCCAATTCCTGAGCCCAACTGTGCTTTGTCTATGTTCGAAGGGCTGGGGCACCCAGGGTCATTGGGGAAGGGAGGGACATTGGGAGGCATGTTTATTTCCACGTGGTATTCACCCCTGGCATTCAGGCAAGTTTGTGAATAGAAATGTCTGGCTTCTAGTCCATAGACATAAGAACATATGAGTTGGCAGAAATAGTCAGGAGCTTTCTGTATGCAGCGATGGGTTAGTTCACCACAAAAATGAACTGACGACTGGCCGCCGAACACATACAAGGGGGAAAAAAGTACCTGTCATGCTTTGTATGCCTAAAGCAAATGGTTCACAGAAACACATTAGGTAGGATGCTTTCCCATTCCTCTCAAACTCTGCTACTTTCTCACTCTCAACAAGCTCTTGCACCAAGCAGGAACATGGTGCCTAAATGGATGTCTATGATAATCAGAAAACAAGCTCTAGGATAGTTAACAGGATCTCATTCTCTAAGAAATAAGTCCGAGGCTACCTTGCTCTAATTTTTTTTAAATACAAAGCTAACATTTATCTTTGGATCACACATTACTTTTTGACCTGTAAAGTTTATTAAACTTTAATTTATATAACACCTCGACTTTAACTACTGAAGATGTTAATCAGCACACTATACTTTCAGTCATAACTTCTCTCCCACATATTTTGCGTGCAAGACATTTTTATGATTATTACACCTTTAGCAAAACACAGACACAAGGGTCAAATACTCCGTTTAACCCAATATATGATGGCTTTTTCATCTCTTCCCCCCCCCTCCCCAACAAACATCTTCGTGCAACGATGTGAAGGCTACCCTTCCAAGGCAGTGCATGTTGGATAACGAGAAATGAGTGAGAATATTGGTGGGGGGGTGAGTAAGAGGACTTCTTGCGAGAACGGACTTCACGTCATGTCAGAGCACCAAAGTACTAAACCTTACAAAAACCTTAACCCTAATACTGCGTCGTCACTACCTTCTTACAGGTTTCTTTGCCATGAGCTCCTAGCTCCAATGTTTTCCTCTTTTTGACCAAGCTCCGATCTGAAACCAAGGGCAATCCTCATCGAGGTCCTAGTCATACTCCTCCATCATTTTTATAATCCTATCGGTCATTTGAATTTATCAGTGAAATAAGAATAATACTCCATTACATACATCAGTGCTATACTGCTGTATGTGTGCAGTGTACCCGGACAGAGTTCCTCTGGTATACACCAGTGATTCTACTGAAGAAGCAAGGCTGGCTCACTGAAACATCTTCGGGATGGGCAAACTGAACCGTTCTCAGAATACGTCAGTGAGGCTCCATGACTAAAATAATCTGGGGGGCTACCAACACAAAGAAGCCCATCAGATGGCCTCCATCAAAAAAGGAGCGCCTTGCCTCCCCTTCTCAGATCAACTCAAATTATGACATCACAGGCTCCTGAGCTCTGCCTAGCCCCTGAGCACTCTGCACAGCAGCAAGATAGGAAAAACTGGGAATAAAAATCAGAATATCACAAAGTCCCTGGAGAGGCTGCCTCCGACATGAGAGTTCATATGTACCAGAGGGTAATCCCATGCCCCTGCTCTCAACTCTTGAGCCCTCATCCAAATTAGGAAATTAAACGCTTAAGTGCTTATTATAAACAGGGTCACTGGAATTATGGGATTTTGTCGTTCTGCTGTTTTCCGCATAATTATGGATTTGCTGCATTTGCTTTTTAATTCATCATCTGCTGCACAATCTACAGATTTCAGCACAAAAAAAAAAATGTTTCTTGCGCAAATGGATCAAAAGTTACAAAAAACACGGCAACACTTCTTGCCGCACAGAGGAAGACCCTTCTCAAAGGTTAACTAGTCACCTTTCTGTTGCATATTTCTGTACTCGAGTGTTAAACTGGTACTAATAAGCTGAAACCTTTGACCACATGGCGTTAACGTGTAAAAACCCCAAAATAATGAGGCAATATGAAGAAAAAATATGCTGCATTAGACCATGTTTGCAGCCCTGTAGCATAATTTGGTCCTCCCCTGCTACATAATTCCCGTTGCTTGGGAATAGGGTTGCCCCTTCCTCTGAGACACATCAGGTAATTCAGGAGGTACTTCATAACAGTGCTGATTGACATCATGTGGGCAGGGAAAATGTTATAGCAAACAGCCAGAGGTATGACACGCAAAGCTCAAAAAACGTGGACGATTTGGTATTTACTACTCAAGCTCACGGAAATGAGGAGAGGAAAAAAAACACACCAACATTTCTAGCAAACACAGAGGAAAGCCTCTGCATTGTAGGTTGGAGTAGAAGGTGACTAAAAGGGAACTAGTAAAGGGGAGCATCTCCACAGGGTAAAGTGGAGGAGGTATGCTTTAATACAATGCAACCTGGCAAGTACGGTCGGTACCAGACATTCTAAATTCTAAATAAATATCTACAAAAGCGGTTTCAGAATCCACCACAAGGGGCATAGTAATTTCAGTCAGAGACTGGAACAAGGCCAGTACAAATATCTCCTGCAAGTTTTCAACAGGTGTTACTTGTTAGGAGCATAAAGTTAGTGTGGTTAGGGTCCGGCTTTAGAACAACGGTGAAAACAACGAAAGAGGAGACGGTAGAGAGATAAAACGAGGGATGAGAAAAAGGCAGGACGAAAATGTTTTAGAGAGAAATTTAAAAACTAATGTTGAAAGTTATATTTACATAAAACGAATGAGTGGATATGCTATCTTGATCTGCACCATTTGTACAGAGGTCATGGAAAATGCAATATGTCACTCTCCAACCATTTAATATTGGGTGCTAATACAGGCCCAATACTCATCCACCTAGAATATTACACTTTTGGAACTACGAAGTAGCCCAAATCCACCTCATAAGCACTGTAGCACACCAGCGCAAAGTCACTATAGAAGTTGTTTGAACAATTAAATCATTGTCAAAGCAAAAATGTTCAATGTTGTTATGTCCATTCAACAGGTGTGCTAAATGACACAAAAGGCTCCACAAACCGATCCAAATCCACGTCGAGATTTCAAAAGTCAGTCTTTATTCCAAATTCACACAGCAGCCGACGCGTGTTTCGCCCAGCAGTGCTTCCTCAAGGCGTTTACGAGGATAAGCTGTTGGGACGCGGGACAGCAGTGAGGACGTAACATGGTCCCATGAGTGGCTACCCGTCTACTTCAAAATAGTTCGGAACGATGATGATTGAATTGTTCAATCAACTTCTATAGTTAATGTTGAAAGTTAGTTCAGCGTTTTATCTCCAACAGGCTGGAACAAAGAAAGAGTGCTATACAAGCAAATAACGAATGAAAAGTATTTACCAGGTTATTTGAGAAAACAAGTTGCAAAGTAAATCTACAGTTTAGCAAAATATAATAATAATAAATAATAATAATTATTTGTATTATTATAAATAAAAAATAAAAAATATCAGCAACAAATAACACTGGGAAAGCCCAAACAGTTAGATCCATAGAAAGTTTGCTATTCTCAGCCCCTTAAAACCATATTAAGGCCACTGTGCAAGAGGCAGTGTTTGCCACTTAATAAAAGTAAAAAATATCTGAAGTTGGTTTTTGCCTTCCCATGCTCTATGCACCAGGCCTCCTTCTCCAATGTTATTAGCGACAGGCAAGACCACATTAAAAGTTTATGCGCTCAACTGCCTTGAGAAAATAAAAAGTTACTGTAAGAGACACGCTTTTATACCTTACTGACACCTTCGTATAGAAATGTACTTTTTACCGTAATGTGCGATACAATACGGTGCTGTGAGGGTGCTATTAAAACAGGAAATGAAGGCTGTGATCACAGTTACGACGGAAGTATTTCACAATTAGCAGGGAGAAGAGTACGGACAGGGCACAGCTATCACGTTTCCTCTAGTAGTGGTGTGGGCAGCCCCGCCCCCTCCCTTGTGAGGCGGTGGATTAGAGCCAATGATCACTCTGGCAGGATGTGGCCAAGGTAACATTAATGAGAGCCCGGGCTTCAGGCAAAGATCACCAGACCAAATAATCTCCTGACCACACACGTGGAGCATAATTAAAACAATGCAACATGCCTGGCCTGTTTCCTTTAACAGTCGATAGCACTCTCCACTTACCCTCAGCCATCTGGTCACATAAGGAAAGAGGCTGTTGTCAAATTAGAGCGAATCGAGTTTTCTAATTGTCAACGAGGGTTCAACAATCCCCTTCAGAGCGAGTTTTAGATTCCTTAATAGTCGAAAATCTATGAATCCTAGACATAAATTTACGATTTCAATACAGTTCTACCATTTAGGCTATTAAGAAAATGTACAGGAATCACCGCATAAATCATTTGAGGCAGTATATTTCAAGGCATCCACTAAACATACTCAACCTACTGTCAGCTGTGCGGGCTATCCACAGAAATGCATTAAGTAATAACGTGTGCTTGCACATTTAACTTTTTTTTCTTCATACCAACTGGAAAACAGATGCAGAACAGAGTTTCCGATTAAGCGACTACTTGGTCTAACCGTCAATAAATACTCTGGGGGTGTACCCCTTCGCATTTCCTCTTCAGAAACATACAATTTTCAATATTTTTATTGAGTGGATTAAAGACCACTTACAGGTGGAGAATGGTGAAGCCAAATGTTTGTGAACTGTCACAAAGCCTAACTTTGTGGATTTTCCAAGAATTATGCATGAAAACTAATCTGCCCCCCCCCCCCCCCACCCCTTACAACGAGGACGACCCTCTTCCCGGTCCTAAAATTCCAAACTTCAGAGAATCAGTTAAATTAGTGGATTCTCCTTTCACAATCTCCACCTACTGGAGCAGATACCTTCAGTTCTCGATTCTGTGAATCGGGATTTGGGAAATCATTCCTACTTTTGAATTTAGGAACGCAAAAAGTCTACGAACTAGAAACCAAGTAACAGAAGTCTGTGCACAATACAGGTATCCGTTTGAAGAAAAAAAACTGACGAGTCTTTGGCTAATAACTTGCTCCACTTACATGGCAATGTTAGTATGGAAGTTAACTCGACATCAAAATCTACAGTTCCACTCTATCACAACCCTTCTGCCATGGATGAATGGTGCCCACCATTTACTACCATTCTACCACAGGTTTTCAATACTGCAATAAAAAAAAGATATAAACTGATGCTGCCCAACTGCTCAAAGGCCCTTTCTCTCCCTGTGTCCTCCAACTCCTTTCCTCAAACCCTTATCTTGCTTCAGGCAAAAGGCACCTCACTTGCTCCACCCACATCCCCACCATTTTCCGTCTCGACCACCCTACTTTTCAGCAACACATAACATCTGCCCAACCTGCCCTCCGAATACTGGTAAGAGTAACTCCCACCCACTTTTACTCTGCTTTAATGAAAGTGAGAAAAAAACAATAGCAACGCATTACAGATCACCAAGAGAGTCATACTCAAATCCATTTGAAGTAAATACACCAAGTCACTGGGTGAAAGGAAGATCTCCATCAATTAAAAAATGGAAACAATTCTAAAAATGATTTCCCCCATAGATCACTACAAGCACTTACCAATGTTGTTGGCCTTCTCACAGGCAAGTAGCTTCCGATGATGGACCTTACCAAATCGGCATTCGGAATTCCTAGCAGGATATTTTGCCCTCAAAATTGTGACTAAGAGCAAACTCAGCTGGTGCAACCTCTTACAGATGAGCAAATTCTGAGTACAGTGACAACCAACCACTTAACGGGGACTTTTGACAGTACTGCCGTGATTAGAGTAGCAATACATTAAGTTTTACGAACACAAGGAAATATAGGAATTGAAATACCAAAAAAAGTTAAGCAGGGCAGCTATTGGATATTACATAAATACAATTAGTCACCAGTATGTAACACACAAGGTGCTTGAGGACAGACTCAAATGCACACGGGCAAGAAATGTTACTTATACTCTTCTTAAGCAGATTGGGTCAGAAAGACCTAACAGTGATGCTCTTCTCACACTGCAATCACAAACTGGACCCTTTACATTGTTCCTGAAACTAACCTAGAAGTTCTAAGAAACACACAGAAGCCATCTCAGCCTTTCCACTGATTTTCAGAAAGTTCTGGCCTACAGAAACTGGGTAATATGGGTAAAAGCGGTCTCAGTGCACATGGTACTAGTGAAGGGAGAGCAATCCCATTTCGAAATCCATGTGGCAATAGGAACCGATGTGAGTAAAGAACAGTAAAGGAACAAAAAAATCCAAGCTGTAGGTCTCCTTCCTAGGCAGGCTGCATGCTAACAGAGGGTGCCTTAATACTGAGAAAGGGAATGGGTTGGAAAAAATACATATCTAGACCAAGCAGGTTTCAGCCACAATGACATAGGTGTTCTGACCGCGGTGAACTACAGAAAGGATTGCCCTAACATGCTGTTCTGCAGGGCAACATCAAGACAGCTTACTCATCCCTAGGCATTGCTCCAAGCTCTCACTGTATGAAAGGACTCGTCATTTTTCTCCCATTACTCTGTGCTGCATGTGGAAGCAACAATTACTTATTGGCCTCAGTACTAAATAATAGAGGTTCACATTTAGGGGAAGAGGAACTAGCGTTAGAATTAGAAAAAGGTTTGAGCTTTTCATAGGTCAGATGCAAACTACTTAAAAACGAAGCATATGTAATATTTCTTTATAGCAGTGAAGGCCCATTCTCATATGCACACAAAAAATGATGCACAATCTGCCTTCCTAGAGCCGGAGATGGTTGTTAAGCACGGTTCATGAACTAAATCCACATACAATGGTCGAATAGACAGCAAGGCATTAAAAACACTCAATTAGTCCTTTGACTCCCATCGGCCGCCGAGCTCCGCGGACGTCACCGGGCCCCTGCCGCGCATCATCTGCTGCACAGTGGCTGCCAGCTGATGTGCCTCCCAGGGACATCCCCAGCAACTCGGTCACAGTCGCACCCAGCCATGCGTTAGAAAATACAGCTCGACAGCACAGAGCAAACAATGGGAAATAACCCCGCACATCTGTTCTAAACATGAAGCTTTAAGATGGACGTTTGTGCTATGTTCAAACCCAGTTGCTGTTAGAAAAAAAAAAACATTGGCAGAGGCAATAGGTCTCGCCTTTAGGACCCATTGACTTTTCCAAAGATTTTTAATGAGGCTGTATAATATGGCTAAAAAGAAAGGGTGGGGAGAGAAGTGCTATTATGTGGCTACTGCAGCCTCACAATTTAGTAGGTGGGCGTATGAGTCACTATGCATGGGTTCACCTACAAATGAAGTTTACTTTTTTTTTTAATAGTTACTAATCGATTCGAGATGGATCTTAGAAGTAGTGCAAACGTTTTTTCCCCACCAAAGAACGGTTGGGGTGGGGCAACACAGAGGTACAGGGGTGAGGCAGCACAAAGGGCCCAAATGGGGGCGACGGCAACATGGAAGGTGCAGGTGTGAGAAGTAACAACCAGGGTAGGGGTTTGAAGCACATGGGGAGAGCAAGAGAGCGCTATGTGAGCCCCGGAGGGTGGCGGGAGGTGGTGGGGAGGCATTGAAGCACGTGGGGAGGCATTGAAGCACATGGGTGAGGTCGGGTGGGAAAGCGAGGAACACGAAGGAGACAGCTGACACAATCTCATTGAGTGCTTAAGCAAAAAGAAAAACATAATAGTTCTCTAAAGTGGAAGGCCACAAGTAAAGAGGATTTGCCACGGGAAGGGACAGGCACAAGATGGACAAGGCAAGCCATTGCACAACAAGTAAGCACCTTGTAAGATGCCATGGCAATAGGTCTTTTGCAACCAGCTAAACTGTGTGGTAGGCTAGACCTAACCACTTCCATTTACACGTCTTGGCCTAGTGATAAAATAGGGGCGTCTGTAAATTATTTTCTTAATTTACTGATGCAGAAATTCACACTGCACGTAAGTCCCTTCTTAAGTGATATAAAGACCCAGTGTTATTACCCAATTTAGTAGTACCATATTTATTAACCTCAGAAGGACGGAAGGCTGAATTGGGTTTGCCAAAATTGGAACTTATAACTTGCAGATCTTGAACATTTCAGTGTCAAGCATTTAACTTACTGAACCACCCTTCTAGCCTAATGACATTACATACATCAATTTAATTAACAAACAACTGCAAAAATAAGGTGCAGCAAAACCACAAAAACATTTTAAAGAATATAAATATTTATTCTTTTGAAAAAATACAAAATGCATCTAGCATTCACAAACAAATCGCAGCTGCATGTTCCACTTCCAGAAAAACCAACGGATCAGGCGCAGAATATTTAATGCACGCTGGTTACCAAAGTAGAGTCGTATGATCGGACAAATTACAGAGTAAAACAATCAGAACATTTCACAGGCTGTGTGTGTTGTAAAGGGCAAAAACCCAATTCACCAGGTAAACATGGAAAAAGTGTTGCAAGCCCTGGTCTTTGAGAGCAATTGGTAGCAAAACACTAAAAGCCAGATCCCAATGCGGGAGAGGTAAATTGAAGCCATCAGAAAGAGTATTCTAGATTATGAGCATGGTAATGTGCAATCTATCAAAAAAGTTCATTCAATGTAGCAAAACAGGTTCAGAAGATAAAACAGCTCTGTTCTACTGGGTGCCTTATGATGCAGCACTAGGGCAAATAGGATAGGGTGACCAGACTTTAAAAATCAAGCACCAGGACATTCTGTACAATATATATTAAAAAAAAACACAATTTCGCAGCAACTGAGGGGCACAGAACGATTTACTTGCCAGTCTTCACCAAGAAAGCGTGCAAACGTAAATGCGGCTCTGGCAGTGTCCTCTTTGCCCCAAACTGCTTATTCATGGGGTTTACTACCTACCCACGCACAGAGACATATGAACCATGGTCGCCCTCTATGCTCAGTATGCAAACACCACGAAATGAACTGAACTGACTACAAATCCCGGCCATCCTAAAAACTGTGATGAACAGACCAAATGATTGTTGCCTGGACCCAGGGCATCTACTGCATGGGAAAGAACTAACGTGTTTGCCCCAGTTGATACAACGAAGACGCCCATATATCCAGCCACGTTCTGCAAATGCTGCGTGTCGAGACTGGTCAAATGGGCCCCTAAGGCCACATGCAGAGAGCACACACATTTGGCGAATCAGTTCATAGCAATACACTGCTAGGGGTCGGCAGTATTTATTGTTTGGCTAAAGCGCCTTTCAGGTCAAACAGATTACAATGGTGTATACATGGCGCCAGAGTATGTCATCAGCTGTTCAAGGACATTGCCAAGGGAAAACTGCGGTTGCCATGTGCTCACTCTATGTGCCTCTGCACATCTGCTGCAGCATTTAAGATGGGCCTAGGGAGGGAGAGAGAATACTTCATTTTCTGAAAAACTTGCTGTGTTTTAAACCCGCTGCTCCCTTCTCAGCTGCTTGTACCAAGCACTACTACAGCACAGCAGCTTTACACTGGGCAAATATACAAACACAACCTAAAAATATACACATCATGTACAGCAGCAACGGAACTACAATTTCAGCGCCCCACGCCCCGCACCACCACAAAGAATACAACACTTGAAAAACGTCCATCCCGACTAACTGCAAGCTAATCGATGCCTGGCGTCGCTTTGGTCTCCCAGGTCAGACTCTTCCACCACACCAAACCAGATCAGAGCAGAGCAATAAAAGGACCCAAATATATGGCATTCATCAAAACGTTTATCACGCAATGGAAACGGACCTGCTGCCAAAATTTTCCTTCAGTTTAAAACAGTTCACTTGCTCTACGGTTGTGGGCCAGATGCATGCCTGCCAAGTATCACGCAACAGGTGTGACGCTCACGCATTTCAGTGTTGTGTTCTGCATCACCACACTGAAATGCATTGTCACGCATTTATACCACTCGCCAGCGCACGCCACCAGCGGTGCCTGTTGTGCACCGGCTGTGCTGCTCCGAGACATGCTGCTAGTTCCATCACGTCCGGAGTAAGTTGGAAGTCAGAGGCAGAAGTGGCAAGGCACTCAATCTGAGTCGAAGAGTCCTCGCCGGATGCACTGCTGACCTGACTGCGGTGCGCAGCGCCGCAATAAACCCCCCGGTGCCGCATTCACATTGCCAGAGAGACTGGCGGGGAGCCGAGACGACCAGAGTGATTCATGCATGCCAAGTTTAATTTGTATCTTGTCACTCAGTGCAGTGCAGCAACTGCCCTGCGGTTTAATTATAATGTAAATATTATCTGCCAGGAGGCGATCGGTCGCGCCGGCCAGCCAGGCTGGCTCAGCTGAGCTCTCACTGGGGCCAACACCACGGCAGCGTTTGAAACATTGTACATGTTCCGCCCGAGACAGTCACAGAAAATGAAGACATTAAATAGGCGGTGCGAGCGGGTGGAAGTTATGTTTGAAACTTTCGTTTTCGCAATTGAAGCTCCCGCTGCCCGCACCGCCCGCCGCATGCGCCTCTCGTGCCCTTCTGTGTCTCACCCGGGACAAGGCTGCTCGGAGGCTCCTCATCATGGCTGTGGGTCTCTCGGTCACTCTGGAGACCGAGGGCTGCCTGCCTGCCCTTGACCCCGCCTCAGCCAGTGCTGCTAACAACCATGCACCAGCAAAGGAAATAAAACTAACGGTTTTCAGGACACACACGCACAGCGCTGGTGGAATACGAAGGGCCAGCAGCTACGCTGCCAGAGAGTCAACCACCCTTCAAAGGGGTGTGCTCGTAGCATGATGCCACCACATACATGTGGAATAGCTGGCACAGGAACCTGAGCCCAGAAGACTCGGTCCATTAAAGTCAGGTGAGAGCCTCAATATTCTTAGATTTAATGATATTAGTTTATCTACAGTGTGAACGCATGACCCAAGCTGGTTTGTATCAACAACCTTGTGGCATGTTCTAGTGTCTTGTGATTGCTGAAGTGCGTACATGGACAGACTTGGAAGTACTTCACAATCACGAGACAATAGAACAGGCCACTAGGTTGTTGATGCAAACCAGCGGGAGGCGTGAAGTGCTTAGCTCCTGTGATCACTAGATGCTGACACCGCTGGGGGTGCATTCAGTCAGCGCTGATGGGGGTGAATTAAAATCAGGACACTCATGAGCTTTTCTTTGAAAGTTGAGGCTTCAATGTGCAGAATATTCTAGTGCCCTCCAGAACACCAGGCAGCTTCAGATTGAAACCAAGACTGATTAATTGTGATAATTTATTAACAGGCAACTGAGATCATGCGCACTGGGGCCTCTCACATCCTGTTTGGGTCAGTCGGTCTCACAGTTCCCTTCCATTCCTGGTGCTTTTTTGTTGAAGCAGTTTAAGATGATCCTATAGTTCTACAGTGCTTAAATTGTTGTAATTTCTGATATTTATACGCTTCCCTCGTCTTCATAGCTTTGATTTAGCTCGCGAGAAAATGTCACTCAATCATTGAATGTCACTCATAATTACATTGAAATTATGAAAATGTGACACATAAGTGATCTGAAACCTTGGCAGCTATGCAGATGGTAGTGTTGCAGCAGACTATAGTCTCAATCTAGAAATATTTGTTGTAGTGGCAGAAAGGTGAATAGAACATAGCCAAAAGACACCTTTCTAATGCTTCTGTGTGGTCAGTTCAGCGGATTTCAAATGGCCTATAACAAAACTGAAAGATAAGACACGTAAACGCTTTAAAGCAGAGCTTGCATGCTTATGCAATGGCAAGCTGCCAAGCACACGGTGCGACAACCCTCGCTGGTACTCAGCACTTCTCAGCTGTCAAGAGGAACGACAAGATTCATGGTCGCAACACAGAGGCTTGAGTGCAAAACTAACTGGTAGATGTGGGTAAACCAAAAAGTAATATAGAGAGGCTAGTCAGCTCAAAAATGGTCCTACTTCCCCGGATATTGTATTACTTTGTGAAACTACCGGTTCTCCTTCCACCTAGTATATTTGCCTCGTTGAATACGTTATTGATCGCCCTAGTATGGGGCCCGGGGAGGCGACGTATCAGCTTAAAGAAGCTACAGTTGTCCACCAGTCGGGGTGGCTTAGGCGTGCCGGATCTGCGCAGTTATTATTATGCGAGCCAACTGCAATGGCTGACCCGTTGGCTAGCAGGAAGGGACCTACACGAGATCGCCTTCACGCAACCCCAACTGACAAGCGGGGAGCTACACTCCCTACTGCTGCCCACGACTGCGGTCCCCCGGACCTGCCACTACCTCCTACGCACTGCCTTGTTGTGTTGGCGTAAGGCGCTGAAATATACGACGGGGACCATCCCTTATGCGGATAACATCCCCCTGCTGGGACTCCCAACGCCGCAGGGAACTCTGTCAAGACGCAGAATACAGCCCTGGACGGCAGGAGTAGATTGGGTAGGTGACTTGTTTAGGGATGACAAGTTGATGGATCACGCTTCCTTCACGCAGGCCACAGGAGCCCCACCTCAGCTGTACCTCCTTCATGCCACGGTAACGCGTTATATACGACGTACATGGGCTCCACAACGCATCAAACCTGCCCAACATGAATTGGTACATCTTGCCCATCACATGGGCACGGGTGGACACTTAGTTCGATAGCTCTGTGTGGGTATTAGGGAACACGTTGCTCCGCCCCTTACAACACTCAGGGACGCTTGGGTCATGGACACGGGAGAGGCCATATCAGATGGGGAATGGAAGGTTATCCTAGAACACCACAGGAGAGTCTCTAGGAACGTCAAATTCAAATTCATACAGGCAATGATATTACATAGAGCGTATCTCACCCCCGGAGGCTTCATAGAATGTTCCCGACTTCCCCGCATACCTGTCCCCGATGCCAAGCGGATGAGGCAGATATCCTTCATATGCTGTGGGCCTGTCCACGGATACACCACTACTGGGGGAAGGTCCGACACACATTACATAACATCACGGGCCTACAACTCCCTGAAGGGGCACTACCCTGCCTGATAGGTCATAGGAAACGGCCCAAGACCTGTAAGGCCCAATTGAAGCTACTGGATCTGGCACTCTTGTTGGCACTCAGAGTTATAACTATGAGATGGAAATCGACCAGACCTCCGAGTGTAGAGATGTGGCGCTCTGACCTATTAAAATGGGGACGGCGGAGAGTGGGATACTGCGCAGAGAGGAGGAAAAGGGACTCCGTAAACATCCCACATCACAAGACTGGGAGCGAATGTTGATTGAAATGGAAGGTGTGGACCTGGAACCTTCACTAGGGAATGATACATGACCGTACACATAGGGACCAAGGTGGAGGACTACGGGGATGTAGGCGAGAATGCTGTGTTGACGGGTATACCCAGCCAGACGAGTCTTTTTTGCACTAGGTGGGATAAGGCCATGATACCAGGAATTGTAGACTATAACTGAGAACAGAGCTAGGAGACGGAAGGGGAGGGAGGGATTCGGGTGGGAGGGTGTTAACTTACAAGGCAATACTGTACGGTGCTTGCGAGAGATTGCTGGCAAGCTCGACTGTTCCACCTGAGGTACTAAGGCGGGGAGACAGCACACATTTGTTCAATTGCCAAAGTTTTGATTAAGAAAAAGTGAAAAGGCTGATAGATGCCGATGTGATCCTCTGTAAAATGTGATTTTGATAAAGCCATGAATAAAGAGTTATAAAAAAAAAAGAGAGGCTAGTCAGGGATGGACCAAGGAGTCTGGCTTTCCCGGAAAATAGTTGGTATGTGATTGGCACAATAAGTATGGAACACAAATATGATAATTAAAAAAAGTGGGTTTCTGTACTACTTAGAAGAGTTGTAATTAAGTACATGAGCTTATATCCTTGCAATGAGCGGCATTTATTACATGTGAAAGTTTCTAAACATGTACTTGATAAACATTCATGAACTTGGCAGTTTTTTACTTTCAAAACCTGCATCAGGGATGAAACGGGCCAGGTCTGGGATGCGTGCCTGGGTCTATTTTGGTGAGCCAAGCCCTATGTGACAAGAGCCAGGGCAGTGCATTCCGCCTGAAAAGGGATTGAGCCTAGGCTGGCTCATCCATATTAAAAGGCATGGAGGAACTACACTAGACATGACTAGGAAAGGTCTTTGTGAAATTCACATATTCATGAGGTGCAGGAAAGAAAGGTTTCAGGAAAAGGGTAAACCCGGAATCACTGGGGCCTGGGTGCTAGACAGTATACAATGAGGTGGTCCCAGTATTGTAACATCAAAAGTGTCAGACAGACAAACAAATCACAATAAAATACAATTGTAGGAAACAACATGCAAACAAAACGTTCTGGTTGTATCAGTGTTAGTTAATCACACTGAAACTGATCGTTTCTTCAGGCAATTATTGAAAAGCCTACATTTTTAACAGTTTCAACATGACAGTGCCCCAAGTGGAGAAGGAAAGGGGAGGGGGAGGCTGTGACTTTTAAAAAATAGTGACAGAAAATCACAGACAGTTCAGGCATATATTCCTCATATGCCTGTGCAACAGGTGGTCAAATACACATTCACCATAGCACAAAATACATGTATAGTTTTGCCATGTAGCACAAGGTTCACAGTAAAGTAGGTACTTTTGAAAGGACGGCTGAAGCACGCGACTGTAGTCATAAATAGATTAAGTCTCCCGAATCAATCAGGGGAAAACCAGAATCAATCGCTTAGGTAGCCACAGCGTATCTGAAAAACGTAATCTATTTATGACTACAGTCACGTGCTTCGACCGTCCTGTGAACGATGGATCCCTGATTTGCTTGGAGTACCTTCCACTGGCTTAGTGCCTTCTCACTCTTGCCGCCATTTATTTGTGAGCAACGGAGTCCCACGATTCTCCACCATTGATTAGTGAGAAATCTCCCTTTCACTCGTGGTCCCCCTTCACCCCACACCACTTTCCGGAGGAAGACCCCTCGCGTAAGGCTGAAAGTACCTACACAACAATTGGGGTTGAAGCGTCAACGTTTGAATGTTGCCAGTCCTTTCAACAGCACTTACTTTACTTCACTACCCCACCAAAGTCACAGCCTTTCCTTCTCCACTTGGGGCACTGTCATGTTGAAACTATGTTAAAAATGTAGGTTTTTCAATAATTGCCTGAAAAAACGATCAGTTTCAGTGCGATTAAATAACACTGATACAACCAGAATGTTTTGTTTACACGTTGTTTTCTACAATTGTATTTTATTGTGATTTCTTTGTCTGTCTGACACTTCTGATGTTATAATACTGGGACCACCTCATTGTATACTGCGGAAAAGCAAGGTGGCAGGTCGTAATTCATAAACTACGCTGAGTATACAACCACGACTTAGTTCAATTAATTTACTCCTCCCCCCCCCCCCCCACACACAATCTCTCATCTGGGATAACCCAGACACCTAGGTTTACAACTAACTGCTAGACTTGCTAAACGAGTTGACCTCTCAACGGGAAATATGGAATATTCTTTACATTTGCAGGTGCTTCAATGTTTATTTTTGATATTACAATACAAATACGAGCCCGCTCCACCAGACCACAGTTGTTCTCGCATATTAGTGGATCTCAGTGTGAGTCTTAATTTTGTTCTTGTGTTCCATGTCCTCCCTCGTCCGTTTCCCCCGTCTGTGTCTGTCCTCATCTACCGATTGGGCCATCATACCCGCTCAGAGGTCCTCCTCAGCCACAATCTGTACTTTTACATGAAATTTAAAAAAAACATTCGAAAACCCAACAGGCTGCCATCCTTTTGTCTTGCTCTTAGTGCTTGTTTCATGATTGTTTTAGCCAAAAATCATTTTTGTGTGGAAGTAGAGGATCATCAATTTTGTTAGAAAAAATAAAAACAAACAGGTTGGCGAACATCAAAAATACTATTTTAGTCTCAAAAAGCACACGGTCATATTGCCCATGGCACTCAAGGGAATTACTATCCTACTTGTGAAAGGGGAATATGGCTTCCCTCACAGTGAAGTAATGATTTAATGGCTGAAGTGGACTGCTCCATGCTGTGCACGATGTGGGTGGAAGACACGTGTTAATGACAACAGACATATAGATGAAGAGGTCTCGCTGGAAGCCCCCATTAGTAGGTACATTATACTTTTTATTATAGTAAAATCAAAACGTCTTGGCTAGCTCCAAACTTAGAAATGCTGTTTGTGCACCTCATCTACCTTTAGAGAAAAGCTCACACAAATCATTAGAAAAAAATGACAGATATACAAGAGACAAATTTCAATGCTAGGAATGGTACAGCTAAAAAAAAAAAAACACAGGAAGGTAACTGGGCAAATGTGTACCACTGAAAAGGAGGGCATGTTTGGACCTCCAAATTAAAACTGCTCTAGCACCAGCGCATGGAGGTGGTGCGGTAACAAAACACCAACAAAAGTAAGAATGAAACTGTCAAAGTCTTTATTTTCCACTTGAAGATTGACCAAGCAGTGAGAATTACATTTCAGGATTTTAGGGGGGGGACCCGCACCTTTTAATAAATCAATTGAGAGGACTCTCCAATTCAATAGATGACACCTATCCTATCACGAATAGGAAAGACTTACCACCTCCAACAGCGTGTTTATTAACAAATAATGACTGATACCGACTCTCAATCAAAAGTCCAACGTTTTGTTTTAATGTTGAAATGAGAATTTAATCTCTCCTTCTCCGCTTTCGCTATAGGGGGAAGGCATTTAATGTCCGGTATTGGCCTCAGCAGAAGGTTTTATGTTAAACAGTTCAAATATATCAAATATATAAATGCTCACATTAAGGAAACAATGCCACTTCTGTGTATGCCAGGCATAAACGTATATGAAATGTATTGTGCATGCCAGGCATAAACGTATATGAAATTTATTGTGCAACACCTACAAATTCTTTATTAAGTAGGTGAAATAGAGGTGGGTGAGACACTGAAAGCTCGACCCAGGCTCTATCATGACTAAAGCCTAGCTCTGGCTCAGCTGGAGGTCCTGTTGGAACTTTCATACGATTCATACTTTCTCAGTAAAGCTGTGCGTTTGTGGGACAAAATGAAAGTCAAAAGCGTGTGAAACTGAAACTCCGCACCATCAGGATAGGTTGGCCTGTGAACTGGCTAGCTCACAGTGCATCATCTGCATCCTTAACTTAGCAAGGTCACTGGTGGTATGTACAACCTCAGAACACAACAACCCTGACTCCCAAGGAAATTGTGGAAACAGATCTAGTGCCTTTTCGTTTGGTAACTCATGCATGCCCAAAGGGAAACACAAGAAATACTCGAATAGGCATTTCAAACATTTATTAAAGCAATAAGATTCTTGTGTAAAAGAAGTGTGGTGTAAGTATCAACAGAAGGATGCAAAGTAATCAGCATCATAAAATCGGCAAAGAAAATGAACAGTACAACCATTGTGCTGCTACACAAAATATATGCTTGCATAAATGTATAGTTATACTCCTACCTAGCCCTCCCTATTCTAGTGTGCCTAGGGTGGGTGAATCCCTGCAGGCGATCTAACTCCGTAGTTACCAGTGGGTATGTTTCATCTGGGAGCCCGTCTTCGTGTAGAGCTGGGCACCATCCTTCTCAGGATGTAAACAGGATTCATCTGGGCGGGAATTCCGGCAAGGGGCGACCTCAACAGTGACAGCAAAATGCTCCACTAACTACACAAAGGAAGGAGGTTGTTTACATTATAAACTTCACCCATGTTGCCATGTGGAAGTCCCAGTCAGGCTGACATTATTGATTCTATCATGACAAAGCTGTCACCAAGCGAACAATAACAAACAAAAGTTTGCCCAGTGAACTTTAGCTTTCGTACCGAATGTTCAAGGCCCTTATAATATGCCAATGAAGAATTGTAAATGAAGTCATTTAATGGAACATTATCCCATACAAGCACTCAAGCAAATGTCTTTCAAATGTCAACGTTCAAGAAAAGATGTCAACTTTAAAAGTGAACATGTAAAATGGCGGTGTTCTTGCCAGGACTAATATGATGGCATGACAGACCCTCAAGCTCATAAGCTTTCATGTGGCATCTGCCTGCCAAGCTCACCCTACCTAGGATGTGGCGTTAAGGCCAGAGCTGCTGACTTTTGAACTGGGGAGCCAGGTTTCTGTCTAAGCATCAGCTGTACATCCTGTGCTTCTGGGCAAAAATCACTTAATCTGCCTGTGCCGATAAACAATGAATGAGACGTTATGTAATGTAACTGGTGCTCATTTAAAGCACTCCAATACCAACTGGTGAGTTTGCACTACATAAAAACTGCAGAAAAATACACAAAGATGTAAAAGCAAGGACTTACTATTAGGAACAACTACAAAAAAAAGACACATTTAAGGGCTTTTTTTTGTACAAAGTGAACCAGAAAACCTGGCGTCCAATTTTAATTGTATAATCTTAGGCAAATATTTTATTGCACCAAAACTCCTATTTGCCTAATTATAACGAATGAAAGCACCTTGTGAATTGAGAATACCAGTGGTACAAAATCTACTGTTTGATTTGATAGACTATAATGTTGCTCTAACAATCTGGCCCAAGGAAAGCGTTTACACGTCAACTATCGTGCCTATTAGTTTTTAAACATAAAGATCAGTAAACTATCACTTCTCAATGCAGTGCTATATATTGTTACATATTAATGTCAAAGCTTTCACATGTTAAAGAAATACGCTTTTTTGGCATTTTTATTGGACTTTATAGTATTTTACATGATATTTGTTGTATGATTTACATTGCTAACAATTTCAGGGCTCGGCTCGTTCATGGTCTCTAAGGGTTCAGCCAGATCACTGGCCCTGCTCTCCAATTTAATTTGTTGGCTCGCCCACCTCTAAACCAAGGTGATACAAGATATGGGGACCAGATTATTGCAATAAAGTAATTTGACAAGAAAAAAATTGGCATCCACTTTCTTGTTTTAAAATGGAAAACAGATCAGCCCCTTTAATGTGCGTACAGGAAAGGGCTGCCACTGGACCCCACTGATCTAAACTGTTTTACACAATAAGCTAGGAAAGCAGTTAACCACGGCAGACTGCTTGCAAACAGTAAAAGACAGCAAAAATATCGAGATCGGACCCATCACCTCCGTTGAACTGGTAAACAAGCGTCTTTTGGTTTTATGAAATGTGAATGTTTTCTGTGTTTATTTGAATACAATCAAATCCGGAAGCCCACGGCAAATCTTTGATTCGATTAGTAAGAGGCATTTCATATCATTAACTACAGAGTTACATCTTGTTTAGTAACCGCAGCATAATGAAGACCAGACTAGCTGAAAATGCAGTAGCTTTCAAAAAGAAAACAGTGCGCTTATTTTCATGAGCCATTGGGACATCTGGAGTTGTAGCACTTAGGAAGGTGCAGCCAATCAGGTACCCACAATGCAGCTGGAAGGTCAGCTACAGAAAACTCGTCTCCTCACAGTATGTAGGGGGCACATCTACCGAAAACAGACGTTTGAGGTTAGGATCCCGGATCGAGCATATACAAAACAGGGAGGGTGAGCGCCCCGGGCGCACACTGACTTATGTTTAGACCACAGCACAATGCCTCCGAGATCATAAAGATTGACATGGGAGAAGGTGTGGTGCTCAGTAACCCGGTTGCAATACTGGTGCAATTTGAAAAAAACTACTTTAGGGTATATTCATCACAGTTTGTAAAGGAAGTACCCGATAGACAAGTCCATCCTGGCATAGTTTCAACACAAGGAGCACCTGCCACTGTGTCAATTTCTTCAGCTTCAAGAAAAGCTGTAATCAAAGAAATGAGTAACAGGAGTGTTCCTGGAGGCGAGGGCATTCCGATAGATTTTACAAAGAGGGCTTGGAAGAATTGATCCTACTTTTTATTAGTGGTATGTGAGGTAGAAGTGTATAATAAGGGGCACTCCCACATTGGTGAGAGAAACCATAGTGACCACTTTACTTGAAGATAAACCCCTTGATAAACCCCTTAACCAATGTGATCCCCTACAGGGCCTTATCCTTAATAAACTTGAACAATAGGATCCTAGTCAAAATCTTGCGCAATAGACTACTGCCACCTATGCAGAGCCTGGTCTAGCCTGACCAATCTGAATTTAGTACAGGCAGATCTACTATTGGTAATCTATGTATGTTGCTTGTGGTGATGCACCAAATTGCCCCACAAATATGAACAGTTGCCACATTTCTAGATGGCACCAACGCTTTCATTCTATAGAATGGCCTTTCCGGCTCATAGTGAAGGAGAAGCTGGGGATTGGAAGGGCCATGTTGCCTTGGTTAGGAAAAAAACAGCCAGAGTGAGTGAATGTAGGGTTGGTTCTGCCTATTATGATAGGTAGACGAACAGAGTAGAGGTGCCCCTTTATAGCGATATTGTTGATTTACTGTTAGAGCCACTGGCAAGCATACCTATAGAATAACACCATACAAGGGGCATGCAAATTGAGACTCATGAAATACTGATGTCAATGCACACTGATGATAAATTACGGTTGGTTAAGGATCCGGAACACAACTTAAAAGCCATTTTCGGGGAGATTTTAGCCTTTTGTAAGTGGTCAGACTATCAATGTGTCCCAATAATTAATGAGGTCTCTCACTAAAGCAATCTGCACACCCTCCCTAGAATTTCCACTAAAATAGCAGGTTGAACCAATCAGATATTTTTGTATATTGAATTGGATTAAGCTCTCCATGTCTGTGGCAGGCAGAGTGGCTATCATGAAGATGGTAATACTGCAAAAATGACTGTTTCAAAACATTCCCACTCCACGGACCAAAGCCTTTTTATACAGCTTAGCACGCTCATGATAAAACTGACCTGAGCAGGGAAACAACCACACCTAGCTGGAACAAAACGCAATTACCAAGGCCAGAGGATTTGCTGGGCCTTAACTTTTGAGTGTACTACTTGGCCTTGCAGGCGCAGTTTGCACATCACTGGTTCCAGAATAGCAGACACCCACCTTAAGCCCAACAGAAGAATACACATTGTTGAACGCACAGTATGGGCATGTTTGAGACTGGCTGAAATATGTGCGATGATGACAGATGTACTCCCTGCAATGTCGCTATTGGACAACCCTCAAATTATGCCAGCTTTTGACCCAGGTCCAAAAGCTGGGACTTTCGAAATCATATCGGGAATATCTGGATGACACGGCTCTGGATGTGTTGACACATAGGTGCGTCATTCAGCTAAGGACCTCTTCCCCTTGATGCCGAACGAGCCCACAGAGCAGGAGCTCCTCCCTTTTATCATGACATACCCTCAACCAACTTGGCTGATTACCACAATGTAACAAGCATTTACAATGCAATGGTCTCGTCTTTGTTAAAGTTAGAGCTATTGGCATTGCAAATGTCTTTTTTTTTAAAACCGATAAATATATGGTATTGTCATTTACAATGGCAATAGGTAAGCATTAGAGAGTAGTAGAGAGTAATAGCTTAATCTCTCGTAAATGCGAGACCTATTGCATTTGCACCCACACACACAGAGCCACACACAAAACCCCACACACAGAGCCACACTCACACACACACACAGAGCCACACTCACACACACACACAGAGCCACACACACAGAGCCACACACACACAGAGCCACACACACACAGAGCCACACACACACAGAGCCACACTCACACAGAGCCACACACACACACAGAGCCACACACACACAGAGCCACACTCACACAGAGCCACACTCACACAGAGCCACACTCACACACAGAGCCACACACACACACAGAGCCACACACACACACAGAGCCACACACACACACAGAGCCACACACACAGAGCCACACACACACACAGAGCCACACACACAGAGCCACACACACAGAGCCACACACACAGAGCCACACACACAGAGCCACACACACAGAGCCACACACACAGAGCCACACACACAGAGCCACACACACAGAGCCACACACACACACACAGAGCCACACACACACACACAGAGCCACACACACACACAGAGCCACACACACACACAGAGCCACACACACACACAGAGCCACACACACACACAGAGCCACACACACACACAGAGCCACACACACACACACACAGAGCCACACACACACACAGAGCCACACACACACACACAGAGCCACACACACAGAGCCACACACACACACAGAGCCACACACACACACAGAGCCACACACACACACAGAGCCACACACACACAGAGCCACACACACAGAGCCACACACACACAGAGCCACACACACACAGAGCCACACACACACAGAGCCACACACACACAGAGCCACACACACAGAGCCACACACACAGAGCCACACACACAGAGCCACACACACAGAGCCACACACACAGAGCCACACACACACAGAGCCACACACACACAGAGCCACACACACACACAGAGCCACACACACACAGAGCCACACACACACAGAGCCACACACACAGAGCCACACACACACTAGCTCTAAAGTAATTGAAGTGCTGATCTCCTATACCTAGTTTTGTTATTTGTTTTATATCTCGCACTGACGTACATGCACTTTGTATTGTCAGAACTGTCTCCAGCTAAGACCAATCAACTGTTTTACATGATTATATTCTTTCACATGCGGAACTACTCGAATAGATTATACAACATATTTGTGATAGGCCATACCCGTGTATGTTTTACCCAACCATGTTTATTTTATGTATCCACCCTTGCTCCATTTTTTGCAATCGATTTTAGAGCACAACCAGGGAGCAGAGGCAAGAAAAACGAGCATAACCAGGGAGCAGAGGCAAGAAAGGCAAGCACAACCAGGGAACAGAGGCAAGAAAAACTAGCACAACCAGGGAACAGAGGCAAGAAAAGCGAGACCGCCCAGGGAACAGAGGCAAGAAAAGCGAGCACAATCAGGGAACAGAGGCAAGAAAAAGGTGCACAACCAGGGAACAGAGGCAAGAAAAGCGAACACAACCAGGGAACAGAGGCAAGAAAAACGATCATAACCAGGGAACAGAGGCAAGAAAACGGGCACAATCAGGGAACAGACAAACAAACACAGAGCCCCACACACACACACACCAAGCTACACACACAGAGCCTCACACACACACACACACACACACACACACAGAGCCACACGCGAATGCAAGGTTTAGCCCAAACAAGGCCGAAAGAGGGCCTGGTGGTTTGGAAATCAAATTGTGAACATCAGCATTCTGGCTAACTGTGACACTGACCAATTCGTGCTGTATAGGAGGCAGAGAAAATGCAGCGCCTGTGGTCTGCAAGAAGCGCGTGCATGCACTCCTGGAGAAGAGAGGGTGCGGTCTGCAATTCGTGTTCTCAAATAACGCATTTCAGGCTGAACGGCCTGCCCCCGTTAACCCGTGTGAGGTCGTAGCGGCACATTGTGTGGAGTGCAACAACTGCCCCGCTGTCACCGCGACGTTCAAGGCAGGGTGACACCTCGTGGACCGAGCCCAGTCACAAACTCGGCGACTCTTGCAGCTCGCCGGTTCTTCCGCGGTGAACGTTTAGCGCTTCTCCGTGCAAACCCCCTGCACTGCACTACAATGTAAGTGTGAACTGGCCGGATATTACGAGCATTACAAGCAAGAACAGAGCCAGTACACGTGACCTGTGATTGTCGGGCCCCGCGTTCTGGGCCTTCATCCTATGCCTCTCCAGCCACTGGTGCCCTTACCATTACCCGTCAGGTGTACATGCCATTGGATCGTGTACTCTTCATGTCCGGTGCGCCTGCCTTGTTCATTGCCCTTCTGCGTGATAAGTGCCGGTCAATAACCTGCCTTCTGTGCATGCAAGTCAACCACTCGCCTCTGCCTGTGCCCGTGCCCCATTACTTCCCTGTGTGCGTGTTCTCACCTGCTCTGTCCGTGGTTTCCATGCATCCCTTGGTCTCGTCCGATCTAGTTCCTCTAAACTCACCGGCTGGGGCGGAGGACTCGGACGTTCTCCCTTGCTTCTCAGGCTGTGGGGGCAGGCACCGGCAATGTGCCTCGCGCCCCCTCCACCGTCGGGCTACACCAGGGGTGTCTGCGGGGCTCTCCCTTAACCATGGGAGCCCCGCCCGGCAGCTTCTCCTCTTCTTGCGGCAGCGAGCGCGGGACTTCCCATTGGAAATCGGAAGTCCCGCACGCCATGCCTGACTTCCTGTGATCCCTGGCCGCGGCGGTGATTCCCTGCAGTCCCGGGCTGCGGCAGTGAAAAACGGGGCAGATGAGGGGTAGGCCCCCTCCGAATTGAAAATAAACAGCGGGGTGGGCACCCGCTTAGGAATTAAAAATATAAATGCAGGGAAAAAGTCGCAGGGTGGGCACCCGCGCAATAAAAACAATTACATACGCGGTGGACCACGCCATGAACACCACCATGTTTCTCAGAGGTCAAGCAGAAATGGATCTGAGAAACGCCCTGTCATTTTCAGATTGGGGGGGGCGTGTTTTTGTTTACATTCCAGCCAATGGGAAGAGGAGAGAAAGAACGAAAAAACACACCCATCAATACGAAAAAGACGGGGCTTAAATTGACAAACAAACCTCTTCTCCAATGGCTGGCCGCTATTTAGGAAGTCAGCCAATGTAAAAGAGGGGCGGGTTTAAGCCTCACTACTAGAAACATAAAATCTCGCCAGCGAGACTGCGCAAGCGCAGCCTACGCTAGCCGAGACCTAAAAAAGCAGTAATGTCAAAAATGGTAGTAGATGACATGCATAGCAGAGCGGAGCGGACTGGTCACAGGATCTTGGTTTCACGATCTTAGAATCCAATGGGCCTACTGCTGTCAGAAGACAAAATAAGTCTTCCCCTAATGGGAAATAAAGATTAATAAACTTCAAGTACAAACACAGGACACACTATATTTCAGTAGGAATGGTCATATATGGAAAGATCGATAATTTGCGCTGCGGAAGCTGTGCAGCTTTGGGGGTGGACTTCCTGCACCTAGTAATTCCTTGTTCCCATATTGTGTCATTCTGGTCCAGAGGTGGGGAAGCCGTGCATAATATAACCAAGCAACGTGTGGTGATCACACCATTCTTAGCCTCTTAGATTAGATAAAGGAAGTCACAATAATGTATTGACTGTTAAGACTGTGAAGTCCCCCGCTTTATTAGGAAAATGTATCCTGCCACTGATATAACTCAGTACATGCAAGTATCAAAAATAGAATGGCTCAAATTGTATCTCCATCGACTAAATTATACAGAGTTTTAAAAAAATGAATATGCTTTTGTAGCACTTAACACAAACAAGCAAACTATTAGGAGGTATAACTTGCATCTAAGCAATAGGACACAATCAAATCCAATATCAACATCCAGCAACTTCAATGAACAAGAATCCCAGAATTGTAAAGGGTGCCCAGGTTTTAAAAAAAGTAATTAGAGATCATACAATTAGGGAAGGGCACGCAACACAACAAAAGCATGGCTGATAAACTGGAATGTGGAAAAAGTACAAGTCGTAGAGTAATCCAATAAAATGATAGCTGCAGCCTTATAAGGAAAGGGGACAATACAGTGCTCTAGAAAACTGACAAAAAGTTTGCCCAAAAAAGCTCAAAAATATTAGTGGGACAAAAAAAGTATTTTCAAAACGTCTAAGTCCTAAAACCATTTGGTACACGTAGAAGTTGGCTCTTAGAATAGCAACAGTTCACTATTAACCTCCAAGAAGTCACTCCACAAAATCTAAATCTTAAAATATGTGGAGTTGCACACTGGCTGGCAAGACTGCCTCAGTTCTCCCCAAATGAATGATGGTACATGTAGTCACAAGCAATCTTTACTGACAGTAGATAAATGGTTGTTTACATTTACGTGTGCATGAAATGCTTGGTAACCCATGACACTCGGCACTGGCACAGTCTAGCCAGAACCAGTGTGTTACTCAAACACTAGTTAAATGTAATCTTGTCTGGTACACACGGTGTACGATGCCCTTGCCAATCTTGGATCATGCCTGTGTACTACACTTACAACACTAATAAATAGCCAAACAAATGTAGCAAATAAAAAAACTAATGCAAAACTTTAGGTAGTATGATAGAGGTCTTAGGAAGCAAATGCACCTTCACCAGACGAAGAATATGAATTAGCTCTGCTGAGATTCTACACTACAAGAAGCACTTTTGCAAGCAGGGGGTGCTCAAACCCACTGAGATATCTTGCAAGCTGCTGAAATTCGAAATCACACCAACACTGCAGAGATGGTGAAAGCTTTTGGAGCATGGATACAGGATATCTGCAGAAATAGGTGCCTAGCTATTTTCCGACTATAAATCCCCAACTGGCAACATCAAGCCTTTGATGGAAATAAAGTAGCAAAACAGACTGGTTTTATGGGGGTAGAGTGGGTGGTGGGGGGGAGTGGGAGACGAGATTTAGTCTTAAAAAAGCCACCAACACTAATTTCAAATCACAGCAAAACAAACAACCTTTACGATATGGTTACAGAAAGGGTTATGGTAACTGGGGTTGAAATAGTCTTATTTTGTTAAATACATAGTAGTAGGAGCAGGCCCGGCTCCAGGAATTTTTATTTGGGTGGGCCACTGCGGGCTCGATTTGACGCATATATGTCTAGGCAGGCCTGCTTCAGGGCCATTCTTTATCACTTCTTAGTCTTACAAGTCCCAGTAAAACGCACTCTTTCCCAAATCTCTTTCTAAATGTTATCACTCTCAAAAAGTGTTTTTTCCATGTAATGTCCCTTTGATGGGAAGAGGAGGTTTCTGAGGTGGCAGTATCAGGCAAGTGACACTTCTCAGGCTCCCTCTGTGCGAGCCTTCAGGGAGAATCCCTCTTCATTACCACCTCCACCTGACCCGGGCTCTGCAGCACACTCCCTTACAGGCTTGAATATCCTCTACTCCTCTCCAGTGCACCTTATCTCACAGCTGACCTTGGGCCCCAGCCCCATATCAGGCACCATCGGGCTCCACTTTCATTTTTCTCGGTAAAAACATTAGTAAAATCTCCTTCAAACTTAAAACATTGAATATAGCAGACATAATTATTACCACGCACTAAAGTATGTTCCACAGAAGCCCTTATGACCCGACTGCTAATTAAATAAACAAAAACAGAAAAGCCGTGACAGGGCCTGCTTCAGCGCTGATGCGAAAGTCTTTTTTGGCGCCGCACCAATAACCTCTTTCTCCGTAAATACTTTTACTCCCACCTTCCAACAGTGCCCCTCATCTCCAAATGCCCCCCTCTATTGACCTCCTCCTCGGATTCCCTCACAGCCACACGCCACAAGTGCCCCTCATCGCTCCATAGCTCCTCCCACTACCTCCTCCTCGGATTCCCTCACTGCCACCCTCCACCAGTGCCCCTCATCTCTCTGTAGCTCCCCCTCCACCTCATGACCTCCTCTTCAGACTCCCTCACTACGACCCTCCTCCAGTGCCCCTCATTTCTCCCTAGCTCCCCCTCCACCCCATGACCCCCTCCTCCTTGGATTCCCTCACTGCCACCCTCCACCAGTGCCCCTCATCGCTCCATAGTCCCTCCCTCTACCTCCTCCTTGGATTCCCTCACTGCCACCCTCCACCAGCGTCCCTCATCTTTACCTAGCCCCTCTCTCATACGCATTTCATTTGTTGTATAGCGCTACTCATATCAGTGTAGTGTGTGTCAGTACTTTACACAACGCACGCATTATACAGATACAATGAATCATACAAGTACGTAAATCAGTCTATAGGGAATGTCACATTAGCCAATGAGGATTACAAGGTGTAGGAATCACGTCATCCATACTGGTGGGCAGGATATTTTTAAGAGTGTTTGGTTGGGAAACACAACCTTAGGATTTAAAGAGTATTCCATGGGGGTCAGCTTTACTGATAACACTGTATATCTGCCCAAACATACTCATTTTAGCAACATTAGAATAATGAAAGACTGGGGAAGTTCTAACTATATCACAAAACAAAAAAAGTGAAGTTCTAACTATACCATTCATGTTTGTATGCAGCTCTTTGGTGACAGTTCATTGGTCACTGTCCTATGTTAGGATTGTAACTTCTGAACTGCAAGTAACACAAGGATCTCTGTGGCAAAGGCAGTAACCCATTAAGCTATCCACGGCTTTAAGTGGGCCGGGTCTCACTGGGTCTGAGCACCGACAGTTTTTTTAAAGGGGCCTCGAAGCGGGTTTCTATCGGGCTCTGTTTTGTGCGCTGGTCACAGGTAGTCAGCTTTTTTCCGAACTGTAGTGACAGCAGTCTGCTGTCACTGCAGTCTGGAAAAAAGTGCCAGGGCACAAAACAGAGCCCGATAGAGACCCGTTTCGAGACAGCAGGCACATCGGTGTACCCTGCTTACACTACTCACAAGTGGAAAGTTACGGCATGACGTCATGCCAGGTGAGCATTGTAGGGGGAAGGGAAATCCTTTAAAGAGTCATTTTCTCTCTGGATTTCCCTTCTCTTTTTGAAACTCAGGAGCAGCAACATTGTTGTAATGTCACCAGTGCTTTAAGTGGAAGCTTTTACAATATTATTTACAAACCATAGTTGCTGTTATTTATCTTATGCAACTAACAACCATTGACAAAGCCAATAGTTCTGACTTGTAGGTATGATGTTACTTGTTGTATCATATACCTGGATGCAATGACAGAAACAGCAAAATACAAGTCGGGGCACACACTGCTAAACACACATTTTTTAAGCCACGTCCTCAATTAAATTGGCCATGCCCCTTTCAGAGACCCCTCAGTTTTTTCATCCCACTCAAAGCCCTGGAGCTATCCACATAAAATACAGTTCATCTGCATTTGAAAACTACTGACAGACAAATGATTGCTCTCCAGCAGGATCATTAATCACCAGCGTTATCTGGGCATGTTGTATTCTTATTGTTGTCCTGCATCGGCCATGATAATGATCATTTTTTGTTTTAAATTAAGCACATACGAGGTATGTCTGCTGGCCCTGTGCAGATTTAAAAAGAAAAAAATATAGTAACATTCTCTTACCTATTCCATTAGTCAAACTTTGTGTCACAGCCTTATGTGATAAGCCACTGCTGGGGTCAGGAAAGGTGAATAGGAATAAACAAACTTTTCTCCTGCATAGAAAAAGAAATAGCAAGCAGCAGGATAGTAGGCAAAGGTTACCAAAGGTTACCCTTTTCAAAGAAAGGATTTGTCGCCTTTCACCATGCAGAGAAGAAGGGTTTAAAAAATAAACAAAGCCTCGTTTACATGTAAATGGTCTTTAAAGACCTGTGAAGTACTCGGTGCGGCTGCGATAATCGCTAAACTGCCTGTGTGTGTGCACCCCTCGGCCCGACCTGACACACGCGACGGGGGAGGGTTGAAGCACTTTGATCCCACAGGGGTTGCGCGCCTGCCTTCAAGTCCTCTCTGCGAGGGCCACGGATCCTGTTTGGGTGGGCCAGGCTCATGTTTGGGTGGGCCTGGCCCACCCGGCCCACCCGCTAGAACCGGGCCTGAGTAGGAGGCTTATCCAATGGTACAATCTTTCGGTTAGGTCTGACTTGCTAAAAAGAAACTGTGCATGATGCACCATGGTGGATTTTACAGACCCGGGACTCTAATGCTTTCAAATAAGTGTCCATGGGGATTTAAACATTTCCTCATTAAAAGAGATACAGCCATGTCCGTTGTCTGCTCCAAGCAGACACGCTTAATAGATGCTCGAATTCAGGATGCATTAAACAATCCAGGGCAGGAGACTGGCTAACAGAACAGCCTCAGATATCATAAACCAGTAACTGCTTCATTTGAAAGCGCGAGCACAGAGTCTCTTCAGTAGGAGAACAAAGAATGCAAATCACACAATACATAATCCTTCAAGACCTCAGATGACATGGAGTAAATGCATCTCGAACACTGGGAGAAAGACTTATGTGAAACGTATTACCCCAGATGCGGCTCAGTAGCAGTAAAAGTGGACAGGCAAGGGACAGAATGTTTAGGTCGTTGAAGCTAGGGAGGAAGGATAACATTCGAGTCCTGATGGCATTCAAATTTGGGCTGGGCGAAATGTTTCATTTGGCCCGTGGAATTTGGTGACTCCATGTTACTCTAACGCAGAATTATGTCCAAATTACTCAAATCGCTGCGTGGTGGATTTTTTCCCCATGAGGCTTCAGGAAATGAGAGCTGGCGAGATTTTCTATGCGAGCAGCAGCATGATCAACTCCAATGGCTGTGCGCTCTTGGACACTGCATGTAGCCATTCGTGCGGATTGTTCATCGCTGTTCGGGCCACCAGTGTTAAATTACAGAGCAAGCAGCAGAACATGCAGATTTTCCACCTGTTGTCGGAAGTTCGCGAAAACTCGCAGTTGTTATGCAACTCTGCAACCTATGAGTTCCACCCACCCCTGATTCAAAGGTGATCTTGTGGCTAAATGAACAAAGGAACTGCTGCAGCAATCTACCAAGTGAACCCGCAGACAAACAAAATGCTGCGGACTCTGGATTACTGTTGGGCACTACAAAACACACATTCTATATAATTCCTGCACAGTGTAAATTGTGTGCCAGGTGATTATGTGCACCACATGTTTTCTGTAACCGTTTCCTCTAGCAGCAATGTATACTAGAGGGAGTGGTACGCTCAAAATGTACCCTAACCTCTAGCTAGGATGGATACTAATGTTTCATTTGGTCATGGTGAAGAGATGGAACCTTAGAAGCAGGTCAAACTTTATTACAGGGCTACAAGCATTTTCTTTCTAACCCTGCGAGAAAAACATACAGGCTCAATAAAACAGCACCAGTCTCCCAACTGGGTACTTCTCTTTCTTCTGGGTGGTTTTTGAGTGGTCTACTGGGGAGAACAGTATAGCTGGTGCCTTTTGAGAAAAGCCATTGTGACTGATGGATGCAACAACCATTACAGCTTCTCTTATTCTTGAATCTTTATCCTTTAATGCGCCACTCTTCCCCCATCTAATGTGGGATAAGCACGGAAATATGCCCCTTAAAACAATTGAAAGCACTTGATTGCCTTTCACTACCTATACATTTGACTATGCCACTCGAGTCTTTACTTTAGATACCTTTTGACTTGTGAATAACCTTTCTGCATATGTATTGAGGGAGGGGAAGACCAGCTGCAGGTGATATGTTGCAATAACATTTAGTGTGAAGAGTAAGCAATGGAACTGTTGAGTCAAAGCTGTTGCACTCAGGGTACAAAGCTGAATGAAGTATTTAGTGCTGCGTGAACAGGACCCATCCTCCAACATTGTGTACCAGACTAACAAATCTGCTTTGAGGAAGAAAAAAAAAAAAAGCTTTTTCAAGAAGGGTCCTAGAACAGGCATTACACAATCTAACGGGCAAAGGCTTGCATAGATTTTGATTTGAAAATTTGTAGAGCGCACGAATGTCCAGGGGCGTCTTGGCGCTAAGTCGATGTAGAAAACCAGAACCGCCGATGATATAATGCTCTAACTAGGAGGTGAAAAGCCAGGTTTTTACAGCTTTCCTGAATGATAATAGCGAGGGGCTATTTTTTATTGTAATAGGGAGAAGGTTCCAGGTCTTGGCTGTCTGCAGCAGGAAGCTTCGCTCCCCCACTACCTGACATGCTTGAATTTAGGGACCTGAATCAATTTTGCCTGACCAGATCTCAGGCTCCTGGACAGCTCATACCGTTTCAGATAAGTTTTTAAAAAGTGTGGTTCTACACCGTGGAGGGCCTTATAGGCTAGGCAGACTGACTTAAACCTTATCTTTTTCTCCATTAGAAGCCCCCAGTTGAAGGATAACTCCTTGGTGAGTCAGTCCACTCCTTGCCCTTGACAAATTCATTTGCACAGCCTCTTATTCCAGTCTCTAATTTGCAAAACTACACTTGTTTCTTGGTGCTGTGCGTGTATGCATTGAAAGATGCAGGATTCTCTTTGGAGTTTGCCCAAGAGGGTGGCGGGCAAACCCTCAGACTTCTCTAGGTCCCTGAAACAGTTTTTCATCTGCTACAGAGGAATACATCTTGAGTACAACTGGTAATCTGCGCCATGTTGTCCATTTTGAGAATAAAGCACGACATTTTGGATTTTTTTTTTAAACAGATTTTCTTTGTCAAATATCACATTTTTTTGCAGAGGTCTGTACCCCAGAGAACTTCTCCCACAAACTTAAATAGTCATGACTTTGACATTTAGATAATACGTTCAAGGAGAAAAAGAAGGAAATACAAAAAAACACAACATAATAACCCCCCTCCTGTTGCACTATTACCTTCCCTTATCCAATGCGCCACTCTTGCACCTACACCAACATGTATAGTATAATGCAAGTCCGACTTTTTTTGAGCATTGAAAAACTATACATTTTGTCACAACCTTTGATTTGAGATTGTGGTCTCGATAATCCTTAGCTGCCATGAAGGAAATGGATCCAGGGATATTTCTGAGTGTAGGGCTTGTCAAGAGGCATTTGGGGAGTTTTCAAACTTCAAACACCACAGCATTGACCAGTTTTCTAACCTACCTAGCTAGGATTTGGCTGTGCAGGCATGAACGAACTGTTGTAGCAATTCCCTGTTTAAGTGACAGGTGTTAACCCCTTGGCTGCGGGGCCGATTCCCCCCGCTGTGCCGGGGGAGGGGGGGCGCGCACATCGCCTCAGTGCTCATGACGAGCTGAGCTCGTCATGAGCCACGTTTCTCGTGTGCTCATGACGAGCTGAGCTAGTCATGACCACACCTGTTCTTTAGAACGCTCAGCAAAGGAGGGGAATTAGCCCCGCACCTGAGCGATCTAACGGTCATGACGAGCTCAGCTCGTTATGAGCACACGAGAACCGTGGCTCGTCATGAGCATAGGAGGGGTTAAGGAACATGTTTTCTGTGTCGAGTGACTGTATAGATCTATGAGACTTTGGCCTCTTCGAAAGGCACCTGCTTCTAGTTATACTAATTCTGTGCACCTGAGCAGACACCAACCAACCAGCCCCCCCCACGCCCTCCACAGGGTATTGCCATGAGAACAATGTTTCTGACCGGCACTTGCCAATTGTGAACGATTTGTGAATGTTCAATGCTGCAATACCAAATAAAACACCCATAGAATGTTATGCTGCAATATTGATCATTGGGATCCCAGCAACACAAGGTGCTACACTATCTAGCTTCCTATGTTAACCCTACATTTGAAGTATTTTAATTTAGAGGATATAATAATTATTCAACTATGGAATGATGTTAGAGTTCCATTTGATGGTGTCAGACAGAAAGGATGTGAGAGCCTAAGCCATACAAATATTTTACATTAATAGGCTTTGCCTCAATTCGCAGAGTCAAGAGCCAAATAGGAGTCTTTGCATACCCGACAATATTGCAAATCATTTAAGCCAAAAATGACTTTACTCTAGCCAGATTATTTAATTTATAATAATTTAAAAAACATGGGAGGAGCCAAGATGGCGATCGGAATGGTTGCATAAACGCTTGGCTCCGTGGGCCCTTCCTCCCCGCACGTATATCCTGAAGTTAATCCCGAGCAAGGTTTGCTGATCTAAGTTGCTGAAGGGAAGCAATCGCTTACCGTCTGTTTCTGGGGCTCCACCGTGCAGTAGATCCGAAGAACCGTCCCAGTCTGCTTGCCGGCCTTCGTGGAGCTGAAGCCAGGGCCTCGAGTGCAGAGGGTGCCCTGCAGTGATCGTAGCGTTGGCGGCCCTGGTCGGGATGAGAAGCCGGTCAGTGGGAGCCTGAGAGCCGCGAGCCGGGAGAGTTGGTATCAACCCACTCCCAATAGTGGGTTGCCCCGTGAACCCGAGATATTGCCGAGCCGGAGAGAACCCATGTCACCCGGTTCCCCTTGGGTGAGACGCCCAGCCATGTTGATAGTCCCGTCCAGGATCCAGCGGGTGGCTCCCGGCGAGCTGCGGGGAGCATGTCCGGCCTTTCGGTGACTCTCCTTTCTGCAGCAAGCGCCGACTGTCGAGATCCAGCCGTGGGGCCTGCTGACTCCAGTGGTCGGACGAGACTCTGAAGTGGAGGGGACGAGGAGGAGAACGAGATGGCTGAAATGGCGGATGGCGCCTCGGGGTGCGCCCCTCCCGGGGACAGGGAAACTGCGGACCTTGAGACCCCCGGAGTTTGGCAATGTGGGGAAACGCTTACGCGTGGCCACGTTTTGGCTGCACTGACAACCCTGCGGACTGCCCTGCTCCGGGGAGCCCGGGATTTGGAAGGAAGGATCGCCGCCATGGCTGACCCGCCATTTTGTAGCGGACTGGGTTGCCTTCGAGTTGGTGCCGATGCGTCTCCCTCGGCTACAGTGTTATATCCCCCGGATGAGTTTACAGACTTGGAGGCGCGAATAGATTTGGTTTCTGAGCTAACTGTTGCCACACCTGTTCCGCAAGTGGTTGTCTCACCGGGTCCTTTTTCTGTCCAGCGAGTGGAGAAGCTACATCGATCCATGGTACATGAGGCCCGGACTGTGCTTCGGTGTTTCCCACATCCTGTGCTTTCCGTTCCGTGCTTGGCGGACCTGTCTTTGGACTTGAGACTGTTGGTGGTCTGGGTATTGTTGCATTCCGACATCCGCCGTGCATCGTCAGTTGTCTCTCGGTGGCTACGACCAGGTTGGGCGGCTGCGCTACCTGGTCTGATTGGAACGATTGGACCCTTTGTACCGAATTGTATCTCGTTTGCAGGACTATTCATCATTGATACTATTGCCAGAAGCGGCCAGGGGTGACCTCGTTTGGGATTTATAGGGACTTCTTGCTGGTTAATGGTGATTCAAGGGCACGTCTAGTGGGGCTGTAATTGATTGCGTTTTATGTGCTTGCTGATACTTATACTTTTATATTGCTTCTGTTTATACGATTCTAGTATGCGGGGGTGGGAGGGAATGGGTAACCGAATCGCCGGCTCTTCTCCTCAATTTTCTCTTTCTTTTCTATATTTCGGGCCTCTCATTTAGGGCGACAGGCACGCTGCTGAGGGGGTAGGCCGTAGCCTTTTGCAGGGGTGCAGGGTGGGGGGTTAGGGGATGGGTTTGTTCTCTGTTCCTTTTTTTGTTTCTATGGCCCTTTGTCCTTTTCCTTCTTCGATGTCGTCGTCTTCATGTCTCCCATAGTACGTTCCCTTTCAGGGGTGGGGCTCGCATACCGTGCTTGGTACGTGACTATTGCATTTATCCTGACTTTGGTACTCTTCTCCTTTTCCATTCAATCTATGTTCATCATCGGAGTGATAATGTGTTTTAGCTGACTGTGTTGGGGGCGGGAATGACAATGCGATGTCGATTTTCGATTTAATTTTTGGTTGTTTAAAAATGAACCGTTTCAAATCCTTGGTATCACGTATTATCTTGATTCTCTGCTGTATCCTGGATGTGGCTTTGTTTTTAAGCGCCGGATTGATGTGATACTTCTTACTTAATTTCTGCTCGATTTAATTAGCGGCCGGCCACACTGGTTGTAGGCCCGTGTTTGTAATTTCATGCTAATTGAAATAAAGGTTCTTTAAAAAAAAAAAAATGTTTTAAAAAACATTCTTCAATGCAAGGTAATAAGGAAATTACATTTCCCCGATGTTGTTCTACACTACATCCCCCCCCCCCTCACATGTTAGAATATATGGATTTGGCAATTTCGAGCAGACCAGTAGAGGAGTATTAAAATGCAGTTCCTTACCGAGAGCTGCATAATACATACCTCTCAACCTTTCATAGCAGCGCAGAGAGTGAGAGCCAGAGCCTTTGACCTCAGTGAAATGAGGAATTCTTACATTTATCCAGCACACATTATAAAACATGCAGATGAAGAGTGACCAAAAGGGGAGCCCTCTTTGAGCAATAAGAAGAAAACGAGTCCAGTTACCTGTGCTACCCTGAGTCCCTGAGTGGACACCACGCCTGTAATCGCCTGTAATCGCCTGTAATCCTAGAGGGAAGGACGCCAAGCACCGCCACCAGCCGCACCGCCGCCTCGGGACTCCAAATCCCGACAGGCTCAGCGGCGGCGCGTTCCCCGACGCGTCATACGCGCCGGGAGGGGCAGCATAAAGCCGGAAGCCCTCGGTGGAGCGGGGGGAGCCCTCTTTGAGCAATAAGGAGAAAACGAGTCCAGTTACCTGTGCTACCCTGAGTCCCTGAGTGGACACCACGCCTGTAATCGCCTGTAATCGCCTGTAATCCTAGAGGGAAGGACGCCAAGCACCGCCACCAGCCGCGCCGCCGCCTCGGGACTCCAAATCCCGACAGGCTCAGCGGCGGCGCGTTCCCCGACGCGTCATACGCGCCGGGAGGGGCAGCATAAAGCCGGAAGCCCTCGGTGGAGCGGGGGGAGCCCTCTTTGAGCAATAAGGAGAAAACGAGTCCAGTTACCTGTGCTACCCTGAGTCCCTGAGTGGACACCACGCCTGTAATCGCCTGTAATCGCCTGTAATCCTAGAGGGAAGGACGCCAAGCACCGCCACCAGCCGCGCCGCCGCCTCGGGACTCCAAATCCCGACAGGCTCAGCGGCGGCGCGTTCCCCGACGCGTCATACGCGCCGGGAGGGGCAGCATAAAGCCGGAAGCGCTCAGCGTCGCGGGACGCCCGGGGCTAAGCCCGGGCAAAGGGCGGGCCCTCTACGGCCCTCCAAGGCCTGACCAGGCCGGGCTGGGCCACCCCCCATTCTCTGCGTCCCTGCCCTAAACACATACAATTATGGCAAAAGCTGGATGCGATCCTCAATCTATGTGTGAGGGGAGCGTAATTTGCGGCCCCTTGGACAAATTTTTCATCAAAGTTAAAGCTGATATTGATAGAGACCTGACCCTGGCAGAGAGGCGTATCGCTAGGAGACAATCAATAGAGCTACTCAAAAATAATGCTATTATACATGTTCCCTCTCCTATGCCTGAGCCCAGCCCACTAAATTCCACCTTAAAAACCACGGTTGAGGATCTAATGAACACAGATAATGTGCCCTCACTCTTTCAATCTTACTTTCCGCCAAATAATGGATGTTTGCTCCCATCCCCTTTAAAAATTGTGAATTCCACCATCACGGCATCTCCCGACCTTATTGATCTGGTCACTCCAAACCTGCCAAAGACTGCAGAGTTTGTTAGGCCTGACATAATAGAAATCCCCTCCTCCCAGGTCACACAAAAGATGTCCATGTTCCACCCCTCCCCAGTGGTAGTAAAGTCAGATAAAGCGTCCCAAATGAAAAAGAAACCCATAAAGAACCAGGTTATTATTCGTTCTCCACCTAAAAAACGGAGAAAAAAACTACCAACAAAAAATACACCTAAAACTCAAACCTCGGCCCAGGACAGACTTACCAAAGAACTGCTACAAATTGTAGAGGGAACACCAAAACCTTCACGGGAAATATTAACTTCCTGTGTCCCTCCTACAATTAAAGATTTTGTAGATGCCATGGAACATCTTGTGAAGGCATTATTAACACCAATACTCGAGAGAGTGAAACGAATAGCTACTGAACTGCACTCTCTCTCTGAGACCTTGATCAAAATCCCAAGTAGTAATTCCTGATCCTATATCAAAAGCGGGCGAGAAATTTGATCAAGGAGCAAAAACCAAAACCGTCATAAGAAATCCCACTCCTACGAAAATTGGGGGGGGGGGGAACTAGTTGTGACAATTTGACTAAAGATCAAAATTCTATGAAGCAAACCCCGGATTTAAATCAGAATAAAACCCAACCGGCAGTCTCTACAAAGAAGCCACTAACCACTCAAAAACCACCTCTCTCTTCAAAAGCGCCTTCTAAGATGCAGGAAAATTTGACACAAATTAACTCTCTGATTGCTTCGGCGAAAATGGGTAATGCCACTCCTACCCGGGGGAAAACCTACCCCGCAGCGCCACATGAGAAACGGCGAGGCAAAAGATACGCCGACCTACCCCCGACTGCATCACAAAATGTCATCATACTAACGGGGGTTGCACCATTATCAAGCTCAGGAGGATACGAAAATCATAACAGTTTAAAAAACAAGGTGATCTTCTGGCTCCGGGAAAATAGGCCTTTACCCCCTCATATAAATGGTGACATAATAATGGTGAGAAGAACCGACTGGGTTGGTATTCGCCCTAAAGACATAGAAGGGGATGTAGTTATTGTTACTTTCAAAGACCCGAGGGTTATTTCACATATCACAGACTGGTTCTCGGGCCTCCACAGGGGACCAATTCTGCCAAAACCCTTAACCTACTTTTACCCTGAAGAGTTAATGTCGTCCAAACCACACAAACTTCATTTTCCCAAACAATCATTAGCCCAGAATGGAAAAAATCACTTTACCCAGGGAGTAAGAGATCAGATAGCTTTCCCCTCAAATGCTCCCTTTCCACCGCCAACCTCTCAGTTCTACCCACGGAGCCATATCAAACCCCTCTCTTTGTTCCACTCAAACTGGAACGTACCTTGTTATAACTTTTTTGAACCACTTTGCGGCATGGAGGACGTAGAATGACTCTCTCAAGAGAAGCAAGCAAATGATGGCAGTGGGAGATATGAGAGTACCACCGTCTTCCTCAATCACATGCAGGTTACTCCTGAAACAGGCCTAAATAAAAACTCCCAAATAAATGGGGCAAATAACAGAGTCCAAACAACTGACAGGGACAAAGAAAAAAGTCTTAGTTGTCCTCCCATTAGAATATATGCCAAGCTAGACCCTAATAATAAGGCAGATAAAAAAGAAACTGGCAACTTACAGCTCCTCTCGTGGAATTTAGCAGGTCTTCTATCTAAAACTATTTTGCCGGATTGGATAAAGGTGATAAATCAGTATTCCATCCTGTGCTTTCAGGAAACCTGGGCGATTGCACCTATCCACCTCCAAGGCTTTCAGACATTCCATTCACCGGCTGTCGGATCTAAACAGGGCAGACACAAGGGGGGACTATGTACTTATATTAGTGTTTCAGTGGGTCAGAGGATCAGGAAAACACTATTGAAAGATTCCTTCCAGATAATTGCACTGGATATTGCCCCGTCCTTGTCATTGCTAATTATTAATTTTTACAACAATCTCCCTGTAGACCAATTGGAGAAAGCCATGCTTAACTTACATCAAGCCCTGCACACGATTAAAGAAACCTTGGGCGTAGAATGTGCAATTCTTCTTGCGGGTGATTTAAACTGCCACATATGTTTAAACACAGTAAGAGACGGTTGTGACATCTATGATACATATCCTTCAGACCCTGGTTTTCCCACCTTCAGTCATTTTATGCACACAAAGTCAGGGGACCTCTTTAACACCTTTGTTACCTCTTTTAATCTACATTTGGTAAACGAGCTCCTACAGACCCCATGCCTCACCAAACCAACCTTTCATGGCAGAGCAAGGAACACCAGCATAGACTTTTTATTATTTTCAAAAGCACATGCAGTGTTAATACGAGATTGGGACACACTCGATCATCCACATAGTGACCACTATCCTCTGTCTATGACCTTAGACTTACCGGGACCACCGCAGAGCCGGAATTCACAAACAGATATTTATGAACAACCAATTATGCTGGGAGCCAAAAACGGTTATTGTGTCAAATGGGATAAAATCAACCCAAAAAACCTCCTAAAGAACTTAGTTAACAAAAGGAGGGAGGAGATCTATATCTGCCTTTCAAATAAGGACAATCCCGATGACATCTGTAATGCCTTCACCAAAATCCAGGGAACCTTGAAACAACTCATGACGAGACAGTATAAAACTGGTATTATCGCTCAAAATGGGTGGTTTGATTCAAAATGTACGAAGGCCCTGAACTCCCTAAAGAACTTGCTCCGCGTCTTACCTAAACCTCAACTAGAAATATGCCAGGCTAGAAATCAATATCGCATAGCCATAAAACAGAGAAAAAGGGAACTGAAACAGGAAGCATGGCAAAAATTGGTGGAAACATCGCAGTTGGCCGACATGGCAGCGTTTTGGAGACTTATCAATTCCCCCCTGCCATGGGTAAAAAGGCCCGAGAGGATTTTGGACATGGCAATAAATGGAGAGATGTGGGCGGCGCATTTCCAGAAGCTCTATTCCAAACCTGTATGTTTAAAAAACCTCAACCCGGATTCATTGACTACAAATCCAGCCCGGGATAGTCCATGCCAAATCCTTTTTTCACTTGAGGAGGTGGAATCAGCCATCAAAGAAAGCCCACCCGGGAAGGCCCCGGGACCAGATGCAATCCCAGCGGATGTGTATAAGGCAGAGATGGAATTTTGGGCTCCCTTACTGACCTCTGTCCTTAACTCCATAAACCATACAAAGCTCCTGCCAACTTGGGGAGAGGCCATATTAATACCAATTTTCAAAAAAGGAGATAGGCACCTGCCATCGTGCTACAGGCCTATATCCCTCCTCGATACCCTAATGAAAATTGTTGGACGCATAATCCTGAAAAGACTAACCATCTGGATAGAGGAGAAAGACATACTCTCGAAATTACAATACGGTTTTCGGTCTGGCAGAGGTACAATTGAACAGGTCCTCAATTTACATCTAATCCAGTCAAAATACATCGACACCAAAAGGCACAGTCTCTATATAACATATATAGATCTCACTTCAGCTTTTGACTGTGTCCAGCATGACCAACTATGGGACATTTTAAACCGTATCGGGATGGATCCGTCAATCCTTCTTTTCATTAGGGCCTTGTACCGTGAAGCAGGAGCCAGAGTGAGATATGGACTGAAGGGAGAGTGCTCGCCACGTTTTAACATCAATAGAGGGGTTAGACAGGGGTGCATCCTGGCCCCCCTGCTTTTCTCCCTTTATATAAACGCGATTGGCGAGCATCTGAAAACAATCGAGTGCGACTTCCCAAAAATAGGAGGTCAATCGATCCCAATCCTGCTTTACGCAGATGACGCTGCGATTCTATCCCAGACCAGAATGGGCCTACAAAAAGCAGTATCAGCTTTTACGACTTTCATGAATGACAGGGGCCTCAAAGTGAACATAGCAAAATCGTACACCATGCTATGTAACAAAAGTTTAAAAAAAAACCCATGCCCCATCTTCATTGAGGACCAAAAACTGGAGACAGTGGAGGCTTTTACATATTTGGGAATTTGCCTACATAGAAAGTTATCCTGGAAAGCGGCAATAGAGAAGAGGAAACTTGCTTTCACGAGAGCGATTGGAGGTCTCCGGGACTTTGCAGGAAAGATAGGGGGTAGACCGGTTAAACAACTATTAATTGTATACAAAGCAAAATGCATATCTACCGCTACCTACGGGGCTGGTCTCTGGGGCGTAGACAAAAATATTTCACAGATACAAATTCTGGAAAACCAATTTTTAAGGTATCTTCTCGCCGCCCCAAAGGCAACCTCTGTATATAAAATCCACATCGAATTGGACCTCCCATATATAACAGATACCATCAAAACTGAACCTCTCCTGCTCTGGCACAAAATTTGGACTACCCCGGAGACGGCTTTTAATAGAGAGGTGCTACAAGACATTCTTAACTTGGAAGGGGCTAAATACTTTAATCAATCAAACTGGCTGATCTATGTGAGAAATTTCTTCTTTGAAATTGGGCACCAAGAATGGTATACAGATCCTTCGTCACTAGAAAACATCTCGCGAAAAGATCTGAGAAAGAATTTAATGGCCCATCTGGAAACAGTCAGATGGAACAAACAGAAACTTTGTGACACCATCCGGGCATATCAAAGGGTGACACCTCGCAAGGGGCTCCAACCATATCTATCACTAGATTTTCCGTGCTACACAAGGATGTTACTCACCAGATTTAGAATGGGCTCTTTTTATCGATATGTAACTTTCCCAAATTGCAATGACTGGTCACGGATCACCTCTCTTTGTCCCTGTGACACTATTTCACAACAATCTAATATTCACACCATCCTCTTTTGTAAGTTTTATCAGTTTTTGAGAAAACCCCTATTATTACCGTTACTAAAGAGATGGAATATCAGGACATGTAAAATGGCTTTTGAGCGGCTACAGGAACTGGAAGATAAGGAGGTGATAACCAAAATGGAACAGTTCTTAAAGCTAGTGATAAAATGTAGGAAAACTTTAGATTGAATGTGGATATAGTGATTACTCCTATGTGTTTTTTATCTGGTTTTAAATGCACACTTTTTAAATTTTTTATGAATTTTTGTATGAAATTTTTAAATTGAAATATATTTGATCATTTGTAATATAAATGCATTTATCTTTTTGCTTTTTTAACTATGTATATGAAGGTATGCTTATATGATATTTGTTCAAATATCGAATAAAGCTTATTTTGAACCTTTGAACCTTTGAGTGACCAAAAGCATTCACCTAGTCTGGGGGAGTGTAGTGGTGACGCTCACAAATGGAATTTCTCAGGCTGAAACTAATTAGCTCCCTTTATGACTTCCCTTTAAAAGTCTCCTCATAAATATTAGGCGTCTTCAGCACGAGCTTTATGTACTTGCTATTCTATAAATAGTTAGCAGTTTCAAATATGTGGATAATGCTCATTATCCTCTCTGTACTAGTAACAAGGATACAAATATCTTAGAGGAAGTGTGACCAAATGCTGTGCTGGGTCAAGCCCTGAATACTCGGCTAACTAATGTAAACCACAGATACTTTAAAACCTAGAAATCGAACGTTCAAATTGTTATTGTACAAAAACAGGCTGAAGCTAAAATCTCACAGAAACAATATATGGTTCCGATTTGGTCCAATGGGTGAGCGGCAGACATTAGAACCTAATGACCAGCATTTCAATTCCGGCTTTCACACCATCTGGTAACACACTTAAATGCATGTATGTTTAATTTGCGTGTCTATGAAATGTGTTTGAAAAATTGTAATCCCGTATGATGTACACAATTGTGTTATTCTCTGAACTCCAAATAAAACGTACAACAGGCTTGCACTATACAACGGCAGGCAAATAGATGATCTCTTCCTGGTATTGGTAAGAGACCAGACCTGGACCCTGTTGCAATGACCTTGATACTGAGTCAGTACGAATTGTACTCTGACTCATTGACTCGCGGTGAATCCAGAAAGCAGGGAAAGCTCAGAGGGAGGAAGAAGACCGATGCTTAAAGCCATTACATGACTGCATAAAATCAGAAGCCTTCCCTACTTGCTGCTACCACGGTGGGAGAAAAGGGCTTATGTTGAAAGAGGTGAAAAACATGCAACGCCTCCCAAAGGCAGACGAGTTGAGAGGTATACTTAATCAACGCCACTCCCTCCCATTATCAGCATTATGACATTGAGAAAAGGACTCACCACTATGCAATAAGGCATTTTAAATGTTTTAAAAAGTAGGGGCAATCGTTTCAACCATATCCTGCCAAGCTAATCATTTAGGGGTTAGCAAGCAGCTTTTTGTGAACCCCACGGTCTACATGTTTATATTAGTCATACTACTGCTCTCAGGGAGTATATTTGTGATCTGTCTCCAGCGTAAAATTGTCTACACTTCAACAGAAGTCAATGAGGAAAATGCTGGCATTACTGACAGAAATTACTGCATAAACGTGTATGCCCGCTGATAAATAGATGTGTTCGTAAGAATCACATTTTCTGCAAGTCCTCAAAGTAAGTTTCTTTACGTCATCGAAAATATTATGATGCAGTTTGGATTAGAAGCAAAGTGGCCATATTTATTAACCAGATTTCCCGTGATGACATAATGGGACCAATGTCCGTTGATATAATTTACAGTGGTGCTGGCATTACCCTAATTAGCGGTCTTTAAAACTTGACCAATCCTATTGCTTTCGGGTCGGCGAATGTTGACAAGTATGCAACAGATGGTAACCCGAGAGCCATGTGAAGGTTTTGAAGGGTTGCAGTGGCAAGCTGGCTACTGAACTTCGAAAAGATTAAAAGGAAGGACGCAGCCAGGCCCGGCGGCTGGTCACGTGGGTGCCCGTTATCATAAAGGCAACAGTCACTGCAGGGAGATCTGCAGGCTTTCGTGACAAAGCGAATTTGCCATAAACACTGACATTGAGCTAATCCAATAATTGATGATTAGTGCGACATTGAGGGAAGTCTGTCTGCTCTGCTTCCTTCCTCACAGGGCTGTAATGGCGGCCGCGGGAGTGGGAAATGGAGGCTAGGAAAGCCAGTCGCCTCTGCGGCGGGTCTCACGGTATCCCATGGTCAGGTCACTCATATCTTACATCAAAGGCAGGGCTGTTTATAGCACTTCCGTGATCGCGGCATCAAGCCCCTCTGCAAAACAGCTTCTGACGGACCAGTACCAGATTTATGGGACCTTCCACACGGGCCTAACGGAGCTGTGCGGGCTGGTTGGCGACGAAGGGCGACAGGTCATAAAAGCATGGAGACAAAAAAATATTTTAAAAAAGCGCGAGCTAAAACCTCTGAAGCTGCGGTTCCACAACCATCTTTACCCAGTACCATCGCGCTAAAAGGTTATAGTGTCCATCCAAGCAGGATAATGATCACAATATGTTTCCAGAAATACTGGAGTAGAAAAAAAAATCCACGTTTCAGGAAAAAGCATCAAATAAATGTCTACACCCAATGGGTCTGACCGATGCAAGGCAACAGAAACAAGAACAAGAATAAGTGGAGGCAGTTTAGCGAGCGCGTCTTTTCAACTGTCATAATTCAAGTTCACAATCACTGAAAAACATTTTTTCTGCAAGTGAGAAGTGCAAAAACTGGATGCAACTGTTGTGGACAGCTAGCTACCCTTCGCCCTTTTCCCGTCCTTTCCAGCATGGTTTCTGGGAATGTGACATGATGCATAATCTCGTTTTGCTAGGTTAAGTTAATAAGGAGCAACTGTCAGGCATAGATGGTCTTATTTTTTTACAGAATGCTAAATAACTTATTTTTGCTTTTCCTAAGCCCGGTAATTGACATGTTACCATTACTCAATAGATGGTTACCTAAAACAGAAAGCTGCAAGGAGTCTGCTTTTTCTTTTTAAAACACAATTTTATTGAAGTTTTTTGGCATAAAAAAAATAATATTGTCATAACAAGGTAGCAGAGTCTGCCAACACAGTTACAATCGGAGCATTCAAAAGCATTATACTATAACGTACAATAGAAGCAGTCATGGTGACAAGGAATCCACGGTCTTAGTGGTAATCATGAGGCATTAGTGCTGCAGCTACGCTACTGTGAGGAATCGCTAATGTGTGCAGAGCATGTATCATGTATAACTAGTGCAGAGAGTAAAACACACCAAAGCCTGAAGGCAGGGAAGTCTGGACCCAGGGGCAGGTGCCAAAGGATGGTCCTGTCAATGTTGGTGTGGAGTGTCCCTGAGAGGGCAGAAGGGCAGGGCCGCAAGCACAATTCTCAGAAGGGTGTATACCCTCCCTCCCCCACCAGGGATCATGGCCTTTATAATTGTCAGCGGAGAGTGTTTAGAACCCCTAAACACAACCCTACTATCCCCCAAATGCCTGGATGCTGGGTAGTTGCCAATTGCTAACTGCAAAAATTAAAATAGGTATAAAAAGAGATGGCGGTTCAACATTAATTCAGAAAACCCCTGCTCTAGCCTCACCCAGCTCGGAAGTGCCGAGCTAGGATGTACACACTTTGTCACCCCCTTCACATCTACCAGGTCACCAATCTGCATTGGAAGTGAGATCACTGAATTTCCCATCATCCATCTGCACAGGAAGCAACATCACTAGTTTTCCACCCATGGCACCCAGCGCCCCTTACCGTTCACAGGACCAACATATTGACTGATGCAGGACCAACATATTGACTGATGCAGAGCAGAAGCGCAACAAGCTTGCTGCGCTGAACACAAGCTCATCTTTGCCCAGTGCCAGGAACCCTGGCTGTCTGCTTATCCACGGCTACCCTGCCGCGCTCCTCCATGCTCTTAAACCCAGATGCTGCTCACTGCACTACTGCCATACCACACAACTGGGTTGGAGCGTTCATATGCTCCTCCTGCAAGTTCCTGTGCACTCTCCCACACCCTACATGCACGACTCATGCACCAGTAGAGCGCGCACCCCCCCAAACACCACTGACACAGGGAGCCATGCATGCATGCTCTTTAACACCTGCTCACTCACCAAACAAGCTACGGAGATATGGTACCTACTGCACACCTACCCTCTGGACCTGCTCGTCCTCACAGAAGCATCTCTGAACCAGAGGTTACTACAGCCATTACCATTGGTTACAAGATTGCCAGGCAAGACAAACAGCACAACCCATCATATTCAAAGATATCACTTGCTGTACCACATACTAAATGGAACACCTCAAGTTCAAGATGCGCATCACAGCCAACATTTCCCTGGGCGGAATCAGCATATACAGATCACCAGGACCATGCACCATTTCGCCAGTGACATAAGACTTCGTCACAACCCTCAATGCCAGCACCTTCATCCTCCTCGGAGACCTTAAATTTCACCTAGAAGACTGCAGCAACCCAAATTCTATGGCCCTTCTGGAACACCTTGGAAACCTTAGCCTCACCAATCACGTTACCCACTACGCCAGACCCCTATAGGACCTGATTTTCTCCTCAATCAGCAACATCAGAGTAGACAAGTTAGCAACTATAACCTGGACAGACCATACACGCGTCAGTTTCAGCATACCCATCTTGCACCACCACAGACCTACCACCAGGGGAACGCAACTCATGCTCTCCTTCCCAACAAGACCCCCAACAGAAGGAACAAGCTTACTGTCTGTATGACCGAAGGTTCGAACTGGATGAAAACCAACTGTCTCAAGCTCAACACTGACAAGACAGAAGTAGTGATCTTCGGCAAGAATACTTCATCATGGGACTCTCACTGGTGGCTGACATCTGACCCACCACAACCACATACAGCACCCGCGCCAGAGGGTTGTGGCTCCTCAAGTAAAATTATACAGGTGCACAGAGAGAAACCAGTCTCGGTCTGTGTTCACCAGGTGGAAGTGTGAAGCTATTTCAATACTCAGACAAAGAAGCAAACAGAGTCATAAATTGGCATCTTTCCACATTTACGTGATAAAAATTGCACTCATACTTTGATACCCGTCGCATTTTAGCAAATTAGACATCCAAAATTAACAAAACACTACGCCTCCAGGTAAATAATAGCAGTATAAACAAATATATGTTAAGCTATTTTAAATACTGATAAAGATGCACCCGACTGATAAAGATGCCTGGAGACTCTTGAAAATTCTTACCCCATGACTCATTGCCACCCCTTTTATTATTATTCTCTTTTTAAATTTCCAACGTATTTAATACTAATGACTTATACTCTGGAATTTTAACTAATGTGATAATTTTGTACATCTTTTATGATCATGTGATCGAAATAAAGATTTGAAATTGTAAATTGTAAATATATGTTAAGCCTGTATTTAAGGACCTCTCATTCCATTTTTAGGTTTCGCCTGAGCCAGCGCAGTAAGTGGGGTTTTCAAAGTGCTACCACACGCTTTTGCTGGCCTCAAGCTTGCGGTTACACATGTGTGCATGCGCGCAGCCGCCATCTACACGTCATGGGTCATTAACTCTACACACACAACCTGCCCCCCCCTTCCACATTAAGCATGAGAACACTTTCGCTTTCGCGCTGCGTCACTTTCAGGGCTGCGCGACCAATGCTTGTTTTGAATGTGAGGCTTACTGCTGCATCGGAGTTTATCGGTAAAACGTTTTCTCTTTCTATGGTATCTCAAGCAATGAGACTATATTCTTTCGGTATTATGTCAAGTGACCACGCAACACCTCCCAGTCACATGATGGCATCAGCTGACTGCTCTGCTGGTTGTCTGTCATTCAGGGAGGCTCGTAGTGGCTGCGGTCCGTGGTCTACATTATGGAAGGTGAACCAGAGGAGGGGTCAGGGGCACGCTTCAGGGCACTTGGTAAGTAAGGGAGTCTGCTCTTATGCAGTGCTTGAAGGTAAGACCTTGTCGGGCTTGGAGTTTAGGAGGCAGGATGGGCTGCCCAGACACCGCAGTATTGCTGCAGATTTGTAGACACTTTTCATCTTCTATTTTTATGTTAAAACTCTTTGATAAAGCCACCAATAGTGATGTAACCCAAGATAAACCACGATGGACATTGTTCTCGACCGGGCGTTTGTCCACGTATATAATAGAGAGGCCGGTATTCATTTCTTACCAAGCAGTAGCCAAGAAACTAGAACCATTATGCCAGCCTGCTTCCCGCCCTTAAAATACTTCGTGCAGCGCCCACCACTGTGCTGCGGACCCTATTCCGAAGTGGCGCCCTCCATTAATCCCTCTTCCGACAGTCAAGGTAGCTTTTGGCTGATAGCTCTCATGGGTTATTAAGTCGTCGCATGTGTTGTGATTGTAGAATGCCGTAATAACTTTTACAACTACACCTAGTCGGATTGATCATTATAGGATGCCAATTCTCATACAGTTATCTTTTTATTTGTATTCTGATAGATGTGTTTTTGCTGACCTCTTCATATGTCCAGTACTACGCGTACCATAATGTAAAGAACACTGACACTTGGCCTCGGGATCTTGAGGTTTATGATTAAAATGTATCTATTTTGAGGGACTTGATTATACGATTAAACTGTATAGGATGAGATTCACTTAAGTGCTATGAATGAGGCATTAGCAGCGTAATAACGTGTGCTACACAGATGCCAGTGAGGTAACAGACTACCCCTGTCTTTATGCTTGTGTTGGAAGTTTAGGTGTTGTGAGATTATATATATATATTTTTTTAAGCCATATCTGAAACTTTTCCAGTTCAGAGCTCAAAATCCAGGGCAATCCATCAATCTAGTGGAGGCTGTATTTCCACTGTGTCCAATTCTACGCCAATCATAGAATTCAGAGTGACCTTTCATTTTTCTTGAATTTAAATAATTTGACCAAACGTTTAATAGCATGTGAGCGTAATGGAACCAGAAAAACATAGCAAACATATTGATGTTAATTAACTCTTTGGCCACAGTCTGACAGTATTGGGATTCAGCGCCACTGTGTTCTAGGACATGACGTTCTAAACGTTTCGTTCACTAAGCCAGATACTAGTTGAGTTTTGTGGGGAGCCTATTAAAATACATGAAGACAGAGTATAAATGTTTATGAGAGGAATATGGGCTGTATTACCCAAAGATTTGATAAAGTTTGATGGAATATGAAATCGCCATGGGTGCTTTAAACACCAACGTAATTAAAGAGCAGCAAATATATATATATATTTTTTATACTTACGTAAAAATGTTTTGACCTACAAATTCTCGAGCTCATTCTTGCATTTGAGCCTTTGAACTGCAGTTCATTCCCTCGTGGGACAGTAGGAGTCACTGTTGAGGATATTGAAGGCTTAACAAAAAGGGACATCGTTTTAATCCCAGAGGTGCAACCAGACCCAGAGCAATTATCTAATTTGTACACCTCTCCCACTTAACACCTGAATCTGGCTTTGCATGTCTTTATTCACATCCCAAGTACACACGTTCATCCTACTGGACTTGGACATGTCCTTGCCAACCTGTCCCTGCATCCACACAGTTGTTTGGCTACGACTTCTACTGCACCTACTCAGAAAGATATTCGCTTGTATGATGGAAAACCTAGTGTAAAACATTACTCTTGCAGCTAGAGGAACCATACATTACTCTGATGTGTCTGATGCCAACGATGGAGGGTGAACGCCAGGCTCCAGAAAGTGGGTTAGTTAGTTTCTCTAATAATTGAACAAGTGTTCCTTAGTTTTCAAGGGAATAATCTGGCATTGTGGATGGTTTTAAATATATGCCTCCTTTGTCTGAAGATTTTAAAACAGATGGCACTAACCGTGTTATTAACAAGAACATTCTGTCTCCTGTTATAAGGGAGCCTTCAACATTGAACTCTCCCCCTTTCTGGCCCACAACAGAGAGAACTTTAGTGTAATGCTACTTTTGTGAGACATGTAATAATTGTAAGCACAAATTGCATTTCTGTTAGCCAAAGTGAACTATGCCTTAGCTATTGTACAGCATGATGAACGGTATACCACTGCTATGAATGCAGGACATTTAATATGTCGTTGACTATTACTCCGATCTGTAGTGAAAGAGCATAGCAATTCGCAGATAAGAATTATACATTGAGGCCACCTAGCAGCTTCATACAAAGAGTCCTCTGAGTCTTTCTACTAAAAGCATTGTGCTGTACCACGAAATGATTGCACAATCTACCTGAATGAGCACCTGACTAGAACAAGCATTAGCGTATCCAATAGGTCTCGCCTTTGGGACCTTATAAGTGTTCAGCCATGCAAGGATATTGTGCTGCATAACTAAATACTTATAAGGACCCAAAAATGAGGCCTATTGGCTTTGCCAATGCTTGTTTACCTTCCCATGTTGTCTAGGTGTTCAGTTGTTGGCCTGGAATTCAAGAAGGACACCATGGAGAGTCACTCACAAGAAGCACAATTTTCTGCATTTAAAAATAGACAGGAAACACATTGTTTTTGGTTCTTACTTTTCGATAAAAATGAGTAAAAATGTGAAAATGAGAGTCTTGATTATAAGATACAGAATAATGTCAGGAGTTTTAAATGGCAAAGTAGGATTGGGATGCAATTCATGGCATCAACTATGGTTTTCTTCACTGCGCGCCTTAGTTTAGTTAATGTTCGGGGTTCCTCATCATTTCAAATTTTATACTTCAGACTGGGTGCGACATCACTGGCATGGCATGTGATGGGAATCTTATACAACTTCAGAGAAACATCCGTATGCAGGATTACTAAAGTCACTTACACTAGTGCGAAGTACTTCTTCATCTCCTTGCTTGCCCAAGCTTGCGTTATACATATGGTCTACTAAGTGGTGGGTTTAGCCTTAAAATACATGGTGAATCCATTGGTAGCTTTATTTCTACATATTTTGATAAACAATGGGCTAGAATACCCCCAAATATCCTCATAGCTACACCACATGCCCTGGTGGAATTGTATCTCCTTCCAGTACACCCTTGGTTATAAGTTTAACATGCTCACCACGCGCAGTTGAAAGAAAGGACACTTTCTCACTAGTTCTACTTTATTATAGGTTTGCCTTTTCTCTTGTTAGTGTATAGAGAAAAGTCTCCATCACAATATTTGTTGTATACTTTTTCAGTGTCAATAGCTCAATAACTGTGGGGAGATATTAACAATAGATCAATGATATCCGTGCTAGAAACATAACCCCGAAAAGAATAACTTAGGTCAGGGATTCAAGCAAAACAAGACCTGCCACCGATAAATACAGATTTCATGTTGTTGCACCTACTATTGATACCGATGCTATGTTATAACGTCATCCTCCATTTCTGCTGCACCAACCAATTTCTGCTCAGTTTTATTATCTTCAGGTCTGCGTTTTAAACTCAAAAACGGTATTAGTCAATCTAACAAAATGTAAAAGCATCACCCAAGTTAACAAAGTTCAGTATACCTAGTGGTCTTCAATGTACTGGCTCTGAATTACATTAAAGTGACATGGTAATTGCAAGGCAGACACTAAATAGATACAAAGATGACCGATATATAGCACAACAAGGCTAAAAAGGATATCGCAGTACCAGAATGGGTAAATCATAATTTCAGTATTACTCACAATAAGACACACTCAACTGGTGGTCTTTTCATGCTCGGCTATTTGTAGGATTCCGTGTTCCACTAATTCTCGACGCAGGAGCCGAGGAGATGTACACATTCAAGTCAGTAAGTGCTCCATTTAAAGAATGTAGCACGACAAAGCAGCATAAAACCATGCTTTCACATTTTATCGGGATTTAACACAGAACAGACAAGGATCTGACGAAAATCGCAGTTAAAGGTCAAAAAATAGCTAAAAGCTGGTAAAAAAAAAAGAAGTTATAAGACCAGTTTTGCCGTGTTCATACAGAATGAAAATGAGGCTGCGATAAAAAAAAAAATAGGAAACGCTTTTGAAATGTATATTAAAGATGCTGAATTGCATTTGTCCAACATGAAAACCACGTCAGTTGCACGAAGTTTGCCCTTCTGTTACATACAGATTTCTAGGATCCTAATGAACGCTGAAGTAGAAATACCACATGCTAGTCGAATGCTCTACGAGAACAGCTGTGGAAAGAAAACACAAGAGGAACAGAAATATAAATTCATCAGTTGCTCACATGGGAAACTAAAATGTAAACCAAATTCCTCTCATTAAATCCTGCCAAACCCACAGTTGGATCACACAGAAGTTACTGAAAAGCCAGAGAATAACTCGCGTTTGGGCACAAGCTCTCTACTGTGAACGGGCCCAATATAAAACATGAAAGCAAACAGCTGGCCACAACTCACAGTTACACGCATCAGCATTTTAAACCCAACAAAGCTACCAATGAAAAGCGGGGAAAAACAGTGTAATGTATACATTTTCACGGGAAAATGGAAGGCAGGGAATGGGGACACGAAACATAGATGATTCTTTAAACATCATCTTGTTTTCAGTATTAACAAGCGACTACGTCCACTAAGAAGAAGAACGGGCCAGTGCCGAGGTCTTCACATTTCCATACTGCTTCCTCAACCAGCCAAACCACAGTGGATATGTTTTAAACTGTAAATAAAGGGCAACTCTAGAAATATGGTGGATTTTAATCTGGATAGCACTAAGAGAATATTTACGTTAGAAAGATATGCAGGTAACCTGTAGTTCAAAAGCAACGTAGTTAGATGCATACGTTGTGTGCATGTTCCAAAACTGTATATGAATGGTCTGGTCTCCGAGGAGCAGACTCGGCAATAAAAGCCTGGGAATCTGAATTGGCATGATATACTCCAGCGAAAAACACAAGAGGCAGACTGTCTAACCAGCCATTTGATATGTCAGTTTAAGTATTCAAATTCAGGGGCATGAAGCTACTTAAGTTACGAATAGAAAAACATTCTCAAATTCCAGCTATATTAGAAAAGAGGATCAAGTTTGAGGAACCTAGCTATGCACACCGCTGACACATTTTGTACATCTGATTACTGGTTCAAGCAGAAAACTGCTACCAACTGTATTATTGACAGATTTAGATGTTTGCAAACTTTGCGGAGGGGCTTGGGAGTGGAGGCCAGTAGCGTAGGCAGCACAATCTTTCTTGGTGTGTGTGGTAAGGACAAGAATACATTAAATTTGTGGTGGTTCACTTACTCCTAAATCCATGGAACCAATTCTCTTCCCAACCTGGCTGCATCCAGCAACCTAGCCGAAAGCAGGAAAACTTTTTTTAAGTTGGTCAGTTTAAAAATGTGCAGCACCAGTTCATGCACTGGTGATAATCTAAGTGGCTAATATTCATAATCCTATGCAGGTGTGTATTCTCGCCAATGATCTGCATTTAAATGCAGTCCACTAGTTCGAGTTTTATTGTCTTAACCCCTTCTCTGCGAGGGTAATTCCCCCGCTGTGCTGGGGGGCGGGCGCGCATAGCGCTCCGGTGCTGATGACGAGCTCAGCTTATCATCAGCCACAGTACTCGTGTGCTGATGACGAGCTGAGCTGGTCACAGCCATGCCCGTTCCTTAAAACGCTCAGCACAGCAGGGGAATTATCCCCGCGTGTGAGGGTTCTAACTGCCATGACGAGCTCAGCTCGTCATCAGCACACGAGCACCGTGGCTGATGACGAGCTGAGCTAGTCATCAGCATGGGAGGGGTTAAGATAGAAGACGGTGCTGATGTGCGAACTCACAGAAGCTCTTCAGGAGATGAGTAGGGGGATGAAAAACATTCAATAGATTGGTAAAATGATTTTTGAGCACCCTCAGTGGTTTAGAAAGTAACTCACCAGTCTACATCAGTAAACCCAAATGGCTGCAAAATGTATGTCTTGAAGGGGTTTACCAACTGGAGGGAAATGCAGTGATTTGGCCAATACTGCGAGCCTTGTTCTGTAGGAGCAGGTCCTCGATCAAGGAAGTGATTCTTCCCTGTAGAGTCGAAGGTCTATAAATGAATTCTGGTTTCCTGCTGCTAGTAATACTTTGCCACCTCTCTGTTCTGATAAAGCCTGGACTCCTATTCATGGCTCATATAGGAAGGGTAATGGAAAAATCGTTCCAACCCTGGAGATCAATGATAGCCAGGACTGTAATGGTATTAGTTTCTCATAAAGAGAACTCCGGATAGGTATATTTTCTTCAATTGTAGTCTCTTGGGGATGCGGGGGGGGGGGGGGGGGGGGACCATTAACCCTGCAAACTGAACAGACTGGTTCTCAAAGTTTATTAAGCTGTAGTCTTTGGGGGCGAGGGCTTGTGTTTTTGCCCAGAGACCTGAAAGAAATGACACCATGGAGCTAGGTTTCTTTCACAACGTCAGAAAATTTGGGAGAACTTGCAGCTCCACCCGGAGGGATGTTTGAGGGGTATGAGAGAGCCATAAGCGCATACATGTTCTTATTCTTCAATAGCAGGTTGGTGCCTCGATAGACGGGAAATCAACGACCTTAATTAGGAGACCATAACTAAGGACTTGCAACCGATTTAGAGGAATGCCCTTGTTTCCAGAACAAAATGAGTAGCTTGAGCCACATGTGGGGGCTGAAAGGATCAGAGGTATGTGGGAGGCCAACTGCTTACAGCAGTACTTCTACTGCTTCAGGAGGAGGTACAGTGATTTTAACACGACTGCAGGTGTTTAACCCCTTCGACGCTTAGGACGAGCTCAGCTCGTCATGACGAGCTAAGCTCATCATAACTGCCGCGGAACACCCACGCGGGGCTAATTCCCCTCCTGTGTGGGCGTTCCATGGGAGTGGGCGGAGTCGTGACGAACTCAGCCCGTCATGAGCACAGATCCACTGTGCAGCATGACGAGCTGGGCTTGTCACGAGCACCGCACGCGGCCCCCTCCGCACCGCGGGGGAATGAGCCCTACATGGAAGGTGTTAAGAGGGTATAAACTGCACAAACCTGAGTATGCATTCATCTGTTTGGTGTCAAATGTCGAAAAAAGTCTTTCACATCAGGAAAGAAAACAGCAAAGTGGCATATATCAGAGCATCCATGATAGCACACTGTGATTGGTGCTTATGGGTCCCAATCTCAGAATATTATGCTCACTCTGTAGTTGGCAAATAAAGCAATCCAGACTGCCCATTCAGTGGTGTTTAGCCAATAACTACAATATTTAAATCTCACTGTGTGTGTAGGATTCACATACAGCAGAAGGGTAGGGGAAAGAAGCTTTGTGCTGATAAGGAGGCACATTTCAGCTACACTTTAATATAGAAAAAAAGGATACATGTTACTCCTGCAGGGCACAGTAGTAGCCAGATAACTAGAAAAACTTAAGGACAACCCCCCGCCCCCCATTACTAATTAACTAAATAAAGATGGGGTAGGTAAGCAAGTTAATTGTCTACCCTAGTGTACGATTGAGCCCTTTAGTTTGTGCTCTTGTGCTGGGCTCTAATGGTATCCTTCCCAAGTACTTGAATGTTTAAGTGTTCCTAAAGACCAGTAGTGGCTGGTGTGGGGTCGGAGTGGTGTGGCAGGGCGGAGGGGAGCGATTGGGAGGGGGCAGCGAATATACATTAATATAAAAACACAAAGAACTAATCCGCCGCTTTTTTCTGTGTACTCATTGCCGCATGCTCTGGATGCGGTCTCCTTTCTCGGAGCGCCCATCCTTGGCTCAGGCAGAAAGGAAAGGACTTCCATCCTAGAACGCGAAACCAGCAAATCAGGATTGGCTGGAGCTAGCTAACCCAGCACTCATTTTGACGTTTGGGCCCTGCGGCTGCAATCCCTCGGCTGTTTCTCAGCCTTGGGATTGCAGATTTTGAAATACGCATGTGAGATTGGTCGGCTGTACGCAGCCAGCCAATCTGACCTGCCTACAGCATTCTATAGCAAATATTAGAAACAGTGTAAGGAATATGCCAACTCCAAGAATTCAAAGAATAAAAAAAAAGGACTCACTGTGGCAAATCTCCCAGCTCAGAACTATAGAGAATAACTTCCTACTACTCTACAACAAAAGATTGGCAATGTTCAAATGCAGAAAAGATCTAGATCACACATAAAGCACATGATAGCATTACACGCAGTTTTAAATACTACAGGTCCTGCTCATTAAGAGCAACTTATTAATGAAGTCAAATCTGCGCATATTTTTCATACTCCTACCATGTGCAAGTTGTTAAGTAACATAATAGTGCTTTCTTTTAAAGCAGTACAGAGTTTGGAGCCAAAAATAGACGTGTAAAAGAGGAAGTGTTTTACAGAGATGTAAAAGTCCTAAAACCTCTAGAATCTTTACACTGCCACTAGAGTCAAGCTATCATGGCTGATGAGGGGTGAAACTCAAAACCTGTCCTAAGGATAATAGTTTGCAGTCCAGAGAGGACCTGGCCTGACAGTTCGGGCTTGACTGTTCCCATAGGGAGCAGGGTCAAAACTGATTTGCATATGGCTGGGTTCAAACTGGAATGGCATGGGAAGCAAAAAAAACGATGGGTTTAGGCCCCGATTTCTGTACTGGGGTAAATGTAGGACATTGTTCTGCATTCAGTCTATCAATTGTTATTTTTACCTTCCAGGGCACCACATCACAGAAAGTGGACTGCTTGCTAGGGTAAGTGACAAGATGATTCTAATATCGAGTTGTCCTAATCAAATTTAGTACTAGCAATAACGATTTAGATATAGTGTACATAATAGTGACATTATAAATGCTTCACCAGTTAACAATCCACGTCTGTACAGGTTGAAGGCTGAAAGCAAGTCAAATCTTATCCCTACTCTTGCAAGGATTATGTATTTATGGGATGCTTTTAAATATCGTAAAAGGTAAAACAGAGGAAGTATGAGAATTGCTAAGGCCATAAAAAAAAGCGGATGAGAGGATTAGCAGGTTTCAAATTCAGAACCAACATCTCTTGCTTGGTAGATGGTCAGTCACTTGAAGATAAATATCAATTTACATTTGGTGCAAGTATTCATGAAAGAAAAGGCAATTACGTCAGAAAAGGTTCAGGGTAAAACAGATGGCCCTGCTGTTGCCTATTATTTTAACTAGAGTCTTTGGGGAAGCTAAAAGTTGGCCAAATTGATGGTAATCTTCAGCCAGTTCTCTTTAGGGTCTAAAAACGGGTCATTTAAGCTTCAGGATGGACTTTCTGACCACATCGAGGAGGCAAAGTGATGGCAGCTAAAACCTGCTCAACTTTTGGTTTTTAATTTCCACTTTTGCTCCACTACTGCTGTATCCATGAATTATCCATTAAGTCCCAGCTCTGTCTTTATTGTCATACGAATATCACTGATTGACCCGATGAAGACAATACGTCTGGGAATGTGTAGGTTGCAGTCTTACTTTGCAAGGACACAACTTGCAAATTGCAAGCACTAACAATGAAAGTCAAGTCTCTTTATTCAATGTTAGGGATATGTGTTGTGAAACTATTTTTTCACATACAACTTTAGTTGCACCAGTTTCCCTCTCGCCCTTGCAAATTATTATCCTATTAACGTCCAATAATTTCCATCTGTTCCTGCCTCTTCTGTTCTGCAGCTGGTCGTAACCTTTCCGACTTACCCTCTCTTCCCTGGGTGCTAGATGTGTTCTCCTTGCTGCCGTGTGATGGTACTACCCACTGGCTTCAGTCTTGTTCCCTTGGTTTGTCTGCAGCTTCATTTCTGCTTTCCCAGGACCATTCCGGGAAGAATACACAAAACCTCTCAAAGGGACACGGCTTGTAACCAGTGTTCCTCCATGTAGTTGGACGGAACAGTATGCACATTTAATAGCACAGAAACATCATAACTGGAGATCACCGTGCTCACCTCAATCCACCTTATGATGCATGATGATGCAACAGAATACACCAAAGCAGAAAACCTAATATGCATCCAACATAGTACAATACGCCACTAAACGGCTATAATGACAAACCGCATTCGCTGCTCGAAAAGCCTTACACACATACTTCTGCCAGATCGTGACCATACAATGGTCATGCATACCATCCTAGAATAAAGGTAATACGTTTGGAACTTCTCTCTAATATATAAAGCTCTTCAATATCACAAATTAATTATGAAGAACATTCACCCACAAGTCATTCAGGTTCACACATTCACCTAGTCATTTGCACGCTAAGCTTGAGACAGTGGGGGCAAGGGAAGAAGGCAACCTATTATTCAGATTACTGAATTTCAAGACACTGTGAAACACTAAATATAGAACACGCTAGAAAACAGTCTAACAGACAAAAATGGGTCTCGAATGTAGCACCGGGTGAAGGTTTATATGCCTATAAACGGATCTTACATATTCCTCACATTGAAAAAGGATAGCGTTTAGTTAAATGCAACATAGGTTTACATGAAGAGATTAATATTGGTCTGCTGGCCATTAGGGCTCAATCTACTTGCTTGAAATAAATAATTTTGAAAAAATGAAGATAGCAAAGGTACGTTAGCAAACGGTGGTGTCATGTTAAATAAGGATTACAATTTGAGGCAACAAAAATGTCGGTTTTCACAGAAGCGTCTTTCTTCAGAGGCTACTCAGACTTTGTTTAAAACAGACAAGCTCGGCTTTTTATTTTTAAGATCTGTTTTTTTTCCATGTACTTTGAGAACAGGAACTAGAAATACAAAGTTCTTCAATACCCGAGGCCGATATTTGCACTGAACCAGAACACAACGCGCCTTTGACTTCCACAAAGCACCACTTTATGTCCCATGTCACCAACAGCACAAACACACAGCCTGTAAAGACTGAATAAAAAGGAATTTACTGCACCAATGTGTTGTGCCTCTGTCCACTGTGTACGCCGGAGTTCTATCACAATAAAACGCTTTGGCGTCCGTTTGATCCATTTATTGGTACAGAGAAGCATCCTTTCCTCCAAACTGCTCTTGGCTCAGCCCAGGAAGTGGAGGGGAAATGAGATCCTCCAAATGGGCTTACAAAGTCCTAGCATGCTTTCATGTCCCCGTTAATTACCATAAAAGTGAGAGGTCCTACAGTGCATTACCTCCTGTGTGTCTACCGATTTCACAGCACAAAAGCTAAACATCAAGGATCCAACATGCACAGTTACCTTACAAACAAAAACATGTATTGTCTAGGTCCTCAGGGAAAAAAAATGTATGAGCAGGACTCGGATGTGCAATATTTGCAGTAAGAAATACATTAGCAGCGGGGAGAGTTATATCCGTGTTGCTTCTGTATACAAAGTATTTTTATCCTCCGAGTATGATCAGCTATACATCATTAAATAGAGAAATGAAACCGGTTTACTGCAGCATGTAACTGCTAGATTGTGTTAGCAAGAGGATTACACAAATAATCTTAATTATTCCAAATCTGTCAGTTATACCTGTATATCAGAAGCTCCCCTTTACTATAGAGTACAGTGCACCAAGTGTGCAGGAATCTTGGTTATCCAGCGGTGTGGATGGAATGGAAAACTAAATGCCTTCATAAGGAGCTCTTTAAAGCTTTGCAAATGGGCGTGCTGCAGGGATTTGCATACTGAGGAGGGAGATGTCTTCCCTGAAGTGGGTGGTCTGTATATGCCCCAAATGCCAAGCTCTTCAGGAACAACTCTCAGTCAACAACTCAAGTTCCTAACAATTAATGTATAGCAATGACAAAACAAACTAAATTATTGTGTACAGTGCGATTGTAACAGATTGTCAGTACCATTTATTGACCAGTCCCCAAAAATACCCATTCTGCATCGGCCAACTTACCATCCAGCTCAATTTTCAGAAACTTTATTCGGTTGTTCTCAGCTTGCAATCTGAACTACGTTATTCCAGTTCAAACCGGTGAAGAAAGGAATCGCGATCCCATTCACCTACTTTAAAAACCCTGCCCTGTGTGAACCAACCAAAGACACAGGTCCTTTCATGAAATAAAGGTCTAAAATGGATGGAGGCCCCACTCGCCGCAATGTTCTTCATGGACCAAGTAATTTGCCAAGAGGCCATATATTCCTTCCTAGAAAAACAACAGCCACAGAGACTCGTTAAATAGTGTTCCCTCGAAAGCTAGATCAGCTGCAGCTTGCAAGCTGGTGCAAGGTTTTCAATCCCGGAATCCTGGTGTTGACAGGTGTAATTCAATACCGATATACAAGAAGCCATTATATCGAGTAAGTACTCCTATCCTTCCTCTTATTACACAAAACAGTCTAAGCAAGAAAATGCATTCTCTTTCCGCCAACATGAAATCGCACCCCAATCCGCCCCTTGAAAACACTTATTAGTTGCAGGGTTGGAACATATTTACGATTAAGACATAGGATTTATAAAGAGGGTGGGTGTCTGTATTCTACACATTTTACAAAACCAAACGAGGTCAAAGGTGAACAAGTGAAACACAACTTTTGCTAGGCTGGCAGATTTCATCTCATGCCTGGACACAATCTGTATACATAACCCATAAAGTGGTGAGTTTTTATTCATTAGGCTTGACCAAGTTAACCATGTTTATTTAAATTTCAGAGACATACTTATGTAAAATACATAGGCTGTATGAAATTGAGCATTGTAACTACTCCAAACTGTACCAACACCTAGCCAGTTTGATTGTGGCCTCAAGAACAAGCATTCATACTAGACCGTTAACATGGATACATAAAGCGGGTTGAACACAGCCGCAAAGAACCTGTGCAAAACTTTCCAACTGAATAATTAGAAAATGTATATTTCCTTTTCATTTAATCAGTAGAATTATTAATGTACTTTATTTACTCATGTACATAGCACCAATATTATGTGGAATGGTAGTGGAGAGAACACCACAAGGCAAAAGACATACTGCAAGCTAATGGAATTATGCAGCAACAGAAGACAAAATTATGCTGTACGTTTCAAGTTGTGAACAAAGGCAAATCATAGAACATATAGTGATGATGACTTTTCACGAGATCAAAGTGGGTCCTTCAACTATGCAAAAATCGAGGGCTTAGAAACCATATAGAGGTTTTTAGGCTACTCAAAGTTGAGACAATACCCTTATTTGTAGTAGCCACCTCAAAATTTCTCTATGCAATGTGGTGCACATGGAGACGAATTTTGAAGGGGAAAGAACTGGGCAATAGATGATGTTGCCCTCTATACCCAATCTCTATTGCCTCTTGTTGCTATGTGGTATCGTCCTGAGAATTTGATGAAATTAATTGTATCTAATCTGGTTATGAAGGAATTTAACTTTTAATCTTTTCTACTTTAAATTTTTTTTTTAACTAGAAGTCTAGTTATTTGTGATAATGTTGTGTTATTGTTTTTTAACAAGTTTTATAATTCTCAATTAAGTGATTTCGGTCTTATTGACTAACTGCACGCCATCATCTTGGGGGCCAGGCACTTATCCTTTCTCTGCCAAAGTTAAGCTAAAGAACTTACATATCTTGTTGTGTAATGAATGGTTGTTTTGAACTTGTACAGTAAATCGCCCTTTTTTATTGCAATATTTTATCTTATTATTGGATGTAATATGTATTGTGCTTTTAAGGCTGCAAAGTGAAAATATTTTTGACTGACTGACTGATTTTTCACAGAATGCCGACTCAATGATTTACAAATTCATTGAGTACACCTCACCATTGGACGCATTCAATGAAAGGTTCTCTCTTTAAGAGAATGAAACTGGGAAAAAGAAGCAGAAAACTCAGTAGCGGAAATAAGGCAAGTCCACAGAAGTGGACTAACATTGTTCTAGTTTACATCAATTTCTATGGGAACATAGCCATTCACATAAAGAAAGGCAGCACAGGACCCAAAACCAGTAAGCGTTAAAGAAAGAGCAAGGGAGCAAAGAAGAAAACAGACACAAAGCCAGTGGGATCACAAAAAGCTTTTTTTTAAGGAATGAGGGAAAAGACTGCATGAGAGGAGAGGGAGAGAGATAACCAAGAATTCGAAAAGGGGGCGGAAGGATGGACTATCCACCACACAGAAATAAGAGAGATGAAGCAGAAGTAGTGGAAAGAGAAGGAGACATAGGGGGCTGGGGAATGGGAAAAGACAAAGATGAGACATCACCACAAAAAGGAAGGAAGGTAAAGTGACACAGCAAAACTTGATGTGTCTTGAAGTATATTCTGTGGCATTAGCTGGTTCAGGTAACATGTTTAATATATTAACATGAGAATTATAAATAGCATGAGAATAAATATATACGAATGGAAGCAAAGAACCGTAGAATAATGCTGGTGTAAGTTAAAAGGTCAAGTGACAGTTTCACTGTCAAGCCAGGCCTACATATCCATGTAAGTTAATTACTGCCCTTCTCCCATCCCTGCTGCTGCCAGAGAAACAATACATTTTCTGAGACACTTTAATAGCATTCCAATGGCATGTGTGCGCCCCTGAAATTTTAAACTTAGGCAGCTAGATAAACAAGTACAGCTGCTGGAGGGCAAGCACTTTTTTGTGGAAGCATACATCTGCCCAATCAAACTACTGGCTTCCAAACATGTGGCCGGAATCCAAGCTTCTGTCTAGTGATGCTCAGATATTTTTTTGGCTTCCACTGTAAAGCCACACCATGATAAAAAGGAATCTCAATGCTACAGAAACTACAGCCTTCATGATAAATATGTTCTTCAATCGGATAATCACCAGGAACGAATGATTTGATCTTTCACTAATGCTCAGATGCAACATTTTATCAAAACTATCATTGCTACTCAGTGTACATTTTTTGTAGATTTAGCAATGTTGTACTCATGAAAAAAACAAGCCTCAGTGAAGACTCAGTAATAAATATAAAAAAAGGTGCACCTCTGACAATGTGGATCTCAGGTATGCTTTAAAACTGGGTTTCAGTTAGTATTTACCGTATAGTCCATTAAGGGTTAGCCTTACAGGACAGGATTCTACATTCATCATGCGAGAGACCCAATAGGCGGTACTGTGAGGTTTGTAATCTCAAAAGATTCTACACGTGTGGGATTCTTCTGCCTCAGAGTGCACCAAGACATAACAGCTTCTTTGAGAACAGCATTTGCGAAATAAGGGCCATTTTCAGAACAAGATTTGCAAAGTAACAATGAACAACAACAAAATAAAAATATTCGTCGAAAAAGAATGAATCATTCAGTTCTTCCATCTGGAATTGTGCCAGTCAATCAAATGAGAATTTTAAAACCATCCATGCAAAATGGTCACCACTTAACTTTTAGAAGGTGCTTAGCTGGGCATGGCACCCTCCCTCCCTCCCGCATGCAGTTTTTGATAAGGCTTGATGCACGAGTTAAAAGTCTTGTCCTGTTGAAAACTGCATGTTTTGCAACACACATGTGGCAAGCTCTGCAAAATCCATATTCATGCAGAAAGAAGACCACAGTTTTGGGTAACTGCAGTAGAAATAATAGAATGCATTTGAATTCTTCTGTAGAAGGCAAGATTCAGTGTGCTGGGGGGCAAATGCCACTGGGTGAGAACCAACAGGGTGGGAGAGTAGCATAGGTTCATGGTACTGTAGAAATGTGCATTAAAAGTAAACCTGGAAGGCAGGATTCAACCTGAAGATTACTGGGGGCCAAGCATTATGATTTAGGTAATTTAAATTATCTAAATTTCTATGGAGGCACTTGACTTCCTGGGTCTGAGTCAGCAGCTCAGTGATCATGATGGGACATAAGAAGTAGGGTTCGGGTAGAGATAATGGGGCAAGAAAACTTCAGTAGTCTCCCAAAGTTATGTAGTTTAAGTGGTCTGTGGCTAGCCAACTGACCATAACGGAGGCAAATAGGTGGTTGGGAAGGCTGAAGATTTCGTGTGGATATCAAAATGAAGACCTCTGTATTTGGAGCCTAAAATCGGATAAGAGTAGGGAGTCAAACTACGTTTACTAGACTGCCCAAATGGAATGCAAGCTCAATACTAGTTAGGACATGTGCAAAATAAAGGGTAATACAAATGAAGCTTCCAATGAAATAGCCTCTAAATGATTGTTTGGAAGCTCTAGTGTACAAACATAACCCACTGCTAGCCACCACGGTTACATTATAAAAATAGGTTTATATACATGTATTGTTTGAACTTGCTGTGTCAAGTGAGAGCCATTGCTCTCTTGGCCTCTCCCACCCTTAAAACTCCTCAACTTGTAAGCTAATGGAGGGGATAAGACAAATTGGGGGCGAGTAAGTGAGCATGCAGGAGGGTGGCAGGGCAGAGAGCACAAAAGAGAAAAGGGGCAGAGAAAGAGAAAGGAGCTCAGACACACACTGGCTTTGCCAAAGGGTCTTGCCAAATGCAAGTGCAGAGGTATTGGCTTTGCCAGTCTTTTTCTTTAAAGTATTAAAGTAAAAAACAAAAAAATTCTAAATGCTGGAGAAAAAGCAAACCTATATTATAGTATCTCAAAACAATACATTGAATTCAATGCCCCACCGTTATAAATGGTATGGTTTATTTTTTAAATACTTTTCCATCAGGAATCGCACTTTAAAATAACAAGGGTGTGTCAGAATAAAAATGAAACCACTTGCCAAGGCTCAATTTGCTTTACACATGATTCAGCCATTTGATCTCTCTAATAGCTCAGGGAGAATAAGATATGTAGGCCTCCAGGAGAAGTGTCTCGTTAAGTAGATCTTTCACTTCAGACACCAGCTGAGTAAGTGCAGCAGGTGGCCCTTCCTCCAGCACCATAAAAGTCCTTGTGTGTCAAAGTATGTACTTTCCTGCAATATGTGGAATAGAGAAGTAAAACCATGTTAAATTCTGTTCTTCTGCGATGCTCTTTGCCACTGTAATTATGTAATAGTGGAGAGCCAAATTATGTGTGTGGGTTGATTAAATTGTGCGTACAAAAATGCAAATTAATAAGACAAATTTAATGAATTTTAGCCTGGGAGAAGCAGGTTGTATGGACAAAAATATAATAACTCTTTGGAAGCAAAATGGTTTTGAAAAAATTGAAGACTTCCTATTGGGAAATAGGTGGAAATCTTGGGATGAAATTTACAGCCAGTTAATTCACTCGCACACAATTCTGAACTGGTCATTTATTAAGATATGTCCAAAACTTAGGGAACTTAATATAGGAAATGTATCCCACAAAGAAAATATTTCCACTACCCGTAATAATATAACACAAAAGAAAATGAGTATCTGGATTAAAATATTAATAGAAAGTAAGGACCAGGACTTTTACAGCAAGATAATTGAACGATGGAAAAAAAGGGAAGATATTATAATTAATCAACAGGTTTGGGACAAAATAAACAAATTCAATAAAACCATCTTTCAAGGAGCAAACTTTAAACGTATGCAATTCTACAATAAATGGTTAATATATAGAACCCCGTCCTTTTTACATGATATCTTCCCCCTCGTAGCCGACAAATGCTTTCGATGTGAAGAAAAAGGCACTTGGAAACACATTATTTGGGAGTGTCCAAAAATCCAGGTTTTATGGAAGGAAATAGAAAAATATCTTTCAATTGTCCTTAAAACAAATATTATATTCAACGACCTAATTCCCCTCATAGGCTGCTCTCCTTTCCACACCCAATATGATGAGCCCCTTTTTATAGCTTCTCTAATAGCTAAATCCCTTATATTACAGTCCTGGAGAACAGATTCTGTCCCATCCTTCCAGGCATGGAAGGTAAAATTACAGCGAATCCAGGGTAGGGAGAAAAAATATGCCCTTAGATCAGGGGCTCTCAAAAAATATGATAAATATTGGAGTGTGTTCGATGTTTAGTTTTCTCCTGTTATTACTTAACCTGATTTATGCTTTATTGAAAATATTTATTAGTCTATTACGACGGTTCTATCTCCGCACGCTGCACTTTAGAACTTAGCTTTGGAATATTAAATGTGAAAACATTTATTATATATGTATGCTATGTATTCTTTCAATTCTAAACAAAATCTTTTGGTTATTTGAACCAGTTTACTAATTGTCTGCTCTTACACAAACTTGCACTTTATAACTTAAATGTTAAAACGACAATTTGTATGAATGTTTTTCAGTATTTTCCTTCCTCGTACTGTGTTAATTGGATTTCTATTGTATTGTATAGCTATATTTGAACTCTCAATAAAAAATTTTTTTTTAAAATGCAAATTATGAAGCATAATGCAGCACATAATGGTAGTACTACTTCATTTCTTTGCCATTTGTATGTTATCACTGTTGGGCAAAGATTTCACCCTATTTGTACCAGCTTAACACCCAAACACAACAATAAGCAACTGAAAGGAGACAAGTAGAAAAGTAAACAAGCACTGTGTATACCATCAGTCAGCCACATTACACGCAAAGGACTATGTAATTCAAATCAACCTATGCCAAAGTATGCAGGGAGCAGGCGGCAACCGTCAAAGAGTTACAACCTTTCCTAGCGGACTGAATGAACGTCACTGGTCTGAAAAGGAGATACAACACACTGGATTGGGTTCTCCGGTATCACACCCAACACAATGTTTACACATAACTACAGCCAGGCATTCTGGTCCCAGAAGACCATGGGTTTAACACGTGCATAGAGTACACCCCACTTTACCCCAAAGATTTCACCCTATTAGTACCAGCTTAACACCCAAATACAGCAATAAGCAACTGAAAGGATATCAGTCGAAATGGAAACAAGCACTGTGTATACCATCAGTCAGCTCCATTACACGCAAAGGACTATGTAATTCAAATCAAACTAAACCAAGGTCTGCAGGTAACAGCCGGCTACCGCCAACGAGTGACAACCTTTCCTAGCGGATTGAATGAACGTCACTAGTCTGAAAATGAAATGTAACACACTGGGTGGTTTCCTCCAGTATCACACCCAACACAATGTTTACACAAAACAACAGCAAGGCATTATGGTCCCAGAAGACCATGGATTGATCACTTGCATAGAGTACACCCCACTACAATAAATGGGTAAATAACCCATCTGAAGAACAGTGCAGCATGGTGTCCTTCTCAACACTACAATGGCAATGTTCATTAAACAACTTCGGTTTATGCAACTCAAGGCCAAGCAACGTCTAAAAATATTATTTCACACTCACCCATCAGTCCCTGTTCAAGGTCATCAGGATTCTGCAATGCACAAGCCGAAATCCAGAAGCAACTCTTCTTAGAATGTAAGGACATCATACACAATACAGAAAAGCATGAATATGTTTTGTAATTATGTTGTATCAGCAACATTGAGTCGTCAATAATATCAGTAATGGATTTCATATTCTGAGATATTGGGAAACAGTCAGAGGCACTAAGCGCTATATAAAAAAGAGATTGTAACTATTAATCAGCACACAAAGCGTAATAAGAACATGGGTTGCTTGCTCTATTTCTCACCTAAACATGATAAATACTCCCTTAAAACGGGTTGCTAAAATATTGACATTTTATCCTATTGCCAACAAATGTGTCTGCTAGTATTTTCTTTCAAAAGGAGGATGTAGCCGTTCAGAGCGGGCAGTCCATTATCAGCTATGACAGTCTTAGCAGGAACCACTTTTCAGAAAAAATGATTACAGTTAAAAGTAAGTAGTAGTTATAAGTCGCATTGGAAGGGATTATATAACCACAAAATTACTCTTCTAGAGAAGGACCTTTGGCTATTTCTCTTAGAGACACTTTACACTGTAATTATACACATAGCAAATTATGTTTAAGGGCCTAGCCACTTCTATTTAAGAAAGGCGTGCGTATCCACAGAGAAACTAGTTGCATATGCAAGGTCAAATTCGGTGTGGTCAGTATTTTAAGCCAAACTAGTCGCAAGACACCTCAATACCTCTTTTCGTCTTCTACTGCTACCTCAACTTCAGATGTGTCCTCATCACTACATGGTTTGCAATGGCAAATTTAAATTATATCTGAAGTATTGACCACCATTAGTCTACATTTTATACATTAAGTTATAGGCATATACTGATGCGTGCACACCCAACGCCACAGAGTTATCAGGAAAAAATAAAATTCCCATTAACAGTACATGGAGTTCAAACACCTAAGCTTTCTGTAGCCGGTCTACCCTGTTAGAGACACTCGACATAATTTATCATCACGCAACGCTTGTCTCTTTACAACCTGTGAAAAGCCAATTTAGCAGAGGAAGTGCTTTACAACTCATTGGTTACATGGGTGTGATGATTGTAAAAGGATTGTAAACGTTACGACAGAAATCCACTTCTAAAGCAACACGTTTACGGTTAATGGATGCCTCAGCAACGAGAACTCATTTGTACGTTTGTGAAAAGGCATGCTTCCCCTCTGAGGCTTTGCTTTTAATTAGGGACTTTGAGTGTGAAAAGCAGAGACTAGCAGCCCCACTTCTGTGGTTACAAGGCAATAAGCTACAACGAGCCAGAGGGCTGGTGGGCCATGTTCCCATTTACACACAAAAAAAGGCCATTAGTCTTTTATGCGGAAGGCTCTGGTCAGGATGTCCAACAGAGGGAGTGACTTATCCGATAGAGGCTTCCTGCAGAAAGTGATTAAAATAGGGTTAAGAGGTTTATATAATCAGGGGATTGGTGCCCTCGGACAAGAAAGGCTGACCAACTGAAATATGCTGTCTGTGTGTCACAGTTTTTCTGAAGTGACACTTCAGAACATAGGTAAACATCCTGGACCAGTAGGATACGATAAAATAGGTTTTAAACGTAATCCAATAAGTGTGCCTCTTTATTTCAGCTGTATTGCAAACAATGTCCTAAGTCAAGTTTGTGACTGATACAGTTATAAAAAGAAGCACAGTACTGTTATCAATAAGATGCATACCACTTTTTTTGTAATCTTGGTAGGATGAAAATTGAGTCAGAAAGAGATTAACTTGAAAGCACAGCACCTGTACATACATTTATGTTATTTAATCATAAAAAGGAACAGTGGGTACACTCTAGATAGAGCCCTTCATTGTTTGTTTGTTTTTTCAAAGGAAGGAAAATATATAGCCCAACAGATTGGGGATTCCTTTCACAAACCTAAACAAGCATTGGAAATGCAATAGGTCTCGCAGCATTAGAGTTAGTGCTTTTAGAATTGTTTATGGTTTTTTTTGTAAATCTTTAGCATTTTTGTTTCCTGTAGCCAATGCTAAAGAATTAAAATAAAAAAACATAAACATTTCTAAAAGCTCTAACTCAAATGCTCCGAGACCTATTCCACTGTGTGAGGGTGAGGGGTTGAGGGTGAGTGAGGGTGAGTGAGGGTGGGTGAGGGTGAGTGAGGGTGAGGGGTTGAGGGTGAGTGAGAGTGAGGGTGAGGGTGAGTGAGGGTGGGTGAGGGTGAGTGAGGGTGAGTGAGGGTGAGTGAGGGTGAGTGAGGGTGAGTGAGGGTGAGGGGTTGAGGGTGAGTGAGAGTGAGGGTGAGGGTGAGTGAGGGTGAGTGAGGGTGAGTGAGGGTGAGTGAGGGTGAGGGTGAGGGTGAGGGTGAGGGTGAGTGAGGGTGGGTGAGGGTGAGTGAGGGTGAGTGAGGGTGAGTGAGGGTGAGTGAGGGTGAGGGTGAGTGAGGGTGAGGGGTTGATGTTGAGGGTGAGGGGTTGAGGGTGAGTGAGGGGTTGAGGGTGAGTGAGGGTGAGGGTGAGTGAGGGTGATGGGTTGAGGGTGAGTGAGAGTGAGGGTGAGTGAGGGGTTGAGGGTGAGTGAGGGTGAGGGTGAGGGGTTGAGGGTGAGGGGTTGAGGGTGAGTGAGGGTGAGGGTGAGTGAGGGTGAGGGTGAGTGAGGGGTTGAGGGTGAGTGAGGGGTTGAGGGTGAGTGAGGGTGAGGGTGAGTGAGGGTGAGGGGTTGAGGGTGAGTGAGGGACCGCAAAGCTATGGGGGGCAGAAATACCACAGGAGGGGGCTATAGCATAAATACCACTGGGAGTTGATAGAGCGGGAAAACGGCCAGAGATTTGCAGGGCAGAGAGAGCACCACAGCGAGACAGCAAGGTGCGAACTGTGTGAGATATTGTGACCGGCGCACGGTGGGGCATTCCCAGGGTAGAAACGCACTGGGACAGTGGCAGGACAGAGAACCCGCGCGAAGCTGGAATGGCAAGAAGATCTCTGGGGTTGGTATGGGTTGAGTACCACTAAGGCTGGTAGGAGGGGTGTACCACGTGAGACTGGGGAGTGTGAAATAGGAGCAGCTTTGTGAAAAACGCCGGTCATATAACACTTTGCATTGAAGGATCGTCTCCTACAAACTATGTGTCACTTTCTGAAGACCGTGTACCCTGAATACAGCAGCAAAGGGGGTCCAGGTTAAAGAGGTAAAGATGGAGTCAGACAGGTCAGCGCCCCGTGACGTGCAGGCTCTGAACATGAAAGAAGCAGCTTTAGCCCGCACCATTGGGCAGAAAGTAAAGGAAATGGAGAAAGTGAGAAGTCATGCACAACACACGTCTATATAGTATGTTGTCGAAAGTCACGCATGCTTGCAAATGTGCATTACAAGCCATGCAGGATCTTAGAAAAGCGGTTATCCCACTAGTGGTATGTTACCCACAAATTGGGAACATGAGATATCCAGATGGCAGGAGTTGTTGTCATCACCATGCAATCTGTTATTCGGAATGCAACTGCAGCAAACACAAATGAATGCAGTCCTATACCTTGCAAAATAGCCATATAGCATGTTTTTACAAGTTCAAAACTGGCCTGATATATAAATATGGGCCACTGTCGGATTCGCTACACGAGCCAATTTTATTTTGGTGCCTATTTTTGTCCCAGTACGACCCTGCTTCTATTTCATCACAGTCATATCCGGCAACTGGCATTACTGGAAACATAAAATCTGTCCACAAAGTAAGTGTAAGGGCTGAAAGACTTCGCTCACTTTAATGTCCTTTTTGTGCCGTTTCCTCTCCACTTGCCTACACACATGGCTCAATCGCTCAGTTTTTTTCTTCTATTAATGATGTCTCTGGCCTGCTCTTCGCTGTCAGACATTTATGTTAGTAATAGACAGCAGCTGGAGCAAGGTTTCCGGGCCTGCAGCTGAGGAGGTGGCTGTGTGCGGGTGGGAACAGGATCAGGGGCACTGAGCCCAGACATCTAACCACGTCTGAAGATTCCCCAAGAGGAACCTGAGAGGGAGCGGGCGCGTAGGAAGGCTGAGAGGAAGCGCGCGGCGGGGGTGCTGGGGACCCGGCGGCTCGCACCACCTCCTCCTCCTCTGAGGTGGGAACATTTCCCAGCTCTGCACAGAAGTTTCCTCGCCTCCTGCCTGGCGCAGCATCCTTGGGAACAATGTACTAAGATGAAAGCCAGCCATAAGTTTTGAAGGGGGTGGGGGCGCTTACAAGACTTGGGGAGGGGCGAGGTTATTAAGGACTTCACTCCTGGCAGCATTTGGCCAAAATGGCGCATGCGGGCAAGAGGGAGGAGTGGACGAGAGCGGGAAAGGCAAGGAGCACTTTGGCTGTTTCTTTAATCTGTTTCTCTGCTGTTAAGGCTTAATTACAAAAATATGCACCCTGAGGCCTTTCCACAGTGAAAACAGAGTCGCATTTAATGCGCACGGCCAAGGATGCAGTGTAGGCTCGCTTCTGCAATGTAGTGTGGGATTTGTAACAAGAAGCTGGGGACGGGTAAAGGGAGCGCATGCGGGCAAGAGGGAGGAGTGGACGAGAGCGGGAAAGGCAAGGAGCACTTTGGCTGTTTCTTTAATCTGTTTCTCTGCTGTTAAGGCTTAATTACAAAAATATGCACCCTGAGGCCTTTCCACAGTGAAAACAGAGTCGCATTTAATGCGCACGGCCAAGGATGCAGTGTAGGCTCGCTTCTGCAATGTAGTGTGGGATTTGTAACAAGAAGCTGGGGACGGGTAAAGGGAGGAGGCCGACATAACTCGCCTGTCATCTCCCAAAGTGTGTCTGATGAGCAAAATGAAGAGGGAAAAACAACAAATTCGTTATCACGGACAGAACATTTAAAACCTGAAAGTCCCAATACAGAGATCTACAGGGTTGGGCCAGAGGAAAAGTGCTTGCTAGTCACTTCCACCGTTGGATGAACTGCACTGTAACAAATGGTGTTTTGCCGGTCTGTGCCTTAAAAGACAAGACGGAGGGAAGAGAGGGGAGGGGGGAGGAGAAATACGACAAGGCGGGAAGGGGCAGGCAGGATGACTCAGGGGAGGGGGCGGAGCGGGGCAGAGCGGCATGTGGGTGTGAAGAAGCCGGGCCTTTGAAGTGAAGCTAAGCTTCACTTCAAAGGTGTCGGAGGAATGCGGGCGGCTGTGCACGCGCTTTTAAGCTCAATGCACATGCGCATTGAGCTTAAAAGTCACGGGCACTGCAAGGAATCGCCACGATTCCTTGCAAGTTAGATAAAGTCTGGATGAGCCCCTATAGTCTCGCTTGCTCGATGCGCATGCGCATCGACAGGCGAGACCTAAAAACTGGGGTGGGAGGGGTCATGAAGGCTGGATTTGTAACAGCTACCCGCAGATAAGTAGAAAGATCAGGAGAGCATAATACCAATCATCCACAAAATAAATAAATCAAACCCTTTAAAACCATCCATCTGGCTACCAATGTGTTCAAGAAACCTCAAAGCCTTTTGATAGCGACTGGCTGTGACCCCATTTTATAACTTAGCAGTGCTTTTGTGTTTTTGATAGGGGTGTGTGGCGCTACTGGTGCTTTAGGATTGTCCTGTAACACCGCCTAGGAAAAGTGTACATTAGGTGCAAATACCCAGCAGTGAAACAATTGTGCAAGCTGAGTCACTATGTATTGCAAGTTAACCTTTGTCCAGTCCTTTTAACCACACTACTAGGTAATCAAATGTTGAACCCCTTGCCCTTTGCTGTACACAGAAATAATTACGTTCTCCATATTGCACATATACAAATGTAATCTCTCCTTGTGAATCCTCAGCCGTTACAGGTCTCTAGAATTGAACCACAGTCTGATGCTGTGGGGATGTGCGTTTTGCTAGGAAATTCCAGTTTTTAGCCTTGACGGATCCTAGCTAAAGCTTTGAATTTTAATAGTGCAATGGCAGTACCACTTCAAACGGACTATCAAGTAAAGACTGCCCTTTCAAAATATTGTTCAACCATCGTCAAAACTTTGTTACTTGATTGCAGTTGACTGCAACAAAGCTTGCGGGGTGGGAGTTTTGGGTGTCTTTTCAAGATTAATTTCCTCATTCAGTTACACATTGAACTTTAAAGCCTTGGGTTGAGCTTTTGCTACCACAGTGATTGTATACCTGTACATTGTCCGCCTTTTATTCCCACTCGATTCAGAAAAGGGGGTGGTGAGGACAGACTAATTTGCATATAGCCAGGTTCTGAGCTGGGATGGGGCAGTGAGCTAAATAACGGTGATGGATCAAGTCCTGATCTTTGGACTGGGTAAGAGTGGTCTGCTTAATTCAGACACTCTGTTCATCACCACCCCCTTTTCTGAATCATTTTATTCCCACTCGGGCAGATATGCGTTCCTAACTAGTGCATTTAACATTGCATGCATCTGGATTTAAATTCTAGAAAGCACAAACCATGGCAAAGGCGGTCTTGTTGATGCACAAATTACGCAACCATAAAATACATTGGAGAAAAGAAGTCCTCAGGCAACTTTTTCAATCTTCTCTGCTAAGTTATAACATGGGGGCACAGCCGGTCACTATCAAAAGGCTTTGAGGTGAACCCAACCTTGCTTCTTATTACTTTGAGGCCCTCCGTGCTCTTTTAGGATATTATATTATCGGAGGGTAGAACAAGTGAGGGACTGGCCGGGTAGCACTTTTGAATATATGACCAGAAGAGGTTTTCAGAATCGGACTAAAAGAAGAAAAAAACAATTCTCCTACGAGTACAACCATTGTAATAATACAGTATATTAACTGAATAGTTTGGCGCGGTAGCGAAGGTTAAATAAAAGTGTCCACGAAACTAATTACCACTGGGTTGTCTTAAAATAATCCAAGCGTGTATTGGATTAGCTTGAGATATAATATATATATATATATATATACATACATACACATACACATATATACATACACACATTTTTAGGTTTCGCTGGAGCACGGAGCTTTAGCTCCGCCTCCAGAGAAATCTGTAGTCTTCAGTAAGGGACACTTAAATACGCCCTCTGTTCCATTGGCTAGCTCCATAAATGGAGGCTAGCCATTGGAACAGAGATCTGTCCGTCATGGCCGGACCAGATTCGTGGGTGTTCCTGCATTTTTTTCCCTCTCCACCCTTTTTGCATCGTCATCGGGCGGTGGGCGGAGTTTCGTTTTTTTTTGGGGTGTTTGTTTTCCTCATTTCATGCCGACCACGGCCGCCGGAAGAAGTCCAGGTGAGTGCCCGTTCTTCCCCCCCCCTCCCGCTGTCCGTACCCGCCCCCCCCCTCCCGCTGTCCGTACCCTCCCCGTGTGCCCGTAGGTGCTTGTTTATTAAGTGTATTTCATTTTAGAAACTCCCCCGGACCTGCATAACTTGTGCTGGAGCCCGCTTTGGTTCCCCGCTGTTCACTCCTCCTTTGGCAATTGCATCTTTCTGATTACTGCCCCAAAACCCACTCCGTGACTGCACTGCCTCTCTCCCAGCCCTCGCTGCACGTGGTCTCTGAAGATCAACTCCGCAGGGGGGTGGGGGCGGTCCGGATGCAAGAGATTATAAAGCTTTAGGGCAATGACGTATCGTGACCTGAAGTTTGAGGCTGCGAGGGTGGTTTTGGAGAATGCTGTAGTGTAGAGCAGGGAAAGAAATGAGGCTGTAGCAGATAAAAGATTAAATACAGGGGCATGCCGGCACATTCCAGGAGAGCAGAGACGAAGTAGGAGGATGTGGTGGGAGACGAGGAAGTAAGGAAGGGGGGGGGCGAGGAAGAAGCAGAAGGCACAGCTGGACACGAGAATCGCCCCCTGAGGGCTAGTTGGCGCACACACGCGAGTGGTGAGGTTTCTAGACTGCACGAGTCCTTGGATGTAATCTGACAACCCGGTGGGTTCTGGGAGCTGTAGTGATCGTTTCTTTAATGGGCAGGCGGCGAGGCGGGGACAGGTACAGAGTCACTCGGGAAGAAGGCGAGAGGATGGAAGGAGACGGAACAATGGGGGAAGAGAGCCAGGGAGAGGGCGGAGAAGGAGAAAAAGAGAACTCCCGCTTGGATATCAGTTAAAAGGAGATACATGGAATGAGCGGGAGAGAGTGAGCTAAGGGGGCGGATGAAACGTCTGCAGGGGAAAAGAGACAGGAGAGAGATGCGAAGAGACAAAGGAGATGAGAGGAAAGGGAGACCAGGGGGGGAGGGCAGAATCGGACGTGGGGAGAGAAGCAACAGAGAGCGGGAGACATGGGTAGGACATTCAAGAGAGAAAGGTGTCCGACGGGAATGGCAATAATTCGAGTGTTGTCATTTGTTGTATTATCTTACCCAATAGTCATTCTGGAAATACGACCCCCCCTAATTCTGACCCGTTTAAGATGCATTCAGCATTACAGGAGTGCTTAGGGAAACAGGATGATGGCGGGATAAGCCAGATACTGTGATTGGATGATTTTCAGTCTAATGGTAAATGCCTTAGAACCTCTTCTTTTCTGGTCCGCATGAATGTGCGGAGATACGCTGGTCCGGACCTGCATTGCGCACCCTAGCTTTCAGAAATCCGGTCCCCCTTCTGGTCCGCCCACTATGCCAGGCTGAAAGAGCACCACAAGAACTCCTACCCCGCCAAGGGCGAGAAGACCACGCTCGGTAATAGACGTCTGGTTGTGCATTTCTCTGCCAACAATTGCCGTTGTCGAGCACGCTGCTGCCTAGAGTTTTCAATAAATGCCACACAAATACATTTGCAAGACAGGGCACGCCTGCTTTAGTGCTGGTGGCGCCCAGTGCGAGAATCATTTTGGCGCCCCCTAACCACATGGACGCCTCCTCAGAATCTCTCACGACCACTACGACCGGGAATAAATGCCCCTCATCTCTCAAATCACACATTTTTGCTAAACACAAGCGCCCAAACCTGAGGTCCGCGCCACCTCCACAGGTCAGCGCCCAGTGCGGCCGCACCTGTCACACTGCCCTAAAGCCGGCCCTTTGTCACATAGTGACACGGGGGCTCCACTGTCGCGGTAGCAAACATATTATTACGCACATAAGGCTTTCTGATCGCATGGCATGTAATAAGCTTCATATAAATTGCAATGCAAGGCCGAAGTGCATTGTACCTGACACAGGCTGCACCAGCCTTTTGTAACTTGCACACATGCCACTTTTTCCTCCTGTATTGCACCGTTTGCTGCCTCTTGTATTTTGTTTGCTCACAATTGTCACTTTTGCCTCATGTAACTTAACGTTTGCTTTTGTGTAATTTGTTTTCATGTTATTTTCTTCTCATGTATCATTACTGTTCCTATTGTGAAGCGCTCTGACACCTTCTGTTAAAGTCCGTGCTATATAAAAACGCATTAAATAAATACATGAATAATAAAAGGGTGAGTGTCGGGCGAGCACAATGAAAGGAGCCCAGAGCCCAGTTAACCAACGTGCAGTACGTCACAGGTCCCTTGATATGGAAGGGCAGCGCAGCCAATGAGGCAAGGCAAGTCCTTGTGTGGCACACTGCCAGAACGAGCCAGGAAACCGAAGACGCTACGCAGCGTAGACCTGCACCTCATGAAAGATTCCCGCCCCAAGTACGGCTACAGGCCCGTGCGGGGGGGGGGGTGAGGGACAGTTGCCACCATGGCAGGCGCAGCGCATGAGAAGACGAAAAAGTGCAGAGCAGAGGGGCAGATATATGGCGCCGGCAGGACAGGTCCGACACAACGTGGAACACAAAGCTTATTGTGTGAAGAGGCAGTCAGGAACAATTGGAAGTACCTGGGCTCCAAAAGACAAGGGCCCTACAGCAACTACGTCTGCAGAACTCATTCAGGGGAGGAAAGATTCAGAAAGCACAAAAACGCACAGCTTTAAGGGCTAAAATTAGGCCGACCGTGGACGGCGCTTCTCCAACCTTCTCCGCTTGGATATCAGTTAAAAGGAGATACATGGAATGAGCGGGAGAGAGTGAGCTAAGGGGGCGGATGAAACGTCTGCAGGGGAAAAGAGACAGGAGAGAGATGCGAAGAGACAAAGGAGATGAGAGGAAAGGGAGAACAGGGGGGGAGGGCAGAATCGGACGTGGGAAGAGAAGCAACAGAGAGCGGGAGACATGGGTAGGACATTCAAGAGAGAAAGGTGAGACTAAAAGCAAAAGGCAGAGAAGTATCGAAGGAAGAAAAACAGAGGGAGTGGCAGCAAGAGAGGCGGTGTGTGGGATGGGCAGAAGAACACATGGTGATGGAAAGAGGCAGAAAAATTGGTAGAACATGAGTGAAAGCAGCGAAGAAGACGGGTAGCAACAACGATGGGTAGAAAAAAGAGCAAGAGGGGACAAATGGAGTGAGAGGGTGTGCTGGGGACAAAGGAGTGATAGTGAAAGGGGTTGAACGTGATGGTTCGAAACAAAGCCTTGTGGTAGGAGTGGGGTGAGGTGGCAAAGCAGTGGAGGGGAGGCAGTTGCCCAGAAACTGGTCAAACCAATTAAAATACCTGGCCATGCGGGAACCTTCCAAAATATTCTGGCTTCAAACTCATTAACAGCTCCACCTTAACCGTCAAAACTAAGAGATGGCCACGAAGCCAGATTTCTACCAAATCTACTCGCTCCCAGGTCCATCATCTCAAAACAGTACCTTCAAAATGGCCGTCTCACTGATTACAGAAAGCGGTTCATGGTGGGTGTGCTCAATCACGACTTGCAACACCAAGTATTTCAGCACGGTTTTTAAGCCCAACTCACTAGTCTACAATCCCAGGATGGCTTCCTCCTGAATTCTGTTCACCCTGTAAAACAGTATGCGTTACGAGCAAGCTATCTTCCTTACCGCTCCTAAATCCATGTGTCAGAAACTTCAGATGTGTGGCAAAAGCTGAGGCCTGAAAAGCAAGGCAGTGCTCAGGTTGTGAGGGCTGTGTGGGCTGAGAGAGCTGTTAGCAATGTAAATAACAATGCCATTTATTTATAAGTTAAAAAAAAAAAAGAAATGTCATGAGCAATGCCAATAGCTCTAACTTTTCCAAAGGCGAAACCATTGCATTGTAAATGCTTGTTATATATTCCTCCACAAAGACTATGCTGTTCCATTTACTCATTAGAACGACATTACCCAAGTCAACTTGCTAGGGTAGGAGTCGAGTGAGCATCGACGCTAAATCGAACCACTGCTGTAAACTCGGCGCTCGGTCAAGCCTTGCAACCAGCAGTGTAAGAAGCTCTGGCGCCCATCCAAGAATGTCTTTCTTCCCAGTGTTTGACACACAGCTGAAGAGTTGCAATAAAATAAACGGGCAAGTTTCCAAGGAGAAAGGGGGTAATGTGGAGAGAAGGGAGGTGGGGAGGTTTGAGCGAGCCCACTGTTAAAATAACTAAAATGCAAAGCTACACATGAAATAAAATAGAAAGAAAGCCTTTCTGCAGCTGACTGGCTGCAGCTTGCAAATGAGCTCAATATGTTTGTAAGCCCAGCACATCGCCCCGCTCACCCCACCGCATGGAAACCGAAGGGCCTGAATGGGCGCAGGGCAGGTCAGCTGAAAGGCCGGCGCATGACACGGGAGATGTGCTGACACAAGTCGGGATTTATTCTTATTGCAGCTATCTGCTTACCCGAGCACAACGCACACGACAACAGCAGGCCCGTTCGACGTACAGGCGCGCGCGCACACACAGAAATTAAGTGTACTAACCACGCACACACGTCTGCGGCTGTTCTGTCAGTCACAGCAGCGGCATCTTGCCGGCCGACTTCTGCCTCCGCACACCACAAATTAATCAGTCAGAACAATAGAGTAGAACGACTGTGTATAGAACCACCATAAGAAGGGGCTATTATCGGAGAAGCACATTTTTTAAATGCATCTTTATCCCTATTAAAATATTGCCTATCGCCAACCAACGTCTGTTGGCAGATACAGATGTAAAAAAATCATCGTACCGTGTTCTAAAGTATTTGTGTAAATCTCCCGCACAGCACACTGCAGGTCAAAAGGAGAGGCGCGTCCCCATTCAAGGATTATGGCTAATGGAACTTTCCTCGCATGCATATTTGTCAAATCACCCTCGTTTGCCAGCTGTCACCTTCTTTTCAGCAACACACACCCTCCTAAAAGAAATATGCCTTAAAAGATTACCATCTTTTGGAACGTGCATTACCACCCACATTTTTTTTATCCATTCCCTTTAAGGGGATCACCCTTTTTTATCATCAGGTCTCAACATAATTCGAGAGACAACAGGGTGACCGGTATACATATGAACATCTTCACCAAGGAAAACTATAGGAAATCTCCACTGTTTATACTTCTTAGGTTTCTATTAGCAGGACTGTCAACACAAGTCTTGATTCATAAGTGTGGATCAGGATGGAGATGGGTCACATAAATAAGAGTGAAGACAAATGCAGGAAGGAAAATAAGAGGGGCAGAATAATGAATCCCATACAAACAGAATATTCAGTCGCTCTGCACAACCATCCAGACATTACACAGGCTTGACAGGACTCCCCCATACAAAGAACAGAAAAATAGCCTAATATCTTAAGTTCAAACACATAATTGAACTTGGCTCAAACTTCTGGTGTATCTTGTTCGGTTACTGTAGTCGCCTGGATGCGACCTTCACCACTGAAACGGGAGAAGAGGTAAAAATCAAACCTTCATTACAGCATGTTAGTAGTCTGCCAAAGGAGCGTGTTAAAAGCAACTTTACTAGTACCTCAAGTATGACCGAAATCAGCATGCAAGTACAAAATGACCTTCTTAACTACATGCTCATTAAGAGTCATCTGCAGATACAGTTATTCCCTGTACCCTTTAGAAAGCAAACTGACAAAAAATATATTGGAGTAAAAGCACACTAATGTTGAATTTGCCGCATGCCTGGTAAAAATCACACACACTTGTGCTTTTGTACTGGCAGCCACTCTTAAATACAAAGACTAACATGCAGTCTAGTGATTATCAAGTAAGGTTTCAAATCTTGGTGCAAGTTTACTCCAATAAAAGTGTTTGAATTTTTAGACAGGACTAACCTCATTACTTTTCTGTGCACATACAAATGAGCCAAGATAAGAAAAGCAGACAAGGAGTAATGCAAATAAGGCATATTTTTCAAAGAAAAAGTATATAATACCGAGGATATATCCCAGCAGGATCAATGGGGCCAACAAAATACAAAACCTGTTTAATATTATTTGGCAGGAGCAGGATGTCAAGTGTAAGAAACAAAGCCAGACACTAAGCTAATTATTCGAAGGTACAGTAGGAAGGTACACTTTCAGGCTCTAGAGACGGAATTGTGCATTAAAACAACAACTAGAATGCAACGAGTATCCAAACACCATTGCACAATAGTTGTGCATGTTCCACCCTGGATCTCAAATCGCTGCCACTTGAAGTGGCAGGGCAATAAGGCTCTTCTTATTCGGCAAAAGAGGAGATTTATAAAATACAAGGAGTCGTGGTTAAAGAAAGGGAAAACGTTCCTTTTATCATTGCTTAACTCTCGGCCTGGGTGAGACTAAAGTGTTAATAATTTTTGCAGATACAGGGACCGAATCTCAGGGCGAGTAAATAATTTGCCATGGTCAAACAATTGGGTTAAACGCAGATTTCTGAAACAAAACTATCCAGTTTTAGGTGCACCAACCTAACAAACTAGATCAAGGATACTTAAACCAAAAGAAACAGGCTAGCATAACAAACAAGGGACGTACTCCTCAAAATGGATCTGCACTAACTGGGCATGTGCGAGTGATTTAAAAGTCTTCACAATAAGGCCTGGAACATGTAGAGTGCAATGGTTCCCCCAAAATCATCACTTGCCTGGATGCATCCTGAAACTAGCGCTTCCAGCTCTTTTGCATTTGTGAAGGCCCCGGAGCAGCTGTGAGGATCCCAGCACAAGGCACTGAATGAGGCCCAAGACCCAGCTGCGATTGAAAATGAGGTCCATCTTACACAATAAAACACAGCTAGCATGGTGTATCGGGTGTTTTGGGGCATATGCTCCGTATTTATGCCCTGCCAGTGAAAACAACTGTGGCCCAAGAAAACATTCTGAGCAAGTGTAAACATTATCACGTTTATTACTACAGTGCAAAGTGCAAACTCCATGTTATTACCCCAGATCAGCATAATCATATGAGAAAACATACAACCTCACAGATAACAGCCCTGATAATATCCATGAGGCCTAATGAGTGTGATTTTCCTTTAGCGCATGGACTTAAACCACTTGGGTTTTGGTTCGGATTAAATATTTGTTTTTAACAACTACTAAAAAAAAATGAGTAAGTACAATAGGATAAACCGCATAGGCAGATCCGCAGAGAGCAATATGCCATTACCATTGCCTGTAATTATTCATATGGCACAAGAACTGCATGGATCAACAAGGGTTTCGTGAACGTTCACACGTATAGGCACCTCAGAGTAAGACTCATGTTGCACATTTGCATGCAGCTTCAAACAGCACGCATACATTCATCTGCCACCTTAGTGTGTAAATCAGGTGTTTGAAAAATAGTATGACATTGCGAACTGAAGCATCTCAATAAGCCAATTAGCAAGGCAATGCTGGAAGGATTTAGAATCAGATTTGGAATCTTCAAGTCTAAGTAAAAGAACACACTGTAAAGTAGAGATCCTGACTCAGCTTAATAGATTAACTCTTTATTTAAGTTATATGAACAACACACCTTAAACAGGAGTGTACAGTCTGAGTCGCAAGCAGGAACTGACAAACCGTCAGCTGTAACTGCCTTGTCAACTGTCAGAGTGGAACTTCCAGCTGTTAACATTCCAGCTGGTGTGCTGGTGACATCACCAACGCGCAAGGGAAGGGACGCACGAGGGAGCAGCTAGGATGCAATGAGGGGGGGGGGGAAACAAAGGGTTATAATCAGGGAACACAACACATCTCCTTTCCTTAAGGAACCCTAAAGGAGGAACAATATCTGGAAGAAGCACAGTAAAAAAAATAAAAAATAGTTACAAACAAAGTCTTTGTACTCGCTTGGTTTAACCAAGTTGCGACCGAACCTACTGGTGCTGGCCTCTTCTTCCATAGTGTCTCTGTTCAGGTTCTGTCAACTGACTACCTCCCGAACTTAAGGAGCTAACAGTCTCTCTAGTGATGAGAACTCTCTTCTCCTCCATAAGTTCCCAAACATCCTGATCTTCCACTGATGTGGCCATGCTACTTGCGCCAGGTGATACCTCTGTCTCTGTATTCAACAATGGACTCAATGAGCTCCGGGTCATGACTGTCACTGCTTCCATTGCTGCCAGATGCCGTAGATGTGCCCTCTCCTTAGTCCGATTCAGATGCTTCTTGGCACAACCAGCCATATTTGTTATGTTCAACCCCATCGTCCCCTTCCTCCATGGGTCTTTCTTCAGTGGTGTTTCTTTTTTCAACATCAGACCTAGAAGAAAACAGAAATAGCGGAGGCATGCCACACCTTACCATCGCTGAGGAGTGCAGAGTTACAAAAAACGTTTTCTACGATTAATGGTGCTATAAATCTATTCTGTCCTTCAACAATATGTCCACTCTTTTTGACCCTCACTCTGTCTCCTTCCTTGAGGTTGACTTTTTTGCACTAATATTTACCGTCAAATTTCTCTTTGGACAATATTTGTGCCTCTTCGATTCTTTTCCTGACCGTTTACGGCGACCATTCTGTCTTCCTGGCTGTCTTGAGCCATCCAATATTGTCCTTGGAAATGAGAGTCCTGCCTCTCATGATTTCAAATGGGCTTACCAGCGTTTTCTCCTATGGTGTTATTCTGTACCCCCAAATCATTTTGTTAACTTCCTTCCTCCAACATTTTCCATTGTTTTTAGATAATTGAATGGTGCCTTTTATTACCTTATTAAATCTTTCCACGGCACCATTTCCAGCAGGGTGGTAAACGGACGTGGTTTTGTGGGTAATGCCGTTCCGGTCAATGAATTATTTGAAAATGTCCGATGTGAACTTATACCGTCCATAAATGTGACAATGTCAGTTGCATCCACCTTCCTGCAAATCTTTATTTCTGGCCACTTGGAGAAGTGATCTACTAATACCAGTATGTTTACTTGCTCATCCTGGAATTTTATTGGCCCCATAATATCAATTCCTACTCTCTCCCATGGCATGTTCGGGCATTTCAACGGTTGTAGTGGGGGTATGAGAGTTACTTGAGTTTTATCAGAATTTTCACATTGTATGCAGTTTCTTACTGCTCTCTGTATTTTGATATCGCAGCCTGGCCACCAATACCAATTCTTTATTCTCCGTTTAGTTTTATTAATGTCTAAGTGTCCTTCATGGCAATTGACTATTCTCTCTCAATGTTACAGGTGGTATCACTTTTCCTGGTCTTAGGATGAGGTTGTCCTCCACGGACAACTCCTTACGCAGTTCCCAGAAAGGTCTTAACTCAATTTTTATACATTTTTTTTCTTGGCCATCCTTCTAGGATGAATTTGCTAACTTCATGTAATGTTTCATCCTTAAGATACTCCCTTTTCCAGTCTTCTTTCTGTATGCTTGGTAATTCTTCGTTGAAGCTTGCCACGCAGAGTTCTTCTTCCTTTACTCCTTTCCCCTCATTTTGTAAGGGTAGCCTGCTTATCTTCCACAGTAGCTTCATAATCCACACTAGGGTCAGATGAAGATTTTTTTTTCCTACACCTTGTGGGCAAAGATTATAATCATTACAAAATTCTGAAAAGGGACAGGCTGCAATTCTGAGAAGAATCTAGGCTTCAACAGAAGGCAAAACTGAGCTCTGGATAGCAGAACGTAGTGGTTTAAGTGTTCAATATCAGCAACGGGTGCAACTGTATTACAATGGTGTGTTAGTAGTAACCAATGTGGATTTGAGGAGGTTAGACAACAGGGAAATGAAAATATATATATATATATATCAATGTGTCGAGATTCAAACGGTCTAAACAAAAGGTTAGGCTAAGATGGGAGAACGGACTCCGTCGTTAAGAAGTCATAGAGAAAGTCTAACCCTTTTTTTAAGTGAGGAAAAAAAAAATAGGCTTGAGCAAAGTTGAGAATGAATGTATTTATGAAGAGATGCTAGAGTGAATTCTATCTTAATGGGATACTTTTCATACAATCACAGCGTCTTAAGATCAGCATTTGGGTCAGGACCCAAGGGTAGGTCGAGAACCGATTCTTGGTGGGTGCCAAAGTCCTGTTCTATATGTAGTATTTAAAACGATTGCCACTGCTTGTGCACCAGTGCAAAGGTGCCAAATAAAGTCCCATAGCCCAGTTTTAAGACAAACTCTTGAAAGCATTCCCATTGAAGATACTGGGTGAACCTTTGAGCATTTGTTGGTGGTGTTTTTTTTTAGTTTTTTTACTTCATATAGCCATTTCCACCAAGAATGTGTTCACTATACATAATCATATTCAACCATACCACTTGTGTAGGACTTTCACAAGAATTGAGACACACTGACGGCCAGAGATACAGACTTTGGTTCTGACAAAACCAGAATCAAGACTTAATGCTGGGTCAACATCCTAATTCTGGGCAAATCACTTTATCTCCCCCGCTTGTAATAAAAACACCTTTACTCCTAAAGTAGGATAATACTAAGGGGGATATCCGATCATGTAAACATATTGAATACCTCATGCAGGTATGACCAGCTGGGGATGTCACCCTGTGAAGTAAAAGCGATGTATGTGGAAAAATTCTTAACAAAATACTTTGAAATAAAAAAAATAATCTGACCGTAATGTAATTTGGTGCTCATGTTAAGTACTCCAGAGCCCTTGGGCCATAATTACCCTAATTAAAACTGAGATTATATATATATATATATATACACCTCGTTTTAAAATCCCTGGTATTAACCAGAAGCCATGTGATTTTAGTCTCTGAAAAGTGTTCTAGCTTTATACTCCAGTGCTGGTCACCCTCTGCTACTTTTATGGGCAGAACAATATCTTGTCCACAGTCTGATAGCGAAGTGTGTAGTCACGGTTGTGACGTTTACAAACAATTGCTGTTATTACAAAAAAAAAAAATCCCACCTCTTGTCCATTAATGGTAAGAGGGTCTCGAAAGCTTGATGCTCTAAGAACTGGGTCGTGGCTTGGGAAGCACTGGTTTAGACGAGACACGCCTGGGTATTGCATAATGAGGAGTGAATTGTATGCATGTTTTTCTTTCTTTCTCCATAAAGCCACACGTACACCAACTCACTTAACACAGACACTCACCTATAGTGCCTATAGTTATTTACACACCCAGTCACTTATTCATACACATACTAACCCATACCATCAGTTATATCATCTGAATTATACAAGAATGGAAAATAAAATCAATAGACTCTAGGATCAGTGGCTTTTACTCCCTCTTACACTAGTGGGCAGGGTTTCACCAATTAAAATGTCGATATTACCGCTGCTTATATTTCTGTTTAGTAATGGCCCCATTAAATTTAATTTGTCTTTTTTTAAAGAAATGGAAAGGTTTTGTCTGGGGGGAAAAAGTATCAAGAGTCAAGCTGTCAGTAGTGCAATTATCCATTGCCCATGGGGGCCTAGCTCTACCTCATTTAAAAACTTATTAGGAGGCTGCTTTTTTAGATATAGTGGCGGGATTGATAGGATCTAAATGTATTCGAGATAGCTTCTTCTTTGATCAAATGTTACAGGAAATTGGTTCTCAAACTCTAGTGTTTTTAAAAACCGCCAAACGTCCAAAAAAAAACTAGATACAAGACCTTAAGGGAATATTCTTTTTGACTTCAGTCCTTTTTTAAAAAAGACCGGCTCCTCGGGTACGCAATATTAGAGTTTGAGGGAGTGTACCAGTCTAGGCCTCCAATTTAGAATAAGCCATCTAACAAATTGGGAAAATTGTGGGCTATGGGAGCGAAGACATTTTGTTATTCAAAACAGGGTGGTTGCTTGGCAAGAGGTGATGGCAAGGGCTGACAACCCTAGGAGACCCAACTTTTTTGAATATTTGTAAGTTGTTCTCTTCTTATAAAATATTAATGGCCTTTTTGATTCTCCAAACAAACTGGTGGTAGCCCTTTATGGGGCCAAAATCAATGGCATAGGGAACCGGTATAGGTTGCTACACCACCAGGGACAAATTTCATTGATAGAAAGTCATCTGGGTAAAATAGGCCATGAGACACAATGAGTTCTCATGAAAGGACTGGGAAACCCTATGCCACCTAGGAAGTAAATCCCTGCGCGGGGCCAATTTTAAAAGGATGGCATTCTTATCGCGCTGGCTTGCCTATTTGACTGCGGAGGCCCTGGGGAAAAGATATCCGGAGGTTGAAAATAAGTGTTTTAGATGCCAAGCCAATTGCCAGGGCGGGTGGCACCATACTTTTTTACCTGTCCACGCTTAGAGCCCTTTTGGGAGGCAATTTTTGCAGATATAGAGCTGGCAATCGGGAAGAGAATTCAGCCTGAGGCTGAGCCGCCCTTATTTGGTATATGTAAAGATAGAATGATGTTAGCTAAGGCTGAGGAAGTGTTTTTGTTGGTCTCTTGTATGGTAGCCCGCTCCTTAATCCTTCAGAATTGGAAATCCAGTGAGGTTCCCTCCCAATTGAAGTGGTTCAATAAAATGAAAAGGACTCGTAACTTTGAAAAAACATATGCAAGTCGGGTGGGAGCCATTAAGAAATTCGAAAAAATGTGAAGTGTTTTTGGAAACTTGGAAAAGTTAAAGGAGTGTGATTAACACTGGAGATCGATATTGATGTTGAAATTGTAGCAGATTAAGAGCACTAGCACTTTTTCTTCTGTGGTTGCACTTAAGCAGCATTAGCACTTTTTGTGGTTGTTGTACTTTGTAATATTTGCGCTTTTTTGCGGTGGCAGGTTTTTGCACATGGTCTCTTTTTAAAGTATTGATGATGTCGGCTGCTACAGTTTTATCCTTTTTAATCTTTTTATGGAAGGAAGACGCTATTTAATGTTTTAAAATGTTTAAATAATTGTGTTTTTGTTTCTTGATTGTAAAATGTATATGTCATGTAATGTAATGGTGTTTTTATATAGATCGGCTATCACTCCAGGGAGCATCTTGGCGCTGAAAAAACAGACAGATGGGAGCGCTGGTTCATGCACCTAATGCTCTGCTCAATAAAACATTTATTAAAAAAAACATACTAACACATACTAGCTCAACCATATACCACTGACACATTCATTCAATCACTGACACAGCCATACACACACTCCTGGCACTCATACAGCCCTTCTCTTACAGACACTAACCCATACACCCACTCACTCATCCATGCAGGCATTCGCACACCTTCTCACCCTGCCACACAGACACTCATACACCCATACAGGTACTCAGACACCCAATCAATCACCCATACAGCCACTTATGTACCCACTCCCCAACCCATACAGCCACTTAGACACCCTCTGACAGACAGATACAGACATTCTTAAAACCTAGTAACTCACCCATATAGTCACTAAGACTCCTAATCACTCACCTATACAGTCAGTCACACACCCACTGAATCATCCATACAGGCACTCATACACCCAGTAATTCATCAATATACCTTAGTATATATATTTAACACTCAAACATTTTAAAAACACTCAGTTACTGGATGATGTCATGAATGATGTCACTGACCAGTTAATGAGTGATGTAATATGTGAGGTGAAGCAGTGAATTGCAGGGGCGCGAGTAATAGTTCGCTCGGCTAACTATAACTGCCGAATTTCAATGGTTTTGTATAGAGAAACTTCAGCCTAACTATAACGTCCCTGTAACCTTTGGTTTCTTCAGTGAATTTCTTTTTTCTTTTAATTATATTTCCTAACTACAACATCCGTGTAACCTTTATTTTTCTGGTGAATGTATGTATAATATATATTTTGGCGAAACGCGTCTGTTGTGGGGGTAGGGGCCTGAATTAAACAACTTTGGAAACTGATGGTATGACGTGCTGGTATTCTGTCTAGCTAGATTGGAGTGGACTGTTTTTGGGATATATATATATATATATATATAAGCTCTGACTTGCCTCGTATTTAGAAGAAAAGAGAAAGCACTCTCAGGAGCGGGTTCATAGTTTATTTCAAAAACCCACAGCGACCAGACGCGTTTCGGCGTTTTGCCTTTTTCGATGGTAAAAATGCACGTCTAAGGCGGCCATTTTTATTACAACATCTCATTACAATGTACGACACAGACAGAGGACTGTTCCTCAAAGTTATGGGCGCCATCTTAACCTGGTCTTTAGCATTCACATATGCCCCCAGATCAACAGTTTTCGATTGCTATATATTTATAAAACGAAACTTTTTCAAATAAGTAATTACCATTGTTGGACATTATATAGAATCTCATTTAAACATTGCCCAATACCTCATAAAGCCCTGGATGGGCTTGCAACCCCTTTCCGTTGCTGTTCATATAACCGTTCTTTAGTCTCGCCCTGAATGGGATAGATATATATATATCTATCCCATTCAGGGCGAGACTAAAGAACGGTTATATGAACAGCAACGGAAAGGGGTTGCAAGCCCATCCAGGGCTTTATGAGGTATTGGGCAATGTTTAAATGAGATTCTATATAATGTCCAACAATGGTAATTACTTATTTGAAAAAGTTTCGTTTTATAAATATATAGCAATCGAAAACTGTTGATCTGGGGGCATATGTGAATGCTAAAGACCAGGTTAAGATGGCGCCCATAACTTTGAGGAACAGTCCTCTGTCTGTGTCGTACATTGTAATGAGATGTTGTAATAAAAATGGCCGCCTTAGACGTGCATTTTTACCATCGAAAAAGGCAAAACGCCGAAACGCGTCTGGTCGCTGTGGGTTTTTGAAATAAACTATGAACCCGCTCCTGAGAGTGCTTTCTCTTTTCTTCTAAATACGAGGCAAGTCAGAGCTTATATATATATATATATATATATATATATATATATACATACATATACATATATACATATATACATATATACACGACCTCCGTCTCCTTTGCGCGATCGTCCTCCCACGACACTGCTTTTCAGAAACAGACACGGACCAGGAAATTCGGATGCTGTTATTTTTTTATTCAGCTGTCATACATACATATATATATATATATATATATATATATATATATATATATATATATATATATATATATATATATATATATGTGGAGAAGTGTGGCTCAGGGGTGGAGAAGTGTGGCCCAGGGGTTAGAGGCAGCAGACCCGGAAGCTGAGATCGGTCCTAGACCAGGGTTCAATTCCCCGCCTCGGCGGGTCTTGGGCTAAAAAAAAAAATCCACGGACTCGATAATTCTCGCTCCGGTGCCTCCTCGACTCACGGGTTCACACTCTGCGACTCTGGGCAATAGCTTGCTTAATCTCCACAACGGCCCCTCGCGGCGGGATGCCTGACTTTCACCTTGTGGATACCCTGCTATCTCACAGGGGAATACCAGGAAGGGTTCCCTAAGCAAGCGCCGGGAAACCCACTGCGGGTAGCTGTGCGCTATATAAGCTCAACTACATTTACATATTATATATATATATATATATATATATATATATATATATATATACATACATATACATATATACATACATACATACGTATACACACAACAATTCTTAAAACTGCATTTTTGTTTTATGGGATCAAAGTGGAATGGTTTCTTGCAAAAATCCACTAGATGACTGCCTATGGCGCAGCACCCTAGGATGAAACAAATCCAATGATTGCCAGTGGCATTCAATGCAGATGACACTGCCAAGACTGCATCCACGCTCCAAAACAAGGTCCCATGACCCGCGTGTCCTGAACGAACCCTTCAGTTTTTTCGCACTGGAGCCAAAACATGAGACAAGAGTTGCTCCTTAGAAAGCCCAGGTATCACTGTCTTGATCTACAAGAAAAGCATCTTAACGCAGATCCTTCTGAAGTCCTAAGGCTAGAAATGTGCTTTACGAACATATAAAGTTAATGTTTTAAAACCGTGATAGTTTTTCTACCGAGTGCACCTCGCCTCTATGGCACACTACAGTCAAATAGGTACCAAGGATTTGTCAATAATTAATAGTTAAGCTGTGCAAAACTGATGAATAGGTTTGAGTAATGTACAAGTTAGGCAACCTTTTACTCAACCACAAAGAGAAAATCATCAGAAATATAAAGGTATAACAGGAGAAAAGTTGCAACAGAACTGTAACTTACATACTACCACCAGGGGCAGATGAAACTAACCGCGCATCAGACCTTTAACCGCATGCGCGCTAGCAGTTTTCCGGCTGCGCGCTGCGTTTTTTAAAAAGCCACGTTACATGACGAGCTGAGCTCGTCATGAGTGTGGGAGCGGCACAACTCATGACGAGCTCAGCTCGCCAGGAGCGCGGAAGGGGTTAAGAAATATAAACTATAACAATTAATCAATTATGCACAATCTCATACTCAAGAATGCTCCAGTAAAGGAGCAAGTACAAATTAAGAATAAGAACAAGTCAGCTGAATAAAAACAAACAAAGCCTAGTAAGAATCGATTTTTGGGGCTCATATAAAGATCTTTTTCCAAGACATATCTTTGACCTGGACACCCAAGACATAATGGCATAAACCCCGTGTCAGTGTTACAACATCAGAAAACGGTCGGAACCCACACAGTTTTTCTTCCAAAACATACTTATTCTCAACTCAACCGTAATAACTAGATCATGACTGTGTCAGATAACAGGTTTTCAAGATAACCACGCAGTTGACTCAAATCACCAGCTCAAACATCTGTTGCGAAAAACACGTAGGTGTCACTTAGAAGGATTTGCATTGTTTGCACATAGACACACACCCGAGCTGTTCGGGCACAGTAAAGTTCTGGGAAGTGGTGGGAGGAAAGAGCGGAGAAAAATACATGAACTAGAAGGTTTCGTCAAGGGGGAAACAATTACACCTACCGCATCATTACAGACTGCAACTACATCATCATACAATAAGCGTTAAATAATCCACCAATTTTTTCTCCATTGCACATATGTTTTTCTAAAGAGAAACCTAGAGGCAAACGAGATAGCTTACAGCATGTTTTTTCCATTTTTACCTTGAACATTGCTTTTATGTTCTGGTCATCAAAGTGGCAGGCTATACCAGGGCCGTCTAAACAGCATTATAGGCCCCCAGGCAAAACAGTGCACTGGGCCCTGCCGTCACAACCACTCACAGGAATAAAAATGTTTAATGGAAAATGAGTGTTAAATTCTGGTCTGCATGGGGCCCCTATGCTCGTCCAGCATGCCCATGCGTCAAGGCAGTACTGGACTACTTGTAAAGGCCTAGATGACAAATCCTGTCAGTTTGATTGCTCTCGTTTAGCATGTAGCAGCCCATCGTCCACTCATATGACTGTGGAAAATGGGACCATCAGTTTGGGTAGTGAGAGAAAAGAGGGAAGTAGGGAATATGATCTTATTGATTTGCTGTGATGCGTTACTTGTTGAATACCTGCCTGTCAGGCAAACCAGGGTTAGTTGGAATTCACAAGCTGGCTCGTTTTGCTAACCGTTAGACCAACAGCAGTTATGTTCCATTGGGAAAACAGGGAGAGAGACCAGCAGTGGCATCCAATTGACGGAGCCCACTTTTCGTTTTGTTTGTGCAGAGTACATAAATCGAGACTTGCCATATCTAGGACTAATAATCCAAAAATGATCTTTCTGATCTTGGTCAGTTTCGAACTCAATTTGATATTTATCAAATAGCTTTTAGCGGAGCCTTTCTACATATTGAGTTACTCGACATAGGGAGCCCACAGTAAACAAAAAATGTTAATTGTACTTTTGAGTTTATAATACCTGCTTAAATAAACTTTGAGTAATTTCAGGAACCAGTTTCATGTTGAATCCCCTCATCACATTGTGTTCTGAAACCTAAAATATCTTCCTTTTCATCTGGCCATAAACAGTAGTTTGCCTGTATTATTGAATTAAAAAGATGATAAGTAATTCTATTAGCACGGATTCTGGTGGTGCTAATAGCACAGCCTTTGTACTGGGAAATGTTTAAGCTGATTGAGTTTTGTGAGTCCCATTCCCCTCAACCTACGAATAGAAATACACCAAACAGTTAGAAAAGGGTATAATGGTCACAAGTGGAAAGGCGAGGTATAAAAAATATCCACACAAGTGAGTTCTGAACTTAGGAAGGCCAGCTTATTTCACAAAGAGGAGGCGAGGCGCCTTGTCTAAATTTAGAAAGTGGTTCCACAGTTGGAGCAAATTTCAGACTTTCTGGAACTCAACACATGTGTTAAGTACGCAAGAAAATGTATGACACTAGTAAATTTACTGGCTTACTCCAGTACATAAACATTTACAAAAGTGTGAATTTTCAAAGCATAGAATTTAACGTTATACTAATGCGCTTTAACAAACTGCCCTCTGATTATTACTCTGAATAACTATACAAATACCAATACAATCAAGGAGAAAATATTTTTTACAAGGGAAAGGGCATTCTTGTAAACCACCATTAACCAGAGGGTTTTCATCATCCATCATAAATCATTCAACTATTATTCATGACTGCAATAAATGTCTTGTGTTGCTAGAATGAGAAACTTCTAGCAAGAGGTATTTGAATACTCAAACTTATAAGTCTGGAGGCGTTCACCTACTCTTGAAGGCTGGCCTACCCAGGAAGTCTATAAACCAGCCCTCAAGCTGGTTTTTCACTTGTGAATGAAGAAAAAAACATTGACCATTTGGTCTAGATTTGCATTTACAAATGCCACTTGTGAGCTAAAAGTGTTGACAATACCAGTAATGAATCCTAGCAAATTAAATTGGAGTGCCTACATTGAAGGTGGGACACTTTAAACAGGTCTATATCGTCATGTACCTCTTACAAAATCTACCCACTCTATCCTACCTCACCATGTCACACTTGACTTCTGTGAAATTCAATAACTAACCGGGGATCAGCCAAAAGGAATAAACACTAATTGACTGGGCAGACAACGCTGGTGTTTAGATTATTCTTAAAGGAAGTAAACAATTCAAAGAATGGGACATTTATTACCAAAGCAATGAGCAGCCTGAAACTAAGTGACCCAAAGGATAACGCCAGTAATTTGAGTAAGAAAGATCATAGTTCAATCGACAAGGAGCAGAAGTGGGAATCACCTTAAGGATGATTCAACAACACACACTTGTTTGGAACAATCCGATTGGCTTCCCACAGCTCTCACAATAAAAGGGTGGTCAAACTCCTAGGGCAGATGTAGAAAACACAAAACCCCAAAAAGATGTGCTAAAGATATCCACCTGGAATGCGCCAGGCAGATCTTCGCTCACAGCTACACAGACACTGGAGTATCTTTACAACGGAAACATGATATCCTATCAAGAAACATGGTCAATCATTCCTATCCTAGAGTTCCAAACAATTCACATCCGGCACACAAAATAAATCTGTTTGGAAGACCAATGGGTGGCCTAGCAATATATGTGAAACTGGATCTACATATAAAAGTCAAAGAATGGACCTACAACTCTTGGGATGTACAGATGGTCAGCATGAATGGACTTGTACCAGACGGAAAGACCACCACAGTCTCATATATAAACCTTTACGATAATCCCCAAAGAGATGCAAAAGGGGCCAATATCAAGATTATTGAACAAATCGAAACGTTTTTATATAAACAACTGAGGCACCAGTGCATAGTAGTTGGAGATTTCAACAGCCGAGACCTGGGCCAATCAGAGACGACCATCAACGAACCTTACTACAAGCTTGCCTCAGAGAATATGACCTAGGATCCGCCGTTTTAGTAGGGGCCAAAGGGTGCAAATCAATTCACACTTTCAAACACATATCAACTCTAGACTATCTTTTTAAGCAAAGACCTGTTAAAAAGACGAATACGCTATGAGGTCCAGCAGAGAAGTGAAAGTTACCACCACCCCATTTCCATAGAAGTCAATATGGGAGCAATGACACAAATTACAAATCAGCAGGGTGCTCTCTCGAAAAGAATCAAATGAGCTCCAGCCAGCATGGGTAAGTACTGTTGCTGGAAAGCAACCTATATGCACCCAACTTGGAGTAATGAAGCATGTCTGGTAGAGAAGTGGTCCTCAATGCTAAAAAAAAAAACTACATGGAGCACTCATCCTCCAAAAACACACAAAGCAACTAGTAGTAGGACCCACAAGAAGGATACTCCTGTCCCCCAGGACCAGGAAGTTACTGGAGAGCAAACATGAGTGATGATATGCAGAATCAAAACGCAGAAAGGAGAAGACTAACAGCACGGAAAAAAATATGAAAGCGGCAAGGAAACAGCATAATAAAATAGCCTGGAACATGAAACAGCAATAAACTCAGGATTAATGGAAACACATACATGCTTTCTTACCACCCAGTAAGACCGGGGATTTCTAGGGATACGTAAACGGTCTAACAAACACAACAAATCAGCAAGGAGAACATCGCATCGGCTAATATATGAGAGGGGCACCTAAAAAACCTGTACGTAGATCCAGATAAAACAAGAGCCAGTAATGCAACCTTGTTGGACAACACATTAGAAGGCCTGGAAGACAGTCAAATAACAGTCGGAAACCATGATTATGTTGGAGAGCATTCAGAGAGATGTGGCCCTTGGGCTGAATGGAATGCCCGGGGGCATTTTCAAAGAAGATGAACCTTTTTGGCTCATCTGATGCTCAATTTGTTCAATGAATGCCTCACTACATATATCATCTATGAAGCTAGGAAAGGCTCCATTCTTCATCCTATACATTAGAAGGGTGATCCTACCGGACCTGAGAACAACAAGCATCGGCATAGCCAATAGGTCTTACCTTTGGGACCTTGTAAGTGTTTAGCCATGCAACAGTTGATGTTGTTGCACCAAGGATATTGTGCTGGATAACTTAGAGGTTTGTATAGGATAACATTAGGTAATGGTCGGAAATTACTATGAATGAGGAATTCTTTGATGATAAAGATGGTGAAATAAAAAAAGGTTGGTTGTGAAGTATATGAAATGAGGATGAGAAAAGAATGGATATTGCCTCCTAAGTAGGTTCCCATCTGGAATCCTACAAATCAAAGCTGGAAGATCAATGCATGAGTGATTTGCATGTTACCATGATAACTAACTAGGAAGAGAAATGAGGATCTGTCAAATTAGACATTGTGAACAACAATAAAATGTCCCAAAACCTACGTGGTTTGAAAACTATGAAATTCAAAGAGCCAATTGAATTCAAATATAATCCTTATTGATATCAGATCCACGTCTTGAACATAAACAAAATGCCTGTGTTCAGTTATGCTCCCCATTTTAATCGGAGATGTCACCCACTAGCCTGTTGTACAAAATCTCACCCCATAAATGTTTAAGGAAAATCCATCTTCTGCAGTCAGATAACATGCTAAAGAAACTGGCTTAAATATTGAGCCAACTTGTTGATAACGAGAATTGTGTTGGTCGTCAAAATACATGTCTCTATTTTCAGGGAACAGTGGATTGGCAGGGATGTGGAATTCCTATAGCCCGACCCCCAGGATATATTGTTTGGGGTCAAGGGCAACAAGATTTCATGTGTATTTTGTCCTTGGGACAAGTAGGCCCAATCCCCTGCAGCACAAACCCTTTGGCTGCCAGTTTGCAGTACCACATTATGGATCAGGGAAGGGCACTGTCTGCAGTTAAGGTAATATTTTTGTCCATATGCTAACGCTGTTCAAACTTGAATTTATGGTTCATTAATTGAAAGCCTTTATTATTAGAGTGAGCGCTCTAATTAATGTTGTAAGCTCTGACTGCATTACCGACAGTGGTTCCAGTATTAAAATGTGTACACACGTTTTCAAAGTTTAGCAATATGAGGCTATTATAATGCTGCCAGAATGTTCTCTGATTTGATGCAAATATTTGCAGAAGCTTGAAAGCAAGATTGATGATTCTTTGCTTTCAAAATAAAATGTTCGTTAAAACAATTAAAGCAGAAAAAACCACATTTCTCTACACCACTGTAAACTTTTAGGTACAATTTCTTTGCAGCATAATTTAGTAACGTGTTAATGCATACTAGTATTTACCACAAATATTCATAATGGAAAATCAGTGTAACCAGTTTCAATAAGATTAGGGGAAACAAAAACAAACAAGCATAGGCAAAACCAGTAGGTCTGAAATTGGTGGTCAGCTTTTTAGTTTTGTCAAAGTGTGACTTAGTTTGTAAAACCTTATTGGTGTGGGAGCTGCCAGGCCCTCACCATTATAACAAACATAGGCAAGAGCAAAAGTTATTTTTGGTCTCAAAAAGCACACAGCCACAGTAGTTACTGGAACTGAACAAAACTAGTTTGTGTGCAGATATGCTCCTTGTGAAAGAGCAGAATGCGGTCACTCACAGTAAAGCCAGACGATACAGTGAGAGAGAGTATTTTAATAAACTCAAAAAGTCACGGTCAACGCCAGACCAAATTAGCGACCCAATTATTTAAGAAAGTCTCAAAAGTGCACCCTCTGTATATGTCCTTGAATTAAGTGCAGCTATACGGCATTCGTGAATTTCCAAGAATTTACAGAAGTAGGACAAGAAATAGTACTCCTAGGAAATATTTGTGAACTGCATTTAGCATGAGCAAAAGTTGCATATGTAGATTTGCTCATGCAAAAATCTGAGTGTTTGCATGTTCACTTTCCCTCCAACCACTTTTTTGCCCAGCTCTGGAAGTAGATTTACGTCTGCCATGGTCAGGAGTAAATTGCCAACATTTCTCAGTATGGGAACAGGTTAGAAAAGAGTTGTTGAAAACCCTTAAAACATGCAAGTTAGTAGGTTTGGACAGACTCAAACTGGCATTGTAACCCAAGAACTATTGCTTACCACTTCATTTCAGCCCTGGTATGTAGCTCTGTGGAAAGGTGGCAACATAAGGGGATTGCAAGTATTTAAACACTACTATGGTATGAGCCCTGGCTTAATCATAGAGGCTATATCGGAGTTCTTATATAATGAGATTACTGCCATAATTTATCGCCGCAGTACATGGCACCAAAGGGACAAGTGGAATTTGTTACAGGACAAGTAGATGTTTTATTAAATTCAACACCCCTGATTGGTGACTTTTGTGCACAATATTTGGAGAATGACCACCATACTGTTATAATGGGGGTCTGACAGTTTGTATCTTTGTTTTGTTTGTGGCACTTTTCTTCACTGGAATACATAAATCACTGGATTGTAAGCTGCATTCCACTTTGAGTAGTAAAATGTTCATGAGAGGGTGAAATATGTGTTCAGTGATTGCATGTACTGAGGATGGTCATTTACGAGTTGTACTAGGCTCATTATTTGTTTTTCCTAGTATAAATGCTGCACGCATTTCATTTTGATCGAGTCTCTGTGTTGCAGTAATTGTAACTTTAAAGGACACTCTTAGTGGACCTGTCCAGTGTAAGTATCTTCATCTCAAATGATAACACCTAGCAGCAGAAGTTGAATCTCTGTATTTTATGGGCATATGCAGGCATTGCCTGCTCTGCTTTCACAGTCTTTTTTTGTACAGCACTCATTCTACCCCAGTATTGCTTCTGAGCTCTATAGGAGAAGACAACAGATATAACAACATTTGAAACAAACAAGAGGAGGGGCTAGTCCATCTGTCTGAAGAGAAAGGTATTACGCTTGTTTCTGTATTTCCCCTTGGAATGGGTACCAATGGTTGGTGTGCACGAGACCGTGTGTCCCGAAGAGCAAAAGACAGTTATTAGAGGCTGACTTAGAGCTATATTGTTCAGAAATAGATTGGAAAATGTTGGTTGTGAACAGAAACAGGAGGGGGCAGGAGAAAGGTGTCCTAATTTTGTAAAAAAATATCAACTTTTCTTAAACTTTACAAATATTAGCAAACATTGGCAAAGTCAATAGGTCTGGCTTTAATGTGCAAACACTTGGAAACACAGGAATGTACTCATTAAGTCTTCCTGTAGTAGCACATGGGCCAATGCTTGTTTTATTACCTTTTGCTCAGCACCTAGAATGCTTCCTGCTCGTCTAGTAGCAAGATACATTTACCCATAGCGTTAGAAGAGTTTTTATGGCATAGTACGACCGTATAAATGGTCTATTTTTTAAAATTACTTTTGCTGTTGTGATTGTATATAAACTATAGGTAGAGGTAGAGATTGATTTTTTTTTTTAATTAGTAAGGATTTCTTCCCAATTAGAGACTTTTGTCCGAAATGTTCTATGCTTACTTATTTTTTACAGCAAAACACACAAGTGATGGACGGAATATTGCACATTGGCAAAAAATTCACCCCAACTCTCAGATCTGGGTTTAATCCGTCGTTATTTTGCTCAACACGCCACCCCAGTTCAGACATGACCATATGCAAATCGGTCTTGACCCTGTGCCTCATGGGAACACAGGGCTCGAAAAATTCAAAAAAAAGGTACTAGACCTGCAGGACTAGTACCTTGAAAAATGCCCTCGACCTAACTGCAACCTACTTGACCCCCGTCTCTGAAAGCGGAGCAAATGTGACAAGATAACAAGATTTAAAGGCATCTTTATTGCTTATTAACTTTGTGATCAATAAAAATGCCTTTAAATCTTGTTATCTTGTCATATTTAACTCCGTTTTCACATACAGAGGACAAAAGTTGGTTTGTTTTCCTACTCACCAGAAAGGGCTAGTAGGACCTAAAAACAGCTTGATCTTGTTAAATTTAGCTCGACTATGCGAGTGGTCGAGTGGAATTCTCGAGCCCTGGGAACATTCCAGCCCGAACTGCTAAGCCATGTCTTCCCTGGAACGGAATCAAGCATCCTAGGACGGGTTTTTGGCTATCAGCCGTCATCAGCCAGGATAGCTTGATGTCAGTGCCGTAGTGAGCACGGGACCCACGTCTGGGCATACCCTTCCCACATAGGGCGAACAGCAAAACACACAAGATGATGGACAGAATATTGCACGTTGGTAAAAAAAAAAAAAATCACCCCCAGTTACGGATCTGGGTTTAATCCATCGTTATTTTGCTCACCTCGCCACCCCAGTTCAGGCATGGCCATATGCAAAATAGTCTTGACCCTGTGCCTCATGGGAACAGTCCAGCCCGAACTACACTGGAGTCAAGCTATCCTGGCTGATGACGGCTGATAGCCAGAAACAGCTTGGAAAATTCCAGTTTCAGAAAATTAGGAATACACAGAAAAAAGTTCACATTTTGTTTATAGTAATTACGATTTGTAAAACCTTCCCGCACATTTTAAAACTCTGTTTTCGAATTTTATGAAAATCACTGAGGTTTAAACATATTCACAAACGTAAAACTACAAAAAAATGAAGCTGTGATGTGAGTCTGTAGAATCCTTCCCCATTTAGGATGTATGGTGATTGGCGGACGCTTTTATTTAAACAGGTCAGCCTGTAAGAAGCAGTGATTAGACTATTTATGTCGGAGGATTTTATTTGTGGAGAATACACAGTTATGTGCACAACCGATAAATTGTTTACCATTGTAAACATTGCTGTTGGAAAGGTTTGAACCTTATGCGTTATAATAGCAAAAGAACTGAAAAGTAAACCCTGGCTTTGAAAAAGTGTTCTTCTGCTGATCCTGGAGTTAGTGCTGAAAGTGAAGCAGTTGCAATTAAGATAAGGCCTCCTAGCTTTGTTTTATTAGTAGGGTGTAACTATAATTGGCACAAAAGAGACTCCTTAAGAGATAATATTTATTGATTGACCTACTCTGTAATATACAGAAGGTAAGATTAAAGTATTTAATTGCAAGCTGCAGACACGCCTGGATAGTTGGGCCACACCGCAATGCCCAGACAGACAGACCCCTTCATGGGAGCGTGGCAGTTGTCACCTGATTCCTAGAGGGCGTATGGGCGTCCTTCACCATCAATCACAGTTGAAGGATGTGACACCGCGACCTATGAAAGAAATAGCATTGGCATGAGCCATGCAGGTCAGAGTCGAGTTGCATGTGTTCAGCTGTGTATGCAAGACAGCAGAGTAGTTTGTGTGCTCGTGTTTGGTGTTCTTTTAGGAAGTCATCACTTGAGTTCCCCCTCCTTCCCCCAAAGTAGATCTGCACTGAAGTGAGTTAGGAGAACTTGCACCCAGGTTCTTTCTGTTAAGATTGGGAGTGGTGTGTGCGCGGTCTGCTTTTTTTTTTTTAAGCACATGCTTGTGGCACGCCCCTTCTCGCTCCCGCAAGGTGGACGCCGCCACAAGCATGAGTGTGTGCTTCCAAAGAGAGCAGAGCGACGGTTAAAGGTCCTCCTACGCAGCGCTGAGTAGGCGAGACCTAAAAAGGGCAATCCTACCTAACCTGAGAACTATAGGCTAATAGCCCTACGAAACATCGATTGCAGAGCATATGCAAAAGTGCTACTACACGAGCTAAAATGATAGATCAATGAATAACATCATTCCAACTTAATCAGTCAGGGTTTAGGCCTAACTCCTCTACAATGGACAATGCCATTGCTCTCTCATACGTGGGCACCAAGGCCTCTGAAATGACCACACCACCATTATAAGCCTGTTTCCTAGACTACGTTTAATGGCATTGATCATAAAATCCTCTGAAAAAAACTGGCATGATGGGGCATTCTGAGACAACTGCTTGTGCCAATAACAGCACCATACACCAAGACTTGGGTGAGGACCAAGATAACACAGATCCACACCACGACAATGATCATCACCAACAAAGGGCTTAAACGGGGTTGTGTCATCGCCCCACGTTGTTCAATCTATATACAGCAGATCTAGTTAAGGAATTACTAAAAGGAAAAAACTTCCCAACGAAATTGGGCCAGATGAAACTACCAATAATGCAATATGTATAAGATCTGGTATTATTATTAGATCAACCCAGTATTGGGATGAGGTGGGCCCTGGACATACTGCATGTATACAGCGCATGGAATGCTCTGCAGGAGAGCGCAGAAGAAACGTAAATCCTGATTTTCGGCAACAGAACCAAAAAATACCAACTTGGCCCATTGAAAATAGGCACAACTAGTAAATACAAATAACTCGGAGTCTGGCTGGCAGATACTGGAAAATACCAGCATATCAGGCAACTGCATTAGCAGGAAAAGCAGCCAAAACCAAATATGCCCTATCTAAACTATATAATAAAATCCACATCTACACTGCAGAGGTGATACGAAGAGTCATAGGGGCAAAATGATTACAAAAAATAAATTATGGCCACCTAGCTTTCCATAGAAGGCTCACCAAGCCACTAGAATGCAGCCATATTCACCTACAGAAAAATGTTTGCCATCCCAAAAAACAGTTGATGTACTCTTAATTAGTCTAGAGTTTAACCTGGTGAGCATGTACATGGAGTGCAAAAAAAAGATATAATCAAATGTCACCACCTTTGACCAGGGCAAACCCAGAAACCCTACGAGGAGCACTAAACACAATATTTCTGGATGAAAAAAAGCAATTGGGCGAAGTACCTTGGCTCGACCAGAAAAACATTAATACAGATGCAGAAAATTCGACCAACCCCCCAATTACCACAGCACAACTAAAGAAAAAGTGCACAGTGGCCTCAAGAGAGCCAGATATAAAACATGTCAGAAATATTAGCGAAGTGGCGGGGAAACAGCATTTACAATGCAGGCAGAACTACTCAGTGCCATTACCATGCAGGCACTACAACGAACGCATCATTACCACGAGTTCCATTACAACACAAGTTGTTGCTTTAGGGAGTGCACTGTTGGATTTTAAATCCAACACCTTCCCTACCGTTGCACAGACTGGAGTAGGTATGGTAAAATATACTATTCCAAAATCCAGCACTTTCCTACGGTGAGTCGTTGTAAAGGCTTGCGTTATAATGGAACCTGTGGCATCCACACGTTAGTTGAACTGTCCGCATTGTAAAGGTAGGCGTTGTAAAAGCATGCATGAATAAGTCTTACATCCAGAGCAGTGGGGCTCTTGGCATCACACAAAGCCACACATTCTCAACCATACTTGAAATTAGCCATTGGAAAATAAGCTTTTAAGAACATACTAGCACTTAGGGCCAGATGCATTAAAGGGTTTTGCCCATTCTATTTCTATGGGAAAACTTGTTCATGCATATGGCACTTAGTCTCTTAAAAACGCCCATATGAGAAAATAGGGTACACTGGTAGAGCTTGAAGCAGAAACATGGGCAATGTAGGCTGTGCCAATCCCCCTCAAAAATTGCTGCCCCACATTGCATGCTGCTGCGCAGGCCTGCTACAACGGTAACAAAAGTACCTACGGCCAATCTTTTTGCAGCATGGGTCAAGAACATGCAAAGAGGCACTAAAGCTAATCTACACCACAGTAATACCAAAAGAATTAGCTCAGTAGGGGAAATTATTTTTGGAAACCGGCCGGTTCCTACATGAAGACTGCCCAATGCCTGGGACAGCCACTGCAAATTGTCTCAAAAATGCGGAAAAGGGGCAACAGCTGAGTACATGGGCACACTATGGTATGAGTGAACTCGCGCACAAGCCACTACTTATTCTGCCTACAACATAATACTCAAGAGACCGTTTGTGACAGTCTACAGTGCATCATTAACGGACACTCATGTCTTTTATATATTTAGATACTAGTATTTTATTTTATTTATTTTGAAAGTTTTATATAGCGCGAACAAGATCTTTGCAGATATCAGAGCGCTTTACAGAGCAGGGAATACCAAACAAAAGAAAGAATACGTGAGGGAGCATAATAGTACATGTGAAACAATAATGCAAGTACATAGTCATAATAGTAGGTGGAAACAATAATAAAGGTAAAACACATATTCGTAGGGATGTAGCAGAATAATACAGGAAAAAACACAAAGTCATCGGGATCGAGCTGGGTAATATAGATCGGTGCCGATCCTTTATAGTTTCAAGTTGAAAGCTCAAGTGTATTTGGACATGAGAAGAGCTTTTACTTTTTTCTTAAAAAGTGTGATTGAGGAGATGAGCCTTGTTTCAGGAGGGAGTGAGTTCCAGATCCTGGGTGCCATTCCTGAGAAAGAGCGCTTATACGTTTTTTCCTTCCTGAATCTTCGAGGTTTTAGCAGCAGATTGTTTGTGCCTCTAGTGTATCTAGAGCCGCCAGAGATTGACAGCTTCTGATTGAGGTATCCGGGAGAGCTCAAGTGTATAGCAGGCAATTTTCAGATGTATTCTGGCTTCAAAAGGCAGCCAGTTCAGGGCTTTCAAGTCGGGGGTGATATGCAAGTGTTTTTTTGACCCAGTGATGAGTCTTGCTGCAGCGTTTAGAGAGGCTCTTAGGGGTGCAGTAGTGGTTAGTGGGAGACCGCAGAGGGCGATGCTGCCGTATTCAATTCGCGGGATTACTAGTGCTTGTACCGCAGTTTGGAAGTCTTTGGCTGGTAGGAAGGGTTTCAGTTTCCTCAGTGTATTGATTTGGAAGTTCGCACCTTTAGTAGCCTTGCTGATATGATGCTGCATGTTGAGATTGGAGTCTAGAGTTATGCCCAGAGATTTTGCTGAGTCCACGATGGTGGGTAGGACATTGAGTGCAGTTAGCTGTTTAAGCCACGTTTGGGAAGTAGAGATCTTCGCGGGAGGTGAGATCAAAAGGAACTCTGTTTTCAGGGCATTGAGTTTGAGATGGTTATTGGCAAGCCAGGATTGGGTGCTTCTGATTGTTGAGTTCAGGAGTAAAATGTCATTGGGAGATTGTAGTTTGAGATATAATTGGGTGTCATCTGCGTACATGTGAAAAAGTACATTGGATGCTTGTAGCAAGGTGGTGAGGGGTTCCATAACTAGGTTGAACAAAGTTGGTGAAAGGGAGGACCCTTGAGGGACACCTAACGTAACAGGTATTGGCGAGGACATTAGGTTGTTACTCTTGAATTTCTGCGACCTGTTGTGTAAGAAGGAGGTGAACCACTTGAGAACAGTCCCAGAGAGACCCATTCTTGTGTTCAAAAGTTCGAGCAAGTTCTCATGTTTAACGGTGTCGAATGCTGATGAGAGATCAAGAAGGATGTGGAGGCAGGTATCATTTTGATCTAGCATTTGTAGCGCGTCATCAATTATGTGGGTCATAGCACTTTCAGTACTGTGTCCTGCTCGGAAGCCTGATTGATGAGCGTTGAGGAGATCAAACTGATCAATGTGTTTAGTCAGCTGCAGTTGTGCACATTTTTCCAATAGTTTGGCGAGAGTGGGAATATTGGTAATGGGACGGTAGTTGTTTAGGTCGGATGGGTCGGCGGAAGGTTTCTTTAGTAAAGGTGTGACATGTCCAACTTTGAGGGAGTCAGGGATGTATCCTTGCTGTAGCGAGCTGTTGATAATTTTAGTCCACAGTGGAAGGAGCCATGGGGTGAAGTCTTTGACAGCGTTGGCAGGGAGGGGATCCGTGAGGTGATTGGACGGTTTCAAGGTGCTGAGCAGTTTGCCTATTTCTTCTTCAGAGTAGGTGTCAAAGGATGACCACGTAGCATTGTTTTTTAGTTCAGTGGGTGTTATGCAGTTGGGAGTGTTGTAGTGGCTTGCGTCAATGCTGAGATCACTCTTTATGTTGTCAGTTTTGTGTGTAAAGAAAGCTGCGAAGTCTTCACAAGAGGGCGCTTTGTCAAAGGAGCTGATAGGTTGGGCTTGTTCCTTGGCTTGTGTTCTGATTAGCTCAAACAGTTTTCTTGGTCTGTTTTTTGCTTGGTCGAGCTGGAGGCTGAAGAAGTTTGCTTTTGAGCGCTTTATTTTCCTGAAATAGGCGTTTCTCTTTTTCTTCAGTCTTTTCAGGTGCAGTGCCGATGGAGCTGTTCTCCAAGTGCGCTCTGCCATTCGCATGGCTCGTCTATCTTCATTGAGACTCCCGTCGTACCACGGATTGGATATTTTAGCGGAGACTCTTTTTAGCTGCATGGGAGCAGCCTCATTAATTATTGACGTCATCGCATTTAGATAGTGATCAGTCAAGGATTGGACGTCTGTAGCGCCCGTAGGAGGGAGCAGTAGGTCGCGGCTGTTCGGGGGTAGGGAGTCTGGGTTGAGTTTTTTCAGGTCTCTTTTCCATATTTTAGGTCTGGAGGATTGAGTCGTGTTGAGTTTGATTTTTTCATTGATGAAGAATGTGACGATATGATGGTCTGACCAGTCACAGGGTTGGATAGATTCAAGTAGAATAGCGTCCTCTTTGGCGATGATGAGGTCGAGGATAGAACCTTTCTCATGGGTCGGGCTGTTGCATACTTGTGTGAGGTCCAGGGCTTTGAGGAAATTTTTGAGACTATTTACCACCGCATCATTGCGATCGTTCCAGTGGAGGTTGAAGTCACCAAGGTATATTTGGGTGAGCTGTCGTCCGGCGTTAGTTGAAATCATGTCCATGATTTTTGGGCGAAGGTAAGGTTGCCTCTGGGTGGGTGGTAGATGCCGTGAAGAGAGCATATCGGTTTGCCTTCACTGATAATATCGAGTCAAATGTATTCACATGACGTTGGGGAGGGTAGGGAAGGTGCGGAGACTTTCAGAACAGAGAGGTTGTTCCTGTATATGCATGCAATTCCACCACCTATCTTGCCAGACCTGTCGAGCCTAATGATGTGGTAGTTGGGGGGAACCAGGATGTCCATTATAGGTGTGGAAGATTCAGTTAGCCAGTTAGTACTTTACAATATTGCACTGTAACCACAGCCCTAGGGTTTTAAAAGAAAGTATTAAATATAGCACATTGCGAGACAGTGCTTATTTGCACAAGTCATTTTTACTTATTTATGTTTGTACAATTCTTCGTTTCTTGTACTCTGAACTTCAATTGACTTGATTGTCTAAATAAATATTTTACTTCACATTGAAATAAAATGAGCAAAAGGTAAAATCAGACTCAACTGTCTCGGCTGTAACACGTTAGGCATTGCAATACCTCCACAATGGTTGGAAGGAGTAATTAAATCTATTTGAGAGACCACACAGAAAAAGACAATGTGAATATTAGTGATTGAAACCGGCTATAGAAAACAATACTGGAGTTGGTGAGCGCAGCAAGTGCTAGTTAGCACCTTTCAGAGATTTCCAACGTTCTCTAATAGAGGGCAACCACGGATAAAACGTTTTCTGTGGTAACTGGTGCCAATTCAACTGCAATTTTTCAAGAACAAAAGTACAAAAAGATGTCGAGGCTTGAGTGCAACTGCTGCCATTACACTGAGAAATAAAATAGCTTTCATAACAAGGCCTCTGACCCAAAACGTGCACGTGCGAGGCTTTCACATCGCTAATACCGAGTGCTTCAAGTGTTAAAATTATATTTCCAAGTAGTAATGTTAGCATTCGATGGGTTACGTGGCAAGACAGACGTTAAAACCTCTACTTCCCATTCGAGAGTTGCAATAGGAGTTATGTAGGAGCGAAAAACTCATTGAAACATTCAAAATGATGCATTGTAATACGGTCTGTGCCACACCGTTCTACTGTGGAGCGGTACCTTATTGCAGGCAATTTGTTCGGGCTCGCATCAAAGCGCGTCGCGATGACCCCTGGCATCACCTGATACGTGAGGGAGCCCAGGCAACAAAACGTCACAACCATCCTACGCACCCACGTTTCTGCGTCGTCAACCCAGTCACACCGTCCCATCCTAAACGCCCCCCTCCCGCCGCGCGCCTGACGTCAGGACGAAAGTTGAAGCTTTTGGAACCTGACGCCAACTAGGAGGCGAATACCTTTGTGACGTCATGACCAGAGCCAACTCGGAGGCACACCTTGTGGGCACGCGCTGGGCTTTCCCATGCACTTCTAGGGGGGAGATGTAACAACCTGTTGCGTGCAGATAGAGCAGCGCCGCGGTGGTGGAAAGCTGCACAGCAGCGCCAGTGCTGCACGTACACGAATCTCCCCAAAGGGGCAGCGGTCAACTACATACTTACCAAACAAAGATGCAAGAAAATAATGTCTTTGCAACTTTTCACCCCAAAACTCCAACCATCCAGTGACTAAGTACTTCAGCTGCGCAGTTAGCCTAGCACAGTCCCACCGGGGATTTATTAGGGCGAATGCCCAAGAGCTCGAAATGCGGATCAAATTAAGCAGAGGAAGAGGGGACCTTGAAGGAAACTGTAGTTTCTTTCAGAGCCATGCTGCAATGCGGCTGCCTTTATGATGCCTCCAGACCCTTTTAGACTGACTTCAATTAATATACCCCAGAGACTCGTGCTGTGTCGTGGCTGATGGCATTTTCGCCAATGCCCTCGTAATGTGCAACTTGAAAAAGGAACAATAGGACGGACATGGGTCAACACTGGCAACAGCCACGGAGTCAACCTCGGCCTCTTACCGAGTGATACAGAGCTTTAACTGTGTATGGCACGCGCAAAATGACGAACTGCACCGCAATGTCAATTCAGACGACTTTGAGCAGCACGAAGACAAGCACAGCATTGCAGCAGAGGATGAACGATGGACTGAGCACGCCAAACGCAAACGCGCGGCCTTGCAGAGAGGTGCACTTTCTACCATGCAGGCATGCATCACATTACGGATGCAGACATTGCACGTTACACTGCAGCGTGACTGGGCGATCGGAGACCATTGCACCGAAACCATCCTGGGCTCTCCGCCACGTCCAACTAACATGTCACTTATCAGGTCAAACCCCATTTTTTCTGCAGCTGCGGAAGCGCAGATCTCCTGCCACGATCAAGTTCTTGCAGTTTTTTTATAGCAAAACAAACGAAGCCACTTTGGCTCGTCACCAAAAAAGCTGGTAGTAACAACAAAACGATTTTTACGTGTAAGAAAAAAACAGTAGACAACTGTAAGTAAAGGAGCACAGCGTAGACCGGCTAGCAAACGTACAATAGAAACGGCCCCAACAAACGAGGAATCTTCTGGGCCAACCATTGCTTACTTATGCAATTATCTATAACTCGTACTAATTTATATATAACGCCTACAGTTGTATCTTGCTTGTAAAAGGCACAAAACATCTCACCCTAAGTATATTCGTCAAACAAAAAGGGTTTTTATGCTATGCACTTTAATGTGCCACAAATACCTTCCATTATGTATACATTCAGCGTGCAATTCTAATATGACTTTTTTTTTTTAAACTTTCTTTTATAATGATTTCCAAGGTTTATCATACCCTTCCCCCACACAATGCACGAAAGTCATAGTCCACAGCGCTTACTGTCACTATAATCGGATTGATGCCAGTGACAATTGTGGGAAGGCAGGATTGCAGCCCTTTAAAATGCCCCCGTGCAGCAGGCACCGCTGCATACACTGCACCCCGTTTGGCACTTACGTATTTCTTCTGGATGATGTTTCTCTTGGGCCTTTGCTTGTTCATCTTGAGATCCATAACGGGATTGGAATAAGTCGCATGAATTAAAAAACGAAAACGCCGCGGAAACACAAAAGTCCAAGGGGTGGGAAGGTACAAAAATAAAAATAGATCCCGTCTCTTCGGTTGGTTTGTTATTGTTCAATTTGCGCTTGTCTTGTAATCCTTTGTTGTTGGTTTCTTTCTATAGTCCGAACATTAGCAAACACGAGATGTGGGAAAGGTATTCAAAACATTATTAAAAATAGAATACTTCGGTAAGACTATCATGACATGATGGGCATTTTTTTCTTCCAGGCTTAGCAACAAAAAGGAAGGAGGTGGGGCGCCCTGAGCTCCCTGCACCCTCAGAGACGGCAGATCCGGGGCGAGGGGGTGCAGCGAGGGGTCCCTGGCTACATCCTAAGGGGGTAGAGGGGGCGGGGGGGCTGCGCGCGGGGGCCTGCGGCTCCGGGGGGCTGCGGGATCCGCGGTGCTGGCTGCGCTGCCCTGGCTGCCGCTGTGCCGTGTGTGTCTGTGTTTGCAGCTCCCCGGCCAATAGGAAGCGAGCTGCTCGAGCAACTTTAAATGGACTGCTCCCAGCCTCCAGGACCCAGGGAGCGTCGCAAATTTCTGTTTTGCAGATGGGGGCGTGCACAGCGGACGATGAAAGACACAGTCCCGCAGTGGTGTTGAGACCGATGCGAGTGGTCGTAGGAAAACCGTGACTTTCAGATAGCAGTTTGTAAAAGGTTCACGGGAAAAGCTGAAGTCGCTGCTGTAGTCGAGCAGGTCGGCAAACGTGAAACGCTCCCTGGCCGCACGGCACGCTCTGCTGCTGGGGAAAAGGGGGAGGGTGGCTCCGCGGTGACACCGGGATAGGAGGTCGGATATCTTGGTCCGGCGCCTGGCCTGTATCGAAGAAAAAACACGCGTATCCGGTGTCTTCCAGTACGTTCGTTTGACCTTGAACAAGGGGAAAACCGAGGTATAGGCTTCACGCTCGCTGCTATAAGTTGTAATTTCTCCAATACAAAATGGCAGCCGCGCATGAACCACACCTCCCAGGGTGCCTCTGGGCCTACATAAATGCCCCGCCCACATCCTCGCGGGTGATTGGTCAAACGAGGTGTGCGATTATTGTCCTTGTGGAACTCCGGGGCTGGGCAGAGGGAGAGGTCTGCAGGCAACAGACAGGACGAACCCTTGACGTCACCCAATACGCTCGCTCCCGCCGAGTAAATACGAAAAAGATCCTGGAGAGCGGTGCCGCGCTGCAGACTAGCTGACGCAGCCGAATAAGTGGGGGTGGCCGAGAGGTAATAACTTTGCTGGAAAACGTGTTCGGAATGGAAACACATACCGACCCACTTCGTCCTATTGGAACGCTCCTCATAGAGCACCATGGAGCATTGAAAGAGGGTGCTGACATGCTGACTTTCGCTCTGTGCCTACACGTCCCTCCAGTTGGAGGGGCGGGACGTGTCTGCACTCGCGGCGGAGCCATCTCAGGACGTCCGCCCGGGACTGGCTGTGCCTCCTGCGGGGTACTGCGAGGTCACCTCGCAAGAAACAGCCGCTCAGTGCTGCCAGGCGCCTTCTCTTACTGCCTGCTCCGGCCCCTGCGCACTCGCACACTTCCTCTTCGAAAAAGGCGACGCTTCTGTCGTGCAGCCGAAAGTCTCTCAAGCAGATGAGTTTAACTTTATTTTGCCGCAAACAGGCTGCGTGGGGGTTGCACGCTATGCTGTGAAATGATTGTGTAGATAGCGATAGTGTGTTTCGCTCACCAACCTGTTGTGAGAACGGCATCTAAAATAGCACACAGTGTATGCAGACCTCTAACGACAACGGTGTAGTTGTTGCTCTAAAACATATTCTTCGTATTTTACTTGCGACTCGGGATTGAGTCATTTCTGATATTCCCATTTTATTGCAAGACTCTGGCCTCAATAATTACTACTGCGTCATCATTTTAAACTTTTATCAGCCAAGAAAATCAACTTTGAAGTGCCATCCAATGGTGTCGCTTTAAAAAAAAAAAAATTAAAACAATGAAAGCCCCTGAACTTACTAGCCCTAGTCCTAATTGTAAAGTAAGCCGATCAGATCGCTGCCTAAAATAAATCCACAGAACCAAAAACTTCTGCAACAAAAGTAGTTTAATCCGCAATTCAGCCTTCATGTACAATTGCGATCCAGATAATGATTCCCAACGATCCTTCCCCATACCCTTTTAAGTTGGAGTATTTGTAAGAAACATGAGCGCGCTTGCACATTGATATATAACACTAATTGTGCCCTAATAAAGAGCACGCCATTTCAAAGCCTTCACACCCTTTAGTTAGGTCCAGAAAGCTCAGGGCTCCTGGAATTGTGTGGCAGGAGAGGGCCAAATTATGCGGCAGATTTAAGCAAATTATGCAACAAAAATAAGTGCATAATGCAGCACGTTTTGTAATAGCATTTGTAGGAAGCTGGCTCTGTATATACAATACCTAAAAGAGGTATAGTGTGTACAGAGTCCACTGAGTCACCAAAGATATAGAAGAGGATAAAGTAGATAATACCGTACTCTCAATTTAGTGGTTGCTAGGCTGAGCAGTTAGTCTAATTAGAGAGTAGTGTGAATGCATTTGTTGTACATGCTCCTACAAGGCAGGAACACACTCAATGACTAACTCCATGCCAATGGTTTGTAAAAATATTACCTTAATTACTTTTAATTTTTAGGAACTAAGTTGAACTCGGTTACATGTAAGTAGACTTTTTAATCATGCAATACTTTGAAGTTATTACTGGCAAATGTATGTATAGTCTTGGCAGTGTTGTGAAATATCAGCCCTCCTGTGTACTCCTGTATCTTGCATACTCTTGTTCTGATGTACTTGTCTTCCTCTTTTTTGTCCCTGAAGATTTGTAAAGCGCTCTGATGCCGCGGGTCATGTTTGCGCTATATAAAACTCTATAAATAATTAAATAAAATAATCCTTTTCTTGTGCAGTTAATGCTCTTCAGTGTAGAAAAAAAAGCTCATTTGTATTCAGGGTCAACATTTAGTACAATACAGTGAGAAGCCAATGCAAACCTAGGAGGAAAGCGGAGTGAGTAACTTAAAGGTAAGTTAAAAAAAAAATCAGATTCAGTCTCCAGCGATTTTGGTCAACACTGGGCAAGGGTCGGAATGAAAGTTCACGCAGGTGAGAATAAAGCAGGTCCAGTTTATTAATCCAATGGACCCATGCATGTGGCCACTTGCTTCTAGGAGCGTCACAACTGTCTGCCACAACAGCTGTAGAAAAACTCCAGTTGGAAGCAAGCACAAACATGGAACTCTATCTAAAAGAATACACAGTTAAATCACAGCATAACATGTCTACTATAATACTAAGCCTGCACTTGAGAGCAATGGAGAATAACCCATTGCAACAGCTCACGTGCAGACAAGGAAGTTAACTAAACAAACTTCGCACTGCAGCTTGAGTTCAAAACACATTACCAAGATATAAGCGCTTTCAACCATCCTGCTTTGGAAACTGCCCCTTTGTTGTTCAAAAAGTCATCAACAGAAGCTACGACTCACTCAATGTCTTCCTCATTACCCAACTCTGAATCAGACGGCAAAGGAACTCTAGACACCTAGTCCGCCCTGCAATTTTACCCCCCAGGGATGTATTTCATGGTGAATGAAAACTCCTGAAGATGTGCCAATAGTCTAACCAGTTCAGACAACGCCTTACTGGTGCCAAGCCCATCCTACATGTATACTTTTGTGATCAGTAAAAATTTAGAATCCCACAAGAATACTCCTGAATTTCTCCACTGCCCAACTGCAGGTAAGAGCCTCACACTCAATAGTTGATCTCTGGCTGCTTACGGCAGCAAGAGGCAAATGCCACAGTTTGTTCTCTGCCATCAACCCACTGTGAAAGCACAACCCATAGACACACCTGACTGGCATCTACAGTTGGAAATCACTTGCCATTAGAGTCAAAAGGTGCTAGTGTGGGAGCCAAGGTGATAATCTTCTTAACAGATGAAAATGCTTCATCACATACAGTGTTCCAAATGAACGTAGCACCTTTCTTGAGTAAAACTCTCAGGGGCTGGACAACAAAGGCATATCCCTCAATAAATCTTGAATAATATGTACAAAGCCCTAAGAATGAGTGAAGTGAAACCTTATCTTTGGGGGAAGGACCTCTACAATGACCGGCACCAGATAAAGCTTTGGCTTGATACCTTCAGCAGTTATGAAGTGCCCTAAATAATCCGGCTCCTGAAAAAGGAACTTGCACTCATCTGCTCTAAGGGTGACACCTACACTTTTAAAGATTTGCAACACTTATGTTCTTGCTCACACATAGCAAAATAAGTACATAGTCCTGAAAAGCCTGGGCACCAGCTGCCTCACCCAAAATAACATCTTGAGGTCATCCCTTACACTCGGCGGGGCAGGTCATACCTATTGGACAACAGGGGTAGCACCAACCTTTGTGGAAAAGTGGGTCTGCTATCTTGCCATTCACTCCACCATTTTGTGCTTTAACCTTCATGACTGCCTTTCTCTCTGTATCACGAACACTCTGGAGCTCCACCTTTTGACCTGTTGCATTCTTGCACGGACACTCTGTTCATGCCTTGGCCTGCCACTGACTGACCAGCCCATGCTCAACCAGTCAGATATGGAGTTTCCCAGATGTTTATCGTCCTCACCCTGCACACTACGCCCTGCAGGCGTCCTTCAACAGGCCTAATCATACTTATCTTTGCTTGCTGTGTAATCATACCTCTCACATTTGCCCTGCTGTAGTCCAAACGACAAATATTTATGGACTCAATTGTAATAAACATGCCTTTTTACCTACACCCTACAGGGTCCTCACCGTTACCTGTGCTTATCAGATTAACCTTTGTTTGACATGTAATCATGCTATGCCCTGCAGTGCCATCTAAATCAGATTAACCTCTGTGAACTATGTAATTATAATGTTTTGCCCATATCCTGCTAAAACCCCAAAGGCTACTCACCTGCTGACCCTCCATGTTTTCCATTTGTTTAGGAATGTAATAAAGTGTTATTGGTACAACTCCCTTACATGCCTGGGCAGGATAAAGAGTATATAAGTAGTGAAGTAAGACCATTCTAACAGACTGCCTCATTCAGTTACTAAGGCTTCTGTGTGACGTAGTCTCCCTCATTTGAGGTTAATAAAGATGTTACTTTTATATTTCAGCTTCTGTGCCAATTTCTTCTTTGTTGGTTTAAAAGGACCAAGTATCAGTGGGACCCCTGAGAAGGTTTCTATTTTCTAAACCTTAAGCTTAATTCTATGTTCAAAATTCCTAATGGAACCTCTCTCATCCTTGAACACCTCAGGAAATTTGGAGACCACATCCGTGTCATGCATTTCAATACCATTGATGAACCCCCCACCCTCCCCACCAACAGAGGTATGAGTGACCACAACAGAGCGAAGAGCAGAGGACAAAGAATTATTAAAACTCTATAAAGAAATTATTGACCAAAGGTAACTTGGTTTGAAAACTGGTAATAAAAGAGTCAATATCCACTATAGGTGTTTCCGCTCCAGGAATCGGCATAAGACCGAATTTGGCAAATTCATCCAACCCACCAAATTCCTTCCTTTAACAGTGAAATACATCATAGTGGAGGTATTTTCGCTTAGGCATGTCATGGAATCAGTAAAATAACCTGAAATATCTGGTTGCTCTGAAACAAATTTTTCGCCCCAAAGATTAAAGAAAAACGCATCTGAAATAATGGTGATTGCATTTTGATGCTATTGACCATCCCAATGAATGTTGAGAGCAAAATTAGAAATCCCCAAAACACAGTTCTCTAGGGAAACATCATCAAGGATATCCACATTCCTAACCTCAATGGACGATCTACCCCCCAGTTTGCACACACTTTGGAAGTGTCCCAATTTCTTACAGTTGATGCAAAGTTTGCCCAAAGCTGAACAGACGAGACCTAGAACCATATCTGAAGCAAACACTTTGATATTTCTTTTGAGCACCTCTACCAAACTTACTCTTGTTGGAAATCACATTAATCAGAGATTCAGCAGCACAAGAATTCATATTAACCTGTTCAGTGGGGGGATGATCAGACATTTAGCTTGCTAGAGACCATGGAGCGTTCTAACGCTATGGCTACATCAATTATTTCAGCTGTGGAAGGAGCCCTACAACTGAGCAGTCTCCCCTGAATTTTCTGTGAGAAACAAGTGAAAACAAATTCGTCCCTAAAGTATGTGTCCAACAATGCACCAGAATTGCTAGTGGAACCAAGCAAACATATGGTACAAATAAATTCTTCCACAGATTCATCAGCTAGCTGTCTTTGGAAGAAATTAAACCTTTCCAAAAGGACACTTGGTTTTTCAGCAAACCTGTTCTGTAAAGAAGTAATTGTCCTCCACATACTCATTCTATCCCTCCCCATCTCCCCCAGGTGCTAGTACTGGAGGAAAATTGTCAAATACCTGTTGACCCTCACACCTGAGATGACTAAACAGTAAGGTTACTTTCCTGGTAGGTGCAAACTTGGTGGCGTTAATAGCAACAACACAAATCTCAAATATACTAACCAACTTTGCTGCAGCCCGGATACTTTAGAAAAGATGGCAATAAACGGGGGCGGCAGGAAGACAGCCAGGAATAGCCACTGAAGAACATCAAGTTGCAAAAACGGAAGAAAATTACGAAGAGGCAAACCATGGGCTCTAAAACTGGGAAATAATCCTTGTCGCCAAATGGAAGAATGAAAGGACCACGTAGTACAAAACAGGTCCAGTTTAATAATCCAAAGAAGCCCATGTACATGGCTTCTTCTAGGGGCGTCTCAACCGCTATCCAGAGGAGAAGTAGAAAAAAAACTCCCGTTAGAAGCGAGCACAAACATGGAACTCTATCTAAAAGAATACACAGTTGAATCTTAACATAACATGTCTATAATAATAGTGAGCCTGCATGGAAGCGCAAAGGAGACTAACACATCAACAGCTCGTTTGCCAACAAGGAAGGTAACTAAACAAACTTTGCACTGCAACACAAGTACAAAACACATTACCACATACTGCACCACCAGCGGCACTCTGGCATCCGGGTGCAGAGGGAACTGGGCCCAACGTTATCCTGTGGAGGCTGGGGGCACCTCGAAAAGGCACTGGTTGCAGGTAAGGACCTGCAGTTCAAGGACACAGGCCCTGGGGGTTGAGATAAGCAATGGAGGGGCCACCAAATAGCACTGAGACCAGCGGCACAGGGGCAGCTGGGTGCAAAGGAAGCGTTGGGTGCCTTGTAGAAACCAATGGAAATCCTTAGTTGAAGAAAACGGCTACAGGCTCTGTTCAGGAGGCTGGTCGAAGGAATCCAACGACTGGAGAGGTAAGTTGGATAGTGGGGGGATGCCGGATCTCCCTCAGTTGGGCACACCGAGGGCCTGGGAGCTGCGGGTGCAGGAGTGTCTTTAGGCATCGGGTTTCTCTCACTGGATCTAGTCGCGGATGGAGGGACCCTTCAAGTTGAGGCTGCAGGCGGCGTGGGGAAGATCAGGAGAGGTTGTCCAACGCTGGTTCCCAGGTCAGGATTGCCGGGGAGACGCCACCTGGACTCAGGACTTGGGTGTCGGGTGCAGAGTGGTGCAAGTGTTGCGGATCCGTCTGGATCTGGAGTTTTTGTGATTAGGTTTCTGGTGGACCAATCTGATGTCCACTGAAGAAAATAGTCTTTGTTGAATACAGCACAGGTCCCCAAGGTTCTTTGAGGTTGCTGGCTGCGGGCCACGCTGGTTTCTTGGAGCAGGGTTGCTGGAGGAACGCCGGTAGAGCTGGGGCCAAGTCAGTTGTCGTATTCTTTTCCACTGCCGCAATGATCTTTGATCCTTCTTCGTGGGTCATCTAATCTGAGGAACAAGATTCAGGGGAGCTCTTAAATACTAAATTTAAGGACGTTACTTAGGTATGGGGGCAGTAGTCAATGGCTACTGTCCCCTAGGGTGACTAAACCCTTTGGGTGCCTGTTCCCTTTGGGGAAAGGGACACATCCCTATTCTTATTGAGCCTAATTCGCTAAAACAAGAGGGGGGGGTTCACCTCGGCTCTGGGCAACTCTAGGAGGGTACCAGGCTAAGTTGGATATTCTTACTCTGCTTACAATTTTCCCCCCTGTCCTGCTGCCAAAAGTGGGGCTAGGACAGGATGGGGGTATCGCCAATAGTTGGAGCTGCTCAGATCAACATAACACAAGGTGAGAGCCTTTGAGGCTCACCGTCAAGTGCTGCTGTTCCTGCTAGCGGGAGGTGAGAAGTACCTCCATCCAGAGCAGGCTTTGCTCCCGACCTCCGAGAGCACAAAGACTCTCGCTCCATTCAGAAACCTGTCTCGTGGTGACTAGCTAGCAGAGACCAGTCAGCCAATACACTAGAAGTCGGTCATTCTTCAGGGGGCATCTCCAAGATGCCCTCTGAGTACATTTTATAATAAATCAACCACTGGCATCAGTGTGGGTTTATTATGCTGACACGTTTGATTCCAAACTTCTCGGTCTCCAGGAAAGTCATCATGGAGCTGTAGAGTTAGTGTTGACAAACTCCCAGCCCATGTACTCAAAATGGCTTCACTGCATTTGCAGTTTCCAAGAATGAACTCAGACACTGTAGGGGCATATTGCTCATGCAGCTAGGTCCTCACCTGTGGTATGGTGCACCCTGCCATAGGGCTGTAAGGCCTGCCAGAGCGGTGACTAATCTGTGCCACAGGCAGTGGCATGTAGTCATGGCACCCAGAAAGGTGTGCCATGTCGACTCTTTTAGCTTAGCCACACCACAAAACATAGCCTGCAATGGCAGTTTGTGTGTTAGGTGTGGAGTCCTTTAGGGTTTCACAATATATGCTGCAGCCCTAAAGGGACCCTCTCTGGTCATAAGGCCCTTGGTACCACTGGTAGTTATTACAAGAGACTTGTAAGTGGGCAAGTGATGTGCCAATTGTGGGAGCAATGGTAACGTTTTGAGAAAGAACACAGGTGCTGGGCTCTGGTTAGCAGGATCCCAGTTAACACACTCAGTAAGTTAGCATCTTGTGTCTGGCAAAAAGTTAGGGGGTAACCATGCAAAAAGGGGCCCCTTCCTACAGCATTGCTGTAGTAATGTGGCCAATAAATATAAAATGTAAAATAATGTGAAGAACTTTATACATCGCAGCCACAACTCAGGCAGCTTCAGGAGTAACTGCCATAGATAGAACATTATAGATAAAGCCCCCAAACATTCCATCTACCAACCCTCTAAAGAAAGCGTCATGGGGACAGAGTAAGGGGATGTTATAATAACATCATAAAGCAACATCACTATAATTACTTTATTTCGTAATTTTTAGGCCTTGCGCCTAGCGTTGCATTGTGCAGCAGTGCTTGCGCAGAGCGAGGCATTTTGGAGGTGAAAAGGGGGGAATCTGATTTGACTTAGGAATCGCACACGCGTGTGCTTGTGCGTTTCCTTTTCAGCTCCCCATTGGTCTTTGCCTGCGTCTTATTGTAAAAGACTGCATGCAATTGGCCAGAGGCACGCGCATAGCTCCTCCCACAGCATATTGGTGTCTATTACGCGCACCAAGCGCGTAATAGACACCATTAGGCCGTGGGAGGAGCAATGATCGTACCCAGACACAGGCGTGACGCGCGCGCCACTTGTTTTTCTGTACTTTTGGTATTAGCGCGGGTGCCGTGATTATACCAGAGGTAAAGAAATAGATTTTGTTCTATTTCTTAATTTTGGTATAATCGCGGCACCCGCGCTTTACTTTTAATGTTATAAGTAAAGCCCGGGTGCCGCGATTATACCACAATTAAAGGAATAGAAAAAAACATCTATTTGTTTACTTTTGGTATAATCGCGGCACCAGCGCTTTACTTTTAACATTAAAAGTAAAGCGCGGGTGCCGAGATGCACGCATGCAATTGTTTTGTGTATCATCCAAAAATGCTGCTCGTGGCTGCAAAAGGTGGCCTTATGTTAACTGTTGGAAATGTTCCTTTCGGTAGGGTTACCACAAACATTTTGCCTGCCTCCTCCTCCTCTTTTTCTGCCCTTTTATTGTTGGCCGTAGGTGTCTTAGCACTTTACCACTGATAACCAGTGCTAAAATGCATGTGCTTCCTCTTTATACATGCTTGTGATTGGTGTATAACTGATTGCCCTTTTTTTAATTTACTTGTAAGTTCCTTGTAAAATGGTACCCCATGTACCCAGGGCCTGTAAGTTAAATTCTGCAAGTGGGCTTGCCACCCACAGAAGTAGCCTTTCAAACCTGTTTCGGGCCATCTATTGCAGGACCGCTGTGCCACTTCGACTTGGCATTTCAAACCTACTTGCCAAGCCATAAACTACTCTTTTATTACACATGTCACCTCTGTGGTAGGACCTAGGTAGCCCTAGGGCAGGGTTCTATGTAAGTAAAAGGTAGGACATGCACCTTTATGTTTTGCATGTCCTGGTAGTGACAAACTGCCTTTTCACTACTCTGAGGCCTAACCCTATCATAATGTAGCATTGGGAATGCCTTAATAACCTTTTAAGTTGTAATTCCTGATCACAGAAGAGTAGCTTTTGGATGTTTCATATGTTTGGAAAGGTATTGATAAATCCTACTTACTGGTGAGGTTGGATTTAACTTCACTATTTTAGAAATGGCACTTTTAGAAAGTGGACATTCTCTGCACTTACTGCTCTGTGGGCCTAACAGCCTGTTTCCAATACTTGTCTGGGCCGGCGAGGTGACAGCTACATTTGTGCATTCTCTCTAGATAGCCATAACAGGACACTCAACTGCATCTGCATCCATCTGCACACTGATGGGTCATCCTGGGCAGGAGAGAGGAGAGGAGTTAACACTTCACTTGAATAGATAGTGTACTCTCGCCACACAAAGGGCTGATTAACCCCCCCCCCCCATTGCGAGGCTGACAGACAGGACTAGGCTGAAAGGGGACCTGTGGACTTCAGAGAGTTCTTTAGCAGGCACCTTCACATCAAGATACATTTTGGGTTTTAGTACTGATCTCTGGCCCCATTCAATCAGACACGGTTTGGGCCTGTAACCAGACATTGCTGGCTCTACATCTGCACATTGCCAGAAGGAACTGCTGTGCTGGCAGGAATGACTGCTACTCTGCTAACTGTTCTGCTATGTTGGCCTGCAGGTTGTTGGGCTGCAGGAAGGACTGCCATTTTGCAACCTGCCTTGTTGTGCTGGCCTGCTACTTTACTGCTGTGTGGACTAAAAGCATTCACCTAGGGTTTGTTGACTTGCCCCCTTGTTTTCCGATGTCTCAGGGCAATCAAAGGCTTTGCCTTCTAATCCCTGACATGGTACTTCACACCCTGTGCTCCCTGCAGTGGGCTATTGACAAAGAACAAACCGCTCCTAAATCCCCTGCTCGTGGTGGGAGCTTAGTGAGTGCTGTTTGTTCCCTTTTTTCGAACGTATACTCCGGAAAGGAGCCTGAAGAGCACCCCCTTTTTCAGCGCGGCCTGCCTGTCCCTGGGACCCCGACCAGTCGCTTCAGTTTGTGCCAGCCTTAGCATCCCGCCTCTACACCAGATGCTGTAGCACTCTGGGCGGACCCTCCAGTGTGCTTTGTAGCCCCTGTGTGTTGAAGACAGGACTCGCCTGCCACACAACCTTCAGAGCTTTCTGGACTATGTCATGCCCAGCCTCCATCAACAAAGGGAGCCGCAGCACAACTCTCCGAATGAATGCCTTTCTTTCAACAAAGGTACTGTGATTCCCCCGAGACGCGCAAGGTCTCTGCAGCCAGCCTATGTGACATAGCGGGTGGCTGGGGGTTATTTACCAGCTTTCCGGTCTTGAGGAACCGAGTAGAGACGTCCTCAGTGTGGACTTGGAGAGAGTACTACACGTTTGCGTCTACAATGAGAAAGCTCCTGTGCCCTTTCTAGTATTACCATAAAGATTCTGAGAGCTGAGCTAATTATAGCACCGCTATTTTTTAATACTTGCATAACTTTAAAAGTACACATGTGATTTTGATTGTTTTGGTCTTGATTTGTTCAGAATGTAATCCAGTGGTTCCAAAACTGTGATCCAGGGACCCCTGGAGGTTCACAGCTATTTAGATAATTACATAATATCAACATATTAATAAAGTGTATATAAATTAAGTTAAATGTACAATTGAAAATTATAAAACGTACTAAAAGTTAACTTTGTATCTGTTTGATTCATGGGAACAGTGCAGGTGCAGCAAACAGAATTTAGTATGGATGATGAGTGGCCACAATTGAATTTAGAACCAACCTTTCTATTAAAAAATAAATTTTTTAAAGTTTATTTAAATCTGTTTGCAAGTATTTGTTTGATGATTGCTCTCTTTATGTATTGTTTTGTGGTTCAAATCATCCACAGTGCTTAGGCTGGGGTCCCCGGCTTCCTGTTGTGACTCGGGAGGGGTGCCCAGATTCCAATGATGATGATTCAGTGGGGGTCCTCAGGTTCCAGTGATGATTAAGTTGGGGTCCCCAGAAGTCAAAAGTTTGGAAACCACTCTATATTTCTAAACCTGTGTGTAGTCTTTTTATGGTGTATTCATTGTGTTACTTTGAGTGCTGCGCAAATACTTCACTGATCACTTCTTTTGATAGGCCTGCCTGCTCTGTGTCAGGCTACCAGAGGGTGAGCACAGGTTATCTCATCTGTGGATCTATCTTACCCTGACCAGAGTGGTGGGTTCTGCCCGGCTTGTGTGTACACTTTAGCCAACCAGAAACCCCTTTTCTAACATTAACTATGTATAAAGCAGTGTATGTAGATTTGTAACCTTAAAAAGAAGTGTCCAAGCTGGGAGCTTCAAGGAGGCTGCTGCTGCTGTTGGGCATGATGCTCACAGATGGGGATGTCTGCTCATGCATCAAATTGTTGAGATTAAAATCTCTATTGGGCATGGCATGCTGCACTGCAGTTTGATCCAAAGAAGATTGCCCTGGGGGATGTGGAGGTTTTACAAAAATTGGATATTGTGTTACAGGGGATGGCATAGGTGCTACTTGGTCTGACCCTGAACCATGCAGGCGTATCTGTTTCACTACAACGGTTGCTGCCACTGCAGATAGGGGTTGAGGATCTTTCACCCTGGCTGCTATCTGGCTATTCCCACACTTAGCCTTATCAGCAGAGCTATGGTCAATCGGTGACTGAAGACTTTACCTATTCTAACTTTCATCTCCATCCGTTGATCGTAATGCTGGCTTCTGAGCGCGTGAATAAGCAGTCTCAAGGGTGGGCACCGTTATTAATCCCATCAGTCTTCTTATTGAATATTGCACGATTTTGCCCTGAAAACATAGTTGGACATTCTAAGTTGGGCTTCTCTTAGTCTGGTTTCATAGCTGCTATACAATATTATGGACCCTTATTTATTAAAATGAATATCGCGTCATTGGAGTTCCATGTCCTCGTTTTTCCAAGCAGCTTATCCTATGTCTTGCAGAAATATCTTTAATTGAATCCTGCTGAGCTGTAACACCAGCACTCCGGAGGGGGTCAAGAAGGGAGGTCCAGCAGTATCCACTAATGATGAGTGTGGGAGGGCAGGGCGGATATACAGACGCGGAGGCTGAATATATTGACGAACAGGGGTTTCTTTATTGTCAGTTGACACAGATTTAGGTTTCACTCCAGGGTCAGAAGTCTCTTCCTCTACTGGGGTCTTCTCGCTTCCCGAGGGGTTGGGTGAAGATGCCAGCGTTGGTCTTCCCTCTTCGGTTGGGAGACGAGATTGTTGGGGAGTTGATGCGTCCGTGGCGTAGGTTTCACCCGGAGGCTCACCAAGAGGAGAGAAAAATGGAACCTGTCAGTTTTCTGGGCCAACAGTCTAAAACCGACACCTACACCCGGTAGTGCTCATAAGGTAATGAAAGGATGGTGACAGGGTATAAAGATAAGGCGGAATGGTGACGGGGTATAAGGATAAGGCGGAATGGTGACCGGGTATAAAGATAAGGCGGCAGCACAAAGGCATAAAACCACAAGAAAGAAAGAATTCCCGGAAACTGTGTGAGTCTTAAAGAAGATTGGGTGCGGCTAAGCACAGAGTGGAATAGCAAAGTAAATTCTACAAGGTGTCTAGTAGCAGGGCGTTCAATTGCGGGCTTCAATACACTTCTATTGGATTCTCCCAATTACACTCCTCTCCCCCCCCCCCCCTCTACCCTCAAAAGGTCTATTCCTCCCACCTCCCTCAACAGTACCCCAGGTGTAGTGTCACTCACTGGCCCCGCCGCAACTCTCCGGAGTCACGGCTTGCTCTCCAGCCTCCTCCAGGGGATACCACCACTCCTCTGTCCAGGGTTCTTCGGTCTCCCCCGCTTCCTCGCTGCTCGGAACGCTGTCCTTGCTCCCGGCGTTCTGCTCCGACTCCCGGCTCCAAAACTCGGCGTCCTTCTCCACGCGATGATCCTCTTCCGTCCTCCGCTCCGCCTTCCCGCTGGTCCACGACGCTTCTTCCTGGGTCGCGCCTGTTTTTACTGGTGCCTCGCGTCTTCTTCCGGGTTCAGCTCCTCCCTCTGTCTCCGGACTCCGCTGCAGAGAAACAGGAGAGGTGGGTGTCTTTTTTCGTTCTCCCAGCTGTTTTTGGTTTTGCCTTCGTCCTGTACCTGTGGGGCATTCTGGGCGGTCTAGTTCGGGGATAAGGTGTCTCTCGAGGGGTCCTCTCTCACAATGAGTTACGCTAAAGCCAGTGAGGGAATGGGCAGAGAGCCCTGAGTAGCCACAAGCAGCACCCACCACTAGATGAGCTGCCTCCGCAACCACTGCCTTCAGTGGCGGCTGGCAAGTACGGTGATTGGATAGGCGGACAAATGGGTGGGTGCATAAAATAAATACATAACAGAAATCAAATGAATGCATAAATTAGATGAATAAAAAGTTACTTATTGTGCTTGTAGCAGACACATCCTCCTCGTCGACACAGGAACTCTATGTCAGGGTTTACTTGTTAAAGAAGACAGCCCCAGATACACTAAGGGCCACCCTTGGACCACAAATGCAGGCAGGAGTGAATGTGTTTGCGCATTGAGTTGGAGGGCTTTGCTACCTCCGAATGTCTCCCCAAGGAAGTCTTGGGGCCAAACAGTATCCTCCCCTATTATGACTTCCTGTGCATCCTGTCTAGCTCAGTTTGGATATCGCTAGGTTAGGTAAAATGGTATAAAGCCATTGGGATGGTCTCGTAATGGGTCAGATTACTACTACTCTGTGGGGTTCTACCTTGTTGGGTTTAATTTGATTTATTCTTCCCCCGAACAAATTTGTATTTGTGCAAACATTCACATATGGCCTATGCTGCCACAATTCATGGTATACCACTTTATCTGTAATGTCAACATCAATACTTTCTAAAACAAAAAAGGAAGAAAAGGAAAGAAAATATAACTTAACGTCCATAATACAGCATATTGTGCTATGCCCTCGCTATGTTCCCCAGCATTTGCCCTCCCGCACCACAGTGTCTCAAATGCTGTTAAATCATATGGTAGTACATTCACCATCCTCACTATTGTTTCGCATTCTCTATAAGTATTGTGATTGGAGCAGGAGGCTCTAAATGAAAGCCTCAGTAGTCTGCCCAGCTCTGCCAGATTTTAGGGTGTTTGTGTCGGCATCCCCTGGCTTTAAATATAGGCACTTCCTTGCCCATGCAAAAATCCACACCCTTTTTTCAAACTTCCAACAAAGGAGGGGAAGTAGCTATCCACAATCTAGCGATATCTCGTTTCACCAGTGTGAGGTCCAAAAACAGTAGGTGGCACTCATACCTACTGTCCCCAATCTCTTCTGCGAAGTGTAGTAGGGCCAATCTCTGTGACCTAGGGAGATCCAAGCCCAAAACTTTGGAAAGGCACGTCATGACCCCCTCCAAAACCGAGTGAGTGCATCAACTGCCAAATTGTATGTAGAAAGGTGCAGTTGCTATTACCACAACGTAACCATGTAGGGGATGCTAATCGGACCCTCCAAGATTTCGCGGTTTGCAGCGAAATCGGCACTTTTGTAGAAATCGCAGCATTTTTACAAAAGCCGCTATATCCTGGGGGGTCTGCTAAATTGCCAATTAAGCGAGCGCATTCACAGACAGTTTGTGACGCAAAGCGCCTCAGCAAATCTGCTCTGGGGAGAAGAGTTCAGAAAGTTAGCATTTACAATACACATACACGCCAAAGGGTTCTTGTACTCCAGCCATTCCCTCGGTATCAGGAGCAGGGAGAAGGCCTCGAGGCGCATTAGGCGTGTCAGCAGGACAGGGCACGCCTGGGTCATATTTACATTGGCAAATCTGCAGGTGAAAATAACCCACTTAAAAAGCAGTACCCGGGTTTATCGCTTACTGGTAGAACTGGCTTGTGCTTGTAAAAAAAAAGTCTTGTGTCCGTAATTCAGGATAATCTGTGGAGCTAATGTGTTTCCAAAGGCTTAGCGAATATACTTGATTGGGGATGGGGGGGGGGGGGGCATTTTTAAGTGGCTGAGCTCAGGTCGCTCGTGTGTGCTTCTGGCATCATTGGGCTGTTTCAGGTTATGGTCTTTGTCATAGATCCTGTTGGGGACATTACCACTTTATCAGTTGTTGAATTGCACTTTCCACATAAGTAGCACCACTCTGTCTGGAAGTGGTATTTCCCAGTGACCTCTAAACAATGCTACGGCGGCTCTTTACAATGCCCTTTGCAGATTTCAATGGTGTTGTGATGAACAGAGGTTGTTTCTCGCAGTTTCTGGGTTTATAGCTCAGGTAGCAGGTTAAATGTATTTCACACTGGTCGCTGCTTCGGTGAGGCTGTCGATAGATCACTTCTTTTTTAACCCGTTCACTTCCCTCTAATACATTCGATTTATTCAGCTTCAGATCTTATTTCTCTCACAGAAGCAAAGCTATCGGCCGCCAACGCTCATTCTCTTTTCTTGTTTATTAGGAGTCACACCTCTCCGTTTTTTTTGTTTTGTGATTTGTAAGGTGAATATGCTATGCATTTTAGTTATTCGGCGAGAGAGGATTTGCATGCAGTCTGATGGTCACGAGTGTCATTTCACTATCTATGTTCAGTGCCACGTAAACTATGGGACTGTATTTACTCTACCAGGTTCTCTTGTTAAGTACTAGAGTACTTTCTCAGATGTGTTTCAGTCCTGGCTCTGAACACAGCTTATATTTTAATACTAGCAGAGGCACACCAACATATTGTATTATAACTGCCTTTATATAGTGCTTAACACCTCTGACGAGGCGTTGAAGCGCTTTGCAGTGAGTAGCACGCTACTCCAGACCCAATGTTAGTGGTTAATCAACTGGTTAGGGGGATTAGTCTAACGGTCTCGAAGAGACCTTTCATGCTTTTTATCCAGGGACCTTGTAGTGGATTAAACAGTAGTAGACAGCTGTGGGCATTAATGGAGGATATCTATTAATAATGACCTCTGCGGATCAATCACTTGGGTTCTTCTGAAGTGAGTTAAGAGGAAATAACAAACTAACACAAATGTATAATGCAAATGACAACAGCAACTTTCGTCCTCTCTGGAAGAGCCAATAAACAGACCCTCCAGGATTTCGCGATTTCAGATGAAGAATTGCAATTCCAAGGGATAACAGCCTTCACCTGTGGGCTGCTTCCTCTATTCCACATTCCAGGTTGCCTATTCAAAGTGGAATACTCTGCTAAAACAGTTTCCATTGATTTAAGGCTGAAAATGAATGATTATGAGTAAAATAATGTGCAGCAAAAATGCCGCTAAATTTCCATATTTGTGCCGCTAAATTTCCATATTTGTGCAGCTAAATTTGCGAATCCATGCCGCTATATCCTGGGGGGGGGTTTGGCTAATAGGCCAGCCCTCCAAGCTTATGGCTGGTAAAGTATACCCGATGTAGGTATTTAAACTGAATGAGACGCAGTCGCGAGTCGATGGCTTCGCCACTAGGGGAATCCAGAGCCTGAGCCCAGTCGTCATCCTCAAATGGGCCCAGGTCTTCTTGCCAGGACTCTTGGAGAGTGTCCAGCGTGGTAGAACTATTAGTGACAAGAGACTGGTAGATCCTAGTAATTTTATGGTCATCCAGGTCTCCCATAAATACTTTGGCCTCAATAGGGTTACATTCTGGGAGGGGCCCGAGTTTTGCAATAAATGGGGATGGGTTATGCTGGAATTGGAGATATTTATAAAGCAGAGTGCGTGGCATATTGTATTCTCTCTGGAGCTCTTGAAAAGATTTGAGAGACTCAACACGCATGACCACCCCCACCATAGATATACCGATATCATTGCATTTTGTTGTTGGGTTCGATTTTGGCCCTGATTCTGCATAGCTATAAGTGGAGAAGGCGTTTTGCTCTTTCAGGGGCTACCTCTTGGGACAAGTAAAGTCAGTCTGCGCTTACTGCATGCGGAAAACTGATCCAGCGGCTCACCGGCAAAAGGTACTCCAATATCATATACTCACCTGGGCTCATAAACACACTCGGACAACCTGGTAATAAACCGCTGGAGTCAAAGTTTATGATTTGCTCTAATTTCAAGATTAGTCACCTCTTATTCTCAAGTAATCTTTCACTGATCAAAAAGTTCTTTCCTTTGGTAAATGGACCATTAGTTGAACTAGTTGGTGGTGAAATGACATGAATTAGTCTTCTTAATTTTATAAATGACCACAGACTCGGGAAGTATTTAAAATCTTTATCTAAATTAATTTCATGTGAACCACTTACAAAGTACAGTACAGTCTCCGTCACTCATAGGAAAGAAGATTCTATTAATCAATAATCAAACACATACTTTATATCTTGCAATGACTTATGCTCAGGAATGAGAGGATAGAGAGAAAAGTACATCTGCACAGTCACAGAAATAATAGTTACCTAGGATGGTGTGAAAACCAACCCCCTGGCCACGGAGCTGGGAAGGGTCCACCGGGAAAGTTCAGGCGACAAAGGCTTCAGGACAGGATAGATGACCTCTCTAACACCGACACATGCGTAGCACCCCTCTCTGACACTCTTTTTCTCCTTGAGATTCTTCTGCGATCTTCTTATTAAGTAATTAATTTCGGATAGATGGTTCTGCATTCTGTTCTTCATCAGCATCTCTCGTCACTCCGACAACATCCCGAGCTCTTCAGCATTCAGCAAATCTCCGACTTTCTAACTAACTATGACTACCTCAGTTATACTCTTTGGTATTCGTGTACCACCCATTAATGTTTCAATATCGTAAAAATACTAACTCTGATTGGACAGGCTAGGGGGGAAGATCCTCAGACCATGCTTACTTTTCAATTTAGTCTATCAGTCTATTGTTCAAAGATCCAACCCCTTGAGGGGCGTGGCTTGCGACTGAGCAAGATGGCCTCAGCCTAGGAGAGCTCCGGGGCCCTCGAGATCCCCCGCCAAAATCCGACCAGTCATCCTGCCCTTTCTAAGTGCTTACTGCACAGATTCTCGCACCGGAATACGTTCGGACCAAGCGGCACTGACCGGCGATCTCCGCGACCCACATCCAGCTGAGATACGCCGTGAACAATTCAGCGGCCTGCTCGCCCAGCCGAAGCCGGGGACTCGAGTGGCTCCGGGACCCGACAGCCGGCACCGCTGTTGTTGGGCCCGCCCTCCCTGACTGCATCCGGACGATCCTGCCCACTGGAGGCGCTTCCTGGGCATATTCTCTTCCGGAACACGTCTGAACCAAGCGGCACTGGCCGGCGCTTTCCGCTATTCACCCTAGCCGAAGATAGGCCGTGAGGAGTGCAGAGGCCTACTCGTCCAGTCGAAGCCGGGGACTCGAGTAGCTCCGGGAGCCGGGACCTCTATCGATAGGCTCGCCCTCCCCTGCCCGCATCAAGACAGGACACGCAGCGGGACCTTGCCCACGGACCATCTGCACGGGCTGGTCCCCCTTCAACGCGGCAGGCAGCAAGAAGTGTTCTGCGGCCGATTCAGGGCCGACCGGGACTCGCCGCTCAACCGCCCACGGGGCCAGGATTAAGACACGGCCAACAGCGAATCCCGCGGCGACACGACTACTGACAGCGGCGCGACGGAGCAGCCTGTCACAGGGGCCAATATATCCAAGGCACTAACTGCGGCATCAGGGGACTGAAGGTAACCCCGAATATAACGTGGGCGGGGGAAAGTGGTCTGGATACCGGGTTCCAACATACACTCTATGGGCCCCCCCTCCAGAGGGGCACAAAGCAAGTGCTGACACAGGGGTCAGTACCCTACTGCTGAGCAAACAGTGAATATGGTACCCAGGGGGCGTGCACACGCAACCTCCCCAAGGCACAACCCCCCCTCCCGGCCCGGCGGGGACGAGGAACACTCACAAGCAACTAGTAGTGCCCATCGGGGAGCACCCAGAGAAGACGTAAGTTGACACCAGGCTTTGCCCCCGCGCAAGGACCACCATGAGTGGCAGAGGAGTAAGGGGGCACTCACAGGCCCCAAGATTGGACAAATATGCCTATAATAAAGATGGAGGCGACGCAGCGAAAGGGGTGGCATCGCAATCTTCCACACAATCAACACTCCCCCGGGGAGATCCTGGGGAAATCATTTTGAAAGTAATGCAGACCTCGATGGGCACAATATCCACAGATATCTCCTTCATGCGTGCTGATCTCGTCACGGTGACAGACCGCCTTGGGGAGGTGGAGAAAACGACGGCGGAACTTTCGGCGGGGACGGCGGATCTCCAGAACAGACTGCACAACTTGGAACAAGACAACACAATGCTTAAAGCAAAGCTGGACGACCAGGAAGGGAGATCCAGACGCAACAATGTACGCCTGGTTGGTGTACCAGAAACGACAGGGGACCCGGCCCTTGACCTCTTCGTAGAAGACCTCATACAAAATCAACTAAAGCCACGCGGCTTATCGAAATATTTCTCAGTAGAACAGGCCCACCGAGTTTCTGGCGGGAAGGCGCGACCGGGGAAACCGCCTCGACCCATCTTGGCGCGCATTTTCAATTTCCGCGACCGGGACGCCATCTTGCAAGCGGCACGAATAACCCCTCCGATCCGGATCAACAACTCTGAAGTCACCTTCTATCCGGACTATACTGTAGGGGTGGCACAACAACGGCGGAGCTATGTAGAAGTCAAGCAGGAGCTACGGAAAAGAGAACTCAAATACTCCATGATCTTCCCAGCGCGGCTCAGAGTGGAATCCGAGGGAAAGGCTTGGTTCTTCGAGTCTCCGGAGGAGGCGAGGGAATGGTTAGAGGGCTGGCGCCCGGCAAGAGGTCCGAAAAACAGAGGAGCGCCCGAGGGGCACTGAAGGAGAGCACCCAACGATTGCCAGAGGACCGCTGACAGGAACTGACTTGACCAATTGTCTGAATTTCCCAATTGGATCATCAGCAGAACAAGAGAATTTAAGTTCACTATCACGAGTGATCAAGAAAAGATTAACTTTCTAGATGTATATATACAACATGAGGATGGCAAATTGTGTGTGAATTTATATTCAAAGCCCACGGATCGTAATACCTTATTACACTTTACTAGCTGTCACCCACGGACTTTAAAAGAGAACTTGCCGTATGGCCAATTTCTCCGTGTCAGGAGAAATTGTAGCAGTAAAGAAAATTATTTCTATAATGCTGAAAAATTAAAAGACAAACTACTACACCGGGGGTACCCTAAGAAACTCGGTATACCCCAAGAGAGGCACTCATGACTCCTAAAACTAAGGAAAAGGACACTCCCTTAACGTGTGTATTGACTTTTGACCCGAGGGCGAATAAAGTAAAAAAGATTATCCAAAAAAATTGGAAATTGATTGAACAGCTAGGTATTCCCCAACCTTTGTTCGCCTTCAAAAAGGGTCAAAATATTCTAAACCAATTGGTGAGGGCAACAACTACCATCAAAACGTCACCTCCAATAGGGACTAGAGAACTTTTATGTTTGCCCCCAGTAATTGGGCATTTCAGATGTCAAAATTGCGCTGCATGTGAACTGACAAAAGATACTAAAGAGATTGTGATAAACGGGAGCACACATACACTAAAAGAGTTTTCTAATTGTAACTCAAAGAACTTAATCTATTGTATAAAATGCCCGTGTAACAAATTTTACATTGGACAGACTACCCAAGTTGTAAAATCTAGAATTTTACAACATAAATCAAGAATCAAATGTAAAACCTCGGGGGCCCCCCTGGTTAGCCATTTCCTGGTGCATAACCATTCAGAAAAAGACTTAGAATGGTCTGTGTTATGTAAAGTGACTAATACTAACAAAGGAGAGACTGAAATCAAGCTTAACCGTTTAGAGGCAAGGCTAATAGAGAAATACCAAACATCTAAAATTGGCCTTAATGACAGAGATGAGATATGGGCTTTACTACTGTGATTATATCCTGTCTAACTATATATCAATGGGCTTCTGAAGTGCTTGTCATGATATGCTGTGACTATGTTTTGAAATAAGAAACACAAATGTTTGAAAATATATTGGAATGAGACATGAATATAAGATTACTGGGTTATTTAGAATTGATGTTTTTAACTTGTAATTACCCACTTGTAAATACCTTTGATAGGTTATCAGAATGTAAGAGGCTGGCAGCATATATGGGCTATAAGGTTTCCTTAAGAGTCTATATTGAGATTTTGTTCACCAGTATGATTGATTAAAAATACTGGTCTTGTTTTGTTTTGGTTTGTTTAATTTCAGATGTTGAGATAAATTTAGGGTAAAGTGGCATGCTCCGTTTTTTAATATTGTTATGCTTATTTAATACGTTTCGTCATTCTATACATATGGGCGGTCGTATTTGCTCGCCGCTGGTATAAGGCCCGTTTAAATGATAAATCTCCTTGACCTAATAACAATCCTTTGTTACGAGTTACGCCGTGAGTCCTCTTTTTATGAACTTTATACATAATGGTTTTCCAAACATAGCGGTCTCCGCAGATAAGTCAGCCCACCTTCCTAGTGTCGTATGGGCGTCGTAATAGATATGCAGCGTTTTGATTGGTGAAACTTGAATAAGTCCGCCTTTTATTTCGAACCTGGAAGCCCTTTCAGAATCGGCGTTTCTGAGGGCGCAGAAGTAGTCAGAGAATTGGTCCCCTAATTTACGGATAAAGTGTTTCATTTGGGTGAGCCCGCTGTACCTTAATCTTAGTTCGGCGCTATAGTTACCTTTCTCTTAAGTATTGGGGCGAGTTTTAAACAAACATTTTGTCCATTGCAGGTAACAATGTATCTGCCCTACTTGAAACGTGAGAGTTGACCACTTTGAAATGGGTAAGAGTGTAATTTAACTTAAGATTATATTTTGATTCTTTCTTAGTTGTTTGACTTACTAAGCTACAGTAAGACAACTATTACTTGTTCACACAGGAGGTGGATACCTGATGGACCGAAGTTAATTTTCCCCATTAAAGGCCTTAATAGCTATAAAATGACCCCATTGTTTGGACAGATTTTTTAAAAAGAGGTTGATCTAAGGTACGTGGTTCGTTTATAAGAAGGCCTATGATGAGGAATTAGTCACGTTTTGAGTGACAAGGGCTATAAGAGTGTATTGTGATCTTTAGTTAATAAAATCTCTTGGAATTTTCTAGTGTTTAATATAATCCGATCACTTTTGGGTGTTAGATCTAATTAATTATGTGCTGCTATAACCTCGAGGGAATTAGATTGTAATTTAATTTTTTTAAAGAGTTTTTTTCTTCTCTGTTGAGTGGTGTGTGTACACATGATAATAGAAGGTAAGAAGGAGAATATACTAATAGTCCATTTTCATTTTAATCTATAGGAATAGATTGGTTGAATTGCCCAAAAGTCCTGAAGAGGCCTGAAGTAGAAAAAAGGCTGAAACGCGTCGACTGTATATGATAAGGCATCAACATAAGAAAATTGAGATAAAACACATGTCATTATATGATTTGGGAGCCTGATATATTTTAGAGGGAGAAAAAGAATTTACCCTTTGAGCTCCTATATACGTTTTTCGTTGATGACCATATAGAAAGGGAATGTTGTGATATAATTTCAAGTCAACGTCTTTCTATTTGAAATAATTGTGGGCTGTTTAGACCAGCATTATTGGTTATTTAATTGTCATTTGTGTTTATTGTATAAATTGTGTATATTTGGTTTGTATATATGTTTGAAAAAAATATGAGGTACTAAAAAGAAAAAGAAAAAAAAAGCTAAAAGAAATAATAAATAGCTTTAATATTTCTCCTACGAGTGATTTATGTAGCTTTAAAAATATATATAGGATAACAAGAGTCTTTGATTCAATTGAGATTTATTTCTTTATGACCATGATTCTATGTCAGGACCGGAGGCTTCAGATTATGCTTTTTACCTTCTTCGCTGATTTATTCACAAACTGACAGCAGCCAAAAAGCACATAACAACAGCCCTACCTTAACAAAGGATAAGGGCAAACAAAGAAAAAATGTCCATAAACCACAACTCCCATGAACAACATAGGGCAGTCCATAATGTAGTCCTTTCTCAGTATCCACTGTAGCTAGGTAGGACGTCCCCTTCATGACCACTCTCTCTTTCTTCGCTGCTTCGCAGCCAGTTAAGTGTTTTTTCCCTCTCTCCTCATTGGTTTCATGATTGGGGTTTGTTGGGATTTTACTGTGAGATTATTTGGTATATACATTATTGTGGGGTTGTTCTGACGCTCCGTTTTCGTTTACAGAGCCCATTCTGGTCGCGGGAACGTTTTTCGTTCCTACGCGACTTTGCCCGTTTTCGGCCGCCTCCGGCCGCTAGGGGGTGCTGGTACATCTCGTTCTCCTCGGCGCGTTTCCTGTCACGGTGCGCGCTGAGGAGAACGTTTGTTTGCCGAGCCTTTCCCCTGTCGCCTCACCCTGACGCTCCCTGGAGCCTGTATTGCCCCACATTTATTGCATTTACGCCCCGGTGGGGGTCTGTATGGCGGCTTGACCACGTTAACGCCTGCGAGCTGTCAAAGGCACTCTGACGATGCTTCCTGCTGCGAGTGAGCCTAGCGCGCGGGGAGGTGACGAGGGCCCGGTCTTTTAGAGAGGGCCTGCGCGCTAGAGGGGTGAGTGCCCCCTGATTCCCGGTTCCACTGGGCGCTTTTTATTGGCAGCTTCGTTTCTGCACCACAATCCACTGCTCTGGCTTTAGCCTGCAGCCCTGTCAGTTATTTGCTCCCGACAGAACCATTGTAAAATTGACCAGTTATTGCTTCTGGACAATCTTAATTCTTTAAGGCTTTGGTATTAGCGCTAGGCGCCTGACACTGATGGGGGACGAGTACTATGAGGAGGAGGAGTCGCAGGGCTACCTCAACGATGATGAATTCTACCAGGCTGTAGATAGTTCCATTTATAGATGCGTCACAGAGATTGTGGGGCCTATGGAGGAGCGCCTCTCTGCACGCATCATTCAGGAGTGTGAGAGGGTTACCCAGGCACATTTAGGGGTCCCTCCTAATCCTACGGCCCCAACGGGGAGTACTCCCCCGGCCCCTAAGAAACCATGTAGGGATGGGGTGTCGAGTGGGGCGCATGGTGTGGATAAAGACGCCTTTGAGAGGTTGCGCGATGCATTCCTCGCTAAGGCGATGGACCCCACCGTGGCGGCTCCATTGTCACCGGCTCCAACCTCCCCGCCGGACACCGACGACGAGGAAGGGTCGGAGCGTTCTTGGCGGCCTTCGGGCTCCGCCGTCGAACTCCCTCAGGACAGTTCGGGTATGCTTGACCCGGACGAGATCATGCATCCGAGGTCAGCGGCCTGGGCCCCTGGGGAGAAGGTGGCGAAGTTTGTCGCTGGCCGCCTCCGCAAACCCTTAGAAAAGGAGGCAAGGAGCTGTTTGCGTGGAGAGTGTCCCAGGCCTACGCTGGAGGGGAAGGTTGCCATGACCCCAGAGTTAGACCCAAAAATGGCCACCTTTTTAGCAAAATTTGTTAAGGACCCTAAGAAAGGCATTGACCGCTCCTGGCGGGCGTGCCAAGATAAGCTATTAGATGCCATCGGCCTCATAACGAAGATTCTGGACATGGCGGAGGAAGCCAAAGTGTCCGGGGCGGCCATCTCCCCTGAGGTCCTCTCTAACTGGGCGCAGAGAGTGGTGTTTTTTTTGGGGAACGCGAACTGCGCGCTGTCTACAGAACGCAGAAGATCCCTCCTGATCAAACTAGACCCTAAGTTGGGGGATCTGGCCTCTTCCGAGGCAGGGGCAGCGGCCCAGGGTGGCCTCTTTGGAGAGCCGTTTATCAGAGAACTAGGAAAGTTCGTTAATATCTTTTACGTCCCTAGATAGGGCCCAGTCAAACATCAAAAGAGTCTTCCACCAGCGTTTCTCCAGGGGGGCCGGTCGCGGAGGGGGGCGCGTGACCGGCCGTGGTGGTCAGCAAGCGACCAACAGGAACCAGGGCTCCGGGCGAGGGCAGTATAACTCCTCGCAAAATTACAACACATTCTACCCTACCAGGGGACAACGCTTCCGTGGCCGTGGTGGCTGCAAGAATGCGGCTGGAAACTCCTCCAACGGTGAGTGTAATCTCAGCGGACCAGGTCCGCGTGGGGGGACGACTGGCGCTGTTTCCAGAGGCCTGGGCCGCGATCACGACAGATGCCTGGGTTTTGCAGACTATCCGGGGTTTTCACGTGGAATTTTACGATCAGCCCCGGCAGACCAGGCCTCCTCATCCTATCGTGTTCTCTTGTACGGACGCACGACTAGTCGACGACGAAGTTTTCAGACCTGCTTCGCAAGGGCGCCATCTGCCTTTCCACTCAACACCCGGCGGGGTTTTTGAGCAATTTGTTCTTGGTGGACAAGGCAGATGGCGGAAAGCGGCCGGTGATCAACCTCAAGGAATTCAACGGTTGGTTGGTCTACCGGCACTTCAAGATGGAGGGTATCCATCTTTTGAGAGATGTGCTGCTTCCGCACGATTGGATGGTGCGCCTGGATCTCAAGGATGCATACCTTGTGGTTCCCATTCATCCCCCACACCGTCGCTTTCTACAGTTCCGGTGGAGGGGTCAGGTGTTCGAGTTTACCGCCCTTCCTTTCGGTCTTTCTTCGGCCCCTTGGTGTTTCACCAAGCTCCTTCGGCCGGCGGTGGAGGTTTTACGGAGCCAGGGTATCCGAATGATAGTCTATCTGGACGATATCCTGCTGATGGCTCAATGCCCCGAGCAGTTGGATCTTCAGCTGCGCCAAACAATATCCTTGCTCCAGGGTCTGGGGTTTGTGCTCAACAGCGAAAAGTCTGTCCTGGTTCCCTCCCAGTCGGTCGTGTTTCTCGGTTTTACCGTGGATTCGGTGCACTGCACCCTGAGCCTCCCCTCCAAGAAGCTAGGGAAGATCCGCCACATCCTCCGACAGACAATCTCACGATCACACACGTCTCTCCGTCAGATTGCCTGGGTGGTGGGTCTACTATCCTCCTCCAGGCAATCTTTCCGGGGCCCCTGCACTACCGAGCCCTTCAGCGCCTCAAAGCGCATCATCTCCGGCGAGGCCTGACGTACGATCAGGTGGTTCCCCTATCGGACGAGGTGAAGGAGGAGATGAACTGGTGGCTTACACATATGGAGGCCTGGAACGGCCGAGCAATCTTCGGTCCGGTCCCGGACTTGGTGATAGAGTCCGACGCCAGCCGTGCGGGCTGGGGAGCTCGCTGTGGGGAGTTTTCCACAGGCGGCGCCTGGTCATCCGAGGAGCAAGAACTCCATATCAACTGTCTGGAGCTGTTGGCTGGGTCCTTCGCGGTCCGCTGCTGGACCAAGGACACAGTCCGTTCTTGCGTCCTGCTCCGCATGGACAATATCTCGGCCGTGCGCTATGTAAACCATTTGGGTGGCCCTCGCTCCAAGGCGCTTTCGGACTTGGCGAAGGTCTTTTGGAATTACTGCCTGGCGCATCAGGTGTCGGTGACGGCAGAATACTTGCCGGGTCGGGACAATCCGGTAGCGGATTGGCATTCCCGATATCTGCGTGACTCCAGTCAGTGGAAACTCGATCCACAAGTGTTCAGATGGCTGGACGATACCTGGGGCCCATTCTCGGTGGACCTTTTTGCGTCCCGTCTAGACTTCCAGCTCCCACGTTTCTTCAGCTGGAGGCCGGACCCTCTAGCGGAGGCAACGGATGCCTTCCTCCAGGATTGGAGTCGGGAGAGGTCGTACGCTTTCCCTCCATTCTCAATGATTCTGAGAGCGGCGGCCCATCCGCGCCGCCAGCAGGCGGACGTGGTGATGGTGACTCCCTGGTGGAGGTCTCAAGTATGGTTTCCAGTTCTGCTGGAACTTTCTTGGGATTCTCCAATCCTACTCCCCCGGTTTCCACGGCTTCTTCTCAGCGTGGACGGGGCACTCCATCCCCTGCTCACTCAGAGCTCCTTTCACCTCATGGCGTGGAGGCTTTCGGGCGACGTTGGTCGCTCCCGGGCCTTTCGAGACCGGCTGAGGATTTCCTCTCGAAGGCCTGGGCAGGCAGCACGACAAAGCGTTATCGATCTGCCTGGAATAAGTGGTCCCGTTGGTGTCTACGACGAAACCTGGATCCCTTGGTCGCAGGAGTCGTTCCGGCGTTGAATTATTTTGCGGAATCCGCCACGGCCGGCCTGGCCTATCGTACTATTAATGCAATGAGGTCTGCGATCTCGGCAGGCCACCAGCCGGTGGCGGGGGCACCGCTAGGGGAACATACTTTTGTTTGTCGCCTCCTGCGGGGCATTCGACTTTCTTTGCCTCCGGAACCGCGTTATTCGGTTCTTTGGGATGTTAACCTGGTGCTTAACCTTTTTTTGTCATGGCCGCAGAATAAGTATTTGTCCTTGAAGGAACTTTCGGCAAAGTTGGCGATGCTCTTGTGTCTGGTTTCATGCAGGCGGGTCTCAGATCTATGCACCTTGGATGTCACGGCGAGAGTTTTTTCCCCGGAGGGGGTGGTCTTCACATTGGGGCGTCGCACGAAGTGTGCTTCACGGACGATTTCCAACCCATACTTCGTGGACACTCCCAAGCTGTGCGTGGTCCAGTGTTTGGAGGCTTATGAGGATTTAACCTTGGAACTTCGTCCTCCGGGCGAACGACAGTTGCTAATTGCGCTGCGAAAGCCGCACAAGGCTGTCTCTTCTCCCACCATCGCCAGATGGGTACGGTGGATCATGCAAGAAGCAGGCATTGACACGAAACAGTTCGGTGCTCACTCAGCTAGAGGGGCCATGGCCTCGAAGGCTTTCTCCTTAGGAGCCAGATTGGAAGATCTGATGAGAGCTGCGGATTGGTCTTCGGACTCTACCTTTAAAAGGTTTTACTTCAAACCGGTTGTCGATATTGCTCATTTGGTGGTGAGTAAGCTTTCAACTAGCATAATCTGAAGCCTCCGGTCCTGACATAGAATCGAAATTTGCCTAGCCGTGTAACGGTAAGTTTCAATTCTATTAAGGACACGGAGGCGAGGATTATCCCTCCCGATCCGCCTACGGAGATTTCCCTCCCGTACAGCAGTAAGTACTTAGGTTTTCCAGTTCGATGGTTATGACTTGACTGTTTGCATTTTGACTCTTTGGTCACTGACAAGTGTCCCTTTCACTGCTGACGCTGTGATCTTTGTTGCAGGTAATGATGGCGCCAAGCAGGACCAATAGTGGAATAGCGTACCTCGCGCGAAGAAAGAGGAAGTGGTCATGAAGGGGACGTCCTACCTAGCTACAGTGGATACTGAGAAAGGACTACATTATGGACTGCCCTATGTTGTTCATGGGAGTTGTGGTTTATGGACATTTTTTCTTTGTTTGCGCTTATCCTTTGTTAACCCCTTAATTGCTGCCGTCGGCCAACGGTCGTCACGGCCACTACCTCCCCAGTGCTGCGCACGACCGTTGGACGTCCAGTTCAGCACTGGATAATGGACAGCGCAGCACTGGGGAGGTTTGTTTACAAGCTCTAAAGGGGTTAAGGTAGGGCTGTTGTTATGTGCTTTTTGGCTGCTGTCAGTTTGTGAATAAATCAGCGAAGAAGGTAAAAAGCATAATCCTCGCCTCCGTGTCCTTAATAGAATTGAAACTTACCGTTACACGGCTAGGCAAATTTCGATTCTAGGTTAAGAAAGGACAATTGGTGGTGTCCTTTTGACAACTAAGTATTAAAAAAGGTCACCATAGGCATTGTTTTTGTTTAAGGAACTGACTTGAAGGCATCTACCTAGCCAGTGAGGACACCAAGGGACTGACCTATTCCTCATCGAAGTTCGCACTGGACGGACTAACTTTAATGAGGGGTGGGGAGCTAATTGATATCAATGTCGTTGATATGGACCGAGACTTTGAACGGTAATATTTTAATAATATGAGAAGACAGTGGGAGGTAGGAGCTACCGAACCTAGTATGCACTTAAGGGACTGACTCCGACTGGGGGACGGCGGATGGTCTGGGAGGTCTCATCCTCCCGATTTATGCAAGTTACAGGGGAATGTAAGCACTCTGCTCAGTTGCGGAGGTGGTCAGGTTTGGATCCACCGGGCAGGGAGGCAGGGAGGGGGGCGAGGGTTTTTTTCGTTTTGCATCGGGGGTGGGATGTGGGGAAGTTCGGGCTTTGAAAGTCCTTGTTGGTTATGTTATCAGTTGATTGCACTTCAAACTCTCCATGAATGCATAGCAATGTCACGATGGGATACACTTACGCGAACACAATCCAGGTCCAATACAAGGATTGCTACCCATGCACTTCTTATTTCCTGTACAGCTGTCGGCTACGGCAGCGATTATGGAACCTCCCTCACAAGCAAGTCTAGCGAGGGCTGCCCTTCATTTCGCATTGCTGCAGTGCAGGTACAACATTGTATATTCACACGTTACATGCATATTAAATGGCGAATGACGGAGCTGGAGAACACAGTTTCCAACCGGTCACAATAGAGTCTCCCCCCCTGAAAATCATCTCTTGGAATGTAAATGGACTAGGACACAAACTAAAAAGAGGTCTGGTTCTGCAGTACCTAAAACGGAGGACCCTGGCGGTGGCTTTACTCCAGGAGACACACTTAACGGGATCAGCCTGCAAAGCGCTGAATCGTTGGGGCTTTAAAATGGTTGCGCATGCAGAGTTCTCCTCGGGGTCACGCGGGGTCGGTATACTAATACACAAAAGCTACCCACTGATAATAAAAGACACTTGGACGGATGATCAGGGACGCTTCGCGGCCATAGCCTGTCAATGGGAGGGACTCAATTATAACATACTGTCGGTATACATTCCCCCGGCATTGCACCAGAGTGCATTCAGAGACCTCAGTAAATTCCTGCTCGGTCTCCCAGAAGGGGAACTCATTATAGGAGGAGATTTTAATGCGGTAATAGACACCTCCGTCAATCGCAATCCTCCCCGAGACCCTACTAGACCTAATCAGGCCTTTAAAGAATTTCTAGGTGCGATGGGACTGACAGACATATGGAGCCTTAAGCACCCCACAGAACTCCAATACACTTTCCACTCCGGTGCACACAACAGTCTTTCCCGCATAGACTACATGCTAACATTGGCGGTCCCACCCGAAAAAGTGACCTCGATAGAACACCTACCGAGAGGAATCTCGGATCACTCTCCGGTTCAACTCACTTACACGACCCACCTCCCCAGAAGACAGAGACTCTACCCTATTTATCCAGGTTATTTAAAAAATCACAAAATTGCGAAAGCATTAGCAACCGCCACCGACCACTATTTTGCAGAGAACCAGACATCAGTTAGTTCTCCCTCCGTCCTCTGGGAGGCATACAAAGCAGTCATTAGCGGGCAGACTATATCCACGATCACCAGGCATAAAAGGGAGCAAAGAGAAAACCTTGATTTATTGGAGGTTGCGGTGCAGAGAGCCGAAACGGCACATGCTTTGGCCCCGACCGCGGTAACCACCCACACCCTAACAATGGCATCCACAGAATATAAAACATACGCAGAGGACATGGTAAAAACTAGATACACTGACACTGTCCACAGAATATACGAATTAGGAGATAAAACGGGAAGAATGCTCGCGTGGTTAGAGCGGAGAGAAAAAGCAGACAGATGGATAGCCCAACTCACTCTAGCGGACGGCTCAACAACCACTGACCCCCGGCTAATAGTAGAAGAACTGGCAACCCATTATGAAAAGATATATACCCCACGGGGTACGATGACCGATGAGGATTGCGGGAGATTTTTAGATAACATACCACTGACCACACTCTCACCAGAAGATACGCAAGCGCTAGAAGAAGATATAGCACTGGAAGAGGTAGGGAAGGCGCTGGCGGCACTCCACACTGGCAAAGCACTGGGACCAAATGGCCTCCCAATAGAACTCTATAAAAGACTCTCGCAAAGTGTTACCCCTCATCTCCTTTCCATGTACGGTGAATGCCTGTCGCACGGCACACTCCCTAGAGACCAGAGATTGGCAACTATAGTGGCCATCCACAAACCTGGAAAACCTCCGGAACAGACATCCTCCTACCGTCCGATATCATTAATAAATGCAGAGGCCAAACTTTTAGCAAAATTACTAGCACTCCGGCTACAACCGCATCTCACAACCCTTGTACACCCAGACCAATCAGGCTTTATGCCGGAACGCAATACCTCTCTCAATTTAAGACGCCTTAATGGGGTGCTTCACCGCATTCCACAGCTGCAGGAAGACGCGGTCATCCTTGCCACAATGGCATTTGACCTGGTTGAGTGGCCTTTCCTATACGCAGTACTTCAAAAGATGGGGTTCGGTCCTAAATTCTGTGGCTGGATCAAGTTATTGTACACAGCACCTCTGGCCCAAGTTGTGGCTAATGGGCATATTTCGAGAGAGTTCGCACTGGGGCGTGGTACACGACAAGGGTGCCCGTTGTCTCCGCTCCTTTTCGCACTCATTTTAGAACCATTGGCGACGAAAATTCGGAACGAACCACTCATCCGCGGAATTACATGGGAGCAGGGTTGGGAAGACCCCATATCTCTATATGCCGATGACGTTTTGATCTATTTGATGTCCCCCACGGAGTCCTTACAGGCATTAATGGACATACTTGCTGCATATGGGGAGGTCTCGGGGTACACCATTAACTGGGCAAAATCACTACTATATGTATTACGAGGCCAACTACCGACACTACCCCCCAACTGCACGCTACAAACGGCGACTAGAGGGTTCAAATACTTGGGCATCTATGTCACCCCGGAACACTCCCTATTCATAGAGGAAAATCTAACGAAACCCCTCCAGAGACTCAAATCAGATGTCATACATTGGAGGACTCTCCCGCTGATGCTCTTGGGAAGGGCCGCTCTTTTCAAAATACTCTCACTCCCTAGATTCCTCTATGCGCTCCACAATACCCCATTCCTGGTCCCTCTTTCCTACTTCAGGGCTATTGACGCGGAAGTGTCCTCCTTGATGTGGGATGGGAAGCCAGCCCGGATAACCCAGACCAAATTAGTCCGCAGCTGGTATGATGGAGGCATAGCCTTACCGAATGTTAAACTTTATTATTGGGCGGCACAGCTGATGGTTGTTAACCAATGGTTGCACGCCCCACAACACGATCCTGCATACAGACTGGATAGAACTACACTTCCTGTGGAACACCTAATGAAGGCCCTCTATACGAACAAAAAACGACACACACTTACAGGCCCAACAGAACACACAATCAAAATTTGGCATATGGCACAGAGGGCCCTGGGCTGGGAGGGAGTGCTCACGTTGGCTACCCCCCTTTGGGACACAAGCCGCCTAGGTACTCTGGCTAACACCAAGGGCTTCAGGCAATGGGACCTCATCGGTATAACGAAAATAGGAGACCTGTGGATAAAGGAGGAGGTCATATCATTTGCTGCCCTACAAGAGAAATATGGGATGGCAGACACCGAACTATACAGATACATTCAAGTCCGACACGCGCTCCAGAGTGCAATCCCAACAGGCACTAAGCTAGCGGACTCATCTCCCCTTGAAGACAGACTACTTACTGACCATTTAGACAAAAGAGCTATCTCACAAACATATCGTAAACTTGTCAACAATCTCCCAGAACCTATGGTTGTTTTACGCAGTAAGTGGAAGGTTGAGCTGGGGGACATAGACGACACAGGTTGGATGGATTCGCTGGCATCGGCTAGAGAGGCGGCTATCCCATCATGGTAGAAATTAATACAACTCAAAGTGCTACATCGAGTATACTACTCTCGCACCCTACTCCATAAGTTGGGACGGGCACCGGACTCGCTCTGTCTACGAGGCTGTGGGATGGCGGGAACATTCTTTCACACCATATGGGAATGCCCTAAAATACAAACATACTGGGAACACATACTGGCGGAAATAGCACTGGTGGGGGAGGCAGATACCCAAGAGACACCCTCCGGGGTCCAGTTGGACATTTGGCCCCCCACAGACCTTAGCCTGGGACTCCAAACCTGGGCCACGCTCGGATTAGCCATCGCAAAGAGGAACATTGCGAAACATTGGGGTTCCGGAACAGTGCCCACACAGACACAATGGGGAAATGACATGGATGTAGCGATGATGGCGGAAAGGGCGGTCTATACACACAGGGGATGTCCCAAGAACTGGGCAAAAGTTTGGGAGAAATGGAATGAATCCCGGGGACACATTTGCGAACCGCCACAGCTGTCAACGGTCCACAAGCATAGTCCATGAGAACAAGACCTACTGTTTAAAGCATACCTAGAATGGTTTGTGCAGGGATACTAGGGGGAAGGAATGAGGCAGCTACAGTGCTCCATGTGTACTGCCAGAACAAGCTATGCGAGCTGCTTTTCGTACTTAGAGTTGTATAAGAAGATAAAATGTTTGGGCATGGAACCCAGATGGCACATTTGTATGACAGTGAGAGGATGTGATGGGAGGGGCGCCGGAAAAGTGATTCGTCATTTATGCAATGGACAGTATCTGATACTGCCTCATTCGGACAATGGAGAACTCCCTGATGTATTCCCTAAATGTTAATGGAGAGAACTGTTATGGGTTGATGACATGATTCATGGAAACTAATGTATAATTCTGAAGTACAAATGCAAAATAAAGATCCAACCCCTTAATTTTTCTCATAAATCTTTATTCCTACCCGTGTTGACATCATATTAGCAACAAATGTAACATTTTCCATGCATGTCCATTCATTCATTCTGAAGTCTGAGATTCTGGTTCCCAGGGTATGTCTCTTTTGCGTCCTTGGATGGCGTTCAAGTCTCGTCACTCCTCCGGCTCAATCTCACTAGACATGCGCGGAAGTCGGGGGTTTAACAGACTCTGGACTCATACGAAAGGCCCAAATATGCACTAATAAAAGAGTCCACAAAACAAATGTTACTTTAAAAAGTAAATGTTTTCACAGTATACCACCTATCTCTACTCTAACCACATTAATTATTAATGCTTTCCCCGCATTCGCATTAGTAAAATAGCTTCAGATAGTATTGGCAAAGCAGATGCCAAGCTTGTGAGCCTTCAAGCCGCCATCTTAACAGCATTTGCTCATGCGCAAAAAATTCCCTCCAAGTGACAGCTCATCATACTGCGTAGATGCAGCTGACGCATGCACAGTAAAGATTTGCCGTTAGCAGCCATTTTAGAATCTCACTCAAGTTACTTATTAATAAACACAGAGGCAAGATTCTCTGTCTTTTATGTTCAATGTGGTGCGTATTAGTTTTACAAGATACATAATTAATACACTATTAGAAGTTAAATGAGAGGATTGCTAACAAGCAAATCTCTTTTCTACGAGTCCTTGCTCCATCAATCCCCTCTCTGGTGGCATTTTTGAGTCATCACAAAAATCACCCATCCCAATCATATGCCAACTTTAACATGTCTCATATTCTTTCCATTTTTTGTTCTTGTTTTCATCTTTATTCTTCAAATTGTTCATTCTTTCATATAATGTTCCCTTCATTTCTTCTAACTGTATCTCTTAATACTTTCTTTTCTTTCCCTTTCCATTTACTTCATATCTTCTTCTCAATTTATTTATGCAATGCTTACACCATATTGCTATTGTTAAAACTATTATTGTTATATCAACTAATGAAAAAATTACTTGACCTATAGTATCTTTCACAAGATTAGTAAACCAATTCCCTATTGAGGAAATGCTCTTTGTTAGCCTTTCCCATACATTGTCAGCCTCCAGTGGTTTAAATTTCTCTTAAAGTTTTGTAATATTACTAATATATCGACCAATTTCTTTACTTTTATCAGGTATGTAAGTGCAACAATGTTGCACTTTCAAAATTTTACAGACTCTGCTTTTTTTGCCAATAATATATCAAGCTTAAGTCGATTCTGCAAAACCATAGATCTAATTGCAACCATTTCTGTATTAATCATCAAGAAACCTCCAGTAGTATCAGTCGAAAGACGATCAACTACTGTTGACAGTTGACAGATTCTATGTGAATTTAGTACGACTCCCACTGAAGGCATCAATGCACTAAATATATCACCTATTATTTCGGAAAAACGAGCTCTCTTTCTTCGTGTTAGTTTATTGGTGTTTTCATTGCTTCCAGTGATTTTCTTTACATGATATATCTTCGGAAATACTATTCCAAAGTAGCAACTCCCATACCACTGTGCAGGCAGCTTATAATAAGCCTTATTCCCACAAACGTAGTAAACTCCAGGAAATACTGGATCTGTTCCCCCTTTTAGTCCCCAACCTCCCAAAATCAGGAAATTATGTTCACATTCACTGGAACCAATCAATACATTGTTGTAGGCTGTCTTTAATCTATGGATGCAGGTTTTCCCTGTCTTCAAAGTCTAGGGACATCGCAGCATGAGCTTTGCCAGCAGTATAAATTCCCTCTTTCTCAGCCCAGGGTGTTATATGGGTTTTCTGTTCAGCAGTTTTTCTGTCTCTTTTCTTCAACTAAATTCAAAAACACTTTCTTCTTTACGTAGTGAGCATGTTAGGTTAATTTTATGTGCCTTTACTATTTCTATTGACTTTATTGATAAGATGATAAGAAAAATTCACCCATAAACTGTGCATCTAGACTACTAAGCACTGGATTCATATTCTTTCGAATAGGAATTTCTGAAAATACTACATCTAGGTTTGAATAATAATATTGAAGTTTTCCTGTTCTATAAAATAAACTTGACAATATGCTACACAAAATACCATATGTTAAAGGCAAATGACAGTATGTGACTCCCTCTGAAGCTGGTAATTTCATACAAACATAACAATTACTCATTTCCATTGTGTCTACATACTGAAACAATAATTTTGTGAATACATTTAAAGAGGTATTATCTGACACTCTGTGATGTAAGTCTACCTCATCTGTTGCTTCTAATTCTACTCTATCTCCTCTTATAGTAGCTGTCTTTTCATTAGTGTCTGTGTCATTCTTCTTGTCTGTTATCATACGATAAGGTACTGCTATTGTTAAAAATAGCCAAACTAAGATCACTAATAAAATACTATATATGCAAGCCCTACAGCATTTCTTTATACAGCTTCGTTTTGGTCCTTCAGCAACTCTGTCTTTAACCATTTTGAGAAGATTCCTCTTCTTTTCTTTAGTTATGAATCAGAATTCTTTTGAACTTCATGGAGGCCTCACTTCCCCTTCGTCAATTTGTTCTGCAATTACTTCTTCATCTGTCTCTTCATTAAAGTCTAGATTCTCAAATTCTTCTAGTATCACATGGGTCCATTCAGGACCCTTAAAATTATTGTTCAAAACTTTCAGCCTTGAACTTCTTCTAATGTTTTTAGCAATTAACTGTTCAGACCGAGTTTGACTCATAACCTCATTCACTTGTTCTGGGTTTTCATTTAATTTTCTCAAATGATATTTTGGCCTTTTAACTCCACCTGGCCTATTATCACCTTTTCTGACCCGTTTAACTTGCAGTGCACTTTCACCTTCTGTGTCTTTCTCAAGAGCTCTTTTATTCTTGTTATGTTGTTGCACAATCTGATTTTTCCTTTTATCAGTATTGCTTTTTATCTGTCCTTGTTCAGGGCTTGTTATTGTGGCTTCTTCTGCCTGAACTTGTTTTTCTTCCTCTAACTGTGCCTGTCCGGTTATCCCTTCAGACTGTTCTTCTTCAATCCCCACTTGTTCTTCTTCTACTAACTGGTCCTGTTCAGGTCTTACTGCAATTGTTTTTTCTGCTGCTTGAACATGTTCTACTTTACCTGTCTGTCCCTGCTCATGTCTTTTGATTGACCTGCTTGCATGAGTATGTTCTTCTGTCCCTGTCTGGTCCTGCTCAGGGTCTAGAGTGGCTTTGTTTGCTTCTTCCTGAGCGTGTTCTTCTACACCTATCTGGTCCTCAATAGCTTCCTGTCTTTCTAATCTTGTTCTACTTCTTGTTTTAATAACCACCTCAGGTATGTCAACCACTGGTATATAGTCCTCCTGACTTGTGCTCGGTTGTTCTTTGTCAGCCTCTTCAAAATCTGTCACTCTAGATTCTTTGACTGTACAACCTTCAGCAGCCTCAACTGTCCTGGTCAGTTGTGGTCTCTTTTCAGCAGGAGCTGGAACCCTTTTCGTGTGACTGGCATGAATCCAATTGGGCAATCCTGCACACTTTGCTGCTGTAGTAGTGACCAGTATGACTTGCCGTGGATCATCCCACCTGGGTGCTAGGCATGTCTTTCTGGTGTGCTTCTTCACTACCACCCAGCCTCCAGGATTCAAATCATCTGCCTGAGCCGGCTGCCTGGCAACTGCGTCTTCTCCAACCTGGTGAGAGACAGAGCACACTAGGTCAGCCAAATTCTTTGCGAAAGTCCAATACCAGATCATCAGTTATATTCAGCAGTTTATGTCCTGGTATAAATGCTTGTCTCATTGCCCTTCCCATGAGAATCTCTTGGGGACTCAATACTGTGTTTCTGTCAGGAATACTTCTCAGTCCCATCAATACAAGAGGCAATGCATCTGGCCAACTCAGTGATGTGGAGGCACACACCTTTGCCTGTCTTGACTTGATTGTGCAATTCAATTGCTCGACCACTCCAGAAGCCTCTGGGCGGTATGCACAGTGCAGTTTTTGTTCAATTTTGAATGCTTCACTGATTAATCAAATTATTTCATTATTTAAATGATGTCCTCTATCTTATTCCAAAGTTACTGGAAAACCAAAACGTGGAATTAACTCTCAACAACAACTTGACAACTGTTATGCTGTAATTTCCCGTAGTGGGGTATGCCTCCACCCATCGTGAAAACAAACACACTATGACAAGGATGTACTTCATTCCCCTGCATGGTGTAATCGTATGACTGGTCCTTCTGCCTTTCCGATTTCCCCCCAACTGACCACTGTCTTCCTGCCTGGATTCATTTGTTGGCATACTAAACATCTCTGGCAAAGACTCTCTACGACTACCCTAAACCTTGGGTTACCAATCTTGTCTAAATAGTCTGATCATAGCGTCCCTGCCTACATGAGTGTCTCCATGATACATTCTTGCCATTTGAGATAGCAAGCAGTCTGGCATTACTGTTCTTCCATCAGGGCACACCCACACGTCATCTTCTGCCCTTCTTTCACAACCTGATTTTATCCAGTTTTCCTTTAAAGCTGAGAATAGCATAAGTTGGCAGCTCATTCCACTTGTTTCCATTTTCTTCTTTAATGACATTATTTCTTGCACAATATTGAGCAACCTGGTCAGCATATCGATTACCGGCCGCTACATAGTCATCTCCTGACTGGTGAGCAGCAGATTTGATCACTGCTACTTCCTTTGGCAATTGTATTGCTTCCAACAGTTCTTTTTCAAATTTCCCATTTCGAATAGGAGATCCTGAAAAAGTCAGAAATCCCCTCTGGATCCAAAGCTGGCCAAAGTCATGCACAACCCCGTAACCATATTGACTATCAGTAAATATGGTCACTTTCCAATTTGTCCTAATTTTGCATGCTTTATTCAAAACTATCAATTCAGCTACTTGTGCAGACTTGACTCATTGGTAAACAGGATGCTTCAATTATCCCAGATATTTTGCAAACAGCATAAGCTGCACTTAATCTTCCACTTGCAAGCCTTGTGCAAGAACCATCAACAGATAGTTCATGGTCTGGCTCTTTCAGAGGCTCTACCTTGTCGGGCGTGGCTTAGTACACATTTCAGTCACATCTAAGCAATCGTGTTCTACGTCATCTTTCACTTCTTCGCAACATGAGTGTGGCAAAAGATTAACAGGGTTCACCATGGTACACCTAATCACTGTTACATTTTTTGGTCCCAGAATTATTCTTTCATACTTAGTCATCCGACTAGGAGTAAGACGCTGTGTCCAAGTTCTTGTTAAAAGAATCTCGACAAAATGTGGAACATAAACTTTCACTGGATGTCCCATCACAATTGACTCACTTTGTTCTAGGCTCATACAGGTAGCAGCTACTGCTTTTAAGCAGCCAGGTAATGCTGAAGCCACAGGATCCAAAGTAGCAGAAAGATATGCGACTGGACGTCGGCTTAATCCATGTCTTTGTGTTAGAACTGAGAGTTGACAACCTTCTCTTTCACAACAGAACAGTGCAAATTCCTTCGAATAATCAGGCATACCTAGTGCAGGGGCCTCACATAAACAATTTCGCAATTTTACAAATGCTTTCACACTTTCATCATCCCAAACTATTGGATCTTTCATTCTTTTCCGTATCATCCGGATCAAAGGTTTCGCTAGTAAGGAAAAACCTACAATCTATTGTCGACAATACCCCACCACTCCCAGAAACATTCTGATTTCTCTTTGTGTCTGTGGTAACTGCATTTGCTTGATTATTTTTATTCTATCAGTGGTCACTTTCCTCACTCCTCTTTTTATTTGGTGACCCAAGCATATGACTGCTGTTCGGCAAAATTGTAATTTTTCTGGAGACACTTTGTGTGCTCCCTCAGCCAAATGATTCAGTAAGGCAATGGAATCAGTAACACAATCATCTCTGGATTTCGATGCCACCAGTAAGTCATCAATGTATTGCACTAAAACTGAATCTCTGGGCATAACTACCTTCTCTAAACACTATTTCAGTATTTGATTAAAAATTGAGGGACTTTCTGTATACCCTTGAGGAACTCTGTTCCATGCCAAGCTATGATCTTCAAACTTGAATGAAAAAAGATACTGGATGTAACGGAATTTAGAAAAAGGCTTGGCATAAATCAATTACTGTAAACCAGCCTGCATTCCAAGGAATCTAATAAAGAATCACTGCTGGTTTTGGCACTACAGGACAAGGCACTACTATTTTATAATTTGTATTTAAATTCTGCACTATCCTGTACTTTCCACTTGGCTTTTTGAGTACTATTATAGGTGAATTAGAAGGACTACTCATTATTTCTTTAAAAATGCCCTGTTTAATCATACACTCAATTTCTGAAGCCACTCCTGCTCTCACTTCTGGACTCATTTTGTATTGTCTGGTGTTGGGATAAACTGCACCTTCTTTCACTGTCACTTTTACTGGGTCTACGTTTGCCATTAGCCCTATTTCCTTTCCTGTGAAATCCCATGCTTCTGGATTCACAGTTGTTTTCAGCTCTTCTGGTAAGTCATCTCTTGTCATTAAAGAATACATTTCATCTATTTCTGTGCCTTGTTTAGCTAACTTTATCTTATATACCATATCTTCATCAGGGGTTTGAAGAGCGACACCATCCGGTGTGCAATAAATGGTACAATTCATTTTGCACAGTAAATCTCTTCCCAATAAATTCACTGGACTATAATCGCAGACTACGAATCTATGAATGTCTTTAAAATTTCCATTATGCACCTCCATAGATTCTGTGATTGGGGTTCTAATCTGTTGATTTGAAACTCCTACTACTTGTATTGCTTCTGCAGAGAGGGGCAGGTTTGGGATGTCTGCTGTTCTCACAGTAGAACGAATAGTACCAGTATCCAACAGAAAACAGATATCATTGCCTTCCACTTTCCCATCAATAAATGGACCTGACTGATACACCGGCAAGGATGCGCCAAGTATACACTCCTCTTCCTTCCCCTCCCCAGGCACTGTGTTAAATGTGAAATCTGATTCACTCGTTTTTTGATTAAGCTATGCCTCATCCATTTTTCACCCCTGCCATGCTTCCAGCCCGGCTCTATCCTTGACACCGCATCTGTGTAAACCTGAGTAAAGATTCTAGATTGGGCCATTGTAGGCTGTGTATACAGGCAGAGTCAGCGCAAAAGAACAGCTGGCGTCTGCTCGAGGTTTTTAAGACAATGGTTAATCCTCAAGTAAAGTTTATTCAGACAGCATATCTTGTTGTTCAGCCTTAGGAAGTAGCAATTGCACAAGACATTGAGGCTGTTGATTCTTGTTGTTACCTCATTTGTGTGTTTTCCCAAAGCTCTATTTGCCTCTAGGCGCCCCTTGTTTGTGATCTTTTGCTATAAAATCCCATGTAACCCATCGTTCAGTGTGCTTCTCCTAGAGTATCGCTATGGTGCTTGTGGGATGGGCCCCCATTCATGAATGCTAAATAAATGATCCTTGGTTTGTACTTCACTCCAGTTTCGATTCCTCCTTACTTGTTAAGAACCCGTGGACTACATGGGTGACCCTGCACCAGTGGGTTATTAATAATCCACTTCCACAAATTGGTGCCCAACCTGTGGGGCCCATCAAAGGCTTGCAGTCGGACCAGGGGAGGAGATCGTGTCCTTTCTCCGTAGCCAGGATGTCGCGGTGATCTGCCAATGCAGGTGGGCTCATTAGGTCTTGCAACAACTTCCGACAGTGTGTTGCATGGACCCAGTTCTTCCGATTCCTCACTCGAACTGCCGTCCTGGTAGCCAGGAGCACTTGCTCAGGGCCTTGCCATCCCAGAGGGAGCTGGTCCTCTGGAAGTACCTTCTCACGACAAAGTCACCAGAGCGCAAGCAGTGGCCCTCACCTTGCGATCTGTCTGGAAGAGTCTCCCAAACCTGTTGATAAATAGAAGACAAACTGTCAGTTAACTGGGAAAAAGAATCATTCATCAATACATAGGGTACATCATGTATAAAGCATGGCTTAGGAATCCCCCAAATATTGATTGGCCTCCCAAAAACCACTTCATACGGTGTGAGGCCAGATCGTGTATGTGGTACCGATCTAATGGATAGCAATGCTAAGGGCAATGCATCAGGCTATTTCAAAGATGTGGAATCCTGTATTTTAGCCAGTTTTAATTTAAGGGTAGAGTTGTAACGTTCCACTAGTCCTGCTGGTGTGGGTGAAAAGCAGCATGAAACTTCTGCTTAATTCCCAACCCTTTCATGAGATACTCAACAACTTGCCCAATAAAATGGGGTCGTTGTCACTCCACAAAACTCGACAAATTCCAAATCTGGGGGAAAACTCCTTTAGGAGCACCTTTGCTGTAGCAAGAGCTGTATTATCCTTTGTGGTGTATGCCTCCACTCATTTACTAAATGCACAAACCACTACCAAGACATACTTTAGGTTGTTACAACGCTCAAGCTGGATGTAGTCCATTTGCAGGACCTCAAAAGGTGCAGTAGGTATTGCAAACCCTCCTGTTGGAGTTTGTGTTCCCTTTCCAGGATTATACTGGAGACCGATCAGACAGGACTGGACCATTTTCTTAGCTGTACAGACAATCTCTGGATGATCCCAAACTTGCATAAGTTGCTTTGCTATTGAGGATGCTCCAACATGTGCCGGCTTGACGTTTGGAAGGGCTCTGCCCCCCATCCTTTTCCTACCTTAAGAAGGAATACGACCTCCACGATTCACACCACTATCACTACCTATGCCTTACACACGCCATTCGTTCCCACACGGGTAAAGACTCTTCTATCCCAGAGTATTCCCCTCTGGAAGATGGGCTATTAGATCCCATACTAGAGAATCCCACATCCACCATTTACCAAAAACTCATAAATAATATGCCTGACCCATTGGTGAAACTCAGAGAGACATGGACCCAAGACATAGGTACCCTTGAAGACGATGATTGGCAAGATGCCATACAGAGGCCGCGCGAGATAGCAATCTATCCTCGGTTCAGATTGGTCCAATTGAAAATACTCCACCGTATATATTACCCTCGCACACACCTATACGAATGGGGCAGGAGTCCACCGGACTTTTGCGTGAGGGGTTGTCAGAGGGCAGGTACCTTCTATCACATACTATAGGAGTGCCCCGCAATAGTACCTTTCTGCACCAAAGTGGCTGACACGATGTCTGTGGTTGTGGGTGAATCTGTTCCGCTGGAGCCAAGGTGGTTGTTGTTTATGATTAAGGGAGACGCAGATTGGTTAATACACATAGAACTCTGGTTGGCATTAGCGGCAGGGGTAGCAAAAAGAAACACCGCCAGGGAATGGGGCTGAAGACGCCCCCGTCATGGGAACATTGGAGGAGGGACCTAGGTTGGTGCCAAAGAGCCGTGGACACCATATATAAGAGCAGGGGATGTACGAAGAAATGGAAAAAGATTTGGGGGCCATAGTGAAACTAAAGGGATGAGGGAGGGGTGTCCGAGGAGTAACCATGCAATTGTTTACTCCACTTGTGTACTGCTGTGCTATTTTTGCCATTCACCACAATGTTGTCTTCTAATCTGCTTATTGATCATTGATTATTGTGATTTGGTACTGCGAGCTATGTTAAGTAAAAAGAATTTTAAAAAAACATGTGCCATGTGAATCATAGGATGTACATAGACTATGGGTAACTTCCATTTTGTCATGTCTTTATTCCTCCAACAGCCTTCATTGTCCAATGCTTCCTCCTTGGACCATTGGTCTAATTCGACAGAGGCAGATTGTTGCATGTCCAGCACTTCTTGCCTGGCATCATGCCATCGTTCAGCCTGTGATTTAACTACATACAAAGATGTAGTACTTTGTTGCATTGCAGTCTCACAAGCTGTATAGTCTGCAAAGGCATTGCCTGCTCCTATTTTATCAGTCACTTTCTTGTGTGCGCTACACTTAACAATTGCCACTTTCTTAGGATAGGTTAGGGTAGTAAGGAGATTATGTACTAATTCCCCATGCACTATTTGTGTCCCATGTGAAATGCGAAAGCCTCTTTCTTTCCAGAATTGGGCTAAGCTATGCACCATGCCAAAGGCGTATTGGCTATCAGTGTAAATATTAACAAGCAAATCTGTACTAAGCACACATGCGCTTGTTAGTGCTATCAACTCTGCAGGTTGAGCTGACTTCTGTGGGATATGATCTGTCTCAACTATTGTCTGAAGTGTTGTAATTGCATAAGGAGTAGATGTAGTACCATCGGGCAACTTCAGGCAAGACCCATCAACCCACAATCCCCCATCAACACTAGAAAGAGGTGTATCTTGTAGGTCAACATGCCCCTTTGTTTGTTCTTCAGTAAGGGATATACAGGCATGTAGCTCTTGTGACTGAGACTGAGTAACTGGGAATGGCAATAATGTAGCAGTCAAACATCTTTTCAGTGTGATATGAGGAGCCAAAAGTGTCAATTCATAGCCTGTCAAATGTTGTGTTTTCGTTTGGTTTAACAAAGCATCAACTGAATGGGCAATCTATGTGACAAGACTATTCCCTCACTCTGACGTATGGACACAGCCATCGCTGCCACAGCTCGAAAACACCTAGGCAACGCTCAATCAACTGGATCAAGGACAGCTGAGAAATATGCACAAGGACGTTGCTTATCACCGTATGTCTGTGTTAAAACAGATCGCAACCGTCCCTCTCGTGTACATAGAGTGTGAAGGCCTTAGTGTAGTCTGGAGTTCCTAATACTAGTGCAGAACAAAGAGCGTGACCTAACTGTTGAAAAGCATTCTGGCATTCAGTGGTCCATGGGAGAGGAATTGGAGTGTTTTTAGTCAAAAGGGCCAACACAGGTTTAACAATGTGAGAAAAACTAGGGATCCACTGCCTACAGAAAGAAGCACGGCCAATCAATGCATGAACATCCTTCTGAGTACGGGGCACAGGCGCGTCCAAAATAGTTTGAATACTATCTGGTGTGAATGCACGTCCCTCCTCAGACAGGAGGTGACCTAAGTAGGTAACCTGCTGTCTACATTATTGCAATTTCTTCTGAGAGACTTTGTGATGATGAGAGGCAAGGAATGATAATAAGGACAGTGTTCCTTCTTTACACTGTTCAGGGGTCTCAGCAGCCAACATATCATCGACATATTGAATAAGAGCCACCCCTTTTGGTACAGGAAAATAATCAAGTTGCCCTTTCAATGCCTGACTATAAATGCTAGGGCTCTCTGTATACCCTTGTGGAACTCTATAGAATCTGTATGATCTATTATTCAAAGTGAAGCCGAACAAATAACAGCTGTAAGGATGAATAGGTATTGAAAAAAATGCATTCTTTAAATCTATGACACTAAATGTAGTGGCAGTAGGAGGATCCATAGTAAGACGTTTTGTGATGTCAAAGACTACTGGGTATTGGGGCACTACGATTTTGTTAACTTCTCGCAAATCAATAATACATCTGTAAATTTTAGTGTCAGTGTCTTTCTTCAAAATAGGAAGAATAGGGCTATTACAAATGTTATAAGGGACTTCTTCCACAACCCCCACTCTGATCAAATCCTGAACAATGTGTATTAATGCTTCTTCGCCTTCCCGAGATATTTTATATTGGGGCAGTCGAGGCAATGAAGCACCTTTCTTCACTTGAATATGTACTGGTGGGATAACCATTTGAGTACTAGGTAAGGATGCCAGAGCGATAGCCTCTTTTATGGGACAAGACTTCTCAACCATTGGATAGTTATCATTTAAAATAACATGCGCACCTTCTGGGGAACAACGTATTTTAGCACGAAAATATTTGAGCATATCGATACCCACAATATTATACGGCGTGGTAGGGGAAAGCAAAAATGGACATTCTGCAGTGAATTTATCAAGACTAAATGCAAGTGGCTGTGGCAGTGGGCTAAGTGTACATATCCCATCGAATCCTATCGATGTTATCATTGCTCCAGACAGGGAAGCCCTAGGAACCAATTTTTTTAACAGAACACTACGAGTAGCTCCTGTATCAACTAGAAACTGATCAGTAGAACCCAAGACGTTTGCATCAACATAGGGACCTTTCTGATCTACTGGGACCTCAACCGTCTGTCAAAAGTATTAGATTAGTTTGGTCCATGTTAAACTGCCTCAAATCTGGTACGATTTCCTATTCCTCCCCTTTGCCCTGAATTCCCTGGGCGTCCTCTCATGCCTTACTCCCCCACTGAAATTGCTGACCTCGCAAAAAGGGGCACTCGGAACACTAATGTCGAATCTCTTTACAATAAGCACACTGATCAGAAGGCAAAGTTGCTCGAGAGAAAGGGGGTACACCCGGGGTATAAACTGCAGGTCTGCCTCTACCACTACCTTGAATGGTGGACCATATACTTGAGCCAACATAACTTTCATCTTTAAATCCTTAACCTTCTTATTCTCTTTGCCTTTTGCTTCCAATTCCTGACGCTCATAATACTGGGCCATAGCCAAAAGAGAGACTGGGGAAGACGTAGTCCATGAACTCTCGCTGGCCTTTAGGCAACTAGCTATTTCTGGCAACATGTTAGCGACAAATTTTTCGATGAACAGATGCTTACCCGTGTCATCTGTCAATGAATGCCCACTAAAATCATGGAAAGTCTCTTCAAATCGTGTAGAGAAATCAGAAACAAACTCATCCAGTTTCTGCTTACAAGACGCTAACGTTGTCCAATCTATTTTCTTAGGGGGTATGAGAGTTTTTAACTTAGAAATGACAGCCATGGAAAGATCTAATATCTCCTGTTGTGGTTTTTCGCATGTTCCCTGGCCGCATCTATTTCTTCTAAATACACCCAAGTATCACCATATGCTACATTATCATCTATTTTCCAAATTGTTCTCCGCATATTAGGGGGCAAAATAAGTCCAAAAAACATATCAATATCTGGCAGGGTCATAGTGCAGGAGCTAATAGCTCCTTCCACTTCTTCATAAAAAGTGGCCAGATTTTTCCACGGATCAGGCAAAGCAGCTTTAAGAGCCATAACATCTGCTCTACTCCAAGGGGTATAGACCCAATTATAAATAAAATATCGCTTTGCATCATCTGAAGTTTTATCGTCAATTGTGCTAGCACCCTTTGGGGGAACATACAGAGGTGCAGCTTCACTCATCGGTTTTATAGTAAGCACAGTATCACCAGGGTCATTGTCTGTCCCCAAAAATTATTCTTTTTGCACTGGGGCCTAAACTGTTTGTGCAGTTTGAACTTTACCAGCTGATTTTTGCTCCGGTTTTAAACGCTGTGTATCATGTCTTAATTTAACTACTTGACTAATTAGATCAGGTATATTTGAAAAAAGGAAAGTTCCATCATTTAATTGTTTATAATCAAAAAAGATAACCTTGGGCTCTAAGTTTTTGGAAACAATTCTAAACGTAAGTATTACCACCCAGGTAAACATCTCAGCAAAATATAACTGCTCTAAATCCTTCCACTGCTGAACCATTGCTACAAGATCTGGAGCAGAAGTAGTCCCATGAGTTTCTTTGCGAGCAGTGGATCTATTCTTGGCTTTTTCATCAACAGTCAAAGTAGAGCGAGTGTGCCACCCATCTTGCTTATCTGTGTCTTTCTTGTCTAATAAAGATGTTCTTCATCAGAAAGATCTTTCTCAGGCGCAGAGGGAAATATATACGGGGCGGAGGTCGATCTAATAAGATGGAATCATCCTGAGGTTTATTAAGTATGGGATAAATGGGGCGCCTAATAGGGTACTGGCCTGTTACCTCTAAACAACGCTCCCTTTCCTCTTTGTCTTTTATTTCCTTCATTTCCTTATTTTTCAATTCCAATGCTTTTTGAAATATCATTTTACGCTTCTCTTTTTCTGCTATAACTTCATCTTTCCTCACTCTCTCTTGCACTTCTTTCTCCCACATTTGTACACAATCAAACATATCTTGTTGACTCTTACGTTTAAACAAACACTGCTCTACATACTGAATCTTTTAAAGTCAAATGAACCATTCACAGGCCATCGTAAAACAGGATCCTTTTTCGTATATTTGTTCCACAGTGTACTATACATTATGGAAGAAATACCGTATTTAATGTACATATGCCTATTAGGTGTCCCCTCTGGAGGAGCCGGCTGACTTTAAATCCATTTTGGTACCTCCAAGACAGCAACACAGCTACAGAGTGTGCTGGGAATAGGCATGCTACCAGATTTGTGTAAAATATTACCTATCAAATATATTCAAAAGTAGAGAAAATCTCCACCTTACCTGCCTTTATTTTCTGCAAAAAATAAATCAAAAAACAAAAACAGAATTTTGGCTAAGCGAATCAAGAGTCCCGCTTCAGCGACCTTACCAAACAAAAGTCTCCTAACCTCCAACTGCCAATCTCTTGGTCGACTTAATGGTCACTGCAAATACTTGCGCCAAAGGAAACCTCAGTCAGGACCGGCCACCACTTGGAGGGTCAGATCAAGAAAACCGGAAAAATCACTTTGGTTGCAAAGACAAGAGTCTCCTCATGCAGGACGTCTCCTCAGCAACATTCCATTCTTCTGTCAAGACCACTCCTTTGGGAGGCCGCGTCTCCGATGAGGACACACGTTGGGCGCCAAATTGTGGAAATGTGCCTTTTTAAGAGGCACACCGGTGCAAGATTCACCCTTTTTTTGCCCACGGGTCCTTAGACCTACAAAATAGAGATTGACACTGAAGCTGGAATTCAAAGAAACAAGTTTATTTTCCATAAACTCTTAAAGACATGGCTTTTCTCTCAGTCGTACTAACTGCATTATCTGTCTTCTTACTCTCTATGTCTGTCTGTGCTCCTTGCGCCTTGATGCCCCTTGGGGTTTAGTATGCGCAATACAAGTTCCCCATTCATTCATTCATTATTCACTCTTCAGTGAGACCACGTCCATACAACACCCTCAAGTGTTCCAGGAGGTAGTGGCTTGAATACACAGACCATGGTGCTTATGTACTGAGTTTTCTGCACTGGTGAGCATGTGGATACAAATAGAAGGTACAGGCCTACACAGGAATCGTTACCAACAAACATGGGCAGATGGGAAATCACTTAGTCAGCAAAGTGGGAGGGGGAGCAGGAGTGCTTATGGCAGCACTAAGAAATTGACAGTTGAGTCTGAGACCAGGTGTTCTGGCAGCTACAAACTCTTAGCATGCATATTGCTTTTAGCTGAGTCAGGAAAGCAACTAAAATAGACAGTACAGGTAGGGAAAAAGACGAGCAGCAGAGGATGGGAGAATTGCATAGCTAACAAAATGTATGCCACACACACAGGATGGCTTCAGCTTATGCTAACAGAAATTATTTTTCACACATCCCTGACCCACCCCATCTCAGGCCACTGCACCCCCATCCCAGGCCACTGCACCTGAAATGACTGATGATCCCGTACTTCCTGTATCTGTCTCCACCCCTCGAATTTTTCGTTCTACTGTACCTTAGTTTCATCAGGACGCAATAAGGTTGATAGTACTGAAATGGTTAAGTGATTTAGAAATGGAAGTAGAAGAAATGATAGATCAGATATAGGAGTTTTCAGAGGGTGAACTTATTTGTCTGATAAATAAACTTTCTCATCAACTTATAGTTCATGAGATGACTACAGGGCAGAACGGTCCCGATGAAGTTAGAGCTATTAATCGACAGTGTCAGATAGGAGCCTTCCCGGTAAGTAGAATTAATAATGCTATAGAAGCAATAATTGGATATCGTAATTAACTCTCTTCCTCTCCTGGAATAAGACCTATGAGGGAAGCCGTGCCACAATTCATTCCTGGAAGAGGGAATGCTGATAATGATGACCCTAATGATCCCAATGCTAGAGCTAATTTTTTGTATAATTGGATATATATACCCCCTGGAAAAGGACCGATGTACTTACTTTAAAAGCCTCCTTACCAGACATACGGAAAAATCCTAGAGGATTTTATGATGATGTACAGGCAGCCATTGATTCTTGTGTCATGACCTTAGCTGATATTGATATGTTTTTTAGTATGATCCTGCCACCGGATATGTGCGACTTGCTCGGAAACAGGATCATGCTGCTGATTTAGGTGGAGACTGGGCTGCCATCATAGCAGCCGACAGGGATAGGAAACCCGGTCAGAAACCTAGTCAGCTCATACTGGATCTGCCTGGTAACATACTTACTTATATAAAAACGATGGTACCGGCAAGGAAAATAGATTGGGCAATTCTCACTGCTTGTAAACAGGGAGAGGCCGTCCCTGATTTCTTTACACGCTTTGAGGAAGTGTTCCACGATTTTAGTGGGCAAGACACTTCTACACTTACGAGTTCGCATTTGTTTGTAGATAGATTTGTAGGAAATTTACTTCTTGAGATATCTGTTCGCTTAAAGAATTCTGAGAGTACATGGGCTTCGGGAACCCTGAAAGCTATATTAGATATGGCTCAGTGTTATCAGAATCAAGTGACCACTGAGCAAGAACGGAAAGAAGGAAAACTAAAAGAATTGAAAACTAAGGTAACGAAGGTCCAGGCCTATGGCCCCAAGGTTGAGGTCATGGTCAAACCTATGGTCCGAATTTTAGGCAAGCACCTCCAGTAGGGCCACCACGTAGACAAACTCCACTAGAGCCGGATCAATGTGCTTATTGTAAGGAAAAAGGACATTGGTGTTCAGAATGTCCTGTTTTAGCTGCTAGTGGCAGAGGAAGGCGACAACTGTACGGTAGCCGGGGGACTCCAGTTCCCCGACAGCAGCTACAACAAGCTCAAGCTCCAGAGAAAAATAGGACTTAAAATTATTTTGTTCAACGGAATAATCAATATTCTATGGACGATTGGGAATCAGAAGAAACTATGGGAACACATTTTGCCTAGGACAGCGTAGGACAAGGAGGACCAGTTGAGATACCTGTAGACCAGTCAGGACCCTAGATAACAGCCACCATACTTAGACAGGATCTGAAATTTTTAGTGGATACAGGGGCGACACGCAGTGCGATATCTCAGAAACTGGTCCCTGGGACACCCTTGTCTGGCCAAGTGATCACATCAATAGGGTTTGATGGAACACTGTTAAATATTAGATTATGATGTGAACATTACCGGCGCCATCTTGTCCAACTTAGGCCTCTGCGAGCGCGTAAGCGGCAGCCATTTTAGACACTGGCCATTTTGTAACATTGCTGATCACCTACACGTCTCCCTGACCTCGCAATCATCCCCCACGCGCTGGCAGCCCCCAAGCACACATGCTAGAGTCATAAAGCATCCTCAGCGCGACCCTGCCCCGGAGTCACTTCCCGTGCCGAACCCACTTGCCCTTTCATCCCCTGCGCACGAACAGGCCCTTCGATAATCTCCTCCCCAGCACCTGACTGTTCGATCCGATCCCAGGCCATAACCAACCCCTGCGGATACAGTTTATTGCCCCCGTACAGTAAGATCTCGCCTCCCATCAAAAGGGGCTGGAATTAATCAATGCCACGACCCCATGGGATCCGACCGATTGCGTACATTTCAGCTCCTGCCGGAATGCCCAGCTGCGCGATAGCTATCACCTGCTGAGACCGGGGTGGGGGACAGTTACTGTTGATAGGTGTGGGAACGGGCCTGAAGCGGGGATTCCAAAGATGTCTTACAATGCATCAAAGTAATGCCAGGAATGTGTTACACTGCAATAAAACATTACAAATTTGTATAAAAGGCCAGGCCACAGAGATGCAGTTAGAGCACCTCGAGAAGACATCCTGCATGTCCTATCTGACGTGTTTTCCTCCGGAGAAATAAATCCGTTTCTTGCTGTCCAGTTATCCAACGCCTGCCTCTTTATTTGATAATTACGGAGTGAATTAGAGGCGACTAACGCCAAGCAGTGCTTGAGGATATCTAGGGAAAATCTGCTTATTCAACAGCACCAACTCCTAGCCCTGTGTCCCAAAAATTGCCTTTGCAGGTTGAAAATTTTATTGCCTCAGGCCCCTTTTTTACTTCCATCACACGCTCCTGATAATTTGATGGGACTTGATCTTCTGAAATATTTCAATGCTACTATACATTGTTCCCCATCTAGAGTACGTGTCATTTTTGAGCTGCTGCTGACACAGATGTGGGAAGAATGGACATTTCCCCAGTATACATACAGGTTCGGGAGGGTGCCTCCTTACCAAGGGTCCCGCAATATAAAATATCGAAAGAAAATGAAAATGCGCTAATATCTATCATTGACAATATGATATGTACAGGAGTTGTTGAGGAAGTTTCCTCTAAAGTATGCAATAGCCCCATTCTCCCCATCCTAAAACTGGGCGATGGAACAAGGGACAGGATTTACCAATTTGTGATTGATTTAAGAGAAGTAGACAAAAAATTAGTGATTCCTCAACATCCTGTCGTCTCTGATAGTACGACCTTGTTGACATTAATCCCACCTACAGCCACTGTATTTTTTGTTGTCGATCTCAAGAATGCTTTTTTCTCTATTCCTATACATGAGGATAGTAGATACTTGTTTGGCTTCTCATTAAGGGGCCGCTCATTTCGATTATGTAGAGCTCCACAAGGTTATACAGAAAGTCCGAGTATTTACAGTCAGGCACTTAAACAACAGTTGGATGAACTTCTTTTGCCACTAGGAGTTACCCTTGTGCAATAAGTCAATGACATTTTGCTTGCAGCAGATACTGTTGAGCATTTTAAAGAGGCCACTCTTTCCCTATTGCATCATCTTGCTACTAAGGGACATAAGGTCTCTAAGAAATAGTTGCAATATTGTCAATCTGAGGTCACTTATTTGGGTCACCTCTTGTCTAAGGAAGGCTGCACTCTGACTAAAGACAGAATTCCAACTATTCTAGTAATTCCCATCCCAAGTACTCAAAAAGAAGTCAGGGCACTTATTGGCATTACTTCTTATTGTAGACAGTGGATCCCCAACTTTTCCCTTATCATCAAACCTTTTTTGTCCCTTGTTACTAAAGACACTCCCTTTCCTCTACCATGGACATCTGAATGTCAAGAAGCATATCAGCAGCTTCCTGCATCCCTTTGTTCTGCTCCAGTGTTAGGCACTCCAGACTATGCTAAGCCTTTTATATTATATGTACACGAGAGAGAAGGATGTATATTGTCAGTTTTAACACAACCATATGGTAGTAAACATGGTCCATGTGTTTATTTTTTGGATGTATTGGACCCAGTGGCCAGAGGACTTCCAGGCTGTCTTAGAGCGGTTGCTGCCACAGCCATTTCTATACGACAATCTGAAGGGATAATGTTGAGTAACAAGCTTAGGGTTATGGTACCACATTCCGTAGATGCACTCCTTAATCAAACTAAGACACAACACCTGACTAGTGCTACACTGACAGGATACAAACTTTCGCTCTTGACACCTCATATCACACTCAAGGGATGTTTGACAATGAACCCAGCTACATTATTACCTTTGCCAGCTGAACAAACTCATGACTGCACGACTGTATTTTTCTGACAGAAGAGCAAACTAAGGGAAGAATAGATCTTAAAGATACACCTTTGTTAGATCCTGAGCGGGAATTATGGATGGATGGTTCTTGCTTGAAATTACCTGATGGCACCACCTCTGTATCCTATGCCATAACCACATTACAGACTGTGGTAGAAACAGACTGTATTACTCTCTGCAGAAGCAGCTGAACCTATTGCGCTTTTAAGGGCTTGTGAACTTAGTGAAGTGTTATCAGTGAACATTTACACAGACAGTCATTATGCATTTGGTGTGGCACACAATTTTGGCAAACTTTGAAAGGAACAAGGATTCCTAACCTTCCATGGTTCTAAAATACAGCATGGTAAATTGGTAACTAGTCTTCTTACTGCCTTGACATTGCCAAAGAGTATAGCCGTTATCAAATGTAGTGCCAACAAGAGAAATACAGACAAAGTGGGACAGTGAAATGCCTTTGCAGATGAAGTTGCCAGAAACACTGCAAGTATAGACACGAGTAGGATTTATGTATTACGATCCCAAGCTGAGAGATGGGAAAATATGTATACAGAGATCAAAGAAATACAGCAGTTAGCTATTGAACAAGAAAAACAGAATGGAAAAAGGAAGGAGAGTTAGATGATGAGGGATGTTCGAGGTCAAAAGACATGCTGAAATGGAAGTTACCTTATGCTTACTTACTGCCCTTTGTAACCATGGCTCATGGACCTGCTCATGTTAGTGCCAAAAACACTATCTCCCAACTAGAACAGGTTTGGGATAATCAGCACATTTGGAAAACAGCTGAGCATTTGTTTAAACATTGCATGGTATGTCTACAGCAAAATCCTGAGACGGGAGTATTAAAGCCTACTGGTAGATTTTCTCCACCCCAGGCCCCCTTCGAAGCACTTCAAATTGATTATATTCAGTTAGAGCGCTGCAATAATTTAAATTATGTATTAGTAGTGGTTTGTTATTTTAGTAAGTGGGTGGAAGCTTATACAACCAAAGACAACACAGCTTTGACAACAGCTAAAATTCTGTTAAAGTAGTTCTTCCCCCGTTTTGGGGTTTGTAGATTCCTATGGAGTGACAACCGCTCCCACTTTAATGGCCAGATAATAGAGTACCTAATGGGTAAAACAAAAGTTTTGTGCTGCTAATTACCCCCAGGAAGCGGGTCTAACAGAAAGGTACAATGCTACATTGAAGTTGAAACTAGCAAAGATACAGGCAACAACAGGCCTTTTTGGCCGTATGCTTTGCCCCTAGCATTGTTATCTTTTCGTTCCATCTCACATAGTAAAATTGGACTTTCTCCCTATGAAATAGTCTTTGGCAGGCCTATGAATGTATGGGGACCCCCCCAAGCCAAATGTGATAAAGGAAATACAGTACCCTAATTTGAGTGATTATCTGAGAAATTTGACTGAAAATTTGTCTTTGATTTACTGACAGGTGCATGAAGCTATACCAGACAAATCAGATGGTCAAGCTCATGGTCTCCAACCCGGAGACTTCGTTTTAATCAAGAACTTCAACGTTCTAAGAACTTGGAACCTCGTTGGAAGAACGCCAAGCAAGTTTTGTTGGCAACCCGAACTGCTGTCCGTTTCACAAACAGACGCCATTGGATAAATGCAGTACACTAAACGAATCCCAGCAACTGTTCAATAACCAGAAGGCAGAAACATTCTGAAAGACATCTTACAAACTAAAAGTGTTGCTCCCCTGAATGAAGACACTTTGTTTCCTGATCAAACTACGCCTTCGGCAACAAGGTACAATTTACGACCAAGGAAGGGAAGGAGCAGATAGAGATAACGGAGGACAAGTTTCAATTAGTGGAGCGGTTCGGCTGTGACACGGTGGGATCACAGAATCGGCTGAACTAGGTTCAGAGTGGGTTGTGATACGTGTTCAGTGGTGCCTGGGTCTCTCTCCGACCTGTGGTTGTATTGATACTGAGAAGGAGAAATGCAGAGATTGGGATCCATGCTGCGAAGTAATGACAAGACTGTGTATGGTGACCCTGATCATATTGTTCATAATATTGGTATCAGTTTTTTGGACAATGGAGAAAGTAATTCCAGCTCAAAACTTATTGCCCACTACCACTCCTGTCCCCACTGAACTTTTTTATTTCACCCTTCCCTACCACGAGCTAAAGAACCAAATGTCCTACCTCAATAACACTTTCATACAAATGCTACATCATACTCATAATGCTTGGAACACTACCAACTGCTGGGTATGTGAAATGATATCAGCCCATCAGAAAAAAGGAGGAACAATTCTCATTCCCCTGCCATTTTCCCATAATGGCTCTTGTGGAGCCTGGTTTGCACTTATGTGGGCTTCTGCAATCAATATTTTACTCTAGCTGATGTTTGAAGACTCAATGCCACTTAAACAAGGTCTGTTACCCCGATGATTAAGTACAGTACCGTCTCCGTCACTCATAGGAAGGAAGATTCTATTAATCAATCATCAAACACATACTTTATATCTTGCAATGACTTATGCTCAGAAAGGAGAGGATAGAGAGAAAAGTACATCTGCACATTCACGGAAATAATGGTTACCTAGGATGGTGAGAAAACCAACCCCCTGGCCAAGGAGCTGGGAAGGGTCCCCCGGGAAAGTTCAGGTGACAAAGACTTCAGGATAGGATTCAGGACAGGATAGATGACCTCTCTTACACCGACGCTTGCGTAGCATCCTTCTCTGACACTCTCTTCCTCCTCAAGATTCTTTCGCAATCTAAGTAAATTAATTTAGGATAGATGGTTCTGCATTAGATTTTTCATCAGCATCTCTCGTCACTCCGACAGCATCCCGAGCTCTGCAGAATTCAGCAAATCTCTGACTTTCTAACTAGCTAAGACTACCTCAATTATACTCTTTGGTATTAATGGACCACCCATTAATGTTTCAATACTGTAAAAATACTAACTCTGACTGGACAGGCTAGGGGGGGAGATCATCACACCATGCTTATTTTTCAATTGAGTCTAGCAGTCTATTGTTCAAAGATCCAGCCCCTTAATTTGTATTCATAAATCTTTATTCCCACCCGTGTTCACATCATATTAGCAACAAATGTAACATTTTCCATGCATGTCCATTCATTCAGGAGTCTGAGATTCTGGTTCCCAGGGTATGTATCTTTTGCGTCCTTGGATGGTGTTCAATAGTCTTGTCACTCTTCCGGCTCAATCTCACTAGACATGCACAGAGATCAAGTGGTTAACAGACTCTTGACTTATACAAAAAGATATGCACTCATAAAAGAGTCAACAAAACAAATGTTACTTTAAAAAATAAATGGTTTCACTGTATACCACCTAGCTCTACTCTAACCCCATTCATTTATTAATGCTTTCCCCGCATTAGCATTAGTAAAATAGCTTCAGATAGTATTAGCAAAGCAGATGCCAAGCATGTGAGCCTTCAAGCCGCCATCTTAATAGCATTTGCTCATGCGCAAGAAATTCCCTCCAAGAAACAGCTCATCATACTGCATAGATGCAGCAGAAGCATGCGCAGTAAAGATTTCCTGTTAGCAGCCGTTTTAGAATTTCACTCAAGTTACTTATTAATAAATACGAAGGCAAGCTTTTCTGTCTTTTATGTTCAATGTGGTGCGTATTGGTTTTACACAATACGTAATTAAGACACTATTAAAAGTTAAATGAGAGGATTGCTTTCGAGCAAGTCTCTTTTCTACGAGTCCTTGCTCAATCAGTATCAGTGAACAGACGTGGCGTGACCTGGCTGATATCTTCGTGCCCACGCCCGTCATGTACTGATACCACATGTTGTTTAAAAGGGCACTGTGTAGTGCATGAGTAATGCTAGTGTTTGGATTAGTGTAATTGTAAGTGACATGGGAAAGATCCCCACACAAGCTCTGTGATTCACACACTTTAGATCCACGTTGGGGTGATGATGCTGTAGCGGAAAGCTGGTGCATTTGGAGGATCGATTGCAGACTTTCTTCATTTGTTAATTCAGGAAAACATTGCATGTGTACCGTCGTTAATGCTATTTTCTTCCTATTTCCTGTATTTCCCTTAGGAGTATGTTCTTAACACTCCATTTACACAATATTTAGTGAGGCACCAGAAGGTGGCCCCAATAGGGGTACCTTTTTGATGGTTAAACTTAAAGTTGGCTTAGTGGTGATCCGACTAATTTTTCTATTTTATGAGCCTTCGTACCTAACTGAGTGCTTGGATTAGTGTGAAATGTTTATGACGTGGTCTTGTGATCATTGGGGTGTATCGTATCAGTTTGTATCTAGGGTTTTATGGATGCCACCAGTTTTCTGAGACCCTTTGTCTCCTGTTGTGTGCATGGGGGCACCATCGCTGCTTTCAACCTACAAATGTGCAGGACTATGCAAGGAGGGGGTGTGTCGCTGTTCAAGGAGGGGGGGTGTCTCTGTTAAGTGTTAGTGGTTGCAACGTGCACAGAGTTCAGGTGTATGTATTCTGATCTCTGCATGTGGCATCTAACGTGCCCCTCCCTTGTGGAACCAGATATCTTGACTCCACCCTTTCTTTAGAGACTTCTTTTTGGGCTAACATTGGGCTCCTTTTGTTGGTTTGTTGACGCTTCCCTAGATCCAGTGTGATCTGCTATGTCACTTATCTTGAGACAGAGGAGGTTGGAAAGTTGTTCTGTGGCCCCCATGTACCCCTGGTCATACCGTCTTGTGGGGTCCGAGGTCAGAGCTTACTGCTCTCTCTAGATGGTGTATGGGAGTCCTGGTGGGTTGGTTAATTGCTAGGCCTAGTACGGGGGTAATTGCATTCTGCATTCTACTCTCACCTGGAGCTGTGATTGACCACGTCTTTTCAGTGCATTTTCGATCTGCGGTTACTGGTTTTTGGCTAAGGACTTCTAACTAGTGGGCATACTCCTGTCAGTATTTTGGAGGGGTAACGCACAGCGATTATTGTGTTAACGCTGCACCTGTAGGATTAATCTGGGATTTCCTGTTTGCGCATTTTGTCTGCTGGCTATGTGCCACCCCACCTGTGACCTGTCAATCAGTGACCTCGGGCCTGGGTCTCAAAGCCTACCCAACTATGTATTTCTGAGTCGGGTTGACATGGCGTTCACAACGGGCAAATTCATCAATAAAGTTGCGATTTCGTTTTTATGCATGAATGTATCATTATTCATATTGACATCGACTTTTACAATATTAATATAAATGAGGCAGAACATGGCGTCCGCCTGAAGATGCCGGTCGGTAGCTCCTGACCTCTCTAGGCAGGGTCACATAATGAGTGGAAAAGTCCACGTATACAAAGCAGAATGATGGTGTAATTTCTATGCGCTGATAGGATAATGTCCCGCATTACCATAAACTCCACAGAAGAACATCAATTACCAGCTGCATTTCCAGCCGCACATCGTGAGGGCAGTGGTGAGCAAGGAAGGCGGCCGCAGAGTCCCAGCTCTCCCGTGAACACTGTGTGGGCTGAGGCGGCCGCAGTCCTTCGCAACAACAGGAAGGCTGCCGCCCTGGTTTCCTTTCGGGGGGAAAGTGGCAGTCAGGCCAGGCAGCGGCAGCAGTACGACGGCAGGATTCCTCCCTTCACTAGGGGGCAGGAAAATACTGAGAAGAGACAGAGACCGGAGTGCAGGCAGTGGGTGCATGGGGCGGATGTGTCTGGTAAGTGAGTGGGCATTAAGAAGTGAAGGAAATGGTCCCAAGCAAGATCATATCTCACTGCAATCAGCTACAGAAAAGAAAGAAGAAGGAGGCAAGGGCACACAAAAGGAGCAAGTACAGGAATCTAACCACAGAAGAGGGATAAGGTATTGCCTGGGAAGCAGGAACCTGACACTTAACACCACCACTCCTATATATACAACTCAGAAAATCCTAGCCACAGTGCCTATAAGTAGTAAAAAGAACGGCAAGCAGGCTACACCTCCCCAAATTCTTGAGCCCACTCCAGCGCCACCACGAGCCAGGGTAGCAGGCTCAAAAGTAAAAATCACCCCCTCACTTCACTCTTACTTTAAAGTTAAACAGAATCTCCCAAACATCCCCCCAGGAGAACAGGGGGAAAAGAGCAAAGGCTTAAATATGACAGGGGATAGTCCAGTAGAGGGTCTACCCCTCAGCAGTAACAGATACCAGGCTTTAGCTACAAGCAAGGAAGATTCGGGTGTCGCTCTCCAAACACAAGCGGAGCTGCAAGTGACAGGTTTAAACCCCACAGAAGAACACAGAGGAGCGGACAAAAATGATTGAGTCTTCAATCCTAGAGATGAGGGCGAATTTCGCTACTTCAGAAAAAAATCACGTTAAAATACAAGAGGCATGCGAAGTTCTGGAGGCAAAAATGAATACCCTAATGGAACGAATTACCGCAGTGGGAGCCGCTGTGGATGAGCTGGGGAGGAGAGTAGCAATAAATAAAGACAAATACGGACTCTAAAAGCAAACAAGAAGGACCTCTGAGGGAAAATTGAATCCCTGGAAAAGATTTAAGAGAAGACATCCAGAAGGTGCATAGGGGCCGTATGGGAAAGGAAAGCCGAGAAATAACCTAAGAAAAATCCTGATAAATTTCAGAACATATACCTTGAAGGAGATAATTTTAAGTGAGGCAATAAAGGCGGGATCCTATACAAAAGGTAAATGGGCATTTAGAGTAAGATCTGATATTTCTAAGGCAACGCAGGATAGGCAGTGGGAGTTAGTGCAACACATGCAGGAGCTAAGGACCTTGGGGGTGTCAGTCCAAATGCTTTTTACAGCATCTTTGAGAATAATGTGGGGGAATCGAAATTTGCCTAGCATTGTAACGGTAAGTTTCAATTCTATTAAGGACACGGAGGCGAGGATTATGCTTTTATTCATCACAACACACAGCAGCCAAAAAAGCAATAACATGAGCCCAAAACCCTAAACAAAGGTAAAAGGGCTGAAATCACAACAACAACATTTTTTCTCAGTAAACTACAAGTCCCATGACAGCAAGTCAGGCAGTCCACAGCATAGTCCTTCCTCCATATCCATGCAGGTTAGAAAGGACGTCCTCCCTGTGTCTACTTCCTCTTTCTTCGCGCGAGTCACGCCATAGTATCACTGGTCTTGTTTCGCACCATCATTTCCTAGCAAGAAAAATACACAAAGCGTCAGCCGTGCAAGGATAAGAAACCCTATGTGCACCATCAGGAAAAAAGATGACTGTGAGAACAGTACAGGTTACAACCATACAGTAGAGGAAAACTGACTACTTACTGCAGAACGGGGAGGGAACTGCTTCCACTGAAGGCCTGGGAGGGATAATCCTCGCCTCCGTGTCCTTAATAGAATTGAAACTTACCGTTACAATGCTAGGCAAATTTCGATTCTATGTCAGGACCGGAGGCTTCAGATTATGCTAGTTCAAAGCTTACTTACGACCAATTGTGCGATATCCACCACCGGTTTAAAATAGAACCTTTTGAAGGTGGAATCTGAGGACCAGTCCGCTGCGCGCATGAGGTCCTCCAAGCGGGCTCCCAACGAAAAGGCTGTTGAAGCCATGGCCCCTCTGGCCGAATGAGCACCAAACTGCTTTGTGTCAATACCTGCTTCTTGCATGATCCACCGTACCCATCTGGCAATGGTGGGTGACGAGACAGCCTTGTGCGGTTTTCGCAACGCAATCAGGAGCTGTCGCTCGCCCGCAGGGCGAAGTTCTAGGGTCGCTTCCTCATACGCTTTCAAGCATTGCACCACACAGAGTTTGGGGACGTCGACGAAAGACGGGTAGGAAATCGTCCTTGACCCACATTTCGTACGGCGCCCCAAAGTGAAGACGACCCCATCGGGGGAAAAAACCCTCGCTGAAACATCCAGAGCTCGCACATCCGAAACTCGCCTGCATGAAACCAGGCACAAAAGCATCGCTAATTTAGCTGAGAGCTCTTTCAAGGACAAATACCTATTCTGCTGCCAAGACAAAAAAAGATTCAACACAAGGTTAACGTCCCAAAGAACCGAATATCGCGGTTCCGGGGGTAAGGAAAGGCGAATGCCCCTCAAAAGCCTACAGACAAAGGGATGTGCCCAATCGGTGCACCTTCCACTGGATTATGGCCTGCTGAGATCGCCGAACGCATTGCATTGACAGTGCGATATGCCATGCCGGCCGAAGCCGAGTCCGCCAGAAAATTCAGAACTGGCACGACTCCTGCGACCATGGGATCCAAACTCCGTCGAAGACACCAACGAGACCACTTATTCCAGGCCGAGCGGTATTGCTTCGCCGTGTTGCCGGCCCAGGCCTTGGAGAGGAAAAATTCAGCCGGTCCCAAAAGGCCTGGGAGCGACCAGCGTCGCCCGAAAGCCTCCACGCCATGAGGTGGAGAGAGCTCTGCATCACCAGAGGATGGGGGTCCCCGTCCGCGTTGAGAAGAAGATGCGGAAACCGGGGGAGTAGGATTGGAGAATCCCAAGAAAGTTCCAGAAGAACTGGAAACCACACTTGAGACCTCCACCAGGGGGTCACCATGATCACCTCTGCTCGCTGGCGGCGCATCTGGGCTGCCGCCCTCAGTATCATTGAAAACGGAGGGAAAGCGTACGACCTCTCTGGACCCCAGTCCTGGAGGAAAGCATCCGTGGCTTCCGCGAGAGGGTCCGGCCTCCAGCTGAAAAACCGCGGCAACTGATGGTCCAGGCGGGATGCAAAGAGATCCACTGAGAACTGACCCCAAATTCTGCCCAGCCACCTGAAGACCTGTGGGTCCAGCTTCCACTGACTGGAATCCCGCAAGTGGCGGGAGTGCCAATCCGCTACCTGATTGGCCCGGCCCGGCAAGTATTCCGCCGTCACTGAGACGTGGTGTGCCAGGCAATAATCCCAGAAATCCTTTGCTAGATCCGCGAGGGCCTTGGAGCGAGGTCCACCCAGATGGTTGACGTAGCGGACAGCAGATATGTTGTCCATCCGAAGCAGAACGCAGGAACAAACTGACTCTTTGGTCCAACAGCGCACCGCGAAGGACCCCGCCAACAGCTCTAAGCAGTTGATATGCAGTTCCTGCTCCTCGGACGACCAGGCGCCGCCTGTAGAGAATTCTCCGCAACGGGCGCCCCAACCAGCTCTGCTGGCGTCAGACTCTATCACCAGGTCCGGAACTGGTCCGAAAATCGCCCGACCGTTCCAGGCCTCCATATGAGCGAGCCACCATGCCATTTCCTCCTTCACTTCGGCGGAGAGAGGGACCACCTGATCGTAGGTCAATCCCCGACGTAGATGGTGCGCCTTGAGGCGCTGAAGGGCTCGATAGTTTAGGGGACCCGGGAAGATTGCCTGGATGAACGAAGAAAGCAGCCCCACCACCCGGGCAATCTGGCGCAGGGAAGTGTGCGACCTCGAGATCGTCTGGCGCAAAATGTGACGGATCTTCCCCATCTTCCTGGGTGGTAAACTCAGGGTGCACTGCACCGAGTCCACCGTAAACCCCAGAAACACCACCGACTGAGAAGGAGAGGGAACCGACTTTTCCTCGTTCATGACAAACCCCAGCCCCTGGAGCAGGGACACCGTTTGTTGAAGTTGAAGCAAGAGCTTCCTGGGACACTGCGCCATCGTCCAAATAGACAATCATCCGCACCCCTTGGCTCCGCAAGTGTTCCACCACCGGGTGGAGAAGCTTGGTGAAGCACCAAGGCGCCGAGGAAAGCCCGAATGGAAGGGCGGTAAACTCGAAAACCAGACCTCCCCACCGGAATTGAAGAAAACAACGGTGCGGGGGGTGAATGGGCACCACTAGATACGCATCCTTGAGGTCCAGCCGCACCATCCAATCGCCGGGGAGTAACACGTCCCGCAACAGATGGATACCTTCCATCTTGAAATGCCGGTAAACCAACCATCCATTGAACTCCTTGAGGTTGATTACCGGTCGTTTGCCTCCATCCGTCTTTTCCACTAGGAATAGATTGCTCATAAAACCGGCAGGGTGTTGCGTCGAAAGACAAATGGCTCCCTTGTACAGTAAGTCTGAGACCTCTTTGTCGACCAACTGCGCATCTGCGTGAAAAAATGCGATAGGATGTGGAGGCCTTCGCTGGTAGGGCCGATCGTAAAAGTCTATGCGAAAACCTCGGACGGTCTGCAAGACCCATGAGTCCGATGTGATCGCGGCCCAGACCTCCGGAAACAAAGCCAACCTCCCCCCAATGCGGACTTGAGCCGCCGGGATGACACTCACCGTTTGAACTGTTTCCAGCGGAGTTCTTGAAACCACCTCTACCTCTGAAGCGCTGGCCCCTGGTGGGGTAGACGGTGTTGTAGTTGGAGGAGGCGTTAAATTGACCTCTCCCGGAGCCTTGATTCCTGTTGCCAGCCTGCTGCTGGCCGCCACGGCCGGTCGCGCGGCCCCCACCGCGACCGCCCCCCCGGGAGAAACGCTGCTGGAAAACCCTTTTTATGCTCGACTGGGCCCTGTCCAGGGACGTAAAGGTGGAAACGAATTTCCCCAACTCTTTAATGAAAGGGTCCCCAAAGAGTCCCCCTTGGGCTACCGCCCCCGCCTCAGAAGAGGCCAAGTCGCCCAGCTTCGGGTCCAATTTAATTAAGAGGGACCTACGACGCTCGGTCGAGAGGGCACAATTTGCATTTCCCAGGAATACTACCACTCTCTGAGCCCAATTAGATAGCACGTCTGGAGAAATTGGCGTCCCTGATACTTTAGCTTCTTCAGCCATGTCAAGTATCTTTGTGATTGGGCCTATGGCATCCAAAAGTTTATCCTGGCAGGAACGCCAGGACCGATCAATCCCCTTGCGAGGGTCTTTAACGAATTTCGCAAGGAAGGTGGCCATCTTTGGATCTAATTCGGGGGTAAGGGCCACCTTGCCTTCCAACGTAGGCCTAGGGCACTCTCCCCGCAGGCAACTCCTCGCCTCATTCGCTAGGGGCTTGCGGAGGCGTCCCGCGACGAACTTCGCCACCTTTTCCCCCGGAGTCCAGGCAGCCGACCGCGGATGCATTATTTCATCCGGGTCTAGCATACCCGAGCTGTCCTGGGGCAATTCGGCAGCGGAGCCCGAAGGGCGCCAAGAACGCACAGACCCATCCTCGTCATCCGTGTCTGCCGGTGACATACCCCCCGGGGAGGAGGGAGCCGTGACTATGGACCCCAAAGGATCCGGGGTTGACGGAGGCGCAGGGGTGGACGCGGTTGCCTTGGCCAGAAAAGCGTCACGCAGGCGCTCAAAGGTGTCCCTGTCCACACCCTGCCTCGCCCCGGGAACCCTCTCCTTACACACCTTCTTAGGGGCAGGCGGTGAACAGCTCGCAGGGGCTGCCGTCGAGCTTGCCATCCCTAAATGGGCTTGAGAGACTCTCTCACACTCTTGCGTGATGCGAGCAGAGAGGCGGTCCTCCATAGGGCCTACTATCTCCTGCACGCATCTGTAAATAGAGCTGTCTACAGCGCTATAGAATTCCTCATCATTCAAATATTGATGGTATTCCTCCTCTTCATAATAATTGTCCTCCTGATCCATGCCCAGCACTTTAGGCCCAAAGGGAAGGAGAAGCTGCAGGCACAAAATCAGGGCAGCAGGCAGTACCCGTGCAAACTGTGGTGCAGACAGAATCTGCCGATTTTGGCCCCGGTGGAACCGGAGGGGGGGGGGACAGACCCCAAGCGCGCCGACCCTTGCTAGAACCGGGTCCACACCACCTCCCTGCGCGCTTGCGTTAATTAGAAGCAGGCTGTCACAGAGCGTCCCCACAGAAAACGCCCGCAGGCGGCAACGCAGTAATTACCGCTGTACAGACCCCGTCGGGGCGTCAAAGGCAAAGTACGGGCAGAGTACTGACCCAGGAAAGGCTCTGGGCGTTACGGTGAGGTGGCAACAGGGGCTCCGGTGGCTCGCGTCTCCCAGCGCGTCCCTCCTGAGGAGAAAACCGCGCTGGGACCAGCGAGACGCTCCGGCGCTCCCTAGCGGCTGGAGGAGGCCGCGAATCTGGGTAAAACCGCGGAATGGACCGCGAACGTCCCCGCGGCTACGAAGGGGCTCTGAAAAGAAAAACAGAGCAACAATAGCAATATACAGTCGCAACAGCAACCTAAGCATAAAAACTACACCGAATAAGAACTCCAAACATCCACATAAAGGGGAAGACAAGGAGAAGCACTTAACTGGCTGCGAAGCAGCGAAGAAAGAGGAAGTAGACACAGGAAGGACGTCCTTTCTAACCTGCATGGATATGGAGGAAGGACTATGCTGTGGACTGCCTGACTTGCTGTCATGGGACTTGTAGTTTACTGAGAAAAATGTTGTTGTTGTGATTTCAGCCCTTTTACCTTTGTTTAGGGTTTTGGGCTCATGTTATTGCTTTTTTGGCTGCTGTGTGTTGTGATGAATAAACAGCGAAGAAGGAAAAAGCATAATCTGAAGCCTCCGGTCCTGACATAGAATCATATGCACAACCTAAGGGACACCAAGGATGTGGAGTCTAATAAATCGGATTAAAGCACAACAAACAAAATGAATGCCTATAGAGTAGGGATCTTGAAATGGGCGGCATAAAAAGAAAGGGAGGGTTCTCAAGGTAGGGAAAGGGAAGGGGGGCACAATATGTGTGCGCGCAAATGGGGAAATAAGTATGTCTCCAATTTGTGAGGAGTTAAGACCTAAGGGGGGGAGCAGCTGGAACATTATAACCTAGTTTAATGTCAACTAATATCCTAACTTGAATGTAAATGGCCTTCAGGTCAGAAGCAGAAGACAAAAGATCTTAGAGTATTTAAAATTGGCAGAAAATGAAATAGTAATCCTACAGGAAATACATCTTTTAAAAGCAGAATGAGGGAAATAATGAAAAACAAAGCTGGGTAGGTACATATATTTGTACTGATCAGGCATGCTGTCTGAAAGGGGTCATTATTCTGTTCAAGAAAGCAGTTAAAGCAACGGTAGAAGCTGCTAGTTGTGACCAGAAGGGGAGATGGGTCGTAGTGAAGGTTCGTATGTTTGGCAGAGTATATGTAATAGCAGGATGTTATGGTCCCAATGTGGATTACCCTGCCCCCTTGCAGGCTATATACCCACCTTTTGGATGTCTCAGCCCCTGTAATTCTTGGCGGAGACTTTGATTTGGTTATAGATCCGAGGAGGGATAGATTACCGGTGAGGAATGCTCTAAACTTGCCTAGAATGAGGGAATGGCTGAAACATTATCTTGAGGACCTGGGATTGGTGGATATATGGAAAGGGAACGGAGTTAAAACACATGAATTCATTTCAAGAATACAAAACATGGCAGTGCCTCTAGGATAGTCTTTTTTTCTAGTGGACAAGGCCTTATGCAGTAGTGTAAATAGAGTACAGCATTTGCCTGCATACCTATTTGATCATTCTGTAGTCCAGATGGAAGTATGTCTTGAAAAGGCCCAGACTATACCGAGATAGACATTGGATTGGTCTTTGCTCTTGGACCCTGAGGTTAAAGAAAGTATGAGAATTGAGACAGAACAGTTCTTCTCAGTAAACATAATTGGGACTTCAGTACAGGTTACTTGGGATACATATAAAGCAGTGATAAGGGGAAGCTAATCAGTATAGCAGCCTTTAGGCATAAAGTCACCAGGATAACGATTAGCCAATTAGAAAAGGAATTACAATGTCTAGGTACGAGAGTGGAGGAAGTTAAAGCTCCTCAGGAGATGGACAAGATAGAAAAGGAAATAAATGATAAAAAGGAAGAACTGTCTAGCGTATTGGATTTTATAACAAGGAGTAAGTGGGAGGCAAGCAAGCTCTCACATTAGGAGAATGGGGAGGGTTGTGGCAAAATGCTAGCCTGGAAAATAAAAACAAAACAAAACTGAAATAAGATCTCGTATATCCAAGGGGAAAATCAGACAGAACCAAGCACAGAAGATTCGGAGATCGAGAGTGCCTTTAATAAATTCTTCAAAGAACTCTACTCAGAGGATACAGTGATTCAAGAGGAACAAATAGATGGTTATCTCTAAAATTCAATAGTACTAGCTCTAACAGAAGAGCAGAGGTGTGAATTAAATGCCAAAATACAAACAGAAGAGGCAGTGAGGGTGATAAAAGAGGAGAAAGCAGCAGGCCCGCGCAATTCCCATTAAAATATACAGTTCTTTAATGGAACAACTGGCACCCCACCTGCCGGAGGTATTCAATGCAGTCTTCTCAAGTGGACAAGATTTACCTAAGTCCTGGGAAGAAGCAATTATAAGTATACTATTGAAGCCAGGGAAAGATCCAAAGAGGTGTGAATCATATAGGCCTATATCATTACTAAATAGTGATTATAAAATCTGTACCCAAATTATGGCCAAGCGATTAGGAAAGGTTGCTGACCAATTAATACATAAAGTTCAGAAAGGCTCTATTAGGGGTAGACAAATTCAAAAATTAACACATGAATTGGTGGGGGCAATAGATGTGGCTGTCCAGGAATGAATCCCCCTGTCTTTGATTACGTTCGACGCAGCACAGGCCTTCGACTGAGTCATCTGGCCTTTTATACACAAAGTAATTGAAACATGTATTTTGGAGAGCGCATTTTCAGGGGCAGTAAAATCTCTGTATAAAAATCCTAGGGTTCTGGTTAACGGGAACTGTGAGAAGTTGGCCTGATATATAGTGTTCACTACTCTAGTGATCACTGTGTATCATACCAAACAACCCTTATTGATGATTGGTTGTAAGTCAACCTTTCAGACCAGCTATCCTAGTAGCATGGACACGAGCAGTCTTCAGGCTAAACTCTAGAGGGCGTGTTAAGCCAGCTGTTTTACCATCACATATACCCCTTGAACACCAAGTGAAAGGACACCACACAAGTTGTTATGAAAATAAAGGATATTTATTTATAACAAGTCTACCCTGAACTCTTTATGAGTCAGGGAGCTAAGCACAATACAAAACTCTTACGAAAATACTTTAAGTTGCACAATTTACACAAATGCCCGAGGGGCACGAGAAACCATATACACAAAAAGTGGAATGCGAAATACTAGCAGGTAAGTAACAAGATCCAGAGGCTTCAGGATCGCTAGGACTACACTACTGAACCTTAAGATTACGAGCAGGAGGCCTAGGGAGATTGGGTGCAGAGTGTGCACTCTCACGCGGGATGCGGGAAGAAGTCTATGGATACTAGCGTTTCTAAAGTTACTGTTTCCGGACGAATCCGACTAGATAGACTGAAAACGAAAAAGGATCTGGACACTTGGATAGTGAACCTGTGCTGGAGTACCAAAATACTCAAGTTACCTAGCCCAGGGACCGCGGCTGCATAGGGTTCAAAAGACGTCGGGAATCCTCGTTGAAGTCTATGGAGCCTGAAAGAAGAAGTTGCTGGCAGGCGACCAGTGAAGAAGTTCGGTGTGATCCAAGGCTGGATCAGTGAAGGAGACGACCTGAAAGCAGAGGAGACTCAGTTCTTAATCACTAGCCAGTGATTATGTGGGCACCAGGATGGCACCGGATGAAGTCACCTCGACCAGGTGAGTGGGCGACGCTGGACTCTGCAGTCACACGGGCTAGGAGGCGTTGTCGGCGTCCAGGCTGGAGGTGCGAGCTGTCCCACGAGGCTGTCGGCGATGCTGGACTCAGGATTTGAGCAACAACCCTTGGCAAAGGCAAGCCCACGCGGTGGAGTCAAGATGGCGTCTGGAGTGGACCAGGAGGGTCCAGGGCACTTCTTGTTGGACAAGAAGCAAGGGCCAGTCTAGGGGACCTAGACCAGCGGTGAAAACGTCGTGGTACGTCGTCAAGAGGGTCACTAGCCAACGGGCAAGTGACCGGACAACGTGGCAAGCAGCAAAGAAGCAGAAGGGCCCCACGCAGATCTCGTGGATGCCGGGAGGCTGGACTTCGGTGCTGGAGCTGCTTAGGGTTAGGGCTTCTCAAACCCCAGGGCACTTACTCGAGGGTGTCTCGGGGGTCGTGCTGGTGAAGCGTCGTGCAGGTCTTGAAGATGGCCGGTCCCACGGGTCTCGTCACACCCACGAATCTCAGCTGGGCTGGATGATGTAGGTAGAGGTCAGAGATGGCAGGGAATCTGGGTCTCGTCGAGCTGGGCAGTCTTGATCCGGAGGATGGACGTGCAGCAAACCGCAAGAGCTTCGATGGTGCCTGCAGGTGCAGGGTGGCTACTCCTTAGCCACAAGGGAGAGTCTTCAGAAAAAGCCAAGAGTTCCTTTCGTGGAAAGTAGTTCAAGATTCAGAATTATCTAATTTGGGAAGGGGGCCTGCTCCTACCTTTATCCTAAGAAAAAGGGTCTGGCACACGACTAGGTCCTGCCCTATGGGTGGGACCAGGAGGGGGGTGGTTACACCCCTCTCCTTTGTCTGGTCTCTCCCCAGCTCGGGCTGGTGTGCCCCAGGAACTGGTTTGAGCCGGCATATGCACAGTGAGCACCGGGGTGCCACTTGCAGTCACCTTCCTTTCAGCCCTGCCTACCTGGGATACACAAAATCCTGTCTGGGATGGTGCTAGCACCGCCCCTGACAGGAAACCCTTTGTCCAGGCCTCCGTTGCTGGAAGGACTCCCAGCAGCAGGAGGGCAGACTTGTGTCTCGGTGGCAGCATCCATTTTGTGGAGCTGAGGCTGTGTCTGACTTTAACCGGGGTTCACAGTTACATACATGTCGTGTCCCTCTAGAAGGGTGGAATGCTAACCCCGTCGCCAGAATTGGCGAGGGGTTAGTATTCCAATTCGTATGACACCTTACTCGACATGTTTTGATAATGCTATACCATAGTTAGCATTTAACCGCGAGGATTATAATGCACTTAAGAGTATATGGTATAGCGTTATCATGGAACAGCTATTTGGACTTGGTTCCGCAAGCTGCAAACGGGCTCAGCTCATGCCAGAGCACCATCTCACATAATTCCAAGCACTCTGCCTTCAGTATTGATAAGGCCTGCCATAGGAGTGACTGATAGGAATATATGTGTCCATTTTAGGTTTAGATATAGGTATACTATATCTAAAGCAAAGGGTGATTACACCACCTTGCCCCAGCTGTCGTGCAGCCAGTTGTGTCTGTTTGGGTGGCCAGCCAGGGGTGGCATAATACATGCTTCAGCCCCTGGTAGGCCCTGGGTACACCTATGCCCTGGATACCTAAGGTATGCTGTACAGGGACTGATAAGGTGGCCCAGTACCAATTGGTAAAATGCACCTAAGGTACATGGTTGTAATTTAGAGAGAGAACAGCTAGGCTGTGGGTCTGATTAGCAGGCCCACAACCAGGGAAAGTCGTAAATCAGTGAAGCAAAAAGCAAAAATCTGGGGTGGCCATGGGATTGCAGACCCCACTCTCCTACATAACCCCCCCCCCCCCAAAACTTAGGGACATTAAACTAACCTTGACCAGGTGAGTCTTCTTGCTCTAAGTGGAAGTACCTGGAGAGACCATCTGCATTACCATGGTCAGTTCCTGGGCGGTGCTCCACTGTAAAGTCCATCCCCTGTAGGGAAATGGACCACCTAAGAAGTTTGGGGTTTTCACCCTTCATTTGATTTAGCCATAAGAGGGGCTTATGGTCGGTCTGAACTTTGAAGTGGGTACCAAACAAGTATGGCCTCAACTTCTTCAGGGCCCAAACCACAGCAAAGGCCTCCCTCTCAATAGCTGACCAACGTTTCTCTCTAGGGGTCAGCCTTCTGCTTATAAAAGCAATGGGCTGGTCATGACCATCAATATTCAGCTGGGATAGAACAGCTCCCACACCCAACTCAGAAGCATCTGTTTGGACAATGAAAGGTTTGGAGTAGTCTGGACTCTTGAGAATAGGTGCAGTGCACATGGCCTGCTTTAGGTCATCGAATTGCCTTCTGACAGCTAACTGTCCACTGAACTTTCTTTGGCATTTTCTTACTTGTCAGGTCATTAAGAGGAGTCACAATGGTTCCATAATTTCTGACAAATTTCCTGTAATAACCAGACAGGCCCAAGAAAGCTCTGACCTGTGTCTGGGTGGTTGGAGGAGCCCAGTCCTTTATGGCCTGTATCTTGCTCTCCAGAGGTTGAACTTGGCCTCCACCTACAAGGTGGCCCAAGAATACAACTTGACTCTGCCCTATCTGGCACTTAGTAGCCTTGATAGTGAGGCCTGCCTTTTGCAGGGCCTCTAAAACTTTCCTCAGGTGGATCAGGTGATCCTCCCAGGTGGAGCTAAAGACAGCAATATCATCTAGATATGCTGCACAAAAGTCATCCAACCCAGTGAGAACTTGGTTCACCAACCTTTGAAAAGTGGCAGGGGCATTTTTCAAACCAAAGGGCATCACCACAAATTGGTAATGACCTCCTGGGGTAGAAAATGCTGTCTTGGCCTTGGCATCCTCAGCTAACCTGATTTGCCAATAACCAGCTGTCAGGTCAAATGTATTCAAGAACTTGGCAGAAGCCAATCTGTCAATGAGTTCATCTGCTCTTGGTATTGGATGGGCATCTGTCTTAGTGACAGCATTGAGACCCCTGTAGTCTACGCAAAACCTCATCTCTCTCTTACCATCCTGGGTGTGAGGTTTAGGCACTAGAACTACAGGACCAGCTCAAGGGCTCTCTGAGGGTTCAATGACTCCCAATTCCAACATCTTTTGTACTTCAGTTTTTATGCAGTCCCTGACGTGGTCAGGTTGCCTGTAGATTTTACTCTTTATAGGCAGACTGTCTCCAGTGTCCACCTCATGTGTTCACCAGTTTGTCTGACTGGGGGTCAGAGAAAACATTTGTCTGAAGGATTGAAGGACTTGCCTACAATCCTGTTGCTGATGCTCAGAGAGGCTGTCAGAAAAGACTACACCATCCACTGATCCATCATCAGGGTTCTGAGTGAGCAGGTCTGGGAGAGGGTCACTCTCTTCCTCCTGTCCCTCATCTGTGGCCATGAGCAAGCCCATGTCCTCCCTGTCAACAAATGCTTTGAGCCTATTCACATGAAGTACTCTGTGAGGGCTCCTGGGAGTTCCCATGTCCACCAAATAGGTGACTTCTCCCTTTTGTTCAATGGTGATGTGGGGTCCAGACCATTTGTCTTGGAGAGCTGCTGGGGCCACTGGCTCCAACACCCACACCTTCTGTCCTGCATGGTAAACAGTTAGGACAGCCTTTTGGTCATGCCAAGCTTTTTGAAGTTCCTGGCTGGCCTCAAGGTTTTTAGATGCCTTCTCCATGTACTCTGCCATCCTGGAGCGGAGACCAAGTACATAGTCCACTATGTCAAGTTTAGGCTTTTTGAGAGGTAACTCCCATCCTTCCTTCACAAGACATAGGGGTCCTCTTACAGGATGTCCAAACAAAAGCTCAAATGGGCTGTAACCAACCCCCTTCTGTGGGACCTCTCTGTAAGCAAACAGAAGGCAGGGTAAAAGGATGTCCCATCTTCGCCTAAGCTTTTCTGGTAACCCTTTTATCATCCCTTTGAGGGTCTTGTTGAATCTTTCAACAAGCCCATTGCATTGTGGGTGATAGGGTGTGGTGAATTTGTAATTGACACCACATTCCTTCCACATAGTAGTCAAGTATCCTGACATGAAGTTTGCACCTCTGTCAGAGATCACCTCCTTAGGGAACCCCACTCTGGAGAAAACTCCAACCAGGGCCCTTGCCACAACAGGAGCTGTAGTGGTTCTAAGGGGAATAGCTTCTGGATACCTGGTGGCATGATCCACTACCACCAGTATAAACCTGTGCCCAGATGCTGTTGGGGGGTCCATTGGTCCAACAATGTCAATCCCCACTCTTTCAAAGGGAACCCCCACCACAGGTAGTGGTATAAGGGGGGCCTTTGTTGTGCCACCTGATTTGCCTGGCTTGGCAGGTGACACATGAACGACAAAAGTTCTTAGTGTCCTCAGACATATGGGGCCAGTGAAAGTGTGGGGCAAGCCTGTCCCAAGTCTTATTCTGGCCTAAGTGACCTGCAAGGGGAATTCCATGGGCCAAGGTGAGAAGGAAACCTCTCAGAGACAAGGGGATGACCAGCCTCCTGGTAGCACCAGGCTTGGGGTCTCTTGCCTCAGAGTAAAGGAGTCCATCGTCCCAGTACACTTTATGGGCACCTGTGGCATTCCCTGCAGCCTCAGCAGCAGCCTGCTGTCTGAGGGGTTCAAGAGAGGAACAGTCTAACTGTGCCTGCCTCAAGTCTGCCCTGGAAGGGCCCCCTGTCCCAAGAAACTCAACCTGTTCAGGCTCAAGTTCTTCTAGGACAGTTCCTTCTGGGGTCTTGGGGTCAGTCTCCTGAGAGAGCTGATCCATCACCTGAGGCAGGGGGGAGAGTCAATCTTACCCCTACTGCTCTTTCTCTTGGGTAGTGTCTGGTCCATTGTTCCAGGATCCAGCACTAGTTCAGCTGGGCATTTCTTGGCCTGTGACCTAGTCACAGCAAGGACATGTGCTGACAAACCTAACATTTCCACATGAGTCCTATACTCCACATCTGACCATAAGGAGGATTCCAAATCATTGCCCAAAAGACAGTCCACAGGGAGGTCTGAACTAACAACAACCCTTTTGAGGCCATTTACCCCTCCCCAGGAGAAGTTAACAAGTGCCATACTATGGGAGGTAGTGGCATTGCTAGCATTGGTCACCAGGTAGTCTGCTCCCAGTATTACCTGGTCAGGGTCCACAAAGTTAGGTGTCACCATGGTGACACTGGCACAAGTGTCCCTGTAGGCCTGAGCCATTTTTCCATTAATCAAAGGCGTCTGCCTGTACTTGCCCAGAGTACTGGGACTTATTGCAGGGGTCATATCCATGTCCCCAGTACAAACAAGAACAGCCTGAGTAGGTGTTCTGACTAAGTCAGAGCCCGCCTCAGTTCCCATGGTTAACCCCACTATAGCCTTAGGAGGATTACTACCACTACTAACTGTACTAGGGGGTGCAGGTGCCTTAGGGGCAGTAGTGGTAGGAGTTGGGCCTTTCTTGGTGCACTCACTAAACCAGTGAGTATTACTTTTGCAGTATTGGCACCATGGTTTCTTCTGACCATTCTTCTTCTTTTGGGAATTCTGGGAATTCTGGGACCCACCCTCTTTAGATTGTTGGGGCCCTGTTGAAGACTTCTGGTCATTTTGCTTATTCTCATTACCCTTGGGATCTGCTTTCTTCTGGCCACCACCCTGGTTCTGGTTCTGCTGCTTGACCCTTGTCCTGACCCATCTGTCTGCCTTCTTTCCCAATTCTTGGGGAGAGGTCAGATCTGAGTCAATAAGGTGCTGATGCAACAACTGATTTTGACAATTACTTAAGATTTGTTCTCTCATAATTAGATTATACAATCCTGTGTAATCAGTAACTTTACTTCCCAGTAACCAGCCTTCAAAAGCCTTAGTGGCACAATCTACAAAGTCAGCCCAATCTTGAGACTGAATTTTCTGGGTGTCTCTGAACAGCAACCTGTACTGTTCAGTGGTTAAGCCAAACCCATCAATCAGTGTATTTTCCTTGGTAATTGTTAGCATCCTCAGCTCTAGTAGTGAGGAGCTTATCTCTACCTTTACCTTCAAAGGAGAGCCACAAAATAGCTGCCCACTGACTCTGGGGGATGCACTGGACAGTGCAGGCCCTCTCCAAAGCAGTCATCCATTTGTGGATGTCATCCCCTTGTTTAAAGGGGGGCACTATTTTACTCAGGTGTCTAGTATCAAAACTCCTGTCTTTATCCTTAGGGATATTGCTGCCACCAGTGGGGACTACCCCACTTAACTGTTGCTCTCTAGCAAAGGCAAGCTTCTCCTTGGCAAGGGCAAGTTCTTCCCTCTGAATCCTCAGATTAGCCTGTTTCATCCTTGCTTCATGTTCTCTTCTCTGAGGGGAAGTCAGTCTCCTCTGGGGAGAGATCATTCTCCTCTGAGCAGAGGCATGAGAGTGCACAGATCTATTGGAGTCCCTAGAATGAGACCTATCTCTTCTAACTCCAAAGTTAGGCCTGCTTAGGGTCAGTACTGGGGGTCCCCCAGATCCTTCCCTATGTAGGTTTAAGTTGGCCCTAGTAAGTCTGACTAGCTCAGGACCATTGTCTGCCTCATCCCCAGAGACTTCCTCTTCCTCCTCCTCCTCCTCTTCTACATCTTCTGTTTCAGGGAGGTTGGAGTCTGGGTCACCACAAGTACCTTCTAAGGGGGGCATGCTCCCATCTGTCTGAGAAGCTTTTCTAGCATCATAAGTCTCTAAGAGACCTAACAGAAAAGGAGTGGTAGGGTTAGAACCCTGTTTTAGTTTCCTGGAGGTACACAATTGTCTCATCTCCTGGAAGCTAAGGCCTGCATATCTGGAAGTGACCTGTGGAGGGTCAACAACCACCAGGGGAGTCTCTGAAGACTCTCCATGGGTAGACATGCTTCTAGTGTGGTGTAAGTGATGCACCTACCTACACTATGGGTTTACCTACTGATCCCTTGCTAAGAGTTGTAGTCAGGGTGTGCTAAGCCCTGTTACACTACAACAGCTGGTTCAGTAGAACTCAGAGTATTCTAAGTTAAGTTATATGTACCTGGGTACTTATGTGATCTTTCAATCGATATTCTTAGGATACGTGCGAGGTAAAACAACAGCAAGCTCAAATCCCAACCGCTGCACACCAATGTGAGAAGTTGGCCTGATATATAGTGTTCACTATTCTAGTGATCACTGTGTATCATACCAAACAACCCTTATTGATGATTGGTTGTAAGTCAACCTTTCAGACCAGCTATCCTAGTAGCATGGACACGAGCAGTCTTCAGGCTAAACTCTAGAGGGCGTGTTAAGCCAGCTGTTTTACCATCACATATACCCCTTGAACACCAAGTGAAAGGACACCACACAAGTTGTTATGAAAATAAAGGATATTTATTTATAACAAGTCTACCCTGAACTCTTTATGAGTCAGGGAGCTAAGCACAATACAAACTCTTACGAAAATACTTTTAAGTTGCACAATTTACACAAATGCCCGAGGGGCACGAGAAACCATATACACAAAAAGTGGAATGCGAAATACTAGCAGGTAAGTAACAAGATCCAGAGGCTTCAGGATCGCTAGGACTACACTACTGAACCTTAAGATTACGAGCAGGAGGCCTAGGGAGATCGGGTGCAGAGTGTGCACTCTCACGCGGGATGCGGGAAGAAGTCTATGGATACTAGCGTTTCTAAAGTTACTGTTTCCGGACGAATCCGACTAGATAGACTGAAAACGAAAAAGGATCTGGACACTTGGATAGTGAACCTGTGCTGGAGTACCGAAATACTCAAGTTACCTAGCCCAGGGGCCGCGGCTGCATAGGGTTCAAAAGACGTCGGGAATCCTCGTTGAAGTCTATGGAGCCTGAAAGAAGAAGTTGCTGGCAGGCGACCAGTGAAGAAGTTCGGTGTGATCCAAGGCTGGATCAGTGAAGGAGACGACCTGAAAGCAGAGGAGACTCAGTTCTTAATCACTAGCCAGTGATTATGTGGGCACCAGGATGGCACAGGATGAAGTCACCTCGACCAGGTGAGTGGGCGACGCTGGACTCTGCAGTCACACGGGCTAGGAGGCGTTGTCGGCGTCCAGGCTGGAGGTGCGAGCTGTCCCACGAGGCTGTCGGCGATGCTGGACTCAGGATTTGAGCAACAACCCTTGGCAAAGGCAAGCCCACGCGGTGGAGTCAAGATGGCGTCTGGAGTGGACCAGGAGGGTCCAGGGCACTTCTTGTTGGACAAGAAGCAAGGGCCAGTCTAGGGGACCTAGACCAGCGGTGAAAACGTCGTGGTACGTCGTCAAGAGGGTCACTAGCCAACGGGCAAGTGACCGGACAACGTGGCAAGCAGCAAAGAAGCAGAAGGGCCCCACGCAGATCTCGTGGATGCTGGGAGGCTGGACTTCGGTGCTGGAGCTGCTTAGGGTTAGGGCTTCTCAAACCCCAGTGCACTTACTCGAGGGTCTCTCGGGGGTCGTGCTGGTGAAGCGTCGTGCAGGTCTTGAAGATGGCCGGTCCCACGGGTCTCATCACACCCACGAATCTCAGCTGGGCTGGATGATGTAGGTAGAGGTCAGAGATGGCAGGGAATCCGGGTCTCGTCAAGCTGGGCAGTCTTGATCCGGAGGATGGACGTGCAGCAAACCGCAAGAGCTTCGATGGTGCCTGCAGGTGCAGGGTGGCTACTCCTTAGCCACAAGGGAGAGTCTTCAGAAAAAGCCAAGAGTTCCTTTCGTGGAAATTAGTTCAAGATTCAGAATTATCTAATTTGGGAAGGGGGCCTGCTCCTACCTTTATCCTAAGAAAAAGGGTCTGGCACACGACTAGGTCCTGCCCTATGGGTGGGACCAGGAGGGGGGTGGTTACACCCCTCTCCTTTGTCCGGTCTCTCCCCAGCTCAGGGGCTGGTGTGCCCCAGGAACTGGTTTGAGCCGGCATATGCACAGTGAGCACCGGGGTGCCACTTGCAGTCACCTTCATTTCAGCCCTGCCTACCTGGGATACACAAAATCCTGTCTGGGATGGTGCTAGCACCGCCCCTGACAGGAAACCCTTTGTCCAGGCCTCCGTTGCTGGAAGGACTCCCAGCAGCAGGACGGCAGACTTGTGTCTCGGTGGCAGCATCCATTTTGTGGAGCTGAGGCTGTGTCTGACTTTAACCGGGGTTCACAGTTACATACATGTCGTGTCCCTCTAGAAGGGTGGAATGCTAACCCCGTCGCCAGAATTGGCGAGGGGTTAGTATTCCAATTCGTATGACACCTTACTCGACATGTTTTGATAATGCTATACCAAAGTTAGCATTTAACCGCGAGGATTATAATGCACTTAAGAGTATATGGTATAGCGTTATCATGGAACAGCTATTTGGACTTGGTTCCGCAAGCTGCAAACGGGCTCAGCTCATGCCAGAGCACCATCTCACATAAGTAAGTAAGTAAGTAAAATATCTTTATTCGATTGTTTACATATAACAATCATAAAAGTACATTTCATAGACATTTAAACACACAATAAAAATTATAATTCCAAGCACTCTGCCTTCAGGATTGATAAGGACTGCCATAGGAGTGACTGATAGGAATATATGTGTCCATTTTAGGTTTAGATATAGGTATACTATATCTAAAGCAAAGGGTGATTACACCACCTTGCCCCAGCTGTCGTGCAGCCAGTTGTGTCTGTTTGGGTGGCCAGCCAGGGGTGGCATAATACATGCTTCAGCCCCTGGTAGGCCCTGGGTACACCTATGCCCTGGATACCTAAGGTATGCTGTACAGGGACTGATAAGGTGGCCCAGTACCAATTGGTAAAATGCACCTAAGGTACATGGTTGTAATTTAGAGAGAGAAGAGCTAGGCTGTGGGTCTGATTAGCAGGCCCACAGCCAGGGAAAGTCATAAATCAGTGAAGCAAAAAGCAAAAATCTGGGGTGGCCATGGGATTGCAGACCCCACTCTCCTACAGGAACCTTACAGAGAAGGTAACTAGGCAGGGATGCCCACTCTCCCCACTTCTATTCAACCTATGTATTGAGCCATTGGCTAATGCCTTTAGAGCTAATTATATGATGACTCCTTTTAAGTTTAAGAGATGGGAGAAGAAAGTTGCCCTCTATGCGGACGACCTAATGGTCTTAACTGATAACCTGAGAGGCTCGCCCCCTATAATAACTGAGATACTGGAGCAATTTGGAAAAGTCTCAGGTTATCGAGTAAATCAACAAAAAACAGAAATCATGGAGTGGAACTCCCAGAGTAATAATCCCCTTATAAAGGAGCAGATACGATATCTGGGTATACAGATTATGGAAGATATAGGAAAATTGCCCATTTAAATTTTAACAAAATACTATCAGAAACCAGAAAGCTCTTGAAAGCATGGGAAAGCCTCCCTTTATCTTTCATGGGCCGTTCTAATGTCGTGAAGATGGCGATTCTCCCGAAATTCACATACATTTTTTTAATACCATACCGTTGGAATTTAGGAGAGAATGGTTTAACAAGTTATAAGGCGACCTAAGCAGCTTTATTTGGGCATCAAAAGGGGCCAGAATAGCCTGGAAAAAGATAAGAAGGAAGAACAAACATGGAGGGATTGCTAGTCCAGATTTATGTCAGTATTATAGAGCTTTTCATTTTAAGAACATTAGATCATTATTCAAAGAACACCAGACTTATCCCATATATCTGCAGACTATGACGCGTTTGGAAGGTAGTTTTATCTATATAAATTTGGGCATCCATTTTTTTTTTAAGTGAAGCTGAAGATACTATTGTCTGCCGCCAGATCATGGTACCAAATCAGGCCCTTGTTAAAAATCCATACTATAGTGACTATGCCCCAATCTGGCTTTCTCCAGGAGCACTGGAATGTTTGAAAGATAAGCTATCAGCACCTCTAAAAGATAAAGGGATAACAAAATGGGGCCAGCTGATAAAAGGAAATACAATAATAGGATGGAATCAGTTATCAATATTGACTAAAGGTACACGCTCTAAATTTAAGTATTATCAACTTGTGAGCTGGATAAGGTCCTTAGGGAAGAATGGATCAGGAAATGGTGACATTGAGAGGAAAATACAGGGGACGCTGTAATAAAGAAGTATCGAGTTGGTATTGGTTGGTATTGGTCACTCATTTCAGCAGGAGAAGAGGATTTTGTCTTACCCACAGGGATCTTGGGGAAGGTTAGGCGCATGCTGGATATGCAAAAATTATGGCAAGTATCAATGTCTACATGTTGGTATGTCATTAAATCTACACCTCTCAGAAAAAAATGATTTGTTTATGATGCAAAGAGCATATTGGACGCCGAAGAAGCTGTCAAAGTTGAACAAGCAAGAAAATATTGCACCAAGTGCCGAGAAGAAAGGGCAAATTATATCCACATGTTCTGGCAGTGCCCCTATCTACAGGGTTCTACAGGGATATTGGAACAACATGATAAGGTCCTCTCAGAGGTGCCAGGTCAAAATATTCAGGTAAGCATGAAATTAGTTATGTTTGGGGTGTTAAATGGTAATATGGGATGTCCTAAACTAAGTAAAAAACAGAACAACTTAATTTTTATATCAATTGTATTGGTTAGATGGGAGATTTGTATTAAATGGATACATCATATCTCTCCAAACCAAGGTGAATGGTTAGCATCAGTCCAAAGGGTTAATAAGTTAGATCGTGATGGGAGACAAAGTAAGAGAACAGGGTTTTGGGATATATGGGAACACCATAACAAGTCACAGGACGGAGGCACAGAAGGTGTTTAAGATAATCCAAAGTCCAATGATTAAGCTTAGCAGCAATGACACGTAAATGCAGCCTCCATACCCGCCGAGAAGAGTGGGATGGGATGTTAAGGGGGCCCAGTGGCCGGAGGGATACCCCCATACACCCTTCTTCAGGTGTATGTCCAGTTGGGACGTGGCCCCCCGGCAGCCCGTTATCTTATCTCAACCTGGTTATTGCACAATGAGGACAAAAAAAAAGTAATATTAACATAAATAAAATCATCAACTGTAAACCCAACAAAGAAAAGCCCTCAAGATGCACTGGTAACAAACGAAAAGCAAATTGAATATCTGATTTAGCCATTTAAGCCCCCATTCTGCACGGCTTTACCAAAACAATGGCTTCATCGACAGAGACGAAATGCATCAGTTGATCTTCAGCAGCTGTGAAGTCGTTAACTGAGTCACCCTGAGGCCAAGATAAATGGTGAATTAAATGAAACTCACCCTGGTGTTTCTTTGGAACCATACTCGAAGGAGACATAGACAAAACAGGAAAAGGCCAATAATTAAAGGGCCCCACAATCCTTCCTTGAGATACATCTTTAGCCAGTCTTGCTCACTACTTCTGGATTTTCCAAAGCCAATCTCAAATTCTTCACCCACCTACTTACTCTCAGTCCCTCATTACATAACCAGAAACGTTCAAGAAACCCTAGTACAAACATTTTGCCTCATCTTGTTGGGGGTAAAACTGCAACCAGTAACTCAAAATGTCTCCTATCTGACTCCCTAACTCTCTGCCATCCCCATTATGCTCCCCCAAAACATTGCAGCAGGGGATGTTTCCCTCCACAGTTTGCGCAGTCATGCCTGAATCTGCGCTGGGGGCGTGTGAAGGCACCTCATTTAAAGGACCAGCTAGACCCATTCTGTGGCAATTGCCCTCGCCCAAATCTACCAATCCCAAATTGGATGGGGCGAACCTGAAAGGATTGATACTGGGGTGGCAAATTGCTAGCTGTATGAGCAACGGGTACATTCTAAACAGACCTTAACCACTGCATCCACAGCTCGTTATTAATTTCACCCCATTCCTTACCCGGGTTAACAGCTAATCTCACCTGAAATTCCTCATCATATATTTTTTTAAACATCTTTTTATTGAAAAAACAAAGAAAAACCAACGACAGGTGACTTACATCGCGGAATGAAAGGATGAGAAATATACATACAGGGCATAATGGATGGAGAACTATCAACAAATCCTACTCACAAGCTACATCGGGTATGCGGCCGTATGACATTCAGGATAATCAAACATATGCCAACCACCAACCCCACCTCCCCAGGAAACAGGATAAACATGAACAGCAGTCCAGAGTAGAAGGGAGGGGGGGGGCGCAGCAGTAAAAAGGTACGAGACTACAGCCGCATCCCGAATACAATAACGGATGACGCAACAGTTGGCTAATTTATGCTAATAATACCCCCACCAGAACCCATCCACCCAAAACACAAATTCGCGCCTCAATAAGACCACCTATATCAGGATTCTAAAGGATTTCAAACATAAAGACTACAAACACTAACAAGACGAATACCCCTCCCCCCACCCTGCACCCCTGCATATGGCTTGCGCCTGTCCCCAACTAGCAGTGTGCCTGTCGCCCCATCTAACTAGGTACTAAAAGTAGAAAAAATAGAGGAGGAAACCTCAGTACGGGCCCCCGGTCCCCCCTACCCCCTGCCAGAACCAAGAATCCCCCAGGATAAAACCCACAACTCTATTACGAAGCGATATAAAACGAAACAGGGGAAACAGTAAACACTACCCGACCTCCCGTAAATACAATGGTAGCAAATCCCACTTCAGCAAACCCACGGTGCCAAGCCCCAACAATCAGTCTCATCCTTGACCCTTCCGATCAGTCGTGCAAGCCCCTTCCGGAAGGACTGTCGCCTCCTCAGGATAGTCAAAATTCAGAAACAGTTCAGTAAAGTTCCTTCCGAGGCGAGGCAAAGTTTTAAGGTCACTGGGAACTCCATCGACATCGACGATGTCCCTCACCGCCATGAGCTCCCGACGTCGTTGTCTCTGCGATCGTAGTAAAGATGTCGGAGAGGGGGAAACGCTGTTTCGTCCCGTAGACAGTTCCCACCAAGAGTATCCGGAAAGGAAGCACCAATTAATCCACACACAGTGAGCAATGATGGTGGGCTTGGCAATCTGTAGAGAGCACCGAGTTCACGGTCGTCGGCCATCACACTGACATGAAGCTCCGACACCTCTCGTGGCACAGGGGCCACTTCCGTTACAAGGACCTCCGTGGGTGGTATAGGGCAATCAGGCTATTGCAATGGATCAGTGTCCGGTCCCTCATGCCCATATCCGTATGTGACCGCCATCATTTTCTGAACAATGGACTCCACATGGGAATGTAGTGCCCCGATAGCTGCCAGTACAGTCCGCATCGACGGTTCAGACTCAGTCCGTCTCACCACATTTCGTTCCGAGTCGACCATATTCGCGTCCCCTAGAGAGGCACCGGTCTTCCCCGGGGGAACCGGCAAAATCGGGACGGACTGTCATGGAGGGAGACTCAGGGCGTAACAAGGCCACAATCCACGCTCCGCTACCGCAAGCGAAGACCCTGACTCAGCGAACACCGGCGGCGGCAACCAGGTCTCCGGGTCAGGGACCTCCGCCCACAGCCACAATCGTGCCTCGTCAACCCTCCGTCGATTTTAGGCCAGATCAACAACCGCCGTCAAAATCGGGCTTAGAAAGTTCTCCACATCCAAGGACCGGACCCTGTCGATCACCCACGGCCGATGTTGTTCAACTGGAACCCGGCTGAGCCAGTACTCGAGTCCCCGGCTCACAAGCTGGTGTAGGCCCCAAACTGAAATTCGACCACCAAGGTGGTAAAAGTCCCGGGATCGCTCCAAAGTACAGCACAGCAGTTCACACGCCCTGAGGCAGGGTGTAAATTCAGGATTAGTAGCAGGATCATCCGGCGGGGGATGGAGGTCGGCGGAGCGGGGAGCCTAAGCGGCCATCTTGGTTGCTAGCGTAGCTCCTCCTCCTCATCATCATATTTAAACCAACCAAAACTTCCATAATCCATCTGAACTCTTTGCACGATAGCCATATATTTGAAAAGAGCAACATTTTGCTCTAGATGTCACTCGCAGTAAACACTGGCGCATCTAAAAAATGCTGAAGTCCAGTTTTCAATCGTAGTTGGTATCTTTGACCTCCTAGCCAACTCCCATTCCTCCTCTTTGGAACCTAACTTTGCTTGAACTTCTGTATGTAATAATTTATTTAAAGGCACCAACGAATCCATCTTTGCATATCTTGTCTTTCATCTGTTGTGTAAGATGCACCCCTGAAAGCATCGAAATCGCCAGCTATGGTAACTTTTTATTTTTTACACTGCCCTCAGAGGCCCCTGCATTGTCATTAATTGTCTTCCCACCTGTAACCTCCGGCAGCATCTGAAACCTGCTTACCAACATCATCCCCTTTTACACCTAGCTGAGCCCCTTCAGCCACTGTTGGTATCGCCATGTTCTTACTCAACATACTACACGCACCTTCTTGCCCAGTCTTGAATGGGCTACTTCCCACATCCACTGATACCACTCTGAAAAACTCTCTGCTGTCAACCACTTTTTAACTCCCCTGCCAAACAAGGGCTTACCTCAAGGGAATGATGGAAGCTTGGGTTCAATCTTCTTCTTTCTTTTTTCTTCTCCTTCTCGACACCTGACATTCCACTTGACTCCACTGTGAAAGACACTGAACTCCTCCTTTTGTTAACACTTTGGCCCGCCATCCTCAACTGATCATGACTCTCTTTATCCCCAATCTGTTCTTCCCCAGTTTCTCCCTCTTCCAATAAACCTTACTCATCTTAGGCCAATATATCGTCCTTACAACCTCACATACCCCAAAAACCAGCAACACCCCCACTAGTGGTTGACTGTTCTCCAATAATAAAAAACAATGCCAACTTCTCCATCCAAGTCCAAGCATGGTCTTCCTGTATCCCCTGATTTCAAGCAGGCGCTCCGGATACTGCTTTCTATTCGGTCTGGCCCAGAAGGTGCGCAAGTCACCCTCGGAGTCTGGAGAACACTGGTGCTCTCCTCAAAACGCTGTTGCAGGCTATTCTCTCCAACGTTACACAACCTTGAGGATTTCTTATACCCAGGCAGCCCCTCAGACGCCCTTGGCTGTCCTGTCACCAAATCACCAGAGTCAACAGATAATAATGCTCCTTGATCTATGACACCAACACCACTAGCACCTGAAACCAGTCCTGTGCCACTCCAATCTGCTTGCCACCCTCCCCATTCAATTGCCTGTATCCTGATGCACCATACCTAGCTCCACTTTCCACATTTACACCTTACTTAACATGGAACTTACCCACCTCAACACTATTTCCTACCCAAATTGAGTAATATAACTTCCATCCATGACTGTTACTTCTCCCTCTAAGTCATTACCCCCTTCATTCATCAGCCTTGACTCAACTTCCTCTGTGTCTAAATCCGATATGACGATCAGATCAGACTCTCCGATGGGCGCCGCCATCTTGGTGGTCGTTCCTCAAATGCCTTTCCTCAAAGTTCCCAATGGCAGCACTAACAGAATCAGCAAAGTCACATGCAGGCATCTGTGACGTCTTAAAAGCTTACCGCCGGCCTCCTTATGTGTGCGCTCACTCACCGCCTCAAAGTATACTCTCTCCTCATTCTAATGAATAGCTGCCACCACAATCTCCTGCAACAGGCCCCAACCGCACCCACCAAGCAGCTCCCTCAACAATGCGTCCGACCTTCTAGCCAGTCACAGACCTACCGCTTACATGCCTGCATGCCACCAAATGGCACGACGACTGGAGCGGACTTGATAACTGCACCAGACTCACTCTCACCAGGTACGGAATGTTCCAGTTTGCTGCCTACACTTTTCTGGCTGAACTTTGTAGGCTTAGCAGGAGGCGAAGCAGAGACCAATATTGCAGCAGCCACTCTCCCAGAAGACACCCCCTTCAAACATTTTAAACCTACACAGGCCTCCCAGAAGACACCCCCTTCAAACATTTTAAACCTACAAAAACCTGTCCAAAACTCCCTCCTGCTGCAAATCCTCCCTATCTACATCCCGGAGGATTTTCAATGCCTCTACTACTCTACTCACACATGCCAATTAAAATACTCTTATAAATATAACAGACCCTTGTTAACCCTTTGGCCAATATAGATGACAGCTGCTAACCATGGCCTACCCCAGGGTGTGATAACAGCCAAAAAGGTCACCCACAACCTCCTCAATACTAAAAAACCCACTAAAAAACTGATCATTCGCGGGGCCCGGAGCGTTGTTGGAATGCACCACCACTCCTGAATAGCCTGGGGGGGACCAGGCAAGCCCATTTCCCCCCAAGTGCGGACAAGTAGCACTCATGTGCCAGTTCTGACACACAGGAGGCAGGTCCAGGCTTTCGCAGTGGGCTGTTTCTAGTGCATGGCTACCAAAGCCCGGAGACCTTTCTCACAAGGGTTACAGCTCTCTCGAGAACAGCAACTATTGTGGATGCGTCTGCCCGAGAAGCAACGCTTGTTATGTTTACTTACCTGATATCCTGAACTGGAGGAGTATACTGTCATTTTGTAGGCGTCTGGAGGGATTTTCCGCTTTGCCACCTTCTACTTCACTGCGATCCTCCCTCCGGTGAGGTCTTCTGGTTTCTCAACCTCTGCTTGCTGTATCTAGCATCTTGATGTAAAAAGGAAAAGAAAACAAAAACAACATACTAATTGACATCTGCATGAAAATAACGGTAATGCATGCATGCACTGTCTTTACTTAACATACTTGGGTTCCTTGATACTTGTCTGCACCTGGACTTTGGAAAAAGGCAAAAGATAGTTATTGAGTGAAAAAAATAATTTCACCAGTCATTGTAATTACTGCTGATTTACTTCCACAATAATGTTTATGAACTGTTCAACAGGATTAATTAGATTTCTCAGTGCTTGGCCACTGGAACTGTTTATAACACACATATTTCCTTTTGTTGAATGAAGATAAAGTATGTGAAGATTTTTAAGAAATGAATGTCATTCTTGGACAACAAGACTATAGCAGAAATCCTGCACGAGTAGTTTACTGGGAGGCTCTTTTGAAGGGTTATAAAAGAAGTTGATTGGGAACTTGAGAAGTAATCACTTGCCTTTTCTTTCTTTAAAAAAAATACCACTGAAACACAAGAATGACTTGGGCCCTGTTGTTCCTGATCTTCTTGAGCACTCTGGGTTGGAGTGGAATGGGAGGAAAGGCGCATAGGAGGCCTGAGCTCCACTCAAGACAAAAAGCGTCTCCGAGTGAGAGCCCCCTTGGAAACTCCAACATGCAAAACTGCTGACATTGCGTGTTCTCTGCAGTGGTGAACAAATTTAACCAAGGCTCTTCCGACTGCTGAAAGAGACCTTGCACCACCTCCGGATGATGATGCCATTTGTGATCCACTAGGCATCTACGGCTGAATTCATCCGCCCTGGCGTTCAGGGAACCTGCCAGGTATTGAACCACTAGGTATGCCCTTCTGCTCCAGCCATGCCCAGAGACACAGGGCCTCTTGACAATGGGTCCACAACCCGACTTTGCACGGTTTGTCGCAGTACCACATGGTGGTGGTGTCTGTGAATACTTGAATCAGCTTTCCCGTTATTGAAGGAAGAAAGGCTTTCGATGCCAAGCAATCACTCAGTGCTCCTGCAAGTTGATGTGGAGTCTGGATTCTGCCAGAGACCAGAATCCTCTGATCTCCATCTCTCCCAGATGGCAGCCCTATCCCAGGAGTGACGCATCTATCACTACTGTGTGATCCAGTTGGGGAAGGGAGAGGGGTGTGCCTCTGACCTAATCGTGGTTGGTCAACCACCACTGCAGGTCCTGTGCAGTCCTCCCTGAGATCTGAACCATGTCGGAGAGATTACTCTGATGCTGCGCCCACTGGAACTTCAGTACCCACTGCAGAGCCCGCAATTGCCACCTGGCATGTGTCACAAGCAGGATGCAGAAGGCCATGAGGCCCAGCAACCTCAGAATCATTCTAATCGAAACCCAGGATAGCGACTGAATCATCGATATCATAGCCTGAATTATTATTATTATTATTTTTTTTTTTTCATTTTTCAAAAACCTTTATTCAGGTACCATACAGCACACACAGCTATCAGCCTACAACCCAGAGGGCCGGCAGCAGGATACGGGAGGAAATGTCACACTTCTAAATGGATCAAACACAGCCAGATGGCCGACAACCCGGAGGTCCGGCGGCGTGTATGAAATAACATGCTGTCGACTCCAATTCCCATGCCTCGTCGAAGCCCCCACCCAGTCCCGGCCTCCAATAACAAAGGCAGATTCTTAATCTTAAAACATGTTGTGGCTGCTTGGCTATGAGGTAGTCCAGTTTAGTCTATTCCCTTGAACAAATCCAGAACAATTCCCAACAACCCCCCCAACAGTCTAACTGCCCGCTAGCATCTAGTGTGCGCCTTAAAGAGTCGGCTAACGCTCCGACCTACAAATGTCTGCACCCAGTCCGCCCACACTCCGGTTCCACCCCGCCCAACTCCACCAGCTTGTCTAGATCATCCGGGCAACCCCCTATCATGGTGTACCCCCAAGCAGGAATGTGTGTATGAAGGCTTGTGGCCCTCGGACTTCGCCGCGTGTCCATTGTGAGGTAAATCCAGGTTCCTCCCCCTCCCCGGGTGAGGCTCCCAGTACGGGCGAGTGCCTAGTCGGTCGGTTCAACTGACTCTTCTAATAGTTCCTGACTGTCATCTGCCCTACCCTGTTCCGCCTCCTCACTGTCCTTGGTGTATATATATGTTTGATACAGCCCCCAAAAGTTTTTAGGCCTATTCCCAGGTGGAAGGAGCTCACTATAAGTTTGCGATTGGGTGTTACAGTAAAGCATGTCCCTAGCCCATCTACGTTTAGTCGGCAGCGGACCTCTCATCCAGCAGAAGGCGACAACCCGCCGGGCTATCAGCAGACCCATATCCGTCAGACGGCGAATTGCCACTGGGAGTGTCTTGGAGTATCCCAGCAGTGCCAGCGCGGGGCTAGCAGGGAGCACTGTATCCAGTATCAGGCTCAGTTCCGAAAAGACTTCTCCCCAAAATGTATTAATACCGGGGCAGCTCCATGCCATATGCATGAAGTCAGCTACTGCGGCATGGCAACGCTTGCATTCGGCAGATTGTCGAAGGCCGTATCTATGTAGACGTTCTGGGGTATAATATACTCGTTGCAAGTATTTAAAATGTATCAACCTGTGTCTGCCGTTGAGAGACACTTTCCTCGTGTTTCGACAACAGTATTGCCATATTTCATCGTCAATCTGCATTTGTAGGTCGCGCTGCCACGCCAGTCTGGCTTTCGAGGGCTGTTGTACCCTGTGCTGCGCCCCCATTCTATATAAATGTGTGACCAATTTACGCGGTGACGGTGTTTTAATCACATACGTAAGTTCTGGGATATCCGGGGTTCTGCCAGGTCCGGTCCCAGAAGTTCCAGGAACGCAGTGCGAACCCTATGGAATTGGAACCGCGATAACCGCGTGCCCATCCCACCAGCAGGCTCAACCTGTTCCCAGGTCTTAACCACTCCATCTTGGAATAGATCGCCCAGTTTTAAGATACCTAATTGGTGTAAAGCGCAGGTGACCCCTTTTTCGCACAGCGGTGCTAGCCATAGCACCCACTCAATCGGGACGAGAGGGGAATACAGTAGTTCGCAGCCCGGCTCTTTCAACAGCGCGTGCCATGCGTGATTAGTAGACTTAATCGAGTCCAGTAAGCCTATGCGGTGGTCCGCCGGCTGGAACACCGTAGCTGGGGGGGACAATGGGTCCGCAAACAACCGTTCTAAGGTCACATGAGAAGTATTGTGGTCCCCGTGGATCCATGTGTGCAAATGTGTCGCTTGGGCGACTCGGTAGTAACGCTCCATGTCCGGTGCACCCAGCCCTCCCAATTCACACGGGAGCGTGAGAACTTTCCATTGTACTCTGGGCCGTTTGCCGCCCCACGCAAGCTGAGTAAGAGCCTGCGTCAAAGTTGCGAAGAAGGCTTTAGATAGGACCACCGGGAGATTATTAAACAGGAACAGAAATCTAGGCAGCACAACCATCTTCATAATAGCAATACGGCCTAAGAGGGACAGAGGAAGTCTGCACCATCTGTCCACATCCTCGACCAACTTGGTATATGCAACACCATAATTTTCCCGCACCAAAACGTCCGGATCTGGGTGGAGCTGGATCCCAAGATAGCGCACCGGGTCCGTGGTTCACTGCAACGGATATTCCATGTCAAATTGCTGCGTCACCGGTGTTAACGGGAACACCACCGATTTGTTCCAGTTCACCTTCAGCCCTGAGAGAGCCCCGAACCGGACCACCTCCCTCAAAACTGGAGAAAGGTTGGCCTCAGGTTCGCGGACATACAACAAGGTATCGTGCGCGTAAGTCGAGATACAGATCTTATATGTGGGGAAGCTAATACCTTCGTTCCGGTGGTATTCGCGGAGCGCGCATGCCAATGGTTCCGCCACTAGAGCATAAAGCAAGGGCGAGAGGAGGCAGCCTTGCCGGGTGCCCCTGCCTATATCAAAGGCAGCAGTGACCCGGTCACCCATACGCAATCTGGCCCTGGGTTTGTAATACAGGGCACCTATCATTTGTAAGAAGGGTTCACCCAGCCCTAGCTTTCGGAGCACTCTTATTATGAAGGGCCATTCCACCGAATCGAAGGCTTTCTCCATGTCCAAGAAAACCGCCAGCGCTTTATTATCCTGCCTTATGTGTTGCATGGTCTCTAACACAGTGCGGATGTTATATGTGAGGTTCCTGCTGGGAATAAATCCAGCCTGTTCTGGAGCGACCAACTCCGGCGCAATAAGCGCCAGGCGTGTTGCCAACACCTTGGCGTATAATTTGGCATCTACGTTTATTAGGGATAGCGGCCTGTAGGAGCCACACACATTGGGGGGCTTCCCAGGTTTCAAAAGTGTAATAAGTAGGGCTTCCCTCATGGAGCTAGGCATACTTCCCTCCTCACATATGTCATCGAAGAGGGAGGAGAGATGCGGCACCAACTTGTCCTTGAAAGCCTTGTAAAAGCCTACCGTTAACCCGTCTGCACCAGGGGCACTCCCGGACCGCATCCCTTCCAGAGCATCAGAGATCTCTTCCTTCTGGATGGGCATCATGAGGAATTCCCTCTGGGAGTTCGAAAGTAGGGGCATTTTAATGTAGCTCAAATAATCATCAATTTCCTCCTCAACCCGGGAGGACTGGGACTTGTAGAGGGTGGAATAGAAGGTCTTGAATTCCTCGAGTATTTCCGAGTCTTCAGTAAGTACCCTCCCTGATTCCGACACCAGCTCGCCCACCGCCCGCAGGCGTCTTTCGTTACGTAGTATTCTAGCAAAAAGGGAGCCAGGCCGCTCCCCCTCACCATAAGTGCGGGCTGTAGCATATTTGCCCATATGTTGCACCTCCCTGTCAGCCTCTTCATTGTATTCCGTAACCAGAAGTTTAATCTGCGCCGCGTATCTGCATCGGGCTCAGTGCGCTGCCGAGCCTCCAGTTCCGACAGTTGCATTTCCAAGTGTTGCAGCCGCTGTCTTATGGACTTAAGGACACTAGAGTGTTTGGACATGGCTATCCCACGAATAAATACTTTAAATGCTTCCCACACTGTTTGGAAACTATCAACCGACCCGACATTGGTCTTAAAGAAGTTATCAATTTCTTCTGCCAGCGCCCCTCTAAAAGCCTCATCTAGTAGCGAATACGAGGGGAAACGCCATGTAAATGGAGGAATCCTTGTTAAAGGTGTTTCCAGTATCAAAAGCAGCAGAGAGTGACCCGAGAGAGTGCGGGGAAGTATCCTGCACTCCTTAATGCTGTGAGCGAGCACCTGGGAAGCCAGGCAATAGTCGATTCTAGTATAAATATCATGGTAGGCCGAGTAGTGCGTATACCCGCCTCTTAGGGGATGTCGACTTCTCCATACATCTAGAATATCTAAGTTAACCATTTCCGCCTGCAGGGACTGGGCGGCTGCCGAGGGTTGACGGGGCAGCCCCGTAGACCTGTCCAACTCCGGATCTAACACCAGGTTAAAATCACCCCCCCAAAGCAATCTAGAGTAAGTGTGTGACCTGCAGCGCTGGGCCAGCGTGTCATAAAAGTCAGGGGAGTCATAGTTAGGGCCATAGGAATTTACCACTAAGAGGTCATGCCCCTTACCTACACATCTGGCGATTAAATAGTGACCCTCTGGGTCATTCTCGAGCGCCGTCAGGGTCAGTCGGGATTGTGGATTGACCCAGGTAAGCACCCCCCTGGCGTGTGTTGTGTACCCTGCCGCCACACTGCAGCCCTCCAACCCCTTGGCCGACAGCATTTTACTAGTGAGAGGGAGGTGAGTTTCCTGTAACAGTGCAAGGTCAACGTGTTGTCTACGGAGGTAGTTTACAACCTTCCTAAGCTTCCGATAGTCGTTAAGACCCATCACGTTCCAAGTCAAAGTCCTTAAAGAGTCAGTGACGTTCTCCGTCGGCGGAGTCGTAGTGTCAGCCATACCCGGAGTCTTGGTTAATGTTGGGCAATATGCTTGGTGGCTGCTCCCGAAGAAGACATAGTGAGGAGCATGGAGCACACCGAGAATGTGGACAATAGGGGCCAACCCGAGTTGGCCGCCGAGTGTGTGGCGTGAATGTCAGTAGAGTGGCAGTCCCAAACAGAGCGATATAGGGAGTAAGGCCGGCGCAGGCCCAGCTAGCAAGCAAAAAATACAGCAGTGAAGCAACAACATTCCCGGAACCCAAACCCACCTCCCACAGCAGACCCACCCCAACTTGGCCTTGCCGGTCCCCATCCCACCCCTCCCCCCCTGATGTCAAACCGTGAAACAAGTTGACAGCAACTCCAACAAGGCGATGCGCACGGGGGCCAAGGTCGCCTGGCAGTTTCAGCATCTCAACAACCTACGTTCGTGCAGTCCAGGCCACACCCCCCCGCCACGCACCACTCACATGACAAACAGAGCAGTTCATCCTAGTGCAACTTTTTCTAGGAGATCGCTTTCCCTTTCCCCATCCCTGAAATTGCTGCATACCCCCAACCCAGAGGAGCGATATGCGGGCACATAATCTTGTAACTCCATCAACCTTACTAACTGGTAACACAACTGTTTGGCAGAGATAACTCCCCCAAAACCCAACCCGCGCTTATCTGTAGAATATCAGTCTGTTCATGAAGCGAGTTGCTCCGCACTCTCCACCTCCCCGGAGCAGCAGGGGCCCACAGCAGCGACCAGCATCCGCTGCAGAGCAACCCCATTGAAGAGTACCAATCGCCAGATCACTCCTGCTCATCAAGTGGGCTCTTATCATTGCCCGCCTGTTGGTCTGCGTTACCGTTCCTCTTCTCCTTGGACCAGCTCTTCAGCGCCTTCTGCAATTCAGTGGGGTCAGTAAAGATGTGCGAGTGGCCCTGTATGTTGGCTCGCAAATTGGCTGGGTACAGCATCGCGTAGTCGAGTCCCAGTTCCCTGAGGCGCTTCTTGTGAGGAGCAAAATGTTTTTGTGCCTCTTGCACTCTGGCTGTGAAATCCGTGAATATGGAGATCGCCGAGCCCTCGTATTTTAGATCCGCTTTGGCACGTGCCAGCATGAGAGCCGTATCACTGTCCCTGTAGTTGAGCAATTTCGCTATGATGGGGCGAGGGGGCAGTCCCGGCTTAGGCTGCGGGCCCAGGGATCGGTGAGCTCGCTCCACCACAAACATCGTCGAAAAAACCCCCTCCCCTAGGAGGGTGGTGAGCAGCCGCTCAACGAAAAGTTCCATCTCGCCGGTCTGCGTGGATTCCGGCAGGCCCGGTATACCGAGATTACAGCGACGTGAACGTGCCTCTAGGTCTTCGGTCTTGTCTTGGAGTGATCTCATCAAGGTCTCCACTCTCCTGTGGGCGGAATCCAGTTCCGTTTGTGCTTCCGCCATCTCTGTGATTCGCCGTTCTGCCATGTCGTGTTTTTCCGCATGCTTGTCAAGGCGTTCAGCCATGCGGTCCATTCTGTAGGACATGGCATCCATCTTGGAGCCCAGCGCCAAAATGCTGGATTGTAGGGTCTGCTCCATGGACCTAAGCATAGATTTGAGGTCATTGTCCACCGTATGAGACTCCTCAGGGTGTGAGTCCCCTCCGGGCTGTAAAGGAGGGCTTTGCACCAGGACCCGCCGCTGTGAGAAGGGGAGTCTGCTCTGAGTCTTATCCCCCTTCCCCATATTGCCGGGGTGGTCTGCGGCCATGTACCGGTCCAGGAAGGTAGTGCGCACCAGGTGGGGGGGGGGGCGGTGGGAAGGCATCGGGACGCAGACTCTGGAAGCCGGGTCACTCTGGGCTCAGTGCTTGTCCCCCGTTTTCCTCCCGCCCTGTCAGTATAGGGCACACGGAGGATGTCCACACCCGACAATCACCGCAGCGGCTCAGGCGTGACTCCAAGTACTCCCCCCCTCCGGGTAAGTCGTGGGTAGCGGGGGAGTCCGCTGCCTTGTATTCAGGAAATTCCCTTCAGCTGGCCGTTAGACGGGCGCCCCGGCCACAAGATCGCCCCTCGTCCTGTTCCGAGTGTGGAGCGACCTAGCAATGCAGTCAGCAACCCTCCGCAGCGGAATGAGTCTTATGCCAGTACTCGGCAGGGATCTCGTAGTCACCAGAGCGTCTCGTTACTGCTCCCCAGCTCTAGTATTACCAGCTACACATCTCCGATGCAGCCACGCCGGGGACCCAAAATGGCGCTGTCTGAGGACGTGAGACCTTCCTCTGTCCCCCGGGGCCCTCCAGCCGCCCTCCGTGTGGTCTCCGACCTCGTATAGGGATTAATGGGGCAGCGCCTATCTCGCGCTCACCTTGTGGGTCAGAAAATGCACAAAACCCGATCTGTCCTCCGGGTCACGGGCTCAACCCGTCTCCGCCCGCCGCACGCACTGTGACGTTGTCCGGATTTAGGGACTGCTGGGGACCGCGGTCTGCGGCCTGCCACCGCCCGACCTTCCACCGAGCCGCCCGCGTCTCTCGCGGCTCCGATTCTTCTCCGGCGCTGGGCAGCTAGGACCACGAACACCTCCGAAAATCAGCAGAACGGGAGGGGAGTGAAAATTGCTGCTCTGCTTGAGGATATTTCAGGATAATTGGTCGTGCTTGCGGAGCTGGGGAATTAGGCGGCCATCGTCGCTGCCTGCAAGCTCCGCCCCCTATTATTATTATTAATATCCTGGACTCACTGCTTAGGAGAATAGGCCTGAAACGACACTATATCCATAACAGCTCAGATGAAAGAGAGTGTCAGAGAGGGTGTCAGGTGTGACTTCGGCATGTTGATAGAGATCCTCAGTGAATGCAGGAGGTACACCAGTCTGGAGGTGGTAGACGACAGCCTGGGACAAGCTCGCCTTCAACAACCAGTCCTCAAGATACAGGAACTGGCACCCCAGATCTGCGCAGATGAGCTGCGACCTTCAGCTTGGTGAACACCTGATGGGGGCTGGTAAAGCCAAATGGGAGCACTGTGAACTGAAAGTGCTCGTGGCCTACCGTAAACTGCAGGTAGCGCCGATGAGCAGGCAGGACGGCAATGTTTAAATAGGCATCCTGCATGTCCAACGCTACAATCCAATCTCCAGGGTCTGGAGCAGACACCACTTGAGCTAGAGTGAGCATCTTGATCTTTTCATTTTTGACGAAGTAGCTGAGGACTTGTAGAACTAGGATAGGGTGGAGGCCCATTTCCTTCTTCTGGACCAGAAAGTAGAGGGAATAACAACCACAGCCTACTTGTGGTTCCGGAGCTTTCTCTGTGGCTCCCTTGCCGAAGAGAGTCAAGATTTTCTCCTGAAGCAAAGTCAGGTGATCCTCCATTAGCCGGACGTAAGTTGGAGGCATGGAGGAAGGGATACTCTCGAAGGGAAGGGAGTAACCCCTTCGGACTATCTGAAGAACCTACCTGTCTGCAGTGATATTTTGCCAGTAGTGAAGATTATGGCTGATCCTGCCACCACCTGGCCACCCATGATCTTGAAGGGCCAGACTAGGAGGGTTTGGAGGCTGAGAGGGCATGGGGGTGGTGGACTGACCCGACTTCTAGCCGCTCGACCCACGGGGTCAGAACGAGCCGTACCCATGGCCGCGCAGAGGTTGCTGAATTTGCGCCACCTTGCGGCTGGGATATGGCTGGCGTGGCTAAAAGCCCCTTCCATAGCCACAAAAGGGGCGAAAAGCAGAACGGGGACATATGGCCACTGAGAGGCCCAAGGACTTGACCATAGCCTGTGAGTCCTTAAAGCGCTCTAGGGCCTTGTCTGCTTTGTCTCTGAAGAGAGAGTCGGGTGCCATCAAAGGGCATGTCCATAAGGGAAGCCTGGACATCCCCAGAAAAGCCAGAAGTTCTCAGCCAGGTGTGGAGTCGAACAGCCACTGTTGATGCCCAGCCAGTTGTTCGTGTCAAGCCCACAACGAAATGCAAACTTTGCTGCATCTCTCCCATCTGATACTGCTTGTGAGAAGATGGCCTGTGCATCCTCCGGGACCTGTAGCAGAACATGCGCAACCATTTTCCACAAGGAGTGGGAAAAACGGTCCAGTAGGTTCATCAACCACAATGCAAGGCTGGCGGAAGAAAAAATGTTCTTGCCCCAACTATCCAGCCTCTTGGATCCCCTGTCCAGGGGTGTGGAGGGGAACGTGCCTTAAGATGTAGAGGCTTGGACCGCCAAGCTCTCTGGGGTAGTGTGACTGGGGAGGAAATTTGGACACCTGGTGCAGGGCGATGGCTGCAGGCGATTGGCCTATTCACAGGAGCCCCAGTGCTGGGCTTGGTCTTTCAAGGCTTCAGTGTAGGAGACATCCAGCTACAGGACCTCCGTCAAAATGTTCGTCTTGACTGCCACAGAAGGGAGCTGAAGTCCAGGACATCAGCTGCCCTTCGCATCACCATAACGTATGAAGCTCCCTCCTCCATAGCCACAGTAGAGGAGAAAGTAAACCAGAATCTGGAGAGGTGTCCAGATCACTGGGCTCACCGAATTCCTCGTACAGTCCATTTCTTGCTCTGGCTGGTCCAGCGACCCTTCCCAATCTTCCTCCATTCCTTGCCCTTCCGACTAAGTCTGAGGAACTGACCTAGGACCAGAGTTCTGTTGCGATGGAATCGGCGCAGTAGGTGCCAATCTGGCTGCTGGTCATCAGGGATAAGAATGGGGCTGGTGCCACTGGTGTGTGCCACAGTGTAGAGAGTCTCAACGTGGGGGCCGGGCAAGGTTGCAATGGCACAACCAGCGCCACTCTGGATCCATTATTGGATCCATGAAGGGGGCGGGGGTCTTCGGCACCAGGGCCGGAGTCACCGGCCAGAAACCCAATGGAGCCCCTGAGCCTCCGTGCCCAAAAGCGTGCAGAGAGGGTCAGGTGTCATAAAATTCTGTGACCCGGGCAGGGGTGCTCCTGCTCTCGGGAAGACGGAGAAGTCCTGAACCGACTCAGGTGCAGGTTCAGCCGAACGAAGCCTAGAACGCCAAGGCTCCTCTGTCGCATCAGCCAACCAACGGGAAGAAGTTGAAGCTTTTTACCTGACCGACTCGAAGACTTCGAATGGGAGGACGAAGACTATGGGCTCCCGGAGTGGTGCCCGGACATTCCTCTTGATCAGAACCAAGAACAAGACCTCCGGGGCGAATGATGTGGTTCCGAGCACCGGGTCAGAAGTAGCTTTAGGGACTGTTCTCTCAAAGCTTTCGGCACCATGGCCTGTCAGTCGGAGCACAACTTAAAATCGTGGTCGCGCTTCAGGCACCAAAGACAAACCAGGTGTGGATCAGTTACCTCAATGGTGACAGTCGCTGCATGGATTTAATCCAGAAGTGTTTTTGGATATCCTACACACCAAAAAAGGTTAAAAAAAAAAAAGCCTGGCAAAAAGTGACGGGGGTAGCTCTCTTCACAGATCTGCTCTAACTGGCCCTGAAAGAAAAAAACTGATGCCAGCGCACCGAGGTGGCACCTATATAAGTGACGCGGACGTCACAACAGCGGAGACGACATCATGCGGAGCCTCCCAGCACCACCAACTGGGGCGCAAGGGTATTGTTCGCAGAAAAGTCTTCCGAATCTCGTCGGACGCCTGGGAAATTCAAAGGAAAGGAATCTGCGGCTAGAGTCTTCATCAGATACGGAGCTCCAACATAAAATAATATCATCAATATTAGTCATAGAGCTACTCCTCCTAAAAGTAGATTGAGCAGGGCTGTCATATTCAACCATTGCAGGCATGCATGCTTTAAGACAAGTATAGTGTTACTAACTGGAAAGCTGCCTTTGACCCGCTATACCTGGCAGAGAATAATAAAGCAGGTACAACCCAATGCTCATTTTCATCTTTGGTGAGCTCAGAAACCAGCCCTAGTGGTTCAAAAGATGTATTTTAATATCCTGCAATAATTAATTAACCATCCTTATCAATAGATTTTAGAATATTACCTAGTTTTATGAGAATGGTAGGCTCCTTGTTGCAGGGGTTGAGCACATCTATTGTAGCTGTCTAACAAAGCAATAGATTTACCACTTGCAAGGCTGGTAATCTTAAAATACCCTCTCAACATGCATTAATGTGTCTTAATCTGCAATTAAGCGATATTTTGACCCAGTTGTCAAGCATCCATATGGCCTTCCAATTTTGGAACGTGAGCCTCAATACTGAAAGCTCTGTTTCACATCCTATGTAGTGGAATGGTCGCCCATGTTTCCTGGAATAAATAAAAATCAAATTTATCTATACACATACCCCGGCTGGGGTCCACTAATTCACTATAGCCCTGAAATATTCCAGCTAATTAAGGACTTCTCAGGAAACTCTTTGGGGCTATATTCATTACTTCGCCTACTTATAAAGAAGAGAGGCAAGGGACCGACATGTTCATGTTGTTACTATACACGAGGCTACGATTACTGGGGGCATAAGAGCTCATCAACATTTCACTGTTCAAATTATAAATAAATTGTAATATCTGTACTATAGATTCTGGCATAGTTGTCATTAGCGTTCCATGGAATAAATCAATAATTTTAAAAATGGAGCTCTAGCTATATCATATGTAGATGGAACTGAAGGTCTATGTTTAAATATGTATGTATATTTACCTGTAAAAATAATTTTACTGCTCCAATAAGCAGTCCAACCCGAACTGCCAGTACATGTCCTCTCGGAACACAAGAAACCCCAGACCGTTTTTTGTCTATTTGGGCCTTGTCCTTCGGGTGCAGGCCCATGCCTGTCTAGAGTGGAACAGTAGCTGAAAAACGATGGTATTTAGAGCAAATTCCAATGGTTTAGTCTATTAGCAAGCGTTACTGCCATCCCTTTTAAATAATAATAATAATAATAATATATTTTATAAAGCGCATAGCTACCTCACATGAGGTGTCCCAGTGCTAGAAGCAGGACTCCGCACCCTACGCACCACTCTAAACTCCAGCCAGAAAAACAGGTTTTAAGTCTACTCCTAACAAGCTCCTCTGATTGCACCTGATGGAGCGACAGGGGCAATACGTTCTATACATATGGCCCCAGGTGACCAAAAGAACTACCTTCAGAGCAAACTCTCTTTACCCTAGTAACAATCGCCAACATCTCCTCTGCTGATCTTAAGTTCCTTAAAGGTACGTATGGTTTCACTAGGTATAGAAGGTATCACGGTCCTTTATTGGCAAAAACCTTGTGACAGTAACACAGTGCTTTGAAAGCTGATCTCTGCTTTACCAGCAGCCAATTTAATTTCCTGAGTGCAGACCCAAAAGATGCACGCATCTGACAGTTCTGTAGTAGGCGTGCTGCTGAGTTTTGCACTCCCTGGAGTCTTTTAATTCTTCTCTGAATAACTCCAAGATACAAGACATTTCAATAATCAAGGCTTGACATAATAAAGGTATGAATCACCATTTTTTTGGCTGACTCTGGCAACAGGCACAAGATTTTGCTCAGCATTTTTAGCAATCCAAAACATATGCCCGCCACTGCAGTGATTTGACTATCAAATGATAGTCTATCGCAAACCATACACCAAGGTTCTTGGCCTTATGTTTGGGAACATTGACTGAACCCAGTTCCTGCGGCCACCATGTAATGGACCAGATGTTTGCCTGGTTGCCCAAGGTCACCACCTCTGTCTTCTCGAACATTGAGTATGAGACAGTATAGGTCCATCCACCTAGAAATCTCTGTAAGATAGCAGCACAGGGCAGAGGCCATTCGGGACGAATTCTGTGACAGCGTGATGATAAGCTGCATGTGATCTGCATATGATATGAAGGTAAATTGATAACGCTCGATGATCTCTGCCAGCGGTCACATGTACACATTAAACAAAGGAGGGCTCACTGAAGAGCCCTGCTGCACTCCTTGTCTCAGTAGAAAAACCTGTGACTGATAGGGTATTGTGACACTTGAAAAGTGCGACCCTACAGAAACTAAGCAATCCAAGTCAGCGCTTTGTGACCCACAGTCCCAGAGCCCCTAAATCAGTATGTTATGTGACAGTATCATACTAGGCACTAAGATCTAGAAGCAGCAGCACTGCAGAATTGCCTGTCTCCAAAATCTGAGGAACAGCATCGGTTGCCAGGAGCAAAGAGGATTTTATACTTTAAGACGGCCGAAAACTGGATTGAGTCCTGTGCAGCAAGTTGTGGCACTCTATGAAACTTGAGAGCTTTTTGTTGACAAATTTCTCCACTAGCTTGGAAAAAGCTGGGAATAGCGAGACCGAGCTGTAATTTTCAGATTTGGAGGGGTCCAGCAGCGTTTTGTTGATTTTCTAAAGGGGCTACATGGTCTAATGCTCTGGATATCCACTTATTTTGTAGAAACTGTGTAAAATGACATACTAAATAAGCAATTTAAAATCTAAAGTTTAAATCCCACACTATAAAGGAAAGGCAATATCCATTCTCAGGTTAGAAAGTGGTTCCATCAGGCAAATGCATTGAGAATCTTTATGAAGCATTGACAAATGAGTTCTGGCCTTCTGTGAAGGGAGTTGCTCGACATAGACCTCTGATTAAGTGTGACTGAAAATAAGACCCTTTAGTCTAGATGATGAGGAGCAGCTTTAAATATAGACCATAAAGACTAGTTATGGTGTTATAAGCAATGACGGAGAAGCTATATACCTGTCAGAGACAGGATGACCAAGGTCTAAATGTCTGATATCCTGGAAGGACTCAAGGTGACATATGCCACGAGTTTTATGATGTACAGCTAAATGGGGGTGTCGAATGGCAGGCTGGGACTCTTAAAAGACATTCAGATGGCTGAAAACAAAGGCTGACACTCCAAAAGCACACAGGTGCATATTACTATAACCCAGAAATTGTAAAGGAGAGGAGTGAAGCTCCTCAACCACTATAAACTCCTCTTTGTATTGTGGGAGGGAGGAACGAAAGAAGGAAAAAATTGAAGCATCCAATGTTTAGTCTTTGTAAAAGCAAATAACAACCAAAGAGCACTTGAATGCACTTCTTGGCTTGACTGGGCACTGGATTCCTAAGGGAAGCCAGATGTGTAAAAATCAGTGACTCAGCAAGCATTTCAGTTCCCGAACCCAGAAAAGGGCAGGACAGATGCCTGGAGATTTCTGCATCAGACTTGAAATAGCAGCGCTACATACATCTGAAAGAAACAGTTAGTTATAGATTCCTTACCTTAGAATTACCCCCAGGCGTCAGACTGGATCCAGAGAATTTTTTCTTAGCAGTACTCCTGCGTGTCAGTGGGTGGCGTTGGTCAACTACTCGTCCGTTGTCGTGGTCGCCGGGATGACGTTGTGGCGTCTACATAGACGCCGTCCCTGCACGTCAGTTCTTCTTTCTGTGTCAGCCTAGGGCAGATCCGGAGAGCGCTACCTCTTTAGTCACTATTTGACTAAACTTTTTAGACGTTTTGTCGACTACTATTTCAAGTCTTCAACTCCTGGTGTCTGGAGCGCGACCACGACCCGAAGTCGTGCTCCGACTGCCGGTCAATACATCCAAAGTCTTTGTGGGAGCGGTCCAGAAAGCTCTTGTAGGCCAGGTGGTCAGCTCCGCGTCGCTCCCGGTCTCGTTCCAGAGGAAGGTCTTGAGGCAGCTTACGGAGCCCCCACACCTCGTCGTTCTCAAAGTCTTAGAAATCTTTGGGTAAGTCTAATCTCAAGAAGAAGGCGAAGAAGCACCAATACTCTTTGTCTACTCCCCGTCGGTCGGCTGACGCAACGCGGGACCCAGAGCATTGTTGCTCTAAGGCTCCATCTCTAGTGCCTCCTTTAGGGACAACTCAGCACCTCCCCCCATTTCTGGGAGCCAGAGAATCCACTGCCCAACTTCTTAAGTTCTATGAGGCCCTCCACCTTGTCTTTGGGCAGACCGACTCCGCCAGCGTGCCGTCGGGCCCCGCGGAGCCGGTCGGGGGTCGTCGCTCTAAGGGTCCGTCTCTAGTGCCTCCTTTAGGGACAACTCAGTGCCTCCCCCCATTTCTGGGAGACGGAACATCACCTGCCCAACTTCTTAAGTTCTACGAGGCCCTCCACCTCGTCTTTGGGCAGACCGACTCCGCCAGCGTGCCTTCGGGCCCCGCAGAGCCGGTCGGGGGTCCTGGGCCTTCGATGCCAGCAGCTCTGGCTCCAGAGGGCCCCCGCAGATCCAGGCTTGGATCCAGACCCACGCTGGTCGCTCTTCCCCGACCTTCCCCGGCGTAGATGCCCCTTGTGCCGACCATGACCCAGGTCGATGCCGTCCTATTCCTTATCCCTAAGATGGACACGGAGCCGGACTGACGTTGGATCCGACACCAGAGGTTACTTTTGTTCCCCTGTTCAACCCTGGTGTTCCCTATCACCCAGAAGGTGGTGTTGAGGACTGGGAAGGGTCGCTGGACCCTTTAGAAGACCAGCTAGAAGAGCCTGACTGATGAGAGGACCTGGGTAATGCCATTGGTCTGGACTCTTCTCCAGACCTTAGCATGCTTTCTCCCCATACCGTGGCTACGGAGGAGGGAGCGTACTATGCTGTGGTGATGAGAAGGGTGGCAGAGGTCTTGGGCCTTTAGCTCCCTTCAGTGGCGGTCAGGAATAACCTCTTGACAGAAGTACTTCGACGTGCGGCATCCACTTCCGAACCCCTATTGTCCTTCAATGAAGCCCTCACCGACGTCCTTCTGGGCACCTGGTCCAAGGCCAGCACAGGGACTCCTGTGGAGCCCGGCCTCGGGCGACCCAGTTTTCCTCACCCAACACCCTTCCCCCGAGAGCTTGGTGGTCCAAGCCTCTTCCTCCAAGGGCGCATTCCCTTCTGCTCCCCCAGATAGGGAATCCAAGCAGCTGCTTCACCTTGGGAAGTGCATGTTTTCTTCCTCCAGCTTAGCACTGCGGTTCATGAATACCGCGTGCCTCTTGGGCCGATATTCCCATACCATCTGGTACTCGGTTGCGCAAGTGCTGCCTCAGTGCCTGGAGGAGACCCGAGCCGTTCTCTCCCAGGCAGTGGCGGATTGGAGGGACGCAGCCAAATTCATGGTAAGAAGTGGACTGGATACCACTAACTCACTAGGCAGAACGATTGCCACGTCGGTAGCCCCTCGTCGCTATGCCAGTATACCTTGATGGACATTCCTATTGATGGCCATCGCCTCTTCGGCGACAAAGCAGACTCGGCGCTGGAGCGCTTTAAAGATTCTCGGGCTACGGCCAGATCTTTGGACCTCACTACGCCTTCTCGTCCACGCCAGTCGGCTTTTCGTCTCTTTCGTAGCTACGGAAGGGGAACTCAACCACGTCCGGCCCAGTCTAGCCACTGGTTCAAGCAAGCTGCCCAGCCTCTGCGTGGCTGTGGACGAGGGACCCAGCGATCTCGCAGGTCTGGAAGCCAGCGGGCGGGCCAGTCCATCCTTTCCCCCCTTCAGCAGCCTCCAAGCCTTCCTAGTCTGACTTTTCAGGACCATCAATGGCCAGTGGACGGCAGGATTCACCATCTCCTCCCGCACTAGCAATCCATCACGTCGGACAGGTGGGATTTTGCAAATAGTCCAAAGGGGCTACTCCCTCCCCTTTGAGACTACCCCTCCCTCCATGCCACCATCTTTTGATTGCATGTCAGAGGATCATTTGGCTTTTCTCTGCCAGGAAGTCTCAGCTCTCTTGGCCAAGGGAGCCATCGAGAGGGTCCCTGCGCCAGAAGTAGGTCGTGGTTGCTATTCCCGCTACTTTCAGGTGCCCAAGAAGGACAAAGGCCTGGGTCCTATTCTAGACCTAAGGACCCTCAACAGCTTCCTCCGCAAGGAGAAGTTCGAAATGCTCATGTTGACTCAGTTCCTGTCTGCCCTCGATCCTGGAGACTGGATCGCGCCGCTGTACTTGCAGGATACCTATTTCCACATCTCCGTCCTGCCAGCCCACAGACGCTACCTACTGTTCGTGATAGGGCACAAGCATTTTCAGTTCACCCTACTCCCCTTTGGCCTTACCAGTGCTCCTCGGGTATTTACAAAGGTGATGGCGGTGGTCGCAGCTCATCTGCGCAGATCAGATGTTCTAGTCTTCGCCTATCTTGATGACTGGCTGTTGAAGGCAGGCTCGTCCCAAACTGTCATCTCTCATCTCCAAACTATGGCGGACCTCCTGCATACGATGGGGTTCACTATTAACATGCTGAAGTCACACCTGACTGCCTCTCAGACGCTCCCTTTCATCTGAGCTGTTCTGGACACAGTGCAGTTTCAGGCATATCCTCCTGAGCAGTGAGTCTGGGATATTTGGGCTATGAAACCGATGTTTCAGCCTCTATCCCAGATTTTGGCGAGAATGATCCTGAGTCCGGGCTCCATATCAACCTGCTGGAGCTCAGGGCGATCCGCCTGGCAATGCAAGCATTTCTTCTCTCTCTCAGAGGGAAGATGGTGTAGGTGATCACAGACAACACCACACCATGTGGTACTGAAAAAAACAGGGTGGAGTGGTCTTGGGAACCCTGAGTCAAGAGGCTCTTCACCTCTGGACATGGCTGGAACATCAGGGCGTGTCCCTGGTGGTTCAACACCTGGCAGGTTCCCTAAACACCAGGGCTGACAAGCTCAGTGTCAGTGCCTGGTAGATCACGAATGGCGTCTTTACTGGGTGGTGGTGCAAGGTCTTTTTCAGCAGTGGGGAGAGCCTTAGTTAGATCTGTTTACCACGGAATAGAACATGCAATGTTTCCAAAGCGGCACTCACTCGGGATTGCTTTTCGTTGCGAGTGGAGTTGCGGCCTCCTGTACGCCTTTCCGCCTGTACCACTTCTGTCCCGAGTCCTGAATAAGATTAAGAGCGACCGGGCCAAATTTATTCTTGCGGTTTTGGACTGGGCACGAAGAATCTGGTACCCCGAGCTCTTGAGCATGACCATCGATCTTCCAATCAGACTTCCCCTTCATGAGTATCTTCTGTCGCAGCAGCAGGAGATGGTTCTTCACCCGAACCTGTCCAGCCTCCACCTCCTTGTGTGGCGATTGAGCTGCGACAGTTGACAGCTTTTGACCTTCCACCCAAGTCTGTAATGTCATCTTGGCAGCCAGGCGACTCACCACGAAAACGGTATACGCCTGTCGATGGAACAAGTTTGTGGCATGGTGCGCAGCAAAGGCTGTGGATCCCTTCATTGCTCCTCTTTCAGAGGTCCTTCTGTATCTACTTTCTTTAGCCCAGAAGGGCTCTGCCCTGGGCACTCTTAAAGACTACCTTGCAGCTATTTCTTCTTTCCTTCGGCTACCAGATCAGCCATCCTTATTTAAGTCTCCTATTTTAAATAGCTTCTTGAAGGCCATTATTCATCTCTTTCCTCCTTCTTCCTTCATAATGCCACAGTGGGCCTTGAACCTTGTTTTAACTTATCTTATGTGTGCTCTCTGGAGCCTCTTCACAGCTGTCCTCTCGGGCTCCTCACTCTGAAAACTGCCTTCCTTGTTGCCATCGCATCTGCCCGCAGAGTGAGTGAGCTTCAAGCTCTATCTTCTAAGCCCCATTTTTTCTCTGTGCATCTCGAAAAAGTGGTGCTTCGGACGAGGCCTTCGTTCCTTCTTAAAGTGGTTTTACCATTTCACATTGGACCAACGATCACTTTGCCCACCTTTTTCCCACCTCCACACCCTTCCAAGGAGGAGAAGAGACTCCACCGCCTGGACCCTAAACGTGTGCTATCTTTCTACCTTGACTGCACAAAGGACTTCCAGGTGGATGATCAACTCTTCGTCGGCTACGTAGGTGCCAAAAAAGGCCGGGCTGTTAGAAAGCGTACCATCTCTCCATTGATTGTTCTTTGCATAAATATCTGCTACGCCTTACCGAAAAAGGAACCTCTAGTGGGGCTACGTGCTCATTCCACTAGAGCTATGGCAGCAACCACTGCATTGGCACATGGAGTCCCACTTCTTGACATCTGTCAGGCAGCCATGTGGGCATTCTTGCATACGTTCACCATACATTACTGCCTGGACAGCCAAGTCTGTAGGGATGGCTATTTTGCCCGTTCTGTCCTCCAGGACGTGAACTTGGTTCACAGACCCTCCTCCGGGGTTGGTATTGCTGGGGTGTCTATTCTAAGGTAAGGAATCTATAACTAACTGTTTCTTTCAGATGATCAAGTTCCTCCCCACTCTGCGAACTGACCTCAAGGGCTAGGGACTGCCTTGCAGGGCACTAGTTGTTGCGCACCAGTGGTCAGTGTCTTTCATTGCTCTGCGCTTCTGGCATGGAAAGTTGTGTCAGAGCGGACGTCAGCTCGCAGGGGCGGCGTCTAAGTAGACACTGCGAAGGCATCTCAGCGGCTATGACGTAGACAACGGACGCGGAGTCGACCGGCGCCACCCACCAATGAGCAAGGGTACTGCTAAGAAAAAATTCTCTGGATCCAGTCTAACGCCTGGGGGTAATTCTAAGGTAAGGAATCTATAACTAACATATGTCTCTTACAGATACATTGTTACCGAAGGTAACTAACTTGTTCATTATTACCCTACATACCTCATGTGCTCACAGATGTATAGCATCATGATTAAACTTAACCTCTTGGACTAACAGATTCTCATTCATGGCAGCTGGATGATTGATTGGTACCTAGAACCATGAGTGTGTGGTGATATAGTGGATTGGTGCTCCAACACAAGGAGGAGGCTAATTTGTTTTGACAGGCAATTTAGACTATGTAGAGACCAAGGTTTCTGGCAAACGCTCCCAAGGACAGTTTGTGATGCACCAGCTGATTTTGGGAGAGTGGCAATTGGAAGAAGTTCTTGAAAGAAAAAGAGAAATCTAGATTGTGTACATGGTTGGAACGCATTCAAGTATACAGTATAGAACAACATGAACAAGGTATGTTAACCCAATGAAATGATGGCAAACCGGATTATTATTTTCACAACAAACTTCTAACATAAAATGGTGGGCTGCACTTTTTATAAATATTATATTAGGGCAGGCATTTTCTTGCCCAACTTCTATTTTATAGACAATCTCAAAAGCTTTCAGCCATAAGATATGCAAATGGTACCCATCTACATATCAAGAATTTAATTTGGACTTTTTTGGACCTAAATATGATGTCGGTCAGTTTTTTTTGAAGCAAGGACAAGGTACTTAACTGAAGGGAAGAATTTGCGCACCAGCGGGTATTTGGAGTAGTTTTCAGAGATGGTTATGATGGGGTGGTGCTACTAGGAAAGGGGTGACCTTCACAACCCCTTGACAATGTAGTGCTGACGCACACATATACAACTTGTGGAGAAAATACCTGAGCACACACAAACTTAATACAAAATTATGATATTTTTTCGTCTTTTTTTCAAACAACAATGAGGGTCAGTTGGTGTATGCAGCAATTTCATTTATTGCGCCAGCCGACACGTGTTTCAATGGAGTTGGGTGCACTCCAAATCTTCAGGGCTAAATCTGAATGGTAAGGATAGGTGATCCCCCACGACTGGTGATAATTCCAACCCAGTCCGGGTACCGAAGGATGTTCTGGTGAGGCGCGCCAAAAGAGTGAAAACGTACTTGATGCAAAGCTTCAAAAGATTAGTCATGTGCTCTAATAAGCCAGGACAGGCGAGGGCGATATAGGTCAAAATTTGTATATGATAGGTATGCGAATGTTCAATACTGTCTCCAATTATACAGTTGATACCGTGGCAGTGTCCCAAGATAAGGTATAAAGTCGGTAGTCACGGCAGTTGCCACAATGGGCGCTATGTACCGGCACCGCCCTTGATCTCTGTCCAGCTGTTCCTCTAAGGGTCTTCCGCTTGTCGGTTAGACAAGCGCCCGACCGACACCGCAGCGGAAATGAGACCACTCGACAAGGAGTCGGCGGTCCCGCTGCTTTCATTAGGATGCGACTGCCTTTACGGCAGTTGTAAAGTGTATGTTTTCTATTGCAGCTTGTGCTAAGGGCTGCAGCACTAGCCACAGTAGAAAAAATACACTTGCAAAACATCCATGTGTCAAGCACCATGCAGAGGCTGACACACCATGCATGGATATTTGGGGGCACCTTGGGTGCCCCCTAACCACCTTAGCAGAGGACCAGGGGGAAAGGGGCCCTTCTAGGAGCACCCAAAATCCCTTTCCGCCTGCCTTTTTATGACATAACACCACACAAAAAACATATAAGTTACCTGCCGCATCGCCACTCTTCCGCTCCTCTCTGGCTCCAGTCAACTGCAGGCACATGCTCCCAGACTCCCCTGCAGCCAATCCAGATGCTGCTCTAATGCTGCTGAGAGGAGCGTCAGGATCGGCCTGAGCGCCCTCGATTAGCGCTTCCACAGAGATACTGGGAGTCTGTGCCGGCTGTCTCTAACCCGGCCACGCATCTTGTGTTGGAGACAGCTCAGTGCGCATGTTGGTTTGCCCGTCCTAAGACAGCCAGCCAAACCGACAAGTGTACTGATAGCTTTGCCCAACACTCCCCCACCATGACAGCCATCGCGATGGTCCAGCCCCCAAGACTAGGCCCTCAGAGGAAAAATAAAACAATAATAAACATGTTTTATTATTGTTTATTTTTCGCTTTTTGAGGCTCTTGGCAGGGGGGGTCCATGCCTCCCCCATAGCCGAGGAGCCACTGCAGCCCTGAACACTTTATGCAATGGTGAAAAGGAATGGTGAGCAGTTGCGAGGGTAAGTAGAAATGGTGTGGGGTTGGAAATCTAAAGGAAACAAGTATTGTCAATGCCATACGTTTTGACTTTGGTATGTTAAATTTTTTTTTTGCAATTTTGAGTAATAAACAGGGCAGCTAGCATATGGATAACAGAAGCATATTTACCACACACAGGGAACGTTGCACTGCTGTATGTTGTATGTGGAATTTGTGCGCTCCTCACACCTTTTGTTGGAGTTAGAGAAGTGTGCACTGCTGCTGCTTATGCTGTAATAGTGGTGTATGTTAGTGAAGTCTAATCAGCGTGTTTTCATTCTATAATGGCCAACCGACAATCACTATAGGGTGGCATAGGAGAAGACTAGTGATAAAGTGGGTATGCAAAGTTTCAAGATTTAAGTCACAGGGTGCAAGGAGGAGTTTGCGTAGTGGAGTAGGAGCATGGTGTGCACAAGGTGCAAAGGGAGCCCTGGATGCAAGATTTCTGTCTACACATAAAAGAGGAACTACATGCACATCAGCAGTGCACACTTTACTTGTGCACACGGAACAAGCAATCTTCCTAATTTCGTTTTTTTGCCGATTTATATAGCGCAAACGTATTGGAGCGCTTTACATGAGAACCAGTTATATCACACAAGGACACAATTTGTTTCTGTTTTTAGGCACAGAGAGATTACGTGATTTGCCAAAACTCACAGGATGCTGAGCCGACTCTGGGACTCAAATCTGGTTCTCCAGTTCTAAAGTCAGCAGCTCTGGCCGTTATGCCACATTCTCTCCCTAATCACCCAAAAATGGAACTGGTACCACGTGGACAGGGCCAGGCTGGAAACTCAAAACAGCCATGCCACAAATGTTGAAACCAGACCCACGCCGCACGATGCCATGACTGCAGTGGGGCTATTGGGGCATGAGTTGGTGATAGGAGCCCATCCTACTGTGAAACCAGCCTCCTAGCTTGTAGTCTCTAGGAACAAGGTTGACAGTCCAATCCAGCCCTGCACTTGGCCATATAAATGGCACTTGTTCTTTACACTAAGCATGGGCGTAAAATCCGTTCTGCTCGCGGATTTTCGGTAAATTCGCAATCCGCGAACTCTCGCGAACTTGCCGAAAATTCGTAAAATCCGTGCGAAGCGGATTTTTTGCTTGGTCGCACTTGCCAACTAGAATACTATACAATTTCGCGGGAGTAAATACTTGCGAACACGTAGATGCGGCGGGCAGGGACAATCTCGCAATTGCGAGATTGCAAAATTTGCAATTTCGCACATGAAATCCACCAGCAGGCAGCATAAACCTTGAAAATTATGATTTTTATCAGAATAACTCCTCAGGTTGACATTTGCCTGCACTTTTTCTTTGCAAGGAGTCCATTTTGGGGGGTGGGGGTGGGAGGAAGGAAGTGCCCCACAGTCTCCAACTTCCTGTTCCTGTCCACCAGGCTCCTCCCAGTGCTTTCTTCATGTGCTGGTCACTTTGATTTGGATCTTGACCTGGAAGGATTACTTTTGTGGATGCTGCTGGATATTTGGATTTTTGCAAAACTGAAAGCACTCAGCAGGTGCATAAGTTCAATCTTATCATTAGTAACCATTCCCTGTAGTGCTTCCTGAGGGGCCCCTTCAGAGTTCATTTGCCTACTTGCAACTATTCTATGACCCTGCTCTGATCCTCACAGCAGGCTCAGAGAATAGCTACAAGTATACAACAAAGGTCCTGTTAAAAAATTACACTGCAACAGAAAGCAATTACAGACAAAACTGAAAGCACTCAGCAGGTGCAAAAGTTCAATCTTATCATTAGTAACCATTCCCTGTAGTGCTTCCTGAGGGGCCCCTTCAGAGTTCAGCAAATTACAGATAAGGAAGCAGGTGCCAGCCAGACTGGAAGTTTAAATTCAGTGACACATTAATCAACCCCAAATTAATTCATGTCAGTTGAAGCAGGGCAGGTGTGCTTGCTTTTTTTCACCCCCATAATCTACAGTGATAAACCAACCAGAGGGTGGCAGTGATGTACCAGAGGGTGGCATGGGTGTACCAGAGGGTGGCAGTGGTGAAACAGAGGGTGCTGTGAACCTGTGATGATGAACCAGATGTAGAAACAACATAGTCGCGGCCGTTGCGAGCCGACAAGTAAGTTCGCAATTGCAAACTGGTACAGAACCCTCGCGAACTGGCAGAAATCCTTGCCAACACAAAAAAAAAAGAAATTCGCGAGAGTTTGCGGATTTTGCGGATTGCGAATCCGTAAATACGCAAGTTCGCGGATTGCCAATTCGCAAAATCCGCCCATGCTTACTTTACACAACAGAACAGGAACCTAAGATCACGCCATCTCCAGATATGTCATTTCTTACAGCCACGGAGCATTCAGGGCTGGTGTACATCCCCTGTAGGCAACTGGCCATTCCTTGCAGGTTACCACTCAGTCCATGTATGTGAGATGCCACTTTGTGCATGCCAGGAATTTCTCCATGTAGGTAAGGACCACTTTTTTTGCAGGGGCCAATGTAGGTCAGAAATTACTCTGCCTGCCATATGTCACTTCATGTAAAGCATCAGGTTACTTGGCATGGGGTCATTCCAATATTTTGAAACTGAATCGTGCTATGAAGCTGTCACTGTCTGCCCAGATGCTTTACATGCACTTCTGCATAAGAATGCCAGTGCCAATCGTAAGAAACCTGATTGGCAGTGACCAACACTTTCAGATCTATATTCAAATTGTTTTTATATTGGATGACTATTCATATTGTATGTAGTTAAATATGAATTAGAGTTTTATGTGTGCCAGAATAATCTTTTGTTCTGCTCCAAATGAAAGTATATTATAGCCACTGAACTCACTGCTTGATCGCAACTAAAGTAAATACAGTTGCTGGCAGTCGTTGTGGATGGCCTAGAGATGAGGAAATAATGTATACCATCTGGAGGTGTGCTCATCTTGCACAACATGTACTTTATTCCAAGATGCATTGGCATAGTCGTAGTTTTGAAAGATTACTGTGACTACATATTTAAATGGTAATTGGGAACTGGCGCTCTTCCACATGAATGGCTGTAGGAAGATGATTTTAAAGTGTCAGAAACATTTTTGGTTACATACAAGTACCATTCCTCTAAAAATGTGGAAGTCCTTTCTGTAAATGTCAGATCCGATTGGGCACAGAGCAAGCGGGAGAAACTGGGTCTCAGTCTTCCTAACTTGGGCTCTGAAAACTGGTCCAAGTACAATCCCTTCAGCACTTGACTCTCAGTAGAAGAAATGGAAAGCAGTCACTGGCTTCCGAGTAAGGTAGTGTGGAGGTTCCACTAGCTTGGACCTCAAACAAATCACCCAGCAGGGCAGTGACTGATTGTCCAACCCTGTGTTTCACTTACAAAACGAAAGTACTTCAATACACACTTAAAACAGAATATCGCTCAGGTAATATTAGCAGGTATAATACAACTGTGCCTAAGGATACTGCCTACCCCTACTGTTTACCTGGGTGTCCTTCCCTTCATGTGTCTAGGGAGGGCCGCTATTCTGAAGAGACTGCGCTCATAGGGAACATAGATCACTATACCCTCACAGCACTGGGATCCTGCTGCATCTAGTATTCAAAGGACAGTAACACCCCTGCAGGGATGGCAGGCTCCTTCCCTTGCTCCACTGGCAGGCTGGCTTCTAGGCACTTCAGTTCAGCATCAGCAACAAAGTTACAAAGAGATGTGAGTTACCTGGCTGAAAAAAACAAACTGAATAGTGACCATGGGAAAGACAAAAAATCTGGCCTCAACTAAAGGGTCACTGCCAGGCAGTCTACAACTTTCTTTATTTTAGCTGAATACCACAGATTGATATTGTCTTGACTAATGTCACTTCTAACTAGACTCTCTGAACTGTGCATGTGGGTGAAAAGTGCTAATTGCTTGTCATCTAAGTGCGTTATCCTACGCTTGGCATCAGTAACTGTTAAGGGTGTCACTTTTACTCCCTGGCTGATTGTCAGGTTTCCAGCCGCTGGCAGAGGCCAGTGATCACTCCCAAATAAATAAGAACCAGCATTCTAAGATTGAGCAAATGTGTTCCAGTGGTTAGTAATAAACATTATGAAGTTCAGGCAAATTAATTTTATGTAACGTGTGTACTATCAACCTCGATTTATAGTGACATACAACAAATATCTATGTATTAACTTCTTTCTATGTTGTGACATGTATTAAGCCTAGTTAGTGTCTTATATTTATTTTTTTGCTAAACAAACCCAGCTTCAAGTAGCACTAAACTTCTCTGCCGGATCCAACAGGAGCATTCTTCTTTCCATCTCTCATCACCCTCATCAATGACCACATACGCAAGTATATGAAGACCAGTGGTAGAAGCAGGGAAAGTGGAAGTGAGTAAGAGAGAGAACAGCTTTACACAACTCCATAGCTTGCCTCGCTACTTCTGTGGGCCAAGGAGCTCTGCAGGCTATAGTGGGTCTCTACAGGACAAATCGATATCTCAAGTAACTTGGCACTCAAGATACTAGGTATATATTTGGAGGTAAAGAAGAATATTTGTTTTTCAATTATTTATAAAGCTGATAATTGATTACAATATGGAAGGTGCTGATGGAAATTTTGAAGAGAGGATGAAATCCTACATGGATAAAATGTTTGGGGAAATGACTGCATCTATTGATAAAAAGATTGAGAATACTTTAGGGAAAAGTATTCAGAAAAGACAGAGTTGGTGAGGAAGAGAATTTCTGCACCACAGAGGAGGTAGATGTGGTTGCAGGGGTTTCAGTCATGGAAGTAGAAAGGGACAGAAAAGAAAGATAATAGATGTGAGCAAAAAAGGTAAAGAACGTAAGGTTCTTAAAGGAGTCGCTATAAAGGCAAAAGGGGGCGCCAAAAAGGCGCAGAAGACAAAACATACAACTGTAGCCTGTGACTCAAGTTCAAGTGGAGATGTGGAACTTACTTGTACTTCAAGCCTTGAAGATTCTGATGTGGAAGAGGTTCCACTTAAGAGAAGTAAGGTTAAGGAAAGAGAAATTAAATTAGAAGAGAATGATATTATTGATCCTCAAGGTGAGGAAATGTTCGATCCTCTCTTAATTCAGCATCCTTTGTCACCACAGTGGGCTCCAGTGGAGCATGTGGCAAAATAAGTGCGTTTTTGAATAAGAAGGGAAATACCTAAAGAGGTAAGGATGAGGAGCAAATGTCCAAGACCTAGTCTGGACAGCAAGGTTGCTTACACGCCAGAACTTAATCAGAAGATGATGCCGTTCATAAACAAGTCAGGCAAAGATCCTAGGAGGGGTCTTGAAAATGGCTTAAAAGGATGTCAAGACAGACTCTTAGATGTCTTGGATCCTTTGACTAAAATGTTTGATATGTGTGAGGAGGCACATTCGAATAATACTGGAATTGATGTGGCTGAGATGCGCCAATGGGTCCAAAGGGCCATATGCCTTTTGGGAAATTCAAATACAGCACTGTGCATGGAAAGGAGGAAATCAATGTTGTTTAAAATTGATCCAAAATTAGCGGATTTGGCAAATAAAGAGCCAGGGGAGCGCAGTGATGGATTGTTGTTTGGGGACGATTTTGTGAAAGATATGTCCCGGTATGTCAGTACTTTTAGTTACCTTGAAAAAGCACAAAAGGACATAAGGAGAGTTTTTGGAGTGGCCGGGCGAATGCGGGGTTGGTTCCCAGGCCGGGGTCAAGGAATTTCAAGAGGAAATTTTGGAAGCGGTAGACCCTATAGTACAGGATATGGATCTAATTATTATGGATCAAGAGGGGGACAGGGGAATTTTTTCTCACAAAGACAGAGAAGCAGAGGCAGAGGGATGCATTCTGAGAGAAGAACAAGAGGAGCCTCAGGTAAGCAGTTTACAAGACCCTACTTCTATCCAAATAAAGTTGGGCGGCAGACTAGCCCTATTTGTTTCGAGGTGGAAGGAAATTACGCAGGATCCATGGGTTTTGCAAACGGTTACAGGTTACAAGATAGATTTTGTTCAGAACCCGATTCAGGAGAGGGCTCCAAATATTTTGAGGTCCTCAACGGAAATGGAAGACATGGTGGCAAGAGAAATAGAAGCTCTAAGGGAAAAAGGGACAATAGAGAAAGCAAGGTTTGTAAGAGGAGGATTCATAAGCAATATATTTCTAGTGGCGAAGAAGGAAAAGAAAATGCACCCTGTAATAAATCTGAAGGAGTTGAACGATTGTGTCATGTACAATCATTTCAAGATGGAGGGTATTCGTATGTTGAGAGATCTGTTAAGAAAAGGAGATTGGTTGACAAGGTTAGATCTGAAGGATGCTTATTTAACAATTCGGATGTGCAAAGAACAGAGATTTTCTTCAATTCAGGTGGAAAGGAAGGTTATGGAGATTCAAGAGTCTACCATTTGGACTGACTTCAGCCCTGGTGTTTCACCAAGGTGATGCGGCCTGTGGCAGCTTGGTTGAGATCAAGGGGAATACACTTAATAGTGTATCTAGACGACTTCTTGATCATGGCAGAAGAGATGGAGTTAGCAAAGGAACATACGGAGTTTGCGATCAGGGTGATAGAGGATTTGGGTTTTGTAGTGAACAAGGAGAAGTCTTGTGTGGTTCCTCAGAAGGAGATACAATTTTTAGGTTTTCAGATTCAGACATTGGATTGTGTATTGAAGTTGCCGATGTTGAAAGTGAAAAAGATCAAAGAAAGAGGTGAAGAGGGCTATGGATTTGGAATGGATTACATTAAGACAGTTAACTCGGATGCTGGGTCTGCTATCTGCGTCAATTCAGGCGATTTTTCCAGCTCCTCTTCATTACAGAGCATTACAGAGGTTGAAGGGTTATCATTTGAGAAGAGGGGCAAAATATTCTCAGAAGTTATGGTTGAATCAGGATTCAAAGGAGGAATTGAAATGGTGGATGATGAATCTGGAAGCGTGGAACGGCAGGGCGATATTTGGAGAGGTCCCAGAGATAAAAATAGAGTCAGATGTGAGTCTTCATGGCTGGGGAGCAAGGTGCGGAATGGTGTCAACAGGGGGGAAATGGTCAAAAGAGGAGAAACAGATGCATATAAATTGCCTGGAACTTCTAGCGGGGCCTTTTGCTGTGAAAAGTTTCATGAAGGATCAGGTAACATGTTGTGTGCTCTTGAAAATGGACAATCTGTCGGCAGTGAGATATGTCAACAAGTTAGGAGGACCGCGGTCGAAGGGGCTAGCAAATTTAGAGAAGGGATTTTGGAATTTTTGCTTAGAGAAGGAGATTGTGGTTCAAGCACAGTATATTCCAGGTCTGAGCAACATAGAAGCGGACTGGTTTTCAAGCTATCTCAAAGATGTGAGCAATTGGAAGTTGAACAGGGAGGTCTTCATAAGATTGGAGAGGAGATGGGGTCCTTTTCGAGTAGATTTGTTTGCGGACAGACTAAACTGTCAAGTGAAGGAATTTTACAGTTGGAAGCCAGATCCAGAAGCAATGGGATTATATGCTTTTCTTCAGGATTGGAGTGTAGGAAGGATTTATGCTTTCCCCCCATTCTCATTGATTCAGAGAGCATTGATGAAAATCAGGAGGGAGAAGGCGGAGATGGTGATGATAACGCCATTTTGGAAATCTCAAGTGTGGTTTCCGGATAAGATGGATTTGCTGATGGAGGATCCGGTGCTATTACCGAATTTAAGAGAGATTATTCTAGATCCACAGGGGAATGTTCACGATTTAGTGGATTCAGGTCAGTTAAGGCTGGTGGCATGGCTGATTTCAGGAGAATTTGGCAGGTGCATGGATTATCGAAGGAGGCTGAGAATCTTATCGCAGGTTCATGGTCAAAGGGAATGACAAAAGTATATAGATCAGCATGGAGAAGATGGTCTGCTTGGTGTGTTGAAAGTAATTTGGATCCCATATCAGCTCCTGTAGTAGAAATGGTTAATTATTTGTCTGAATTGTATGAAAAAGGTTTGGCTTACAATTCAGTGAATATTAGCAGGCCAGCTATTTCTGCAGGGCATATTTTGGTGGATGGTCTTCCAGTAGGTCAACATGGGTTGGTAAGAAGGTTGGTTAAGAGTGAAAGGATGGTTCTACCTCCTAAAGCGAAATACGGTGTTCTTTGGGATGTTTCCTTGGTTTTGAGGGAATTGGATAGTTGGGGCGAGAATAGGTCTTTGGATATCAAATACTTATCATGGAAGTTGGCTATGCTTCTATGTTTGGTTTCTTGTAGAAGGGTATCTGATATCAGGGCTTTGGAGGTGGATTCTAGGTTTTATCAACCGGAGGGTGTGTGTTTTGAATTAAGGAGAAGAACAAAGACTATGTCTAGAACATTTTTTTATCCTCAATTTGATGGTCATGAAAATGTATGTGTAGTGCGTTGTTTAAAGGAATATGAAAAGAGGACTTTTGGTGTGAGAAGAAGTGGTTGTTCACAGTTGTTAGTTTCCTTAAGGTAACCATTTAAGGCGGTTTCCTCAGCTACCATGGCTAGATGGGTGAGAGAGGTGATGTTGAGGGCAGGAATAGATACTGGTATTTTTGGGGCTCATTCTGTAAGATGGGCAATGGCAAGCAAGGCATATAAAAGGTTTTAGTTTAAGTGGTATTATGAAGGCTGCAGATTGGAGTAATGAGTCAACATTTACATTTTTTTATTTTAAACCAGTGGAAAATGTGTTGACTAGTGGTATAGATGACCTTTGAACATGCATAATATTGGCCTCCGGGCCTTGATGTAAAATGCAGATTTTCACCATTTAGAAATGAGTAGAAAATCATGATTTTAATAAAGGCACAGAGGCTAATATTAGCCCTCCGCTTTTCCCGCCCAGATTATTAATGATTTGTTTTTTATCACGCAGGATAAAGAAAAGGAATTCAAAGAAGCTGAAGTTTGGAAGAGTTGATGTCCTGGGAAACTTGAAGATTGGAACTTTGTTTTTAATAAGAGACTTTGTTTTTTTAGTAATATTTGCAGCACCCAACAGAGGAAGATGGCTGCAGGTTCCAAGTGGTTATGCATGTTCAGAGTTCTAGAAGATAGGATATGTTCTAATTCTATTTATTGTTGTTGCTGTTGACTGAGTGGTAATAAAAGGTAGTGCATAATATTAGCCTCCGTGCCTTTATTAAAATCATGATTTTCTACTCATTTCTAAATGTTGAAAATCTGCATTTAACCCAGATCTCTTGACTGGGGGTGAATGTTTTGATTTGTTCTGCATTCTGGCCATCAATTGTGTGTCTTTTGATTTGAATAACTACCTCAATCTTCACCACTAAGCTCTCTTTTATGGAAGATGATTATAGTTTCTACTTGACGACTGCAGAACTGCAAAATAATCACTACCAGTAACACCTGTTGCTCCCAATTCTTATATACACAGACTGGGACTTAATGTATTCTACAGAGCATTTGTAAATCTATATCCATGTGCAATTGTCCTCTTAAGAAACTTTCCTGTGGGTTCACAGGGACTTTTTGCAGAACTCATAACCCCAGTCTTTAGAGTACAGATAGTTGTAACTCAGTCTTAACAGTTCAAACAAATGTTCAGAAATTAGTTTAGAAGTTTATTTTTAACAACACGTGACTTCAGGGTTCTCCTCTGTAAACTAAAATGTCCATAGAACCATCCATTATGAAGCAATTTAATGTCATTTAATTTATAATTTATAAAGCGCCCGAATCATCCCAAAAGGGTATCTCCGCTCTGTTGGAGGCAGGCAGCAGACCAGCAGAAGTCAGTTGCCAAATGAGTTTTTGTCTTGCCACCTGAAATCCAAGATCCGTGTAGTGAGATACTGGTGGCAGCAACATTGTAGCACGATTCCCTAGCAAAAGACCCTGTGAACCATGAGGAAAGTTATACTTGAAGATCCAAGATGGCCTCTGTCTCTCTCTATATACACGAGTTCAGGGTCTTCGAGGAATGGTAATTTATTGCCAGCGCATCCTCCATGTCCATGCAGCCTTAATCCATACAGCACTCCATGATGACTGCCAGCCTTTCTTTCACTGAAAGGCACTCAGCACTGACTTCAAAGTACTGCTTCCCCACACATGCATGGCACACTCTAAGTGGTAAGCAGCATATCCAACCCCAGTTCTTGACACTGGAACGTCATTATTTATTCTGCTCTTTCCTAGACTTCAGAAAACCAAAGAAACAGTTGAAGAGATGACATTTCCACTATAACTACCTCTCTTTAGAATACATGTCTGAAAACCTCTGAGGTGAAACAACAGTGATGTTGAGTTTAATTCAAAATGACCATAACCGATCTTTAAAAATGACACGGTTGATTTATCCTTCTCAATTTTAAGAATGTTTTTCTGACTTCTTTTTGTCAGCTACTAAATAATAATAGCATAAGATATGCTGTTTTAATACTTCGTGTTTTATATGATTTTTGTTGAATTGTTTGTTCATAGGTAGCTTGCAGAAATCGTTATCCTCTGTTCAGACTTTCTTGTCTAGCATATGCTTGTGTATCCTACAAGGCTCACCTTTTCGAATGCCTATTAGACTTCTTGTCAGTCTGGAAAGTTGAAGTTCTCTTATGCCCCCGAGCCTTGTACAAAATTGCAAATTATTAAATACAAAATTCTAAGCTCATGATATGGAGGCTGGTGCAATATTCAGGTTCAAATATTATTGACACGGGTTGTTTTACTTGTGGCATCTCCACAAACATTTTGAATAACATGCAAATCTTTTCTGCGACACTTTTGCTTGCATTATAGTCACATTTTCTCTCCTACCAAAACACTGCAAAAGCAGGCGAATTGGGAGTGAATGAGGTTTCTGCTCACCTCTAAATCAGCCTGGCACTTAAAAAAACGTTATGTTCTTTGAAAAGCACGTTTTCTTCTTCAACGGAAAACATTGTGAAGATCTAAGACTGGTGTTCATTATTTTCGGTGCTGCCGAAAAATATACTTGACTTCTCACTTTTTCAACGGTTGAAAAAGAGGATGACGACCTGTAATTCAGCAAAATAACACACAACGAAAAATTTGTTTTCTCAACAAAAAAAAAAACACCTATCTTGATGGCGGGATGGGTTTGTTTTTGGCGACTTCTCCATCCACCCTGAGGTGAGCTGATGAAGGCAATCTAGCTGTGTGTCCCGTGTCTCTGTTTACCCTGAAATTTAAAAACCATTAATTTTGTTTCTTCTAACTAAATCCCTGACACATGGGAGTGGTGAGTGTTTAATTGTGAAATGGCGGTTTGAATTGAGCCTGACAGGAATTCGTGATGACAGAGGCATTGCTCACCCAATCCAAACGTATTGTGTTTTCTGTTTCCAAAGTCAGCACACACAATGCAACAAAGCGATGTGGCAAGTCACATTTATTTTCGTTAGCCTCTTTTGAAAACTCTGTTCTGCCGGACCACCCCCTCCCACGCCTGACTATGTTTGATGTTTGCCGGCAGAGTTAGTCATCTCCTTACCGGTGCCTCCGCGGTACCAGCACGTTTGTGAACCTGGTGGTTCACAGAATGTGCTCTGTCAACAAAACCCCTCAGATGTGGGTGACAAAAGACACGAGTCATGATGTGGGCTGGCGTACCGTGGGCAAACAACTGTTTTACCCCCAACGCTGTGCTGTGAGTGCTCGACGCTACGTGGGACTGCGTGCAGACACCACGATGACGCAATGCTGTGGGTAGTGCGCATGTTTTTTATAGAACGTTCCATAAGTCGCGGCGCTCTTCTGCTTAGTCAAGATTGGGCTTGAGAAAGTGCGCTCGCCGACCTGTGGCTCTTCCCGAGTGTGCTGTTCAGGAGAGATCTCCGAGAATATTGACTCAAACTTCCCCCTCTCTCTTCACCGAGAACCGCAACACGCCTTTCTGCCCCGGTTGGTTTACTGTCATCCGCCCCATGCTAGTTTCCAGAATCTAGGGTCATTCAAAGAAGAAAAAAAACGCATTTATGGAAAAGTCATTTAGTTTTTCAATAGAATAGAATAGTTTGCGTATTATAGCAAACGCACTAAGTGGTGGGTGTGCGAACAGAGAGGAATTAAATGGTGAATCAGAGGGAAGGAAAGGAGGGTGAAAACGACTGAATGAAAGACAGAGAAAGGTAGCAGGAAAGAAAATAGATGGAATACGGGAGGTGGGGAGTTGGGAAAGAAGTGGAAACTGAGGGAGGAATATAGATAAAGGAGGACATTAGAGAAATGACACGAGAGCAAGCATTGGCAAAGTCAATAGGTCTTGCCTATGCAAGAGCTATTGACTTTGCCAATGTGTTTTAGCCATGATGGTGTACATTAGCGTGGCTGCTGTTCAGCATGGCTAAATGTTAGTGGCGTAGAGGAGAGTCGTGTGGACTGCTGTAGAGTGGAATGGCGAAGAGTGAGGTAGAGTGGAGTGGCAGAGAGTGTTGAATATTGAAGTGGCATAGTGTGGGGTTGCGTAGAGTGTGATACACTGGAGCGGCGTAAAGTGGACTGGTGTCAGGAGTGCTTTGGCGTAGAGCAGTGATTCTCAAGCTTTTGACTTCTGGGGACTCCCAATTAATCATTACTGGAACCCAGGGATCCAACTCCCCCCCCCCCCCCCCACGAATCATTACTGGAATCCGGGGACCTCCCTCTGAGTCACGACTGCTAGCCGAGGGCCTGTAGAGTTCTTATTGTTATGTACACTGCTTTTAGTTCTATTACACGCGAGTCTAGTTCTAACATTATACACGCGCTGTATGTTCTGATTATGTTATCACGCATCTCTTGAAGAATGTTTATCTTCAAGAGATACATTCCTCGAGGCGTCTTTCGCTAGTAACTTCCAACTGTAACTCTAGGCACTTATACAGTTGGACATTGCTATGCGCAGACGTGCTCCCGTGGATATGCTGTTTTCATTGGAATAAACCTTTATACTTCACTTGCTGGTTTCCTGACTATTCCTATTTAAATGTGATACTACAAATACTTCACATTTGGCGACGGAGGATGGGATACCAAAAAAAAAAAAAAACAGCGTATCACCTACTTTGCACGATCTTGAAGCTTCCTCAATCATCACCGGGACGCTTCACTTCAACTTCATATCCTGAAAATCCGCCGGAAAAAGACTTCTTGGACAAGAAAGCTGATATTTTTATGATTTTTCAGGATTTACAAACTCATTGGCGGCTCCTCTGTGACGTGAGTGGAATCTCAGTCTAAACCCAAAACACGTCATCACGCGCATGCGTGCAAGAGCGTAACCACGCATCAACGCCATTTTGTTTGCTTCCGAAGAGCTTGTGTGAGTTGCCATGGTGACGGTTTACCGATCGTAAAGAAAATAATCGATCAAAAGGTGAGGAGACTTTATTTATAAGCGGCGCTTTCGAAATTCAGATAAATCGAAGCGCATAACTCAGAATTTTATTCCTAATCGGAAGATTTAGGAGATTCAAATATTTTAAGTCAATTTAAAAATAAAAAAATAAAAAAGTATAAAGAATACTTAAGGATTTTGTTGTTTGAAGCTTAAAAGGGAGCCCTATAAAAGAGTAAAAATGGCTACAAATCAACAGATTGTGACTTTAAATTATTTTTTACCAGTTCCTGGTAAACCAAAAGAGCCATGGAGACATTGGTTTAAAAATTTTGAGAGCTACTTAGTTGCCATAGGAGCGGATGAGTACTCCGCAAAGAGAAAAATGGCAATTCTTTACAGTCATTTGGGCAAAGAAGGAAGACAAGTTTTTAACAATTTACCAAATCCGCTTCCATCTTCTGGTAGTGGAGACGCTATGAATGAATATGCGGCTGCAATTTTGAAATTAAATAGAAAGTTCCTTGAACAGCCCAGTGTCATGCTTGAGAGATTCAATTTTATGAAAAGACGTCAAGAGCAGGATGAGACTGTTGAAGAGTTCATTTCTGCATTAAGGAATCTTGCATCAGAATGCAACTTCGGAGCATACTTGGACACGGTTTTAAGAGACCAATTTGTGTACAAATGCTGTCACAAAAAAATACAAGAAAGAATTTTGAGCTGTAGAGACCCTTCATTATCTGAAGTTTTAGAAATGGCAAAAGGGATCGAGAGATCAATTGTCTCTTCGAAATGCATCACTGAGAACATATCACCTTTTCATCAACCTGATTCAAGCGTGAATGCAGTATTTTCTAGAAACAGATCATTTCAAAGACCATTTCAAAGGAGATCTAATACTTTTTGCTTTCGGTGTGGGTCTAAAACACACCTTGGTAATAGTCCTGTATGTCCGGCTCAAGGCAAAAAGTGCACTTTTTGTCAAAGAAATGGGCATTTTCAATCTGTTTGTCGAAACAGGAAGGGTTTTCAAATTAACAATATTTCTTCCTTTACAGGTGAAGATTTGGATGTTCAAGTTATTGACTCTGAAATGAAAAATACAACCATTAGTTCTGTTGATATTAATGATTCTCAAGAGGTTCAACAAAGAAGTTTAGTTAAAAAGGAAATTCTTTCTATTCACTTAGTTTCCATTCTAATGGTTTGATTCCACTGGTATGGAACGAGTGAAGGATCCTACTTGTGAGGTCATTGTTGATCACATAGCAATTAATATGATGGCAGATTCTGGTGCACCCATGACGATCATTTCAGACATTTTATTTAATATACACTGGTCTGGTAAAGTTACACTTGATCCTTTGGATGTCATACCAAAGGGATATGGGGGTAAACAGATTGAAATGTGGGGTTTCTTCATAACAAGTGTAACTTGTTTAGGCAGATGTATATACACAAAAGTTTATGTGGCCACTGACGTGAAATGCATTGTAGGTTGGCAGGATCTTGCCAAGATGGGTCTCAAGCTGGTTCCTGGGTCCGAATTTCCTGTACAGATAAATGAAGAAAGTAGTTTTTGCACAATTAATTCTGTTGATGTGGAAATTGTAAACAAAATTGTTTCTGAATTTCCAGAAGTTTTTAACGATTCAGTTGGCATGATCAAAAATTACGAACATCGCATTCGTCTTAAACCCAATGCGGTCCCTGTCATACATAAGTTGAGAAATGTACCTCTTAACATGAGGGAAGATTTAAAAAAGTATTAATGAAAATGTTAAAGGAAGGCATAATTGAATCAGTAGATTCATCTCTGTGGGTCAGTCCTATTGTAGTCGTAAAAAAAAAAGAACTCAAGCATTCGTTTGTGTGCTGACCTTAGGTCATTAAATCAAAACATTTTAATTGACTGCTATACTTTACCAAAGATACAAGAACTTCTCACTGGAATTGCTGAGTCAAAATTTTTCACTCTTTTAGACTTGAGGAGTGCATATCACCAAATTCCTTTGACAAAATGTTCAGCGGAGCTCACCACATTTATTACTCCTTTTGGGGCTTTCAAATACTTGAGACTCCCTTTTGGGTTGGCGAGCGCCGCTAGCGTATTCCAAAAATTTATGGATAGTGTTTTATGTGATATTAAGGGTGTCCAAGCGTATCAAGATGACGTTTTGATTCATTCAAAGAATGTTGATGAACATATCAGAGATCTGCGAACTGTTTTAACACATTTTAGAGATGTAGGCATTACCCTTAGTGTAAAGAAATGTACATTTTTTGCAGAAGAATTAGACTATTTAGGCCATTCTATTTCTACTACAGGTATTAAACCTAAACTATCACTTACCACAGCCATCTTAAACGTTCCTGTCCCAGATAATAAGGATGCTTTGAGATCTTTTCTTGGTCTCACTGAATATTATTCGAGATTTGTCATGAACTATTCCCAGTTAGTCCAACCCCTTAGAGTATTGATTAAAAAAGTTGTTAAATTTTTATGGAACACAGAAGCTGATATGGCCTTCAATAACATCAAGAAAGTTATTGTAAACTCACCTGCATTGTCATCTTTTACGCCTGGTCTAAAATGTGGTATTTATGTAGATCCAAGTCAGAAGGGCCTTGGTGCGATTCTTTGTCAGTGGAATGGTTCTTTAGAACATACCATAGGATTTGCTTCTAGTCACTTAATAATGCTGAGCGCAACTACAGCACAATTGAAAGAGAAGCTCTTGCCTGTGCTTGGGCAGTTGAAAAGTTTAAAGTCTACATTTGGGGTTCTCATTTTTTGCTTTATAGTGATCATAAGCCTTTATTACACCTTTTAAATGGAAATGGCACTGGGAAGGCCTCTTCAAGGTTAGTCAGAATTATTTCCAAATTGCATGAATTTAACTTTACTATTCACCACATTTCTGGAGGCAAAAACATGAGAGCTGACGCTCTATCGAGATTGCCTTTAGATGAAAATGATAAAGTTCTGGACGATGATGTTGAGTGTGTTGTAGCCTCTTTAGAAGACTTAGTTTTTTCTCCACTTTCCACTTCAGAAGAAGATTGGTATAAATGCTATTCAGATGACGATATACTAGTTTCTGTGAAAAATTTGATAGTGTCCGGTTGGCCCAAAATACGTTCCCTGCCTGCCTCTTTAAAGTCTTTTGCACAAGTATCTGGTGAATTAACAATAATCAATGGAGTCATTTTTAGAGGAGATCGTTGTGTTCCTCCTTTAGTCTTGCGTAAAAAGTTATTTGTGTCAGCTCACCAAGGTCATTTAGGTGTCGGTGGGACGTCACGTAAATTAAAGGAACATTTCTGGTGGCCTGCAATGGAGAGAGATGTAAATGAATGGATCGACTCTTGTAGTACTTGTTTGGTGTCAGACAAGCACTGGAAATTACAGAATTTACCATTGCACAGTGTTCCAGTGCCTGAGGAGGCCTGGAGCAAGTTAGCCATTGATTTTTCCGGTCCCTTTGAGATTCTTTCACAATCTCAACGTTACATAATTTCTATTATAGATTATCATTCAAAGTGGTTTGATTTTGATTTTTGTGCTAATCCAGATACAGTGTCAGCAATACGTTTTTTAAAATGAGTTTTTAAGACTGAAGGCCCACCAAGAGAAATTGTCAGTGACAATGGTTCGCATTTCTGCTCTGGTACCATGGAAGAATTTTTGAAAGGGTTTGATGTGAAACACTTAAGAGTTGCTTGTTATTCTCCCTCGTCTAATTGTTTAATTGAGCGCATGAACAGATTTTTAAAAGAAGGCATTCAGACTGCAAATTCTTGTGGTGTGGATGTTGAAGAATGTTTGAGGGAAAAAGTTTGGGCATACTTGGTTACTCCTCATAGTACCACAGGCATATCCCCTTTCAGACTATTAAAGAAAAGGATTCCACTTGGTATTGTCTGTCCCTCCTGGATTAAAGAATTGACTTCTAAAAAGTCCAAATGCATAGCCTGTTCAGATAAACTAGTTGTTAAGAACAATGTTGAAAGACAACAAGAAGTGCAGAAACGAAATTTTGATTCCGAAGTAATTTCAGTTCCTCTGTCATTTACAGTGGGTGATTGGGTCATGGTAAAGACTGTTGATAAAGTGAAAAAGGGTTTATCAAAATTTTCACTTCCCACTCAAGTCCTCAGAGGATCTAAAGGGTCACTCTTTCTAGATAAAACAGGGTGGCGTAACAAACGTACTGTTGTGAAATTAACATCTGAACAAGCTAGAAAAGTTTTTAGAACCAAACATAATGATGAAAGCTCCTCCTGTTCCTTTTATGATTTTACAACTCAAATAGAAACTCCAGTTGTAAATAGTGTTCCTTTACGATCACAAGATATGCTAAGTGATGCTACTTTTCCTTCTCATGATTTGTCAGAAAATGCAGAGGCTTCATGTTCTTCCTTCCCCGCTCCCTCTTCTGATTTAGCTTCCAGGTCTCATAGGAATTGTTCATTTCCTTCACGCTTTAGAGATTTTTATTTAAATTAAGTTTTTAGCAATTTCTCTTATTTAATTATTCTGTGGGGAGGGAGGAGATGTAGAGTTCTTATTGTTATGTACACTGCTTTTAGTTCTATTACACGCGAGTCTAGTTCTAACATTATACACGCGCTGTATGTTCTGATTATGTTATCACGCATCTCTTGAAGAATGTTTATCTTCAAGAGATACATTCCTCGAGGCGTCTTTCGCTAGTAACTTCCAACTGTAACTCTAGGCACTTATACAGTTGGACATTGCTATGCGCAGACGTGCTCCCGTGGATATGCTGTTTTCATTGGAATAAACCTTTATACTTCACTTGCTGGTTTCCTGACTATTCCTATTTAAATGTGATACTACAAATACTTCACAGGGCCCCAGCCTAAGCATTGTCAATGATTTAAAGTGCAAAACAATACACAGAAAATACAGAAAAACATATTCAAACAAATACACAAATGATGGCACATTTTATTTAATTTTCAAACACATAAATAAAAAAAGTTTTAATTTTATTTTAATATGAAGGCTGTGACTTTTCTAAATTTAATTGAGGCCACTTCGCATTCATTCTATATTCTGTTTGATTCACTTACACTGCTCCCGTAAAATCAATCTGAGAATATTAATTTAATATAATTTTTAGTCTCCGATTTCAAATTCATTCACATTAGCAGTACAATTCAAAATGTACAGTTGTACATTTAGCTTCTTTATTTATATACACTTTAGTAATCTGAAAATATTATTTACTTTTCTAAGAGGTCATTGGACCCCTTGAGGAGGCTTCGCGGACCCCCAGGGGCCCCCAAACCACAGGTTGGGAACCACTTTGCATAGAGTGTTGAAGTGTATAGTGGCTTAGAGTGCAGTGGCATTGAATTCAAAAGTGTAAAATGCTGCATCGTAGAATGCAGTGACATAGATTAAAGTGGTGCATAGTGGAGTGGAGTGGCGCAGAGTGTTGTGGCGTAGAGTACAGTGGTGTAGTGTGGTGCAGAGTGGAGTATATTTGAGTGATGCAGAGGGCAGTGGCGCAGAGTAGAGTTGAGTTGCATAGAGTGCAGTGGCATAGAGTGCAGAGTAGAGTTGAGTGGCATAGAGTGACATGGCGTAGAGTGCAGAGTAGAGTAGAGTGACATAGAGTGCAGTGGCATAAAGGGTGCAGAGTAGAGTAGCGTAGAGTGGTGCAGATTAGAGTATTGTGTTTTAGAATGCAGTGACATGGAGTGGAGTAGCGAAGAGTGGAGTAGTGCAGAGTAGAGTGGCAGAGAGTTCAGTGGCAGCGAATGCAGTGTTCCAGAATAGAGTGTCAGAGTGCAGTGGTGTAAAATGGAGTAGAGTAGTGAAGAGAGCAGTGGCGTAGAATACAGTGATGCAGAGTAGAGTACAGTGGCGTAGAGTGCAGTGACAGAGTGCAGTGGTTAAGATAAGAGCGGCATAGAGTGCAGTGGCTTGAAGTGGAGTAGAGTGCCTTAGAGTGCAGTGGCATAGAGTGGATTGTTTCAAAGTAGAGTGAAGTGGAGAGATATAAAGTGGAGGGACGCGGAGTGGAGTAGAGAGGCATCGAGTGGAGTAGAGGGTCATAAAGTCTAGTGTCATTGAGTTTTGTAGAGTGGAGTGGCTTAGAGTGGCATACCGTGGATTGGAGGAGAGTTGAGTGATGTGTCATAGAGTGGAGTGAACTAGAGGGGGGGGTGGTATGGAGGAACCTAGAATAGAGTAAAGTGTTGTAGAGTGGAGGGGCATAAAGTGGAGTAGACGGGCGTAGAGTGGACTGGCATAGAGTGGCATACAATGGAGTGGTGTAGAGTGGAGCAGAGTTGTGGAGTAGAGTAGAGTGGAGTGGCTCAGAGAGGAGTAAAGTGGCATGGAGTGGTATAGAGGGAATTGCGTAGAGTGATGTCGAGTGGAATCGAATGTAGTAGAGTGGAGTGGCAAACAGTTGCGAAAAGTGAAGTGGCGTAGAGTGTTGTAGAGTGGAGTGGCATAGAATGGTGTAGAGTGTTATAGAGTGGAGTCGGGTGTAGTAGAGTGGAATGTTGTAGATCGGAGTGGTGGAGAGGGGAGTGGCGTAGAATGGAGCAGAGTGTAGTGAAGGCGCATAGAGTGGAGTAGAGTGCAGTGGCATACAGTGGAGTGGTGTAGAGTAGAGTGGAGTAGAGTGGAGTGTCATAGAGTGCTGTGGAGTAGAGTGGAATAGCGCAGAGTGGAGTAAAGTGACATGGAGTGGCATAGAGAGAATTGCGTAGAGTGATGTTGAGTGGAATCAAATGTCATAGAGTGGAGTGGCATACAGTGGAGTGGAGTAGAGTAAAATGTCGTAGAGTGGAGTGGCATACAGTTGTGTACAGTGGAGTGGCGTAGAGTCTTGAAGAGTGGAGTGGCATAGAATGGTGTAGAGTGTTATAGAGTGGAGTCGTGTGTCATAGAGGGGAATGTTGTAGATCAGAGTCAGAGTGGTGGAGAGTGGAGAGGCGTAGAATGGAATAGAGTGTAGTGAAGGGACATAGAGTGGAGTAGAGTGCAGTGGCATAGAGTGTCGTGACATAGAGTGGTATAGAATGTTGTAGAGTCCATTGTCCTAGAGTGGAGTATAGTGTCATAGAGTGAAGTGGCATAGAGTGGTGTAGAATGGAGTGAAGTGTGCTAAAGTAAAGTGTGCTAGAGTGGAGTGGAGTGATGTAGCATGGAGTTGCGTGTAGTAACGAGGTATAGAATGGAGGTGCACCGAATAGAGTGGAGGGACATAGAGAATCATAGCGTGAAGTGGCATACAGTGAAGTGCAGTAGAGTACTATAGCATGGAGTGGTGTAGAGTGTTGTAGAGTGTTACAGAGTGGAGTGTAGTAGAGTGGCGTGCTAGAGTGGAGTGTCATAGAGTAGAGTGTTGAAGAATGGAGTGTCATTTTGTAGAGTGGAGTACTGTAGGGTAGAGTATTGAGTGGAGCAGTGTGGAGTGGCGTAGAGTAAAGTAACGTGGCATGGAGTGGCTTAGAGGGCATTGCGTATAGTGGAGTAGAGTGTCATAGCGTGGAGTAGAGTGTCGTAGAGTGGAGGGGCATAGAGTGGAGGGCCATAGAGTTTAGGGGCATAGAGTGGAGTATAGTGTAATAGAGTAGAATTGTGTGGCGTAGAGTGGCATGGAGTGCAGTAAAATGGTGTACAGTGGACTGTCATAGAGTGGAGTAGAGTGGAGTAGGGTAGAGTAGAGTAGTAGGGTGGAGTGGCATAGAGTGGAGTGGCATAGAGTGGAGTGGCATAGAGTGGAGTGACGTAGAGTTGAGTGGAGTGACGTAGAATGGAGTAAAGTTGTGTGGAGTGGTGTAGAGATATTTGCGTAGGGTGGCGTAGTGTGTCATAGAGTCAAGTAGAGTGTTTTATTGTGGCATAGACTGGAATACAGTGTTGTAGACTGGAGGGGCGTAGAGAGTCATGCAATGGAGTAGAGTGACCTAGAGTGAAGTGGCATAAAGTGTCATAGAGTACAGTGCTATAGAGTGGTGTGTCGTGGAGTGTCGTAGAGTGGAGGTGGCATAGAATCGAGTGGCATAGCGGAGAGTGAAGTAAAGTGTAATAGAGTTCAGTAGCATAGCTTGGAGTGGCGTAGAAAGGAGTAAAGTGGCATAGAGTGGAGTGGCACAGAGTGGCATAGTGTATTGTAGAGCAGAGTGTCATAAAGTGGAGTGTCGTAGAGTGGCATAAAGTGTGATGGAGTGGAGTGTTGTGGAGTTGTGTATAGTGGTATAGAGTGTCATAGAATGGAGTAAAGTGGGGTGAAGTGTCGGTGAGTGAAAGGATACAAAGCGAAGTGTCGTAGATTGGAGTGGCTAGAGTGTTGTGGAGTGTTATAGAGTGGAGTGGCTCAGTGTGGCCTAGAGGGAAGTGGCATAGAGTAGAGTGTTATAGAGCAGCATAGAGTGGAGTTTTGTGTTTATTGTGGAGTGTCATAGAGTGGAGTGTCATAGAGTGAAGTGTCGCAGAATGGTGTGGAATGGAGTGCCGTAAAGTGGATTGTCAGAGTGTCATAGTGTTGCAGAGTGGAGTAGAGTGTTGTGGAGTGGAGTATGCATTGTGTGGTAGTGCACTGCCACACAGACAACACATTTTCAATTGAAATGACCATTGCAATTGCACATACAGTTTTACTGATAAAGATATATAGCACACAAATGATCATGTCTAGAAATGGCATCACATAGTGTATTGAAATGTTTTGATTGTATTAAAATGTGTTTTCGACACAGTTCAGATTTACAAAAAAATGCGCTTCATTTGTGCTTTCAGAATTCTGAAATAGTCTGAAATATTTACACAGTTCATTAACAGACATTTACATTTTGTTGTGTGGTAGAAAAACCCTTTTCTTTCCCATCCCTAGTATCCAGCAGGACTGTGGCATAAATCCTCCCACTTTGAATGAAGTTAGCGAAAGGAAAGCAAACACCAAGCTCCCTCAGAAGCCAGAGCCTGATATTTGACCTCTGTCTTTGAATGCACAGCAAAAGTGACAAGATAAGAACAAAATGTAAAGGCCTTTTTACAGAAAGCGAGCACTCATGGAAGAATACAGAGAGCAATGGTAAACAGGCTGTGCGCCACGAGATACACCAAAACATGGCAGGCAGCCTAAAATGAATAAATCCATCAAATAGAAAGCAAATATGAGTTACACATCACAACGTCACTGGTAAGCAATGCGTGGATTTTAGTCCCAGGGAAGCTTTCAGCATGTCCCTGCTAATGGCCTGATTTAGATCTTGGGGATACTACAATCGTCCAGCCGTGGTAGCGGTCCCAAGCACTGTCAAGCTGAACGTGGTCCGCCCATAGTTTTTAGATGTTGTAGCAGTAGACAAGAGACCACTGTGGCGGCCGTCTTCTCTGCTGGCTAACAGTACTCAGTCATCGTCACACCGGCGGGATTGCGCTGAGCCAATTTAGATATTCCAGTTGTGTTGATGGTATCCTGGCGGCAGAGTCCTGAAGGAGTGAGGCCAAGGTGGTGTGGAGACAGGTAAGTACTACTTATTTCCCTCTCCATACACATTTATTTTCTCAAAATGTACATGTAGGTAATGTTTACTGCCTATTTTTGTAACATATAGCATTGCACATCAACAGCATACACACACTATTGAATGTACACTCCCACTCAACCCAAAAGCCTACCTTAGATAGATTCTGGCGACAACAGGGTGGCCGAGTTTCATGGTCTAGTACCAATAACACAGGAAGGACTTTGACATTGGTGTTCAAGACAGATTCGGTGGTGGTACACCAAAAAAGGTGAGTTTTCAACTATTTTTTTATCAATTCCGCCAATTCGCACTTGGAGGTTTCCCTACCACAGTTGCCTCCACAGAAAGGCACATTGTAATCTGGATGGCAGAACTCTTGGCAGGAATTCCTCTGACAGCAGCTTTTGCCTCTGACGCGGTCAAAGTAGGAGAAAGATTCTGGCTGAGGTGGCAGGACTGCGGCGATATTCCCTCCTGTGACCTGCCAACATCTAAATCGGGTGGGCGGACCACCCAGCTGGCAGGCAGGAAGACAGCCGAAAAAGCGACGGCGGGACCAGTCCTGCCAAGATCTAAATTAGGCCCTATGTCCTTTTGCAACTAGACAGCAGTGCTGTCTGGTAGACTTTAGCTTAAAAGAGCAATTTCCTGATTGTAAGCAGTGAAGGCTGCAAGTCATCTAATTAAAAGTATAGTAAAGAAACTGTGCTCTAGGGAAGGAGCAGACACAAGAAGACAAAGGAAAGTCATTGATCAAGAAGCAAGCAAATGAGATTGCCAAGGAAGCCAACCAATGGTAAGCAATGTGCTATGCCAAAGACCACTGTAAGTATTGGTATTGTCTTCAATGGGACTTCGACAACGCAAAATCTAAAATCCCCAATGCTCCACATTTACTCATACACTTGCATACACACACACACATACACACAAGCATACTCCTTGCAAGAGAAGATAGACAAAATGAAAAAGAACGAAATAAGTGTTCTGTAAGTGAATATGAACAGTTGTTGGTAACATTTTCACTGACAATCTTACCATTGTTTTTGAAAGAAATTTTTTTATTGATATTTTCACAGAAGAATACAACCAGAAATGATGGGTTCTACACCATTTGAGGAACAAATTCTAATATTCACCCATCAGGTCCAAACTCCTCTATATTATCCATTCTCTCCCCAGTCTGCAGATAAACCCTTTTTAAACACTGATGATGAAAAACTCATGTTCCATTATTCAACACTTCTTTTACAATTATATGTGTTTTACGTGGTCATATATCATTTCTCTAAGGCTCAATCAAATAGATGCAAGGCCCACAGTCTCAGATGGAACGTTACTTCCATGCAGTCTCTGTCCATGTACTCTAGCATGGCTTTTGTCCATGTACTCTAACATGGCTTGTCAGAGTGCTCTCAAATCTTGAATATTGTTAATTACCTGGATACCAGCTCCATTGCCATTGTGTCCCATACTTTGTTGTTCTACAGGTTCAGGGGTGGTAAGGATTTTTGAATTCACATATAGAATATCACTATTTTAGCTGCCACCAACAGCTGGAAGAAGAACGACCAGTCTCTTTTACCCAAATCCTTACATTCTTCTAGCTTAATAATCAGAATCACAACTTTAGTGTCTTCCAGGACTGGGAAGCCTACCACCTCTTTTCTTACTTCCGATACTTTGTCTGAGAAGAGCAAAAGCATTGGACATTGTACCAGATTTGAATAGGGTCCCCTGTGGCTCCACATACTCTCAGAAAGCAGTAAGACACTTCCTTGTACTGTTTGCTGAATTTGTTGAGTATTAAGTATCAGTGAATTATTACTTTGATTGATGATTATCTGCCCAAGCTCAATTTATTGAACATCAGTAAGTCTCTCCAAAGGCCTTCACATACTCTATTAGGGACATATTTAGCTACCATTTTCTCCAAATTCTCCATTTATCCCCATCTTTATGGTGCAGTGTTTTATAGTGATTGTTTGTGTACATCTTTCCCCCAAAAAGTTGACTGGGGCATGCTTCATTCTCTCCTCGCTTCTTTTAATCCTCTTTACTTATTTGTTGTTTGCTGCGTTTGGTCATAAATCCAGTCTATCACAAGCAGCGAGTTGCAGCTGCCACCAGCGGGAGAGTGCTCTGATTGACTTGTCAGGCAGGGAGCTTGTTACTTCCCCATCTCTCCATGTGTTTCCCATACATTGTGGGGTAGGTTGTTCAGTTATTTTTTTTCTGCTCCTGACTTATCACATTACTTAGAGGTCTCATCAACTGCTCCATGTTGGCCTTTCCCCGTGGGTGTTGCTAGTTCACAACCTCATCCCAGTTGCTCTAAGCTTCAATTCTGGCTGTTGACTTACTCCTGGGCCAGTGATGCCCTAACATAACTATAACTCGCAACCCCGCCCTGCACATTGTTGTTATCAATGATGCAATTTCAGATCTCATTAGGGATGTCATTAGTGCAGTCATTGAACATGTCATCAGTGATGTAATATGTGAGGGTAAAACCAGTTACTGTAGGGAATGAATTATAGTTACTTACGGTAACTATGAATGGTGAATAGAGTGTTTTATTTTAGGTCAAAACGTTATATTGTCACTGACATTTTCACCTATTGATAGCATCTCTTTAACTTGTTGTTTTTCAGTGAATTTCTGAGTTTAGAAAAATGTAAGCAACAATACAAAGCTGTGTCATTTTAAGTAGTAAGGCAGGCCTACTGACTTCGGCAAAAGGTCAGAACACCAAACTATAAAAGGCAGGCCTATTGGCATTATCAGGAGGTGAGCACATCAACATATATCAAGCAAACCAATTGGCTTTATCAAAATATCACCAATCACTATAATCAAATGTCTATTTTATAAATGCACACACAGAAAAGTTTAATACTAGTGATTGTAACAAAGTATTTTCAATAAGGCATTAAAAAAAGTAACATATCTTTCAGTCTTTTTTAGCATTTTTCAGCCCTCAAAGTGCCGTATACAACCAACCACGAGGGGTCCCTGCACTCCAGCTGAAGAGTAGAGAGCTTTAGCCTCAGAGTGCTTTGAAAATAATGGTAAGCTCTTATGGGGTCATGGATTCAGTTATTTAGGAGGCTTACTGCAATGTTTTTAAATGTTAGAGTTGCTGCTGTGCTCCCTACAGCCCCCAAAACATAAAAAAATGAAAACCTGGTAGTTTATCTGCCCATTCTACGGGCACCACAAGCATACAAAACATTTTCTAAATAAAGCTCCTGAAGAACAATATGGGGGCTCCCCAGCTGGAGCGCTGAATGTGAAATGAGTGTCTATGTCACTCATTATACATTCCTGCTTTATATATATATATTTTATTTGGGAATGGGCGTTTCGCCCCTCCCCAATCCATTTAATGCCCCGGGTAATCCCATCCCACGGAGCTCAATGCATTTTTTATGAGGGGCCCCTTCCCTGAACATTTTCAATGCCCTGGGTATCTCCTCCCCTGCAGCCAATATCTTTTTTAAAGGAGTGTGTGCCCCCCTCCTTCCTGAGCCTTTTCTATTATTTTTCATTTGGGGAGAAGGGCCTGAATCCCCCACCCCTAAAACATATAATTGCCCCAAGGACCCCAACCCCGGTCACTGGTGACAGCAGTATCCTAGGAGCCCAGACACCAGGGCCGGACTGGCATTTGCGGGCACCGGGCATTTCCCGGGTGGGCTGGAGGGGTGGGGGCCGGTTTTGTGGCTGCAGGGGGGCCGCTTTTCCGGTTTTGTGGCTGCAGGGGGCCGCTTTTCTTGCAGAGTGCCGGTTTTGTAGCAGCGCTGCAAAATCGGCCCTCTTTAAGAAAAGCGGTAGCAGTGCTTTGCGGGTAACAACCCCCTCCCCTCCCGTTACCAGGGCCGGTGGAGAACCAACCTGCCAGGGCTGGTTGCTGGTCTCAGTCCGGCCCTGCCAGACACTGAGTTGATCCCTGCCTGGTAGAGCACAGACAGGGAACAGAAATCCAAATCCCTGCCCATACTCTCCCGGTCAGGTAACATAGGTTTGCTCCACCTGGCGGTAGCAGAAATAAATGCTGGTCCTGACAGGCGGGAGCAGGCAATTGCATCCAGCTCCCGCTGCACCTGGGATGAGAGCAAGCAGGGGAGGCGCCGTGGAGGCCCTGAGGCTCTTCCCATGGCTTCAAGGCCTCTCATCGCTGTGGACATTCCAAGTCAGACAAGGGCATCCAATGCAACTTTTTATTTACTTAGGGCCCGGGGCATGGGGTCCCCGGGGTCATGTAATGGCTCAAGGAGGAGGGCTGAATTCTCCTTCCCCATAAAATAGTTTGCAGCCCCAAAGGCTGGTGTCCCTGGAGCCATGTAATTGCTCTGGGAGGTGGGCTGCAATCCCCTCCCTGCAAATAATAATTTTACTATGCATATGCAGTATATCACAACAAAGTTGCGTTTTTGGGCCCAAGGGTGGTCCCTCTGCAACCCCCAACCAAGCCAGCAGAATTAGGGTATCCATACGCTGTCATAAATGTTTTTTAACATTTTTTAAGGACAGGGGACACAGACTCTGTGTCCTAAAATGGCTGCCGCAACATCTTTGTTGAAGTCGTGGAAGCCAATCAGATTTTATCCTTTAATCTGTCGGGTCTGAGGATCCTCACTGGCGTGAAATATACTCATATTTTGAGGTTTAATTTCTCATAACTGCTGAACAGATTTACACCAAATGACAAAAGCACAATTTCTGGATCAAGATCTAGCTTTCTGATAAATTTGGTGTAATTTAATTTAGCCTTTTTAGGGTCTTGCTTGCGAAAGCATGCGCTAGTGCATGAATCTCTCTTGCGAGACACTGTTATTAACTAAAAGGCCTTGGAGCCCTTCTGTTGCTTACAACATGTTGAGTTCCATGGCACTCTTCTTTAAATCCTCGTAATTGGTAACTGCAGGCCAAGAATGATTTTTTTTTTTTTAAAACCTTTATCATCAGAAAAGTCATACAAATACAGACCTACAACCCCCCAGGGCCGGCCAGTAATAATCCACAACACAATCGAAAACAGTACAAGGCCCATCCACCCCTGGAATCAATCACAATGGTAACACGTCAATAAACAGGGTTGGCGGCTGTAAGGGGATAATAAAAAGGTTTCACATTTTATAATTGAAACAAAACAACACAGAAACAAAGTCCGAGGTAAGACTGTTATCGAAGTGACCATCTCCACCAGCAGAGGGGGAAAGCCAGCCACTGAGGCTGGTCTAAAGAAGGATAAATCCTAAGGGGGTAGAAAGAAGGGCCAAGAGTGGACAAGCAAACTGTGTGGTATAGGAGAAGGATGCATGGAAAGCGAGGTCACGGAGACAGAGGGATAGCAACGGAATCCACGGAGGGGGGGGGGGTACAAATCTCTCCTCGATACGCATTACACTGACCCCACACCTTACCCCATTTCCTAGGCCTACCACGGGCAGTGTACACCGTTTTCTCTCTAAACATACACCAATCCATGCATTCCACCCATGCCGATGCCGAGGGCGCCCTCTGGGACCCCCACAATTGGGCTATGTCCCGTTTGGCGATCATGTTGCCGAGGGTGGCCCACCAAGTCTGCGCCACGCTATAATCATTGGGCTCCCAGACGTTCAGAAGGCACCTCCTTGCCTCTGGCAGTAAAGACACACCCGTCACCTCCTCCATAATATCATGCACGCTGTTCCAGTAAGACACCACATCCGGACATTCCCATATGATATGGAGAAAAGTAGCAAGCATACCACAGCCACGCCTGCACAACCCATCTAACGAATAACCCATCCTCATCAGGCGTGGACCCGTGACATAGACGCGGTGTAAAATCTTCAATTGCACTAGCCGTAGACGCGCCGGAATCGCCACTTCCTTTGGAGACGACACCGCGGCCTGCCAGTCTTTGTCATCCAACTCAAGCCCATCCGCGGTCCAGGTATTACGGAGCTGTACAAGGAGGTCAGAGCGGGCGTTAATAAGCTTCTTATATATAAGAGAGATGGTACTATCAGGGACATGTCCATCGAGCACCCTGTCTTCCAGGGGGGAGGATTCCGGGACAACGGCACCATCCGGAAACACCGAAGCAAATGCATGGCGAATTTGAAGATAGCGGTAGTATTCCCTATCACTCAGGCTGTATTCCCGCTGGAGTTCGGCAAAAGTCTTGATCCTGCCCTTGACCAGGAGGTCCCCTATGCGACTGATACCTATAAGATCCCACTTGTCGAACCCCTTCGTCGTCCAGAGATTCCCCAGCCGTTCAGCCGCATAAAGCAGAGTTGCTCTAGTCAGCTTGTCTGTCCATCCCGTGGCAGCCGTTGCACTAGTCCAAACTCGCACCGCGACCGCAGTAGGACCAGTAAGTGTCTTCCTAGCAGCTTTAGAGTAAAGCGCCCTATTGTAGTCGCCACCCGGTAGCTGCCATTTATCCATCTCAAACGCAGGGTTAGGGGTAGGACCATACATGGCATGGTTGATAGCACTCAACTGAGATGCCCAGTAATAGCGCTTGATGTCCGGCAGCGCTATACCGCCATCATACCAAGGTAGAGTCAGTTTCGAGAATGCAATACGAGGCCGCCGCCCCATACCAGTTGCCGTTGGAGGCCCTCAACCTCACGGAAATAACTAGCTGGGACCAGATCGAGCGTATTTTGAAGAGCATAAAGGAACCGGGGGAGAGACATCATCTTAAACAGGGCGGCTCTTCCCAACGGGGACAGCGGCAAGCCACACCAACCCGTAACGTCCGACCGCAGCCGACGAAGTGGCGGCAGTAAATTCCTCTCATACCGCACCGCAGAGTCCAAGGAGATATAAATCACCAAATATTTGAAGCCGTCACGTACCACAGGTATCGGGCAGACACGGGGCAGCAAGGGCAGTTAGCGGGTAAATACAAGACTTGGTCCAATTGATGGACAAGCCAGAGTTTCTACCGAAGGAGCGCAGCACGTCAAACAACACTCCCAGGGATTTACGAGGGGAAGTCAAGTATAACAAGATATCATCCGCGTACAATGAAACACGATCTTCATATCCCGGGGACCAACTAATGCCCTTAAGCGACGGCTCCCATCGGAGCCACGCGGCAAGGGGTTCAAGAGCAAGTGTGAAGAGCAACGGTGACAACGGGCAGCCCTGTCGCGTGCCTCTACCAAGAACGAAGGACTCCGAGGCCCTGCCGTTCACCACCACTTGTGCCAATGGTTGTTCGTAGAGGAGCTGGACCCACCCGATAAAACGCGGGCCGAAACCGAACCTCGAGAGAGCCGCCCATAAATACGACCACTCTATTGTGTCAAAGGCCATCGAGGCGTTCAAAGAAACCAAGATGGCCGGCTCACGAAGTGACCCCGCCCGCGCCAGAACGCCACGAAGACGGCGGAGATTGAGCGCAGTATTACGGTGGGGGATAAATCCTGACTGGTCTGGATGTACCAAGCCACCAATCACTGTAACTAGTCGATTCGCCAATACTTTCGCCAGAACCTTAGGCTCAACATTCAGAAGCGAGATCGGTCTATACGACGAACACTGCTCACGGGGTTTCCATCTTTATGATTTACCACAATGGACGCCAATCTCTGATCCCGGGGAAGGAGTCCGAGATCCCGCGATTCCAAGAACATGCGACGTAGGTGCGGCGCCATCTTATCCGGGCACAGCTCTACCGGAATACCATTCGGGCCAGTGGCCTTGCCCGAACGAAGGGAACGGATAGCAAGCACTATTTCATCAGTGGAAAAGTCCGCTTCCATAAGCTCATGGTCAGACTCCGAGAGGCTAGGCAGCGCGATATCTCTCAGTAGCAAATGCGAGTCCTCCTCCGGACGGTCCGAGACCGGCGCGTAGACTTTCCGGAAGTGCTGAGCAAAAGCCGCGACTATCTCAACAGGGTCCACAACCCGCGAGCCATCCACCCCTTCCACAGCAGGCACAACCCTATTCAAACACTCTCTATTATCCAACCAGGCAATCAACTTCCAGGCCTTATCACCAACATCATACAGTCGCCCCTGTTGCACACGATACATCATCCTGGCTGCATCCGTCACCAGAGCCCTGTAGTCAGCCCGTTTAAGGGCCAAAACATGCAACTTCTCAGGTGTAGCCCCAGATCCCAAATCTTCCTCCAAAGCTGTGATATCAGTTTCAAGGCAAACAACCTCCTCATTCTTACTTTTCTTTGCACTAGCAATCAAGGACAGGACCTGACCCCGAATCACAGTCTTATAGGCCTCCCAGAGGGAAACGGAAGAGGACACCGACCCCACGTTCTCATTAAAGTAGTGTTCCATGCATTGAACCACTGCAGCCCTAGTCTTGGGGCTGCGTAGGTGCCAGGGGTTGATCGGGGCAACACGGCCCTCCGCTCCCAAGGACAAATCAATACCAAGCCAAAGTGGAGAGTGATCCGAGATCCCCCTAGCCAAGTGACGCACTTCCGTTACGGAGACCATCTGCACCGCAGGCACTAGGATATAGTCAAGCCTCGAAAGACTACCATGCGCTCCCGAATGAAAGGTGTACTGTGACTGTCCAGGGTGTAAGTGCCTCCAGCTATCCACTAAACCCATCGCATCCAGAAAATCACCCAACCATGACTGCGATCTCAAGAGAGTTCTGGGGGGGTTACGATCATCATCACCACTAACCACTGAATTGAAGTCGCCACCCATTATCAACATGCCCTCGGGGAAGTTCAAAACCACCCCACCTAAATCAGAGAACGTAGCGGACTGTAGACCTGGTGGAACATAGACAGAGAGTATGGAAATCGTCTTCCCCTCCCATCGCCCCGTAATGGCTGCGTATCGGCCACGATCGTCAAGCACGACGTCATCTATCTCCAAGGGGAGGGAGTTACGAACCAAGACGCCCGCCCCCCTCGAACCCGTGGTGAAACCTGAGTGCGCCACCAGACGATACCCCCTCCTATTCAGCGCATGGCAAGTGTTCCCTATCAAATGAGTTTCCTGAAGCAACACAACATCGGGTGAAAGACGTTTCAAATACTGCAAAACTATCCCCCGCTTGATCCTATCACCCAACCCGTTCACATTCCAACTCAACACCCTCAGCCCCCTACCCCCCATTGCAGAAACGTACCCAGCGTCCCCCCCGCATAAGGACAGTCACATCAAGCAAATCGTGTATTGAAATGAAACCTCGGAGTAAACAAAGAAACAGAAGACCCCCCCTGCCCCCAAAAGAATACCCAACACACACCCCCCCACCCTGCACCCCTGCGTCGATCCAGAGAACCACCCCAACTTGCAGTGTGCCTGTCGCCCCATTAAACTAATCTAAGAAAAGAAAAAAGAACCCCTGAGAGGAGGAAGAAACCCGAACCCTCCCATCCCCGGGTAAACAATATATACCCGCTCAATAACAGTCAAACCGCTGCTGCAAGTCCATATAGCTGGCCCTCCGGTGGGGACTCACGCCACCCATTCCTCAATGCCACCTTCAGCACCGCCGGAGTGTTCAGATCGGTCGCGCTGCGTTGGCAGAGTATCAAGCCAGTCACTAGCAGCTTCCGGGCGATCAAAAAAGAAAGTGCGCTCCTCATATTCGACCCTCAAGCGGGCCGGGAACAGCATAGCGTACTTTAGGCTCATATCTCGGAGGCGTCGTTTCACACCCATGAAGTTCATGCGCTGTTTTTGAACTGACTGCGTGAAGTCCGGGTAAAAACTGATGGATGCATTGTCAAATTTCGTGGGCCCACCAGTGCGCGATGCCTGGAGAATAGCATCTCTGTCCCGAAAGTTGAAGATCCTGGCTATAATGGGCCGCGGTGCCGCTCCCAATTTAGGCTTACCACCTGGGACTCTGTGGGCACGCTCCACAGTGAAGAAGTTACTGAGACCCTTAGGTGCCAGGTGGTTCAGCACAAGGTCCTCGACCAAAAGATCCGTAGACCCTGCTTCGGAACGTTCCGGAACACCAATGATGCGGACGTTGTTTCGTCTGGCCCGGCTCTCGTAATCATCCAGCCGACGAGCAAACAAGTCGTTAAATTTCCGGAGATTGTGGACCTCAGTCTGAAGGTCCGAAACATCAGTAGTGAGACTTGCAGTTTTAATGTCCAGCGATTTTACCCGCTCATTAGTCTTTGCAAGATCCGTTCTGATGAGGTTAACCTCGATAGCCACAGTGTCTATCTTCGAGGCCAGTGTCTCGTACTGCTGGCCCATAGAGGTCTTTATACTGGCAATGGCGCCCATGACATCTTGCAGCGTCAGGTCGTCTGTCGCAGGAAGGTCTTCTCCAGATTCACCCGGGCTCTACCCAGCCCCCCCAGGAGTGCCTTTCGGGCGGGCAAAGCGATCAATGGTATTAGATTGAGTAGAACCCCCTCGGCTCGTGACCCTGGTGGCCCGCTTCTCGCTCTCAGATCTACCCGACATGGTGGCCAAGGAGTCCTGGCAGACCCCTGGGAGGGTACGGCGAAGGCAACTCCCCAGAGATCCGCCGTGTACAGTCGAGAAATACGAGAGACAGGAGATGCGCTGGGGGCGGGCCACAAGGTATGGGCCAGCAGTACTGGCAGGCAGGAAGCCACGGAGGACAGCAACCAAAAACGAAACCAAAAGTACCACGAGGGTTATGATCAAGCCTCAGTGACCGTTGTTATTCAATTACCACTCGGGTAGTTCGGCAACTCGAGACCGTGGGCATCCGCCGGTGTAGGCCGTAAAGTTCGAGATGCAGCAAGTCCGGTATTCGGCGGCCAAATCGAATTCCGAAAAACAATTTCGTATCAACAGGGCTTCCTTCAGTCGAACCCGTCGTCTAAATCAGGATATTGAACAGGATAGCCGTAGGAGGTGGAAGGGGTCTCGGGAGCCCTGTGCTCACGCATCCATCTTGGATCCGCGCGAAGCTCCTCCCCCAAGAATGATTTTTGTTCCTTTCAATTTAAGTAGTGTCCGTCCGCTGCTGCCATTGTGACTGAGGTAATATATATATATATATATATATATATATTCACTGAAAAAACCATAGGTTATAGACCATATATAGTTAGGAATTAGCATTTACAAAACCTTGAAAATTCACTGAAAAAACCATAGGTTATAGACCATATATAGTTAGGAATTAGCATTTAAAAAACCTTATTTTACTCACACAAAACCATTGAAATTCCATATATAGTTAGTTGCACTAACTATATATCGCGCACCCGCAATCCACTGCTGATGATGTCACATATTACATCATTCATGACATGGTCAGTGACATCACTGATGACATCACTGATGACATCTCAAATGACATCACTGATGACATCACTGACGACATCTCAAATGACATCACTGATGACATCATCCAGTGACTGTGTGTTTCTGTAAAGTTTAAATATGTTTTACATATTGAAGAATGAGTAGATGTAGAAGTGTCTGGATGAAGGATTTAGTAGGTGCGTGACTGACTGTATGAGTGAGTGATTAAATGTGTCTCACTGAATGCATGGGTTAGTGACTAAACTGTCTTAATTTGTGCATCATTATGTCTGTTGTTCTGTAAACTGCTGCATGTGTTGATCAGTAGCTATATGAGTAACTATATGGGTTATTGATTGATTGCCCAAGTATTTGCATGGGAGACTGAGTGTGTGTGTGGCTGGCTGGGAGGTGTGTGACTCTGTGCAGATCAATGTGTACTACTATCAATGATTGTATAAGAGACTAAGTATGTGTTAGTATATGGTTGAAAACGTAAGGTGCTCTATGTTTAACTGTATAAACTAGAAAATGGAAGTGTGATTGATTCTTTACAGGACTGACTAGGTGTGTGAGTAACTCCATGGATGAGTGGCAGAGTGTGAGTGTCTGTATAGGTGTATGAGTGCATATGATAGTGTTGTAAAGATGAGTGATTGTATGTATGAATGATTGTATGGGTGAATGAGTGAATGTGTGTGTAGACGTACGAATCAGTGAGTGCGTATGTAGTAACTAGTATTGGTGTGTCAATGGTTTCAAAAATTATACTCTGTATTTAACACTGGGTGAAACAGAGGTTATATTAAAATGTGAGGAGATGCATTGTATTGTCACATGAATGATATCATCAGTGATGTGGTCATTGATGTCAAATGAGATGTCATCAGTGATGTCATTTGAGATGTCATCAGTGATGTCATCAGTGATGTCACTGACCATGTCATGAATGATGTAATATGTGACATCATCAGCAGTGGATTGCGGGTGCGCGATATATAGTTAGTGCAACTAACTATATATGGAATTTCAATGGTTTTGTGTGAGTAAAATAAGGTTTTTTAAATGCTAATTCCTAACTATATATGGTCTATAACCTATGGTTTTTTCAGTGAATTTTCAAGGTTTTGTAAATGCTAATTCCTAACTATATATGGTCTATAACCTATGGTTTTTTCAGTGAATTTCAATGGTTTTTTAATAGCAAATATCATAAGCTGTCGAATGTCAAGTACGTGGTAAGTGAAAACATTTTCGTGTTTATGCACACTGATCTGCTTTGAATGGTGCCCCCCCCCCCTCATTTCTATTAGGAGTACTCTCTCTTTGCAGATAGTGAAAGGTAGTTAACGCAGGCCTTTGCCCCCGTTGTAATCCGTCGTGCCTGCTTCTCTCTCCATTTGATTGATTGTTATCCAAGTATTTACTGTTTTAGAATTAGTTCTCTTTGGTTCATTCTCTATTTACAAACAAACACAGAGTCGCAATACTCTGTTTAGTCTTTGCAGATAACGAAAAATCGTGTAAAAAAAAAGAAAAGGAATCGAGTAAAATCAGTAGGCCACTAATGGGATCTCTTTTTGACCTCGCTAAAATAGAAACATTAGGAACAACCCCTCATGACAAATACAAAACTAGTGAGATGAACTGAACTCCACACAATGATGGCTGCAAAACAGCTCGGCTCCGCCACCCACCCCGCCCAAAATAACGATAAAGAGCGGCTGCCATGATTGGTTGCGGAATGGCCACAACGGAGCTACGAAATGGTGCTGCTCTCATGCTAACCCCAGCTTCAGTCTGAAACATCCAGAAACACTGTAGACTACCAATTCGATCAGTTCCGGTAGCGCCCCAATGTAACCCGGTAGAGAAGAACTAGCCCTCCCCTCTTTGACTGATGGTTCTTGTTGCCTGTCCCTTCTGTTGTCATTTAACAGAACTATTTAGCCTGCTGAAAGGGGTTGTGTTTCGACCGCTGGTTGGTGGAGACATTTTGACTATATTCTGGACCTGCGTTGTCGCGTAATGCGTCATATGACGCGCCGCGTTAGCGCATCCGGAAGTCATCCGGGGCGCGCAGCGCGTAACGTAAGCATAACAAGTCATGTGACTTGTTAATAAAACTTTTCATTGGTTCATTTTACTTTTCTTATTGTAATGATGAAAGGCTTGGTCATATCACCTAAAAATTACGCTTTTAATTACTTCCGAACATTATTTTTTCTTAAATATATGTTATAATGTTCCAGGCTAATGTACTTTCCCGGAAATTTTACAACTGTCCTGCAAGTAAAATATATTCTTTTTTCGAGAAAAAGAGCGTTTCTTCGTCCCATGACGGAGCCGTTGAGCAAAAGAGGGTCGACCTGCTGTCTTAGTCGCCGATACGCCTGAATATGAGATTCTTATCGATCACTTTATGTTGCAGGAATAGAAAACACAACAGCCCTTGACCATTTATCTTTACTGCGTTCCTTCGTATTATACCTTTTACCCTTCATGTAATTGGTCTGCTTTATTTCACTTGCCTTTTAATGATTCTAAAACAGTGACTATTATTAAAAACTTTACCAATGTATATACTACTACCATGTTTTCTTTTAAAAACCTTTATTGTGAAAATTTCATTATACAAATACGAGCCTATAACCACGTGGGCCTGCCACGGAGCAAACTGTAATCGTATATGATGAATAGACATTTACACTGTAGAGGAACGTAACGGGCGGGCCATTAGGTTGCAAGAACTAAGGTGTCTAACAGTTACGGAATCGGTGGACATACATTTTATAATTAAAATACGACAGGGCCAGTTACAATAAAATTATCTAGATATACATTTGCGGGCAAGTACCATGGGTGACGTTAATTCGAATTTTCAACAGTACAGTAATCAATAACACATCAGAACTTAATATCAATAGGGATGTCGAAATATTCAATCAATTCTCGTCCCCGCCCGCCATGTGCTTCAAAACTGCATACGTATCTCGTGATTTCAAGGTTCTGCAACCAGTACACAACAAGGAGTTACGAGTCCCATTTATTCCGGCGCCATTTTGGGCGAGGACGGGCAGGTCCAGGATATAGTCAAAATGTCTCTACCAACCATCGACTATGATGATGTTCATATGCTGTATTTATTAGAGTAACACTCATCTGTCCACATGAAATTAATTTACCACAATCTAAACATGTCATTTTAATCTTTCCAAAGTTCTTCTAAATATTTGGGACCGTTTCCCTTGCCTCTGAAGCTCTCAGTGCCACTTCTTTGATGAATGTACTAGCAGGTCAGGGGTTCTCCTCCAAATCTCTCTTTTATGCAGCACTATAATTAATTGGTGCCACCTCTCCATATGACGATGCATGGTATAGTTACCACAACTATATTTTTTTTCGGTTCCTCTGGAGAGTTCATCGTGGCAGATGAAGCGTGTAACGTACCGGGCATTTACCTTTTTTTGCATGTACAGGAAAGGAAAAAAAAATCGAGCGTCCGAGTTCTAAGGTGTCCCAGGGCCATTTTAGTGGACCAGGCCCAAATCCAAAGAACAGGCCGCCATTTTGAGAGTCCTCTTGCAGCCGCCTGTCGCTGTAGCATCAAGAGCAGCCGAAACTCAGCTGAATGGCAACTGAAACGGTAAAGGGGCGCCCCACTACATTTCAGCATTGTAGGATGACCACACCAGTACAGCAACTTGCTAGACATCACCTCGGTGCCATCCGGATCTCGGCGCCCCACTGCAGATGAAGTGCCTCTCAACTATGAAACCACCACGGTGACATCCGGATCTTGGCGCGTTGTGCTGCCTTCGGCCTATTCGCACATCGGTCCGCTACTGACGCCATCTCACAGGCTAATGGGGCGACCCACGCCGAGTTTCAGCATTGTAGGATGACCACACCAGTACAGCAACTTGCTGGACATCACCTCGGTGCCATCCGAATCTTGGCATCTCAACGCCTAGTGGTATCTTCCATACAGAAAATATTGTTACGCTGCCTTTGGCCCCATTCGCACATCAGTCCGCAACTTAGACATCACCTCGGTGCCATCCGGATCTTGGCATCTCAGCGCCTTGTGGTGTCAGTCAGAAAATATTGTTGCGCTGCCTTTGGCCCCATTCGCACATCAGTCCGCTACTGACACCATCTCACAGGCCAATAGGGCGCCCCACGCCGACTTTTACCATTGTACGATGGCCACACCAGTGGCACAACTTGCTAGACATCACCTCGGTGCCATCCGAATCTTGGCATCTCAACGCCTAGTGGTATCTTCCATACAGAAAATCTCGTTACGCTACCTTTGGCCCCATTCGCACATCGGTCCGCAACTTAGACATCACCTCGGTGCCATCCGGATCTTGGCATCTCAGCGCCTTGTGGTGTATTCTCTTCAGAAAATATTGTTGCGCTGCCTTTGGCCCCATTCGCACATCGGTCCGCAACTTAGACATCACCTCGGTGCCATCCGGATCTTGGCATCTCAGCGCCTTGTGGTGTCTTCTACTCCGAAAATATTGTAGAAAATATTGTTGCGCTGCCTTTGGCCCCATTCACACATCAGTCCGCTACTGACACCATCTCACAGGCCAACAGGGCGCCCCACGCCGACTTTTACCATTGTACGATGGCCACACCAGTGCCACAACTTGCTAGACACCACCTCGGTGCCATCCGGATCTTGGCATCTCAGCGCCTTGTGGTGTCTTCAAATCAGAAAATATTGTTGCGCTGCCTTTGGCCCCATTCGCACATCGGTCCGCTACTGACGCCATCTCACAGGCCAACGGGGCGCCCCACGCCGACTTTCAACATTGTAGGATGGCCACAGAAGTGCGACAACTTACTAGACACCACCTCGGTGCCATCCGGATCTTGGCGCGTTGTGCTGCCTTCGGCCTATTCGCACATCGGTCCGCTACTGACGCAAACTCACAGGCCAACGGGGCGCCCCACGCCGACTTTCAGCATTGTAGGATGGCCACACCAGTGCGGCAACTTGCTACACACCACCTCGGTGCCATCCGGATCTTGGCATCTCAGCGCCTAGTGGTGTCTTCTATTCCGAAAATATTGTTGCGCTGCCTTCGGCCCCATTCACACATCGGTCCACTACTGACGCCATCTCACAGGCCAACGGGGCGCCCCACGCCGACTTTCAGCATTATAGGATGGCCACACCAGTGCGGCAACTTACTAGACACCACCTCGGTGCCATCCGGATCTTGGCGCGTTGTGCTGCCTTCGGCCTATTCGCACATCGGTCCGCTACTGACGCAAACTCACAGGCCAACGGGGCGCCCCACGCCGACTTTCAGCATTGTTGGATGGCCACACCAGTGCGGCAACTTACTAGACACCACCTCGGTGCCATCCGGATCTTGGCGCGTTGTGCTGCCTTCGGCCTATTCGCACATCGGTCCGCTACTGACGCAAACTCACAGGCCAACGGGGCGCCCCACGCCGACTTTCAGCATTGTAGGATGGCCACACCAGTGCACCTTACTAGACACCACCTCGGTGCCATCCGGATCTTGGCGCGTAGTGAAGCTGCAGCAGCTGCAAATAAGCTTCAGACAGTGTTACAACCGCTGCTCAGAACTCTCAACTATGACACCACCTCGGTGCCATCCGGATCTTGGCGCGTTGTATTGCCTTCGGCCTATTCGCACATCGGTCCGCTACTGACGCCGCCTCACGTGCCAACGTATTTTCTCCGCATTTTATACCCTATGCCGCATAACAGGTCATGTGACTTGTTTATAAAACTTTTCATTGGTTCATTTTACTTTTGGTTTCCTAATGATGGAAGGCTTGATCATGTGACCTAAAAACAACACTTTTCATTGGATGAAAACTTTTTTTTTTTCCCAAACGATGAAAGCCCCACCTTGTTTCTGGATGTTTCAGACTGAAGCTGGCGTCAGCATGAGAGCACCACCATCTCGTAGCTCAGTCGTGGTCATTCCGCGAGCAATCATGGCAGCCGCTCCCCACCAGAAGCCTGCAGGAGTCGGAGCCCCCAAAACTTTTGATGAATTCTCAAGGCGGAGGGGACGCTTTCGAGAATGGGGTCCAAGACCTAGCAGACAAGCGTCCGATTTCCAAGGTGTCCCAGGGCCATTTCAGTGGACCAGGCCCAAAAAGGAAACAGCCTGCCGCCATTTTGAGAGTCCTGTGACAGCCGCCTATCGCTGCACCGCAAGAGTGGGCGCAACTCAGCTGAATTGCGGCTTTTGACACAGTGGACCAAAAACGGACGGAATGGCAACTGAAACGGTAAAGGGGCGCCCCACTACAACAGATGACACTCCACCTGCAGAGGCCCGTTCACGCCGCCTCCCCCGGGGCGCCCCACGCCGTTATTCGGAGCAGCATTGTAGGATACCAAAACCAGTGCGGCAACTTACTGGACATCACCTTGGTGCCATCGTTCTGCTGCCTTGGAACTATTCGCGCAACAGTTTGCTACTGATGACCCACCCCCCGCGACGCCCCATGCCGTTATTTGCTGGGTGGCAACTTACTAGACATCACTTTCGTGTCATCTAGATTTCAGCGCGTTCTGCTGCCTTGGAACTATTCGCACAACAGTTTGCTACTGATGACCCACCCCCCGCGACGCCCCACGCCGGAAATCTGGATGTTGTGCTGCGTTGGGACTATTCGCACAGCCGACCGCTACTTCGTTGTTTTTCCCTAAAAATGTTTATATGTTATTACTATTTTTGTTTTCTTGTATATATTTATAAATTATTAAAGTTTTATAATCTTACTACTTTGTCGGAGTGCTATATATTTTTAATGTGACACATAATTGTAAAAACTTTGATGTACAAAGAGTCATCCCTGGAATCTTCCGCTTCAGGCTCGGTCCCCTCCCCAATCACAATACAGGATGGTTTTCAGATAATAGCAACGCTTCTGCTGTGACGGATCTCATCGAGTGTGGGCCTTGATCTACTATAACTCCTTTGAAGAGGGGTGATTCTTTACAGCTGTGGCCATAAACTACATCTGCAGGGCTAGCTGATACCCTAGGACCAGCCTGGACAATCGGACACAGAGGAAAAGGAGTGTCAGAGGGTGCGGTAGTGAATAGGGCGAAAGGGAGGTGTCGGGCGGGCACAGGGTGTGATTCTCAGGGAAGAGCAGCGCAGATGGGGGGAGGTTTATTACCCATGCATAAGACAGAGAGCGGGGGTGACCACTGCCTGGGGCAGATGCTTGCGAGGGTGGGGAGCCATGCTAAGGATCGACAGCGTGCACAGAGTGGGTCTGGTCAAGGCATCCAAAATGGCTGCCGTGCACGACAAAAGTGTGGCATTTGAAAAAAGACAAGATGGCGCAGACAATGTTTTTCAACACTTCCTGATTTCCTTCGAATCGAACGTTAACAGACGTTGGGGCATATTACCAAAGTTAAGCGATATTTATCCCTAACGATGCTTAGCAACGATTTTTTTGCCGTCAGAAATTATCGCAGATAAACCTTGCTATTATCAAGGTTTATCGCAAATACGATAAAAAACGACCGCAATGCATTAATATCGCTGAAAACTCAGCGATATTCATGCATTACCGAGCTAATGCTCTTAGCCATGTTATCCACCTCCCATTGGATAACATGGCTAAGAACTGCTCAGGGCAGGTGGTAGCTTTTGGAGATATTCGCGCTTATCTCGAATATTTCCAAAAGTTGATAATAGGAGATAGCGATGTTAGCGACTGTTTCCAGTCGCTAACATCTTGGCATGCCCACTTTGCATGTCATTAGTGATAAATATCACTCACATGCAAAGTGGGGCCCAAGATGGTCGCTATCTTCTACTAGCCGTCGCTAACTGGTGTTAGCAACAGCTAGGTAATACACATATAATTTTATCTCCGCGAAGCGGAGCGCTGTTACAGATATATATCTTGTTTTTGAACGTTAATTTCTCAAAATGCACTGAAGCACATATATTGAGACCTAGCAAAGGCACATCGGGCTACCAGTCCCTACAATTTTGCCAAGTTTCGTACAAATCCATTCAGCTGTTCGATCCTACCGAGAGACAAGATGGCGGCCGCTACGGACTGTTTGGAATGTTTACAGACACCGGAGAGCCAATCAGCTTCGCTTCGCAAAGCTCCGTAACGCGAAAAGTACGCGAAGCGGTGCGCTGTTACAGATATATATCTTTTTTTGAACGTTAATTTCTCAAAATCCACTGGAGCACATATATTGAGATCTAGCAAAGGCACATCGGGCTACCAGTCCCTACAATTTTGCCAAATTTCGTGCAAATCCATTCAGCTGTTCGATTATTATTATTTTAATATTTTTTTGCCCCGCGGGGCCCTTTTAAAACCTCCACATCAAACCTAAACGGTCAGGGAGGATCTACTATGCCCCCTTATGGTCATTTGCCCCTTCGGTTTGGCCTCCGCTTGTCTCTCGATCCTACCGAGAGACAAGATGGCGGCCGCTACGGACTGTTTGGAATGTTTACAGACGCCGGAGAACCAATCAGCTTCGCTTCACAAAGCTCCGTTGCGCGAAAAGTACGCGTCCTGGAGCGCTGCCCGGTCCGCTGTTACAGATATATATCTTTTTTTAAACGTTAATTTCTCAAAATCCACTGTAGCACATATATTGAGACCTACAAAAGGCACATCGGGCTACCAGTCCCTACAATTTTGCCAAGTTTCGTGCAAATCCATTCAGCCGTTCGGGCTAAAAGTGAGGCCAACCGCCCTATGGAAAACTCAATGTTAAAAACACGTTTTGGGACCCCCCTTTTTTCTCGGCCCCCCCCTTGACGAACCCCCCCCAAATTTTCAAGGGCTACTCAGAAACAAAATGTGCCATTTTCCTGAAAATTTCAGCCAATTCCGTCCACAAACGCCAAAGTTATTAGACATAGAATTTTCAAAAATCCCATAGAGAAAAAATCCTAACTATATATACCTACTGGCGACCGCCAGTAGGTAATATATATATATATATATATATATATATATATATATATATATATATATATATATATATATATATATATATATATATATATATATATATATATATATATATATTTCTAGTGCCCTGCAAACAAAGGTGTATGACTGGCAAACACATGCTTAGCAGGACAAACAAAATCTCAAAGTTTTACTTTCTATAGTTAACTTTATTTTATTTTGACAACTCTTCTTTCCTCACACATGTTGTGTTGTGTATTGTTTTTGCTTGTGGGAGATATTCTCAAAAGTTGTTTCTTTCTTGTGTAGTTTTCAAAATTATGCTGTAACACATATTCGTGCAGTACATCCCAATCCACCTCACTACAATCCACCCACTCCAATCCAATCCACCCGCTCCAAACCACCCCACTCCAATCACATCTGTGCCACTCCAGTCCAATCTGCCGCACTCCAGTTCACCCCACCTCATCCCAGACCAATCCACCCCAGTTTAATCACCCCACTCCAATCCAATGCACCCCACTCCAATCCAACCCAGACCAATTCAATCCACCCCAGACTAATCCAATCCAATCCACCCCACTCCAATCCACCTCATTCCAATACAACACATTTAGCCCCAATCCAGTTACCCCAATCCAATCTGCCCCACCCCAATCCACGTCACTCCAATTCACCCCACACCAATCCATCCCATTTTACTGTGCTCCACTCCAATCTGCCTGAATCCAATACACTGCAGTCCAGTCCACCTCACCTCACCCAATACCAATCCACCACAATCCTCCCTTCCCCACACCAATACAATCCATCTCACTCCAACCCACCCCACTCCATTCCTATCCACTGCAACCCAATCCACCCCATAAAATCCACCTGACTCAATCCAGTCCGTCCCAATCTACCCCATTCCACCTAATCCAATCCACATCACTCCAGTCCGATTCACCCCATTCCAGTCCAATCCAATCCACCACAGTCACCCGACTCCCATCCAATCCACCCCACTTTGATTCAACCCACCCCAATCCACCCCACTACAATCCACCCACCCAATCCACACCACACCACTCCAATCCATTCCACTCCAATCCAATATACCCCAGTTCAATCCACCCCACCCCACTCCATCAATGCACCCCACCCACTCCAATTCACCTCACTCCAATCCACCCCACTCCAATCCACCCCACTCCAGTCCAGTCCAAACCACCCACTCCAATCCAATCGACTCCATTTTAATCATTACACACAACTCCAATTGCTTCTACCCCACACCAGTGGAAATCCACCCCTCTCTAGTTCGGTGTAATTTAAGTTAGCCTTTTTGGGGTCTTGCTTGCGAAAGCATGCGCTAGTGCATGCATCTCGCTTGCGAGACACTGTTGTTAACAAAAAGAGCTTGGAGACCGCCTGTTGCTTACAGCATGTTGGCTCCCGTGGCACTCTTCTTTATAGCCTCGTAATTGGTCACTGCAGGCTAAGAATCATTTTCGTTCCTTTTAACTTAATTAGTGCTCGCCCGCTGCTGCCAATGTGACTGAGGTAATATTTTTGGGTAATATTTTTATTTTTGTTATAATTTCTAGTGCCCTGCAAACAAAATGTGTGTGACTGGCAAAAACGTGCCTAGCAGGACAAACAAAATTGCAAAGTTTTATTTTCTATAGTTAACTTTCTTTTATTTTGCCAACTCTTCTTTCCTCAATTTGCACTCATGTTTTGTTGTGTTTTGTTTTTGCTTGTGGGAGATATTCTCAGAAGTTGTTTATGTGTAATTTTCGAAGTTATGCTGTAACAAATATTAATGCAGCACTTCCTAATCAACCTCACTCCAATACAATCCAACCCACTCCAGTCAACCCCACTCCACTCCAATTGACCCGACTCCAATCCACCCCACTCCAATCCATCCCACTCCAATCCATCCCACTCCAATCTATACCACACCAATCCACCCCACTCCAATCCAATCTGCCCCACTCCAGCCCAATCTGTCCCACTCCAATTCACCCCATCTCATCCTACACCAATCCACCTCAGTTCTATCACCCCACTCCAAATTCACCCCCTCCAGTCTAACCCAGACCAATTCAATACAACCCAGACTAATTCAATCCACCCTACTCCAATACAACCCACTTAACCCCAATCCAATCCACTTACCCCAATCCAATTGTGGAAAAGTAAATTTTGCCATGTTCTGTGTCCCTACGCCTCATCCATCATATGTTATGTGTGCATGACCAATATGCATATGTTATTCCCCATGTCTGATTAATGACGCAATTACAGTTGTGTCCACCTTTAGTATGCTAGTTTCCAGTCCTCGTGAATACTACGAATATCAGGCCTATGTAAAGTTACGTTGCCACGTTTCCCAGTGTGCACGTTATTCCATAATAAAGTCCCCGTTTCCAGGCCTCAAAAGGGCCCGGACCCTGGATTCAGCTCCTGTCTCCTGAAAGCCTCGCTGAGGAGCGATACAGCCCCCACCTGTATCCTCGACCCTTCACTTACTTCCTGCCTCGCCGTGCCCGGTGCAGCTTGGCTCTGCCTCTGAGTCTGCCAAAAGTATGTTATAGTTCCAGTTATCAGTTCAGTCTTCCTCCTCTGCATTCCTAGCTACTGAACTGCATCAATAGTTTCCGTCATTGTCTAGCCTTCTCGTCTCCACGTTAGAGAAATACTGTATTAATGGTCATTTAATATTCTTCATCACGCACTACATGTAGAATAATGTATGGTCCAGTCTTAGAATCGAGTTAGCTTTTCCCCTCATGACTTCTAGTTTATATCAACATGTTCCCTAAACATCAGATACCAGATAGGGTTTAGGTACATGTCGCTCCGACCCTCCAGACTCTAGTCTCTGCTCCTAGCACAGAGTTCGTAGCCCCCAGCTTCTCTTAGTAACACGTCATTGCCAGTTTCCGCGCACCATTAGGTTAGAGGTCCCGGCTCCTTAGGTAGCCCCCTCCAAGGTTTCCGCCCATTCATGACATATTCTGTTACATTTGCATCACATGTCTATGTATACTCCCAGTTACACCTCTTTTTACTGTTATCTTTCGCGACTGCTACGCGTCATGCCTTCTGCTCCACCCACTGTTACGCCTACTGCAATGTAATGCTATGTGTTTGCGCTATGTATATATGCCTGTGTTTTGTTATTGAATGTTAGCGCGCTCATCCCAGACCAAGCCCCAGCAGCTGCTGGGCCTCTTTTCCCCTGCTGGGCCCCAGTTGTCCTGCTGGGCCTCTTTTCCCCTGCTGGGCCCCAGTTGTCCTGCTGGGCCTCTTTTCCCCTGCTGGGCCCCAGTTGTCCTGCTGGGCCCTGTCACCTCTGTTCCTATGCAGGTTGTCCTGATCCTGTCCTTATGCTGTAATAAACCTGCAGAAACTCCTACTACCTCGAATCTTGACTCTTATTTTATTGAGCTATCTGTTATTCATTCATTCATCCAAAAATAGATCCGGTATTATTTATTTATATACCACATAATGGCGCCCGAATAGGGACTTGCCCTTTCCCCACGCGTCGGTGAAGCCACGCCGACCCCCTGACCCTCTGCAGTCGTGACGGAACCATACCGTGCACTGGCAGATATTTCTGCTCCAAGTATCCCTCAGGCCCACGGAGGAGACGGAGGAGGCGGTCCAGCATCCAAACGAGACGGTGGAGGAACGCGGCGAGTCCCGACCAGAGCCCAAGCCGAGAGTCCAAGGTCCGAGGTATCCGGAGGCCCACCTGTAACTGAAGTCCGAAGTTCGTCGTCCAGTCCAGTCCGAGGCCTTCCGTTCCGTGCTGCCCGGTGAGTACCGTTGCTGGGGTAGTATCTAGACAGGGTCACTTTAATTGACTCTGGTCTGTGGGTTGGTGGTACACAGTCCCACAAACGAAGTGTCCACTTCGGTGGATGCGGGTCCTGACGTGTCTCTTTATGAGACCGGTAAATGTCGTACTGTTACAGCAGTGCATCCAGTAATTCTAGTCTGTTCCGTTCTCGAGAAATTCTGTTCTGTTTCTGTTTTCGGTATTCCAGGTAATATTCTGTTCGAACTGTTATTTATAATGTTCTTCATGTATTTTACTGTTGTGGTAGGAGTGCGATGTGATTTCGTGTTTTTATTGTGTATTGTATTTTGTCCAGATTACAGTTCAGTCATGCCTATATTTTCCAAGTTACGTCAGTTAAAAACAAGAAAGGGTCTGTTAGAGGAAGCGGTTCCTGTCCCACCTAGGGACAGTCCAGGTCACTTTATGTATCAGAAACATGGCATAAGCGCCATACTGTATCTAGATTTATGGGTAGAGTATACCAAGCAGTTAGAAGAAAAGTATAGATGGCCCGTATCGGGTACATGGGATGCCGAATGTATCATGCGAGTAGAAGAAGCATTATGGAAAAAGAAAGCCAGACAGTCACAAAAAGATGCCATCGAGTTATGGCGTAAGGAAGCTCATAGAAGAACCGAGAAGGAAGTCAGAAAGTCAGAGTTAAGTAGAGAATCCCAGGAACGAGCCCAAGAAAGAGAATTAATCGAGATAGGTGAACAAGTCAAAGCCGAACAGTCAGACAGACAGAGGCATGCCCTTATTAAGGGTATGTATCCTCTTCTTGCCGAAGGTGTGCCAAAAGCGACCCCAGAGGCATCCAGTAATTTCCCGCCGCCATTAGTTCCGACCAAGCTACGTCACAAACCGACCGCAGCTGATATTTTTATTTCATCCTATCTGGATGACACAGTCCCCGAATATGCAAATCCTGTTCGCGCTCCGCCAGTCCCTGCAAATCAGGCACTTCCCGCTTCTCCAGACACCGGAGTACCTGTTACGGTACCCCCGGTCCAGTCCGCCATACAAGTCCAGCCCACGTTACAATTACCGACCCTGCCAGGACGAAGAATGTCAGTCGACGATTCTAGTCTAGGGGCCGCAGGAGGAACTACTCCTCAAACCCCGCCGCCACACAAGCGTTTATCAGCACTCGAATTACATGCTCAAGCATCACAGCGTACTCCTAAAAGTAATAAGTCTGTTACAGAAATCAGGCAAGCCCTTGGCGAATGTGTCTATGATCCAGTTCCAGGCGAATATAATATGGTTTTATATTCCGTACGTGTAAGGAGAGTGACCGAGTATCTAGTCACCTTACCGAATATGAAAGAAGATCTAGACAGAATATATCGTTTCATCCGTACAGGGGATGATCCAGAAAGTATTGGCGAGATTATGTCTCAAAGGAAAGCCGAGATTCAGCTCATGATATTAAAGTTCCTGATCAATTGTCTAATAAGAGAACAAGATTACCCGTCTAAAGATTCCGCCGAAATGAGAATCCTGACAAGGTGGAGTGATAATATAGCCGAGGGTAAGCACAAGACCGTCAGTGCCATGGAGAGTATGTACAAGAAAATTCGTAAAGAAATAATAAGGTTACACGACCAGCGTAAAGCAGCACAAGTAAGCGAGAAAGAAAGTATCTCTGATCCTGAAGAGGAAGACGAGAATCCCGCCAGAATAGCGTATGTAGGAAAATCTAGATTTCCAGATCGCCATTTACGCCTAGAACCCAAGTCTATTTTTCATCATTCAGCGCCAGAACAAGGTTCTCTAGAACAAGTATTCCAAGCCACCGATCACATTTTGAAATCACGAATCGGTTATAGCGAATTAAGTACCATGCATGAACAAGAACTAGCCCGATCAGCAGTCCGATGGATTACTGATTCTACCACTTTTCCAGACGAAATAGTGGCACAAATGTTTCTGAAATTGCCCCCAGCCGAGCAACGACTGGTGGGTATGTATATGATCCAGCACCTCATTACTCTGTATGAGGGTCAACATTCTGATCCAGGCCCGTTGCACGATATCCTGAACGAGTTACTCCAGTATAGATGGAGAGGTCTAGGTACCGATTTAATTAGTGTCATTCTAGAACAGCGCCACAAATATAGAACGTTCCTGAACCCGCATTTTGTTCATGTCTCACCCCCAGAAAATAAGCCATTCTACATAGACAGACAGAATCCGTTACGAGAAGTCCACCCAGTCCAAGGGGCGGGTGGCGTAATGCAACGAGTGTTTGTATACACTCCAATTTCAAAGATGGAACTTCTTGAAATGAAGAAACTAATTCCCTGTCATGACAAAGATCCAGCAGGGTTCCATAGAGAATTAAAAGACATGCTCCGTATGGGAGAATACACTTACCCAGATATCATTAAAATGTTAAAGGTCCTGTTACCCGCAGGGGTGTATGAAAGGTTAAAAGAAAAAGAATGGGAGGTGGGAGAGAAAAAGATCGATTGGGCAGCTCTAGAAGCTGAAGACAAGGCACGAGTACCAGGTACCGGTCTCGGAGATAAATGTAAAGATTTACCAGAATTATTGATTCAAGTTTTACCCAGATTATTGACAACTAGAAAAGAAGACTGGGATGCAATCTCAGCCTGTAAACAGAAACAAGATGAAGATATTAGTGATTTTTATTCTAGATTTGAAAAATGTTTCAGTATTAATAGTGGTCTCAAGACAAGTAGTGAGTCGTACCCTCACCTTTTCGTTACTAAATTAGTCGAGAATTCAAGTCCACAAATTAAAAATCGAGTTTTGAAAGTCGAAAGCACCTGGCAAGCAAATACCCCGTCCCAGATGCTCCAGATGCTCCAGTACCACCAGAATAGAATCAGGGAAGAGCAAGAACACGAAAGAAAACGTATGAAAGACACGAAAATGAAAGTGCTAGTTGCACAATCTGTTCCTCAAGACAGTCAGAAGAGGGGTCCAAATCAAGCCAATCAAGCCAGTCATCCTGCAGCTCCCGTTAAAGGGAACTGCAATTATTGTAAACAGCCAGGTCATTTTATAAACGAGTGTGCAGTTCTGAAACACAACATAGCTACTGGTAAGACTAAAGAAAGACCACGTCCGCCAAGACAAGAACAAGTTTCACAGATTCCTCAGCCACAGAATGCACAACAGACAGTTTCCGCACCGCAGCCTATAGCTGCAACACAGCATGTTACATCGCAGATGTATCAGTATGCACAGTCTGAGTATCCAGAGTACCAGTCATATTCATGAAACAGCCTAGAGAGGGAGGTAGGCTTGCCTCTCATCGAGATACCTGTAGATCAAGAAGGTCCCTATGTTCACAGTCAAGTATTAGGGAAAGACAGAAAGTTTTTGATCGATACAGGGGCAAGTAGGACCACCATTAATCATGCCGAAGTTCCAGGGGCTCCGCTCTCAGGCTCAAGAAATGTTTCCCTTGGATTTTCAGGAAAGCCAATAGTTAATGAGATATCTAAGCCAGTTACTCTAGAAGTAGGTCCATTGTCCCGTACTACTGATCTGTTACTTACTAAGTCATGTCCAGAAAATCTATTAGGTATTAAGACACTGAAAGAGTTAGGTGCAGTTATATGCTGTTCCCCAGAGGGAATACGTCTGTTCCTACGTGACTTTAAGGGTCACTATGTATTACGAGATTTTGATTCAAGATTGTCTAATGTTCCGCAGCACTTATGGGCGCAAGGTCCAACTGATGTAGGTTACATGCAAATCACACCCCATCGTGTGACTCTCAAGCCAGGTGTAGTGTTACCACGAATCAGACAGTACAGATTGCCACCTGAGGCTGTAGCAGCCTTATCCAAAATTATTGACGAGCTCATGGCTCAAGGAGTAGTTGTAGAAACTGACTCCAATGTATGCAATTCCCCGATCATTCCAGTCATGAAACGTACTGATCCGAATGCACCCCCAGTATATCGATTAGTGATTGATTTACGAGAGCTTAACAAATGTATTATTCCTCAGTACCCAGTTGTTCCAGACATTTCTTCCCTGTTAACAGCCATTGATTCCGAAGCCATGTTTTTCACTGTCATAGATCTCAAGAATGCATTTTTTAGTGTTCCAATTCATCCAGACAGCCAGTTTCTTTTCGGATTTTGTTTAAATGGAAGGAGCTATATGTTTACACGCGCTCCTCAAGGTTTCACAGAAAGTCCTAGTATTTACAGTCAAGCACTCAAGAGACAACTAGACAATATTCACATGCCAACTGACACTGCCCTGCTCCAGTATGTCGATGATCTACTGATCACAGCCCGTTCTGAACGTGCTTGCGAGCGAGCATCACTTACAGTTCTGTATTTTCTAGCCGAGATGGGGCACAAGGTGTCACCTTCGAAGCTCCAATTCTGTGTCCAGCAAGTGGTATACTTAGGACACTTGCTGTCCAAGAGGGGTAGGCAGTTGACACCAGACCGTATCCAGTTAATAGCGAGTCTTCCCCAGCCCAGAACCCAGAAGGAGGTACGTGCTTTTATCGGCCTTACTTCTTATTGTAGACAATGGATTCCCCAGTATGCATTTCTAGCCAAGCCACTGATACAGTTAACGACACAGGAGGCAGCCGTATCGACTGTCCTCCATTGGACATCTGACCATACACTTAGTTTCAACGAGTTAAAGAAAGCCCTATGTCAAGCTCCAGTTCTAGCTACACCGAACTACAGTAAGCCTTTTACACTTTTTGTTACTGAACGCGAAGGTACAGCATTATCTGTTCTCACACAAGATCAAGCAGGACAATACAAGCCCTGTGCTTATTTTTCGAGCACATTAGATCCAGTCGCCCAGGCGTTGCCTGCGTGCCTCAAGTCAGTTGCAGCCACAGCACTAGCTATCAGACAAAGTGATTCCATAGTTTTAGGACATTCCCTGACAGTACAAGTTCCACATTCCGTGGAAGTTCTTTTAAACCGAACACAAACTCAGCACTTGACAATTGCACGTTTAACGGGTTATGAATTAACACTGTTCCAGCCACACATAGAAATTAGACGCTGCAACGTTCTGAATCCTGCTACACTGTTACCATCAGTTAATTCAAATCCGGACCCACATGACTGTGTGGAAGTAGTTAATATTACGACAAAGCCAAGACAAGACCTGACAGATATTCCGTTACCAGATCCCGACCTGACACTTTATGTGGATGGTTCATGTATGAGAACTAGTACAGGAGAACTAGTCGCTGCGTATGCAGTGACTACTGACACTGAAGTTATTGAAACACACCGTATTGACACCCTGTCCGCTCAAGCAGCAGAGCTAGTCGCTCTGACACAAGCCTGTATACACGCCAAGAACCTGAAAGTTAATGTTTACGCAGATTCACGTTACGCATTCGGAGTTGTACACGACTTCGGAGTGCTCTGGCAGGAGAGAGGTTTTATGACTTCTCATGGAACCAAGATTCAGCATGGTCTCCTTATTCAAGCCCTGTTAGATGCCATACATTTACCGACATCTATTGCTATCATGAAATGCAAAGCACATACGAAAGTCACAGACATTATTTCCCAGGGTAATGATCTAGCAGACCGCACAGCCAAGCTTACAGCACAGACTCCAGACATTCCAGTTAATCAGACACATACTCCAGATCCGATTACATGCATGACAGTTAAGGACCCTACACAAGATGTCATAGATATCCAGTTACATGCTACTCCCGATGAAATCAAGAAATGGTCTGAACAAGGAGGGGTCCAGACAGATCAAGGATGGTTAACGAAGGGTAGAGCCACATGGTTTCTCCCCGATTCTATGGTTCAAGTCATTATCAACACCGCACATAGTCCAGCCCATTTAGGAGAAAAAGCTATATTAGACAGTATCCAGAACATTTGGTTCAATAAGCATTTACGAGCTGCTGCCAAGCAGAAAGTCCGTACCTGTATGATATGTTGTCAGTTCAATCCAGGTAAAAGTGTCCCGGTGGAACAAGGTGGTTTCCAGCCCCCTGACCACCCTTTTGAGGTCCTCCAGATGGATTATATTCAGATGGAGCGATGTCGAGGTTTCAAGTATGTCCTTGTAGTTGTATGCGCTTTGTCCAGGTGGACAGAAGCATATCCAGTCCCAGATTACACAGCCGCGACCACTGCCAAGCAGTTGGTTCGTGAATTTTTCCCTAGATACGGACTCCCTAGAGTCGTATATTCTGATAACGGTCAGCCATTCTCCTCAGAGTTAATGAAGCACGTTTCCCTGTTGTTAGGGTACCAGTGGAAGTTTCATTGTGTACGCCATCCTGAAGCAGCCGGTCTCGTAGAGAGACATAATCAGACTCTGAAAATCCGCATTGCAAAAGTCTGTAAGGACAAAGGTGTGGACTGGTTAATAGCTCTGCCAGTCGCTTTATTTTATATGCGCATGGTCGCACATTCCAGATCAGGTCTGTCCCCGTATGAGGTCGTATTCGGCCGCCCCCCTAACATGTGGGGTACTCCTAGACCCCGAAGTATTACCGATGTTTCATGTAATATGCTGACAGATTACCTAGCTTCCTTGATGTCTGCCCTCAACTCATGTCGTTCACAGGTTGCCGCCGCATTTCCAGACAAATACCGAGGTGGCACCGCACGAGATCGTTCCAGGCTCCCTTGTGATGGTCCGGAATTTCGACAGATCAAGTCCGCTGGAACCACGTTGGAAGGAGCCACGTCAGGTCCTCTTGACCACCCGAACTGCCGTCAAGTTGGAAGGCAGGAAGGGGTGGGTCCACCTTTCTCATGTAAAACTTTTCAAAGGATTGAAACCAGTCTCCAAGAACATTTCCAAGGATTTCCAGGATTCGAAAGATTGCCAAAACATTGTTTTCAAGGACTGTCCCGCACAAGACATTATTACAACCCCTCCCTTGTTAGAGAAAACTCCGCAGCAGGAGTATAAGCTCAAATTAAGGTCTAGTAAAATAAGTCAGTCAGTTTGATTGTATAAGTCCTCCCCTAGGTGAAACGGTTAGATTGTTTCTGACATGTATAAAATAGACCCCCATAGTGAGAGAGTCAGTCGAAGTTCACTTCAATGTATCGTTTTTCTGAGTTTCATATTGTTTCTCAGCATAATGATTTCCTGCACCAGCTACGCATTTTTCCTGTATTTACCAGTTCCTCATGTAAATATGTCTGCTAATGCTACAGTAGAGCACACGTTTAGTGATCTGCCTCCTCACGAATATTCATACCGCCTCGCTATGCGCAACAACACATTTATCCGTATGTTACATTATTCACACCAGACCAGCAATGCCACTAATTGTTGGGTGTGTGGTCGACTCCCCCCTTTTCAGACACCGAAGGGAGTTCTGCCACTTTTTCCTTATCCATTCTCACATAATGGTTCGTGTGGAGCATGGTCCACGTTAACGTCATCCTTAACAGATATGTCTTTTCTTAACAGTACATGTTTCCCAGACAAACAAGGTTTTCCCCACAGAACAGGTTTAGATCTAGAAAACGAAGTATATAATTTAGGTAATTATTCGTCGAATTTCATGGTCCTGAATGTTCAGTCTGATACTACTCCAGACTTACCTGCTATTTCAGTACTACCAGTCAAAGGCGAATTATGTGTCCGTAATTATGGTTCTGTACATGTAGGTCATAGTGAATGTACTACTGTTATCAAGTATAGTGACAGTGGGAAATCTGTTTTCAAAGCTTCACGTCATTCTTATTTTATTTGTGGTCAAACTGCATATGTCCGTCTGCCCCTCGATTGGGAGGGAACCTGTTACATTGCCTTCCTACTGCCACCTGTTTTCCTAGCCCCATCTGATTATCACAGAAACACATATCTAGTACACATTAGACATAGAAGGGAGTCCCCGATTGTCGATTATACTGAAACTACTCTAGAACAGTATACAGATTTCAATAAAGGTTTCTTCTTCTTTGTAGGACCTGTCCAGAATAGTAAACTGATCCGTAGGTTAACAAGAACCCTTGAAGCTGTAGTAAATGAGACTGCCTCTGCTCTAGGTAATCTAACCGAAGAACAATCTGCTATGAGATTTGTCGTTTTGCAAAATCGTCTCGTCCTTGACGTCATACTGGCCGATAGGGGCGGGGCCTGTAGAGTCATCGGATCTAGTTGCTGCATTTTCATTCCAAATAACGCGCCGTCTGTCTATTCAGCTATAACCAGACTCCATAAAATTGCCCATCTGTTACATCAAGATCCAGGCACCTGGACATGGTCCGGTTGGTTCTGGAATATAATTTCCGCATGGGGATGGAAAGTCCTGTCCTTTCTAGGTATTGCAGTAGCGATCATATTTAGCTGCTGCCTCTGTATACAATGTGGCCCTGCGATTTGCAGCATGTGTGCTACCTCTTGTATTCCTAGTCCCAAGCCCCGTTCTAAATCCCGTTCCAAGACAATTCGAGACGAGCAAATGGTACTGTATGAAATGATAGACGGTATCATGAAAATTGATGTTTCCTGATGGAAACGTAGTGACAAGGAGGGAATGTGGAAAAGTAAATTTTGCCATGTTCTGTGTCCCTACGCCTCATCCATCATATGTTATGTGTGCATGACCAATATGCATATGTTATTCCCCATGTCTGATTAATGACGCAATTACAGTTGTGTCCACCTTTAGTATGCTAGTTTCCAGTCCTCGTGAATACTACGAATATCAGGCCTATGTAAAGTTACGTTGCCACGTTTCCCAGTGTGCACGTTATTCCATAATAAAGTCCCCGTTTCCAGGCCTCAAAAGGGCCCGGACCCTGGATTCAGCTCCTGTCTCCTGAAAGCCTCGCTGAGGAGCGATACAGCCCCCACCTGTATCCTCGACCCTTCACTTACTTCCTGCCTCGCCGTGCCCGGTGCAGCTTGGCTCTGCCTCTGAGTCTGCCAAAAGTATGTTATAGTTCCAGTTATCAGTTCAGTCTTCCTCCTCTGCATTCCTAGCTACTGAACTGCATCAATAGTTTCCGTCATTGTCTAGCCTTCTCGTCTCCACGTTAGAGAAATACTGTATTAATGGTCATTTAATATTCTTCATCACGCACTACATGTAGAATAATGTATGGTCCAGTCTTAGAATCGAGTTAGCTTTTCCCCTCATGACTTCTAGTTTATATCAACATGTTCCCTAAACATCAGATACCAGATAGGGTTTAGGTACATGTCGCTCCGACCCTCCAGACTCTAGTCTCTGCTCCTAGCACAGAGTTCGTAGCCCCCAGCTTCTCTTAGTAACACGTCATTGCCAGTTTCCGCGCACCATTAGGTTAGAGGTCCCGGCTCCTTAGGTAGCCCCCTCCAAGGTTTCCGCCCATTCATGACATATTCTGTTACATTTGCATCACATGTCTATGTATACTCCCAGTTACACCTCTTTTTACTGTTATCTTTCGCGACTGCTACGCGTCATGCCTTCTGCTCCACCCACTGTTACGCCTACTGCAATGTAATGCTATGTGTTTGCGCTATGTATATATGCCTGTGTTTTGTTATTGAATGTTAGCGCGCTCATCCCAGACCAAGCCCCAGCAGCTGCTGGGCCTCTTTTCCCCTGCTGGGCCCCAGTTGTCCTGCTGGGCCTCTTTTCCCCTGCTGGGCCCCAGTTGTCCTGCTGGGCCTCTTTTCCCCTGCTGGGCCCCAGTTGTCCTGCTGGGCCCTGTCACCTCTGTTCCTATGCAGGTTGTCCTGATCCTGTCCTTATGCTGTAATAAACCTGCAGAAACTCCTACTACCTCGAATCTTGACTCTTATTTTATTGAGCTATCTGTTATTCATTCATTCATCCAAAAATAGATCCGGTATTATTTATTTATATACCACACAATCCACCCCACCCCAATCCATCTCACTCCAATACACCCCAATTCAATGTGCCCCACTCCAATCTGCCCCAATCCAATCCACCGCAGTCCAGTCTGCCTCACCTCACCCCACACCAATCCACCCCAATCCAATCCTCACCACACCATTTCAATCCACCTCACTCCAACCCCCCCACTACATTCCAATCCACCCCACTCCAATCCAATCCACCCCATCAAATCCACCCAAATCAACCCAGTCCACCCCATTCCACCCAATCCAATCCAATCCACACCACTCCAGTCCCATTCACCCCACTCCAGTCCAATCCAATCCACCACACTCACCCCACTCCCATCCAATCTGCCCCAGTCCAATCCACCCTACCCAATCAACACCACTCCAATCCATTCCATTCCAACCCACCCCACCCCAAGCCAATCTACCCCAGTTCAATCCACCCCACCCCACTCCATCAATCCACCCCACTCCATCAATCCACCCCACCCACTCCAATTCAGCTCACTGCAATCCAACCCACTCCAATCCACTATACTCAAATCTAATCCACCCCTCTCCAATCCAGTCCGCCCCACTCCAATCCACACCACTCCAGTACAAAACACCCTACTCCAAGCCAATCGACTCCACTTTAATCAGTCCACTCACCCTACCCCACTTCACCCAATCCAATCTCCTCCAAACCAATCTACCCCATTTTAATTCAATCCACACAATTCCATCCAAACTACCCCATGCCAGTTCAATCCACCCCTCTCCAATTCAATACAGCGCAATCCACCCCCCACTTCCAATACACCCCACTCCAATCCACCCCACCCTAGTCCAATTAATCCAATGCATCCCACTCGCTCCAATCCAATTCACCCACCCCAATCCAATCTAATCCACCCCACTCCAATTCACCCCACCCCAATCCAATCCACCCTCAGTTCAATTCACCCCACTCCAACCCAATTCAATCTCCCCAATCCACCTCACTCCAGTCCAGCCAACTCCACTCCACTCCAATCAAAGCCACTCCTATCCACCCCACCCGAATCCACCCCACTGTACACCAATCCACCCCACCCCAATCCAATCCATCCCACTACCTCAATCCAATCCAACCCACTCAGCTCAATGACACTGCACTTCACTCTCTGCCACTGAACTTCTGAACCCTACTCACTTCTACTCCATTCTGCCACACTATACTCCCCCTACTCCACTCTGCGACACTCAACTCTAGCAAATCCTCTCTGGGTAATTCTATTCCCTACCACTCCACTCTACAAGACTCCACACCACTAACGTTTAGCCATGCTGGACAGCAGCCACACTGGTGTACAACATGCCTAAAACACTTTGCCAAAGCCAATTACTCTTGCATAGCCGAGACCTATTGGCTTTGCCAATGCTTGTTTGCAGTATTGCTGTTTAATATTGTTATGGAAAAATGGCATGGGTAAAACTTGTTTAGGGATCTCCCTTTTTCTTTCCCCCGTATGAATCATCCTGACACTTGCTAGAGAGAAGCTGAGGTGGATGAAACCTTTTTTGGAAAGTTTCATGAAGACTTGTCAAACGGTGCCAAAGTCATTAGCTAAAAAAAAAAAAATAAATCTTATGGAAACGTGGTCCTAACTATAAGTACCCAGTGGCGACCGCCAGTATATATTTTTATATATATTATTAGGCAGTTGTGGTCACCACTGTGCAGTTACAGTTAGGTAAGACTTTCCAAGGAAGAGCGTTTTTGTTTTGCTAATAACTTTAAAACCATTTGATGTTGTTGCTGCCATTAAAGGACAAAGGGACTTGGTCCCCATGTCCTGACTCTTAGAAAAAAGAAAAGATGAAAGGTGTTATGGTAGGCATACCCTAAACACCTTGCAGGTATGGCGATCCTAGAAAGACCACTCTCTCCACGAGGCAAAAAAAATTAATCTGCCTTTCCTGCAGTGGTCCTACAGGACTCCCGCAAGAGTACGGGGGTCTGTCTCACTTGCGTGGGAGTACACCAGGGCCAGTGAACAAAAATACAAGTCCCATTACGTGGCTAAGGCCCTACTATGTACACCCTCTGCCATGTACAGCAAGCAAATGGACAGCCCAATCCCTCCAGACACCCAAGCCCATTAGTTTACCACGCCCCTACTATGCACACCCTCGCCTTATACAGAATTCTTCAAGGAGACCCCACTTCCTCCAAACACTCAAGCCCCATTAGATATCTAAGCTCTTACTACACACACCCTTTTCCTTGTACAGAAGTCTTCCTGGAGAGCCAACTTCCTCCAGACACACAAGCCCCATTTGGTGTCCAAACCCCTAAAATGCACACTTTTCATCTTGCACAGAAATCGTCACTGAGAACCCACTCCTTCAAACACCCTAATCCCATTATTTATTTATTATTTATTTATTTAAACTTATAAGGCACAACAGCTACCTGCAGTGGGTTTCCCGGCGCCAAGGGATAGACTGGAGAAGAAAGAACTACAAGGCTTCAAAGAATGGAACAACAAGAGAGACTGTTCTGAAAAATTATTGCTGGAAAAGCCAAGTTTTTAAACCATTGCGGAACCTGACAAGATCAGTTTCCAGCTTCAGCCTAGCAGGCAAAGCATTCCAGGATTTAGTGCCCAGATGAGAGAATGAGCGACCGCCCATCTTCACTAGCCTAAATCTAGGCACAACAAAATCTCCTTTGCCGGCAGATCTAAGAGTACGGCTAGGTGTATAGACTTGAATGAGATTGTGAAGGTACCTAGGGGCAGAGCCCTGTTTTATCTTGAAGATATAACATAGAGCCTTAAATTTGATTCTGTTCTTAATTTCTAACCAGTGCAGATCGCGAAGGGCTAAGGATGCGGAAGTTGTCCTTGGAACATTGCGTAACAATCGTGCGGCCGCATTTTGGACAACCTGAAGTTTTTTCACAGTTGTCAAATCGGCACCAAGATACAGGACATTCCCGTAGTCCAGGCGAGATGTTATTAAAGCCTGGACCACCGTCCTTTGTGTGGGGACAGGAAGCATTTACAAGATTTGTTGGATCCATTTTAATGTGGCAAAGCAAATAGCAGCCACCTTTACAGCCTGTTGTCGCATAGTGAGCTTTTCATCGATTAAAAATCCGAGATTGCGAACCTGGGTCACGGGCTTCGGGGTAGGGCCCAAACTCTCGGGCCAATGTTGGGGGCCCCAAAGATCTTTGTCCTTACCGAGGATCACAATCTCGGTTTTATCGCCATTTAACTTAAGGAAATTTACCTGCATCCATCTTGCCACTTGGGACAAACCCAATTTAAGATCCGAAGTATTGTTGCCTTCCCTTTTAGATAGGGAGAAAATAATTTGTGTATCATCGTCGTATGAAAATAAGGTTAAGCCTGCTTCTTCCACAATGGTGGCCAGGGGTCTAATATAGATATTAAAAAGTAGAGGGCTGAGAATAGACCCCTGGGGAACACCATACGCCGATGCACAAATTTTGGAGGATGCTTTGGCCGAAAAAACCTGGAAGGTACGCCCACACAAAAAGGAGGCTATGCAAGTCAAGCCAGAGCCCCCAACTCCCAAAGATTGGAGGGATGTGAGAAGGATGGAATGAGACACGGTATCGAACGCTGCGCTTAAGTCCAACAGGATAAGCGCCGATGTCTCCCCGCGATCGATACCGTGCCTTAAATTCTCAGTAAACCCCAGAAGAGTAGTTTCAGTGGAGTGGTGGGCTCTGAAACCAGATTGTGGTGGATGCAGATAGCCCGAACTCTCTACCAGATGAGATAATTGGGAATTAATGTGCCTCTCCAGTATTTTTGAAAAGATAGGCAGCAGCGAGATGGGCCTGTAGTTAGACAGGTTGGAAACATCCGCGCCTATTTTTTTCAGCAGGGGAACTACTATCGCGTGTTTCCACTTCTGTGGGACAAATGATTCTGTCAGTGAGGTATTCAGTAGTTTCATCAATACGCGACGGGAGTTTAAATCGAGTTGTTTTAGAACTCTTGCCGGGAGAGGGTCATAGGGAGAACCAGATTTAATGCTCTGCAGACAGTTGGCAAAGGAAACATCATCAAAAGGCAGCCACTCCGAGAGTTTGGTTATCATAGGAACTTGGCAGTCTTGGGCTGGCAAAGGGGTAGAGGGTAAATCTGCACTCAACGGTCGAAAACCCAACAAATCGTAGATCCGTTCTACCTTGGTGATAAAAAACTCAGCAATTGAGTTACACTGTATCTCATTCAAAGCTGGGGGTGCAGGAATGGAATCTGCTCCTGTTAGTTTTTTCACCACAGAGAATAGTGTGCGCGGGCAGTTCTGGGCATGAGAGATGGTATTGGCGATATGAGTAGCTCTTGCGGTCTTGCATTGTTTATGGTAGTCTCTAAGGGCTACCTTATATGCCATCTTACGGGAGGGAGAATACGAATGCCTCCATTGTCTCTCGAGTGCCTTGCCTTTGGATTTCGTAGTTTTTAAATTCTCCTAAAACCATGCTGCAGGGTGACGATGAGACAAAGTATGCAGAGATGTAAGGGGAACAAATTTATTCACAGCAGTAGTCAACCAATCGGAGACTGCTGCTTCCAATGCCAGCAAGGACGAATTAACATTTGGTAACGTGTTAGATAAGTGCCTATTGAACTCGATGATGTTAAGTTTACCCCAACAACGTGATTTTTCACCTGAGACAGCATTAAGTGCAATGTTCGTAGTGCACGGGAGAGAGAATTTGACTGCCATATGATCTGACCATTCCAAGGGACGGGCGGCCGATTCACAGTCATACGCAAGATTAGACAAAACAGGGTCCAACAAATGCCCTGCCGAATGAGTGGATCCAGAATTGCATAATAAGATTTTAAGCGCTTCTAGGTCCGCTAAAAAAGTTTTGCTAATTGGGCATAGGGGATCTTCTAGATGTAAATTCAGATCCCCCAGAATAGTAAAATTTGCGGCTTTTAAAATCAATGGGGCAATGGATTCCGAGAAGGACGTCACCCAAGAGTTGGAATTTCCAGGGGGACCATATATCAGTAAACCGGATAAGGTCATCCGGGCACTGATGGCTAATTTGAATAAGGCAGCCTCACAACCCGGTAGCGGAAAAGCCTCAAATTTGCAATTGTAGTTGGATTTGAATATTATAGCAATACCGCCGCCCCTACCTATGTCTCTGTCTCTATTTACCATGACATAGCCAGAGGGGATCGCAAAGGCAATGTCTGGTCCCGAGCTTGCCTGAAGCCAAGTTTCCGTTAGGAAAATGGCATCTGGTTTCTCATCCACAAGGAAATCATAGATATGATTTTGATGTTTAGGAAGGGATCGACAATTAATGCTCCAAAAATGCAGTTTGGGTTGGGTAAGGGAAGAGTTCGTAACAACCATAGTGTCCTGTGAAAGTGGATATTTCCTCCTTTTACATCTGCTCATCCTCCCCAGGGCGAATCCACAATTATTACAATGAAACCCCTGAATGGGGAAAGAGCAAGTAGAGCAATGCGTATTCAGCACATGTCTGTGAGAGAGCAGATCATCGGCCGCATAAGTTATAATCGTACCTGGGAGGGCTGAAATAGTGTCATTATCTGGCCAAGCCTCTACTACGTAGACCCTTGGTCCTGTACAGCAGTCTTAACGGTGAGTTCACTCCCACCAGACGCCCAAACCTTATTGGGTGGCCATAACTCTACTACGCACATCCTTCACCTTGCCAAGCAGTCTTAAAGGAGAACCCTCTCCCTCAAGACACCTGGGCCCCATTAGGTGGTAAAGCCCCTTCTGCTCGGTGCAAATTTATTAAGAGAGAGCCCACTCCTTCCGGACACCCAAATCCATTAGGTGAGCAAGCATGTTCAAAACATACACTCGTTAGCACTAGAAAAGGAATAGAAAATGTTCTCTAGATGTAGCTATTTAAATGCATTTAAGAGTATGGCAAACTGTCACAGTCACTGGATGATGTCATCACTGATGTCATCAGTGATGCCCATCGAACATGTCATGAGCTATGTAATATATGAGGTCGTAAGCAGTGCATGGGACAAGTTCTAATTACAGTATAAATACAAAGACCTGTTCATCCAAGGCTCCTCTTCATTAGGATACTCATATAAGTGGAGGCAGGGATTCCATCACTTTTGTGCCCTACCACTCCCCACTTTTATCAGAGGTAGTGTCCTTCCACTTTACTGCCTAAATCTTATAAGACAAACTTTTTGAAACTGATATGCCTACAACAAAAACTACCTGCCCCGATAGATGAAACAAGGCCCCAGAGGAGGGTCCTTAAGTAAACCCACTGTCACCAGAGCAATGTAAGTGCAGAGAAGCTCAGTCACTCCGAATTGTACAAAAATATAAAGTTTATTTGTTTTTTAACAAATATTTCAAAAGGATATGTTGTTTAACATAATACATATAAAAGCATCAAGAACAGAGAATATAAAAATATGTCATCCCAAACTCCTCTTTCATACTGCACATTCATTTCTTCATAATTACCACCACTAAACACGCAACTCAGTATCTCAATCACGCAATTAATCACATTAACACAAGCACAAAAGATGGATCAACGCCACAAGGTGGTCCTGAGACCAAATAATACGGCTCATCATGGCAAAGGGGATAGGGGTAGATATTATCCAGCTTCCCCTTCACAGAAAACGCCAACACGCGTTTCGGTGTGAGGCCCCAGCCAGGGCTACACCTTCTTCAGGGCGGGAAACAAAATACTGAATAAAGAGAGAGTGGGAAAATAGGAATCCAAAGGGCAGAAAAGTAATAATCCACCAGCCTGCGAGACGCAATGTAAGAGGCCCCGGACAGATAACCTCACTAGATGCCAAAAAACGGACGCTCTGTTCTGGGGAACGAGTGAATGCCCAGAAGATTCCTAAATGAGGCACGATCCTGGGATAAGGTATCTTTTTTGAAAGCCGGCAGCACACGGACTTTCAATCAGGAGCCAGGGGCTTCCACAGGTAGAGGTTTTTAGCACCCTCCGATCTGTAGATTTGGGCGTTCTCAGCAATGCTTAGTCAGCAATGTGGCGCAGATAGTCGGGCTCCTCTCTTCCGACTCGATAGTGGCGGCGTATGAAACTTTTTGCAACTGACAGTCACCGTCTACGTACCCCCAATATATAAAGGGGTGTACCTTTAATAGTGTATTAACTCACAACCTGTTTATCTCTTTCCCTCTATAGCTCCTTATTGATTGAACAAGTTCTAATTAGCCAGCTGAACAACAGCTGTTGAATTTCGGTGTTTTTTCAGGTTTTACTTTTAACGTTTGTTTTTTTCAGTGATGTGTGTGTGTTTCTGTGTGGGTATGTTCGTGTGTGTTTGTGTGCGTATGTGGGTGTGTGCAGAAACCCCTTGTACAAGGAAAACCAGGCACTAAGAAGTTAATGTAGTCTGTTTAATGGTAGTCAATCCCATTTTGGCAAATGCTGTCTTACAGACAATCACAAAGTGCACACTCACAGTGGAAATATGAACACAAATTGTGTTTAAAATGATAAACAGACTTAGTTGTTTTAACATGGAGGATGACCAATGAATTTATAATTTGACCTCCAACTGTGGCTTACATTGAAAAACAAATTGCATACTTCTGCTGATGATGTACATAATGTCAACATATTCAAAGCAATCACAGATTTCCATAAACATAGAAGAAATGCTTTATGGGATTTCTGTAATTTTCTCAAATGTAATTCATATATGCATGAGATGCCCTAGAATCAAATCAGGGAGTTATTTTCTTATTGCAAGCTGCACAGAGAATTTTCTTCTTTCCAGCTCAATTTACAGTGACTATAAAAACAAATGCAGAAAGAGGATTATCACCATCCATGCTAAATCAAAAGCAAAACAGTGTAGGAGAAGTACAGTGCAGGACATTTGTTAAATTAAAAAAATAATAAGTTAATTACCCTAAAGAATCTTGTACATTACATGAATCATCCACAGTTTATCATTCCATATTTCAACAACAAAATATAGCAGGGTGATGACATATCTCAAATGATCAGCAAGGAAGCCAATAACATGTTTTGTCCAAGTTTAGGCTGTTAACTAAATGAGCTCCTTCCCAAACAGTAACTGTACAATCATATAAGAAAAACATGTTTGGTATAGGGAGAAAGGACAAGAAAGTGATGCCTAAGGAGGCAATGTAATCAATATCTGGGGTCCTCACCAACAATGACCTATGTGCCCTGACACAGGGAAGAGGAGGAAAAAATCTAGAAGAAAGTGTGACATGTTTCCTTATGGTTCTTTAAAAAAATATTTTTTATAAACATACTTTATTGGATTTTCTTTGCCAACATCATGCTCCAGGAGCCATTTAATACATGTAAGACAAGATATATTATTGACATACATATAGAGAATTGCGCATTTGTACCTTAATAACATAGACAGAAGAAAAAGAAATAAAAGAGAACCAGCTGCGATAACAGTGGGAAAGAATAACTTCTTTAAGATATGACCGTGTCGCTGGATACTGTGCTGGAAACTATCCTCTTCATCAACTCGATGGCCGTGCATGCAAAAACTGCACTATACATGAGGCAGAATCCCTGAGTCCAACAATGTGGGTTGTGGAGTCGGTGGGGCCATGTCAATTCCCCTGAAGTCCGCCCAACGTTCTTTGTGGTTATTTTTGACCCATTGGGCAAACTGTAAACCTTAAAGTTGGGATTATTCTTGCAGGACTTCCAGTTATCACACTTAAAGAAGCCATAAAGAGGTTTGAGCCGACTCTGTCCCTTTGGTGCCATTAAATGGCTGTATGCCAGAATGTCAATCAAGGATTTGAGCTTTCAGTATGTAATATAGACATTTAGGGGGAAAATCATACCAATTACGTGGACCATTAAAAAAAAATCCAAATTGCGATAATTCTGAATACCATGGGACTGCAGAATAAAAGTGGTAATAAAGTTGATTTGATTAGATGTCTTAGTAACAGAAGTACCATAAAACAGTTCCTTCCTAGGTTTGGTGACTGTTTATACAGATGCCTGTGTCACCAGACGATATGGGTATTCCCTCTATAGGAATCTGGTCTGTATGTTTCTCTTCTCCTGCTCATAAAAAAGCCTCATTGCTATGGTTTCTCCTGGCCCAATGAATTCCCCAACGGGGGTCCTTTATTTAAACCTAATTGGATGGTGGCTATAAGCATGAAGGATACTGTTAGCAACAGTATTCTTTCTGAGTAGACTGGTCATCAGTTTATGCTCTTCTAGCTCTATCCTGTTATCCAAATACTCAATCTCACTTTTGTGTAATTTGCGAGTAAATTTCAGATTCAGTTAATTGTTTTTGAGCAGGTTAATAAAAGTTTCTGCATCCAGGGAATCCCCATAATAGACAATGATTAAGTCATCTATATAGCAGCTCCACAGTAGAATGTAATTTGTCATGCTTCCATGCTTAGTAGTCCACACCACCAGCCCATGAACAGATTTGTGTAACTGGGTGTGAAGCAGGTGCCCATAGTAGTAAGTGAGAGTTGTCTAAAGTAGGATTCCTCAAATACAAAAATAACAGTTGAATAAGGAAGAATTCATCATACCCATTAACATTGCATTATGGCGATAATGGCTAATGGGTCTGCTCCTGATTTTTTTTTTGCATTCTCTAATCTCTGTTTATGTTGACTGCATGTATACAATGAGTTTTCGTCTATAATCACCAACATGTATCAGCCTTGAAGAGAATCTGTACTATACCTACAGTAGGATAGTAGATTTAATACAAAAGGAAGCATAAAGTGTTTCAAGGAGATAGCAGTGTTCTGTAAAAGTCTGCCATTAGAGGACATAATGGGTTTGCTGCGCTGCCCAGAAAGTTAGTTAGGTGCTTGGGTACTTTGGGAAGCAAGTAAAAGCAGAGAACCTTTGGCTTGTCAATTTTAAGGAAACTGTTTTCATTGATGCTCAACAGACCCTGTTACTCCCAATCCCATAATAAATCACTATATTTGTATATTTGATGATTTTTGAAATACATAAAGTTTGCAAATTGGTTGGGTATAAGTTCACCTTCGCCCACTTTACTTTGCGCTGTGAAAATAAATGTCACCATATTGTGAAATAGGTTTCATTCTGATCATAGCTAAGATGGATTTTTGCAAAATTACTTATTTTCATTCGATTTCTTGGAAGGCATACTTTTTGCAACTTCATGCATCCCTAAATTGCTAACTGAGCTATTTGCCATTGCATATCTTGTACTCGGCCAATGCAACATCTGTTATGGCTTGATGTAGGAGCGTTTTAACCATGTTACAGATAAGTACCGAAGTTCTAAAATTGCCTTATCAGGTTATATTTTAAAACATTTGTAAATAGACTCAGTCTCATTTAAAGTCCTGTAACAAATCCTGGGTTAACATCAGTAAACTATTTTTGTTCATTAACGTATATTCATGGTTAAAAATATCGACAATTACCTCAGTTAATCATCCACATAAGGTTATGCAGCAGGTATAAATGCTTTTAATGCTGCGAAGTTGTACACCATGACTACACACAACTGCTCAGCAGTAAACCTCTTTCAAAGGGTGGGGAGTAGGTGGGCCTCGGTCTGGTTTGCTTTGAGAGTTTGTGAATGCTCACAAAGGCTTGACTTTGTGGTCATTCACAAACTCCTCTCTGATCCTTTCCTACCTTGGAAATAGTTGGAGATTTTCTCCATCAAAGAGCATGATTAAATCCCCTTTAAGATGGGAAGAGGAATTGGGACACGCAAATTGCTTGGGGTTGTGGTAGAAGGGCGTTCTCACTGGCAAAATATGTTTTCTCCCTAGAGAATAAAAAATAGAAAAACTGTGTATTTGAACTTTGGGCTACCTTTCCCCAATACTGATCTGTACTGCCTATACAATTCTGCATTGAGGAAATAGCAACTAGGACAAAAACGCCGCTTAACATTCCCAGGAGTGCAACTGTAAACATGTCACTGCCACATCTTTCCAGGTATACTACTGGGAGTATATGTGAATTCCCAAAACTTGTACTTCTTCATCCTTGCATAGGAGCATGTGTACAGCTTTTAATGTTCACCAAAATGGGGTCGCACACTGCTAATACACCAGCGGGATCGCCCCTAAGGACCATGGTAATTGTAGTACCGTTCTCTGCGATGCATCTTCTTTCGAATTCTCGCGTATCTTCAAATCTTCGCCATCCCTGTACACGTGTTTCGGGGTATTTACCCCTCATCAGCAGGGATTAGGCTATCTTCTTATCTTCTGGGGTTGCTGCGTGCTGCCAAATATTACCAGGTATAGTACCACACAAAGGCGCGCAGGTGCGGGGTCCCGAGCTCGTCAGCTCAAAGCTCGAAGGAGCATAAACATTCACCAAAATGGGGTCGCACACTGCTAATACACCAGCGGGATCGCCCCTAAGGACCATGGTAATTGTAGTACCGTTCTCTGCGATGCATCTTCTTTCGAATTCTCGCATATCTTCAAATCTTCGCCATCCCTGTACACGTGTTTCGGGGTATTTACCCCTCATCAGCAGGGATTAGGCTATCTTCTTATCTTCTGGGGTTGCTGCGTGCTGCCAAATATTACCAGGTATAGTACCACACAAAGGCGCGCTTGTGCGGGGTCCCGAGCTCGTCAGCTCAAAGCTCGAAGGAGCATCGCGCTTGTGCGGGGTCCCGAGCTCGTCAGCTCAAAGCTCGAAGGAGCATAAACATTCACCAAAATGGGGTCGCACACTGCTAATACACCAGCGGGATCGCCCCTAAGGACCATGGTAATTGTAGTACCGTTCTCTGCGATGCATCTTCTTTCGAATTCTCGCGTATCTTCAAATCTTCGCCATCCCTGTACACGTGTTTCAGGGTATTTACCCCTCATCAGGAGGGATTAGGCTATCTTCTTATCTTCTGGGGTTGCTGCGTGCTGCCAAATATTACCAGGTATAGTACCACACAAAGGCGCGCAGGTGCGGGGTCCCGAGCTCGTCAGCTCAGAGCTCGAAGGAGCATAAACATTCACCAAAATGGGGTCGCACACTGCTAATACACCAGCGGGATCGCCCCTAAGGACCATGGTAATTGTAGTACCGTTCTCTGCGATGCATCTTCTTTCGAATTCTCGCGTATCTTCAAATCTTCGCCATCCCTGTACACGTGTTTCGGGGTATTTACCCCTCATCAGCAGGGATTAGGCTATCTTCTTATCTTCTGGGTTTGCTGCGTGCTGCCAAATATTACCAGGTATAGTACCACACAAAGGCGCGCAGGTGCGGGGTCCCGAGCTCGTCAGCTCAAAGCTCGAAGGAGCATAAACATTCACCAAAATGGGGTCGCACACTGCTAATACACCAGCGGGATCGCCCCTAAGGACCATGGTAATTGTAGTACCGTTCTCTGCGATGCATCTTCTTTCGAATTCTCGCGTATCTTCAAATCTTCGCCATCCCTGTACACGTGTTTCGAGGTATTTAACCCTCATCAGCAGGGATTAGGCTATCTTCTTATCTTCTGGGGTTGCTGCGTGCTGCCAAATATTACCAGGTATAGTACCACACAAAGGCGCGCTTGTGCGGGGTCCCGAGCTCGTCAGCTCAAAGCTCGAAGGAGCATAAACATTCACCAAAATGGGGTTGCACACTGCTAATTCACCAGCGGGATCGCCCCTAAGGACCCTGGTAATTGTAGTACCGTTCTCTGCGATGCATCTTCTTTCGAATTCTCGCGTATCTTCAAATCTTCGCCATCCATGTACACGTGTTTCGGGGTATTTACCCCTCATCAGCAGGGATTAGGCTATCTTCTTATCTTCTGGGGTTGCTGCGTGCTGCCAAATATTACCAGGTATAGTACCACACAAAGGCGCGCAGGTGCGGGGTCCCGAGCTCGTCAGCTCAAAGCTCGAAGGAGCATAAACATTCACCAAAATGGGGTCGCACACTGCTAATACACCAGCGGGATCGCCCCTAAGGACCATGGTAATTGTAGTACCGTTCTCTGCGATGCATCTTCTTTCGAATTCTCGCGTATCTTCAAATCTTCGCCATCCCTGTACACGTGTTTCGGGGTATTTACCCCTCATCAGCAGGGATTAGGCTATCTTCTTATCTTCTGGGGTTGCTGCGTGCTGCCAAATATTACCAGGTATAGTACCACACAAAGGCGCGCAGGTGCGGGGTCCCGAGCTCGTCAGCTCAAAGCTCGAAGGAGCATAAACATTCACCAAAATGGGGTCGCACACTGCTAATACACCAGCAGGATCGCCCCTAAGGACCATGGTAATTGTAGTACCGTTCTCTGCGATGCATCTTCTTTCGAATTCTTGCGTATCTTCGCCGGTGTGTGAGTAGTGTGCGACCCCACCCCCATTTGTAACTTTAAAGCTCCCTTGAGCAGCGGGCTGACGAGCCTGGGATCCCGCACCTACGCGCCGGAGTGGTACTATACCTGGCAGATATTGGCAGCCATCGGCAACCCCAGTACACGGCCTATCCCTGCTGATGAGGGGTAATACCCCGAAACACGTGTCCAGGGATGGCGAAGACAGCGAAGATAGCAGAAGATCGAAAGATGATGCATCGCAAACACTTTACTACTTTGACCAGAGTCCTTAGGGGCGACACCGCCGGTGTGTGAGTAGTGTGCGACCCCACCCCCATTTGTAACTTTAAAGCTCCCTTGAGCAGCGGGCTGACGAGCCTGTGATCCCGCACCTACGCGCCTGAGTGGTACTATACCTGGCAGATATTGGCAGCCTTCGGCAACCCCAGTACACGGCCTATCCCTGCTGATGAGGGGTAATACCCCGAAACACGTGTCCAGGGATGGTGAAGACAGCGAAGATAGCAGAAGATCGAAAGATGATGCATCGTGAACACTTTACTACATTGACCAGAGTCCTTACGGGCGACACCGCCGGTGTGTGAGTAGTGTGCGACCCCACCCCCATTTGTAGCTTTTAATGTTTACATTTTCTTTGTGATTGAAGCCTCCGTTTGTAAAATAAACGTAAGTGCAGGGGCTACATTCTGTTAAAGGAGGCTCTTGGTGACAGTGCTGCCTTTTTAGCCACTGGTCACTGCCATGTTGGGCTCTGCCCACTGCCACAGCTGGCCCTGCTCATGACAGAAAAAGTTAACTTTCAGGAAACATTGTGGTACCGAGTGAGGACTGAGACCAGGGAGCTGCAGCATGTCACCAGTCCTTACCCTGCCCTACGCTTCTGTGTGGCAATGCACAGCCATTTGTATGAAGTAGGTATGTGTCTGCAACTCTGCTGACTTATTTTAAACCAGACAATGGAAAAAGACATTTCCTATTAGGAGACCTGGCTGACTTTATTTTATTTACTTATTTATCTTGCATTTATAGATCCTGTGACTCTGATTTAAACCGGTATCAGTGTGCTTCACGTACAACAATTGATTCCAATCATTCCATGTACATTGATTCAAATTTTAAATAAAAAGCAGCACAGAGTTCAAGGAAGGATAGCAATAGACATGAATCCTTTGGAGTAAAATCAGTGTTAGCAGGGTTTAAAGGCAAAATAAAGAAGAAACAAGCATTTACAATGCAACGGTTTCGCCTTTGAAAAAGTTAGAGCTATTGGCATTGTAAATGCCAAAATTTGTATTTATGTATTGGTTTTGAAAACAGATAAATAAATGGCATTGTCATTTACATTGCCAATAGCTTAATCTCTTGCAAATGTGAGACCTATTGTACCCTACGGACGAGCTCAGCAGACAGCAATTACTACCACACACACACACACCCAGAGCCACACACACACACCCAAAGCCAGCCACACACACCCAGAGCCAGCCACACACACCCAGAGCCAGCCACACCCAGAGCCACACACACCCAGAGCCACACACACACACCCAGAGCCCCCCCCACACACACACACACACCCAGAGCAGTCACATACACACACACACTGGAGCAGTCACACACACACACACTGGAGCAGTCACACACACACACACTGGAGCAGTCACATACACACATACACACACTGGAGCAGTCACACACACACACACACACACACACACTCTGGAGCAGTCACACACACACTCTGGAGCAGTCACATACACACACACCCTGGAGCAGTCACATACACACACACCCTGGAGCAGTCACACACACACAAACACACACACACACACACACACACACTCTGGAGCAGTCACATGCACACACACACTGGAGCAGTCACACACGCCTCTGGAGCAGTCACATACACACACACTGGAGCAGTCACCCACACACACACTCGGGATCAGTCACATACACACACACACACTGGAGCAGTCACACACGCACACACTCTGGAGCAGTCACACACACACACACACACACACTCTGGAGCAGTCACATACACACACACACACTGGAGCAGTCATACACACACACACTGGAACAGTCACATACACACACACACTGGAGCAGTCACACACACACACACACTCTGGAGCAGTCACACACACTCTGGAGCAGTCACATACACACACACACACTGAAGCAGTCATACACACACACACTGGAGCAGTCACATACACACACACACTGGAGCAGTCACACACACACACACTCTGGAGCAGTCACATACACACACACACACACACACACATTGGGGCAGTCACACACACACTCTGGAGCAGTCTCACACACACACACACACACTTGAGCAGTCACACACAAACACACACACTCTGGAGCAGTCACATACACACACACACACACTGGAGCCGTCACACACACACACTCTGGAGCAGTCACATACACACACACACACACACACACTGAAGCAGTCATACACACACACACTGGAGCAGTCATATACACACACACACACATTGGGGCAGTCACACACACACTCTGGAGCAGTCACACACACACACTTGAGCAGTCACACACAAACACACACACACTCTGGAGCAGTCACATACACACACACACACACACTGGAGCAGTCACACACACACACTCTAAAGCAGTCACATACACACACACACACACTGGAGCAGTCATACACACACACACTGGAGCAGTCACATACACACACACACACACATTGGAGCAGTCACACACACACACACTGGAGCAGTTGTGTGGCCCCCAGAGCTCTCATTGGGTGCACTGTCTCATTCTCTTGAATTTCCCTGCAGCCATTGGTGCTTCAGACCCTAGTGTGTGGCTCAGTGGCTCCACAATGCCCTGCGGCAGTGAGCTATAGTGACGTTGCTGATGGCAGTGCACTGACTTGTGATGACACACTCACTGGAGCAGATGTGTGGTCGGCAGTGCCTGGAATGGATGTCCTTGGGCCTACCACAATGCCCTGCGGCAGTGAGTTGTGATGGTAATGCACTCACTGGCTGCGGTCGGTGCCCCTCACACACTGGAGCAGTTGTGTGGCCGGCAGTGCATGGTTTGGGTGCCTCCCACAATGCCCCGCGGCAGTGAGTTGTGATGGCATTGCACTGGCTGCGGTCGCTGCCCCGCACACACTGAAGCAGTTGTGTGGCCGGCAGTGCCTGGGGTGGGGTGTCCTCGTGCCTCCCACAATGCCCTGCGGCAGTGAGTTGTGATAGCAGTGCACTGACTTGTGACACACATACACACTGGAGCAGTTGTGTGGCCAGCAGTGCCTGGTTTGGGTGCCTCCCAGAATGCCCCGCGGCAGTGAGTTGTGATGTCAGTGCACTCACTGTCTGCGGTTGGTGCCCCGCACACACTGGAGCAGTTGTGTGCCCGTCGGTGCCCTCAGCGCCTTGGAATGCCCGCCTTGGCACGGCTGCCCGCAGCCCTGCGCAGACGCTGCTGTGATCTTGGCCACACGCAGGTGAGTGGGCGGCGCTGCTGGTGCATTCACGGGGCACTCACGGGGCACTCACGCTGCCGGGGATTTGTGCACATTGTTCTGCTGAGGGGTCTCACAGGGAGGCGTGTCTGCCTCCTCTGGCCCTAGCTGCTGTCAGCGGAGGGCCCCGGGCCCGCATCCGCCTTCTTGCCACATTCCTTCTCCTCCTGGCAGCCAATGAATGGAATGTCTGACATAGCGCCGTGACGGGACTCAATGGCTGCAAGGCGCTTCCTGCTGGAAGAGGGGGTGCGCGGAGCATCCGGGGAAGGTGAGATGGATTCATTCGCTGGGATCAGGCAGGAGGAGAAGGGGTTAAGGAGCGGGTAATGCAGAGCTGGCTCCCGCGCCGGAGGAGTAACTCGGTCCTACTCGGAGTTGTAATAGAGCTGTGCGGGGATTATTGGAGCACAAGGAGGGAGGGAGGGAAGGAGGGAGGGAGGGAGGGATGGACGGAGAGTGGGAGAGGGAGAGAGAGCCGCCGTGGCAGCCAGAGACGAGTCGAACTGCAAGGAGCGCAGGCGGTGCAGCACTCACTGGATCTGCATCTGCAGCAGCACGCCCTATTGTCATGTTGGGTATACTCTAAAGGAGATAGCATATGTATACAAGTCAGGTCCCGGGCCGGCAGCCAATCACAGCGCGGCCCGGGGAATGACATCACGGGGGTGTCCCGGGCCGGCAGCCAATCACAGCGCGGCCCGGGGAAGGACGTCAGGGGGTTGTCCAGGGCCGACCGGCGGTGATTTTCACACGGCAACAGATGAGGGGTGGGCTCCCTCGAAATAAATAAATAAAACAGGACTAAGCAAATTAAAAGAAGCGCTCCTCAGCGCGGACCTCGGTGAGAGGGAGGGTTTGGGGGCGGGACTTAAAAAAAGAGACAGAAACACCCACGGATCGCATCAAGCCGCGGATGCCGTGTTCTGGGGTTGCCGGTGGCTGCCAAATATCTATTTTGGAAAAGGTGATGGACAGAGTTTCTGAATGATGCAGAATACTCTTACCAAGTCAATAGATCATGGTTTTAATCCATCACTGTTTTTTAGCTCACTGCACCATCCCAGCTCAGAACTTGGCTATATGCAAATTAGTCTGTTCCTGTCCCAGTGCATGATGGGAACAGGGCAAACCAAACTACCAAGCCAATTCTTATACTGGGAAGGAAACAAGCTTCCGGGGACCGGTTTCTGGCATCACAGCCTTCTTCGGCCCGGCTTGCTTGAATCCTGATGGTGCAATGAGCAAGGGACAATTGGGGGTGGGGTCGCACAGTACTCACACACCAGCGGTATCGCCCCTAAGGACCATGGTAAATGTAGTTACGTGTTCCGCGATGCATCTTCTTACGATTCTCTGCTATCTTCGCTGTCTTCGCCATCCCTGGACACGTGTTTCGGGGAATCAACCCTCGTCAGCAGGGATAGGCCGTGTTCTGGGGTTGCCGGTGGCTGCCAAATATCTGCCAGGTTTAGTACCACTCAGGCGCGTAGGTGCGGGGTAGGTGCGGGGTCCCAGGCTCGTCAGCCAACTGCTCGAGGGAGGTTTAACATTACAATTGGGGGTGGGGTCGCACACTACTCACACACTAGCGGTATCGCCCCTAAGGACCATGGTAAATGTAGTTACGTGTTCCGCGATGCATCTTCTTTCGATTCTCTGCTATCTTCGCTGTCTTCGCCATCCCTGGACACGTGTTTCGAGAATCGAAAGAAGATGCATCGCGGAACACGTAACTACATTTACCATGGTCCTTAGGGGCGATACCGCTGGTGTGTGAGTAGTGTGCGACCCCACCCCCAATTGTAATGTTAAAGCTCCCTCGAGCAGTTGGCTGACGAGCCTGGGACCCCGCACCTACGTGCCTGAGTGGTACTAAACCTGGCAGATATTTGGCAGCCACCGGCAACCCCAGAACACGGCCTATCCCTGCTGACGAGGGGTGATACCCCGAAACACGTGTCCAGGGATGGCGAAGACAGCGAAGATAGCAGAGAATCCAAAGAAGATGCATCGCGGAACACGTAACTACATTTACCATAGTCCTTAGGGGCGATACCGCTGGTGTGTGAGTAGTGTGCGACCCCACCCCCAATTGTAGAGTCGGGAGATCACATTGATGTACAGTTCATTTACCTAGTCTTGGATTCATGTTATCAATGTAGTAAAATTCATTCTGGGCTTGTAACAAAGTTAGTTGCTGTTCACACGGATTTCTTTATAGGTGCTTCAGCGCTGTTTTTGGAGTTGCCTGGCTCCAGTCTCCGGGGGCGCCATCTTAGGAGAGGGCTTTCCCTGGTTTTAATGGATTTATGTGTTCTCATTTCTCCAATTTAAGTTGCCTTATATTGCCTTTTGTTACCAGTATTTCACATGTTGCAGGGGGGGTCTGTGACCTGTGATAGGGGTTGCTGCACCCCAGTTAAGTTTGAATTTCTCCCTACCTGTTTTGTGTTGTGTGCTGTAGTAGCACTGTGTTTACTGTTTTGAAACACTCCTAGGCACGCTCTATGTCGGGGTATTTAGAAGTGGATAGAGCACGTCTGCTGCTGCTGGCGCTTCTAATGCGTGCCTAAGACAAGCCCATCTGCGCTGGCCCGGACCCAGGGCCTGTTCCCCTGGTTGGCTGAATTCCTGCAACACGGTGCAGCTGAGCTATTTGAGAGGCACCTTGCTGACTCGTAAACCATCAGGTAAGGTTTATAAGTGCCCTAACCTAAACCCCTCCATCCCAGATGAGATATGGGATATTTGTCACGTTAGTACTACCAAATTTATTCATGACATCACTCACAATGAGGTGTCTTTATCCTCTTTTTTTAGGTCGAGCCTGATCTGTGGCATGCTGTTTTGGAGTATGGAATTAAAGCCCCACCCACTCTCCGCCCATATTTGTCATTGCCCTTCGTAAACGCTGGCTACTGATTCGGTAATAGGCTTATTAGTCCCTCCTTAGTACCGACTTGTCTTCATTTAGAACCTCCCATGAGGACTCACCCTTTTACTTCGGTTGTTACACGGTACAACTTATTTCAGTCCGTAAGCACTATTTTCTTTAATGAATTTATCCTACTGCAGGCATGACATGCTATCCTGCAACATTCAGTGCACCATGCGCACTTTAACTTTCTGAGCAGCCTGGAACAATGGCGGCCGCTTCTTTAAATAGGTCTCACGTATACAAGAGTTTGAGCTATCGGCATTGTAAATGACAATGCCATTTATTTATGTGTTAATTAGCAAAACAGATGCATAAAAGGCATTGTCATTTACAATGCCAATAGCTTAAACTCTCGAAAATGTGAGACCTATTGCATTGCAAAATCTTGTTTTACTCTGGATTCGGCAAATACCTCCTTGAATCCAATTCCAAAGGTTAAATGTGCACTAATTAACGCTAGGTCTTTGGTTAAACATCATTTTGAATGTGCAGAATATGTGGACACACGCCAGCTAAACATAGCTTTTGTAACAGAGACATGGGTGGATCAGTCTTTTGACCCTTAGATGATAGTAGCGGTCTCACACTTTTATGCGATTTATAGGCAGGATAGAGAACACAAAAAGGGTGGTGGGATAGTGGTTATATACCGGTGTATTTAACTGGTATGTTTACCCCTGCCCCATCTGCTGAATATGAAGGTTTTTTATTTAATAGTGAGCTTACTAACACCCAATCTTTCACTGGTTTTCTATATCGTTCACCTGGAGCAAGAGCCTTGTTTTCATTGTTAATATAATCTTTGTTCTGGAATTCATTTACGTTTTGTGCAGCTGCTTTGTCTAGTGATGTGGTGTCAGTAGTAGTGTTTTTTGCTTTTTTCGTTGTTGACTTACACACACAGACACACAAACTGGTTTTCTTTAAAAGCAAAATGCAAATATTTGAAAAAATATGCATTGATTGGAAAGGCATTTTTTTAATCTATGTCGGGCCTCAGTGTTATTGAAATCTATGAACGGTCTCAGGCCAAGGAGCAAAAAACGTACAATAAGAGACACGTCAGAGACTAGTAAGCCAGAAGCTGAGAAAAACAGCTCCATAATTCATGTGAATGTGCCATATTCTCTGTGATGCTTTTCAGACTACCTGAGCAAGTTGCCTTGCATTATCAGGGCGTCACGGATCAAATTTAGAAACTCCTGACTATGAAACTAGTGCCACGCCACCTACGTATTATTTTTATTATTATTCTGAATATGACGATTATGATTATTATTTACAATAACAATTAAAAAAGAAAGAGCTTGCAAGACTCAAGGAGACTTTTTTTATTCAATTATTTTGTTTACAGTACTATGTATTGATTTATTTTAAAGCAAGACTGTACTAATAATCTCTGTTCATTTAATTGTGTAGTGCAATTTGTTTCTGTGATCTGCTGAAAGGTGTGTTCTGCATACAGCCGCCTTAGCCTAAGGCTTTAGCTGGCCCAGCTAGAAGAGGTCACGGTGGATTCTAAGACGAGCAAACTCTCAGCGCCTTTCTTGCTGAAAGCAATGCGTATGGTTTACATAATTACATTTTAGAGGTTTCAACATGGATTTAATATGCGTTTTACAGTCCTCCAAGATTTATAGGTTGGAACACTTGAGATTTATAAGGTATTTCCCAATTATGTAATAAACATGCACCGTCTGAACCAGGCCATTGGGCTTTTTCTCAGTGACCGGCTTTCATGTACAGTAGGCTGTACGTGCCTGTAAGGGGAGCCGTGCTTAGCTTTCTGACCGTTTCCAATCAATTTCCGACGCACAAGACGAGAGGGAGAATTTTAGATTAGTAAAGGGGCGTACAGTGCTAGTGACGGATCATTTTAATGAGGGAGTTGTGACTTTGTATGAGGTTCCCAATGGAAATTTATGGATTCCCGAAGGACACAACAGGCTCATGTTACAGTGCTTCAAAAGGGGATGTTAAGCACAAGTGAGTCAATCTCATAAAAAATCCAATAAGTCAACTGTAAGTTACTCCAGATTCATTTCGTCAATTCCTTGAGTTCCTATTAGAGCAGGGATGTTTCAGACTTTGATGCCTCAAGAAAGTTCAATTGTTTGTCTAAGGATATATTTGCAGTCACTCTTCAGCGACAGGCTAGGGTGACAGTGGTGCTGGAACACTCTTCTGAGTGGGTGTACTGCCATCAATGTTACATCACAGAAGTCATAAGGTTTGTGAAAAATCCAAGCATCCTCCAAAGAACAAATAGAGCAAATAAGTCACGCCCATTCAACAGAAGAGTGGTAAGGGTGTACTATGCGTCCTGTGGTGCATTGTGTAGCACACTTTCACAAATATGTTAATAATGCATGGGATGATAGCCTACTGTCATTTACAAACAGCACAATTTCCATTGAATTACCCTATACATTTGCACAGGCATACAGCTTTCCTGATTAAACAATATATCCCAGAAATTATACTTCTTTGGGGGAATATTTATAATTTTCACATCTATCAAAATCCTTATTTCCATAGCACTTCAGAATTAAAAATGTGCTTTCCTTGCTGCTGATATATTTTGAAATATTTTTACAATTCATTCGGAGGTATAAAAATGTTGCTGTGTGCTACAAAAAAATGACATCCTACTGTCTTTCCTTTCACACATTCTGGAGGTATCCATGCAAGATTGACAGATAGTTCACTTTACAATTTTTCTTCTCAGTTTGCAGTCAAAGAAAAAACTGAAAAAACAGTAAACACCAATATTCCTTTAGGCATCAATTTATCAGCTGCCTTTCAATGTTTGGTAAATGCACAAAGATAAAAACTAAATTTAATGGCATCTTTAAACCTCATGCACTGTCTGAATATCAATATGGTTATTCTGGTGCAACAGCACCCCCCCCCCCCGATCCCCTACTTTCAGCACTTAAGGCTAGAGAACAAGATTGCCAATGCTGAGCTGAGAATGAGTCTGGTCAACGCATAACACAAAGAGGAGAGCAACTGGTAGCAAATATTCATCAAGGGAGAGTAAGCCCTTACGTTGATGACTTGGAAGGCATTAAGACAGTAATGTACAATATGGAAGAACAATGTAGGGAGTAGAAAAACAATTTCATAGAATACCATTACTGAGAAACCATTTCACCCAAACGGTTTAATGGAAATTTGCAGGATGAATGACATTTACCATGTCACAGAAACAAATTCATAGAATGTCTTGTTTTTTAAAGTGCCTTTTACATGTTTTTAAAGTGTAAATGCAACCGTTGCATTACTTTCAGAAACATTTTTGTTGGAGGTATTTATTTCAGTGCTTTATTTCAAGGTACATTACTTGAAACTTGTATCAATGTTTTCAAACAGTTACTTCAGATGCTTTTTATTTGATGACCCCTCACCACCCATGACCCCATCACAATTCCTACACACCATCTACCCTTGCACCCTAAAAGCCCTTCACCACCCTTAAATCCACTCATCCCAGAAACCTAAAAATGCCTCACCACACCTAAACTCCACCCATCCCTGAATCCTAAGCCCACTCACTACCCTTAAACTCTAGCCATTGCTGAACCATACCAAGCATTGGCATAGCCAATAGGTCTCGCCTTTGGCACCTCATAACTGTTTAGACAGAGCTATTGCCTTCGTTAATTTCTTTAAGCTGTGTTGTAGAGCATTGGTAATGTTGTGCAGCTTGTTGAAAAGTTATAATAAAAATAGTGTTATAACCTTTTTTGTCACCCTATACCTGTCAACCAATAAAACATTATATACAACTGAACTACCCAAATAAAAACAGAATTAACACAAAGAATGTGTTCTAGTTTTTTTTCCCATGGCAAATGGCAAAATAATAAAGTAATACTATCACAGAATGTGCTGCATTATGCCGCATAATTTGCCTTTTCTTGCCACATAATTTACTCAACCCTGCTGCATAATTTGGCCCTCTCCTGCCACATAATTCCAGTGGCCCTGTCTATGAGGTTCTCAGTGTGATATGCTTCTCAGTCATTAGACAAAGTCTTTGAATAATGAAAACAGAACAATCAGCGAGTCTTGTTAGCTGACCATAGAAAGAGTAAAAGCCCTCACTCCTGCAAGCAACTCTCAATGTAAAAAAATCATTAAAACACCATAGGTTTTTTAGGTAATGATACAAACAGTTCATTGCAGTATTCAATTTGCTATGTCAATAAATATTTCTTATTTTGCATCAAAAAGAGGTTTTGTGCTGTTCCAAATAAACCATGAAGTATAAAAAAAAACACGAGTAACGCATGTCTTATGGTCCAATAAAGGCATTGTCATGTTCTGGTGATCTTTGGCATTTGTTATGTCACAAAAAAATCTGGCTCCGAATCCATTAATGGATGATAATGAACTAGAGAATGACCAAGTGTCTCTTCTCAATAGAGAGAGGGAATGAGAGAGAAGCGAAAAAGAGAGACAGATGGTGAAGGGATAGAGAGAGAACAAAAGGCGAGAGACAAGATGGAGGCACAGGCAGCTGGAGAGAGCGAGGAGGAAGAGACAGTGAGAGGGGACCGAAATGAAGATGGAGTGAAGAAGAGAGAATTGATTAGAAAAACGGGAACCAGAAAAGCAAAAAGACAGAGTGCGCGAGAAACAGCATGAGGCTATATTTACCATCAGATATATCTTACGAACAAGGGTACCCCGTAAAGCGAACCTGGGGTGATAGTGTTTTTTTTGGAGAAACAATGGTTCAGGGATGGCCTGATAAGGTCCTAAGAGAAGTGTAGCGTAAGATTAATTCACGCTGGGGAGCTAAGGATGTAGGTACAGATAGAGTTTTTTATTTTCTTTTACAACAATTATCAAAAAGTTTCAGGTGCTCATATGAGTGACAAGGTGTATAACGTGACATAAGTGAACATAGTGAAACGGAATATCACACAACAACAAGGTAAAAGACCACATAAATATATACAATGGGGGGTAATATTTCCTTGGGTAAGTCGACGGCGTTTCGATCTATATGATTTTAGATCATCTTCAGGACTGATGAGCCTCCTGAAACTATAGAGAGGTAATTGAAATTAAAATAGGAACCTACATATTCATTTTCTTAGCTTAGTGACTCTAGTGCTCCCAGTGACAGGATTCATTTCCATGCACAATTCGATTACAATGGGAAAGGTGGCGCTTAGCTATAAACCAATGTGTGCTGCGCTAGTTTATAGATCAGGAATGGGGGGGGGCATTTAGTAGCGGGCGGACACTTATTTATTGTAACTTACTTGGTAGTTAGAACAGTCCGGCAGGACCAAGAACTCAATTCGGATTAAGTAGGGCATCAGCTGATTTGACAGCAGAGATTTCTGAAGGAAACAGAAAAGTCATTGTCATATCGCATTGCTTATGGCGCCGTGTCTAGAACAAGGGCTGCGTGCATTTAGGTAGTAATTTATTTAGGTGACATTAGCGGAAGTAACTTATGGTTGCTATGATATGTGGGACGGCAATAACTAGGCTCAGTTAATCAAGCGAAAGATCGTTTTTTTTAAAAAACAGGGGTTTGTTCAGTTATTTGGTAATCCAGATCTAAGCACGAGAAAAAATCGCAGTTTTTGGACTCACAGATTTAGCGGGGATGACAAAAAACGGAGTCCTGGTAGCTTGTCACGGTAATTTAGAGGTGGGTCCTTCTGGCGCCTGCTGGGCAACATTCAAGGCATGCATATTACCATTTAGTATTGGATTAAATTACAAAAGGAGAGAAATGAAAATCGCTAGCACTTACTATGTTATTTAGGCTTGAGAACCGTATTATGGGTCCAGTAAACGGTTATGGCGCTATAAAAATCAAATTTTTTTGAAACAGCTCACCGGGGGCTATGGGACCAAGGGACAAAGAAGTTGTCAGAGGTTTTGGTAATATAGGCCTAAGCGCGAAGAGGGGCGCAGTATATAGCTTGACTTACTGAATTCCAGGGTGTGTCAACAAAACGAAGTCTAGGCAGCTCGGTAAAATAATTTAAGGATGGATCCTTCTAGCGCCTGCTGGACAACAATTAAGGCATGTATATTACGACCTCAAGTTACGTGAGTTTAGAAAAAGAGAAAAAGGACGGAAAACATGGGCATTTACTGCGTTATTTTGGCTTGTAATCTGTTTTATGGGTCCATTTTGCAGTTAAGTCGCTATAGAAGATAACATCATATATTTGCCAGCTTCTTGCCAGGAACTAGGGGACAAGAGTGTAATGGAATTAAAAAGGGGGGGTTCCAGAGTATTATTTAAAATCAGGGCAGGAGCGTCGAGTGACTTACTTAATCACGGCATGTAGACGGCTGCAGAGGGGAGTCCGAGTACCTCGCTGCTTGAAGTTCTCACGCTCAATGCAAGGCGGAGAGCGCGTTAGGATCACTTCCTGGTTGCACGCGCATGCACGAACGTCCTGCACATGGCATGCGTGCTAGGAAAGTGTAGCGGAGCCGCAAGTGTAGTGTATTTAAGCCGCGCATGGACAGTTTATTGTTATTGGGATGTATTATTCTAAGCAGATCTAACAATATTATAGTGTAGTGGTATTAGAGCAAGCGTGAGTGAAGCATGGGCAAGGATTATTATTGGAAATTAGGGTGAATTTACAAGTATAGGCAATGATTGTCACTATTTAAGAAGCCTTATCTTAAAGTGAAGGATATCGAAAAATCGATACTTCTGAATGGAATTAAAACAGGTATGGCTGAATCAAGGCCATAGGTAGATTATAGAATAGTTATACAATTAGCTGTACAAGTGTATATCTTAGAGAGACCATACAACTTTACAATATGACAATTTAAACACGACATTTTTGGAGACAGGTAGCTTGCTGCATGTGGCATTTTAGCAAAAGGTAATCAAGTACACATGTTCCATTCATCCAGGGAATTGAGTCCTTTCTCAATAGTTTTGCAATTGTAAATCCATTTGCATTCCAGGCGGTTCAGGATAGTCTGTTGATTTCCACCCCTTGCATTTGGTACAGGTTTGTCAATAACTTGCCACCTCAGGTCGTTTTCGGTGTGGCCAAATTCAATGAAATGTTCAACAAGAGGAGCCGTTGTTACTCTGCACCGGATCCTGCTCCTATGTTGGGATATCCGAGTTTTGACTTGTTGAGTTGTTTGGCCAATATAGAGTAATTTACATGGACACTCAATGCAATATATTACGTTTTTTGCGTTACAATTGGTGAAAAATTTGAGATTGTGCTTACAACTTTCATACTCGAATACTTTTGTGTTCTTTGTGAATTCGCATGCCATGCAATTATTACATTTGAAATGTCCTAAAACCGGTGGTAGATTAAAACTGGTTTTAATTGTGTTGGCTCTGGTCGGACAAATTGCCGCTCTCACAAGGTGATCTTTAAGGTTTCGACCTCTTTTGAAGGAGAAAAGGGGAGATCTGTATTTAGTTCTAAAGGGTCCAGTACAGTCCAATGTTTTTTAATTAGTTTGGATAGCTTATTGCTGACTGTGTTAAATGTGGTAACACAGGTAATTTTAGATAGGGCTTTTTTGGGGTGAGGTTCAAGCAGGTGTTCTCTATGTGTATACCACGCTCTTTTCATGGCCCTCCTCACAAGTTTTCTAGGATAGCCTCTAGTTGTTAATTTTTTGCATAGGATTTCAGCCTCTGTAAAGAAATCATTTTTATATTTACAATTCCTTCTAATCCTCAGGAACTGGCCATAGGGGAGGCCGTCCCTCAGTGCCCTCGGGTGTGCGCTGCGATATTGTAGGAGGGTATTGCGTTCTGTAGGCTTGCGGAACAAGGTAGTATATAGCTGTTCGTCCTCGTATTTAATAGTCACATCTAAGTAATTAACTTGCTGTCTATTGTACGAGTAAGTAAATCTGAGGTCTGGTTGATTTGTGTTAAGCCAGCACAGAAGCTATGTAATGTCTCCTCATCTCCACTCCATATCATAAGGACATCATCGATGTACCTGCGCCATAATTTTATCTGGTCACGGAAGGGATTGCTTTCGGTCAGGATGATATTTGACTCCAGGTCATCCACAAAAAGAATGGCAAAATTGGGGGCAAAAATTGCCCCCATGGAGGTTCCCTTACATTGTGTATAGTATGTGTCTTTGAACAAAAAGTAATTTTTGGTTAAGGCTATTTCAAGGAGACTGATTATAAACTCGGTGGGCACTTGATGTGGTGCTGGCCGGTTGTCTAGATGTTTCTTGATCACAGCTATCCCTTTTTGTTGAGGGATGTTCATGTACAGTGACTCTATATCAAGAGTAACAAGAATTTCACTGTTAGGATGGAATGGCTGTGATTCAATGAGGTTAATGAGATGTGTTGTGTCCTTAATGTAGGTGGCGGTGTCATGGACTAAATCTCTAATGAAAAAATCAATGTATTTTCCCAGGGGTTCTACAATTGACTGAAAGTATTGGTCTGCCAGGTGGTTGTTCTGCGTCTTTATGCACCCTAGGAAGTGTATAAAGTACTGGGGTGCGAGGATCTTTATTGTTAAGAAATAGAAATTCATTCTTACTAATGAAGCCCTGATCAAGTGCTTCTTGGGTAACAAGGAGGATGGTTTCACTTATGCTTTTTACACGGTTACCCCTTAGTTGTTCATAGTGATCCTTATTACTAATTTGACGCATGATTTCATTTTCATAAGCAGTGCGATCCTGGATGGCGATCCCGCCTCCTTTGTCACATGGCTTTATGACAATATCAGTATTTTGTTTTAGCCTGGCCAGGCTATTTTTCTCCTCTAAACTGATATTGTAAGGGGTGAATTTGTAGTCCTCCTTTAGCTTTCCTAAATCTCGAAGTACTAGATGTTCAAACGTGAGCACTTCTGGCGGCATCGTCCCGCTAGATGGATTAAACATGGACGGTGGACGTAGACCTGTGGCATCGTTTTTTCTTGGGCCATTGTGGTCTTTAAAAAAGGTTTGTAGCCTCACCTTTCTGAAAAATTGCATGATTTCTGACTGGATATTAAACCAGTTTGGTTTCTCAGCTATCACAAAAGATAGGCCTCTGCTAAGAAGAGCTATATCTGTAGAATTTAATTGGTGCTGAGATAAATTGAATATGGGGATTGTTTCCATATTAATGTTTGGTTCAGCCACAATGTCTAGTATTGGTAGCCCCATTGGTAGTGCCTGTTCCTGGTCTGGCGATCTCCCGGAAGGAAGTTGTATCTGGGCCTGGATCGTCCTCTCCCTCTCCCCCGTGGGGGGTCTGTGTTCCTGGACTGGCCTCTGCCTAAAAAATTGGGGTTTGTATTTGAGGAGGTACTGGGGCCTTCTAGTCCCTCAGACCCGTCTGACTCAGATGAAGACTCAGAAAAGGTCACAGGTGCTCTATTTTTGAAACGGCCCCACGTGCCTGTGGGGAATCTTTGTTGATCTTGTGGGCCTACAGTGAAAAAATCTTCTCGTAGGTAAGGGTATGTCTTCTCTTTGTTATATTGGTTAATGTCTTTAGTGACTTTTGTGGTTTTAATCTACCACCGGTTTTAGGACATTTCAAATGTAATACTTGCATGGCATGCGAATTCACAAAGAACACAAAAGTATTCGAGTATGAAAGTTGTAAGCACAATCTCAAATTTTTCACCAATTGTAACTCAAAAAACGTCATTTATTGCATTGAGTGTCCATGTAAATTACTCTATATTGGCCAAACAACTCAACAAGTCAAAACTCGGATATCCCAACATAGGAGCAGGATCCGGTGCAGAGTAACAACGGCTCCTCTTGTTGAACATTTCATTAAATTTGGCCACACCGAAAACGACCTGAGGTGGCAAGTTATTGACAAACCTGTACCAAATGCAAGGGGTGGAAATCAACAGACTATCCTGAACCGCCTGGAATGCAAATGGATTTACAATTGCAAAACTATTGAGAAAGGACTCAATTCCCTGGATGAATGGAACATGTGTACTTGATTACCTTTTGCTAAAATGCCACATGCAGCAAGCTACCTGTCTCCAAAAATGTCGTGTTTAAATTGTCATATTGTAAAGTTGTATGGTCTCTCTAAGATATACACTTGTACAGCTAATTGTATAACTATTCTAAAATCTACCTATGGCCTTGATTCAGCCATACCTGTTTTAATTCCATTCAGAAGTATCGATTTTTCGATATCCTTCACTTTAAGATAAGGCTTCTTAAATAGTGACAATCATTGCCTATACTTGTAAATTCACCCTAATTTCCAATAATAATCCTTGCCCATGCTTCACTCACGATTGCTCTAATACCACTACACTATAATATTGTTAGATCTGCTTAGAATAATACATCCCAATAACAATAAACTGTCCATGCCTGGCTTAAATACACCACACTTGCGGCTCCGCTACACTTTCTTAGCACGCATGCGCATGTGCAGGACGTTCGTGCATGCGCGCGCAACCAGGAAGTGATCTTAACGCGCTCTCCGCCTTGCATTGAGCGTGAGAACTTCAAGCAGCGAGGTACTCAGACTCCCCTCTGCAGCCGTCTACATGCCATGATTAAGTAAGTCACTCGACGCTCCTGCCCTGATTTTAAATAATACTCTGGGACCCCCCCCCCTTTTTAATTCCATTACACTCTTGTCCCCTAGTTCCTGGCAAGAAGCTGGCAAATATATGATGTTATCTTCTATAGCGACTTAACTGCAAAATGGACCCATAAAACAGATTACAAGCCAAAATAACGCAGTAAGTGCCCATGTTTTCCGTCCTTTTTCTCTTTTTCTAAACTCACGTAACTTGAGGTCGTAATATACATGCCTTAATTGTTGTCCAGCAGGCGCTAGAAGGATCCATCCTTAAATTATTTTACAGAGCTGACTAGACTTCGTTTTGTTGACACACCCTAGAATTCAGTAAGTCAAGCTATATACTGCGCCCCTCTTCGCGCTTAGGCCTGTATTACCAAAACCTCTGACAACTTCTTTGTCCCTTGGTCCCATAGCCCCTGGTGAGCTGTTACGAAAAAATGTGATTTTTATAGCGCCATAACCGTTTACTGGACCCATAATACGGTTCTCAAGCCTAAATAACATAGTAAGTGCTAGCGATTTTCATTTCTCTCCTTTTGTAATTTAATCCAATACTAAATGGTAATATGCATGCCTTGAATGTTGCCCAGCAGGCGCCAGAAGGACCCACCTCTAAATTACCGTGACAAGCTACCAGGACTCCGTTTTTTGTCATCCCCGCTAAATCTGTGAGTCCAAAAACTGCGAATTTTTCTCGTGCTTAGATCTGGATTACCAAATAACTGAACAAACCCCTGTTTTTTTTAAAAACGATCTTTCGCTTGGTTAACCGAGCCTAGTTATTGCCGTCCCACATATCATAGCAACCATAAGTTACTTCCGCTAATGTCACCTAAATAAATGACTACCTAAATGCACGCGGTAACTAGTCATAATATCGACTCCAAAATATCGAATGGACAAAATATCGAGTCAAAAATATCGAGTATAGGAAAATATCGTAAAAAAGAATATCGAAGTTGAAAATATCGTATCATTTAATGTGAAAATAATATCGAGTACAAAAATATCGAGTCAAAAATATCGAGTAATATTAATATCGATATGTAATAATAGTAAAAAATATCGAAAAAGTATAGATAAAATGTTAATAAAATATTAATAATATATTTAAAAAATAATATATATATTTATATAAAAATATAAATGTATGTTAATGTTTAGGAGCGGGATGTTGGGTTAATAGGGGATAAGGGTGGGGAGTAATTTAAAAATATGTTATAAAAAGTGTAAAAATCTATAACATATTTGTATATTTTGTAATAATTTATTTAATAAATTTTGTTATACAAAAATATATTTTTTTATTAAAAAAAAACAACAACAATCTACTTAAAAATTGGAAAATATGTAAAAAATATATAAATAATTATTTTAAAAAATCCTATATATATTTATATAAACATAGAAAATAATGTTAATGTTTAGGAGCGGGATGTTGGGTTAATAGGGGATAAGGGTGGGGAGTAATTTTAAAATATGTAATAAAAAGTGTACAAATCTATAAATGTATTATAAAATAAAATTAAAATAAGTGTATAAATATAATTTTTTTACATACATTTTTTTTTAAATAACTTTTTTTATATAAAAATATTTAAAATTATAGGAAAAAATAAAATTTTGGGATAATATATGTTAAATAACTAATAAAAAATTACAACATTTTTTAATTTTTTTTAAATATTTTTAATATTGTTTTAATATTTTCCAAATATTATTAATAATGTTATCAAATAATATAAAATATTTTAATATTTTTAAATATGTATTAATATTTTTAACAATTACTATAAAATATTTTAATATTTTTTAATATTTATTAAAAAAAATTCTAATATAATAAACTACATTTATTAATTATTTGTTATTATTTATAACTTTATCAAATATTAATTTCTAATAATTTTTGCTCATAAAATAAGAACAAAAAAATCTTAATTAATATCATAAAATATGTAAGAAATACTTACATTTATGTAATTTTAGAACAATATACTGATACTTTAAAAAAAAACATTAAAATATTTATACGGATTAAAATACACATAAAATATATCTGAAAATAACATAAATATTCTTTTATAACACAATATATATAATTTAATATATGGAAAAAAATTATCAAAATATGTTATAAAATATAATCTTTTGCACAGAAATTTTTATCATTTAGAATAAAATTATTAATTACAAGTAATATTTTTACAATAATTCATTATCCCCCCAAAAAATTTGTATATTAAAAATACTAAATGATGAAATATATTATATATAGTGTAAATCACAAATAATATGTGGACAAATTTATTTAGAATCAGTGTCCAACACCTACTCTGATATATGTCTGACTGGAGTTGGAATAGTAAATTATAATTGGTCAGTGTCCAGCACCTTCCCTGATATTTGTCTGACTGGAGTTTGAATAGTTAATTATAATGGAAAACAAGCTTTACAACGCAACTTTTACAACGTACTACCATTACAACAAAAATTTTACTACACAAAAACAATTACAACGCATGTATTTACAACGCATGTTTTTACTACGTAGGTACCTTTACAACGCATAACATTACAACTTAAGTATTGGTAAGTATATAATTCTATTTTAAATGTAATATGTTTGGGTTTTTTTAAGGGGTATTTTTAGGGTTCTGGGTCACTTCGGGGTTTTTGGGTAAAGGGGTATTTTTAGGGTTCAGAGTTAGTTATTAGTTTTTGGGTAAAGGGGTATTTTTTGGGTTCAGGGTCAGTTTTCAGTTTTTGGGTAAAGGGGTATTTTTAGAGTTCAGGGTCAGTTTTTAGTTTTTGGGTAAAGGGGTTATTTTTAGGTTTCAGTGTCAGTTTGTAGTTTTTGGGTAAAGGGGTATTTTTAGTGTTCAGGGTTAGTTTTCTGTTTTTGGCTAAAGGGGTATTTTTAGGGTTCAGGGTCAGTTTTTAGTTTTTGGGTAAAGGGGTATTTTTAGGGTTCAGTGTCAGTTTTCTGTTTTTGGGTAAAGGAGTATTTTTAGGGTTCTGGGTCAGTTTATAGTTTTTGGGTAAAGGGGTATTTTTAGAGTTCAGGGTCAGTTTTCAGTTTTTGGGTAAAGGGATATTTTTAGCGTTCAGGGTCAGTTTTCAGTTTTTGGGTAAAGGGGTATTTATAGGGTTCAGGGTCAGTTTTTGGGTAAAGGAGTATTTTTAGGGGTCTGGGTCAGTTTTCAGTTTTTGGGTAAAGGGATATTTTTAGGCTTCAGGGTCAGTTTTCAGTTTTTGGGTAAAGGGGTATTTTTAGGGGTCAGGGTCAGTTTTTAGTTTTTGGGTAAAGGGGTATTTTTAGGGGTCAGGGTCAGTTTTCAGTTTTTGGGTAAAGGGATATTTTTTGGGTTCAGGGTCAGTTTTCAGTTTTTCGGTAAAGGGGTATTTTTAGGGGTCAGGGTCAGTTTTTAGTTTTTGGGTAAAGGGGTATTTTTAGGGGTCAGGGTCAGGTTTCAGTTTTTGGGTAAAGGGATATTTTTAGGGTTCAGGGTCAGTTTTCAGTTTTTGGGTAAAGGGGTATTTTTAGGGGTCAGGGTCAGTTTTTAGTTTTTGGGTAAAGGGGTATTTGTAGGGGTCAGGGTCAGTTTTTAGTTTTGGGGTAAAGGGCTATTTTTAGGGTTCTGGGTCAGTTTTCAGTTTTTGGGTAAAGGGGTATTTGTAGGGTTCAGGGTCAGTTTTTAGTTTTTAGGTAAAGGGCTATTTTTAGGGTTCAGGGTCAGTTTGGGGTTTTTGGCTAAAGGGGTATTTGTAGGGTTCAGGGTCAGTTTGGGGTTTTTGGCTAAAGGGGTATTTTTAGGGTTCAGGCCAGGTTACTTTTGGGTTTTTGGGTTATAGGAACAGGGTAAAAATGACATTAAATTACATCTAAATTATATTAAATAATTTTGATTAAATTTAATTACATTACATTAAATTAAATTATATTAATTTCAATTACATGCGTTGTAATGGTTTTTGTCTTCAAAATATTTTGTTGTAAAGGTATGTGTTGTAAAAGTATGCGTTGTAACTTAATACATCTATTATAATTGGTCAGTGTCCTGCACCTTCCCTGATATTTGTCTGACTGGAGTTGGAATAGTAAATTATAATTGGTCAGTGTTTAGCACCTTCCCTGATATTTGTCTGACTGGACTATGAATAGTAAAATATAATTGGTCAGTGTTCAGCACCCTCACAGAAAAATTTACATGACTGTGTTATAATCTTAGGAAAATAAGTACACATGGATGTTTTTAATAATTTTATTGTCAATTCGTTTTTATGACATGTACAGTACAATAGTCAAAACAATTAATATTCTATAGAAGTAGTAAGGAAAAAAGGATGTGTTCATTTACATTTATTGTAATTTATAAATGTACATTTTTTATACATATCTTTTGTACTGTATTTATACAAAACATAATAATTTGTAACATATTTATATTTGGGTGACAAATTGTAATATTGAGAACAAATTATAATCATTTTTATTCACAGACTGTTTATTATTAATTTAATAATGTTAATATATTATATATTAATATTATTAAATATACATGTTTGATATATAGATTATTATAAAAAAATACTATAGTCAATATATGTTTTAAAGATATTATACAAAAACATTGTAAAATACTTTGATAGATATTACATACAATGTTTTTAATAAACAATAAACATTTTTTTATTCTTGTTATATATATACAAATATTTAGGAGAAAAACATTATTTCCAATACTATATGAAATATTAAAACAATGACTTAGTTGGATATAATGTTTAAAAATAAATGTTTTTAATTTACATACATTGTTGGGATAATTAATAATAATAATTAATATGTTATATTAATTATTAAAATTAATTTACAATTTTACAATAATTATAACATTTGTTACAAAATAAATATATACATTCTGAAAATAGTAATTCAATTTTAGAGTTGTCATAGTATTTATTTCCAATGATGTATTTACATTATATTATTAATATCATTAAATAACAATAATTATTTATTTATACTATTAATTTACAAAAGAAATAAATTGCTACATTTACTTTAATAAAGGATTTTTTTTTATAATAAATATCATTTAACATTAAACATTTAAAAGATATGTATTATAAAGTTTATATTTTTTAAGTAATATTAATATTAAATAATATTCTATAAATATTATTTAATATTAATTAAAAACGGATATCTAAACTAAATTAATGGTCATTAGTGTTACACATTTTTATTAGAAATTATAAGTTTGTGTATGTATTTTATTTCTTATTAGAACATTGTATTTATTATTTTTACCTTTCTAATATACTTTAAGGGGACTACTTTTTGACCGCGTAAGGTTATTTTGCTCCATTCAGGACTGGAGAAGAGCGCGGTTGGAAGCTGCTTCGCGTTGAGAAAGGTAAGGGGAATTTTAACTAATATTTCGTAGAGAGTAGTAGTGTTTGAGACTATATTCGACGTTTTTAGAGTTATTGTATGTATGTAGTCGTCGTTTTAGTATGTTTTAGGTGAAATTTCGTATTTACCGAGGCGTCGTGTATGTTAGAGGCCTAGTGTTTTTTTATGCTTAGGATATGTGTTTGAACATGTTTTACATAAATTTTAATGTGTATTTTGGAATCTTTGGGTGTTTGTGTGGGTGGGTTAGTTAATGTATGTTTTTTTACAGGTACCGGAACTTCGCAGTATTATTCCATGGAAGGATGCATTTTTTTTTTGGATATAAGATTGTATTACAAATTAATGTTATATTTTAACATCTATCTCCTTTTTTCGTGATTTCCTGGAGCGATTTTTAATCTTTTACACGATTTTTCGGGTTTTTATGGTTGTTGATTTGGAATGGATTACGATAAGATAGTGCTTTTTTTTTTTACTAAGTGTGTGTATGTTCATTTTTAAATGATTTTTACACACTTTGTTTACTCCACGTTTACTGGAGTGATTTTTTTAATCTTTTACTAATTTTCGGGATATTTGTAGGGTGTCGCATTGCATTGGGAGAAGAATATGCGTAAGTTAATTTTTACAAGGTGTGTGTATATCACTTTAAATAATAAAGTGTCCACACTTGTATTATCGGGATTTCCTGGAGCGTTTTTCACAAATTTTTTATTATTTTCGGGTTTTGGGGGTTTCCGGAATTGGATTTGTACTGGATTGTAAGGTTTTGTATGGATTATACGTGGCTGGATGACCTCTTCTTCTGCTACATAAATTGTAATTTTTTCACATTTATTTTATTTGGGTGGGAAATGTCGATTTAAATGTCATAGCAATGTTTAATATTATAAATATTGCATATTTGTTAAATAAATCTTTTTTATAATTTAACAAATTTATTTAACAAATATGTATTATTTATGATTAAATGAAAATTGTTATTGATTGCACAATTTATGAAATTATCAGAAGTTTTTGTTAGTTTTGGTATGATACATTATAGTAGGCTTTTAGCTATCAGTGATAGGTATTCTAAACCTCTGGTTGAAGGATATAGAGTCACTTGGCTTTGCAGGAGTCTGAACATTTGTTTTGTTTGTTTTGTTAGTTTAGGGCCAATTTGTGTAACAGATTGTTCTATCCTTAGTTCTTGGTAGCTTTGTTCTTTTTTTAAAGATTGTATTAGATTTAGGAAGGTGGGTTTGGCTCTGCTAGTGGTAGCTTGGAATGCATTGTGCCATCCTTCCACACTGTTATTTGTTTTTGCCTCTTGGTTTAATGTACTTAGATATACATTCCACCAAGGTATGTGGAATTTAGGTTGGCGTCGGTGCCCAGATCTATGTAACCTTCCCACCCAAGTATCCTCAAAATAGTCCAGTAGTGGGGCTAGTTTGTCTTCATACTTTTTGTAGTATGTGCTGTTAATAAGTAAGTCATAGTGTTCCGCTACATCAGTAACTGGAACATAGGCTAGTGCTATTAATTTTTTAACTTGATATGCAAAGTTGCTATCAGTTAAGTATTGAATGCTTAACGTTGATTTTTGGAGATGTCTCCATATACTTTGGTTAAAGTGATAGTAGCAACCTTGGATAGCTGTGTGGGGAAATGTTTTCAAAATGCTATTGATCATAGCAATTTCGAAATCAATAATTATTTTTTGGGGAAAATAATTATTGATTTCATTTTTGATAACATTTAATAATTCTATATATGTATTTTGTTGTTTGTTAGGTAACAAACAATAAATGAAAGGGATATTGTAGTGATGATATAATCCATGAATGGTATATAGTTGATAAAATGGTTTGGGACATGGTTTAAAAGTCCCATCCATCATCCATTGGTCGCATTGTTGGATTTTTCTTAAATTTGTTGCTGTTGCAAACATGATAATTCTGTTGGTGGGGCTTTCGTTGTCAAAAAGTAAAAAATTATCATTACTGTGTGTTACGCTCATTTCTGGGTAAATTATTATTTCTTCAAAAGATGTAGGGTTAGGTTGAGTAGTAGTAGTTAATCTTTTAGTGCGTGCTATTGTGCGTTTAAGGGAGTCAATTGAGGGTAGCTGACCTGAAGCATGGGCAGGAATTTTTAACAGTTCTTCTTTTAGGATTTGTGTGGTAGGTTTGTCACTCCCTGTGCTAGCTGTTTTTATAGTTTCTAAAGCATCACTTATCTCTATCTCTGTGACATTGGGGGGGTGATTATGTTCTCTGGTAGATAATACATTTGTGTCTTCAGTAGTAGCCCTACCATAGCATTTGTTAGAACAGTATTTGGTACATTTCCAGAATACTTTTCTTCCTGTTTGTCTTTCTTGATTATAAACATACCCCATATAACATAACAACAATTTATTCTTCTGTGACATAACAAATTCTGCACCTTCAGTCATTTTGTATTAATTGTTCTAGGAAAGATTAGAAAGAAACATGTTTAAATGTAAAATATTATTGGTAGTGTTTTACACATTTATATTTCACTGTTTATACTTACAGTTAGTAAATCTGCTGTTGAAAAATTCTGAAACTGTTATGTTCTATTTATTTCTAGTATGTTCTTCTTGTTTTCCTGTTGGTGGGCAAAGTAAAAAATTATAAGCCATTTTTAAAAAATGTTTCTATTTTTTTTTGGAGAAAGCAGTATTATATTTAGCATTTTAGGCAATTTTAGGACATTATTAGAGATACTTACTTTTTAAAATTGATCACTGTTTGTCTTTGGTGGAGTAGATGAAGGATGTAATGCGATTATCTGTAGAGAAGATATAATAGACAAGAAATGATTATTAGTACATAGATTTAGAAGTTTTGGGACTTTGAGGAAGTTAATAAATATACTTACTTGTTTTAATTCTGTAGTGTTAGCTTAAGGTAGAGGAGATGTCGGATGTTTTCTGAATATCTGTAGAGAAGATAGAAGAAAAAACAAATGGTGTTTAGAATATAGCTTTAACTTTTTAGGGCCTTTGAGGAATTTTACACATATACTTACTTTTTTAAATTGTGTAGTCTTTGCCTTTAGTCTAGTAGATGTAGGATGTGTTTAGAATATCTGTAAGGAAGATAGAATAAACAAGAAATGGTTTTTAGAAAATAGTTATAGTATTTTTGTGCCTTTTAGAACTGTACACATATACTTACTTGTTTAAATTGTGTAGTCTTTATATTTCGTTGAGTAGAATGCGGATGTTATCAGAAATTCTGTTTAGAAGATAGAATAAATAAAGAAAGGATATTCGAAAATAGTTAATAAGAACAGCAGTTGGTGTATTAGACAACATTTACATATACTTACAAATAGTATTTAGTGGTAAATCACTAGGAGCACATATTTTGATGTGTTTAGGAGATGTCTATAAATCAAATGTTAAAAGAGAAAAATAAATGTAATTTAAACTGTTAGGAGAAATACATACAATTTTAGCCTAGTACTTGTGTATTATAATAATTAATTTTCACTTACTTGATTAATTTTGTAGCAATCTTGAATAGTAATCTCGATTTATCAGGAACTAGTTGATCAAAGAGTTGCCTTCTGTTTTCTATAGCTTGTGCAGCAACAAATGGTAGTAGGCATGTACTCCTTTTATAGTGTGTATTCTTTGTGTTCTCTAATGTCATTGGATGTTTTAAGAAAGAGAGCATTTTATTGGGTACTTTGAATTTTTTCACAATTAATTGGTTTGTTTGTTGAAGTGGAAATGGTCGTTTGTGAAGAGTTTTGCATTAAAGCAGGTTAGTTAATTAAAATATTTTTAAATATATGTACTAATAATGTGATAATATATGTTTAAAAACTTCGAAAAATGTATATATTATTTTCTAAGTATTCATGATATGTAGGAAAAATGTTTTCACATTTAAATGTGTTATAAAAATGTATTTTTATATATAATATATCATTAGGATTGTGTAATGTATTTTACAAGAAGATTTATGTATCATTTTACATATATAATGTGTATAATCTTAAGTCGATAAATCACAAAAAAACATATTTTTGTAGTCTATATATTGGTAGTCGATATTTTTGTAGTGTTAGGGTCATTTAGGTTACAAACGATATTTTTGTATTCGATATATTTGTTGTCTATATTATTGAAGTTGATTTTTTATAGACTCGATATTATTTACTCGATATTTTTGTAGTTACTTAAATAAGTATATAAACTTGATATTTTTGTAGTCGATAATTAGTCAACGATATTTTGGCAACTCGATATTTTGGCCGTCGATAATATTTCAGTGATCCAATGCACGCAGCCCTTGTTCTAGACACAGCGCCATAAGCAATGCGATATGACAACGACTTTTCTGTTTCCTTCAGAAATCTCTGCTGTCAAATCAGCTGTTGCCCTACTTAATCCGAATTGAGTTCTTGGTCCTGCCGGACTGTTCTAACTACCAAGTAAGTTACAATAAATAAGTGTCCGCCCGCTACTAAATGCCCCCCCCCCATTCCTGATCTATAAACTAGCGCAGCACACATTGGTTTATTGCTAAGCGCCACCTTTCCCATTGTAATCAAATTGTGCATGGAAATGAATCCTGTCACTGGGAGCACTAGAGTCACTAAGCTAAGAAAATGAATATGTAGGTTCCTATTTTAATTTCAATTACCTCTCTATAGTTTCAGGAGGCTCATCAGTCCTGAAGATGATCTAAAATCATATATATCGAAACGCTGTCGACCTACCCAAGGAAATATTACCCCCCATTGTATATATTTATGTGGTCTTTTACCTTGTTGTTGTGTGATATTCCGTTTCACTAGATTCACTTATGTCACGTTATACACCTTGTCACTCATAAGAGCACCTGAAACTTTTTGATAATTGTTGTAAAAGAAAATAAAAAACTCTATCTGTACCTACATCCTTAGCTCCCCAGCGTGAATTAATCTTACGCTACACTTCTCTTAGGACCTTATCAGGCCATCCCTGAACCATTGTTTCTCCCAAAAAAACATATTTACCATCAGCACACAGACTAAAGTGCCTCTTGGCACGGATTCGTATCCACAGTACTCTTTGCCTGAAATACCTGTTCAGATAACAGCGCCCTCAAATGTAATTCGTCCTGAGATAAAACACTTAAATTGTATTTATGTTATCAAATCCCGCTATGCCTATTCGTTTGACTTAACTAGAGAGCTCTCACTTGATCTGCATATGTCCTGCCCTTCCAGGAGGGTTCCAAAATGTAAATATCCATTGACAAGGTCCCTTTAGGACGCCTCTTTAAAGTAATCTATTCCTGCGGTCATAAGCAGGGGCGTGGCGACCAGTAGCGCAGCAGGAGCAGTGCCACTTAGGCGTAGTGGGCTAATAGCCCTACCCGGCCCTGATAGTTCCTGCATTTCGCTGCGCAGACTGCAGTCAGAGACCCGGGGTTTCCTTGCTCTTACTATGGTGTGTGACGTGGGTCTTTACGACACTGGTAGCAAACATGTGTCTGCGTGCACCACACTTACAATGAGACCTCAGGGCTGCGCATTTTTGGCCGTAGGCACTCAGTTCTGTGAAAGAGGAGGGCCTGGGCCTTTGTTTCGTAACACACTGAGGAAGTGTAGCTAGAAGGTGGATGTCAATGGGGCCGTGCCACTAACAGCTGCGAGGTTTTCAGAATACACACTTGAAAGGGATTAGCAATGGATGCCCCTGGAGGAATGTGTGGCATCGGGTAGTCTATACGTAGCAGCAGGGCGCAGACTAACCTATTCACAGCTTTTCCTCAAGTTTAAACGGCCGACCTTGTTCCTTAGGATAATGACTATCACAACAAGTGCAGATTGCAGCCACATCAAAGTGCGACAGTGTGGTCATAATTGGAAACAGATGGCGGCAGAAATGCAGCAGGCACAGTGCGGGGCCACTGCTCGCTTCCGAGCTCCCTGGGCCAGGGGAGAGAGAAGGCGGGACATGCACCCACCTTTGGCCAATTGCGTGCTGTCTTAGAAAGACGCACGCAAAGCCCAATAGCGGGTGAGCAACAAACAAAAAGAGCACGCACGAGCGTGTTGTCCGAGTTAAAAGTGATTACTAGAAGCCTCGCAGAACAGCGCATGCGCGCTGGCTTAGGGGAGACATAAAAACCACTTCGACACCTAAACGGCCCCCAGCCCTGAACCCTTAAACCCCTCACCACCCCTAAACTCTAGTCAGCCCTGAATCCAAAAACCCTCCCTACATCTAAACTCTACCCATCCCTGAACCCTTAAAACCCCTCACCAACCTAAACTCTACTCATTCATGAACCCTACAGAATTTCTGCCAATAAACTCCACCCATTTTGGAACCCATACAACTCCTTCTCACTCATAAACTTCACCCACTCCAGAACCCTAATGACCATTCACCATCCTTAAAAATCTTGAACCTTAAAGCCCTACCAAATTCTAAACTATGTCCATTGTGAACCCTAAAAATCCCTAAACTTTACCAATTCCTGAACCCAAAAACCAATCACCCCCCCAAACACCCTCACTTGTGAACCCTAAATCCCTTCACATCCCCAAAATCCCTCACTTTTGGACCCTAAATCCCCTCACCATCCTAAACTCCACCCGTTGCTGATCCCTAAAACCCTCACCACACCTAAAGGTCACCCATCCCTGAACCCTGAAAACCCTTTTCTATGCCTGAACTCCACCCATCATTAAGTTCCCAAAAAACCCACATCACCCTAAGCCTCACCCATCCCTAACCCAAAAAAACCCTCACTTCTCCTAAACTCCACCCAAGTGTAATGTAATTTTGGATTTTTCCTTAAACTTATCGTTCCTTTAAAATGTTTCCTTTATTTTCGATTTTTTTAGATTTCCTTAAATTGTCTTTCTTTAAAATTTTGTTTCCATTATTTGGATGGCCCAGATTATTAAACCTTCTGAGGAACCTTAGTGATCGATCCTTGGTGACTGCCTTAGAGCAGCTGTTGCAGCAAGTTGTGTTAGTATACCAACACCACACCCCTTGCGATATATTGAATAACAATATGATTTCATCCACTGCATTGTCATAGCCATTACATCAGAAGGTAAGTAAACATGGAGTTAAGACCTAGCATTTAAATACTTACCTTGGTAACGTAGTTGTAGACGATGTAGTGGATGCAATATTTTTGTTAGTCGTTGTTATCAACTGTGTTATGGGGTGATATAGCTTTTGCTCTGGGCAAGTACTCTTATACATAAAAAAAAACGGATGCAGTTTTAACAACTGCCTTGATAAGTGGAGGCAAGGATGTATTTTAACATTTTAAAATGAATTTTCAAATGGCTATACATTTATATATATCTTTGGGTTAGGGCAGGGATCCTGAGGGGGATAGCGCCAAATGAAGTCGGGTGTGTTTACTTGATAGCAATGTCGCTACCGTTTTGATCTTTTAGGAAACTTTGAGTGTTTCACAAATGTGATAATCAAATATGTCATGAGCAGAGCTAGTGAAAGCGAGGGCGTAAGTTGTCATTATCATGATGTATGGAATGTTGAGATTGTCTCAGACAATTTGAATGCTTCTAAAGCTTCTCCAAGCCACTGTAATGTTTGCCTGTATTTAATTATTATGAGAGTGAAGCAAGTGTATAAAACAGTCGAGGACAGTTTGACTGTCCATTTGAATTTTTTGGGTTAAATAAGTGCAAAATAAAGCTTTCTTGCATTATCAGTATAAGTTTGTCTAGCAAATTAACCATCTTTTGTTCAGTGTCAAAATAAGGTAGGCTCTTGTCATTTTGTTTATGGCTTGGTGTGCTTCAGCCGCTCTCCATTTCTTTCTTTTTTCCCCCCACTTTAACCCACAATTTCTCTTTAATGCTGAAGAACAGACTGAACATAGTTATAAAGAGCCCTATTATCATAGAGTCAAAATATCAATAAGAACAGAATTAAAATGTCACTCCAGTGGTATGTTGTTAATCAAATTCCATTTTGACCTTCCTTGGATTTGCACTAACACTTTTATTTTCTGGTTCTTCTTTGGGGGCAGTTGGGAGTGGCTATAGGCAAATCTCATGGGAAGTGACCTAAAACATTGTAGGGCGACTCACAAATATTTGCAGGTCGTTTGGGCTTCTCAATTCTCTTTTTGTGCAGGATGAATGAGGAACGGGAGTGCTGCAATCCTTAGTGCTACTGGTGTAGTTGCACTGCTCATCTATGGTTTCCTCCAACCCCCACCTTTCTTTTTTTAATTTTATATTTTAACCCTCCCCTACAGCTCATTTGTAGCTCCTCCACCAGCTGCTCCCCTTTGGTGCCTGTCCCCTTTCAAATTTACCACTACAAGATTAGCATCCACCATCTTTCTAACAGTAAATGAACAGTATAAAAATAAAAAAAAGTCATGAAACTTACGTGAACATGCGTGCTGATGCTTGGACACCCATATGTCCTCACGCTGTGGTGGCCAATATGGAAAAGCGTCAGTAAAATTCATTGGCAAAGCCAAAAAGCAGGGTAATACCTTTGCAAGATGCAACATGTTGGCTTTGCCAATGCTTGTTTACTTTCATAGCTTAACAGCCCAGGTCGGTGCCCTGCAGGGTAGATGGTGGCCCTTCTACTTTTACTTTATTTTACTGTAATAGTGGAAAGAATACCTTCTGAGGTGCATATTACAGATAGATTGAGGATTTGTATTTTTTCTATTTAAACAAAATACTACACTGCCCTGCATGTCGTGGTCTTCTAAGCAGGCCTACAGTTATTACGGATAATAGATACAAAAATTAACCTAACATTTTGTTGAGTTCAATGAATTATTTTGACAATTTAGGTGAATCAGATTAGCTTCGAATAGGTTCGCCTTGACTTACTTTTGACTGTGAAGATATTGTGGAACAAGTAATAGAATGGACAATGACTATTGCAACACTGCATTTTAATGATCATAGGAGCATCCAACACATAAACTGTGGTGTACGAAGGGTGAGGCCTTAGACAAAAATCATTTATTTCTGTTTATGAAAAAAGATAGTGTTTTATTAACAAAGCTTCTGCAGAAAAAGTTCGTTTTTCTATACTTCAACATAGGGTGTTTAGGTTGAAGTTCTATAAAATTTCCCTTTTACTCCGAAAAGCACAGTATTGAAATACTGGGAAATCAATGTTAAATTTCACCACTCCATTTTATTAATACAAAGTATGCCACTATTGTTATCTGTTTGGCAGAAGCTCTAGGTTTTGCCGCTGATCTTCCTACACATTTATTTGATTGGCAGCAAAGAAAAGAGAAAATGCCATATACTTTGGAGACACGAGATGTAAATGTTCAGTTTCATCAATAATGCACTTATTATGATTATTTAGGAGTTTTTCTTGTACTCTGGTAGGAAAGTTAATATGAGAAATAAGCTGATTTTCTCTTAATGTACAACTCGAGCATGTTTTGACTCAGATGCTAGAAAACATCTGTTCCGGTTCCCCAGTCCCGAATTCAACCACTAGATCACATCTCCAAATCCAGCAGGTTACTTCAGAAGACTTAGGGCATGATTTAGAGTTTGGCACATGGGTTCTCCATCACAAACGTGACAGGTATCCCATTCTCCTTATCAGTGGCATCTCCGGAAGGAGTACCAGATGGGGCCTATGTCCCAGATCTGTTCACTCTGACCCCACACCTTCTTGTGCCCTCTCTCTATAGTTGTGGAATGTAGCAGGAGGTAACAGAGAAAAAACAACAAGAAGCAGTCATTGCCCCTTGCCACACATTAATTTGACCAACCATCTTTTACTGCAAAGCAGTATTGTTTGGCAAATATGTTTAAATTTGACTTAGTATGTAAATTTGTATATATCTAAATCCAAATATACATATATACATATATACATATATACATATATATATATATATATATATATATATATATATATATATATATATATATATATATATATATATATATATATATATATATATGAGAGTGAATGTGCAATATAACATGCTATACAAATAATCAATGTTAAATCTATGTACTGCCATTGTTATGACACACTGAGGGTGCGATTGGATAAAGGAGGAGGAAATATATAACTGACTTTATATGAAAATAGTAGTCTGTATAATATAGTGTGTTTTCTTTTAAATTTATTTTAAAAGATGGTGGTTTTGGAGGGAGTTTCCCTTTAAAAATGTTGTCTGTACACTGAAACTCTATGACCCTGTCGAAGGCTATGTCTGGCTGAAATGCGTTGGTCTCTTGTCTGCACTGATGGTGTATTTATCTAAATAAAAAAAGACTTACAAGTTCTTTGGTGCATGGTGCTGCTTTTTTTGGCCTCGGATTGTTGGGAGGCCCGCTTGTAATGTAATTGGATATATAATATATATATATATATATATATATATATATATATATATATATATATATATATATATATATATATATATATATATATATATATATATATATATATATATATTAATATGATCCAACAAAGTGCCCAAAAAGCTTTCGTGAGGGCACACAACTGGAAAACCACCTTCAGGTCTGCACTTCAGGCTCCCCAGCAGTGTTCCTCAATTACATGTTGCTGCCTTACGCGTTTCAATGCCATATGTATATATGTATACATACACATACAAAGTCAGATGTAAACATTTAAAACAAATATATATATATATATATATATATATATATATATATATATATATATATATATATATATATATATATACAAATATATACATCTCAACACACGTGCACATATGATTCACTGATAAAAACAAAAGTTAAAGTGACGTTATAGTTAGGTCTGGTAATATTATCTTACTTTAAAAACCCTTAAAGATTCACTGACAAAAACAAAGGTTAAAGTGATGTTATAGTTAGGTAAAAATGTCCGTTAAAAAATAAAATTTTAACTAAAAAACATTGAAATTCACCAGGTTTAGTTTAATGAGTTAACTATAACTTTTACCCCCGTCATGCACTGCTCATGACTTTACATATTACATCACTGATGACATCTAAAATGATATAACTAATGGCATTGCTGATGACATCACTGTTAACATCATCCAATGAGTGTGACAGTTTTCTATATGCTTCTGACGCTGAAAAGTATTTAGAGTGCTGCATCTGGAGCAAGTTCCATTTCACTGACCCATCCCTATATGGCGGGGGAGCACCTTTGAGGGCCTGCATCATGAACTGCGCTACTTGGGACAATGGACTCCAGGTGTGGCCGGCCTGCATTGACATCCCTAGGGCCCATCATGCTGGTCACAACCTTCCCCTGGGTGCTAGCAAAAGGAGACAACGTCATAAACCTCTAGACATTTCGTGACCCCATTCGTAGCTGAGTTGGGGTGGTGAGATTCCCCCAGGGCCATCGGAATATTGAAGCACTAGACCCTGTTGCAAAGATGGCCGAGCCAGGTTGGGTGCGGTTTGAAAAAGTGACGGCTACACCATTTTTGCTCCTAAACACCGCTGTCTGACTCCCCAGGCAGGGCGACAGACCCGGGATGACCATAGTCGCCCGTGATTCGGAGTCCTGACTGGTTGTGATGCCTCACAGGGCCATGGAGGTGGTCAGGTGGAGTCAGACGGGTCGCTTGGAGTGCTAGTACAACAGCAGGTTGGGTTTGTGCCCCTGGTTCAACTGTGTAAAATGGCTAAATATAAAGCACCACCTGGCGCAGATTAGAGCACCCTGCACAAATACACCCAGCCGGGACGGCCTTCCTCACTGCCTGGGACAGGCAGCCATGAAGATACTATTCCAGACAATGCTGTTCCCTTGGCAGCCATCACGCAGCTGCGATATGTGCTCGACAACAAGATAGGTGCAGTAAGCTCAGACATCACAATACTCTGCCAGGTCCTACGAAACGCAGTGGAGCGGATTACAGAGGCACACACCTGGGTTTAGGAGTTGAGGATTCAGTCACATCCTTTCAGCAATTGGTGTCCAAGATTACCTCCATGACCAGGGAACTGGTGGCTCGAGTGGAAGATGTGAAGGTTAGAGCATGCTGTAAAATCCGAGGGTCCTTCAATAGAACGTTTCTTCGACCAGTGGCTCCATATGTTGATGCCTACAGAGGAAGTCTCCTCTTTCTTTCTGGTCGAATGGGCCCACAGGGCTCTGGTGTGGCCTCCCCCACCAGGGGCTAGGCCCAGAGCAGTTATTGCAAAACCCTTGAATTATATGGACAGAAACACCATCCTTAACCACGCTCGGTTCCAGGAGAAAATTCTGTAGTAATCAAAGCCATAATGATCTTCCTGGACTACACTCAGGCTGGTGCAGCAACAATGCCAATCCTTCGAGGCAGCCTAGCAGGGCCTACGAGAGCTAAATATCCGGTATATGCTCCTATTTCCATTAAAACTTAAAGTTCTAGATCAGACCCAGATGCTCTACTTTGACTCAATCGAGGAAGTGTTTTAATGGACCAACACAAGGGATTCATGTTAAGCCCCACACTCCTCCGTGCATTGACTCAGACTTCTCCCAAGGGGACAGACAGGATAAGCCCACAAAGACACCGGCGAAGTGCCACTACCGGTCTCGCTCATTGTGGAGGAGCTCCAGGCAAACAGCTGACAATCCGGCTGCTGAGGGAGGGTTCCTGGCCACTCAGACATCAGGTCCAGTGCCTCCTAAGTGACCGTGGAGGGGAGCCACCCTTCTATTAGTACCTCCTACCAACTCTGATGTGTACAATCCTATAGGTGACAGTAAAACATAGAGAGTGGGTACCCATTCCCCCAATAGTGTGTTAATGTTGGGTATGGGAATCCATTGGGACAGGCCAGTTGGGGCTCCCTATTGGGGCCCAGCGATGGTCTGCTGTTACAGGTATGTTGTATGGACAATCTCTCACATTGTTGTACATATACGCCCCTCCCCCCAGACAATCCTTTGTGAATTTAATGACGGGGCTCACAGTACTGGGATGCAACTGGAATGGAGCAGTGAGCCTCTCTGTAGATAGGTGGCAACCTGCAAGAAAAGCCTCCGGAGAATGGGACAACATACTTGTCTTCCTTTATATCAGCATTGGGTCTGACGGATGTATGAAGGGCACACCATGCCTTGGTAGGGGGTTAATCATTCTTGGCTGCTCAAGGCTCCTATTTCCGACTTGATTATTTTCTTCTTGTTTCATGCTCTCAAATGCACGGAGTTTCTGACATTACTGTTATACCTAGCGGATTATCTGACCATTCCCAGACTGTTGTAAGCACACGGAGTGCTCTATAGATGAATATTTCATATACAACATCGACACAGTGACATCCCCCGCAATTCTGTGGAAAGCACTAAAAACCCACACTACGGGGAGATAGACATTAGCTATTGCACTGGAGAGCGACGGCGCAGGACGCATGTGTTGACAGATCTCGAAGCCCAACTTACAGAACTAGATGTGAGGAATTGCCGGAGTGATGGCAAGGTGGCGCTCAGACAGCTTGGTCTAGTACAGCAACAATACCAGCACACTTTGTTGGGCGAGGCCAGGCTGGCCTGGCAGGTGTCCCAAAGCTGCACTTATCAATGGGGGGACAAATCGAGTCAAATGCTCCATAGATTATATCAGGGAATTCCCTGATCACTCTCCTTCCCCCTGAGCACTTTGCTCACCTACCCCAGGGAGATAGCGAGCAGTTTCGCTTCCTACTTCAAAGGGGTATACGCTAAGAAAGAGGTATTATCTAGAATGCAGATAGAGGAGTTCGCACAGGTGCTTCCCCTAAGGATCCTCTTCCCAGCCAATCGCGAATTGTTGGATTCTGTACTCACAGGAGAGGAGCTCTCCTCAGCTTTGGCGGGGTTGAGGACAGGAAAGGTCCCAGGCCCAATGGGTTCCCCTGTGAGTGTTTTAAAGCTTATATGCCCTAACTCCCTGAACACCTGCTGGGGGTAGTCATGTCTGTGGTACCTGAGGTCATCCTGCCACCCAACTGGCCTCATTAGGAGATCATGATTTTCCCTAAGACGGGCTGAACAGCGGATGAACAATCCTCATATTGCCCAAATTCCTTTCTAAACCTGGGGTCAAGAGTCTGACTAAGGCGCTGGCAAATAGTCTGATAAACGTCATCCCTGAGTTGGTACATCCCGACCAAGTGAGATTTATGCCCTGCCAGGCCACCCGTTATAATATCCGGCGTGTGCATAATACGTTAGCTCTAGCAGACAGGTTGGATGAAGCTACGATGATCCTACTGACTGACATCAACAAAGCATTTGACTGTGAGTGGGAATACTTGTTCCTACTCCTTCAACTCTTAAATTTCGGACCGTGGTTTCTTATATCAAATTGCTGTATACTGATTTAATGGCGTCTGTACGAGTGTCGGGTTGGACGCATTCTTCATACACCGGGGGGTCACAACAGGGTTGTCCCATGTCTCTCCTGTTGTTTGTTCTTGCCATGGAGCCACTGGTGGTGTAAGTGACGATGGTGAGGGGCTTTAAGTGGGGAGAGGGACTAACTGACAGAATAGCACTATACGCTGATGACGTCCTCTTCCTTCTTACGGCGCCCGACACCACGGGACCCCAAATATTGCAGATTCTGCACATGTTTGGTGGAACCTCGGGCCTTATAGATCAATACGTCAAACTCCACAGTGTTTGCAGGGGCCTCTAGCACTCAGGAATTCAGGAGAGCGTCCGGAATGCCGGTTGTCACACACAGGTTTCAATACTTAGGTGTGTTTGTGTACCCTGATCAGACAGTGGCATGGATGGCTAATTTGGAATCGGTTTCTGGCTTGCCTGAAGTAGGATATAAAGATCTGGTCTGTGCTCCTCCTGTCTCTGCCTGAACAGTTAGCCATCTTAAAGATGGTGTCCATGCTCAGATTCCTCTATCAACTACAGAACTTCCTCTACGATATTCCACGGCAGTAGTTCCGCAAGCTGAAGTCCATCCTTAATGTATTTTTATGCGAGGGGGACCGCCCTCATATTCCCCTCAGCAAATACTTCCAGTATGTATATTGTCTTTGGCATAACAGCAGCAGATGTTGGATTGTACTACCACGCGGCCCACCTCCCAATAATAAATGACTGGTGGTAGGACATTATAGGCGATCCAGCTTACACATTAGATAAATGGGCGATGGGAGCCACCCCTCTTGTTTCATACCTGCATGTGGGCGTGGAAGCGATGCCCCCCCGTGATGAGGGTGGTATTGAATCAGTGACATTCTTCATTATAATGCTTAAAATGGTGGGGCAGGCTGATGGAACAGATACCACTCTGACATAAACTTCTGCAGGTGGCCGCATTAAAGGACTTCTGGAAATGGGACCTTATTGTGATCTCTACCTTGGGGGATGTGATGCATGGTACGATCCTCAAATCATTCCAATCCATGCAGTTTGGGTACCATCTCCACTGCAGTCAGCTTCATCTGTATCTTCAACTCTGCCATGCGCTGATCCCTTACATTGCCATTCTATCTGACCTTCATGAATGCAACCCATTGGAGAGGACACTTCTTATGGGTGACCTAGGTGACAACAAAATCTACCAGATGCTTATCTCCAAACAACTCATTACATTTGACGCCCTCTGCGTGGCTTGGTAGGCAGAAATGGGGAGTTTGGAAATGAAGATTGGACGGGCGTCATGGGGACGCCTTGCGAGGCAGCTAATGCAACCAGGCTCCGGTTGATTCAGCTCAAAAATCTTCACAGGGTCTACTTTACGCTCTACAGGCTTTGGCATATGGGGGTGATTGCATCCCCGGCCTGTCTTTGCTGTGGTATGGGGAGGGCATATTTCTCCACACGGTGTGGAGCTGCCCTAAATTGGATAAATTCTGATAGGGGTGATGGCATGCCTGGGTAGAGTCCTGTCATTCCAGATGCCGAGGGACCCGACACTCACCCTCCTCCACCTCATGAATGCCTTAGGAGAGAATAGGTATAAATTGTCCTTGCTATATTTAGGGCTGACATTGACAAAACGGGATTTAGCTTGAGAGTGTAAGGTTGTGCCCCCCCCTCGCTGGCGGTGTGGAAGAAGTCTTGCCAGACTCACGTGGGTGCAGTGATGGGGGTCTCCCGCCCGCCCGATTACTGCTCGGGCAGTTCGACTGCCATGGGACCGCCACCACCAGGGAACCGCCTTTCCCTGGAGGTGACATGGCGGTCCTGAGACTGCAATATGCTTGGCAGGACCGTCGTGGTCCCGCCAAGCACATTATAAGTTTCCTTTCCGCAGGGCTTATGGCGGTACCTCCTCCAGCTAAACCCTGGTGGAGAGGAAACAAAAGGAGCCATGTAGGGACCCTGTGTGCCTCACGCCTTGTGGAGGCACACAGGGAGGCACAACATGTGCCCCCGTGTGCAAGTAACATCAGTACCTGCACGGCATGGACTTTCGAGTCCATGCCGTGCAGAAGCTGTTTTTGACGTTCCCATTGTGGTACCTGGTTTTTAAAGGCACCACTGTGGGAACACCCAAAAAAAAAACACCAGACACAAGAAAACTCGTAATCTGCCAGACAGCCTCACCACGTGTTTGGCGGTGCAGGTGTTGAAATCTAAATGTTATGCATTCGTTTTGCTTGCATATTGCTCTAGGTAAAATTAGCATTTGCGGCACCATTTTAAGTTGAGCCGCCATTTTGAGCTATGATCGAAACTAACTTCTGTCTCCATTTGTGTCTACTTAAGCTGAAAGCAGCTGCAATAGTTTTTTTTGTTTCTTCAAGGCTGAGTTTCGCTGTGCTAATGAATACACTGTTTTGCTAGTGCATACCGTTCCCCGTAGAGAGGTCTGTTCCCAGCCTTAGAGTGGCGGGCGCAAGCAGAGTAACCTTGACGCTGAGATAGCATGTACCCGGTCCCAGGATTGCAACTCATCCTTCTGTATCTCCTTTGTTCACCAGCTACCAACTGAACATTTCCAGTCTGGGCGTGTCTTTAGTGGTTCTGAAGATGTACATTATGTGTTACCATGTTGGCAGAAGTCAGTCCCTCTGCAGCAACCTAAGGAGGCTGGTCAGGCCGGACGCCACTCAAGTGTACCTTCAATAAATACCTTTGGTTTGTATTCTCTACTGTCTGACCGAATCTTCATTTGTATGCAAGTCTGAGAGGTGGTTGCGAGTGAGGCCGACCCATCGCTGCACCGTCAAACTCGTAATCGGGCCCTAAAGGTTAATGTGGTATTACAGTTAGGTATCATAATAAGATCTTAGCTTATGTTAAAAAAACTGAAATTCACAGAAAAAAACAAAGGTTAAAATGACATTATAGTTAGGTGCTGAAATAAGATAAAAACAAACTTTAAAAACCAAACAAAAACAATGAAATTCTCCAGTTATAATTTACTGGGCTAACTATAACTTGTGCCCCCGCCATTCACTGCTTATGACATCACATATTATAGCACTCATTACATGTTAAATTACATTATTAAACACCTCACTGATAACAACTCAAATTACATTATTGATGACATTACTTATGATATCACTGAAAACACTGTAGTCATTTACAGCATAAAGTTACTCACTGTAAACGTGAGGGTCCATAGCATGGAAGTAATGTAAGCCCTGAAGGCAAGTGTATTTGTGCATGTTGAAAGTTATATGGTATCCAGTTTACAAATCACTAAAGTTTGGGTTGCGAGTAGTACTCTGTGTTAAAAATGGTAAAGACTGAGCGCACTTAATGTTGGTTGCAGAGGTATGTTTCAAAATAGTTTGTGGTTTAAATCCAAAACTTCTTCCGAAAATCAATGAGAAAAGGCAAAACTTCTGTTGACAATAGATTATCCACCAGTTGGTATCTGAGCATGTCCTATGTTAAATTGTTGTAATAGAGTGGTATAGACACTTTCTACATATCAAAGACATTTATGATGTGTAGATGCTTATTTCCAGACCTTTGCAGAAGATTTGTAGATTGTTGAACAATGTAGAATGTAGGGGATTCACACTTAGAGGTAGTTTATTTCATACTGATGTTGTAAGCATGTAAGGTTGTATGCCATTGTGCCCATTTCAGGAATGTGTGTAGAATATTGTACCAAACTTTGGAGAATTGTCTATAGGGCCTGGAAAAGATTTCTTTTCATTGGCATATGCATACCTGTCAACCTCTTGACTAAAAAATGTTGGTCATGTGAAGTGTTAAGTGGGTAATCCCATGAAGGTGAATAATTCCTACTGGCCTATCGGTATGCGGTTGCTGTAGTATAGGTGTTTAACACATCAATAAAATATGTATTAAAAACAAATCCCCTTAAGATGAATAGAAGATTGGCCACAGGTTTAGTGTGTCCCATTACCTAAAGTCCACAAACCCTATAGGATGCTATCACAATGACTGGTGTGATCAGTGATGTCATCAATTATTTAATTTCAGATGTCATCCATGATGTCATCAATGATGTCACTTAACATATAAGTAATATTAATATGTGAGCTCATAAGCAGTGCATGTTGGGGTTCAAGCTGTAGTTAGCTCAGCAAACTGGTGAATTTAATAGCTTTGTTGTTTTTAAAATGTTAGCTTTTATTTTTTATTTCAACACCTAACAATAACATCTCTTTAAACTTTGTTTTCAATTAATTTCTAGGGTTTTGTTTACATAAGCTTAGATGTTATCACCACACATAACTATAACATCACATTAGCCTTTCTTTTTTTAGTGAATTTGTGTTTTTTTAAAACGTATTCAAAGTTGAGTAAATACCCAACCCACTTGGGTAACCTGCAGCCAAAGTCCATGGTATGCAGTGATGTACCATTGGTGTATATGCACCATGGCCCTATGCGGTTGGGGGTCTGTCCACCACCCAACTTAGCCATGTGAGTTGCCAAATCTACTGCAGTGCGCGGCCTTTGGCTGTGCGCATCAGGGAAATGTCCACCAGGTCTTGCTACCAGCTCCCTCCTAAGAGGGCAGCTAATACCTCTGTCCAGGCCCTGCATCCACAGGTGCCCAACTCGCATTCTGTTATTTTTCAAAATATTTTCAGGTACCGCAGTACTCTAAGGTACCTGCTGCACAAGCTTCCACCCTGGTATCAGAAGTTTCCAGGATACCCGGTACCATTGGGTGGAAGCTTGTACGGTGGATTCTGCAGTGCGGCTTTACATTAAATCACAAGAAGCACCCTTTGTGAGTAAAGGTCTAACTTTCTAGCAAATATAGTGTAACTCCATTCAACCTTTTTTTCTGTATCTGACAGTAAAGTTTCGTTTAGAAATAACCATGGGGAATTAATATTTTGGGACTCTCCCCTGTTGTTGGCCTCCGGTTAATGGCGTGCAGCTTCCATGAAGGAGCCAATATGGTTTAAAAATTTTGGGGGGAGGGTTGGGGGGGATTTCGCTTGTCAGACTGTGCAACAGTTGTTAGCAAAACAAAAATCGCTCAATTAAATATATGTATATATGAATATACTTATTGTTTTGTGGTGAAAAAAAGGGTCTTATTACACATTTTTCCCCAATGCATATTCAATAGGGAAAATTATGCAACAATAGTGAAAAAAAGCTGAACAGAATTACACCACATTTGGCAGAAACCTAAACCTTAACTTTGAAATTGTGCTTTTTAGGTTTCTCCTAAGTGAAAGCTGCGCACAGCGCAGCTTTTCGCACAGGCGAAAACCTAATGACAATACTATGTGGCTTTGGAATCCGCCCTCTGTTCCATTGGCTAGCTCCATAAATGGAGGCTAGCCATTGGAACAGAGATCTGTCCGTCATGGCCGAACCAGATTCGTGGGCGTTCCCGCGATTTCTTCCCTCTCCACCCTTTTCTGATCGTCATGCGGCGGTGGGCGGGGTTTCTTTTTTTTGTAGTCCATGTTTCGTTTGGCCATTCTGCGGCCGACCGCCGCCGGAGGAAGTCCAGGTCCAGGTGAGTGCTTTGATCGTTCCCGCCCCCCCCTCCCGCTGTCCGTGCCTTTCCCGCTTGTCTCGTGTATCCCATCTTATGTCGTCTCCCCTTTGTGTGTCTCGTTGCTGTGTTTGTGCGTGTATCCTGTCTCGTCTATCCCGTCTCACGTGCCCCAGGCCAAAGTGCAGCACAAAAGAGAAACTGCCGCGCGCCCTAGAAGGATGCACCCCCCCGCCCGCCCCCCCTCCCGCTGTCCGTGAGCCCGCCCGCCCCCTCCCGCTGTCCGTGAGCCCGCCCGCCCCCCTCCCGCTGTCCGTGAGTCCGCCCCCCTCCCGCTGTCCGTGTGCCCGGATAAGACCCTTCGTGCGTTGGGAATTTCACAGTAAAACATTTTTTAAACTGCAACACACCTATTATATTATTTTTTTAATTCTAGCCATGCTGCACTGTAGCCGCGCTGGCTAAAAAAACCTTGACATGGTAAATAGCTCTGGTAAGCTAGACCTATTGGCTTTGCCAGTGCTTGTTTTGTTACCTTCTGACTAGGTTTAATCTATCTCCCTTTCAAACACTGTAATAAACTCTCTGAGACATGTGAGACTTGTGTGTAATCTTCTGTTATTCCGCGCCATTAAAGGACGGGTGTGGGGAGTAGTCGACCTGCATTTTACAAATAAATGCTGTTGTCGGAAGAGTTCACTTCGCACCTCTTGGGGTACGGGCGAGGGGGCATCCCTAGTTCGGGTCCACAAAGGCTTGCGGCAGCCCCAAGGGGGCAACATTCGCACAGGAAGTTAGTACGGTCACCTGGACTCCTGGTGGTACCGTCCTGTGCACTGCCTGCCTCCTCGCTGTTTTCCGTGGAGGAGAGTGGATTGGGTATCATAATATTGCATCAGAGACTGAGAGCAGCAGCATGGGTGCAGTGGCACCCGTCCAGGGCTATGAGGGGTCCGCCGCACCCTATGTAAGGCTGTCCTTTTCTACCTACCCGCGGGTGTGATGGCCCAATTCTTATGAGGGTTCATGGTACCCTTGGAAGCGTCTCTTTAAGCAGTCTCGCTAACCCACTGAGCTATCTTTGCAAGGTGTGATACCATGCGGGACACAGTCTGTCAGGACTCCATTGTCCTTAGAATGATGCCCTGCCCATAAACCCTCGACTGGATGGTTATACTGTGGGAGAGCCGTAAAATGGAAGTGCCATGAAATGGATTTAATTTAACTCCGAGCACGGATCTGCCGGGCGCCGTCCCCTCGAAGACCTGCTCCATGGAGCGGTGGGGGGCAGTGATTTACCTCCCCGTCCTAGCACCAACAAATCACTCTGAATTTTTAAAAGTGAGGATGCCCGGAGTTTTACTGTTAGTCACTACCTCGGGCCGATCCTATATATATATATATCTCCCGCGCGCCGGAGGAGTCTCTGCCAGACTGTCACATGAAGTAAACATTGAAACACATTAAACAGCGTATATGTAATGCCCGTGTATGTACAAGGGAAGCCTGACGTCTTAGACGGCGCTTTCTCAGTAATTTATTTATATATGCGTTTTTATATTTTTATATATGTTATATAGTAATGACCCAAGGACTTGTAAAAACAGGTGTTATTACCAAAATCAGTGTGAGGTCACATGGAGTGCTAATGCTGCTCCTTGCCTTCTGTGTCGCTTGCTATTCTTCCCTTCATCCTGAACCCCAGCCTGGGCTCCTTTCTTCCATCCCTGACAACTTTCATTCCCACTCTGCAGATCCCACCCATTCCTTAACACCCACTCAGCCTTTTTACCTCATAACCTGTTGCCAGACCTCTTCATGTGCCACACACCTTTTCAATCTCTACTACTCATATTCCTGTACCTCCTTTATATTACCCAGTTACTTTTTATCTTCTTTGCAGCCTTGGCTGGCTCTGTGTGTGTGTGTGCGACTGGCTCTGTGTGTGTGTGTGCGGCTGGCTCTGTGTGTGTGTGTGCGGCTGGCTCTGTGTGTGTGTGTGTGCGGCTGGCTTTGTGTGTGTGTGTGCGGCCGGCTCTGTGTGTGTGTGTGTGCGGCTGGCTCTGTGTGTGTGTGTGTGCGGCTGGCTGTGTGTGTGTGTGTGTGTGTGTGTGTGTGTGTGCGGCTGGCTCTGTGTGTGTGTGTGTGTGCGGCTGGCTCTGTGTGTGTGTGTGTGTGCGGCTGGCTCTGTGTGTGTGTGTGCGGCAGGCTCTGTGTGTGCGCGGCTGGCTCTGTGTGTGCGTGGCTGTCTCTGTTTGTGCGTGGCTGGCTCTGTGTGCGCGTGGCTGGCTCTGTGTGCGCGTGGCTGGCTGTGTGTGTGTGTGTGCGGCTGGCTCTGTGTGTGCGGCTGGCTCTGTGTGTGTGTGTGTGTGCCTTTGTGTGTGTGTGTGTGTGTGGCTCTATGTGTGTGTGGGTGCAAATGCAATAGGTCTCACATTTGCGAGAGATTAAGCTAATGGCAATGTAAATGACAATGCCATTTATTTATCTGTTTCCAAAACCAACACATAAATACAAATTTTGTCATTTACAATGCCAATAGCTCTAACTTTTCCAAAGGCGAAACCATTGCATTGTAAATGCTTGTTTGTAATGTGGTGTAAATCTGTTAAACCATTTTAGAGGTATTAAAGTGTCAGGATTGGCCTGAACTGGCTGTTTTTAAGGTGCTCGCTCAGGGACAGGGATCCTGTTCCTTTTCTTCACCCAGCTGTGCAACACAGCTGGGTTGGAGAAATATAAGTGTGCATGTTGGTTTGGCTGGCATAAGCAACCAGCCAAACTGGCATGCGCACTCCCAATTGCCCACCACTCCTCCACATTGCTGATGTCCATAGGCTTAGAGGATGGCTCGGCCTTGCCTCACCCCACCCGAGACTTGCATTGGATCACTCGGTGAAAAATAAAATAATAATACATTCGTTTTATTATTTTATTTTTCATCTGCTGTCATTGAGCAGGGAGGCGGTGCTTCTCCGCCATTATGGAGGAGCTGCAGCTTGGTAAATAAATAATAAACTATGTGAGGGATGTCACACACATAAATCAAACTGACTGGTCAGGGAGCAGTGTGCAGCTGTAAAGATCTAGCTAATTAAAAAAAATCAAATAAAAATAGCAGATAGTTTGGAGGGGGAAGAGGATTGGTGGAAGAGTACAGAGCAGCACTGGGGAGGGATGGAGGAAAGTGAGAGAGTAAGCTAGGGTCAGGGAGGGTCAGGAGAACAGTTATAAGCAAGGATAGAGCAGTGGCGTAACAATAGCACTGCGGTGCAGGAGGGCCCCGCTCCAGCACTGTGCACAGGCGGCGGACCCTGGCCTCAGAACTCCTGACTGGGTCCTAAGCATGTAGGGTCCACTCCCTGTACTTCGCAGGGGGGCCCCCTCAAGTTTTGTTACGTCACTGAGATCGAGGGAGAAGCAGGAGAAAACATAGCCACTCAAGCACTGGAATCCCATAACACATAGGAGTTAGAAGGACACAGAAACATTGGGTAGAATGAGGTGAGAAAGCCCATCATCTGTGGGTTGATTTAATCTGTGCTTGACAATGTCTCAAGCCAATGGCTACAAGAGGAAGTACACTAAAAGCCAATATTTTGAAGCGGACTGACAAAAGTCCACTCTAAGATTATGTTAAAGTATTAAATACAATAGGTGCTTTAACGACAGACAGTAATGCTGTTTGTAAGCGAGAACTAGAGATCTTTCCTTTACATAGTGCATCACTTTCTTACCTCCTACCCCTCTTCGTATGAATATATATTGTTCTTAACGCCAAGCTGCAAAGAGTAAAGTGTGGCGCATCGTGGTGCTGCATGCAATTTAGCAGCACAGCATTGCATCATTAAAAAAAATGCAGGGATGTGCCATATTTACAAGAATATGGCACACCCCTGTGTTTTCCCTTGGGATGGTCGCTAAAATAAGCTGCCTCGTGCCAACACAGACACCCTTGCATCATAGAGCAAGAGTACCTGCGTTGCAGGAATTATTCCCTGCAATGCAGGCACCATTGCACCATGCATATAAGCAATCTTTAAAGGCAATTTGCTCTTCCTATGTGTGTTGCAGAATTTCTGCTTGTTGCGCCAATCTAACACTTTCAATTCAGTGGCACTTGTTTTTGGCATTCGTTTTTGGTGCTGCCTCAGATTTACAGATCCTTTTAAATCTGGGTCAGCAGCAAAAAGCAACTGCTATTGTGGTGGAACGCCCACAGCATCACCCATTGCACTCCTCTTTCACACAAATACCTGCATGAAAGGGGACGATATTTACAAAGCAGTGTAAAGCCTCACAAAGTAGCTTAATGCTGCTTTGTAATTATGGAGCAGGGCATTGCGCCACCGGAACTTCGAAAACAGTGACTTTCTGGTGGAGCAATGCCCCTGTAAATATGCCCCAGTGCTGCTCTGTTGCTGCACAAGCAGCTGCTGCAATTTTTCCAACACGATCTTGAGTCTGCCATGAAGGAAATCACCCAGTCAAGCCATGTATTTACTATAAGGTTTCCGAAAAAACAATTAAGAAAAATATAAAATGCACCCACCTCTATACACGAACACACACATAAACTTGTAAACTTGTAAACTTGGGGATTTGTAGAGCGCAGTTGATGCCCGTGGGCGTCCAAGCGCTAGGGAAATCGTGAACCTACAGAGCACAGGGAGGGGAGAGAAGATAGCGGATTAGCAGGCAGATGTGAAAAGATGGGTCTTCAATTGTTTGCGGAACATAGTAAGATTCTGGGTGGCTCTAAGATGGAGAGGTAGAGCGTTCCAGGCCTTAGCTGCGTTGTACGTGAACGTCCTTCTGCCGGTTCTGGATCTCTTTATTCTTGGGACTACGGCCAGGAGGGTCTGGCTGGAGCGGAGACTCCGATTTGGGATGTAATGAGTGATCAAGTTACGGGTAATGATAGGACCCATGTCCCAGAAGGCTTGATGGGCTATACATAGCGCCTTGAACAGAACCCTCTGCCGGACCGGTAACCAGTGGAGGCTTATTAACCCGGTCCTAACTGAGTGTCTGTGCGGGATTTTAAGTAGAAGGCGAGCTGCGCTGTTTTGAGCAATTTGCAGCCTTCGAAGGGTATATTCAGGTGCACCCAGGTAAAGTGCGTTATTAAAATCGAGCCGGGAGTGGATGAGTCCTTGAATGGCCGCCTGTTTGGCTTCCAGGGGAGGATAGGGAAGATTTTGTTTAGCACTCTCAGTTTAGCAAAACATGTAGCTGAGAGTTTAGTGGCTTGGGTGTTGAAGGAGAGTGAGCTATCCAGCCATACCCCAAGACTTTGGATGGAATTTTTTGGGGTTGGCGGCGGTCCTAGGCTTGGGGGGCCATAGGGAAGGGGGAAGTGCCGGTTCTGAGGGTGCTAGGAGCATTAGCTCAGTTTTTTCTCCATTCAATTTCAGGGATGATGACGTCATCCAGCTCCTCACTTCCTCCAGGCATTCTCTGAGCCCGCCTGGCGCAGTTTGAGATGGCTCCTGCGCCAGTGAGACCACCAGCTGTGTGTCGTCCGCATATGAGATGATTTTAACTCCAAAAGGGCGGACGACACTGGCCAGTGGCCTCATGTATAAGTTGAACAAAGCAGGGCTCAGAGAAGAGCCCTGAGGAACTCCACAATTTAGAGGTCTACTGGAGGAGACTGAGTCGCCGTCAAAAACCCTGAAAGACCTGTTCCTCAGAAAGGATTCAAACCATGCCCAGGCTCCGTCCTTAATCCCCACACTAGACATGCGGCTTAGTAAGGTGTCATGACATACTGTGTCGAAAGCCGCGCTTAGATCAAGGAGGATCACTGCCACTGATCCTCCCTGATCCAAGATTTTTCTCGATTCCTCTACGACCATGAGGAGGGCGGTCTCTGTCCCGTGCTTTGGTCTGAAACCCGTCTGAGTGGGATCAAGTATTTGGTAGTCCTCTAGATAGGACACCAGCTGTTGGTTCACATATTTCTCTAGAACCTTGCTCAGCCAAGGGAGCAGAGAAATAGGGCGATAATTCACCAGATCAGACGGGTCCAGATTGGGTTTCTTGATCAGAGACCTGACCATGGCCTGCTTCCATGCCGATGGGACAGTGCCAGAGGAGATGGAAGAGTTTAATACCTCTCTGATGACGGGCAAGATAATATGAGATGCTGCCATTAGGATGTCAGGAGGGGCAGGATCAGATGGGGAACCTGATTTAATACTGAGGGCCAGTGATTCTAAAGTGGAGAGGTCTAGTGGGGAAAAGTGAGTTAAACTGTAGGGGGTGGGGGAATGCGGCAGACTGGAGGGGTTATTAGGTTGAGTGGACAAGTCGATGTTTAGAGGGGAAAAAGCTGAATAGATTTCGTTTATTTTCTGGTAGAAAAATTCGGCGATGTCATCACACTGGGAAACAGATTTCTCGACATGCACCGTTGGGGATGGATTCGTTAGCTTTTTAATGATCTGAAAGATCTCTTTAGGTTTGGATCTAGCATTCAGGATCTTTTCTGCAAAGTACGTCGACTGAGCTGCTTTTATTTGGGATTTGTACTCGTTGATAGTTTCACGATACCGGGTTTTGCTATCCGCTAATTTGTCTAAGCGCCAGCGTCTTTCGGCCCTTCTACAGAGACGCTTTTGTTCTCTGAGGGACTGGGTGTACCATGGGGCGGTTTTTTGAGGCCGCTTCAGTACAGTCTTGCTCATTGGGAGAATAGAGTCAAGACTTTGGGAGATCCAGTTGGTATATGCCTGGTTTGCTAGGGCGGGATCATCCTGAATTTCTGGTTGTGCGCTAGCCAGTTTTGTGCACCATTTATCAACCTCAAGGCGCGTCCAGGCCCGCCTGAGTTTGGTGGTGGGAGCCGGAGGAGAGACTTTAAGTGTGGTCCATTTAAAGGGGATTAAAAAATGGTCCGTCCATGGAAGAGTGATGCCTGGGTCCACTGTGATCTCAGAACAGTTTGAGAAAATTGGGTCTAATAAATGACCTTTTTCGTGAGTGGGGGAAGGGACGCGTTGAGTGAGTTGTAGAGCTGCTAGGTCGTCTGATAGGATAGCAGCTGAACAGTCTGAGGGGGAGTCGAAGTGTAGATTCAAGTCACCCAGCACAGTATAGCTCGAGGAGGTACTGACTCTACTGGCCACATTCGATGGCAAGGATAGAAGAAACTGCTTCGGGAGGCCGGGTGGACGGTAAATGAGAGTGCCTGAGAAGCAGATGTTGGGCGAGAGATTGATGTTAAAGCTCATGCTCTCGCAGTCCGAGATGGTCTCCGGAGAAGAACGACAAAGGTATTGCTCCTTGTGAATGATAGCAAGGCCACCTCCTCTCCCTTTTGGCCGGTCTTGCCGTGTTATTAGATAGCCGGTGGGGAGGGACTCTACTATCGCTGGGTTGGACTCACTGGTAAGCCAAGTTTCCGTAAGGAAGATTAAGTCCGGAGTGTGCTCTTCTATCAATATGGCCATTTCTGTGCTGTGCTTAGGCAGCGAGCGGCAATTTAGCAGGAGCATTTTGAATTCCTGTGCGGCTGTTGTGTTCGGGTTAGGTTTGAGAGGCGCGGAGCAGATAGGGCAAATTAAAGGAAGGTCCATGGCATGAATGGAGTGCCAAGGGCATGAGTTAACCGGAGGCCTTAATTTATATAGGCAGGTTGGCGAGTAGCGTATACGAGCTGGCGACTGTGGGGTAAGGGGAGTGGCCCGAGGCCCGGTCTCGGCGCGGACGAGCACAGACGAGCTTGCCTTATGCGCGCCTTTGGCGCGCATTCGTCGCGCCCGCTGCGCTCGTCTGCTGCGCTTCCTGTGCATGCACATTCTTATGGGCTGAGAATACTAAGGGGCGTGGCCTCGGAGTGGGCGTGTCCTGCTCCGGGCGGGGAAAATGGGCTTTCCACAAAGATGAACTGTAGCCTTCCCAGCGCTCGTTTTCGGCAGGGACAGGTGCCTGCACACAGTAATCGTGAGCAGGAAACAGGGGGAACGTGCAGCTAAAAATTACAAATTTTCAGGTATTTAAAAACAAAAGCGTGAACATAAATACAGTCTCCCGGCTGTGCCTCAGGAGGATTACAATTACCGGCGCACTAGCGACTCAGCGCGCTATATATGCGTTCTGCTAGGGGGCGTGGCCTCGGAGTGGGCGTGTCCTGCTCCGGGCGGGAAAAATGGGCTTTCCACAAAGATGAACTGTAGCCTTCCCAGCGCTCGTTTTCGGCAGGGACAGGTGCCTGCACACAGTAATCGTGAGCAGGAAACAGGGGGAACGTGCAGCTAAAAATTACAAATTTTCAGGTATTTAAAAACAAAAGCGTGAACATAAATACAGTCTCCCGGCTGTGCCTCAGGAGGATTACAATTACCGGCGCACTAGCGACTCAGCGCGCTATATATGCGTTCTGCTAGGGGGCGTGGCCTCGGAGTGGGCGTGTCCTGCTCCGGGCGGGAAAAATGGGCTTTCCACAAAGATGAACTGTAGCCTTCCCAGTGCTCGTTTTCGGCAGGGACAGGTGCCTGCACACAGTAATCGTGAGCAGGAAACAGGGGGAACGTGCAGCTAAAAATTACAAATTTTCAGGTATTTAAAAACAAAAGCGTGAACACAAATACAGTCTCCCGGCTGTGCCTCAGGAGGATTACAATTACCGGCGCACTAGCGACTCAGCGCGCTATATATGCGTTCTGCTAGGGGGCGTGGCCTCGGAGTGGGCGTGTCCTGCTCCGGGCAGGGAAAATGGGCTTTCCACAAGATGAACTGTAGCCTTCCCAGCGCTCGTTTTCGGCAGGGACAGGTGCCTGCACACAGTAATCGTGAGCAGGAAACAGGGGGAACGTGCAGCTAAAAATTACAAATTTTCAGGTATTTAAAAACAAAAGCGTGAACATAAATACAGTCTCCCGGCTGTGCCTCAGGAGGATTACAATTACCGGCGCACTAGCGACTCAGCGCGCTATATATGCGTTCTGCTAGGGGGCGTGGCCTCGGAGTGGGCGTGTCCTGCTCCGAGCGGGGAAAATGGTCTTTCCACAAAGATGAACTGTAGCCTTCCCAGCGCTCGTTTTCGGCAGGGACAGGTGCCTGCACACAGTAATCGTGAGCAGGAAACAGGGGGAACGTGCAGCTAAAAATTACAAATTTTCAGGTATTTAAAAACAAAAGCGTGAACACAAATACAGTCTCCCGGCTGTGCCTCAGGAGGATTACAATTACCGGCGCACTAGCGACTCAGCGCGCTATATATGCGTTCTGCTAGGGGGCGTGGCCTCGGAGTGGGCGTGTCCTGCTCCGGGCGGGGAAAATGGGCTTTCCACAAGATGAACTGTAGCCTTCCCAGCGCTCGTTTTCGGCAGGGACAGGTGCCTGCACACAGTAATCGTGAGCAGGAAACAGGGGGAACGTGCAGCTAAAAATTACAATTCTTTTACTTTTATTTCAAACAATTACATGGGTTTGATAATATGCAAGGCGTAACGTCTATGAGCCTATGAAGTGCTTAATCTTTTGAGGTGATTGCTATTATTTCAGTAGCCTCTTGCACGGTTTTGTAATTAGGGCCTCTTTTATGGATGCCTCATGGTATAATTAAGCAATGCGCCCTTTCCTTTGAGCAGGGAGATGAAGGCCTTTTTGTATTTTCATTGCCTTCTTCTGTTTAATATAGGTCTTAGTCACTTCCTCCCTTCATGTGTGTACTTGGGACAGACAAAAGAGGAGGCAGCCACAATTACTCGCTTTTTGCTCTCCGTCGGTGGAGGCTGTTAACTGGTTCATCCGTGCTCACGGGGAGAGAAGGTGGCGTAATGACCAGAGCGACGACTTCGGAACTTGGGAACTAGGGGTATTTATGAGAGCTTTTGAGTCATGCTTGCCCCAGGCAACGTGGTACATGCGTGGCGCAAACCTGTAAGTCAGAGGCACAACTAGAGCCAAATATCGGGGGGGGGGCCTAAGAAACAATTTTGGGGAGGCTGAACCTTTAATCAGTAGGCAGAGTGGAGCTGCAGGGCCTCCAACAAGGGGTGAAACAACAGCAAGGCCTAATTAGCATTCAAACGGTCTTTTAAAGACCTGTGAAACGTTCGGGTGTGGCTGTGTGTGTGCCCGGGATCTGTCTCATCTCGGACTGCCACACACGACGGGGGGGGGGGGCTGCAGCCCGGTGAATCCAATGGGTGTTGCGCGCCTGCTGTAAGTCATATTTTGAAGCCACGGAGAGTCACCTTGAATGGCTTAAAAAATATGGAGTAGTGCAACGCCGTGTAAATTGCTGCGTTACATTACTCTGTGCAAGGGAGGCGCTCCTTGGGCCTTGCAGTGGATGTTCCCCACGCAAATCCCATGGTTTTTGACGCATTCTCAGATTTACCAAACCTAGTAAACCTGGGAATGAACCAAAAAGATACACCTCCAAAGGGAAGGCGTAAAGAGGAGAAATGTTTACTTCTCCTCGTTTTTCCTCTTTCTATATGGGCTGCATTCTGCAGCACACATAGAAAAAGGAAACAGCCTCTGAAGATTGTTTTTGCGAAGAAAGGTGTCCCTTCCTGCACACAAACAATCTTGTCTACAATGCAGCCACCCTTACACCATGGTGCAAGGGTGCCTGCATTGACACTAAGCTGCCAAAACTGCATCAGCACAAGGGGAAAGGACATAAATGTGTTGTATTGGACAAACACGGCGCATTTCTGCCCTTTCCTTATGACGCAGGTGGTTTGCTAGGCTTCCCTGTGCCATAATGGTCCTAAATATGGCTTTTAACCCTATCAGTGCTGCCGTCGGCCGCTGAACGTTCGGAGCACTACCTGGCCGACGCAGCCCCGCCCACTCTCTAGAACGCCCGCTTTGCACCGAAATAACGGCCGTAGTAAACGGGTTAATCTCCATGTATCTAATAAAAAAAGTATCTTTTTTTGTCTGTTATATCTGGTGCTCTTGTGTAGCGCTCCAATACCTTGGTGCCAAGTTTGCGCCATATAAAGCTGGAAAAAAGACTTCCCCACAGTTTAGATAAGCTAACTATATGACTGCTAAATCCCTTTCGATTGTAGTTAATTAACGTGTTTTATTTCAAAGGGGTCCAAACCAGTCTATTGTTATAAAGTATGATGAATTTCATTTTTTTCAATTTTCTTGAACGTTTTAGTCAGTTTTTTAGGTTTCGCCTGTCGAAAGCAGCGCAGCAGCGTTTCGTGCAGGCGAAATGTTATGTTAGAACAGTGTGGCCTTAGTTCCGCCTCTCTCTTCCATTGGCTAGCTCCATAAATGGAGGCTAGCCATTGGAAGAGAGATCTCTCCGTCATTTCCTGAGGCGATTGGTGGGCGTTCCGCCGATTTTTTCCCTTTTCCACCTCTTTTAGCACGTCATGCGGCGGTGGGCGGATGTTAATTTGTTTTTTTTTTTGGTGCTTGCGGTTTTCGTCATTGTTGCCTCGTTCTCCTTGCTGGAAGAAGGCATCGGTGAAATCAGCGCCCGCCATGTAGTGCTCTTCTGAGTCACAGCCGGAGCCACCCCCTCGGTCGAGTTCCTGACGGCGTCGGAGCTGCACACAGCACGGTGAGGAGTTCAAGCCTTCCCCGGGAGAGACAGAGCAGGGGGCGAGCTGCAGGGGAGAACTTTCTACACTTTGTTTAGCCTCCATCGTCTCCCTTGTTTTGTGTGTTTATGTGCTTTCATGGCCGCGCAGCTTTACTGCCGCGCGGCCAATGTTTGTTCTATTTGTACCCAATTCGCCCCAGCTGAGCCGCAAACAAGGCTACCTACTTTGTGAGCTGAATTGCTACTTTCTCCGCTGGAGTGGATTTAGGTCGGGCCCTGACCCCACTGCACCCTTGGCTCTGGTGGGCGCAGAAGGGATGTTGTCCCACGATCTGGATAATAGCAACACCCCATCACCCTCCCCGGCATCTTTGTCGATTCGGGGTTTGCGAAGGGGACCGCATGTACATGTTTTTCTAACAGCCCGTGTCCCTCGGTGCTCCGAACGCGTCTGCTATTCCAAATTCGTTCCCCGGTTTGCTGGCCACGTCATAGTTTGATTAAATGCGGGTGCTGAGAAGCCACGCACTAAGGATGCAGCACACCTTGGTGACACCCGCCAGCTGTGCATTTTGCTGCGTTGAGCTTGTGGATACATCACGGTGTGCACTTTTGGCAACTGTTGCTTGTTTTTTCATGGCACCCCGTTTCTAAGCGCTCTAAGTAACGGGCGTTACAGCGGCCATGGACCAAAATGTAATGGAGGAAAAATGGTCCTGGTCCCGGGTTTGGTCGTAGACAGCTATAGTTGAGGAGCTCCTGTGAGCTCCAGTGCCACTGCACACTATGCACAAGTGTTGGTTATACACCTTGTTAATGGCCCTCATTTGTATTATACTTTGTCTTAGGTGACCAGAGATGGACTACTGCACAATACGCAGCACACTGTGCAACAAACAGGCTTGGAGCTGCAGGCACACGTGGCCTCTTTATCGCCGCCTTTCAGGGTATGCAGGTGTGTGCGGCGGTAAGGGCGCAGCTTCCATCGGTGCAGCAGGTGCAGTGGCGCCGGGCCCCAGAGGCCCAATTAACCCAGATTATTGTATGGTCCATGGCACCCTGGCTATGCTGCTGTGCCGAGCTCCGCATAAGTTGCCTGCTCGATGCCCAGCAAGGCCCTTCGTTACACAACATTAGCGCGGCGCGGATTAAGAGCTTCTCAATGGCTCACTTATTCACGCAATTACCGGCCGCCGGCGCGGGGGGCCTAGGCCAGACTGCGGCCATCCACATCCCCGGGCCACCTTCTACAGGCGCGCGCCGTCCTCAGGCCACCTTCTACAGGCGCGCGCCGTCCTCAGGCTACCTTCTACAGGCGCGCGCTGTAGGGGAAAGTGAGTCCTTGGCGTATATGGGAGGGAGGCTTGATATGCTGTAAAGCTGGCTGCATGGCATAGAGCATGGCAGTGCGCCTGGCAAACACGGGGCTTGGGACTGCAAAGGCGGCTGTGTTGAACGCGCACTGCTTTCCAGTTGCATGTGTCTGTTTATTTCGACGAGGTGTGCACGTGGCCCGTGGGCTCCTCCGCCACCCACCACCGCTTCACCTGGATCAGTCCTTTCTGGTCAGCGGATGAAGAGGGAGTGAGCACGTCACTTTCCGGAGGTCCCGAGGAGGATTAAAGTAACGAAGCGATCCTGTAACCCCATTTACAACACAATCATGAAAGTACCTCCTTGGTGGATATTATACTGCTTTGCCAGCGCCACGAGGCACTACATCTCGGGAGTCTCACTCCGGGTGTCCACTCTGCAGAAATGAAGGTCTTTAGACCCCCTGGGATGTTGCTAATGATTGTGGCTCTCCTGGGTCCCTGTTGGACAAGTACAACTGAAGTGCACCCGGATCACCAGTGCACGGCAGGACTGTGGTACGCCTCATCACACCTGGACTTGCACCCCAGCTTTTACACGGATCATCCATTTACTGCCATGGCGTTTTATCCTTGTTCCAAAAGAACAGACCTCCTTCTTAAACCAGTGCAGAGCGGCCATGTTGAAGCCAGAAGACTCTGTCCTCAGACTGCAGCCAGCTCGGTGTACTGCACAGTGCAACAAGGCAGCAAATGCTATCCTGTTTGTTGTTCCACTCCACAAGAGCAACCAGGGGTATCTTCAGGAAAGCTGGGCTCTGAAGACTGTACTTGGAATTTCATTCACATGAACTTTGACCCGGATGGGATTTAATCTTCCTTGTTTAATAATGAAAATTAAGATTGAAATTTGCAAACAAGATCACTTGGGCATAGCTCTGGTCTCTTTGAGCCTCTCATTAATCTGGTTTCTTTTTTATGCCCAAATTGTGGGATTACGCGGTTATGAACTCAGGGGCATCATATTCTACGAAGTGGCAGGTTATGGAAGCAAACTAGAGTTTTGTTTGTTGAAATGTTATCCCACCTTTGAGCCAGCGCAGTGCTCAGTCGTCCAGTTGTTATTTTCTAAGAGATTAAGCTAATGGCAATGTAAATGACAATGCCATTTATTTATCTGTTTTCAAAACCAACACATAAATACAAATTTTGTCATTTACAATGCCAATAGCTCAAACTTTTCTTAAGGCGAAACCATTGCATTGTAAATGCTTGTTTTTAATAGTTGTTTGTGGAGCCAATCGTTAATCTGTCTTCAATATTGTTTTTCATGTTGTACATAACTATGGCTATTAAGGTTTGTAAGGTACAATATTCATGCATATTCGTTTACCCTTATAGTTTGTACTACAGCTTCTCTTGATTCTCTGCGGGTCTTCCTGGCTCTCTCGGGTATGATGCATGGTTGTTTCTGTCTTCCATCTGGTCCTAATACCAGGGCACATTAGCACAATGTGATGCATGTCCCTGCAAAAAATACGTTCATCGGTATCACAGATTATCTGGGCTGGAAGAGCTTGCACGTAATTCCTAGCCCTTGAACATCACTGTATTTTAAACACCCAATTCTATTTTGAGATGATACAGTGCTCTAAAGGGTACTTTTTGGGAAATTGCCATAAAACACTTAAAGGTCATTAAAGGAGATTTGTTTGTGTGCCCCCCATAACAGAGGAGCCCAATCCACAAAATAATATCTACCCCCTGCAATACAAGCACAAATAGAAATAGGTTTGACATGATGAATATGATTCAGAATATACAGCGTACACAATGAACATGTATAGATTTCTAAGTGTAAACATATGTCAAGACGCTATCTTATAATAATGTAAATCAGAGAGTGTGAACTTGAGTGTGAAACTAAAATGTAATGCTACTACACGTAACATTTCATTCATAACTTGTGAAACTCAAAACTAATGTAGGCAGAAAAATATGCAGCATACACATACGCTGTGACCATTCCGAATGCTGGTGACAATAACTAGCTAAAGCACCTAGATACAAGCTACAGTCAGAGCCCTTCCCTCTAACCCTTGTAGTACATGTTGCTTTGGATTCAGACCGCCTCAGAATCACTAAAAATGCAGAAAAGGCCCACTCATGTCAAAGAGGAACTTCACTACAACGGTGAACTACATTGTCTGTCTCTGCACAGCATCCGTGGACCTGAGAAGCATGCCATCTTAGAATGCCACCAGTGGCTGAAGAATGAGAGTGAAGTGTAAGAGATAGGTAAAAATTGACAAGATGAGATCAAACATGGGTAGGATACGTTTTCCAGGATAGAGACGACCGCTGTTGATTGACATGAATCATGCCCTCTACTCAAACCCATAGAGCAGCATATCCTTTACACCCTGTACCCCCACCAGTTTGCATACCCTGCTGGCTCAGGAGATTGCAACTGTCAGGCCAGGTAATGACTCATTACCTTCTCGTAAGTCTTCCTCACCACATGACTAACAAAGTGAGCTTCAGCTCCACACCAGAACCCTCCAAAGCAAAAAAGTCAGCCTCCCATGCCTCCCATCCCTTCCCAATATGGCCGACTCCTTACATCCTTGACCTTTATAAGAGGCGGGCCGGCCCAACTCTTCAGCTTGTTTTTTTTGGTTCTGCGCATGATTACTCTCCTGATGCGCGTTCAGGTAAGTGGTTCCTGCAATAGCAGGTACATGGGTCCCTGGTTGGTGGTCCTGCTCTAGCGGACCTGTGGGATCTAGGACCCTCCCCCGGTATCCTACAGGGCCGGTTAGGCTCTGCCTTAGCGAGCCAAGGGTTTACAGGGGGGACGGCCGGGGTTGTTTGGGGCCATGCCTTGCTGCTCTTTCTGACCCCCTTCTGTGTTGACAATCGTTTGGTACTTTGTCTGTGCCCTGCCCTCCCGTCGCAGAGATAGGTGCGGGGGGCTTTTTTTCCCAGAGTCTCCTGTGCTTTCAGTGGGGGGGCGCCCCTTCGAGAGACGGGCTGTTGACAGGGTAAAGCATGGGGGCCCGGCGGGACGTTCTACGAGCCCTGGCCGCGCCCCCATTGATGTGTTCATCCACCATATTCACGGGTTCGGATCCCAGCTGCGGTCTCATCTTGTCAGATTAGCACGGCGCGCCATAGCTCAAGCTGAGGCTGAACCTGAGCGCTCGGGTAGTCAGAGCCCTGCGCCAGAGAATTCTGGGACTAGGATGCATGAAGACTCCTGCGTGTCATATGGAGTATTGTACATCTTACACAGATTAATAGACACTGACATCCGAATGCCTCACACGTGTGCAAGTTACCAGACAGAATTAGCCTTATGCTTATACGCGTGTCCCGCAGGGGCCTTGCTGCGGCCTACGCGCTCAGTCCTGAGGGGCTGGCGGGCGACAGCGGGGCTTCTCTCTTCCATTTTTCCTGGCTCCTCAGAGCTCAAGGGTCATACCTGCTTGGGCCTGGGCGGGTGCAGTCCCCGGCGCAGCTTGTTTCTCCCGTGGCACTCATGTCTGGCGGCCTGGCCTCTCCTGCGGGAATTCCACACGCTAGCCTATCCAGGTCTTCTAGGGGGTGGGGTGCTGCTTGCCTTCGTGTTTTCTGTCTCTGCCTCTGAGGGGCATGGGTGTTTCTCTCCCAGGTGCAGCCTGTCCCGCTGTTCATTGAACGTCTGTCTCCCTCTCACTCATGCGGTTCCAAGGTCTGTCTGCGTTCAGTCTGGTCTGTGATCTGTGAGCGGTGTTTTTCAAACTCTGTCTTGGACCTGAGTGTGGCGTGTTCAGCGTGGTTCTATGTCTTGTGGGGGCGTAAAAGACTGTCTTCGGTCTGTGACATTGTGTACTTATGTGTCGGCGTTCTGGTCAGGTCAATACGGGGTTACCTATATATTGGCATGTTTGTGGTTGAGGTTCCACAGTCTTCTCCGATCAGTTCCGTGCACAAGGGTTCAGATCCTGTCATTGCCCTCTTTGTATCCCATTGGGTATATGTTCATGTTTTGCTTTTCAGTACTTTGAGACGCCTGGGTCTCGGTGCTGGAGCTGGGTCAGCAACCGTGCCCCCACAGTATAACTTCCCGGTGTCGCGGGATGTCTCGGTGGAGCCTGTTCTTGGATCTTGTTTTTCCCTTGGGGCTCTCTTCTGTTGACTGCCCTTCTGCTGAACTGTCCGTCTCTGCGACAGTGCGTGCAGCACCCTGAGCCTGTTCCTCCATCCAGGGTGCATGCCAGTGCGTCCCTGTGGTCCTACCCGTGGGTTCCCGGCACCCTAGGGGTTCCGGGTGGCGGGGTGATTTGGTGTTCCAACGGGCTAGGGTGCGCAGTTCCTCATTTCCGGCTCCTGTCTTCTGCTCCTTATGCTTGTGTGGCCCAGGTGGCTGTTTTTCGGGCTCTTCTTGGGCTTGGCTTTTCATCCCGTTCCTGTTGGCATGGCTCACTGGTTTGTCTTGTGCCTCGGTTGGCACGGGCTATCACAGGACAAGGGTTCGGAGTTCTGCTATGGGCCACGAGGTCGGTGGCTTTTCTGCCTGTGTCCATTCCGCCCTGATCATGTCTGCTCTTGTCTCCCGCTTGTGCTTTCTTGGTGTCAAATGGTGATTTTTGTTAATGCAGTGCTTTTGGAGGCTCTGTTGTGGGCCGTCTTTTGCCTCTGCTCGCGTCCTGGGAGACCTATGTCTCAGTATCATGGATTCTGCCGCCTACCTTGCTGCCCTGCGGTCCCCTGTTTTCAGTTATGGGACTCTTGCCCGGTGGCGGTTGATCATTGAGTGGGCTGCTACCTTTTGATGGCATTTGCTGTGTCAGGTTGGGGATTCGGCTCGCACCTTTACTGCGGTTGGTCATTGGCCAGTGCTTGCAGTGGCAATGTTAGCTGTCTTTTGGATTCTCCTGTGTTCGGCTGGGACCTGTCCCCCTTCCTCTCATGGTCTTGGCCTGTTTTGGTGTGGTGGCATGCTGTTCTGATGATGGGCGCTCCCCCTTGGTTTGTCCTCTGCCCCACTGGTTTCAGGTCCCGTCTGGGTCCCATGGTTGGGGGTTCTGGTGTTGCTTTCAGCTTCTACCTGTGGCTCCTCTGGGCTGCCAGGTTCTGTGGACTTGTGGTTGGTCTTGTGCCTCTGTGGTGCAGGCTCACTCGGGACTAGGGTTCGATTCCAGCCTACGTCTTCCTTTGTTTCCTTGTGGATGCCTTTGGTTGTCCCGGTGGTCTCCTTGTCCCTCGGTTTCCGTTCGACCTTTGGTTGTGACCCGCGGAGTTGGTTCAGTCTGGGTTAGTAGTTGGTGGTGCCCACTTCTTCCCCCTTCTTCTGGGTTGCTGGCGTTCGGTTCCCGTCTCTCCCTGTCGGCAAGTAGGTCCTGCGGTCTTCTTTTTCTGGTGTCCCTTTCCCGGGTGATTGTGGCCTTTACCGGCCTCTGGGGCTGAGGCAGGGGCTTGAGTTCCCGGTTTGTTCATGGTCGGTGACTTTCTGGGACTGCCTGGTCCTGTGGGCTAAATCTCCTGTGGGGCCCATGTCTTGTGTGTTGTGGCTCCGCTAGTTCGGACACTTCCTTATTGGGCCTGTGGTCTTTCTGTTCTGGGTTCCCCTTCGTGGGTGTTGGCAGCCTTTGCCGTCCTTTGGGGCATGCGTAGGTTCCCGGTAGGTGCTGGGTCAGTTGGTCTGCCTTCTGTCGACCGTTCCTTGGCTTTTCTGGGATATGCCCTGGACTTGCGGGGGCTTCTTGTTGCTCTCCTGAGCGGTTTCTCTCCTGCCTCGTACTCCGGGGGGTTTGCGGGGTTCGCCCCTGTTGACTTTTTAGCACAATGGTGCTGTCCTTGCCTGGGTCTCTTTTATTCTGGTTTGTGTCCCCTGTGTTGGCTTTTCGGCCTTCTCGTCTGGGCTCTAGGCTTTGCGCTTTCCTTGGGTCCCTTTTCTTCTAGGGTTCTGGGCTTTTTTTGGCATGGCCAGGGCATTTGTCCTGTTGGTGGTGCTCGCCTGGGTGCTTCTCCAGTGGCATCTGCTACTGCGGTTGGTGGACTTGGGAGCTGTTGCTCAATGGTCCGTGGGTGCTGGGCCTCCTGGTTCTCCTCTCCCAGGTGGGGCCCTGCGCTTCTGGTGTGGATTTTGTATCCTCTTTTTCTTTGTCCCTGGTTTTGGGGTCCTGGGGCCTGCTTGCTCAGGTGGCTTCCTGGGAGTGTTGACATGGCTCTGGCTCGTTTCGCCCAGCTCTTCTGTCCTTCTCGCCTTTGGTGTGTTTCTGCCTGTGGCTTTTCCTCCTTGTGTACTCCTGTTCTTGTCAGTACTTCATTGTTCGGCTGGGCCGGGCCTGGTTGTTGGGTGGCTGTGTGGCCGCCTAGGTGCTCGCTTCGGCGGCTCGCTTCCTTCTTGTGGAACATTACTAGGACGGTTTGCTTGGTCCCTATGCGGGGCGGTCTAGCTCCTCCGTGCTGCGTTCCCCTCCCTGCTGGGCTCTATGTGCTTTCTTCTGCCATGCTGGCCTCTGGTGGAGACTTACTTCCTTTCTGGTGGCTTGGCCTTGGGCCTGGTTCCTTCCGCCCTTCGGGTGCCGTGGGCGGCCTTATGGGCTTTCCGCTGTTGGCCGGTTGGGTTCCCTTCGTGGCCGGGTCTCTTCGGTGTTGTTTCCTGCACCTTCCTAGGTCTATTTTGCCTTGTGCCTGCCTGGGTTCTCTCCTTGGTGTCGCGCTCCCTTCCGGGGGGTCCTTTGTGCGACTGGACTGGGTTCCGTGTCCCACATGTTTATATCCTTGCGGGTGGGGTTGTGGTGACCTTCGATTTTTTGGTTGTTCTGTTGGCGTGCTGGGTTCCTTTTGCACCCCTGTAAGTTCTTGCGGCTCCTGACAGTCTGTTTGATTGCGTCTGATTCCGCTGCCCCGTTCCTCTGGTGGTTTCGGCTCTCTCGCGGTTGGTGGTCCACCGTGCGGTGTTGCTGTGTTTCTGTTGTACTGCGTCTCTTTTCTGCTGTGGCTTTTTGTTGGGTCGCTGTGGTGGGGATGCCCTCAGTTTCTTCGGTTCCTCTGTCTGGGCTTTTGCTCCCCTCTCGCTTTTGGCTGTCCGTTGGGCAGTCTTGTTGTGTTTGGACCGGCTTGCTGCTTTTCTTTCTATTTGGAACTAATGTAAACTATAAACCTCCTTTTTCTATACACTATTACATTGCACTTTAGTAGTATAGGTTCTATCTCTTACTCACTTGGGACATACTCTCACGATGATACTATGTATATGTACTTAATGCTGTTGATACTGTATAAAATGTAAAATTTATGTTTGAAAACTTGCATAAAAGATACAAACTGAAGACCATATTCTCCACGTGTGTATGTAGCGTCCTTCTTATACATCCCATATACCACCCTAAGATTGCCATTGTGCTTAAACCATATTGTAATAATTATATAATTAGCCACAGGAGCCATTGTTGTTTTCTTAAAACTTTATACCCAGGCTCCGTGTGAGTTGGGTTCCCTTGTTTTCTTTTCCACCACAGCTTTCTGTTCTGGGGCCTGTTTGATGTGGCTTTTAGCTACGTGCGGTCTGGTTCCGTGCCTTCTCTGTCCTTCGGCCTTTGGTTAGGGCGTGTTTTTTGGTGGCCCTACGTGTCTCGGGGGTCCTGGTTTTTGGCCCTCCCGGTGTCTCTCTGTCCCGGGCTGGTTCTTTCTGCTCATGATCTCTCTCTTGGGTGGTCCTTCCACTCGTCTGGTCTTTTGGGTTTGCCCTCTTTCATGGACGTCCCGTTCTGGTCCGTTGTTTTTTTTGTGAGTTTCCATGAAGCCGATTGGCTTTGGTATGTGTTCACTTTGTTAGCCATGTGGTGAGGAAGACTTACGACTTAAGACTTACGAGGAGGTAATACCCCGGTTACTTACCGGTAATCTTCATTACTCCGAGTGTAGTCTTCCTCGCCACATGAGTTCCCATCCCTCCCTCCCTGTCTGGCTAGCGGCTTCATGTTTATGCTTGGTAGTTTTAGGCTAGAGGTCAAGGGTGTAATGGGTCGGCCATATTGGAAAGGGATGGGGGGCATGGGAGGCTGACTTTTTTGCTTTGGAGGGATCTGGTGTGGAGCTGAAGCTCACTTTGTTGGTCATGTGGCGAGAAAGACTATACTCGGAGTAATGAAGATTAACCGGGGCATTAGTCCAGGCAGGGCCAGCTGTAGGGTAGTGCGACCAGTTCAGCAGCACTGGCCGTTGACCTATGGAGGGGGTGCTGACCTCAGGGGGCAGCGCTATGTTTAGCAATAACTTATGATTGGATAGATGAGGGGCACCTTTGCCCGGTGGTACTGAGAGACTCCAAGGAGGCGGTCATGGAGTGTGGGGCGAATGATTGTCGCACCGTGTACCACCTTCGCTAGAGCCGGGCCTGAGTCCAGGTAAGCTTTTCTCTTGTTGTTGGACTAGCGAGTGTCATGTCAGCAAACTTGTCACAGTAATATGCCACATTCAGTAAAGCTAATAAAGGAAATAGCCTCAGTGGCCTTGTATTAGTGAGGGAGAAAAGCACACTGCAAAGGCATATCAATAAGCTCTCTATGCGCATTGCTCCTCCTTCTTCGATATGTTCTGTTTACTATTCAGAGGTCCCAATATATCTTCGTTCACAGCTGCAGTCACTCAATGCCCCCTTACATCACTTCAATACTCTAGTGGGATGTATAAAGTGGGCCCACTGCAAGCAGGACATCTGCTTTCTGTTCTCCATGAGCTAGATATGCCTCTAGCGCCACAGCCTCAATTGCTCTGCGTGATCTCATTCAGTACAGTTTAAACAGACAACAGCTAACACATGCATGTCACTGATATTTGTCGGGCAGGATGTGGTTGTTAATATTATCCATGTCCTCACATCAGTGATGTGTCAGAACCTAAGGGTCAGATGTACATACGTTTTGGTAAGCGATTTTTAAAAATCGATTACATTTGAATCAGATTTTAAGGGCTTGAGGTGTCCTGCTAAACTGCAGGATAGATTTCAGCTGACTTTGTCCATGGTACAATGTAGACATGTCACTTTGCATGATATCAGTTACAGATAATACAATGTTAACAACGACTCATGGCTAAGAACGATGCCACATGCCCTATGTTACTTCTTGAGAAATTAGAACAGCCCCCATTCACAATAGCAGAAACAACTTCCGCTGACTGGTTAATATCTGGCATATTATATTTGCCAATTTCAGCATTTCAATTTACAGCTTGCATGGAACATTTCCCTGTTGGTACATATGAAACCCTAGGAGGCAGCTTCATTCATGAATTATGGTCCCTTCCTTTTTTATCATTGCGAACATGCTACCAGGTAGGTGTTCCTTACTGGAAATGAATGTGACTATTCTGTTGGACATTCACTTGTTTGTAAACATGTTACCATTCATGGCGCAGGTAACACATCAGTAGCTAATTTGTCTTGTTTTATAAAAGGAAAGCCATCCCCTTCAATTGTCCCCCTTAATGGAGAAGTGTGGCTCACTGGTTAGAGGAGGCAGACCTGGAAGCAGAGGTCAGCCCGGGACCAGGGTTCAATTCCTGGCTCGGCGGGGTCTTGAGTCCTAAAATGTCCATGGACTCGACAATTCTCGCTCCGGTGCCTACTCGATTCACGGGTTCACACTCTGCGACTCTGGGCAATAGCTTGCTTAATCTCCACAACAGCCCCTCGCGGCGGGATGCCTGGCTTTCACCTTGTGGATACCCTGCCGGGATATCTCACAGGGGAATACCAGGACGGGTTCCCTAAGAAAGCGCTTAGAAACCGCTTGGTGATTTGCGCTATATAAATCTTGTACATTTACATTTAATAAAGTTCTTTCAGGCAGAAGCTATTTAATGTTAAATGAGCAGGATTATTGTGGAACAAAATCTGGGATCCCATATATTTTACTGGCTTCCCAAATAGTGCCTTACTGCAACATGCTCTTCCCTCCACTCAAATTTTGATAGCTCGTTGTGACTTTCCATTCCAACTTTGAAGGCAGACTTTAACAAGCTAAACAGACTCAAAGCACTATTGTTGCAAAAAGATTTAGCACTAACATCTGCCTGACAAACTTTTGAATTGTAAGTTGCAAGGTCATTGAGTGAAATACAGTCCTTATTAAACACCAACCTCCCATTAAATTTTGATTCATTAGTTCATCGCATTTTTAATGCATCTAATACTGCTGGCATTGCCCACTTATTTAAATTTAGCGGTTCTGGCTTAGTCCGTTCTTTCCCAAAAATCTTTGGATTAATACTGGCTATTATTCATTCTCTTTTTTCAGTGTGTTCAGGGGTATACCATTGGTGTTATTCCTCATTTGTGGCATTTTGATTCTATTTTTGCTCATCTTTAATGGATGTTCCATCTTGAAGACCTACGGAACTACCACTGATCCAGCTGTGCCGTGAGCGCATGCTAAGGTTCTTTGGAATCTTACTGCTCCACAACTGGACCTTGTATGGTCATTGACATTCCGACCCGTCAGGTTTACGTGTGTCTAACCCGTGTTTAATTGCCTATGGTGCCCATTTGAATGGGCACTGGATATTTGCCTGGTTTCTGGAAACGCTGGTTCTTGTTGACATGAACCTGTTAATGAGTCTTTTAATGACCATTTTTAGTGTTGTCCCATGGGCTTGCGGCTGCTGCACAATGCAAGGTATGAGCCCCTCCCTTCAGAGGAGATGAGTGCTTTGGCACATGACACATTGAACTTTGGCTCTACTAAAATGGATGCAGGTTGCCTGGATAGGCCCTCAGCACCGGCTGATAACGAGGATCATGTCTGTTCCCTCGACGATTTAAACTGGGCAATTCTGGAATCTTCATCTGTGGAGATGGAATCCATCCTGGATTCACTTTCTTTTAAAATAATGGAAGACTTCGTGGATACCTCCGACACACCTTCATTTAGGCACATTTATGAAATTCACGTTATGCTTTTTTATTATTATCCTTACAATTTTTTTGTATAACATGCTTATTAGTAAAGCATTGAATTTGCTTAACTTATGCTTTACATTTTTATCATTTAGTTAGTCGCTAAGTTACTTTCCCAACCAAGGATGGGGTGTCATGAGTTCCCTTTAGGGCCTACTTAGTTCTCCCATATTTTAGTTTAACTGCACGTTGTAAGCTTCTTTGCTTTGCAAATAATACACACAGCATGTCTGTTTTTGTGCCAAAATATTATTTGGATAATTCGCTTCACATGATTTTATTATTCAGTTCTCTTTTTTCGGACTCAGTCAGAGCATTTCATGCAAGGCCGAACAACATTGTGCCCTGTTTTTTCTGTGATTGGTTAGCAAATTAGCTTGGCATTTAGACACAACACAGAGGAACAGCTGCTGTTTTCAATATTGGCTTTCCTGTTGTCTGCAGTAATCGCTGGGACTGTGCTGCTGCCTAATCCTACCTCTTGCGGAACCCGCTTCGCGGGTCCCGCTTCGTGGGTGGCTCCTCTCTGAAAACCTTGGACCTTGCTGGAATCCTCTGGAGGAGGTGTGCCTGTGTAGGTGGGGCTGCGAGCGTGTGCGAGCGCCGGGACTACCATTCCCAGGAGCGCCCGCACGGCCTGATTTACAACACCTGGGCCGCTCTCCCTGCCTACTCCTCCTCACCTTCGTGCCTTAATAAGCCCCAGCTTTTGGATGTCCAGTGGGACGCTTTCCTGTTGTCTGCAGTAATCGCTGGGACTGTGCTGCTGCCTAATCCTACCTCTTGCGGAACCCGCTTCGCGGGTCCCGCTTCGTGGGTGGCTCCTCTCTGAAAACCTTGGACCTTGCTGGAATCCTCTGGAGGAGGTGTGCCTGTGTAGGTGGGGCTGCGAGCGTGTGCGAGTGCCGGGACTACCATTCCCAGGAGCGCCCGCACGGCCTGATTTACAACACCTGGGCCGCTCTCCCTGCCTACTCCCCCTTTTCACACCCATAACTCTATATATTGGATCCCATAGTCCCGCTGCGCGGGAGCGCGCCCGGGAGAAGCCCGGGACAAGGGCGGGACCGTCTGTGGCCGTCAGGGGCCGCAGGAGGCAGGGCTGGGCCCGCACTCTTTCGCCTGCATTTCTTTGATTTCGCACGAACTTGGATACAGGTCCTGGATATGCCATCACCGGCTCTCGAGGGAACACCAGCGAAGGCGGGAGGAGGTAAAAACGGAACTTTGGATAATTACTTCACACGGGCACAGGGCGAGGGGGATAAGGAAACCTCTTTGGAGAAGCGTAGGGCGGAGCGCCGCCGCTCTATTGAGAATATGGAAAATAGACCTTTTTGTGATAAAACTCCTTATCCTATCTCCCAAGAGGGAGGTTCCTTTAACGTTAGCCAGGATTCATCATCCCAAGAAAGCATCCCTCTATTATTGCGGGAAAGTATTCCCAACCTTTGCCCATTCACTGAGCAGACCTCTGATGTTATCTCCCTCCCTAGTCCTAGGAGTATGGCTGTTGACCTAGTCACTGAAATGCCCCCTGCAGTCAAAACAAGAAAAACCAAGCCAAAGCAAATAGTTGTGGCAGAGGTGCATGGCCCTCCACCAAATAAGCGTAGAAGGAAGTTGAGGGGAGGGCAGGGCAAGACCAAAATCCCCCATTCCGATTTCGGAAAAGCACCTAAGCCCCCTCCTACTTCTGATAGGATAACATTGAATATGCATAATGCTACTCCTGCTAAGGGCACTAATACTAACATCGTTGATTCTATTAGCGTCCAAGGGGATAATCTATCTAATATATCATCCCCTGTTACTTCTATGGGGAATATGGAATTTTTACTCAGATCACTGCTTCTGCCCATTAGCGAGAGCCTGAAGAAAGTAGAGATCAGACTCACTATTTTGGAGGCAACTATAAGCAGCCTGAAAACCTCGGCTAATAAACAGAGCCGACCCCTCGAGCTTAATCCCCCAACTAAAACTACCCTTAACACTCAAAACCCTTCAATTAATGCGGGACCTTCCTCGGGTACTGCTGCTGTTCCCTTCCTGCAGCCACTCATGGCCAACTTAGCGCTAATTCCATCCAGCAAACCCAATACTCCATTTTTACAATCAGTGGGTCCAGTTCCCCTTGGCATAGCCCCTTGCATAACCTCTGGGGATATACCTAATGATAGCATTGTTCCCCCATTCCCTGAGAAGCCTGCTCCCAGACCACGGAGACCCGACTTGCCGCCTGAGGCTAATAGCCTTACGGTGGTTTTGGCGGGTGCTCCCCCTCTTGAAGTGGGAGAAGGTGAGAACTTTCACTCACTCAAAAGGAAAATCATTAAATGGTTGAATTGGAATAGACCCCTCCCGGTCCATCTCAACAATGAAATTATCATGGTTAGAAGGGTACCTTGGCTGGGGAAAACTAGAAAATCAATAATAGGGGATTGCATCATGGTGACTTTCCGAGACCCTAGGACAGTATTACATATATGTGCTGGGTCAAATAGATCTCCTGATTCCACCATACAGACTTTGCCAGTGTCTTTTTTTCTTTCCCCCTACTCGTATGCATCATGATCCACTACAAGGCAATTGGACGAGGGTTGAACAGAAATCTAGATACCGGGGGTATGCTGCACGACCGGTTTATCACCCTCCGGAGACACCCTTCTATGACTCTAACCGATTTAATTGTCTTGCTGGATTGGATGGGGTTGATTGACTGATCTCAGCCCCTGATCTAAACCCTGCGAATTCTGACAAAGGCTTTGGTGAACCATCTGACCCAGACCCACTTACCTCTGACATTGGTCCGGGTGTACCATCTGGTATTAGTCCCCCTCTTACTTCCACTATTGTAACCCCCTTCGCTGCTGCTCCGGCGCATCTGAGACTAATCTGGTGGAATGTGGCTGGCCTAGCTAATAAGCTGGACAAACAAGACTGGGTTACTTATATTGAGTCTGGGGATGTTTGCATGTTTCAGGAGACCTGGGCAAGGGAAGAATATATTCAGCAGGGCTACCTGTCATTTTCTATCCCGGCTAGGTGGGAGGGTAAGGGCCGCCCCTCAGGTGGACTTACAACCTGGGTGGCGTCCCACCTAGGGTGCCAGGCTTCACGCCTACCGGTGCCATCGGATGACATTTTAGTGGTCCTATTGGCTTGGCCAAATCTAGCGAAACTTGCCTTGATAAATATATACTCTAGGCCTGTGGGAATATCGCGAGAATCTTCCACCATAGATGAGCTCTCAACTTATCTATGTGATATTCCAAGGGGCACCCCCTATGTAGTGGGAGGGGATCTAAATTCTCATTTTGAGCCACTGTCTGGTCTTCTAGAGGGATTTTCCACGGAAGAAGAGCTCAGGTGGTCAGTACCCCCTGTAGTAGCACCTCCCCGAAGGCATGGACACCTCTAGCACTCCAGATTACTGCCCTAACCTTAAAGCATGGAATCAGAGCTTGCAACGGGCGTACTAAGTCTGATATACCAAGCAAACCCACGTACAATAGAGTGGGAAGAGAGTCCCGCTTGGATTACGCCCTTGTACAGCTAGCGAATTGGTCATCCATTCTGGACTTTAGGGTTACTGAGAGACTAGGCAGCGATCAAAATGCCCTAGAATTAGATATCACCCACCCTGGTATAGTAGCCTCTATTACAACTAAGGAGGAGAACAAACCTGAACTTCTACTGGGTAACAACAGGAGAAAAAATAAGGTGGGAATAATTAGTCACGAGTCAAGTGAAACTCCCGAGGCTCTACGCAGGATTAATTCCAATATTGGAAAAGGTGGGAGATTTAGCTAATGATGTGGGCAATAAAGATTCCCACAATAAATTATATCAGGCACATGAGGACCTTATAAAGGGAGCGGCATTCGAGCTCTTTAGCAAGGTACAGAATTCTAGGAGGGGGCAACAACACAAATCCTCCTGGTACAATGCAGCCTGCAGGAAGGCAAAGGGAGAACTTCTTAGAAGTATCAAAGAGGGAATAGGCGGAGAGAAGCTACGTGAAAGTAGACGGGCATATAAAAAACTAGTTGCTCATGCCAAAACTGAATGGGAGGAGGGCCAATGGGAGGAGCTCACTAGCGCCCTCGTAACAAGGGACTACCGAATGTTTTGGCGAGTAGTAAATGGGGGATCGGGGAGCCTCCATTCGGCAATAGAGCCAAATATTGCAGCAGGGGCATGGCAGGCACATTTCCAGTCACTTTATAGTCCAGAGCAGGGAGAAACCATGATTGCAGTCAGTAGTGGACCGGCAGAGTTTGGCGGGGACATGATCACAGTGGGGGAGGTTAGGGCAGCAATTACAGGTCTGGCATCGGGGAAGGCGCCAGGATTGGACGGTCTCCCTGGGGACCTGTTCAAGCAGGAGCCCGATATTTGGGCCCCCTACCTTGCTACTGTATTCAATGCAGTCCTACATGGCATGGAAATTCCGAGCACTTGGCTGGGGGCAGAGGTGGTTCCTATATTCAAGAAGGGCTCGCCTCTGCTCCCAGCCAACTACAGACCAATCAGTCTAATTGACGTGCCTCAGAAGCTTTTTGGTAGGATACTGTTGAATCGCCTCCAGGACTGGGTGGAGGAAACTAACGCCCTCAGTCTATACCAGGCGGGCTTCAGGAAGGGAGTCTCCACAGTGGACCAGGTCTTTCGTTTGAACATTATCTACTGGAGGACAGCGATATTCGAAGGCGGCAGCTTGTACACCATATTTGTGGACTTGCGGGCCGCCTTCGATCTGGTGCCCAGAGGGAAACTCTGGAACGTTCTGGCCGAGATGGGGCTCCCCCCGGATATTCTGGCAATTTTACAGAGATTGCATCAGAACAACTATGCCCGGGTTAGGTGCGGGAAGCTTGGGGAACTAACGGACAGATTCCTCGTTGACAGAGGGGTTAGGCAGGGTTGTGTACTGGCACTGACCCTGTTCTGCCTCTTTGTCAACGGGGTAATCGCCCATCTCAATGGCATTGAATACACTGATGCTCCAAAATTGAACGGCAGCAGGGTACCTGCAATTATGTTTGCAGATGATACCCTGCTGCTGTCCAAACCCCCTATGGGGATACAGAGGATCCTTTATTCTTTTGAGGCTTTCTGCACGGAAAGGGGGTTGAAGATCAATGCTATGAAAACTAAGTTTATGGTCTTGAACCCAACCCAAAGATCACGACCGAACCCCCTGCTGGGATCATCACGTTTAGAGAGAGTCTCCACCTTTGAATATCTGGGTATAACGCTAAATGAAACCATGTCCTGGGGAACACACCAGACTAGGGCAAACCACAAACTAGTGCAGACCACAGGTGGTATCGTACGGATGATGAAAAGTTCCACATATCGACCACTGGGGCCGGTTATCCAGATTTATAAGGCACAGGCCAGGGGTGCCATCACATATGGGGTGGAACTGTGGGGCCATACATCTGCCCACAATTTGTCTATAACAGAGAACAAATTTATTAGACAGATAGTTGCACTCCCGTCTAGTACACCGCTCCTCCCTCTGAGGATGGACTTGGGCCTGAGACCCATAGCAGACGAATTGGGCCTCAGACCCATAGCCTTCTGGCGAAGGTTATGGAGCAGTGAGGAACTCTTTACCTACAGGGCAGAACTGAGGGAGTTTCTAACCCACCCCAAAGCCCTACAGATTCCCTGGATAAAATATATAAAAAAGTCCTGTATGAGAATGGGGTTCCCAGACTTATGGTCCGATCCAGCTAATGCGTCACTTAGGATCCCACGAAGAGTCTTGGCCAATGCTTATTACGAGCAGAAACTGGCTATGGTTTTAGATCGTCAGGGCGAGGGGTCATTAACATCTGTATTTACACAATGCAAGGATTCCTACAGGCTGGAGAGGGTCCTGGACGGGATGACTCCTGTGTTGGCCAGGAAGCTATTTCTCCAATGGAGATATCACAAAGCAATTGAGTACCGCTGCACTCCAAGTGTATATAAGATACTGAAAGTTTATACAATAGTCAAATCTTATAGGTACTTCAGGTGTTCACCTCCTGGATCCTGAGGTGCAATGAACAAGTAGTGTAGAAAATCTTACTGTAAGTAAGAATAACCTGGAGTACTCTTTGAGCAAGTAAATGCTGTATATAATTAAACGTAAATAGTCCAAAAAGAGTTGCACATTTTACTCCATAAAGTTCATGATTGTTTCAACAATTTATTTGTTAATAATCATATTATATTCATATGACTAGAAAATTACAACGTATGTTCCATAAGTAGTTCTCCTTAAACAGTGTGTTAGTGGTCCACATAGTTTAGAATCCCCAATGCATTTCGCACAAAAGTGCGCTTCCTCAGGGGGTCTGTAATTAAATAGAAATAACACTAATTGGTACACTGGCAAATCTCCAGGAGCAATGCAAAAAATAAGTGTACGAACCTATTCAGAAAGAAGGTGGGGGTTGGGGTCAAAAAAGTAACCAAGGGTTAGGGTCTAGAAAGGACATATACCAAGGTCGCCCGTGTGCACATACTTATTGAAAATGTGAAGCTGAAGAAGGCGGGGAAAAGATGGTAATTGTCAAAAAGGTGCGGAATAGCGTTGTACATGCTGAACATAAGTCGAAAAACCATCAGTAAGTGGAATGCGATAGAACACAAGGAAGCCCAAGTGCTGAAAAACGAGATGAAATAAACGCGTGAAACAAAGTACCATTAACGTCCCAGAGTTATACCAAAGAAACAGGGAGTATCCAAAACGATAGTGACGAAAATATCTTACCGGTGTGAAAGAAGAAAGGGTAGTCAGCGTCTGGTAACCGAGTGTCGGCGAGAACCAGGCTCCGTGGTAAACAGGAACCCGGAAGACGCCACGCATGCGCATACGAGTGTTAAAGTATGTGTTTTCTCAGTAAGCATAGAAAAAAGACGTACTGAGTGCCCGTAGTTAGGAAAGGAGTGGTGAAGTAAATAACACCGATATAAATGATCAGAATGGCTAACGGTAAACAATAGTGTAAAAGAGAGTGAGGAAAAAATAATAATGATAATCAGATTCCGCAATGCAAGATAAATAATGACAAGGGTGTCACAAAACAGATGTACTGAAAACCATATAGAGGAATAAATAAATAGGTAAATAGGGTGATACACAGTTCAATAATAGGTAAATAAACATTAGGCTATATATTCAAAGCCCTTAAGTTACATTACTATATAAGCAGGAATATGGTGAATCACAGCAAGGTCACAGCTAAATCGGGAGATATCTATGTACAACAGAAATAAGTCTAAGATATCACAAAAACGTAGGTCTATCATAAGTGACAACTAAATTCAAGGCGTTCATTAAGTCCTTTGGGCTGCACCGCCTGCAAGCGGTATATCCAGTACAATTCCCGCTGTAGCAAAAGTTTACTATTGTCCATGTGCGGGTGTTTTTCAACTGTTTCCAAAATCAAGAAACGTATCTGGCTGGGGTTGTGCAAATTTTGGATATAGTGTGCAGCAAAGTTAGATTTTAGGTTTTTTGTGCGGATGTTACTCCGATGTTCGTTTAGCCTAATCTTAATTTTGCGTTCAGTTTTGCCCACGTATGGGAGACCACATGGGCATTTTATCATGTATACCACATTGTTGGTATCGCATGTAGCATTGACACGAAGGTTGATGGTAGTACCTTGAGTAGGGTGAGTCATAGTAGATCCTGGGATTACACTATTGCAATGGCTGCAATTGTGGCATGGAATAGTTCCTTTAAAGATAGTAGTATGACTGGTGGTAGTGGGTTGCTTGATCAGTTGTTGGATAGTCTTGGTACGTCTGTACGCAAATATAGGGGGCTTTCGAAAACTTAGGTTGAAATCAGCTTCTGATTGTAATAGTGGCCAGTGTTTGCGAATAACCTCTTTAATTTGTCGTGATTGAGTAGAGTATTTTGATACAAATACTGGTCGAATGTCTTGTTGTTGGACTTTCAATTTGGGTTTGAGTAGTTCAGTTCGGTTCTTGAGATTGACTCTGTTTTCAGCGATGGTTGTGATATTTTTGGGGTATCCTCGTTGGTGGAATTTTTTAACAATTTTTGAGCTATTGGTCCTGTATAAGTCCTCTGTAGAAGCGATACGTTTAGCTCTCAATAGCTGCGAGTACGGTAGATGCTGTTTGAGACTGGGTTGATGGAAACGTTTGTGATGTATATAGTTGTTACGATCTGTAGTTTTGGTGTAAATGGAAGTAGTGAATTGGTTATCATTCAATTGGACAAGTACATCCAGAAAAGGGATTTCAGTCTTGTTTAGGGTGTGAGTAAATTGAATCCGTTCATTGACAGTGTTGAGGTGATTAATTGCAACAAGAAATTGGGTCTCTGTACCTTGCCAAACAAGGAAGATGTCGTCAATGTATCTATAGTATGCACACATGTAAGGTTGCCAAAGTACATTGTGAAGTATGTGTTGTTGTTCAAATGCATACATAAAAAGATTAGCATATGCTGGGGCAGCACAGTTGCCCATTGCTACTCCAGACAGTTGCAGATAGTGTTGATTATCAGGAGTTTTAAAATAGCTATGGTGTAAGATGAATTGCATCAATTCCATTATAAACACCTGGAGATCCAGTGGCTTGTCAGTTTGTAGTAAAGCAGTTTCCAGTGCTTCTAATCCCTGGTTGTGCGGGATAGAGGTGTATAAGGCGTTGACATCGATCGTGCATAAGAAAATAGGTTGGTCATCAGGAATCACAATTTGTTGCAATTTGTTTAGGAAATCCGTAGTGTCTTGGATAAATGTGGTCATGCCTTTGACACTGGCTTGTAGATGTTTGTCGATGTACGTTCCCGTGGGAGCGTGTATAGAATTGGTGGTACTTACAATTGGTCTGAATGGTGGTTGTCTCAAGTTCTTGTGAATTTTAGGTACTAGGTAGATGTATGGTACCTGAGGGTAATCGTTGATAAGGTATATTTTGTCTCTGTCAGTAATGGTGTTGGAAGATACAGCTTTATTGATAAGCTTGATAAGTATTTCTTTGAAAGCAGACGTAGGGTCTGAACTCAGCAGCATGTATAAGTCTGGGTTGTGGAGATGTTCATTCAAACCTTGTTGGTAATAGGTAGAGTCCAAGACGACAATGGCACCGCCCTTGTCGGCTTTGCATATGGTTAGTGTCTGGTTATTAGCAAGTTGTTTAATGGCTTGTCTCTCTTGAATCATCAGGTTACTTCGACTGTTTTTTTGAGTGTTAAACAGTGAGTGTAGATCCTGTTGTACCGCTTTTTCAAATACATCCAGAACTTTGTGGCTGGTGGGGGCCATAAAGTTACTAGGAGGACGTAAACCCATGAGAGTATCTTTATCTTGAGTGTTGGAAGGTACACAAATGTTGTCGATCGTCGGTTGGTTCGGGACCAACATCTAAAAAAGAATCCGCAGTAGCTGTTAGATTAACTAAGTCAGAAGATTACCCCAGAGGAATTTACTACCACCCTAGAGGACATCAACAGTAAATTAGACACATACATCAAAGAAATCAACGAAAGAAAGCTGAGAAAATTCAAACGTGATACGGTTGACTACAAGTTGGGGGAGGTGTACAATTGGGCCGAGATATATGCGGCCAGAAGACAAAACCGCAATCAATCTAACAGATCTACAGACGCTGAGACATCATCTTCAGAAGATTCCACACGTAAGATGCCTCCACGAGGCAGACCACGACAACAACCTCCAACTGAGAACATAAGACCCGAACAACCAACTACTTCCAAAACTACCACAGATTCAACTAGCACTGCTACTGCGGATTCTTTTTTAGATGTTGGTCCCGAACCAACCGACGATCGAGGAGGTCCAAACATCAGAGACAACTTACTTCCACCAGCGAAATCGACCAGAAGTCTCAGAATTTAGTAGTCAACATCTCGCAAAGTCCTCTAAACCAAGTTCAACAAAAAGTTTTACAAAAAGGTTTGAACTTCGTTCTCACATACCAAACTAATGAATTGGATATCTCTATTTCATTCTACAAGTTTATGAGAATTCTCCGATTACGACATTTTTTTGACAACATTTGTGTACCTTCCAACACTCAAGATAAAGATACTCTCATGGGTTTACGTCCTCCTAGTAACTTTATGGCCCCCACCAGCCACAAAGTTCTGGATGTATTTGAAAAAGCGGTACAACAGGATCTACACTCACTGTTTAACACTCAAAAAAACAGTCGAAGTAACCTGATGATTCAAGAGAGACAAGCCATTAAACAACTTGCTAATAACCAGACACTAACCATATGCAAAGCCGACAAGGGCGGTGCCATTGTCGTCTTGGACTCTACCTATTACCAACAAGGTTTGAATGAACATCTCCACAACCCAGACTTATACATGCTGCTGAGTTCAGACCCTACGTCTGCTTTCAAAGAAATACTTATCAAGCTTATCAATAAAGCTGTATCTTCCAACACCATTACTGACAGAGACAAAAGATACCTTATCAACGATTACCCTCAGGTACCATACATCTACCTAGTACCTAAAATTCACAAGAACTTGAGACAACCACCATTCAGACCAATTGTAAGTACCACCAATTCTATACACGCTCCCACGGGAACGTACATCGACAAACATCTACAAGCCAGTGTCAAAGGCATGACCACATTTATCCAAGACACTACGGATTTCCTAAACAAATTGCAACAAATTGTGATTCCTGATGACCAACCTATTTTCTTATGCACGATCGATGTCAACGCCTTATACACCTCTATCCCGCACAACCAGGGATTAGAAGCACTGGAAACTGCTTTACTACAAACTGACAAGCCACTGGATCTCCAGGTGTTTATAATGGAATTGATGCAATTCATCTTACACCATAGCTATTTTAAAACTCCTGATAATCAACACTATCTGCAACTGTCTGGAGTAGCAATGGGCAACTGTGCTGCCCCAGCATATGCTAATCTTTTTATGTATGCATTTGAACAACAACACATACTTCACAATGTACTTTGGCAACCTTACATGTGTGCATACTATAGATACATTGACGACATCTTCCTTGTTTGGCAAGGTACAGAGACCCAATTTCTTGTTGCAATTAATCACCTCAACACTGTCAATGAACGGATTCAATTTACTCACACCCTAAACAAGACTGAAATCCCTTTTCTGGATGTACTTGTCCAATTGAATGATAACCAATTCACTACTTCCATTTACACCAAAACTACAGATCGTAACAACTATCTACATCACAAAAGTTTCCATCAACCCAGTCTCAAACAGCATCTACCGTACTCGCAGCTATTGAGAGCTAAACGTATCGCTTCTACAGAGGACTTATACAGGACCAATAGCTCAAAAATTGTTAAACAAATTCCACCAACGAGGATACCCCAAAAATATCACAACCATCGCTGAAAACAGAGTCAATCTCAAGAACCGAACTGAACTACTCAAACCCAAATTGAAAGTCCAACAACAAGACATTCGACCAGTATTTGTATCAAAATACTCTACTCAATCACGACAAATTAAAGAGGTTATTCGCAAACACTGGCCACTATTACAATCAGAAGCTGATTTCAACCTAAGTTTTCGAAAGCCCCCTATATTTGCGTACAGACGTACCAAGACTATCCAACAACTGATCAAGCAACCCACTACCACCAGTCATACTACTATCTTTAAAGGAACTATTCCATGCCACAATTGCAGCCATTGCAATAGTGTAATCCCAGGATCTACTATGACTCACCCTACTCAAGGTACTACCATCAACCTTCGTGTCAATGCTACATGCGATACCAACAATGTGGTATACATGATAAAATGCCCATGTGGTCTCCCATACGTGGGCAAAACTGAACGCAAAATTAAGATTAGGCTAAACGAACATCGGAGTAACATCCGCACAAAAAACCTAAAATCTAACTTTGCTGCACACTATATCCAAAATTTGCACAACCCCAGCCAGATACGTTTCTTGATTTTGGAAACAGTTGAAAAACACCCGCACATGGACAATAGTAAACTTTTGCTACAGCGGGAATTGTACTGGATATACCGCTTGCAGGCGGTGCAGCCCAAAGGACTTAATGAACGCCTTGAATTTAGTTGTCACTTATGATAGACCTACGTTTTTTGTGATATCTTAGACTTATTTCTGTTGTACATAGATATCTCCCGATTTAGCTGTGACCTTGCTGTGATTCACCATATTCCTGCTTATATAGTAATGTAACTTAAGGGCTTTGAATATATAGCCTAATGTTTATTTACCTATTATTGAACTGTGTATCACCCTATTTACCTATTTATTTATTCCTCTATATGGTTTTCAGTACATCTGTTTTGTGACACCCTTGTCATTATTTATCTTGCATTGCGGAATCTGATTATCATTATTATTTTTTCCTCACTCTCTTTTACACTATTGTTTACCGTTAGCCATTCTGATCATTTATATCGGTGTTATTTACTTCACCACTCCTTTCCTAACTACGGGCACTCAGTACGTCTTTTTTCTATGCTTACTGAGAAAACACATACTTTAACACTCGTATGCGCATGCGTGGCGTCTTCCGGGTTCCTGTTTACCACGGAGCCTGGTTCTCGCCGACACTCGGTTACCAGATGCTGACTACCCTTTCTTCTTTCACAACGGTAAGATATTTTCGTCACTATCGTTTTGGATACTCCCTGTTTCTTTGGTATAACTCTGGGACGTAAATGGTACTTTGTTTCACGCGTTTATTTCATCTCGTTTTTCAGCACTTGGGCTTCCTTGCGTTCTATCGCATTCCACTTACTGATGGTTTTTCGACTTATGTTCAGCATGTACAACGCTATTCCGCACCTTTTTGACAATTACCATCTTTTCCCCGCCTTCTTCAGCTTCACATTTTCAATAAGTATGTGCACACGGGCGACCTTGGTATATGTCCTTTCTAGACCCTAACCCTTGGTTACTTTTTTGACCCCAACCCCCACCTTCTTTCTGAATAGGTTCGTACACTTATTTTTTGCATTGCTCCTGGAGATTTGCCAGTGTACCAATTAGTGTTATTTCTATTTAATTACAGACCCCCTGAGGAAGCGCACTTTTGTGCGAAATGCATTGGGGATTCTAAACTATGTGGACCACTAACACACTGTTTAAGGAGAACTACTTATGGAACATACGTTGTAATTTTCTAGTCATATGAATATAATATGATTATTAACAAATAAATTGTTGAAACAATCATGAACTTTATGGAGTAAAATTTGCAACTCTTTTTGGACTATTTACGTTTAATTATATACAGCATTTACTTGCTCAAAGAGTACTCCAGGTTATTCTTACTCACAGTAAGATTTTCTACACTACTTGTCCAATGGAGATATGGCACACTGCCCTTGCGGTTATACACTAGCTCCTGGTCAACACCGCCCTCTACCAAGCAATGTCCGGCATGCACCTGTGCTGAGGAAAGCGACCTACATGTGGTTTTGTTTTGTCCAACTTACAAGGCCGCTAGGAAATATTGGCTTTTACCACTTATCAGAAACTTTGGTTGTAGGGAATACCTCCCAATGTATAGAATTTTAAAAACTGATGTCTCGGGACCAACGGTGTTTGCACTAGCCAAATTCCTTACAAATGTCTGGCATACTCGCACCCGTATTTTAAAGTCGCAGTTGACCACTCAACTATAAGAATATGAATTTTAATGTATGGCTTTTTTTTGTACATTTCCGATGGTTTTATATTGTACTATATGTGTTTTTACTGCATATCTTTGATGGTCAAATTGGCCGAAATAAAGATTGAAATCATTTAATAGAGGCCCCTCTTATCACTTACACCGAGACTTGCCTTTTGAAAACAGATTGGAGGATTCTTGCAGAGAAGAAATGTCCCGGTATGAGTGCGCTAGCTACGCGCAACCTGAGAGGCAGACCACCTAACTACAAATGCCAGGTATAGGGGCCGGTTCTGAAACCCTGAGATCACTGATATATCACAGTCCTCGTAGTGAGGGTAGGCTTTGAGAGATAAATAATTTGCCATGGTAGGGCTCTTCATTGTATACAGTTTACTCATAATGTTGATTACTCTGCTCAGTTATCTATGTTTTCTAATTACAGCACTATTGTTTCAGCATGATAGTTTCAATAAATAATTTAAACTTCCCTTGTGTCTTTCTTTTGTTTTTTATGGACATGCATGAGTGAGAAAATAAAAGGTGACAATCTTAATCCATGGTTACCCTGGGGACTAGAGAGTTGTGTTCTAGGGTGCCAATGTACCTGTTACTCTGGGAAGGTTAGGAGGTCAAGTAAAGCTCTATGAGCTAATTGGACATTGGCCCATACTTACTGATGTGGTATGGTGACTCGGTTCCTACATTCTGACGTCCTGTGGTCCCAGGTATAATTCTGTTCCCAAACAGAATCCCGGCAACAATATTATTGTTCATAAATTTCGTTATTCCTTTTGAATGTGTAGAGTTAGAAATAAAATACTTATTTTCCTTTTAAAAGTAAGTATGCAACATTGATTTGTTGTTAGTGCTGTGTGTGCTTTGAGTTATGAGTCATCTTCACTAGCCTGTATCTGCACTTCCACCTGAGGGAGCCTTTGACTGTACATCCACTGAGAGTCGAGTGTGGAAGGGGTACTTGGCCCAATTGCTCGGGATCCATAGTAGATCGGGCCCCAGAACATCAGAAGTAAAAGGCCTCAAACACCACAGTTGGGCCCAGTAACCCCTACATGCCCCATGGCCCTCTGAAAAGGGTTCTGACAGGGACCCAAGTCCTCCCCTGGTCAGCGGCAGTTTCAGTTTGGCCAGGCTCACCCTGTGCCGTCCGTTACCCCATACAAAGTTAATTAGGATGGAATCCGTGTGTTTAAAGTATGTAGCTGGTATCATTAAGGGGAGATTTCCAAAGTAATATATTAGGCGGGCAACTTTCACTCGGCCCGCGACAGCAAGTGGCAATGACATCCAAAAGGTCATTTGAGCCTTCAATGTTCTTAGTGACTACCCCACGTTCTTGTCCAGCAAATCCCCCGGGGAGTGATAGATAGTAATGCCTAGGTAACGGAATAAATGGGGCACCCATGAAAACATCCGTTCCCACAGCACTAGCTCTCGCTCTGGCACTGCAACGCAGAATGGGAAAATCGGAGACTTTGAGGGGTTAACTCGTAGGCCTAAACTGCCATAAAACTTAGTGATGGTGTTTGCTATGGGGATAGCGTGCAGGAAGTTGTCAGCAGCACAGGCTAAACCATTCGACGGAGCTGTGTACAAGGTGGCGTAGTAGTCCCTAAAGGTGTTCATTTTGCTCTGCTTATGTACCACAAGCCCCTCGTGTGTTTTAATTACTGTGATAGGGTGCCGAGGATGGAGGGGGGCGTTTTAGCCTTGCCAGTAGACACCCCGTTTTATTCACTTCAGTATGAACCCTTTCTGTATATGTTGGCCAGTCAAAGCATCAAACCTGTTCCAGCAAGGCAGAGAGTTTTCTCATGGCCCTCAATAAGGCGGGCAGTTGCATTGGATTGTTGACAGCAGTGTATTGCAGTGCTGATAAAATGTCATCTGTTCATTTTAGCTCATTTCTTATCATTCCATGGGCGCCAATGGTAGCATTTAACCAATACCCAAGTATAACCACTTTTAAGGCTTCCCATTCGAGAGGGTGTGACAATGCAAGGTTCTCGTTGCCTTGAAAGAAATTGGGTATGGCCTGTCTAAGTTCTTAAGGAGTTGCTGTTTCTTCTGGCCTACTTCCAGGCCCACTTCCAGATGATTATGATCTAACAGACTTTTTTTTCCTATGTATGTTGTGTGGTATATCAGTGTTTGTAGGGATGCGGTGCAAACGGTGTCTCCCATAGCTAGAAGGATTCGATCAAGTTTATCAGGTTCAGTCTCTTGGTGCGTGGGCGGTGCGCCAGAGGAGAGAATAGCAGGGATTGAATTGATGTCTAGTGAGGATGGCAGATCTCTTCTCTTGTGTGAGGCAAATTTGATAGGTTTGTTCCTGCCCATGTGGCTTGTATGAGGTAAGCGTACGGGGTACCAGGTCGATGGGGGCGTGCAAGGTAAACCCGTTTAATGCTCTCTCAGCCCGCCTGACATTCACAGAGTTGACACAAGCAGGTGATACACAACTACTGAGCCCAACTGTTAGCACTCACCCCCTCTGTTAACCCCACATGCTGACCAGAGTGCAGGGGGAGGGATGCAGGCCTATATGTCCGCATATGTCCTGGGCCTAGCAGATCAAGAACACAAGAATTGGCAGGCAACTCAGCGCATGCACCCACCCACCACTGGGTGAAATGCTCAGTTGGAGATACCCCGCTGCACCACAGGAGCTGCTGTCAGGAATCAGCAGTTGGCAGCTCTACTGCAAAATACTCCTGGCCATCCATAGGGCAGGGAGCAACTAGTAGGGCTCTGGAAGAACTGCATTCCCGAACACTAGAGATTTCTGTGGAGAGCAGTGCCCTATGTGGCGGGGCACACCGGCAGTGGCTCACACCCACCATGCCTATGGGGAACCAGACACAGTATCTTTTGCTTTTGCCCGAGTAGTTGTGGTTTGGCACCCTGTGATGACCTTCGACTGCCACCATTTAAATTGACTTTAGTGTGTTATTTTACCCTAGCCTTAATGTAGGCTGTCTTGTAATCTTGCTGTCTTTTAGTGGGAGCTGTCACGGAGTAGAACAGTACTATTGGCTTTGACATGGCCTCATGTCACCTTGTTTTCTGACTTTGCCTTGCTTCTGCGTGCACAGCAGTGCTTCCATGTTGTTTGGGTTAATTATGAGTTCTTACTGTTGGCTTTGACATGGCCTCATGTCATCTTGTTTTCTGGCTTTGCCTTGCTGCTCGCACGTGGCTGCAAAGTGGGGAGGGCATGTTTCTGCTCCTCACTTGTTTTTTCAAGTCAAGTCAATTTGCTTTATTCGAGGTTAACTCATAAAAGCATATACAATCTTCAATAAAATCATTAAAAAAACATTTGTGTTAAAAGTAGGACTTAAAACAGATAAAATTCATCAATTTCATTGCGAAATAAGAATTTACAAATAAAATGCAGACACTCTTGCAATACATAATTTACAAAGTTAAAGAGATAGCTAACTTAAAAGAAACAAACAACTGCCTAAACACTTCTGTCTAATAGTCCATGATCAACTAAGATATTTGGCGGTGGCTATTACTATAGGCAGTAAAGTGCTAGTGCGTATAATTCTTAGAGCTCCCACACTACTAGTCGTACCTAAATTCCTGCATATTAGGGTAAGCCAGATGCGTCTTGGCTCTGCATAGCTCGTACAAGCAAATAAAAAATGGCCAATTGTTTCATTATGTGCTCCACAAGAGGGGCAATTGCTAATTGATTGACCACCCCACCTGCCTGTCAGAGATCTCAGGGGAAGGGCACCTGCTCTGGTTTGGAAGAACAACTTCCTATCCCTCGGGCTAGTTATTGCGTCCCAGTAGAGTTCTAGGCTGGGATTGGGCTTTGCTTCTAGGAATCTTCCAGCCATAGTCTCTGTACTAGTATCGCTCCAATTTCGAGCGGCCACCTTTTCCCAATAGATTTCTTTAAGGACTTTCTTTGGTGGGAATGAAGCTACCTCTGGGTTTTCCCATAACATGCAAAGACCAAGATCACCCAGCGTTTTTCTAAGATATTTGGCGGTGGCTATTACTATAGGCAGTAAAGTGCTAGTGCGTATAATTCTTAGAGCTCCCACACTACTAGTCGTACCTAAATTCCTGCATATTAGGGTAAGCCAGATGCGTCTTGGCTCTGCATAGCTCGTACAAGCAAATAAAAAATGGCCAATTGTTTCATTATGTGCTCCACAAGAGGGGCAATTGCTAATTGATTGACCACCCCACCTGCCTGTCAGAGATCTCAGGGGAAGGGCACCTGCTCTGGTTTGGAAGAACAACTTCCTATCCCTCGGGCTAGTTATTGCGCCCCAGTAGAGTTCTAGGCTGGGATTGGGCTTTGCTTCTAGGAATCTTCCAGCCATAGTCTCTGTACTAGTATCGCTCCAATTTCGAGCGGCCACCTTTTCCCAATAGATTTCTTTAAGGACTTTCTTTGGTGGGAATGAAGCTACCTCTGGGTTTTCCCATAACATGCGAAGACCAAGATCACCCAGCGTTTTTCTAAGTTCATTCAGCCATCCAATCTTGTGGAACACAGCTGCTTTAATAATGTCCAAAAACCCCTCAGCATAATGTAAAAGTTCAGGTGTAGTCCAGAGTCTACGCCAGTACAAGATTGGACGCAACCTGGCCAAGTCAACAACAGCCTTCCTGCCCAGATCATACCTAAGCGGCAGCAAGGGAGTACTTTTAGGGAGGCCAGTAATGAGTCTGAAAAACTTATTTTCCGAAATTTGTAATGACTGAAGCTTCTCAGAGCCCCACAGCTCAGCACCATAAAGTGCTGATCCGAGGGCTTTGGCCTCATACACCTGAAGTGCTGGTTTTATTGGTTTTGTCAGGGATTTTCTATGCTCAGAGCCAAGGGCACCAGCTAATTGTTTGTGCCTCATAGTTGCAATATCTATGTGTTGGGACCATCTTAAATCGTTTGATACATGGATTCCCAGGTGCGTGAAGCCATTAACTACCTCTAAATGACGACCATTCATGACAATTTGAGATCTACAGCCACAGTGAGGATTAAAAACCATGAGCTTAGTTTTAGCCACATTAACTTCTAAGCCATGCTCCCCACAAAATTAGTCGAAGATAGATAAAGCGTGCTGTAGACCACTCGGCGTCTTAGATAAAATCAGGCTGTCGCTGCAAACATTAAAATCGGTATCTTGGTGCCAGCCAATGAAGGGGCGTCCGCATTTGCAGACAACATGCGGGCAACAACACCATTGATGTACAACGTAAACAGCGTGGGAGCCATCGAGCAACCTTGACGAACTCCCCGCTCGACCGGGAAGTCTGTGGTAACCATACCCTGCCCTCCCCACTGGATCTTCGCAAAATTTGCTTCATGGAGCCTCATTAGCATTGTCAAAAGTTCTTCTGGTAGGCCCAAGTTCTTCAGCACCTGCCACAGCTTAGACCCTGGGACTAGGTCAAAGGCAGCCCGCAGATCGACGAAAAGCCGCTTACAGGCTGCCCTTGCCCAGTAACACAGTCTTCCACTGCAATAATGTGAAACGGAAGACCTGGTCCATTGTGCTGGTAGATTTTCGAAATCCTGCCTGGAATGGTGACAGAGCATTATTCTCATCGGACCAATCCAGGAGCCTATTGACAACCACCCTACCAACCACCTTTTGGATGGTGTCTATTAGGCTTATAGGCCTATAGTTTCCCGGTTGGGATTTGTCCCCTTTCTTAATAACTGCGCCTTGCCAAGACGCCAGTACATTTGCGCCCTGGGCAACTGCATTGACAAGAAGAAGGATGTACTTGCTCCAGCGCTCTTTATCATTGATAAAGAGATCCGCTGGCACCCCGTCTAGTCCCGGAGCTCTACCACTAGACACTGAACTCAGAGCCATCATGAATTCACTGCTACTAAATGAGATATCTTTGTAATAGGCAGGCCTATAGCTGACCATCAGATTATCAGGCTGTGTGTCGGCGTACTGGGGCTTAAAATAATTGACCCAGTCCTCCTGGGATACGTTGTTATTGGGAGGCTCAGATACCCCCCCTACCCCATTTTAAAATGTTCCAGAACAGCCTACAGTCTTTTTTTATCACTAACCTCCTTTAACTCTTGCCAGTGGAGCTCGTCCCACAATTTCTTAGCATTTGCTATAGTTTTCTTATACTCTATTCTGGCAAGGCGAATAGTCGCTAATTGCCTCCCCTCAATCACTGCACCTAAGGCTAATCTGGCATTCCTGCACTCAGTGTTGTACCACTTAGCCGGCTTGAGGGTTGTCACACAGCCTCTCTTTGCAGGTTTCAGGAAATTATCCCTGATGCCTGAGAAGAGGTTTTCGTGGATTTTAGTTACTTTATCAGTACCTGGGTCAGGTGGATTCGCTTGCTCAAGAGCTATTACTGCTTCATCAACCTCAGCGTTAATACTGTTCATGACCTGCTGGTTAGTCTTAACATTTACCCATTTTAACCAGTGCATATCATTAGTAGGGACAGTCAAAGGGGCGTTATCCACCTCACGTGTCAGGACCACGCTAGATGAAGTCCACCTTTTGTGTTCAACACACAGCGGATTGTGGTCGCTTTCAATTCTAGATTTTACCCCCATATCAACCACTTGTCTCCAGAGCTTCAAACTGCATAGGACATAATCGATTCTGCTCCTATGACGCCCATTGTCAAAGGTATTTGCCCCTGCCTTATCACTCTTGGTCCTCCCGTTTAATGCCCTTAGACTACTTCCATAGCATATTGCGTTTAAAGAGATGACATCCTCGGTCCAACGAGTAACAGGTTTCAAGTGTAATTTGGGGACACCCCATTGCCTGTCCTCCTTGTCTCCAGCAAAATCATCATAAATGGCCAAAGGTTCGAAGGTTCGGTTTAGATCACCCGCTATCACGACATTGTTATTCAGAGAGTGGGTTTTGAGGAGGGAGCCCAAAGCCGCACAAACCTCTGACCTCCCACTCCTGTTACCCCTGGCAGAAACATTATAGATATCGAGCCAACCAGAAGAACCCAGGTCGACTCTAATAAGTTGAATATCTTTGCTTCTGGTGCCGACCACTTTGACAGTGAGTGATAAGCTCTGCCGAACCCAAATGGTAAGGCCACCCATGGGTCGCCCCTTAAGACCCTTTGATGCTGGAACATAGTAGTTCAGGTAACCCTCGGCAAAAGAAGGTTCGCACAGCCACGTCTCCTGAAAAATGCACACATCAAAGATGTTTACAAAACTTATCCAATCCTGGGATTCCTGTCTGGAACATAACCCGGCTATATTCCATGAGACTAGCTTTCCCACGCCAGCCCCAGTATCCTCGATTATTCTGTTAGAAATAGCTACAGAGGGGGTAGTGAGCGGCCCCTGTTCAGCTTCACACGAAGAGCCTGAGATCGGGTCAGTTATGAAAATCTCCCCACAGTTCAGACCTACCTTTGGGTTAAAATTGAGAGGATAGTCAACACCCAACACTATCCCATCAGCTGTCTCTAATACCCCTGCGGTTTCCTCTCCATTCATGATCACCCAGTTGCCCTCATTTCCTGTAGATGAATCTATTGAATGTCAATCATTACTGTCCAATCCGGAACAGTTTCTCTCACATGCTCTGCCCTTAGCATGAAGGGTTTGCTCCTGAAACTGGGGGCAAGATTTTCTTAGCTGGATCAGAGATTGCGCTGGGGCGCTGGTTCTGAATTGTAAGGCAAAGAGATTTTCAGCAAGAGATGCTGATTTCAGGGTTAACTCTATAGAGTCATATTTATAGTTTGGGGGGCTAATCCTTTTCGCCTCCAGAATGTCTTCCCTGATCACTGAGCGGCAGCCTCTAACGTGCCGCAGCCAGTGGATGGCTTTATTTGTTAGGGAATCTGGATACTCTATATTAACATTTGCCAGTTTAGGAACATTAGTCATTTATATTTTGTTATGGGAGTAATCGTTATTAACAAAACTAGTCCCTTTTTTCCCCAGGGTACTAACACCTGGTACTTTCACCTTCTCTAATGCTCTGGGAATTGTTTTTGATCCTCCTGGCATGGTACCAGACTTCTGACGAGTTTCAGAGACATTCCCTATTACTCTAGAGCTATGTGATATTGGCCCTTCTTTGGTGCCTTTCAGAGAAGAACGACCAATCTAATCAGCAGCATGCGGCATGGTTAAATCGCTACGCTTATCCCTTACCGGGATTTGATGTACCTTGCATTTTAAGGGGAAGGAATTATGTGAATTTGTTGTCGCATTTGATGGAGTTTTTCTTCCTCCCTCGGGCTCGCCCCTGACTAGAGTAGTTACATTTATTATTAATCACTTTAGTGAATCTATTTCATCACGAAGAAGAATAACAAGGTTTGTTAAGGTATTAACTTCTTCAAAGACTACATTGCCCCTACTGGTGTTGGCATTGGGCACAGCATCCAAACTGACTACCTGTTCTATCACAGGGGCTGTACATACCCCTTCAGCTCCTGCACCTAGCAACATTTGAGGGGCAGGGGGCTCATTGCGAATATCAGCCAGGACTGTATACCTGTTGCGACAAGGTATCAGTGGAACAGTATCAGGTGGCAAGTTATCACATATGGCATTAGTGGCATTAGTGGGTGCGTCCTGACACACATAACATAACATAACATAACATAACAGTGAGCCTCACTCGATATAATCGAACAATCCCCGTTGTCTTTATTGTTACCAGTCCTGGATTTTCTTTTTGCCCAAAACATTGTCACCACCCTTATCGCTCGTAGCCTCCCCGCTACTATGGCCTTGATCAGCCACAAGGATTTCCCTACAGTCATCAACAAGATCATCGATTCGTTCCATTACACAATTTACAGCTATGTGGCTAGCCACTTTTCTGAGTTTCTTACCCTTAAGTTGTTTGGGGGTTTGCCATCCCCTCCCCCCCTCCATAGTTTTGCGTTTCCCCATAGCACCAATAAAAAGCTACTTTGCTTAATACAGTACAACAGTTGATAATAACTACAGTCAACCCAGTGTAGTAAAGTTTGGATACTTAGCCCTGGGCTCGTCTGGATTACACTCAGTCCTCAGGTATGGTGCAAGGCCAGTTGTAGGTCTAAAGTAGCAGATGTTATGGATACGGCCCAGCCCTGCCTCGTACTGCCCCGGACGGCCACATACGGCCTGCCCTTTGCCCGGGCTTAGCCCGGCGCACTCCCGCGCGCTCCCGCGACGCAGGCGATGGGGGTGTAATTTATGCGCCTCCTCGTGGTAGGCGACTTCCGGCCGCGCTGGTCACTGGGACCCGTAGTCCCCTCAGCCCTGGCTCTCCTCCACACGGCGGCCACACAGATCTCAGGAGGTGCGGCGGCGGGTGGGAAGCAGCAACAGAGTCGCGGGTCTGCCGAATCCAGAGGGGGAGGCAAGGACAAGTTCAGGAGCCCCCGCAGGTACGCTGGTGATAATGCAAATTGCAAAATGGTCCCCCGCTCCACCGACGATGGGGGTGTAATTTATGTGCCTCCTGGCGCTCCTTCGTGGTAGGCGGCTTCCGGCCGCGCTGGTCACTGGGACCCGTAGTCCCCTCAGCCCTGGCTCTCCTCCACACGGCGGCCACACAGATCTCAGGAGGTGCGGCGGCGGGAGGGAAGCAGCAACAGAGTCGCGGGTCTGCCGAATCCAGAGGGGGAGGCAAGGACAAGTTCAGGAGCCCCCGCAGGTACGCTGGTGATAATGCAAATTGCAAAAAGGTCCCCCCTTGTTTTTTACTTTTCACTGACCAGAGTGAACTGGATATTATCTGTAGAATGTGCAACTCTGCCTCGACGTCAAAATACAGGAGCTTGGCCAGCCTCCGTCTTGGCCTCCGTCTTGGCCTTGACGCAGACTGGTACAGCCAGCTAAGTTCTTTCTCATGAGAAGGGGGCGAGGTTTTCTAGAAGCTTTATCTTACGTTTAGAATTGGTATTTAAGCTGGGAACCTTCTAGGGCCAGGTGGAAGTGCGCCACAGATTAGACGTATTGCTGTGGAGGTGACGGAATTTGAGTCCTGATCGAACTCCTTCCTGGGCTGGTGAAGGGCTCCCCCAGCTTGAGTTGGCAAGGATATTGCTTAATCGATCGGTGAGGTGTTCCTAACCATTTTGCATATATTTTCTACTCTTTGCTACTTGTATACACTGCATTTTATTTCAATTGTTCATTTAATTGTTCACTTGACATTTGGGAATCTGCATTTACTGATATATTTGGCCTACCGTTCTAAAATGTTGCATTAATAAACTTGTGTGTGTTATTTTAAATGCACCTGCATTTGTTTTCTTGCCTTGCCTAAAGGGAGTGCTGTGTCTTTTTCCTCGTCTTTGGGGGGTGCTGCTCAAAGTGTATTATTTAAAGGTGCAGTGGTATATTTGACTCCTAAGTGGGAGTGCAGGGTTCGGTTGTGGCTTATTGGTGAGAAGTCACATTTATTTCATCTTGGCTTGTGTGTGTTATTTTAAATGCACCTGGATTTGTTTTCTTGCCTTGCCTAAAGGGAGAGCTGCGTCTTTTTCCTCGTCTTTAGGGGGTGCTGCTCAAAGTGTATTATTTAAAGGTGCAATGGTATATTTGACTCCAAAGTGGAAGTGCAGGGTTTGGCTTATTGGTGAGAAGTCACATTCATTACAGCCCCCACCGCTGGTGTTCTTATGACCTAAGCATACCAGCATTGTCTGTGCCGATGAGAATGGAAGCACTCCAATTGTGTTCATCAAGGGGTCCCTGGAGCCCTAGCACTATCGGGTGGCTTCCCCTTTGGGCTGTGGTGAGGAATTTGCATCCACCAAACTTGAGCAATCTAGGCCTGGCACTCGCTCCGGAGGCCCCAAGGATTCCCTGCTTAAAGTAGGCAGGTAAGAGGGGGCACAAGGAGGTTGGTTTTCTCCCTCTTCACTTCCGATGCTGCCAGATTAGCCGGGCTGGCAGCAGGAGCTGCGCTACCTCGCGTCTGCCATCTTCTGTGGTCAGCTACGGCCCCCCACCAGTTTCTTTTTAGTGTTAAAACTGTGTTTCATATGTAAAAAATCTGATGCTGCTTTTGAAATTACTATAGGAAGTAATTTCTAGTGAAAACATATTAGCTTCAGTCTTATCTGTCGATGTATGGACAATTTTGAAAAAATTGTGCACTTTGTTGCCCATGTCATGAATAATACAAAAGTAAAAAAACAGGGTTAGGAATGTAAATAACACAAGGTTGTATTAATTAACTGAAACTGATATTTTATGTACTGAGGATGTGGAAGGCTTATTGCTTGAAAGTATCTATACAATGAATTAAATTAGAAACCACTGCTTTAACATAAATGATTTGGAAATGATAGGTAGGAATGAATTTGAGTATCCAGCGTTTATGAACTCTCCTTCATGGTGTGTGAAGTAAAATTGTATAATGGGATCCACATTCATATGTGATGTAAAAGCGAGGATTGATATATCATTTCACTGTTGTATCGAAGGGAAGGATTTTCGTATGTAGACAAATATTGATGTAATTATATTATATTTAAGAACATAGTCTGATAGTGATATTAATGTATGTGTTTGACTCCACTGGAACTAATGTAAATATAAGTGGTCATAATATAACAAATTGAGTGCCTCCTCTAAAATGACTTTGTTTGTATTTGCAATTACAATATTAATAATCACAATAAACAACTACTATTTTAATTTTTTTTGTTGTTTTCTGCTTTTGTAACTTCTCTTTACGAGAACTGATGATTCCAGGTCAGACAGACCTCTCCATCTATTCTCATTGCCAGTGATGATTGATTTTCATTGCAGCAAAGAGAAGCCTTATCTTGCAATCAGACTTGAAGCTTTCTCTCCATCAAAGATCCAGAGCTGACTCCAGGAATGGCGACCTAGAAAGCAGTATAACCAGACTAGCATGTCTAGCATGTTGCTTAAAGAGGGACACCATCTAGTGCCACACACACCCAGATTCATATGAACATCACCGTTCACCAACACACATATTGAGCTTGAGCGTCCAAATCTGATGAAGGCAAGAGATTCCATGCATAGGCACTGGAGAGGTCATAGGCAAGCTCCTTGTTAGAGGCAAAAGGCTACCTCCCTGGCAGAAGTAAAACAACTTATGCTATGCACTATTAATCTGTTGTAACCACCACCTGCCCCTGCATAGTTTGGGGTTGAGCCCCAGTAGCCAATGTCACGCAGAATGGGTCCAGTCAACAAAGCCCCCCTAAACAGAAAAGCAAAAGGAAGGAGCCCATCCAGAGACTCGCATGAATGTCCAGTTCCATGGAGGAACACATGGATAGCCAGAAGGACTGACATGGTGGGATTGTACAGCTTTTTCTCCACATCCAGGGGACTGTCATCCAAATAATTTAGTTAAACGTTCGTAATCTTGGAAGTGCGTTGAGATAGCCACTCTCCTTGACACACTCAGAGACACCTTTTCATCAGTTTGCTAAAGCTTAAATCATTTCGGTTTAACAAAATCACACAATAGTGAATATACTGAGAACATTTTGAATGCGGTTATAGCTTTCCCCAACACATTCCCTATTATTACTAGAGCACCATATATCACCAGTGTAAAGAGGGAAGTATCTTTTCAGTCTGTGGGACTTATAGAGTGGCCTGTTGAAAGATTGCATGCATCTTGTTTATGTGCGGAAAATACAAGAAATGCTGAGACTAAAATGAAGGAAATCATTAGAACAGGGCACTCGTCCCCCGCCAACCTGCAACTCAGAGGATTGGTTCCTCTCCTACATTCCGCCCATGTTCACGATCGCAGACTAAGCGACCCCGCAGCCCGCTCCAGTCCAGTCTCCTGGATGGTTGGATCTCCTAGTTCAGATCATTCCTAATCGTCCGGTGCCCAGATTCATCACGGGTATTGACGAACTCCCTTCCTAATCAGCAGCCCTCCAACTTCCCACGCCGATTCATCTATACATTTAGTGGAATACCGCTGCCCTGACGCCTCATCTCATCTGGCCTTGTCAAACATTCTGATTGATCTATCTCGCCTGGACGCATGACCTGTCCTATGCTAAGCTCAGCACTATTTTGAAACTAGTGACCATTGTCCTGATGATGATCTGAAATCAATCAGGTTGAAATGCCGTCAACAACCCAGCACAGAACTTTGGCGCTGTTACCCCTGTGTCAGTTCGCCGTTCACTATCACCAGCATGCCCACTGCTCACTTGTGTGGAATGATCAATGTATATTAAATTGTACTGTAGTGCTGTTATAACATCACTAACAAATAATAACTTTTTCACCTTATCTTTTCCGTTGTGGTCTCTCATCTTTTGCCCCCACCCTTTGTGATTTAAATCACTGTTTTATTGCCCTTTTCTAATGATTTACAGCTGAGACATTGTTGTTTGTCACAAACTTTGCCCGGTCTCACCTGGGTTAACGGGTTCACTCCTGTAATTTTTCTTTCAGACTAAAATTAAGGGCACCTACCTGTCTAAGGTTGTTGACTCCATAGTCTGAGGACTGGCTGTATGAAATCAGTGCTACACTATTCATAAAAAAATTGTAAAGAGTTTGACAAGAGGATAATTAGTACTTAGAAGTTTGGAAGGTCAACTATATATACTGGCCTATAAATACAATGCACAGTGAATACCTTTTAAGAATCACATATTTTGAAATCCACTTACGCAGACTAAATCCTTGTTCTACTTTCCATTCTTTAGGTTTGTTTTAAAAGGAATTATAATTGAATGACAACGTTATTACAAAGTATTCAGTTGTTTGGTCTAGAAGACAATATTTAGTACCAAGCATTGCTACGAGCATCTGACAAAGAAACTTACAGATAGTTTATTATGTATACACATTCTATTTCCTCAAAGCTATCTACTTTTCTTTTTTGTGTCATGAGATTGGATTGAAGCCTGTCAATATGATACTTGATTATCAGCGGTGGGGGATGGGGGGGGGGCACAGTGTAACTGGAATAACACTTTTTCAGTTCTGGGCTTTCCTTTTACAACTGAACTCCATCAGAATTACAATTCTCAAAGCACCTATGTATTAAATGAATGCCAGGGCCGAGAATGAGGTGATGTGATAATATAGAACCATTTAGTCACTCCATATCTTACATTGGAGCAGTTCTATGACTATGCGAGTCAGACTGAGTATATAGCTCTAGAAGAGTAAACAAATGTGTCCAGTCTTACAAATGATCGGATCACCTGTGTCTATAGCCACCTGTTCAGATAAAGTAAAGGAGCAGGAGCATTTGTGGAGTAAGCAGCAATTCTTAATGGACCTCCAAAGTAGTGGTCCTAGGTATAATGGAGTAGCATTCTGTGTCATGTCTTTGGAAATATTCAATCATTCTCTTCATTGGCTATTAGGACTGTTAGATATTTGAGATACTTCTGCTTAGGTACAAATTGCATTTGAGCCAGTTTTAGCACTAACTTGCATACAGTGATGGATTCCAATTGTGTTCACTCCTTGTTTGCTGATCTACCTGGTGGCGTGCCTTTTGAAATCTGGGCTAGGCATAACAAAACATAATTTCATTTATTTGTCCAGTAATTTGTAAATAGCCGAGTTTAATTGCTAATAGCACAGATGTCCAAATAGCACATACTCTTTGCTATTTAGCCATTGTGTAAATTGTGAACTTTGTTCACTATTTGCATGGATGCTGGCCTAATAGCATATACTGTCTGCTACCTAACCAGCAGTGGGGTAAATAGTGAAGGTTCCTAGCAGTTTGCAGGACTGCCGGCCAAATAGTACCTCATTTCTGCTAATTAGCCACAAGCTGAGATAAGACGTTTCTTTGCTATTTGCACAGCCACTGTCCAAATCATGGATAATGTTTGCTATTTTGCTAATGCCTGAGTAAATAGTGAAGCTTCTTTGTTAATTGCACAGCTATCATCCCATTAGTACACAATGCCCTGCTTTTTATCCAGTGGCCAAGTAACTAGTGAATTGTCTTAACTATTTGCACAGTTGCCGGCCAAATAGTGCATAATGTCTGCTTTTTAGCCAATGGCCAGGTAAATTGTGAAGCTTCTTTGTTATTCGGACATCTGCCATCCGAACAGTACATGATATTTTCTATTTAGCTAGCAACCATGTAAATAGTGAATTTTCTCTGCAATTTTCATGGCCAGCGGCCAAATAGTGAATTATGTTTGCTATTCAGCAACTGGCTGGATAAGCAGTGAAATTAATTTGCCAGTTGCATGGCTGCCTGCTAAAAAGAATATTATTTACCCACACGTTGGGTAAATAGTAACGTTTGCTTGCTATTTGCAAGGGCTCCAGCCAAATACTGCATAATCTCTGCTATTTAGCTAGCTGCTTGGTAAACAGTGGCGTTTCTTTGCTATTTGCACTGCAACCGGCCAAATAGTAATTAATCTCTATTTATCTGGTGGCCATGTAAACAGAATAGAAATGTACATTTATTTACGCGGCAGCCAACTGAATAGCTACCACCTTTTTTATGGCAAGGATTAGAGATGGTTGACTTTTGCTATGAACTAAAAATAGTTATATTTCTTTTTCCATAGAGTAAGTCGGAAATTGCCATTTCACCATAGTTTCGCTCCAGAGAACAATGAAATCCGAGCCTAAAACTCAACTTCAAGTTTAAAAGTTGTCAATAGATGTTAAAAGATATTTGCCAAAAAGTGCATTCTCTTTCTAAAGGACACTCCTTTTTAAATATCGGTCCTGGCGAAAGAAAGCTGAATTTTTCAGAGAATCATTTTTGATCAAGACAGGGGGTTTGTACATTCCTTGGTACCCACCCATTTATATTTGTTTGAAAAGGCGGGGAACTTTTTTGTTTCCCTTTTTCAAAATCTGGGTGCATATAAGATGGAAATGTTGCATGAAACAAAGCTTTCAAGTATTACTACTTTAGGAATCATCTCTAATACATGTTAGTTCTGAGAAGATAACCCATGAACCTTTTTTTCAGTCCCTACTTCTCAGTAGTTGAATTGACAATTTAAATTTGCACTGCAGGAGTGTTTTGGCAAAGACCGCAGACAAAGCACCGCTTGCCCGGTTTGTATTCAGTGCTCCTTCCCTTTGAGACAAAGACCTACAAACTGACCTCACAAGTGAGGAGAGAACTGAGAGAAGCTGCTGCTGCTGCCAAGCACACCCTTAAACAAAAACACGCGTCTGACCATCAACAATGAAAATTGGCTTGTGTTCCCTAACATTTCACTGAGTGTTTTGGCTCTGTCAGTGGGTTGGTCTAGGCCATTCGCAGCTGAAGAATTTATGTTGGACCACGCTTGTCTGGAAGATGCATCAGTGCATCTAACCAGAGTGTGAGAATTTATTTTGGCATTGGCTAGCCTCCTGAACCAACTTTGGGTGCTTTTTCACCTGCTAGTTTCATCTGCTAGTCAGCGGGGTGAAATGTTACTCTACCGTGCTGTGGGTAGCAGGAATTCAAAATAATATGGGTTGCCCAGAGGGAGGCTAAAACTGCATTGTCTCCATTTCATCCATAGGAGTGAGTTTCTGCGGGTGGTTGCTGATTTATTTTTAGTCACAGAGGATGAGAAGCAGGTTTCGATAGTGGACTGTCTTTTGTACTGCAACTTTAAGACATTGTGGTTTGGTAGAAAGTTTGTCAGAGGCAAAGCAGAGAGCACCGAACATCTGCTGTAAAAAGCAGTGTAAAACAGGTCATATTTTAAAAGTCTGAGCATAAATACTGCTAGGGCAAAGGTCGGCCTATGTAGTTGCTGTAATTGGTCCCCAAAGCACCCAAACAAAGGGGGCTCATTCACAAAGGTAATTTACACTTTTGAGTAAGTTTACTGCTTTCGGGATTCACAAACTCCTAATGTAAACTTACTAAAAAAGTGTAAGCTACATGTCTCCATCCCCAGAGTAACACAATTGATTTACTCTTGTGTGGGTGGGTTGCGTTCCTCCCTTAATAAATCAATCCATTAATCAATTAATCAACCAGGATTTATATAGCGCCGCAATTCACCTGTGAGGGTCTCACGGCAATGTTGAGGAAAAAACAAGGAGATGCAGTGAAAACGAGGGAAAAGCAGGAGAAAGCACACAGGAAAAAAAAAGAAAGGAGAAAGCAGTCAAAAAACGAGGCAAAAGCAGGAGAAAGAACTCCGAAAAACAGGGGGAGAGGAAAGAGAAAGCAGTGAAATAAATTGTCCCTCCTTAAACCCTTCTTACTCCTCCCTAATCTCATCCCTTTTTGTAGTAAGTATGGACCTTTTCCCACTCACTTATTACAGTCCCACCCCCATTTACTATTAAAGCGCATACTTAAGTGTACGGAGATTCCAAAGTTAGGGCGGAGTACTTTGCACATATAGCTTTAGGTAATGCAGAGATGTAAAACTCCACAAACAGTTTGTCACTTGCAATTTATAGTATGTTTTTGTAGTACTACAAAACATACTCCAAAGTGCAATTTGTGAAACAGGCCTAGTGTCTCTGACACCATCTAATCTTCAGTGTCAAGTAGAAGCATACGAATCACTTAGACTGATCTCACTAGGAGGGACTACCAGCTGTAGATGTTCTTGATGAAAATCTGAAAGGATTATGCTTCCGCAGCCGCAGTCACCAGAGGAAACAGGAGAGGTCTGCTGTACCGAAGCGAAGCTCATCATTGCTTATTTGCAGGGGCATAGCTTCTGCAGGGGAGGGGGGTTTCAGGGTTGGGCTGGCCGTAGCGGGCACCAGGCATTTCCCCGGTGGACCCCGCAGGGGCTGGTTTTGTTACAGGGGGCCGATTTTGCTCAGCATACGCAAAGCCTAGAGGGAAATGGATACGCCCACTCTGTTTGTATCATGGCTTCCGTAAACATCAGGAGGCAATGACAATCTTGAAGGGTAGCACAAATATTTACATTGTCTTTGCTCTAAGCAAGTTTTTATTTATGGCCGGATTAATAAGGAAAGCTAAAGTTCTTAAACTCTAGCTCAGGCCAAATGGGCCCCTTTGTGCATGTTTGACTCAGTTTTTCAGGTAGGCTTAGTGGACAAACTCCACTTTCTATTTTTCTTTAAGAGAGAGCCATCTTGTGAGTTTATTGTTTTTTAAAGGGAGTTATGCTATGTTAAGTCTTAAAGTGATCTCAATTGGTCTTAACAATTTTGTAATATTGCATTTAAATAATTATTTTATTGTGTGTAAGTTTTATGGAATTAATTTTCTGAATTAAACTTTTACTTACTTACTTACACATGTACTACAAAATGCTATTCACAAACCTACATGTGGAGACCTTTGTCTCCCCCTCTCAAATCTTTTCTATGCTAAGCTCTCCATTCCAATTGTGGAGGTCTCTGTCCCAGTGGCATAGGTCTCTGCCAAGTATGCATGATTTTATTGTGAGGAATTGAATTGTTGGTGAGGGGGTGTGAACTATTCTCAAGCGACATGCACAGTCCTTGTCAGGGTAAATCATAAAAAGTCCCTAAATTAACCTGTGCGTAAACCTCTGGTAGCTTGGCACAGAGCAGTCAGGCTTAATTTAGAGGCAATGTGTAAAGTATTTATGCAGCACACAAACAGCCATAAAGTGAAACAACACCAGAATAATCTCACACACCAGTAGAACCGGAGGAATGCAATTTTGAAGTTTTAAGATAAGTACAGTGTCTAAAAGCACGATGTGCTATTTGTGATTTTCTGTTCACGCCGGACCAGGACAAAGTCACAAGTTCAGACTGTGATGGAATGTGGGCTGGATACAGGGACTAGGTGAGCCCCACTGAGAACTGTAATTTATGTCCTTGATACGAAATGTTGCATCATGCTGCCTTGGTTCGATGAGGAGCTGTGAGTGCTGTGAAGCGAGATCCTGTGTTGAGTTTCATCATGCTGCGTCGGTGCAGAGGAGGAGCTGCTAGGGCTGTGATTCGAGGCCCTGCCTTGAGTTGCATTGTGCTGCGTAGGTTCCGATAAGCAGCTGTGAGGGCTGCGATGTGAGGTCCTGCATCAATTTACATTGCGCTGTGTTATCCTACGGGAGAGGTAGGTCTCATAGTTGTGAAAACTAATTTGTGAGTTTTTCAGTACCAGGTCATGTAAAACTTAAAAGTGCATGCCCAACTTTTTAAATTCAATACACCCTGCACTAGGGGCTGGTTTGGAACTTCAGTAGGCGTGACCTACATGTATTAAAAGGGAGTTTTTGGCTTGGCAAAAGGTTTATTTTCCCAAGTCGAATTGGCAGTTTAAAACTGCATACAGGGAACAATGGCAGAACTGAGACATGTTTAGAAAGGCTACTTAAATGGGTGGCACAAAAACTGTTACAGGCCCATTAGTGGCATTTAATTTACAGGCTGTTATGTTCGCATCTTGTGTATATTTAAGTATATGGAATTAGAATGGTAAGCTTTGTGTTCTGCCCTGCTTCAGCCAGTACTTCCACTGCTGCTGGAGAGGATGGATCTGTTTCCTGTAATCCAAAATAAACTTATTTTTCCTACATCGTTTCCTTGATATATATACAACAATTTAATTGGCGACGGGGTGGAGGATGAACTGCATTCTACTTTAACCCTCAGAAGTGAATTCGATCGTATTGGTGCTGAGGACGTATACGAAGGAACGGAAAAAGGATATAAAAAAAAGGATAAAAGAAAAAAAATAATAACCGGAAAGGAACTAAGAAATAAGGTACTGTACAATTTATTTGGCCCAATTTGAATGTAGCATGGGACAATGGGTCCGCTATTGAAACTGACATTGCAGGGGTAAAAACATCTTTTGAATTGAAGCGCGATATTTGTAGTTAATGGGCACAGTTGGAATTCATCAATAAAATTAAGATTCTGTATATTTTAAGTTGCACAATCAGTAAGTAGCGTGGGACAGTCGGTCCGCTATTGAAATCGGCACTGTTGGAACATAAGCATCTTTTAAAACGCAGCACGATCTTTGAAAACTCACCGCGTGCTGTTAACTTCAACCTCCTCAGTCGTATGTGAACGAATTGAGCGTACCGCATCATTGGTACGCAACGGACGTGATACTACCCCAGCGAGGTCACGCAACGAGACCTGACTCAGAGGCCATTTTAATATTTCACCGGTTATTCTACCATCGTGAGCAGAACAGTTAAAAAGCTCGTATGTTTAGAGCTTTATGAATCACATTCCGGTAAAAACAGGAAACAGGTGGGAGTCCTACATTTTAATTGTTATACTTTTCTGATTCTGAACTTTACAATCAATTCACCGCATACTTTTTTGGGTTTCAGCAAGTGAACCAGCTATGGTTTAGACAGAATGGAAGGAGTATTCTATATATATTCTGCTGCCATTGATGAAAACAAAAAAATGTCTGCTGATCAAAAAAAGAGAATTTTATTATTGTCTCTTGGTCCTAAAGGATTTAAAACTTATCACAGAATGCCAAAAACTGCTGTTAGTGGTGATGCAAATGTATACCTTGCAGCGTTGAATGATTTAGACAATTTTACTCCCAAGGTTTGCATACGGGTTACAAGATATAAATTCTTTCTACGCAAACAACTTAAAGGTGAATCTGTTGACGACTTTGTTGCCGAACTTAAAAAATTAGCCATTGATTGGCAAGTTTGGTGACAATCATGATGACTTTATAAGGGACCAAGTGGTAATGCACAGTAACAATAGCCCTATACAAGATTGTTTATGGATTAATGGAGACTCTCCTTTAATGAAAGTGGTCAATTTAGTGCGCAAAGCAGAAATATCAGGGAGATGTGCAAATGAAGTGCTTCAGCCAGATAAAGAAAGATCGGAAGTTTGTAAAGTTAGCCATAACAAAAACGACAAAAGCAAAAAGTATGATCAAAAGTGGAACCCATATAACTCAGAATGGAGACAAAATCACTCGGATTGGAAATGTTACCGTTGTGGTAGCAAAGACCACCTAGCGCACAGCAAATTGTGTCCTGAACTCAAACAAAAATGTATGAACTATGGTATAAATTGGGCATTTTGCTAAGAGTTGTCGCAGGAAAAAAGTAAAAGTGAAATTCGTACATGAAGCAAGTACTAGCAGCAGTGTGAATGGTGATAATGATGAAAATAATAAGACATCGGTCTTACATCTTCAGGAAAGGAGATTGGTACTAAATATCAATGAAAAAAATACAAAAGGGAAACCTTGAGTGTGACATGTGCATTGGCAGAGTATTGTGCAAAGTTCGTGCCAAACTTTGCAGAGAAAGTATTTAATATTAGACAACTATTAAAAAAACATGTGAAATTCAATTGGGATCCCTTATGCGAAGAGGAATTTCAGTACATCAAAGAATACTTATATAAAGTGCCACATCTTTCGAGTTTTTACCCATGTTCAGATACCTATATTATGGTTGGTGCAAGTAATAAGGATTTGGGAGCGGCGCTCACCCAAATGAATAGTAATGGTAAGGAAAAAATTATATTATTTGCATCAAGGTCAATTTCACCTTCAGAAGAAAAGTACCCTATAGTTGAACGAGAGGCACTTGCCTGTGCTTGGGTCCTTGATCATTTCAGGGCTTTCATTTGGGGTACACCAGTTGTTTTACGGACTGACCACAAACCGCTAGTTAAATTGCTTTCCACTGAAGGGCTTTCTTCTGCTTCTGCAAGACTTGCACGTCTTTCGATCAGGATGAAGGATAGCACATATAAAATGATTTACGTGTCAGGGAAAGACAATTTAATTGCAGATTTCCTGTCACGTTTACCAAATCCCTTGGAGACATACGACGATGATCCTTGGTGTGACTTTAAAGTTGCTTTGGTACATGATTCAGGCTTATCTGCTATTAAACATGAGGATTGGGTAGTTGAACAATTTAAAGACAAGGATATTTTGAACGTTATGAAATACATATCTGAGGGGTGGCCAAGGAAGGATTCGTTAACTAAAGAATGCTTTTGGGATGTGAGATCGGAATTGTCCTTTGAAAATGACATTATTTTTAGAGGTTGCAAAGTAATTCTTCCTCTTGGGATGAGGAATGCAATTTTACAATTATACCATGAAGGTCCTTTTGGTGTGGTAAGAACAACAAATGTGGTGAAGGAATCATTCTGGTGGCCATTTATTGACAAGGATGTAGAAAAATGTGTAAGTGATTGTATATTCTGTTCAAGCTCTGATAAACTTTACGTACTCTCAATCCTCCCATGTCAAATGTTAGTATTCCTAATCAACCTTGGGAAAACGTTGCAATAGATATAATGGGACCAATTGGTGAGTTTCAAGAATATAGCATCGTTTTGTTGGATTTGTTTACCAAATGCCTAATATTGACATAGAGAAAACGGCTGATACAAATTCTGTTTTAGAATTTTTAGATCAGGTATTTATTCTCCGAAGGTATACCTATCACACTTTTGAGTGATAATGGTGTACAATTTACTTCCTTTGCTCCTAAGGAATACTTCAAAAGAGTTGGGTTGAAACATAAAACTACTGCTCTGTACAATCGTAGTGGGAACAGAACTGTGGAGAGGTTCAATAGAGTGCTAAAAGGTGTAATTCAAGGTGCAATTGCAAATAATTCAGATTGGAAAATAACTGTTAAAAAAGCTTTGTGGGCATACAGAATTACTAAGAATGATGTGGCAAAATTATCACCTTTTTCAATGATGCGGGGTAGAGCTCCTCGATGTAAGTTTAAAGCTGCTTGGTTAAAGGACTGCTCAGTTTTGGTGTGGTCAGCGCAAGAAGTCAAAGCAAGACTCACTGAGGATAAGAGCAAAACTAGAGAACACTATAATACACATAAAAATGTTTCTAATCCTCAAATAAAAGTAGGTGATTGGTTGAGAATTAAAAAACCTAAGAGAGTCACTACAGGTTCAAGTAAATTTCATGAACCTATTAAAGTCACTGAAATTTTAAACAATCTGTTCGTGTACAGAATGGCAAAGCGTGGAACTTGAAAAGAGTAGTGTTATGTAAAGGAAACATAAGGGAAAGAAATAGATCGGATTTTGCTAGTGACCCCCTTTGGTCTAATGATATTGATGTACCCCTTCAAGAACGAATACCCAACATCAATTGCGATGTGAGTAATGAACATAATGAGAGTGATGATGTCATTAGAAGTAATAGCAGTTCTTCTGAGGAAAGATGTGAAAGAGAAAAAAAATTACCATTGTGGTTAAAAGATTTTGTTGTTGGTTGATAGGTTCATGCTTGTTTTAGTTTTGCAATTTTTTTATTATTATTATTTAATTTGTTGTTGTATTAAGGGTGTGGTAGGCGTTGTGTTAAGACATGCTATAATAGAATGATATGAATAGATATAATAGTTACTATTTCATTTCTATGTCATTATATAAAAGAGGGGGGAAGTGTTATGTTCGCATCTTGTGTATATTTAAGTATATGGAATTAGAATGGTAAGCTTTGTGTCTGTGTTCTGCCCTGCTTCAGCCAGTACTTCCACTGCTGCTGGAGAGGACGGATCTGTTTCCTGTAATCCAAAATGAACTTATTTTTTCTACATCGTTTCCTGGATATATATACAACACAGGCCTTGGGTACATGTTATACCACTTTACTAGGGACTTATAGGTAAACTAAATGTGCCAATTGGGTATAAACCAATTTTATAATGTTTAGAGGAGAGAGCACAAGCACTTTAACACTGGTGATCAGTGGTAATATGCAGAGTCCTAAGGCCAACAAAAACGAGTTCAGCAAATCAGGAGGAGTGAAGGCAAAATGTTTGGGGGAAACCACACCAAGGATGTCAGGTACACCATTCACGGTCTAAATTATGGCTATACAGACTTCACCTCCTGAACTGAGGGGGCGAAGACATGTAGGTCAACCCCTCACTGTATCTTACATTTAAAAATGGTGAATAGCGCAAAGTATTAAAGTTACTCTTAGAGGTAAGTGCAAATTTACATGTGAGTACATCCACACCTGTAAATTTGCCTTTGAACAGACCCCTCATTAAGCGAACAGTAGGACTGGTAAAAATGAATGTCCTACATCCTTGTCCAAGTAAATATTTTCTGTGGTAGGATCCTTCATTTTTTTGAATAACGTCTTCACTTTGATTAGAAACAGCTGGAGGGGTCTACAGTGTTCTGTATTGCAATCTTGGTTTGACAGAGACATCTGCACATTTTTAGTTTTCTCCAAATGGAGCTTTATACCTAGGAATCAGTAGTTCACTAAGAGAAACACATGGCTGGTGAATCTAGTCAGCAATAAATAAATCAGCAGTGGATTGACAGACTGAGGTATTTTTATAACACCCTTTGCTTCCATACAAAACTAATTAAATTAAATTCATTCATAAAATATTGATCACCACAGCAGAGTTGTCTTCAATTGAAAAGAATTGGCTTTGAAGCAGCAGCCTTCAAAGTAAAATGGATGTAGTGAACTGCTTTGCATGCAATCAGCAGCGCTCAGTAGGCGGGGGAGACATATATAACTGTAACTTGATGTGATTACTAATCAGTAATAGTATTTGCAGCGAGCAGAAACAGGATGTAGTTGACGTGAATCACTCCTCAATGCAGATGGTTGAAAGGCTCTAGGAAGGGAGCCACAGAGAAATGTAGGGTGAAGAGTGCAAGGTTGTGACACTGAAGACGAACATGTGAGGCTGTGGTGACAACAAACAAGGCTACAAAGGAGTCTAATGCGCAGGTTTGGGTCAGGCCCAGACTGGGAACAGTAACCAGCCCTGGCAGATTGCTGCTCGACCTGCCCTGGGAGCATGGGAGGGAGGTGCTAGCAAGAAGCGCCGCTCCCACTTTTGTTACCGGGTGCAATATTGCACCACTGCTGCAAAACCAGCCCCCACACAGGCATAAAACTGCCCCTCACCCCTCCGGCACACCAGGGAAATGCCCGGTGCTTTCTACGGTCAGTCCGACCCTTTTAGGTGCTAATCTGGCATGCCTCAGTGTTCATGAAGCCAGGTTGTCCATTCTTCTTGGACCACACGCGAGCACACTCCATAAACACACAGGACTTGGGTGCAAATTTCTGGGGTTTCCCATAAAGGAGAACTTTACACAGTAGGGGCCAGTAGACCCCATTTTCATTGACAAAAATGAAAGGGATTGGTCAAATATACGGGATCATAAAACATGATCTGCTGCCACCACCATCTTATGTGCCAAATCCACACCAGGTACAGTTGTCCTCTGCCCATTGTGAGTGCAAACTTTGTGTGCGCCTTCAGGCTACAAGGCAAATTCTGAGCCTTGTGTTGACAGGGACAGGCCTAGGCCTCTACACACATGAAAGATTGGTATAACAGCGGGGCTAAAATAAAAGTCAAGATACTAGATACACCTTTGGGCACTCAGGGCAATGGTCATATACCATGCAGGGGACATTCCTGTCCCAACAGAAATCAGTCCTAGTGGCAGCCAGATCATACACGTATTTCTAGTGCCTTTCTGAATACTTAATAAAGTACTATCTCACATGCAAATAATGTTTTCTTGTCACAGTTTCTTTCAACATTTAACAACCTGTGATTGTATGACTCCTCCCACGATATTCTAAAACATTCATGAAAACCTGACCTTGACTTAAAACTTTAATAATTGGACTTGGCTCTAGAGAAAAGAGGGTCAGGCAATTTGTCTTATTTTCTTTTGGCACTTCTGCAGTTGTGCAAGATAGCTGCGTAAGGATGGGGTACCTAGTGACATTATTAGTATTAGTGTTGGTAGTGCTGTTGCTGCCTTGGTTCTTGCTGTTGCATGAGTCAGACTTATCTCTGTGAGAATTTAGCAAAGGTGGTTGGTACAAGAAGTAGTTGTGCTCTCCAAGAATCCGGATAGATTGATTTCAGGGTCTTTTACTGAACCGTACATCCCCCTACCCCCCCCCCCCCAGCTCCTTGAGACCGTAACGGGTGAGTAGTCGCGCTCTACAAGAATCCTGATTGATTGGTTTGGTCCTGTGTCTAGGGTGACTGTAGTAGAGATATTAACAGATACTGCAAGTGAGGGCCATGCGACTTAACTTAGGTCATCTTGGTGGCCCCGTTTATTGATCAGGCTTGGGGGCTCAGGGGCTCCAGGAGTGCCCTTCTTGGTTCCTACCAGGTGTGATAATGCCTGGAGGTGCTGGTAGGTAAAGGCAGCTTGAGGATGTGAATGCTGGCAGCAGAAAAGGGGCAAATATATAGAAGTGGAGGCTACACAAGGGTGTCGCAAATAGGTGGGCACTTTTTATATGACAGGGCTCATGAAACAGAAGCATCTGTGTCTACCACCCTATTGGATCACAGGTGTCACCGCAACATCTCAAAAATGTGTTTAATTTTCGAAGAATGCACATTGTATTTCCAGTGGCACCGCTTTACACATAATCAGAAAAGGCTTCTTCGAAAGAATGGCAAACACATTGTTCCTTTGCCTAATGTACAGTAGTTCCTCTGTTTTTGGCTCGAGTCCAGCAATGGCTACTCTGCTAATTTATTTACTTCAAATTGGCAAATTCTGATCAGCGAGTGCTACCACATTCTGTTTGATTTGTAGACATCAAACCAGCCAGGTGATGGGGAAGTCTGAATATAAACAGATTTGGGATCAACTAACTAGCACTACTGCTGAAGGTCTGCTGCTCTTCTCTAGAGGAACAAGGCTGACTGGAAGGGATCATCATGGATACCTGAAAGGCCCATGTTCTAGTCAAGTTCTAGAAGATTCTGGAACAATATCTTTATTTTCAGTGCCACTGGAATAAAACTAACGAAAAGCATTTTTTTGTGTATCAAATGGCAAACTAGTTCTACCTTACCGTCTTTAAAGAGAGTTGGGCAACATATTTAAATTTTGTAAGACTATTGACTATATACTTTGCATCTTTAGTATTAGCTCAAACAGAAGCGTAGGATGGACGTGGACAGAGCTAGGAAGATTTTCTACTGCCGTTTTGTACATACACGACATTTTTCAATAGACTCAAACTGTCATTGATGTGACATCCTCGAATTTATGAAAGGGACAGTAACTTTCACAGACTAAAACGTTTTAATGTCACACTGCATGTAACTTGTGTCTATCAAACCTTTGCTGTAATATTTTTGTACACATATCTAGCACAACCATGTAGGTATCCAACCAGTGGTAAAGAAGCTGAAAGAATTCAACATATTTGTTGTTGGAAGCAAGTAATGCGCCAAGAATGTTGTAGACATCATGTAGGCACCAAACACTGGGTGCTCCTTCATGGATAAATGGTGAGCAAAATGCATGAATACATGCTGTGAGGCCACATGCATCTTTCCTGTTGGTCTCTCTGGTAACAGTGCAAAGTACACAGCCAAGTGTGATGGATAACTACATGGCCATCCCATAGCAACAGGACTGCAACCGTCTGAGCGGGGCTGGATGTCCATAGGTGCAACAGAGTAGAGCCATAGGCAAAGTGGATGTAGAGGAATGTTTAACCCCTTCTATGCTGATGACGGCCCCCAGCCGTCATGCACTACGGTGGGCGTGTGCTGATGACTGCTGGGGGCCGTCATGAACCCGCCCAGTCATTAAAAGCGCCGCACAGGCGCAGAATCGCGGCCGCGCCCAAGGGGTTAAAGAATATATGAAGGCAGAACGTTCTAGGTTAATGAGGAATGTCTGCTTGAGGCTGCTGCTACACAAACCCAGGGACTGCAGTAGAAAAGAAAAAAAACACACAAACGGCAGACACCCAAACATTCAAACGTTTGTATCCCTGTTGGAGAGGAATAACATTGGTCTCAGCAGATGGTCTCTAGTCAATTTCAGAACACGACGCCTGAGATGTGCCTCTCTTCCTCAAGGAAACACAGGAAGGCATCATGCGCCGTTCAGCGGTAGTTGAAAGTGCTATTAACCGACTTCCATTTGGTCAGTTAATAGGGCCACGCCTGGATCTGCTACTCTGTAACCTATAAAGGAAACTGAGATTTGAGGGCCAGATTCACAGAACTAAGTTAAGACAAAATCCTAAACTTACTACCATTTTGGTATTCACAGAAGGCACTTACTCATTTCGGTATTCACAGAAGTTAGGATCCTAACTTTAGGACTCCTAAATGCCTTCTGTGAACACCCAAAGTCTTAAAGTTAGGATTTTTCTCAGTTTAGGAATCCTAAAGTTAGGAGTCCTAAATGTACTGCTCCTAAACTGAAAAAAATTCTAACTTTAAGACTTTCTGTATTCACAGAAGGCATTTAGGAGCCCTAAAGCTAGGAGTCCGAACTTTACTACTCCTAAACTGAGAAGAATCCTAACTTCAAGACTTTCGGTATTTACAGAGGGCATTTAGGAGGCCTAAAGGTAGGACTTCTAAGTTCTGTGAATACCGAAATGAGTAAGTGCCTTCTGTGAATACCAAAATGAGTAAGTGCCTTCTGTGAATACCAAAATGGTAGTAAGTTTAGGATTTTGTCTTGTTAGTTCTGTGAATCGGGCCTGAGAGGCTCCAAAGAGAGTAGGACTTGTGGCGCTCAGACACCAGTGCCGGATTAAACCCAGTGGAGGCACCTTGGTAGTCGAAATTTCAGGGGCCCCCGTGCAAATTATCTCCTAATACACAATGCACCGGATTTTGTTTACAAACTGCCAGCTGCCAGGAGAGGAGTTTTTAAGTGACAAACTGTTATGTGAATCTGATGTCTCTGGTTTATGTACTTTAAGTTGTTAATGGGTTCATTAAATGAATACAGTATTTTCTCTATGTAGTCTTTAATGTACCGTTTTTTTCTTTGAGTTGATTTATTTTATTTTCTATCTTTTTGAAAGAATACTTAAAAATAGCTTGATTGTAATTTTCTAATGTACACATGGATAATCCAGAATGCACTCAGGCAGATCACCTTAGTGCGACTTTGGCAGGTATTAACCTCCTAAAAAAGGATTAGTCGCCCACACATAAGGCAAGACACATGCTCGATTTGATTTTTCAGACATAGTTGACCAGCAGGTTACCCCAGCACAATGCCTCGTTTGGTCAGACCATTTCTTAATTCCTTTTTCTTTGAATGGCTTGCTGATTCGGCAGAAGGTAACTGCCCCCACCCCATCCTTCTCCAGAGCATAGCATAAAACTACAGAGTCATTTCTCTCTTAAAAGTTACTTTCCACTACCCTGGTACTAATGGGGATTCTTGAAGCAGATATGGCCAAGTTTAATAAATGGATCACTGATGTCCTGCATTCAATGGTACCGTTAAAACCGCTGATAGTAAAGAAGGCCAAACCCTCACCCCCTTGGTTCTCTTCCGAGCTAAGGGGAGAAAAGAGCTACTGTAAAAATCTGGAGAAAGCTTGGAGAAAAGTCTTATGTGCTGGAATCTAAGACTCAAATTAAGGAAACGCTAAGAAACTTGGGTAAATCCACTCGTAAAACATACAAAAAGTATTTCTCCTCCCAAATCTCGCCAGCATCCAACACTTCGCAGGAGGTATCAACATTTTTTCATTTCTTTCTCTCTCCTGGGGCTTTTAATAGTAATTTTGGTCCTTCCAGAGAACTTCGTGATGATTTATCTCTATTTTGTCATGAAAAAATAAATTAAATCTATGCCACCTTTTTCACGAAAAATTGAAGTGGAAATCCGGACAGATATGGCGACAATCCATACTCATGTTCTCTCACGTTTTCCTGCAAACTCTGAGAAAGTCACTTCAAAAGAACTAGAGAAATGTAAATCGTGATCACCAGAGGATCCTTGACCACCCAGACATTTGAAATTAATTGCACCTTCTATTAATCCGTTGTTCAACAAAATTCTGAATTTGTCTCTAGAAGTTGGTCAATTTCCCACTGAGTGGAAACCATCTTTTCTTCGGCCATTACTAAAGAAACCTACTGCAGGCCCGGTGATTTTGAACAATTTTAGACCAATCTCCATTTTGCTGACAGCTGCAAAAATACTTGAGAAGCTGGTTAATGGCCAGCTCTCTGTCCGCGTGGAATTTAATGGTATGCTTCATGATTTGCAATCTGGCTTTCGACAAGGGGTTAGTACTGAAACTGCCTGACTGGAAGTGACTGAAAACATCAAAGAACATCTTGATGGCAGGCGTTCTGTGATGGTGATCCCTTTAGACCTGTCTGCAGCATTCAATACGATTTCTCATGCAACCCTTTCAGAAAGATTCAGATTGGCTAGTATTCAAAGGAAGGCTTTTTCTCACCTAAAGCCTTTCTTACAGGATAGATCGCATAGGGTCTACCTTCAGCCGTTTTTATCTTCTCCTAAGTCCCTACTATATGGAGTCCCTCAGGATTCAGGACTGAGCTCTGCTCTTTTTAATCTTTAATTAGCTCCTCTGGTTCAGCTGATTGTATCTTGAAGGTACAGGTGATGTCCTATGTGGATGATACACAACTGTTCCTGTCCATTCAGGAAAACTTGGACTCTGCCCTGTCCAAGCTCAAAGAATTTCTTTTCTTTGGTACTTCCTCCACTTCACCTCCAAGCCTTTGGCGGGCAGAGGAAATTAAGCCCCCATCGGCCCCTGCCGGCCCCCGCTGCCCAAGCAAGAAACCCGTGAGTTATGTTTGACTCTAATCTTTCTTTCTCTTCTCAAATCAAGCAGGTGTCAACAGTATATTTTGCTTAACGTGGATCTTTGAGGAAAACATTGCACTTGATCCCAGGAGAGACTCACAAGACAGTGGTTCATACTCTCAACTATGCCAATAGTCTGTATTTGGGTCTTCCTTCTCTTTTAATCCGCAGACTGCACCTTGTTCAAAATGCTGCAGCAAGATTGATCCGAAGGGTTAGTACAGGCAATCTATATCACCCATTTGAAGCCATTACACTGGCTGCCAGTAATAAAATGATCGCGCTTAAAGCTCTTACATTAGCTTTCATGGCTTTTTCAGGTCAGGGACCTGCCTATCTGAGAAAAAAGATTTGGCTGTATAGGCAACGTAGAACACTTAGATCAAATGCTTTCCTTCTGCTACAAGTCCATAAATTGACCAAGACAAGGAGGGGGATCTTTCACAGTCCTGACAGCTAAAAGGTGGAATACACTTCCAGTGAACCCGCGTAGAGCAGCTTCTGTCTCAATTTTTAAGAAAGAACTGAAAACCTTCCTGTTCGCCAAAAACCGAAGCAGTTGTGGGTTATACAAGTTGCGTTTGATTTGATTTGACATGACATGACAGAATTTTCATAAATAATACATGAAGGTGCCTAGCTGAGCTTAGGAGAACTGAGGACATGGCCTTAAAAGTTACAAAAATGTAAAGTTTTTCCCTGAGCAGATTAATTCACAATGTCTCAAGTGCCAACAAGCAACATGTTTCAACATCAGCGACAGGAGCATCCTGTAGGCAGTCCTAGCTTGTGCAAGAAAGAATGGCTGAAGCAGGGTACATTCATACTAAGACAGGCAAACATATTTAAACTTTTTACAGTTGTAAAGAAGTTCAGATGTCATGTAAATGTTTTTCTCTTCAAGGACACTATGATTTTTATGACCCAGTGATGGCAAGGGGTTTGGAAAACAGATTTTATTTACAATAGCTCTTTTGTAACCTTCTGAGAGCCAGTATCACTCAACCATGAGCTGGAGAGGTATTTCTTTTCATGTGCAGAGTTCTCCGTCCCAAATGCACAGTCATACATTTACTATTAAATCAGAGTTTGTGAATAGCAAAACAATAGTAAACTTACACAAAAGTGTAAGTTTACATTTGTGAATCAGGCCTCGAGTATAGTAGCTTCTTACCAATCCTCAGTAACTCATTACATTGTTTGGGATCTACAGTACACTTTTGGATACTGTGTTTTTTGGTTTTGGTGCAGACACTGTAAAATTATCTCAGACCTACTGAGATACCCTCCCCGAAGCTCAATCTGTAGATGAATCTAGGAAAAAGGACAGAGATATGATAAAGTAAAGTCCACATTTGTAAAGCGCACAATCACCCGTAAGGGTCTCCAGGCGCTGGGGGCCGTCGGGAAGATTAAGCGAGCTATTGCCCAGAGTCACATGGTGCTGGGCTGCCCTGCCGCCGGAGCCGGGGATCGAACCGTGGTCCCCAGATTCCAGCGTCAGTCGCCCTGGCCGCGGCGCCACACCTCCAATCATTTACTGGAGTGTATCTGAAAGATCCTTGTACTACTATAGACATTCCTCAGTTCTGTTAGAGAATTAGGAACAGCATTAAGAGTAATTGTTGTTCATTTCAGCATGCATCCCAAAACATATTTACAATGCAGAGATTCCAAATGTTCATGGCAGATTTTCTTCCCAAAGTACCTAAAAAGGCCCTTGAGGCTAGTAGTGGGTAGCGGAAGATTGCAAGTGTGTCGCGGTCATACGATCCGACCTTCGCCACTCTGTGGTTAAGGACATAGACGCCTCCTCGAGTTTCATGCTGATGTGATGGTGTCCACAACTATGTGACATATCAAGTAACACAATTACTGATTGGACTTTGACTGAGTGGCGGTCCACTTCAACCACTGTTTCCCTATACCTCCTTTATAGTTTAGTCATACTAGAGCAGTGAAATTTGCATATTGCAGGGAAAGTTGGGGAATAGTTTCAAATAATTGGATAAAACAAGTATTTGGACAATCAGGGGGTCTATATATCAAAATTCCTGAAAAGGAGAACGAGGGAGCTAATTTGGAACTAAAAATAAGACCCTCACTAACCTCTGTATGCCTGTATGCCTCAGTGGGGTAGAAGTTCCCTCATAGTTATCTGTAAAATTAACAGCTATGCCCCCTCCCCCTTTTGTACCATCCTGATTGACAAATATGATGCGATATCCTAGGGGAATAGCTTGTGCTAAGTCTGGAGCTAATGTTTCTTTCTGCCATGTTTCAGAAACATAAAATCCCAGATATTGTCAGAAAGTAGACTAAATACTTCAAAAGAGTGTTTGGCAAGTGATCTACAATTGATGAGGCAAGCTCTAGAAGTCTAACGTAAATCATCTGAGGGGCTCGCAGCTCTGCTTAGATATTCACTCTGGTTGCAGTAAAGGTCTGAACTTGCTGATGGATTCCACAAAGAATCACAAACCAGGAGCTATTGCAGGAACATCGCTTATCCCACTATCGTTCCAAGTTAAAAACCTGCTGGGGGGCCAAGATCCCTTTCTTAACTGAATACGTGCGGGCGGAATTCCGCTCGTACGCTGAGATATTCTAAAGCGCATGTTACGTGACGAGCTGGGCTCGTCATCAGCGTAGCAGGAGGCTACCTCATGACGAGCCCAGCTCGTCATCAGCGTCGAAGGGGTTAAGGAAAGGAACACCTCCTTAGAGTATAATCTTACCTTGGGTAAGCCTGAGGGCATTTGGGCATCATGGCTCGCACCGGCTGCACTCTGAACGCGGACGAGCGCAGACTGGCTCGCCTTTTGTGCGCCAGCTGCATGCCCGCTGTGCGCGTCTGCTGCACATCTGTGGCATGCTCAGCTTTAAATAATGATGAAAAGGAGAGACAGGAGGAGTGTGACCCTGTCAGCCCAACCGCTAGAGCACTAAATGCACAAAATGGCGTCTCTGCAGTGGTGCAGGCAGTAGAAAAAAGATGGTGGGCCACTTCACGAACAAAGTGCAAATCCTATTTAAGATAAAAACCAAGTCAGAATAAGTGCGCAAATTCAAAACACATTAGCCCCACAGAAACTTCATCAATACTAGAAACCTATTTGCAGTAGAGCATAAATCTGAGTGTTGCCTCTACTTTGGGGCTATACTCCACTGAAGAGCTGAGTGAATTACCTAGTTGGTTAATTCTATAATACACAGACCACTGATTTTTCTTTTGTAAATAAGCACTTTCAGACTCAACCAAATCATGAAGAATTCTTCAGCAGAAGTTTGTGCTCTGGCCAGGACCTGTCAAAACTTGATCATGGGCACTGACTAGAACTGGACTGGTTCTCCACTTGACTGATAACAAAGGTAACTTGGAGGGTTCTCCTCAGTGAGCTTGAGAGGAGAACAGCCTGATGTTCAAATCAGAGTCTACAGCATTTCACTTGTGAAATGTGAGTTTGTTTGTGAATATTCACTGCTCATCATGTACTATGTTGATAATTAAAACACTGAGTTTGTTATATGGACATGTGACAACAGGACAAGAACAGTTCGGTAGGAGAAGCCGGCAGTCAAAGGAACTAATAGGCAGTAGTAGGACAGATATCCGCAATATTGGGGCAGTAAACTCAGGAGAGGCAGCAGTAATTGCCTGGGTCTCAGTGTGGGCCCTATCGATAGGTACACTGGTTCTGCCATGAGCCTCAACGGTCTATGGCCAGAGGTGTTACCATAGCAAGAGGTCAGGTAGATAAGCATGAAAATATTTTCCGACCTTTCTCCTGGATAGCTGGTGAGGAATATTTGTCAGACCCTCGCTTTCCTTTCTTGTCCTCTTGTCCCATTACCTCCATGGGATGGACTGTGGCGTTAGGTAATAGATTACCTACAATCTTCTCTGGTTGTGAATGTGGTAGTTGAAAAGAATAGTGGGAGCTGAATGATGTAACTGAGTAAAATCCCAACTTGAGGGAGACCCACCCATGTTATGTAGCATCAATATGTTAAGAGCTTATGCAGATATATATAGAATTGGAAAAAATGCACTAATGGTGTATTTGAGAAGTCCTTTCTTGAAGAATGCACCTTTGATATCCAATGTTTGAATACCTGGAAGAAAACACTGAAAAAGCCTAAGAACAGACCTTCTGCAGAGCAATGGTTAGCTTTCCTAAATTGGTATTAGAAAGGCATGTCACACCCGGAAGAAACTGAGGTGCGAGGTCTCAAAGATTTCCCAAAAATTGAGACATAAAATTAGAAATTTGTGTGGTAGGGTGTGAACTTGTGCTTCTACTACAATGCATCAACCATAATTCTTTATACAAATTGCCAACGATATTCCTGAAAAACAAAGCAGATAAAGAGGATATATTGAATCTTATAATGTATCTATTTCTGGCTGGCAGGAATTTGTAGGGGTGCTCCACAGGCTGCACCTGGTAATGGTGCCTTGTCTGCCGATGGGTCGGCTCATGGGGTGGTGGCAGGGTGTGCATAAGTGAGCTCAGTGACTGTGGCAAATGGCAGTGTTACTCATAGCAGCGTGACAAGCGCAAAAGTAAGATGGGAAGCTACTGTTATCTTAGACCCTTACACCATGGATCCTAAATGCATGTGTGGAGCTGTCAAGCACGCAATCTGTCTATTACTTGGAAAAGATGAGACCGACAGCTGTTTAAAGAGCTAGAGACTTCACTAGGTGAAAAATGTAATGATGAGTCCAATGACCTGCCTTGTGTACTTCTCAGTGCTGTCCTACCTTTAAGACGATACACTAGACCCTTACATGAGGTTGGGTCATAATTCATGTCAATGGTCCCTACCCGAGCTGTTCAATATCACCTATCTTTTATTGAAGGGACATTAGATGCTGGTATGATGTTTGCACTTTTCATGAAATTGATGAAAATTGATGTTTAGCACAGGGAAACGCTGCACTAGTAGCTGAAATGATTCCTCTTCCACATGCCTGTAAATGAACTACCTATAAAACATTAACTTTTTCACTAATTTAAAGTAAGCATTTGGGGGATCTATGACTTTGGGCTCCACTAGGTTCAGCAAGGGTTTCTAGGTCAAAGTTGTATATGATGCTTTCGATATGCACCTACAAATAGCTGTCCAAGAGTCCAAAGGCAATCCTTTTTCTAGCTGTGCTGCTAAAAATGCCACTTTGTCCCTTAACTCTGAAGTGAATTTGCTTGTTTCCCAAGCTGCTGAACTTCTCATGCCCACCTTACAAGATCTTGCAGACTAACAAGGGCAGGCCCCAGAAGCTGAAAATATTGTCTGGATAGAGAACAGATGGGTCAGGGCAAGACAAGAATAGTAAAATGGTTGTCCCTTGAATACTGTTCCCAAATCTGGTGGGTTTTTGCCATGCTATTGAACACGTTAGTTGAGGTGATGTGGTCTGTGCTGCTGGCACCCATTAGTTTGAACATTATTTCTCTTCCACTGCTCAACAGTACTATCATATTTATGCTATATGTCAATCCTATAATCTTGCTATGGATGCCAATTACCCATTTTGCTCAGCCTTCTGTGCACGTGCAGATTGCCTTCATTCAAATGTGCTATTTTTGTTCTTATGCTGATGTTCTAGTCCTAGGATGCGTGTTTTGTGGTTGGATGGAATCCTACCCCTGTGCCGAAGCTAATGCTATCAGTGTAGCCAAGAGTCTATTACTGTCGGAAATCTCACCTGGATTTTCCGCAGGAGCACAAGGAGGTCATGATTCTAGGTCCTAACTTCCCTATCAATCGAGACAACTCAACAGAGGTCAAAGTCAACCCCAGCCGAAGGGGGTAGAGGGGAGGGAAGAGAAAAGAGAAGACATCCACTGAAGAGTGCTGCATGCGTTGTGTCTTTCAGGATCGTCGAGGCTCTTCCTGTGTGAAAGAATAAAAGTTCATCAGAAAAAACGTCTATCAGGCAATCACCATGTATTCCCAAATGATCTATATACAATGTAATGTCCTAATACCGGTGTGAATCCCACCTTCCGTCTAGTGTACAAAATAGTGAGGTCAACTGATAATACCACATATCAAAGGAGAAACATTGCTTATAGTACTTCCTGAACTACTATCTTATAGGCAGTTATTACAGCATACGTTAAACGTTAATTATGTCCTCTTAAATGTAGGCTTTATATGGTATGGCTGGAGAGTACATAGGAGAGAACAAGCATATTAATATACATATATATAGCACATTTCTCCATTCCCCCAATATGTCAACCCCATCACCAGGGTGAAAAACAACAATCGAAAAATAAGCCTGGTCAAAAGAAACAGGTGTGCTGAGACAGCTCAAAGTGGCATTAATGAAGTAGTTAAAAGATAACTCTGAATTTCTTGTTTTTTACTTTTAGGAAGACAATCAGGAGTGTCCGTTAATATCCATAGCAAATCAGACAACTTCAATTTCAGATAAGTAAAGCGTAGCAAAATAACAAGATTAAGTATGAAACATGTCAGCACGCTCGTCCTTTACCTGTTGATGTATGTGTGGCATGATACTTTGTTTCTTTCATTTTTTTTAAAGGAGCGTTGTACGAATATCCATGGTTCAGAAGAAAGTTTTCCAAGAGAAGCAGCCACCGATAAGGAACAACAGAATTATCCCGACGAGAGGAGACTGCGGAGGACGCCAATGTTAGCGCCCAAGGATTGGTTAAAATCGGAGTTTAGATCAATCACGCCAAACTTAAAACTGGGATCCTTGAAATCCTGTGTCGCTTCGTCATCAGACCTTTGCAACCATATAGGAATGGAGCTAAAATAAAAGTATAAGTCATTTATCATCAACTGTCAGGTTCTTAATTATTAGTCAATGACGAGAAGTTCAAGAAGTTTCTGAAACCTTTATTCTCTTTAAGGAGTTAGTATAGCTTTTGTCTTTTTTATTCAGATTAGTCTAATCACAGAAATATCGAGAAAATGGTTTATTAAATACAGCATAAATCAACAGAGTGTTCCATACAGGAATTGACCCCTATCTATCTAAAGAGCCTAACCTATCCTACAGAGAACCCCTGAAGAGTCTCTTCTGGGAAAGATCAAGATTTTCGGAGCATAGATAAAGTCTTGAATTTCCCATAAAGGGTCATTCTGGAAACTAAACCGAGTTTCCCACAGTTGCGGCAGCAACCATTAAATAAATCAGAGATAGAGGAATGATCACAGCTGTAGCATTGATCAAAAAGAGTCAGCGGAAAAAGGAGGGTAAATCACTGTCAGCAGAAGCTTTCAGTAATAAGGACAGAACGCCTTAAGCGTCAGGCGTCATGCAAGGTAAAGAGTCTTCCCATCTCTCTAGCTTGGAACACTTGAATATACTATGAAACACACGAATAATATAAAATAAGTCATCTTCAGCCAATGGAAACCACTCATCCGATGAGGTTGTCACCATCCTTTGCTGCTGCTCACTATTCCCACGTGAAACATTCATTCCGGTACATAGTTTAACCAATATTGCAATGTCAGATACATGGGATAAAGTTCTCATGAGAACCTTCATACTTAAGCTGTTAGCTGCTCTCAATGTCCCGTTGTGAAGACAAAGGGCTAGGCAAATGCGATGCAACAATTCATACGAAAGTTTCCTGGTTAAGCATACACATGTTATTTCTAATTTGTTCTATATTCTAACAATCTATTCATTATAAAGCAAAACAGTTAAATTCATTGTTAAAGCAGGGTGAGCTAAGATGGTGAAGCAAAACAATATATTTTTAAAGTCAGCCAATCCTTAAGCAAGATACTGGTGCTAGACAAATATTCTAAAGAACCGTCTACTTTTCTGTAAGCAAGAGTCAAAACAAAATGTGGTTTGGGCCTCGTTGCAGAAGCACATTGAGAATAACCTACTGCATTTTGCACTTCATGTTCATTTTCCTACATGTTTTAACCCCTTGGATGGAGTGGTTCTGTCACCAGCCACGGGTGGACTGTGCTAATGACGGAGTGGTTCCGTCATGGCCCGGCCGCCGTGCCTGCCCCATGAATTCCACGCCTGAGCTGAGCGTTCTATTAGGCGGGCGGGCCGTGACGGAACCACTCCGTCACAAGCACAGCGCGCCTGTGGCTGGTGACGGATTGGTTCCGTCACCAGCATGGCAGCGCCGCGCGGCCTCCCCTCCCCCCCAGCGCTGCGGCGGAATTACCCCCGCAGCCAAGGGGTTAAGCAAGCACATTTTACCTACATGTGATTTATTTATGCAATTCTTAGCAGAGTATTAAATGCATTCTTAAGTGAAATTCTAATACATCTATGCAAGTCTCGTTTGTTTTAAAATTTGCTTTCTAACACCATGATCAACAAGGGAGAACCTGGAAGCGAGAGGGAGGTGACACAACTGTAGGAAGCTGCGATTCACAAATAACTAGAACGAGAAGCAGCTTTCTGCCTGTCAATGCAGCAGAAATCCCCGAGATGCTCCACCACCCGCTGTACTCGGCCAACTGTGCAGAAGGCAGCAGGTATGACAATTACTGGATTTTATTCCCAGTTTTTGATAACTCTTAAGAGCGTGAGTGGCAAGGAAGTCACGTTGTGTCATCTGCATTTCAGGAACTATACAAAGTTGTAGGCATCCAACAACATTTTCTCTTTGCTGCCACCCTGAGTCATCAAGGAAAGTTGATTACTACAATGGGACTCTATAAAAATATATAACAAAAAAGGGCCTCATTAGGATGTCGGGGGGAAGGCTATCTGACAGCTCATCGGTGGTGGTCTGCCCACATCTGAGGGTTCGGTCCAAATGCCGTATTACGAAACAGGTGGTCAGGCCGATGCCTGCAGGGGGAATCTGCTTCACCTCCGACAGGCTCAAGGAAGCCATTGTGGTGGCGAGCAGATCATAATGATCAAAATGCAGGCATGCCTGCTCAGGTACCACCATGGGGATTACGAAACACATTTCCTACATCTTTTTCCTGTCGGTTCTTCTGCTATAAAAAGCTGGCAGAAAGGGTCCTCCGTGGCCCACCGCTATGGACCTTGGGGTGCACCTGTGGTGCTCCCCTAAACATAAATGCATCATGTGGCATCCACAGTTCATGGATGTTTCAAAAGTGTATTTTTCCTATTTCTGCTAGTGCTGTGGCCCGCAGCACAAGCCCCAATAGGAGAAATACACTTTCCGACCGCTGTGAAGGCGGTCGCATCCTAATCATGGCAGTAGGACTGCCGACCCCTTGTCTGGTGGTCCCATTTCCGCTACGATGCCAGTCGGATGCTCGTACGACCAGCATCGTAATAAGGGTCTAAGTGTCTAAGATGTGTGAAAAGCGAGGACTTAAATGGCCAGACGCCTTATCCTTTGCACTCATGTCAATGCGGGCCACCCCTACCAAAAAGGCTAATTTGATTCCCTTTGAAATGTTGATAAGCAGACCCATGATCCCCCCTTTTCCCACTTCAGAGTCTTCAGCATTACACAATTTACATGTATCTGATGATGTGATTCTAGAACCTTACAAAGACACTAACAAGCTCAACAGCATCCCTTCCCAACCTCAAGCTGCACTGCACAGCTGGTGAACTGGACTGAAGTCGACCTACCGCCGTCAAACGGATGCACGTGAAGGTCCACCAGTCTAAGTCATCTCTTCAGCCACACTAACAAGGTCACTTCCAGATCTTCCTTACCCATGTCTGTTGCTTACCTTGTCTGTTTGCTAGATAGGAAATGTTCAGCATTAGATAAGCGTGTCCCCATAAACCTATACGTTTGTGGATGTTGACTTGCCTTTGCATACTAGCTCGCCTCAGGAATGCTCACAAACCCACTGATAACCCTAAATTTGCGGTTCCAGAAATTACATTTCATCATTTTCAAATTGCACCTGCAACAGCAAAATGTTGCCAATCCTGGTATGTGTACCAGGGTTTTACACTCGCCATTGGTTTTTAGGTTGAGCCTGGGTAGCGCATGCGCTGCTGCGAGGCATGCAGTTTTGGAGTATGGCTTTGAAGCCCCGCCCACTCTCCGCCTATTTTTTTAATTGGCTTCTCTCATTGTCCTTCGTAAATGCAGTCTTCCAAGTCGTTATTAGGCTTGTTAGTCCCTCCTTGGTACCACCTTGTCCATATTTGTTACCTTCCATAATAACTGGACCATTTACTTGTCTTGTTACACGATCTGCTTTATCTTGACTGTGAACCCTATTTTGTTTAACGATTTGCCCCTATTCCACCCACTACGTCACTGCATGCTGCACCCTTTTGTTTTAATTACTAATGGTGGTCCGCTTGACCTATAACGGCTGCGTTTCTTTATTTACTGATTTTAGCAGTGCGGTCCGCTTTAAGTATAGCGTACGTACTTATTTTCTTTTTTGTTTTGTTTTGTTTGTTTACTAGCGTCCATGCAGTGCTTCAACATGGATGTACGACATTACAACGCATGCTTTTACCATGCATGCTTTTACATCGCAAGTTTTACAACGCATGCCTTTACAACGCATAGCGCTTTGGGGTGCTGGATAGTGAATAGTTTAATTTACTATTCCAACTCCAGTCCCCGTGGGTAGTAGGGAAGGTGTTGGATAGTAAATTAAATCTATTCCCTATCCTAGAGCGCCCCCCAGCGCAATGCGTTGTAATGGTTTGCGTTGTAAAAGTTGCGATGTAAAAGCATTGCGTGGTAAAAGTTGCGTTGTAAGTGATGTTTCCCCTTCAACATTCATGGAGGCTGCGCCCCTTTCTTTAGACAAGCCGTGTCTAAAGAAAGGTGCGCGGCCGCTATTTAAGTGAAAGCACGGCATGGGTGCTTTCACAAAAAATCATCTGTTTGTTAACGTGACAAACAGATGCTTTCTTTGTCAAAGCGCTCCATGCCGCGGTTTCACTTTAATGTCGGCCACGCCCCTTTCTTTAGACGCAGTTTGTCTAAAGAAAGGGGCGCGGCCTCCATGAATGGAAAGTACTGCATGGGTGCTAGTAAACAAAAATGCAATAGGTCTCTTATTTTTTTATGTTTAAGCTATTGCATTGCCAATAGCTCAAACTCTGGTAAATTCGAGACCAACTGCATTGCAAATGCTTGTTTTTCCCGCTCCTAAGCCGAATTTAGCTGCCTCCGAAATGTTTGACATGTTCTTGGCAGATTGAAATTGTATGAATGTGGCCAACTGAGCATTTGTCTAGTAGCAATTGCATTTTTGGTGCAGTACGCAAGGGAACATTGTAAACATTCGCATTTTATCAGTAGCTGCTGGAACACTTCTCTTCCTGGATATTTTCATTTTGAAAGTGAGAGAAATAGGCAGCATTTTTCTAAACTCCCACTGATGAGGTCTGACTGCTGGTAAATGTTTACTGCTTTGTAGGATAGTGTGTTGTCAAAATGAAATTTAGAAACCCTGCTTGGACCAGGGCATTTGTATCTTTATACATACTGGTCTTGAATTTGAACTGTTTGTTTGGTAGGTCGCATCTAAACAATATATAAGTCCTTTGTGAAACTATCTCATCACAGGGAAAGGCCAGGAAGGGTTCCTCAGCGGTATTCGTACAAGCGCCGAGAGGCCTCCGGGTAGTCGTGCGCTATACAAGTACCTCTACATTTACATTTACATTTACCTTGTCTATTTTAGAATTGTTTCACTGATGACTCGTCACAGATCTTTGTTGTGCATGCTACAATCAAATGCCTTAATCACCTACTCTTATGTGTGTCCTCCACCCAAATGTACATCATGCTATGTACTGACTCTGTCCTTATTGTGCACGGAATTTCTATGCGAAATGTCAGACTGCTGTTATCAAATAAAGTAAAAAATGAATAAGACGGGAGAGTCTTGCTATGAATATACGAATACTTGCTTAACTTGATGGTTAAATAACATCACTTACTCTGGAACATATAACTACTGAAATTCTGGCCTACAAATACATTTGTTTAGTTTAGCTCATTTGGTGGTTGAGCTTCAGACACTTAATAGAAACCAGAGCTCATATGCGCTATTTTGGCTCCACCCTTATACGTCATGAATGCACACTATATATGTGCACTTAGCTTTACAATCTTTGTGTGTCCTAACATCATTAATGTAAAGTGTTGTACTTAAATTTAGTACTGAATTACCTTCACTGTAGAACTAGAAATCTATGTACATTGTGTGCCCTAATCATGTTAAAATGAAATGTAGTCTTTATATTGGATAAACTCATCTTCACACTATTAAAATGTATTTACTTTAGAAATGAAAAAGATTTATGTAAATTTGTGCACTGATCTTTTCACATTTGCATTTGTAATGTAGTTCTCAGACACACGTATATTCGTGCATTCAAAGTTACCTTACATTTTATTAAACTGCATGGGAATCTATTGTTGAATTTATGTATTGGCATGTGTCGTTTATTTGTGGTTGTATGTGCACGTTTAGCACATATTAATGGGCGCCACTGGATATGTTTAAGTTGACTCAAGTAGGCCTGTATTTCTTTTTGCATAAAATATAGTTTTTCCATTATGCTTGCGTGTCTTTGTTGGGTACGTTCAGATGGTTTGTAACATTGAGAATAGATGTAATACTGTACCAGTGATAGAAAGCCTGAGAAGAGGAGCTTGACATAGAACATGGAGAGTCAGTGTGTTAATTGACAGTCCCTACTCAATAATGTGTTGAGGTGTTCCGCTGCCCAAATCAATGATGTCGTTCTCAGGACCGGCCTGGGAGAATCTGCTAATGTTGCAGCTGGCAACGTGAGAATAGAAAGAACAATGGAGCTCCGGATAGTGTGAACCAGGGGTGTTACTAACTGGTGTTCTCACAGGTTGATGTTGGCCACTTTTTCTTTGGACTTTTAGAGGTACAGAGCTCTATGCTTTCTCCTTTGATTCTTTGCTGAGTGTGGCTTAGGCTAACATTTATTTCCCTATCGCGAGAAGACTCTTGACCAAGTGTCTGAAATGCTGACACCTTCCCACACTTCCCAACATTTTCTCTTTTCCTGCATTTTTGCAACGTTTTGAGACTTATTTAGATTTAATCACTTTTGATGGTTTTAAACTTTAAATTAGATGGCCCTAGTCATAACTCATGTTTAAGACAGAGGTTCAAAAACCCAATCGAAGCAACAAACTCTGCTATTAATTCTTTGTACTGCTGTGATTAAACTTCTGATTTGTCTCATACCAATAGGCCTGAACTTTTTTAGGTTTGGCTATTCAGTAGTTATTCTGTATCTTTACAGTATGGTATTGAGATTCATTTACATTAACCTAAGTGCTAACTTGTAATAAAACCTCTTGACTTTATTTCCTGATCCCTAGTACTTATTGTGTAGCGGAATGGGTTACACTGTTAATTAGATGTGTTTGACTAGGTGGTAACTCCCATCACCTCTTAGTCAACAAAGAAAAGATCAGTCAGATAATTAATGGTAAGAGGTTGGTCCAGCGCTAGATCGTCATGCCGGTTCAGTCTTTCTGTTGTAATTGACTGACTCGATGTCTGTAGCATTAGTCATTCTTTCTCCTTTTTGTCAGTTATGTACAGGCCTCATTATTGTGACTTGCATTGTTTAATTGTTGCAGTTTTCCCCGTGCTGGCACATATTCTCGTTTATCTAGTTTGTTATACCTCCCTAGAAAAATAACAAACCTGTTATGTCACATGCACGCCCCTTGAATTTTACTAGAAATACACACAACACATCCATTTGTGATAGACTTACTTTTGGATGTAATGGCATTTTTCTATCATGTATGATATCAATGTCATCTCTAGAGGTGTGCTGTCAAGTACCTCTGAATGGAGAGATTGTGGCATAAAAGACAGGACATATTCTTGAGGGAAGGTAAATGTTAAATTTCTAATTGGTGTTGTAGACATCTCCTAACATACTTGGTAGATTAGTCACCACAACACGACAATCCCTTGGCCTCTACTGCTAAAAGTAGAGTTTCCTGCTGCACAAGGTTCTCCATTTTTATTTTATAGCATCGAAGCCCTGTATTCAGTGCTGTCCAGGGGCGGCTCCTCTGCTAAGATGGAGGAGTGTCGCCCCACTGCTCTCAGAGCAGGAAAAAGGAAAATAGTTATTATCATTTAATTTTTTTGGAGCAATGGGGCTTGGTTAGGGTGAGGCGAGGCTGGTGCCGCAGGCGAAGAATTGGTTCATGCACTTAAGTGCGCATGACTGTTTGGCTGTCCCTCTTGGGCAGGTCAAACAATCATGTGCACTTAGAATATTCCCACCAGGCTGCACTACACAGCCTGGGTGGAGAACATGCCCAGGCTCCCAGGCCCCATCTCAGCGCCGAACCAGAATGCTTAGACCAATCACAGCGCGGCATTGCAGTGTTGGGTTTGGCTTAGGGGGGCCTGGGTGCCTCTGGGACTCCTCAGCGAAGCAAAGAGGGAGGAGAGACAGAGGTGGCCGTGAGAAGGTAAATGTTTTAAAAATATATATATTTTGTTTCTCCTTCTCTCTGCCCTGACACCACCGTTCCCTGCCAGCCACTGCTGGTGCTGTCTGTAGCTTAGCCAAATGTTTGGAGCAGGCGCCATAGACATTGCTGAGGAGAGTAAGTAAGTCATATATCTGGAAAAAGATGACTACAGCAGGAAAACATTCCAACTTTGTATCCCTTTTCTACCAGGTGGTGAACCATTAGGTTGCTAGATGTAATAGACCTGGGCCATGGCGATCCCAAGTTTCTCTCTTTCCACCCTTAACATAATGGTGCAGGTCAGTACACCCAAGTTGAAGTCTCTTCATTCCTACTTACTGAGAGTAAAAGTGCATAATTGCTATGTGGAAGAAGCTCTTCTTGTCTCTGGGTCTTTTGCCACACTCCTCCAATGCCACCTGCTTGCACACAGGTCTCATGTCCAATTAGCAACAAATAGCTTGCCAAAACACGTTTGCAGGCCTTACGCTTAATTGGTTAAAGATGGGCAGTATGAGACAAGCAGGCTTTGAGAGCCTACTTAGATATGATTGATTTCATGGCCCGGTCCATAGGCACAGATGCCATTGTTAGATGGCACAATTGAGTGCTTTTGATTGGATTCTCTGTAAACACTAAAGCAAACCTTATGGATATGCCATTTGGTGGCACACAGCTTTATGTTAATAAAGTGGACTCTGTGCTGGAGTGATTACCAAGGAGCTGTCCCTAAGCATGCTTACTTGGTCTCACTTTTCTAGCATAGCAATTTCATCAGCAACTTCTAGGACTTTTTACTGGGCCATTTCTTATGTCAAAGACAGTTCTCTCAGCCACAGCAATGTATTGTGCTGTTACAGGGGCTGGTGTGGAAGCACGTTACCCTCCTTCCTCTTCCCTGCTAACAGCCTTCTTAAAAAACACTTAAATTTGCCCTGTCGACCATCCGTGTCTGGTGAGAGGATGCATATCTCATTTTGAGCAAACCGGAGGCTCTTGGTCCTCCACATTTTGAAGAATGAGTGCATACTTACATTCCAAGACATAACTCCTCACATTCCACCAGTTTGTTCAGCATTGTCACTCAATCATGCCAAGGTTCTTTCCAATGAGGTGTTGAGCCTCCTGAGCAAACAAGTCATGGAATTGGTCTCTGAGGTAGAAACCTGCCAGGCATGTTATTCCTGCAACTTTTGGTCCCCAAGAAGATGGGAGCCTTTGAACTAATCTGGACATTCAAGATTTAGACTCTTTCCAAAGACACTAACTTGGTGTGAAGAGAAGTTAAAATACTCTTACTAGGGTCCTGCTGGCCATGAAGTATGAGTCTGAGAATTGAATACTGTATCTGGACTTGCAGGACACATATTTTTAAGATCTAGTCCTACAGTCTCACAAGTGGTATCTGCGATTCCTGATGGGTTCCACTCACTAAGAGTTTGTGGTGCTCCTCTTTTGCATTATATTGGCCTCTCAGGAATTTATGCAAGGCATGCCCTTGTTTGTGGCTCATTTTAGCAGGTCAGGGCTAGCTCTATGCCAGTAACTCATTCATTGGCTGTTGAAGGCACGTTTGCCACACCTGTCGTCAGACCACCTGAAGGGTACAGTTTCTCTCCCTTCCCACTTGTGGTTTTCATTTAGCTGTTGTAAGTCTCACCTGCAAACTGCGCCGTGCCTACCTTTCATTAGGACAATTCAGGAAACCATTTCTACGAAAGTCATTCCTCCTGTGCAACAACTGCGGGTCACATTTTTTACTCTGCTAACAGTAGGCACAGTGCCGGGGGAACCACTAGGATTACATACCAATCTCTCCAGAAGAGTCCCTAGAACTGCAAAGGTGGCTGGACTGGGGCCACCTAACCTGTGGACAACCATTCTGTCCTCCACCAACATTGGCAATGTTTGTGACAGATGCTGTTTAACTTGATTGGAGGGTCCACTTAGACACTATGAATGGATATTCGAGGCCATTGGTACACAGCAGAGCAAAGGTGCCAGATTGATCTGCTTGACTTACTGGCGATTTGGTTTGCCCTCAAGGCAAAATGCCTTCAGTTTAAGCAAAGAGTAGCCACATTCTCACTAACAAAGCTATGGTTATGGGGTATGCCAACACGCAGAGTGGTGTTGTTTTTTGTCCTCTGTGTGTCTACATTCTGAAGTTGTGGTGCTGGGTTGCTACCTATAATAATTCTAGATCTAGGAGGACCAGTGCCTGAGTGGTGACTCTATCTGCTTCTTCTCTCATGTCGCCTACTACAGAGAAGATGACTGTTTCTGTTGAGTGGGCAGGTCGAAAGCCTCCCTGGTGAGGGTCGAGGAGATTAGAGTCCTCTAGGAAAGAGCAGAGATGCTGAATGACATGGACCTCTAGTATCTTTACTAGATAAGGGAGTAAAGAGAAGGATCAATAGTTTTTCAAGACCGCGGGGTCTTCTCTGGGTTTTTTAGGAGTGGGATTACCACAGCCTCTTTGAAGGAGTGTGGGACACTATCCTAACTTAGGGATAGGTTAATGAAGGAGATAGCTGGGCCAGGGAAAAGAGAGAGGACATGGTTTTTAGGATCTGAGGTCAAGCAAGTGTCTTTCGGGGATCCTGATTTAACTTTGGCCAACAGATCCATAAGGCAATCTTTACTGATGATGTGAAAAGCCAGAGTGTGGTAGAATTTCTGTCTTCAGATGAGGTCACATTGGCTGGTGAGCTGGGGGGATGCTATCTTTAATCACCTTGATTTTGTCAATGAAAAATAAGTTCAGAGCATCACATATGTTTTGGGTGGAACGATAGGTAGGATAGTAACCGGGGTTAGGTAAATCTGTGACAATTCTAAAAATGTCCTTTGTTTTATTTACAGAGTTTGGAATTTTTATGTGTAAAAAAGTTTGATTTACCTTGCATGATTGATTGTTTTGCAAGCTTTAGGTGATGGACGAAGATTTCCTTGTTTTTGGGCAAGTAAGTGTTCTGCCATTTCCATTCCGCTTGGTGGAGTTCAAGTTTGGCTGTATTTAGCTCTTCTCAATATCATTTGGATGCTATTTGGAGAGGGGTTGTTTGGTTTTGCACAGAGGGGCATGATTGTTGCTGGCTACTGTTAAGCAGTCCGATATTGCCTCACCAAACTCATCCAGCCTCTCAGTAGAGGTAGGTAAAGAAAGTGCCAGTGAGTTGCGGAAGATGGTGGTCCGACCATATTCAAGTAGAGACAGTGAGATTGGATATGGTTAGGTTAGTGGATTAGTCCTGGCCTAATGTGTGACCTTTGATGTGTGTGGGTACAAGTTTGTTGGTCAAAGTTAAAACTGCTTAGTATGTCAGTCAGATCTGTGGATGTTTGGCCGCCGGTATCCTCGTTTGCCTAATAATTGAAATCTCCAAAGAGTTGGATTTTTGAGTGGTCAATGACTAATGAGGAGATGGAGTCAACCAGAATTTGGGAAAATTGTTGCATGTGGCCCGGGAGTCTATACATGAGAGTGCATATCAAGGCGAATGTTGGTAAGTCTAATTTGAGTGAAATTTTGTCAACCATTGGTATCGATATAGAGGTAAGTTTATGGAAAATAAGATATTTACAGCTGCTGCAACCCCTCCTCCTTTTCAACCTATTGGTCTGTTAGTGTTGAGTAAATAATAGTTTTTGGGGAGAGCTGTTAGGATTACTGGCATAGATTAGTCCTTTAACCAAGTTTTAGTCATGACTAATATATCTGGGGATTCTGATTTAAGGAGATGAAATATCTCAAGTTGGGGCTTGACTAGGGAATGAGTGCTAATGTAAGTGATTGTGAGGTGATTACTATTTTGTTTAATGGGGCAGAAGTAGAATTGCTGTCAGAGAAGGTATTGGTTACTAAAGTCTATTTCAGCAGGGCAGTGACGGACATGTTCTGATTTAGAATAACTACTTTACTAAGTTTTGGCAAGACAGATGGGTCTAGTTTGTGACTTCCTTGATAATAGATGTCTGGGGTCACTGGAGGAATAGACCAGTTTTCGGGCATAATGGCGGGCCTCTGCCCCCTGTCAGCCATGGACAGGTGCAGACGGGCTTGCCTTTAGGCACCTTTGGCACACCAGTGGTACTCCTGCTGCACACTTTCGTGTTGCAGCCAACATTTGAAGGGCTTGACTGACTCCAAGATGTCCCAATTCATTGAAAATAACGCCTTACTTTCAGACTTCCAAACAGGATTCTGTAAAGGAAGAGGCACAGAATCTGCCCGCCTTGCCATCTGGGATGACCTGAAGAACACAGTTGACCACAACAGGTTTGCTGCTCTACTTCTCCTGGACCTCTAGGCTGTCTTTGACACGGTTGACCATGACACTCTGTTACAAAGACTCTATGAAGCCGGCATAGAGGGGAATGCTCTAGAATGGATCACATCCTACCTTCGCGACAGAACTAATGTCATCCATACCCCCCCCTTTCCCGTCCAAAATGTACTTCACAAAAGCAGGGGCTCCCTCAAGGCTCCATCATCTTGCCCATGCTTTTCAAAATTGACATGACGTCATTACCGCCACTGATCAATCAATTTCACCTCAGGTACTGTTACCATGCAGATGACAAGCAAATACTCCTTCACCTGGGGCACCCAAAGGCATTGGAAACTCGCCAGTTTTCAGCTGTCTCAGAGCCGTGGATCAATGGATGACGTGGTGCCATCTGAAATTGAATGCTTCCAAAACAGAAATACTCACATGTGGGGATTGAAAACATTATAACCCGGTCGCCGCATGGCCTGATGATCTAGGAACACTACCTAAACTATCAAAGAAAGTAAGAAACCTAGGAATTACCATGGACCCCAAGCTATCAATTAATGCCCAAGTGAACAAACTAGCAAGATCAAGCTTTGTTACTATAAAAACTCTGCGATGAATCTTCCTCCATTTGGGACTTCCATACAAGGTCCAGGCTACCATCTCACCTTGTTCTGTTCAAACTCGATTACGTCAATAACCTCTACCACGGATCACCTTTAATGACAATGAAAAGACTGTTACAGATTCAGAACTCGGCTGCTAGACTACTCTCACATATAAAACCGCAAGACCACATCTCCCCTACCTTGAAAGCCCTGCATTGGTTACCAGTTCCCAGAAGATCCACGTTCAAGCTGCTTTTTATCACGCACAAAGGCGATATATGGAAGGGGCCCGCTCTTCATCAGGCATACAAACACATTTAAGAAAGGATCCTCCACTGTAGAGTGCCACCTTGTCTCAAAATCCCAACGTACATGAAAAAAACCATGGATGGCACATCCTTCTCTATTCAAGCAGCCAAACTATGGAACTCTTTACCCCTCAACATAAGATCACTGGATAACTACCTTATCTTCAGCAAACTACTCAAGAATTGGCTCTTCCCCCAGATAACCATCACACGTAAACAGAAATATACAGCATATTCATCTGTTTATAAGCATTTATTTTTACTACAGATATGTACTTATATGTGTGTATTGCTTTCTATAAATGTGTAGAATAATTATGTTTAAAAAATATATAGATATTCGTTAGTTCTGCTTAACAAATATATGTATTACTGATAGTTACATTATTCTATGTTTTTAACATGTATATAAGTGACTGCATAAATAAGTAAATCTTTTATCATAACTATTTACCTACAATTGATTTACTATTGAATTACCCCCCACAAATATATAAATAAAAAAATAAAATTAAGTTAAAGTACAACAACACTTGAAAGCTGGACTTTATTTAATGCATCTTTACTCTACATATACTACTTCCTTTATGCATCTATATACCTTCCATGTACTTATGGATCTATATATTTATTACTTTTCTTCTAATTCAGCATATCCAATGCACAGCCCTATTTCTCACACTATACCGCTCTCAATATATCCTCTACCTCAACTCTCTGACTCATCTCAAACCTCTTTCTACTACTCTTTCCAATGCACTACCCTATTTCTCACCCTATACCTCTATCAATATATACTCTACCTCCACTCTCTCTTTCATCCCAAACCCCATACCACTATTATGATCCCCAAAACAACCATTTCTAGGCTCTTTCCTACTCTACCCCTCCATGCACCATCTCATACCTCTTACTATTCCGATCCCCCAAAACACTCCTTTCTAAATCCTTCCCTCTCACTCTTCTCCCTCCATCTCGCTTTTACTCTTTCCAAGCCTCCTCCTACTTCTGTGAGCTCCAGAACATCCCTCCACTATCCTTTTCAATCCAAATAACAGACTAACATGTCCAGTACTCAAATTAATTTCATATTTTAGCGGAGCCCTTTCCAACCAAGAAGCACGCAATTTTGGGAGCATCTGACGAAGGCTTATGCCGAAACCGGTCATGCTGTACCCTGAATTAAAGCAACCCTCTTAAAATCCCACAGTGTCCTTTGTTTCCTTTTCGCTGCCAGTGAGGAGAAATTGACTTTACATTTATTGCTCTGCCCGTGAGCAAGCGAAGGACCCTCTCAAAAAAGCAGGACACGGACTTAAGGGCAATGACTGAACTTACCCAAGGTATTGGATTGAAGCCGTGACCCGCCTCATTAGCTCGCCTGGTGCCTAAAGCTGCTGGAGTACGGCGGGCCTGAAGATTCAGGTGAGATGCTGAAAACCTTTTGGTGTCTCCTTTTGGTGCGCAAGGCAAGTTTCTAAGGCTGAGAGAAAGGGAGCAGAGGGAGAGAAAGCAAGTAAATCCTAGCGGCTTCCCCCAACACCGGACTGCCAGCATGCAGCATTGTGGGACTAGTAGTCCCCGTAATCGGCGCAAGTGGGCGGAAACGGAAGCAGGTGGGGCCTCTGAAAACCATCTTTAGCGGAGCCCTTTCCAACCAAGAAGCACGCAATTTTGGGAGCATCTGACGAAGGCTTATGCCGAAACCGGTCATGCTGTACCCTGAATTAAAGCAACCCTCTTAAAATCCCACAGTGTCCTTTGTTTCCTTTTCGCTGCCAGTGAGGAGAAATTGACTTTACATTTATTGCTCTGCCCGTGAGCAAGCGAAGGACCCTCTCAAAAAAGCAGGACACGGACTTAAGGGCAATGACTGAACTTACCCAAGGTATTGGATTGAAGCCGTGACCCGCCTCATTAGCTTGCCTGGTGCCTAAAGCTGCTGGAGTACGGCGGGCCTGAAGATTCAGGTGAGATGCTGAAAACCTTTTGGTGTCTCCTTTTGGTGCGCGAGGCAAGTTTCTAAGGCTGAGAGAAAGGGAGCAGAGGGAGAGAAAGCAAGAAAATCCTAGCGGCTTCCCCCAACACCGGACTGCCAGCATGCAGCATTGTGGGACTAGTAGTCCCCGTAATCGGCGCAAGTGGGCGGAAACGGAAGCAGGTGGGGCCTCTGAAAACCATCTTTAGCGGAGCCCTTTCCAACCAAGAAGCACGCAATTTTGGGAGCATCTGACGAAGGCTTATGCCGAAACCGGTCATGCTGTACCCTGAATTAAAGCAACCCTCTTAAAATCCCACAGTGTCCTTTGTTTCCTTTTCGCTGCCAGTGAGGAGAAATTGACTTTACATTTATTGCTCTGCCCGTGAGCAAGCGAAGGACCCTCTCAAAAAAGCAGGACACGGACTTAAGGGCAATGACTGAACTTACCCAAGGTATTGGATTGAAGCCGTGACCCGCCTCATTAGCTCGCCTGGTGCCTAAAGCTGCTGGAGTACGGCGGGCCTGAAGATTCAGGTGAGATGCTGAAAACCTTTTGGTGTCTCCTTTTGGTGCGCGAGGCAAGTTTCTAAGGCTGAGAGAAAGGGAGCAGAGGGAGAGAAAGCAAGAAAATCCTAGCGGCTTCCCCCAACACCGGACTGCCAGCATGCAGCATTGTGGGACTAGTAGTCCCCGTAATCGGCGCAAGTGGGCGGAAACGGAAGCAGGTGGGGCCTCTGAAAACCATCTTTAGCGGAGCCCTTTCCAACCAAGAAGCACGCAATTTTGGGAGCATCTGACGAAGGCTTATGCCGAAACCGGTCATGCTGTACCCTGAATTAAAGCAACCCTCTTAAAATCCCACAGTGTCCTTTGTTTCCTTTTCGCTGCCAGTGAGGAGAAATTGACTTTACATTTATTGCTCTGCCCGTGAGCAAGCGAAGGACCCTCTCAAAAAAGCAGGACACGGACTTAAGGGCAATGACTGAACTTACCCAAGGTATTGGATTGAAGCCGTGACCCGCCTCATTAGCTCGCCTGGTGCCTAAAGCTGCTGGAGTACGGCGGGCCTGAAGATTCAGGTGAGATGCTGAAAACCTTTTGGTGTCTCCTTTTGGTGCGCGAGGCAAGTTTCTAAGGCTGAGAGAAAGGGAGCAGAGGGAGAGAAAGCAAGAAAATCCTAGCGGCTTCCCCCAACACCGGACTGCCAGCATGCAGCATTGTGGGACTAGTAGTCCCCGTAATCGGCGCAAGTGGGCGGAAACGGAAGCAGGTGGGGCCTCTGAAAACCATCTTTAGCGGAGCCCTTTCCAACCAAGAAGCACGCAATTTTGGGAGCATCTGACGAAGGCTTATGCCGAAACCGGTCATGCTGTACCCTGAATTAAAGCAACCCTCTTAAAATCCCACAGTGTCCTTTGTTTCCTTTTCGCTGCCAGTGAGGAGAAATTGACTTTACATTTATTGCTCTGCCCGTGAGCAAGCGAAGGACCCTCTCAAAAAAGCAGGACACGGACTTAAGGGCAATGACTGAACTTACCCAAGGTATTGGATTAAAGCCGTGACCCGCCTCATTAGCTCGCCTGGTGCCTAAAGCTGCTGGAGTACGGCGGGCCTGAAGATTCAGGTGAGATGCTGAAAACCTTTTGGTGTCTCCTTTTGGTGCGCGAGGCAAGTTTCTAAGGCTGAGAGAAAGGGAGCAGAGGGAGAGAAAGCAAGAAAATCCTAGCGGCTTCCCCCAACACCGGACTGCCAGCATGCAGCATTGTGGGACTAGTAGTCCCCGTAATCGGCGCAAGTGGGCGGAAACGGAAGCAGGTGGGGCCTCTGAAAACCATCTTTAGCGGAGCCCTTTCCAACCAAGAAGCACGCAATTTTGGGAGCATCTGACGAAGGCTTATGCCGAAACCGGTCATGCTGTACCCTGAATTAAAGCAAGCCTCTTAAAATCCCACAGTGTCCTTTGTTTCCTTTTCGCTGCCAGTGAGGAGAAATTGACTTTACATTTATTGCTCTGCCCGTGAGCAAGCGAAGGACCCTCTCAAAAAAGCAGGACACGGACTTAAGGGTAATGACTGAACTTACCCAAGGTATTGGATTGAAGCCGTGACCCGCCTCATTAGCTCGCCTGGTGCCTAAAGCTGCTGGAGTACAGCGGGCCTGAAGATTCAGGTGAGATCCTGAAAACCTTTTGGTGTCTCCTTTTGGTGCGCGAGGCAAGTTTCTAAGGCTGAGAGAAAGGGAGCAGAGGGAGAGAAAGCAAGAAAATCCTAGCGGCTTCCCCCAACACCGGACTGCCAGCATGCAGCATTGTGAGACTAGTAGTCCCCGTAATCGGCGCAAGTGGGCGGAAACGGAAGCAGGTGGGGCCTCTGAAAACCATCTTTAGCGGAGCCCTTTCCAACCAAGAAGCACGCAATTTTGGGAGCATCTGACGAAGGCTTATGCCGAAACCGGTCATGCTGTACCCTGAATTAAAGCAACCCTCTTAAAATCCCACAGTGTCCTTTGTTTCCTTTTCGCTGCCAGTGAGGAGAAATTGACTTATATATATATATATATATATATATATATATATATATATATATATATATATATATATATATATATATATTACCTACTGGCGGTCGCCAGTAGGTATATATAGTTAGGATTTTTTCTCTATGGGATTTTTGAAAATTCTATGTCTAATAACTTTGGCGTTTGTGGACGGAATTGGCTGAAATTTTCAGGAAAATGGCACATTTTGTTTCTGAGCAGCCCTTGAAAATTTGGGGGGGGGTTCGTCAAGGGGGGGTTGAGAAAAAAGGGGGGTCCCAAAACGTGTTTTTAACATTGAGTTTTCCATAGGGCGGTTGGCCTCACTTTTAGCCCGAACGGCTGAATGGATTTGCACGAAACTTGGCAAAATTGTAGGGACTGGTAGCCCGATGTGCCTTTGCTAGGTCTCAATATATGTGCTTCAGTGGATTTTGAGAAATTAACGTTCAAAAAAAGATATATATCTGTAACAGCGGACCGGGCAGCGCTCCGGTTCGCGGACTTTACGCGGTACGGAGCTTTGTGAAGCGAAGCTGATTGGTTCTCCGGCGTCTGTGAACATTCCAAACAGTCCGTAGCGGCCGCCATCTTGTCTCTCGGTAGGATCGAGAGACAAGAGGAGGCCAAAGCGAAGGGGCAAATGACCATAAGGGGGCATAGTAGATCCTCGCTGACCCCCTAGGTTTGATGTGGAGGTTTTAAAAGGGCCCCGCGGGGCAAAAAAATAAATAATAATAATAATCGAACGGCTGAATGGATTTGCACGAAACTTGGTAAAATATTAGGGACTGGTAGCCCGATGTGCCTTTGCTAGGTCTCAATATATGTGCTCCAGTGGATTTTGAGAAATTAACGTTCAAAAAAAGATATATATCTGTAACAGCGCTCCGCTTCGCGTAACGGAGGTTTGCGAAGCTGATTGGTTCTCCGGCGTCTGTAAACATTGCAAACAGTCCGTAGCGGCCACCATCTTGTCTCTCGGTAGGATCGAGAGACAAAATTATCTCTGTATTACCTAGCTGTTGCTAACACCAGTTAGCGACGGCTAGTAGGAGATAGCGACCATCTTGGGCCCCACTTTGTATGTGAGTGATATTTATCACTAATGACATGCAAAGTGGGCATGCCAAGATGTTAGCGACTGGAAACAGTCGCTAACATCGCTATCTCCTATTACCAACTTTTGGAAATATTCGCGATAAGCGCGAATATCTCCAAAAGCTACCACCTGCCCTGAGCAGTTCTTAGCCATGTTATCCAATGGGAGGTGGATAACATGGCTAAGAGCAATAGCTCGGTAATGCATGAATATCGCTGAGTTTTCAGCGATATTAATGCATTGCGGTAGTTTTTTATCGTATTTGCGATAAACCTTGATAATAGCAAGGTTTATCTGCGATAATTTCTGAAGATGCTTAGCGGTAAAAAATTCGTTGCTAAGCATCGTTAGGGATAAATATCGCTTAACTTTGGTAATATGCCCCAACGTCTGTTAACGTTCGATTAGAAGGAAATCAGGAAGTGTTGAAAAACATTGTCTGCGCCATCTTGCCTTTTTTCAAATGCCACACTTTTGTCGTGCACGGCAGTCATTTTAGATGCCTTGACCAGACCCACTCTCTGCACGCTGTCGATCCTTAGCATGGCTCCCCACCCTCGCAAGCATCTCCCCCAGGCAGTGGTCACCCCCGCTCTCTGTCTTATGCATGGGTAATAAACCACCCCCCATCTGCGCTGCTCTTCACTGAGAATCACACCCTGTGCCCGCCCGACACCTCCCTTTCGCCCTATTCACTACCGCACCCTCTGACACTCCTTTTCCTCTGTGTCCGATTGTCCAGGCCGGTCCTAGGGTATCAGCTAGCCCTGCAGATGTAGTTTATGGCCCCAGCTGTAAAGAATCACCCCTCTTCAAAGGAGTTATAGTAGATCAAGGCCCACACTCGATGAGATCCGTCACAGCAGACGCGTTCCTATTATCTGAAAACCATCCTGTATTGTGATTGGGGAGGGGACCGAGCCTGAAGCGGAAGATTCCAGGGATGACTCTTTGTACATCAAAGTTTTTACAATTATGTGTCACATTAAAAATATATAGCACTCCAACAAAGTAGTAAGATTATAAAACTTTAATAACTTATAAATATATACAAGAAAACAAAAACAGTAATAACATATAAACATTTTTAGGGAAAAACAACGAAGTAGCGGTCGGCTGTGCGAATAGTCCCAACGCAGCACAACGTCCAGATTTCACTGATTTCGGCATCCGGCGTGGGGCGTCGCGGGGGGTGGGTCATCAGTAGCAAACTGTTGTGCGAATAGTTCCAAGGCAGCAGAACGATGGCACCAAGGTGATGTCCAGTAAGTTGCCGCACTGGTTTTGGTATCCTACAATGCTGCTCCGAATAACGGCGTGGGGCGCCCCGGGGGAGGCGGCGTGAACGGGCCTCTCCAGGTGGAGTCTCGTCTGTTGTAGTGGGGCGCCCCTTTACCGTTTCAGTTGCCATTCCGTCCGCTTTTGGTCCACTGTGTCAAAAGCCGCAATTCAGCTGAGTTGCGCCCACTCTTGCGGTGCAGCGATAGGCGGCTGTCACAGGACTCTCAAAATGGCGGCAGGCTGTTTCCTTTTTGGGCCTGGTCCACTGAAATGGCCCTGGGACACCTTGGAAATCGGACGCTTGTCTGCTAGGTCTTGGACCCCATTCTCGAAAGCGTCCCCTCCGCCTTGAGGATTCATCAAAAGTTTTGGGGGCCCCCGACTCCTGCAGGCTTCTGGTGGGGAGCGGCTGCCATGACTGGTCGCGGAATGACTACGACGGAGCCACGAGATGGTGGTGCTTTCATGGTGACGCCAGCTTCAGTCTGAAACATTCAGAAACAAGGTGGGGCTTTCATCGTTTGGGGAAAAAAAAAAGTTTTCATCCAATGAAAAGTGTTGTTTTTAGGTCATATGATCAAGCCTTCCATCATTAGGAAACCAAAAGTAAAATGAACCAATGAAAAGTTTTATAAACAAGTCACATGACCTGTTATGCGGCATAGGGTATAAAATGCGGAGAAAATACGTTGGCACGTGAGGCGGCGTCAGTAGCGGACCGATGTGCGAATAGGCCGAAGGCAACACAACGCGCCAAGATCCGGATGGCACCGAGGTGGTGTCCAGCAAGTTGCAGCACTGGTGTGGCCATCCTACAATGCTGAAAGTCGGCGTGGGGCGCCCTGTTGGCCTGTGAGTTCGCGTCAGTAGCGGACCGATGTGCGAATAGGCCGAAGGCAGCACAACGCGCCAAGATCCGGATGGCACCGAGGTGGTGTCTAGCAAGTTGTCGCACTGGTGTGGCCATCCTACAATGTTGAAAGTCGGCGTGGGGCGCCCCGTTGGCCTGTGAGATGGCGTCAGTAGCGGACCGATGTGCGAATGGGGCCAAAGGCAGCGCAACAATATTTTCTGAATAGAAGACACCACAAGGCGCTGAGATGCCAAGATCCGGATGGCACCGAGGTGGTGTCTAGCAAGTTGTGGCACTGGTGTGGCCATCCTACAATGGTAAAAGTCGGCGTGGGGCGCCCTGTTGGCCTGTGAGATGGTGTCAGTAGCGGACCGATGTGCGAATGGGGCCAAAGGCAGCGCAACAATATTTTCTGAATAGAAGACACCACAAGGCGCTGAGATTCGGTTGGCACCGAGGTGATGTCTAGCAAGTTGCCGCACTGGTGTGGCCATCCTACAATGCTGCTCCGAATAACGGCGTGGGGTGCCCGAAGGGGGGGGGGGGAGGCGGCGTGAACGGGCCTTCCTAGGTGGAGGCTCGTCTGCTGTAGTGGGGCGCCCCTTTACCGTTTCAGTTGCCATTCAGCTGAATTTCGGCTGCTCTTGATGCTACAGCGACAGGCGGCTGCAACAGGACTCTCAAAATGGCGGCTTGTTCTTTGGATTTGGGCCTGGTCTACTAAAATGGCCCTGGGACACTTTAGAACTCGGACGCTCGATTTTTTTTTCCTTTCCTGTACATGCAAAAAAAGGTAAATTCCCGGTACGTTACATCTGCCACGATGTACTCTCCAGAGGAACCGAAAAAAAATATAGTTATGGTAACTATACCATGCATCGTCATATGGAGAGGTGGCACCAATTAATTATAGTGCTGCATAAAAGAGAGATTTGGAGGAGAACCCCCGACCTGCCAGTACATTCATCAAAGAAGTGGCACTGACAGCATCAGAGGCAAGGGAAATGGTCCCAAATATTTAGAACTTTGGAAAGATTAAAATGACATGTTTAGATTGTGGCAAATTAATTTCATGTGGACAGATGAGTGTTACTCTAATAAATACAGCATATGAACATCATCATAGTCGATGGTTGGTAGAGACATTTTGACTATATCCTGGACCTGCCCGTCCTCGCCCAAAATGGCGCCGGAATAAATGGGACTCGTAACTCCTTGTTGTGTACTGGTTGCAGAACCTTGAAATCACGAGATACGTATGCAGTTTTGAAGCATATGGCGGGCGGGGACGAGAATTGATTGAATATTTCGACATCCCTATTGATATTAAGTTGTGATGTGTTATTGATTACTGTACTATTGAAAGTTCGAATTAACGTCACCCATGGTACTTGCCCGCAAATGTATATCTAGATAATTTTATTGTAACTGGCCCTGTCGTATTTTAATTATAAAATGTACGTCCACCGATTCCGCAACTGTTAGACACCTTAGTTCTTGCAACCTAATGGCCCGCCCGTTACGTTCCTCTACAGTGTAAATGTCTACTCATCATATACGATTACAGTTTGCTCCGTGGCCGGCCCACGTGGTTATAGGCTCGTATTTGTATAATGAAATTTTCACAATAAAGGTTTTTAAAAGAAAACATGGTAGTAGTATATACATTGGTAAAGTTTTTAATAATAGTCACTGTTTTAGAATCATTAAAAGGCAAGTGAAATAAAGCAGACCAATTACATGAAGGGTAAAAGGTATAATACGCAGGAACGCAGTAAAGATAAATGGTCAAGGGCTGTTGTGTTTTCTACTCCTGCAACATAAAGTGATCGATAAGAATCTCATATTCAGGCGTATCGGCGACTAAGACAGCAGGTCGACCCTCTTTTGCTCAACGGCTCCGTCATGGGACGAAGAAACGCTCTTTTTCTCGAAAAAAGAATATATTTTACTTGCAGGACAGTTGTAAATTTTCCGGGAAAGTACATTAGCCTGGAACATTATAACATATATTTAAGAAAAAATAATGTTCGGAAGTAATAAAAAGCGTAATTTTTAGGTCATATGACCAAGCCTTTCATCATTAGAATAAGAAAAGTAAAATGAACCAATGAAAAGTTTTATTAACAAGTCACATGACTTGTTATGCTTACGTTACGCACTGCGCGTCGCGCTCCGGATGACTTCCGGATGCGCTAACGCGGCGCGTCATATGACGCATTACGCGACAACGCAGGTCCAGAATATAGTCAAAATGTCTCCACCAACCAGCGGTCGGAACACAACCCCTTTCAGCAGGCTAAATAGTTCTGTTAAATGACAACAGAAGGGACAGGCAACAAGAACCATCAGTCAAAGAGGGGAGGGCTAGTTCTTCTCTACCGGGTTACATTGGGGCGCTACCGGAACTGATCGAATTGGTAGTCTACAGTGTTTCTGGATGTTTCAGACTGAAGCTGGGGTTAGCATGAGAGCACCACCATTTCGTAGCTCCGTCGTGGCCATTCCGCAACCAATCATGGCAGCCGCTCTTTATCGTTATTTTGGGCTGGGTGGGTGGCGGAGCCGAGCTGTTTTGCAGCCATCATTGTGTGGAGTTCAGTTCATCTCACTAGTTTCGTATTTGTCATGAGGGGTTGTTCCTAATGTTTCTCTTTTAGCGAGGTCAAAAAGAGATCCCATTAGTGGCCTACTGATTTTGCTCGATTCCTTTTCTTTTTTTTTTACACAATTTTTCGTTATCTGCAAAGACTAAACAGAGTATTGCGACTCTGTGTTTGTTTGTAAATAGAGAATGAACCAAAGAGAACCAATTCTAAAACAGTAAATGCTTGGATAACAATCAATCAAATGGAGAGAGAAGCAGGCACGACGTATTACAACGGGGGCAAAGGCCTGCGTTAACTACCTTTCACTATCTGCAAAGAGAGAGTACTCCTAATAGAAATGAGGGGGGGGGCACCATTCAAAGCAGATCAGTGTGCATAAACACGAAAATGTTTTCACTTACCACGTACTTGACATTCGACAGCTTTTGATATTTGCTATTAAAAAACCATTGAAATTCACTGAAAAAACCATAGGTTATAGACCATATATAGTTAGGAATTAGCATTTACAAAACCTTGAAAATTCACTGAAAAAACCATAGGTTATAGACCATATATAGTTAGGAATTAGCATTTAAAAAACCTTATTTTACTCACACAAAACCATTGAAATTCCATATATAGTTAGTTGCACTAACTATATATCGCGCACCCGCAATCCACTGCTGATGATGTCACATATTACATCATTCATGACATGGTCAGTGACATCACTGATGACATCACTGATGACATCTCAAATGACATCACTGATGACATCACTGATGACATCTCATTTGAAATCAATGACCACATCACTGATGATATCATTCATGTTACAATACAATGCATCTCCTCACATTTTAATATAACCTCTGTTTCACCCAGTGTTAAATACAGAGTATAATTTTTGAAACCATTGACACACCAATACTAGTTACTACATACGCACTCACTGATTCCTACATCTACACACACATTCACTCATTCACCCATACAATCATTCATACATACAATCACTCATCTTTACAACACTATCATATGCACTCATACACCTATACAGACACTCACACTCTGCCACTCATCCATGGAGTTACTCACACACCTAGTCAGTCCTGTAAAGAATCAATCACACTTCCATTTTCTTGTCTATACAGTTAAACATAGAGCACCTTACATTTTCAAACATATACTAACACATACTTACTTTCTTATACAATCATTGATACAAGTACACATTGATCTGCACAGAGTCACACACCTCCCAGCCAGCCACACACACACTCAGTCTCCCATACAAATACTTGGACAATCAATCAATAACCCATGTAGTTAATCATATAGCTACTGATCAACACATGCAGCAGTTTACAGAACAACAGACATAATGATGCACAAATTAAGACAGTTTAGTCACTAACCCATGCACTCAGTGAGACACATTTAATCACTCACTCATACATTCAGTCACGCACCTACTAAATCCTTCGTCCAGACACTTATACATCTACTCATTCTTCAATATGTAAAACATATTTAAACTTTACAGAAACACACAGTCACTGGATGATGTCATCAGTGATGTCATCAGTGATGTCATTTGAGATGTCATCAGTGATGTCATCAGTGATGTCACTGACCATGTCATGAATGATGTAATATGTGACATCATCAGCAGTGGATTGCGGATGCGCGATATATAGTTAGTGCAACTAACTATATATGGAATTTCAATGGTTTTGTGTGAGTAAAATAAGGTTTTTTAAATGCTAATTCCTAACTATATATGGTCTATAACCTATGGTTTTTTCAGTGAATATATATATATATATATATATATATATGACATCACTGATGACATCACTGATGATATATATATATATATATATATATATATATATATATATATATTCACTGAAAAAACCATAGGTTATAGACCATATATAGTTAGGAATTAGCATTTAAAAAACCTTATTTTACTCACACAAAACCATTGAAATTCCATACATAGTTAGTTGTACTAACTATATATCGCGCACCCGCAATCCACTGCTGATCATGTCACATATTACATCATTCATGACATGGTCAGTGACATCACTGATGACATCACTGATGACATCTCAAATGACATCACTGATGACATCACTGATGACATCTCAAATGACATCACTGATGACATCACTGATGACATCTCAAATGACATCACTGATGACATCACTGATGACATCTCATTTGACATTACTGATCACATCACTGATGACATCATTCATGTGATAATACAATGAACCTCTTCAGACTCTAATATAACGTTAGATACACTCAGTGTAAACATACACTCACAGACTGTCACTCATCCATGGAGTCTCAGACACCTAGTCAGTCATGCAAAGAATCAATCACACCTCCATTTTCTCAACTATACAGTTATACACACCTTACTTATTCAAACATATACTAAAACATATTTACTCTCTTATACAATCCTGGATACAAGTTCACAATGATGCATACAGCCACTCACACATTCACTGGCTCCTATGCACAGTTATTTATATATGTCAACTCTCACATGTACTGTATTTTACATATGTACTTACTTTGACATGTAGCACTGAGATATCCATTCACTCACCAATACACTCATGCACACAGTCAACCGCCCATACAGCTGTTTCCACATGCACTTTTGAACCCATACATCTAGTGAATCAACTGCTCACACATATATGCACAGAGTCATACACCTCCCAGCCACCCACACACACACACTCAGTCTCCCATACAAATGCTTGGGCAACCAATCAATAACCCATATAGTTACTCATATAGCTACTGATCAACACATGCAGCAGTTTACAGAACAACAGACATAATGATGCACAAATTAAGACAGTTTAGTCACTAACCCATGCATTCAGTGAGACACATTTAATCACTCACTCATACAGTCAGTCACGCACCTACTAAATCCTTCATCCAGACACTTCTACATCTACTCATTCTTCAATATGTAAAACATATTTAAACTTTACAGAAACACACAGTCACTGGATGATTTCATCAGTGATGTCATCAGTGATGTCATTTGAGATGTCATCAGTGATGTCATCAGTGATGTCATTTGAGATGTCATCAGTGATGTCATCAGTGATGTCACTGACCATGTCATGAATGATGTAATATGTGACATGATCAGCAGTGGATTGCGGGTGCGCGATATATAGTTAGTACAACTAACTATATATGGAATTTCAATGGTTTTGTGTGAGTAAAATAAGGTTTTTTAAATGCTAATTCCTAACTATATATGGTCTATAACCTATGGTTTTTTCAGTGAATTTTCAAGGTTTTTTAAATGCTAATTCCTAACTATATATGGTCTATAACCTATGTTTTTTTCAGTGAATTTCATTGGTTTTTTAAAAGCTAATATCTATAGCTGTAAAATGTATTCTTCTTTAAATCCAAAAATATATTTTATATGTTTATTAATACATTTTTTTTAAAATATTTTTTTTGTTTCGCTCCCGGTTCGCGAACCGGGAAGCTTTCCGTTAGCTCAATTTGATGCCGTGACCCGGTCCGCGAACCGGTAAACGTTCCGTTAGCGCAACTGCCGCGTTAGAAATCAACATCGTGACGCGTCGTGGAAGCGCGACGTATCACGTTGTCGCGTAATGCGTCTTATGACGCGCCGCGTTAGCGCACCCGGAAGTGCTCCGGTACGCGAACTGAGACGCGAAGCGCAGCTCCCCGGAAGCGATCTGCGGCGCGTCGCGAAAGCGCGACGTATCACGTTGCCGCGTAATGCATCTTATGACGCGCCGCGTTAGCGCACCCGGAAGTGCTCCGGAGCGCGAACCGAGGCGCGAAGCGCAGCGAACCGGAAGCGATCCGGGGCGCGTTCCGCAGCACGTAACATAAGCGTGAGAGGTCATGTGACTTGTTAATAAAACTTTTCATTGGTTCATTTAACTTTTGGTTTCATAATCATGTAAGGCTAGGTCAGGTGACCTAAAAATAACACTTTTCATTGGTTTAGAACTATTGTTTTTCCCAAATGATGAAAACCCCTCCTTCTTTCCTCACTCTGACTTTCATCATTGTGAGAGGAAGACCTTTATTCATAGTAGAGCAATGGCTTCAGTAGTTGCTTCAGCTGGTGCACCCCCACCACCACCTCCACCTCCTCATGGGAAGAGAGGACCACCTCCCCAGGTCATCACCAACACAGAGGAGGAAGAGGAAGAACTAGAGGAAGAGGAGAGAGAAGGACCACAGTTCTTGGAAGAGGTGCCCCGGGTTTCCCATAGGAAAGCCAGTTTCATTTGGCAGTTTTTTTCAATCCCTCCAGGGCAGAAAAAAGTAAATGCGAGGTATGTCACCTGCCTCATTTGCAAAGAGAAATTATCAAGAGGGACTGATAAAAAGTATAGCTACGGGAACTATACCATGCATCGGCACATGAACAGGTGGCATCCATTGAATTACAGCCGGGCGGAGATACGTGACATGGAAGAAAACCCAACAGCAACTCCTGTGGCCAGGTCAACATCGTTAATATCGTTGACAGCAGCAGAGGCACGGGAAACCGTGCTAAACATCCAGGAGAATTTTGGGCATATGAAATATACTTGTCTGCACTGCGGTGCATTGATATCATGTGGTAACATGAGCATTAATTCAATCAACCTAGCTTATAACAATCACAATTGTCCTAACCGCCCCAGACAGTAATTTTTTTTTTGCTCCTGTTGAGCCCTTTTCAATGCCTGTTTTTTGTTGTTTCCCCCCCAAAAAAACCAAAAAAAATATAAAATTGTTCAAAAAATACAAAAAAAACAAAAAATGTTCAAAAAAATTGCTAGAATGTTTAGCACTCTGGCAAGCTCTATTTCTTTTAGTTCGCTTCCCAGTTCGCGAACCGGGAGCTAACCAAAAAAAAAAAAAAAAAAAAAAAAAAAAGAAGAGTAAGTATAAGGAAAGTAAACAGAGAGTGATGTTAAAAGAAAGACAGCTATAGGGAGTAAACCAGAGATACTGTTTAATAGATCTATTTACCGAAGAAAAGACGGAAGAGGGTATAATTGTGAAAAACAAAATAGATAAGGAAGTGAAAGAAAAAAAAGAGAGTAGAACAATAACAAAGAAGACTTTCTTGGAGAATGTGAGTGAATGTTCAAAATAAGATTAAAACATGGGGAATAACAGAGAGAAAAAATAGAAAACAGAAAAGAAGAAGTAACAGAAAAAGATTAATTGAAACAGCAAAGAAATGTAAATAACATAGAGCCATATCATCAACGTAGGCAATAAAAGTTTTGCAGCTTTTATCGGCAGAAATATGTCACCAAAGCCGCTTTTGCAGCAGAAAACTGCCGCTAAAACCACTTTTGCACCAGTTTTCTGCCAATAAAAACAGCAATAATTTTATTGGCTGTGTTCATAATATGCCCCTTAGTGTGCTTCAACTACACAGAGAAAGCATTATGAACAAGTAGTGAAAGAGTGATCAGTCAAAGACACTAAGAGTAATAGAGACGGAGTGAGTGAACAAGAGTGAGGAACTATGAGAAGAGAGGGACTGAGAAAAAGAGTGGAAGGAGTTGAGTAAGTAGGTAATAGAGAAAGGAATGAGGAAAGTAGCAAAGGCAGGAAACTGAGGGTTAAAGAAATGAAGCTGTGGAACTAATAGTAGGTGAATGTGATAGAAATGTAACGAAAAGAATACAAAACATTTACCTTATAATTGTCGTTAAATTACTCACTTTTTGTTTTTATACTTTCAATCTGTGAAAGAGAGAACAAACATTTGAAAAATATTAAAACATGTATTTAAAAATTACAAAAGACAAGGGAAAAGATTGAAGGACAAACAGTTTTTCAACAACTTTGACACTGACAGAAGCTTCTGCTTCTCCAGGACCCCTACACAGTCCTAAAGATATACATTTTAAACTAACAGTATCTTGATGCAGATGAAGTGAGGCCTATCTTAAAACATGGTGCATCTTTTGCACTGCTGTTGTCTCAGAAAAGTGTCGCAAGACACTAACATTTTAAATGATTGCTTCAGGATGCCAATAAGATGTGTCCTATCCAGAGGTTTGTTTGAGGTGAGACCTACTCAGGGTTCCAAATGAAATTTCGAGTTGTTTGAAGAGAACAGAGGACATAATACATGTGAAGGCCTACCAATGAAGTAAGTCATGTCCACTTCACTCTTGAACAAAGGCCAGACCTCTTCTGTGTCCGTGGACAGACCTAAACTTCATCTGCACAATGTCATTCATAAACTTAGGAAACACAGGTGATGTAATTGAAAAATGTGGAGTTTCTTTTCTCATTTCACAATCACATCACCTGTGTTGCCTTTGCTTAGGTATCTCATAGTGCAGATGTAGTCCAGCATATTAAACAGTACCTAGAAGTGCAGCACTGCATGCAACAACTTTGACACTTATAAAAGCTTTTGCTTCTGCATGCCCCCTACACAATGCTAATTATATACATTTTAAACTGATGGTATCTTGCTGGAGATGAACTGAAACCTATCTTGCAACATGGTGCATCTTTTACACAAAAGTGACCCACAATGGAGCAAAAGAGGCGCACGGCCACCATAAATCTGACCCTAACATTTTAAATGATTGTTTCAAGATGCCAATAAGGTGTAACCTATCCACAGATTTGTTTCAGGTAAGTCCTACTCAGGGTTGCAGATGGAATTTAGGTTTGTTGAAGAATACAGAGAAGATAATACATGTGGAGGCCTACCAACGAAGTGAGTAATGTCCACTGCACTCTTGAACAAATGTCAGACCTCCTCTGTCTCCAGGAACAGGCCTAAACCTCATCTACACAATGTGTTGTGTAATGTTAGGAAACACAGGTAATATAATTGAAAAACATGCACATTTTTTTGCTCATTCCACAATCATATGACCTGTGTTTCCTTTGCTTAGGTATCTCATTGTGGAAATGTAGTCTATCATATGAAAGACTACGTAGAATATGAGCACTGTATGCAAGAACTTTGACACTTACAGAAGCCTCTCCTTCTCCATGCCTTCTACACAGTTCTAAATGTACATCATAAATGGAAACAGTACAGAATTAATTATACATGTTAAATGGTTTATTTTTGCTGTTCTCAGAATGTATCAAATTTCACTAAAAACAGGGACTTGAAGGTATTCATCATATAACAGCGGGGAAAAAAAACCACAATCAAAATGATTGTGTTTAAAAAACCCATACAACATAACAAATCAGAATTCAGAACTCCTTAAACTTAACTTACTTTCCATGACGGCGAAGGATGTCCTATGAACAGCTTACACTCTGTTGTGCTGTTATTACTTTCAGCCCGCCACTTTCTGAAAGAAAACCTCCATCGTTTTGAAAAACAAGTTACATACAATAAATGACTTCTTGCTCTCTACCACAAGTTTCCACAAGGCCAAATCTTGTCAGAGCCATTTATAACTCTTGGATTTCTTGTAAGCCAATCCCGTCATTTGGCATTTCCGCAACTTTCAGAATTAAAATGTTGAAGATCATTTTCACAATCCTGGACTAGTAATATCTTCCCCTTCTTCCTCAGTCATGTTCTACATTTCCTATGACACTGATACTGCTTACTATGAAGCAGACTTACACTACCTCTATGACTACTACAATTATTTAATTCTCTACATCACTTTTAATCACAAAGCAATGTAAAACAGTAGACAGCATTGCAGACTTACATTCCCTCTACTCTATGTTTTGATTGGCTGCTTCAATTAGCTTATAAAAAGAAATAGTTTTTCTGAACTCATTCAAAGTGCACTTATTTCTCCATGACGTCCAGTCTTATGGTTAGAAGTTATGTCTCTGAACTACACTTATCCTTAAGGCCAAATCGTGTAGGAGCCATTAGAACTTCTTGAAATTCCTCAGAGCACATCCCGAGATTCTTTCCCTAAAATTTTGGTTTTAAAAACACCAGGTAAGAGTTTTTAAGGTCATACGGCAATTTTTTTTTTTAAATTAAAACAGAATCATTGCAGAATGACCAGCCATTTCTAGACTTTAAATAAGCTGTGTAATGTCCTGATGTTATTGAAGGACCGTCATGATATATAATTGCTGCAGTTACAAAAGTCCTTCCTGATATTGACAACTGCGAAGCCACAACATTTTTAATTAAAGTTGTCAATTTTGTTCCATCAGGCCTACATCGTTGGAACATTAAAATGACATACTGGCCATATGTTCGTATAAATAATGTGGACATCATTTCAGATTTACATTGGCTACACTCCATGTTGTGATCAGCTGCTTTTACTAGCTTATTAAAGGAGACTGATTTACTGTCTGGCAAAGTTAAATATATAAATCTTTCTGAGTCTACACTAGTAGTACTTGATACCCTACAGTTCTCGCAGTCATGCTGCCATTGATAAGAAAGCCCAAACAGCTGATCTACATCTACACCTTCAGCATGCAATACATCAAGCATATACATTAAAACCTCCTGACAATCTTGCTGAATATTTTGAGAGAATTGTGTTTGGCCTGAACATCTGTCTAACAGATTTCGAATTTCAGACACACTTTCTATGTTTGTTCTATCAGTGCTACATTTTTCTAAGACAGAATTTAACAAACTGCAAAATCTTTGATCAGAATTGACCACAATCTCTTCTTTTACATTTTCTAGAGAAAACAAAACATTAACCACTACATTAGCATAGCAGTTGACACCAGAACTGTTTTCAAATTGAAAACCAACAACATCTTCAACAGAATCCTTTTTGTTTCTGCTTATAATTTCAGGTTCATCGACTTTTCGTCTTTTTGCTACAACCTCCCCAGTATTGGTCACATTTCTTCGTTTCCGGCCTACCACACGTTTCTCAAACAAAGGATATTGAGGCAAATGTGGCGCATACTCTCTTCTTAACCTATTGTATTCCTTAACACAATCTAGATCCGCACAAATGCTTGTGACATCACACTCAATCAAGTACAATCCCGATAAAGTTCTAACTCGTGACAATGCCACATATGCCATACCCTCCTTGAACACAGAACTGCCAATATTCACCAATGCACTGTCTACACTTAAACCTTGCGATTTATGGATTGTCACCGCATATGCCAAGCAAACAGGAAACTGCTTACGGCGAACATATAAGTCTTTTACAAGCAAAAATCTAGCAGAACAACGACCAATTAGCTGTACTTCCTCAATGCCATCAAATTTAATTTTTAAAAATTCAATTCCATCTCTATTTCTGTATTTTACAAAATCAACAACATTACCCATTGATCCATTTACCAGACCTCTTTCAACATGTAAATTCCTTCTTAAAATTATACGGCAGTTCAAGCACACATTCAGAGTCTTTTCAAAACCTGCAGTTTTAGATATACTCTTCTCTAATGAATCCAATTTTGTTTTCAGATTCTCAGACAAAATAATTGTTGATCTCATATGCTCTACTCTGTCAATAGCTTCCAGTTTCACAATCTCTTGCTTTTCTAAATGCAACATTTTGTTGTTGAATTTGGCACATTCTGCAAGAGTTGGCATCAAACATATTCCAGATTTCTTCTCAGTAATTTTCTGAAAAATATTCTCAGGCACAACATCTTGTTCTGCATATAAATTTGACAGTAATCGTGCATGTAAAGCTTCTTTCCCATGCTCGGTCACTTTTCCAATTCTAACATCTTGTAGAATAGTCTTGTAAACTTCATCCTTCGCCTGACGCATATTTTCATGCAGTTCAGCATAATTGAAGTTTAACCATATATTGACGTTGCCAATGCTGCCTAGGCACTTCCTGGTATCTTCATGCGTGAGCATTTTGAACACAGGTTGCCCTTTCACTGGTGTCAGCTGCAGAAGATCTCCGAAAACAATGATGTGTTTGCCACCAAATAACACATCATACTCTGTTTTGAGAACTTCTTGCATTCTCAAATGCACAAAGGCAAGCATGACATTGGAAACCATGCTTACTTCGTCAATGATAAGAAGTTTCATTTTCCTCAAGATTCTTGAAACTTCAAAACAAGCATCTCCAGATAGCTTGTGATATTGTAATTTGTTGTCATGCTCCACTGGCAGCATCAGTAAACGATGTAAAGTAATCCCTTTAATGTTATGTGCTGCCAGTCCAGTTGGAGCGGTGACAACACAAGACAGCGATGACTCTGTCCTTTCCTGCAAATAACATGAAATTGCTTTAATAAGGAAACTTTTTCCAGTTCCCGCTTCTCCACTCACGTACAGTCGGACAGGCTTCAACGACGTACATGAGCACTCTTTCTTGTCATGACTTAATCCATGATCAATTTGCATGGTAACTTCGTCATATATTTTCCTCTGCTCAACGTTGAGTTGTCTTTCCAACTCTTCTAAGTTAACCGCATCCTCCTGAGCATGTGCCATGGCTCTTTCCACTTCATTCATAGCAGTGGCAGCTTCATTTTCGATAACAGGTCCTCCTAGTGGATCCTGACTCAATGAAGCAGAACTCTGACTGTCCTGAGAACTGTCTCTGGCAATCTCGGCTGCAATCATTGCTTCCTGCTCAATTTCCGCATTCAACATTTCTACATATTTGGGAAAAGCAGGACATTCTATGGTCTCCTTGGCGGCATTGAAAGAGTCTTCGTAACAGAGAAAATCTCCAAGCAGTTCCTCTTCTGCACGCCAAGGCTTGAAAAGTTGCAAAAGTGCTAAATAGAAAAACTCCTTTTTTTCAGGAGATTCGCCACTCAATTTTCGATGGTTTACCAAGTGGCATTTTCTTTGCTTGACCAGACATCCCTCACTTCCTATTACAGCATACACTCCTTTCTCAGTATCTTCTTTGATGTTCCTCTTGAATATGTAATTTTGAAGAACCTCATACAGACAAACATTCTCGAGGTGAATGCTTCGATTTGGATAATATGTATCCAACATGTTGGTCTTCAAAATGTCGGTACTGTTTGGCTCCTTTTCCGCCAAATACTCAATTTCCCGCACAGGTTTGAGAACTCGATTACGCGTTGCAGCAAGACCAAGACTCGCCCAAACAATACTCCTGGACTTGGCATAGAGACTTGCTGAAGACAACCGGTCAGAACATTCGTACGCTCCGATTTCTCGATGCGACAACATCTTCAGACTGAAACTGTACAACTTCTTGCTGAGGCTCTTTTCATGGGAAATGTCCTCCCACATATCCTTTAATTCTGTCTTCTCTTTTTTGGTGATGTAAGATGTCACATACCGAGCCACAGCCATACAGTTATCAGCCACAAACTGTATATCCGTGTTAGCATTCCACATGGACAAAATCACCGGGTTGTAGTCGTTGATGTACTTGGACTCTTCGTTCCTCTTCAAATTGTATGTGTTTTTAGGTGATTTCTTCATCACATTATGTCTCAGCGAAGACATCAAACTGTTTACTCTTCCTTTAGAAATCACCGGTCGTGGAAAGCCGAAACGACATTTGGTGTAGAACTTGTCCTTGTTTCGGAATTTACGACGACAGTACTTTCCACATTGATGGCTTTGGAAACGCAGAACTTTTTCTCTTAGGCTTTTCTTCTCCTTTGCGTTTGGAACAGCACACGTAGAATACTGTTGTATAAAACTCATCACTGAGTCTTCTGGATCCGTTCCAAATTTAGGTGCATCCTTGATCCACAGCAACATATGTATATGAGGAGCACCTCTTGCTTGGTACTCCTTTCTCCAGAAGAAATCCAACACCTCTCCAAGAGGTGGATTCTTCTTATTCATGATGAAAGACATCATAGCTTCAAATCTATGATTGAAGTACCTACATACATTGACTGGATCCAAAGAGCACAGTTCTCCGGGTGTCTTGAATTCGATGTTTTCTACGTTAGCATTTGCCTCTCGTAGAAATTCAAGTAAGTCTTCCCAGCCATACTCGGCACAGCTCAGAGTGAGGAACCATGTGGGAGTTCCTAAGTTCCTCAGCATACATTTTAAATCACCATGACGACGGTACCAGTACTCATTAGTACCACGCTGGCACACCATGAGATTAATCAGGTGAGAATCCAAAATACTGTCTTGGACATTGACTTTATCCATAAAGTCACTTGCCGAGATGTTTTGCATGTGTATACCACTTTTCAAGATGTGGTTCACTGCATATGACAGTCCAGACAGATCGCTTTCAAACAGGAGATGAAACAAATAAGGAATGCATTGTCGAAACCTAGCATCTCCTGCATACAATCGCAAAGTCCGGTATTCAGAAGCAGGAATTTGATGAGGTCGCTCATCATATCTTCCTCCCTGACCTGTTGGAAAAAGCTGTGGGAAACACAGAGCTTCCAAACTTTCCTCCCAAACACTAATGGGACTCCCTTTGGCTTGTTTCATTTGAAACAACTCAATAGCATTCCCCATGACTTCCTTGGAATGCAAAGGATGAACACTATAATGTTCATATATTTCTTCACTAGTAGAGGGTTCTACTTTCTCAATTTGACCAGCACACAAATCGCTATCCTCTTCCTCACTTACTTCCTCTTCTGCAACATATACATTCTTATAGTATTTATTATTTTTTTTCAAATACAATGTTGCCTTTTTAACTTTCCTAACATCCACTAAATCTTGCCATATTTTCTTATTCTTTGTCGGAACCCCATTAACTAAGATAACCAGAGGTTCCTCTTCCACTTTTTCTACTCCAATTGTGTTAATGTTTTTCTTCAAATCTAGAGGCAAATAAACAACTCTTCCCTTTAATCCTCTCTGTAAATCTGATGGAGGCAATTTCCCTGTCTTTGGCTCCATTCTTACAATAGCCTGAAAGGGATGGATACTTTGAATCAAAATAGATTCATAAGTATTTAAATCCTTCAATTCAGAAGGAATCTCAACCAATTCCAGATTATTATGAACTGCTCTAGCAGGCATCTGGTTTTGATTTAATTTGCAACAACAATAAGTACACACACGTTGATCCAATCCCAAATCAAAACAATTTTCTGCCATCAAGTATGTTGTGAAATCCTTCCATTCACTATTATTTTCCCTTTCACTTTTTGCATATAAATCCACTAACTTAGTCTGATTCTTATAATAAGTGCGTCGACAACACACACAAGTGAAATTTGGCCTCTCACTTGATTTGACCTGAAACGTCGCAATTTCCCTCTGGAAATTATCTGTACTGGAAACCTGTACACTATCTTCCACATTACCCGCTTCTTCTTGGTCAATTTCAACATTCTCCTCTTTACTTCCAAAGTAACAAAACTCAATTTCTTCACATATATTCTTCACATCTATTTCAGAACCATGCAAAAGAGCAGCGCATAATTGTTTAAGCATAATTGCTGGACTCTTAGCATAATACAACATTCTAACTAATTTCCTCACTTTATTATGATGCACTGCTAGCATCCTGAAATGATGAAAAACACTCTGGCATACTCTCCTGGAAAGACAAGCCAGTGAATGACCATGCAAACCTGTCACTTCTCTCACTCTGCAAGGATCTAATTCTTGCAACAACCTCATTTTCTGCTTCAAACTTTTCTTATTAAATGACCGTACAAAATCACAAAGCAAATTGATGGAATCCTGTCGCACACTGCAAATACTACTACACTTCATGGTGTACACAGGACCCTTAGCACGTCTTCCTAAAACCTCATTACCTAACACCTCTTCTGCCTCTGTTGTCACAAGTTTTTCTTTTTCAACTGGACAACCATCTTTCACTTCATAAGCACGACCACTGGTGTCAACTGCATGCACCAAATCATTATCCTGGAAATAACTCTCCTCATTAAAATATGCCTCACAGCTTGAACTATGCATCCATTCTCCAGAAAAAACTTCACAAAAATTACTACGATTAACTATTCTCTTCCATCTACTATTTCTTTTGAAATCATAAATTGCCTTGTTTAGCTTCCTAATTCTATTGATTATCAAAATAAATAACTTACGTTTAATTTCAAATGCCTGATCTATAACTTTCTCAACTTTTTTTTTCTCTTATAAAAAACCACTTTCTGTTGACCTTTCTTAATATTTTTTAACAAATTGCCAATTATCCTGTTGCGGAACATTCGTTTACGAATGTCCCTAAACTGTTGTTTCCTTCTAATATCATGCACAGAGTTATCTCTTGCTCTAGCAGTAACATTTTTCATTGGCCTTTCCTTTCCGTTTGAATTGCTTCTCTTTTTCTGGACTGAAACATTTTCTGTAGTAATATTTTTTTTACTACAAATATTTCTTATGAATGTTTTTGTACTCTTACCCGGTGCTTTCTTGGTGACTTGACAAATCTTTTTATTAGAGGACTGCTGCTTTTTTTCATTCACCTGCTGTCTTTGACGTTTTGCAGCCTTTCTCAGTCTTTCTTTCGTTGGCATGGTGAAATCTTGAAATGATCTGCAGTTGAATCTGTGGTAAAATATATTAAAACATTTTATTAACCACTATTACCCAACAGTAAATCAATAACAGTAATCAAAAACTTAAAACACTACTTGACATTTTTACATAGAAGATTTTTTAGTGCTTGGCAAATTTAGAATACAGAAATAGCAGAAAAGAAATGGAATTTATATTCATGTTACCTGTGCTATTTTATATGTGAATCTGATCTAATTTTATGAGCATATTTTAATATTTTATTGAAGACACTACACATAACCTGTTTTTGAAGGTGTCTTTATTTTTAAATTAAACGGTTTACATTTTTACTTTTTATTTATTATAAATTTTTAAAATAAATGTTTATAGTTCCATAGGCTCAAGCACGTCAGCTTCCCATCCTATGTCATATAATTCGGACAAATCTGCATCCTCATCACGTTCTTCTTCATCCTCAGGATTTAAATCATCCAAGGGATCAACATCCACTGATGTTTCAATTACGAGTTCAATGATGAGGTCAAAATCAACTGATTGCTGATTGTCGCTCATGTTGATGTTGTCTTTAAAGAAAGATAACAACAATGAGATGTTGCAGAGTAAGAGACAAATCTCAGAGATTATAATAGTAAAATTGTTTAACAAGAGTAACATTTTGCAGCTATTATATAGCCATGTCCAGCGATGCTGAGCAGGTGAAGCCTATGTCTAATTTTTCAGTGAACAGGACTCATCTCTTCTTAACCTTGGATAAGCCTCACCGACTCTGTGTCCCCTGCACATACTTAAATGTAAAGGGGCAGATTTATGTTAAATGGCACATCCCCAGGCATGCACCAGTTAACGTGCACCGCTGCTCTGCCACCCATGGTGTGCCGCATTTACAATCAGATAGGAGAAAGCTACGTCAAAACCCTGCGCCTGCTTGAAGCAGGCATAGGTCTTGACGCAACATTGTGGAGATGGGGCACCCCTGAGCCTTGCTGGAGCTGCATCACACTTGCGATACAACTCCAGCAATGCGCCACCTTTACGGCACAGATGCGTCACGCATCTGTGCCATTTTTGCCCCATGCTGCGCCGCATTGTAAATGCAGCACACCATGGGTGGCGGAACAGCAGCGCAGGATGACTGGCACATCCCTGGTGATGCGCCAGTCATCATAAATCTATCCCTAAGCTTCTTATCTTGTTAGAGATGAACCGCCATATGTATCATCAAACTATTTTGCATTTCCTAAATAGCGAATTTTAAGGGATAAATAGCGATTCTTTACCATTCCTAATTTGCGATGAGCAAATTGCTAATTGCAAATTACCCATTCATTTCCATGGGCCAGGAGGCCCATAGGAATGAAGGTGCAATTTGCGATTAACAATTAGCTCATCGCAAATTAGGAATTTTTCCAAAGGTGCAGGGGTGTCTCAAGAACACCCTGCTGCACCCCCTGAAAAAGAAATTTGGGGGCATATGGCGCACATACATGCCCTAAGGGCATGTATGGGTGTCATATGGCACCTTTTGTTTTTTGGAAAAAAAGCTTTTTGAAAAGAATTCGCAAATTACCACCAACTAGAAGTTGGTGGTAATTTGCAAATCCTTAATGGCATTTTTTGCATATTTTTTGTTTGATACATTGCATTTAAGGAATCGCAAAATTTGCAAATCCTTCAGTGCAATCGCAAAATATGGAATAGCAAATTTTGCTATTCCTTATTTTGCATCAAACTTGTTTGATACATACCATTTGTCTAATTAGCATTCGCAAAGGCTGAAATTCACAGAATTTTGGCCTTTGCGAATGCTAATTAGCTTGATACATATGGCCCCAAGTGAGGCCTGTCTTGCAACATGGTGCATCTTTTGCATCACTGCTGCATCGGTTTCATGTGGCACGTTTTTTTTACACCATGACACATCTGCCTAAATGCATCAATTTGTAATTTTGTCGCATCATAGCAAATCTTTTGCACCGCCGCTGCATCAGAAAAGTGACGCACAGTGGCGCAAAAGAGGCATACACCTATCATAAATCTGTCCCTAGCATTTTAAATGATTAATTCAGGATGACGATAAGGGGTGGCCTATCCAGAGGTTTGTTTAAGGTGAGGCCTACTCAGGATTGCAGATCAAAGTTACACTTGATGAACAATACAGAGGAGATAATACATGTAAAGGCCTACCAATGAAGTAAGTTATGTCCACTTCATTGTGCCAGTCATCATAAATCTATCCCTATGCTTCTTATCTTGTTAGAGATGAACTGCCATATGTATCATCAAACTATTTTGCATTTCCTAAATAGCGAATTTTAAGGAATAAATAGCGATTCTTTACCATTCCTAATTTGCAATGAGCAAATTGCTAATTGCAAATTACTCATTCATTTCCATGGGCCAGGAGGCCCATAGGAATGAAGGTGCAATTTGCGATTAGCAATTAGCTCATCGCAAATTAGGAATTTTTCCAAGGGTGCATGGGTGTCTCAAGAACACCCTGCTGCACCCCCTGAAAAAGAAATTTGGGGGCATATGGCGCACATACATGCCCTAAGGGCATGTATGGGCGTCATATGTCACCTTTTGTTTTTTGGAAAAAAAGCTTTTTGAAAAGAATTCGCAAATTACCACCAACTAGAAGTTGGTGGTAATTTGCAAATCCTTAATGGCATTTTTTGCATATTTTTTGTTTGATACATTGCATTTAAGAAATCACAAAATTTGCAAATCCTTCAGTGCAATCGCAAAATAAAAAATAGCAAATTTTGCTATTCCTTATTTTGCATCAAACTTGTTTGATACATACCATTTGTCTAATTAGCATTCGCAAAGGCCGAAATTCACAGAACTTCGGCCTTTGCAAATGCTAATTAGCTTCATACATATGGCCCCAAGTGAGGCCTGTCTTGCAACATGGTGCATCTTTTGCATCACTGCTGCATCGGTTTCATGTGGCACGGTTTTTTTACACCATGACACATCTGCCTAAATGCATCAATTTGTAATTTTGTCGCATCATAGCAAATCTTTTGCACCGCCGCTGCATCAGAAAAGTGACGCACAGTGACGCAAAAGAGGCATACACCTATCATAAATCTGTCCCTAGCATTTTAAATGATTAATTCAGGATGACGATAAGGTGTGGCCTATCCAGAGGTTTGTTTAAGGTGAGGCCTACTCAGGATTGCAGATCAAAGTTACACTTGATGAACAATACAGAGGAGATAATACATGTAAAGGCCTACCAATGAAGTAAGTTATGTCCACTTCATTGTGCCAGTCATCATAAATCTATCCCTATGCTTCTTATCTTGTTAGAGATGAACTGCCATATGTATCATCAAACTATTTTGCATTTCCTAAATAGCGAATTTTAAGGAATAAATAGCGATTCTTTACCATTCCTAATTTGCAATGAGCAAATTGCTAATTGCAAATTACTCATTCATTTCCATGGGCCAGGAGGCCCATAGAAATGAAGGTGCAATTTTCGATTAGCAATTAGCTCATCGCAAATTAGGAATTTTTCCAAGGGTGCATGGGTGTCTCAAGAACACCCTGCTGCACCCCCTGAAAAAGAAATTTGGGGGCATATGGCGCACATACATGCCCTAAGGGCATGTATGGGCGTCATATGTCACCTTTTGTTTTTTGGAAAAAAAGCTTTTTGAAAAGAATTTGCAAATTACCACCAACTAGAAGTTGGTGGTAATTTGCAAATCCTTAATGGCATTTTTTGCATATTTTTTGTTTGATACATTGCATTTAAGAAATCACAAAATTTGCAAATCCTTCAGTGCAATCGCAAAATAAAGAATAGCAAATTTTGCTATTCCTTATTTTGCATCAAACTTGTTTGATACATACCATTTGTCTAATTAGCATTCGCAAAGGCCGAAATTCACAGAACTTCGGCCTTTGCAAATGCTAATTAGCTTCATACATATGGCCCCAAGTGAGGCCTGTCTTGCAACATGGTGCATCTTTTGCATCACTGCTGCATCGGTTTCATGTGGCACGGTGTTTTTTACACCATGACACATCTGCCTAAATGCATCAATTTGTAATTTTGTCGCCTCATAGCAAATCTTTTGCACCGCCGCTGCATCACAAAAGTGACGCACAGTGGCGCAAAAGAGGCATACACCTATCATAAATCTGTCCCTAGCATTTTAAATGATTAATTCAGGATGACGATAAGGTGTGCCCTATCCAGAGGTTTGTTTAAGGTGAGGCCTACTCAGGATTGCAGATGAAAGTTACGCTTGATGAAGAATACAGAGGAGATAATACATGTAAAGCTCTACCAATGAAGTAAGTGATGTCCACTTCATTGCGCCAGTCATCATAAATGTATCCCTAAGCTTCTTATCTTGTTAGAGATGAACCGCCATATGTATCATCAAACTATTTTGCATTTCCAAAATAGCGAATTTTAAGGAATAAATAGCGATTCTTTACCATTCCTAATTTGCGATGAGCAAATTGCTAATTGCAAATTACCCATTCATTTCCATGGGCCAGGAGGCCCATAGGAATGAAGGTGCAATTTGCGATTAGCAATTAGCTCATCGCAAATTAGGAATTTTTCCAAAGGTGCAGGGGTGTCTCAAGAACACCCTGCTGCACCCCTGAAAAAGAAATTTGGGTGCATATGGCGCACATAAATTTTAACAACATTCCTTTACCTCAAAAACGATTTTCAAGTCATAATTTGAAAACACTGCCCACGGAGAAATGACTTAAAATGTCCTTAAGACACATGAAAGTGTTTTTTTAAAGCCTTTGCAAGTTTTTGGGTCACTTTTAACATGGCTATGTAACTCAAACAGTCAAAATCTAAATTTACCATGCACAGGTGGGACCATATTTACAAGGAATGTGCCCCACGGGGAAAGGTCTTTTAATGTAATATGGGAAAAATGACATCAGAGACACTGAAATGCCTTATAAAGAAGCATACACCATTATATCCTTGTCATAAATTTACAAACCATTCCTTTTCCCCAAAAACGATTTTCAAATCATAATTTGAAAACACTGCACATGGGGAAATGACTTAAAATGTCCTTAAGACACATGAAAGCGTTTTTTGATTGCCTTTCCAGCATGGTTGGGTCACTTTTAACATGGCTATGTAACACAAACATTCAAAATCTAAATTTGCCATGCACAGGTGGGAGCATATTTACAAGGAATGTGCCCCACGGGGAAAGGTCTTTTAATTTAATATGGGAAAAATGACATCAGAGACACTGAAATGCCTTATAAAGAAGCATACACCATTATGTCCTTGTCATAAATTTAAAAACCATTCCTTTTCCCCAAAAACGATTTTCAAATCATAATTTCAAAACACTGCACATGGAGAAATGACTTAAAATGTCCTTAAGACACATGAAAGCATTTTTTGATTGCCTTTCCAGCATGGTTGTGTCACTTTTAACATGGCTATGTAACGCAAACATTCAAAATCTAAATTTGCCATGCACAGGTGGGAGCATATTTACAAGCAATTTGCTCCACAGAGAAAGGTCTTACATTAAAATGGGAAAAATAACATCAGAGACACTCAATTGCCTTATAAAGAAGCATACACCATAATATTATAACCATTCATTTTCCTCAAAAACGATTTTCAAGTCATAATTTGAAAAGACTCCACAGCTCCTATGCACAATAACACCCTGTCAGTACTAATACTTCACATTTTCTCCAATTACATTTTCTCAAAGAAACAAAATCTATTTGTAAAACACTTGAGACAAAGCAACATTTGAAAAACACAACTTTCTTCATAATTTTCTCCTTAAAGCACACTATTCTCTATCTAAATTAAAGAAATCTTTTCTCACCTTAGCAAATACTTTGAGTTTCAAAACAGTCTCAGAAACACACCAATTTGTCTTCAGCAGAGCAAAAGGTATGCACTCCAGAGTCTGCAGCTATCAAAAGCACAGAAATGCTGTAATTCTTCACACATATCTCTCATGTCACCCAATCAAAACTCTTCCCTCACTTTTTTTCAAATCAAAACCCTTCCCCCCTCTGCCCTTTCTGCCTTTTTTGCATAGCAACCACCTCCTTGAAGGCCTCTGGTGTTTGCAAGTTCACACAACAATGTTGCAATTGAACTCTGAACTCTCAGTGCACCTCATATCCAGTGCATTCTTTCATTTAATGATTTTTTCTTGACCACTCAAAATACATCTTTCAAAGAACTCATCCATGCACCCTAACTTTCTGTTTTCAGCAATCAAAATCCACCAATCACTGTTACTGCTTCATTAACACAGAAACTCCACAGTTTTTTTCATTTTAAACTCTTATTTTTTCAACTGCCATTTCATTGCCACACTTCATCTGACTGCAGGAGAACCTTCTCTCACCATGTTTTCTGTCTGGATTGTTGGACATAGTTACATCTATTGGGCTCAGAGGTATGCTGAGAACAGGAATTTACCTAACCTCAATTTACAAGATGTGGAAATTAAGTGGTTTGGCCACAGAGGATTAAAATGTCACCAATTGATACCATTGGTGAAAACCTTTATGCATTTGCCAAAACCTGACCTGTTAATTGTGCACTGTGGAGGTAATGATTTGGGCACTTTGACTGGGGTAGGTCTGGAAATGCTTTTAAAGGACACCTTTGAGCAATTAATGGCACTTTTTCCTCAGACTGCCTTGGTATATTCAAATATATGCCAAAGACAGAAATGGAGGTGGTCAAACCAATTTTGTCCACAAATTGAGAAGTCGAGGAAGCATGTAAACAAATCTGTTTCAGCTTACATGAGAGACCATGGAATGGGCTCCCTGTACAACAATAACTTGCGTTACTACATGCAAGATATCTACAGAGGAGATGGAGTTCACTTCTCAGATGAGGGCAACAGAATTTTCATTCTGAATTTAAGACTGTGCATTGGTACCTACTTATAAGTACCTAAATGTACCATAAACCCAAAAGCTCTTCTCAGAGCTACTCTACATCTGATCACTCACAATTATTATTTTACTCTAACATTTTTCACTAATTTTCAACAAAGTACGCTCCCTGGGGCGCTACCCGGTACGCGAACCGGGAGCTAACCTCGCTAAATTTTTAAAAAAATGTTTTTTTTCGCACATATGGGCCTCCTCAGCCACCCTCAGAAAACCTAGGGGGTCAAGATAAGTCTACCGTGCCCCCTTCTACCCATTCTGAACATTATTTGCCCTCCATCTTGTATCTTAATTCGACCGAAACACAAAATGGTGGACTCCCGTAACGCTTAAGGTTCGCGAACCGGGGCGCTCGCCAGTTCGCGTACCGGGTCGCTCCCTGGGAAGCGCACCATCAAAAAAGGTGGGAAAGTAGTTTACAGAAAAGCGACTGGAGACAATTTCACCAAATATAGATTAGCTCATACTACATACCAATGCCTACCATTTTCACAAATTTGATTGAAATTCCATTTAACCATTTAGCCTGTAGACCTCTCTAAATACCCTGAGGTAAATTACTTCACAAAACACATCTGAAGTGTTGGAATTGACAACCAATTAAAATGTTACTTTCATTTTCTACTTTTTTTACCTGACATTTGATTGGCTATGTACCTGAATATATATAAAGGAAGAGAGAGAAACACAGCCATTTTGACTACTACTTCCTGAACTACATTGCAAGATCATTTTCACTCACAACTTAAACTTGTTTTTAGAAGGTGAGATATTATTTTATAAATTTGAAAACATTTTCAGATAGTTATATACTATCCCTCTGTAAGAGTTAGACATTGAGAAAGGCTTCTTTATTATAATTATGGATTGATTTAGGTTTCTGTGGTATAATTATGAATTTACTTAGGCTTCTTCACAGGCACTTTTTAATAGTACTACTTCACGCCTGAAACCATACAGTGCCCATAGATTACTTCTCTGTTATAAACTCACAAGTACCTGTCTGAACTTAAACCCAACAGTGCCCTATCTCTACTGATATATTTATTTTTTATGCAAATTACAGCAATAAAATGGAAGGTGAGCAGAATGTTTCCTTCGAAATTGTTCTGGAGAACAACACAGAAAAAGATATTGAGGACAATGATGACTCAGATTTCATGGATGAATCACGGGACCATGAATTAGTTCAATGTGTAGAATCTGTGGATCATTTACTTCATTATGATGACGGTCAAATGTGGGAACTTATGTTCACTCAACAAGAGGACATATCGGACAGTCAAATGCTAGACGTTCTATTAAATTTTGAAAAACAATCCGAAAAATAAAATTGTATGTAATATTAAAAAATTGTTTGAGTCTTTAATCATTTTTATATGTAATTCATAAACTAGTTAAATGTTAGAAATGTTATTAAATTTTCAAACACAATCACAATAATAAATAATTGCTTAAAAAATAAAAAAATTAAAAAATAATCAACAAAACCAACAATCAATTAACATACAGTATTTGAAAAGTCTATCATTCTTTTTTCCTTATAGTACGCTGCCCAGAACGCTTCCCGGTTCGCGAACCGGGCGCTACCCACGCAAAAAAACAAATTTTTTTTTTTTTTTTTTGCCCCGCGGGGCCCTTTTAAAGCCTCCACATTAAACCTAGGGGGTCAGGGAGGATCTACTATGCCCCCTTATGGTCATTACCCCCTTTGTTTTGGCCTCCTCTTGTCTCTCAATCCTACCGAGAGACAAGATGGCGGCCGCTCCGGACTGTTTAGAATGTTGACAGACACCGGAGAGCCAATCAGCTTCGCTACGCGAAGTTCCGTTACGCGTAAAGTCCGCGAACCGGAGCGCTGCCCGGTCCGCTGTTTCAGATATATTTCTTTTTTTGAACGTTAATTTCTCAAAATCCACTGAAGCACATATATTGAGACCTAGCAAAGGCACATCGGGCTACCAGTCCCTACAATTTTGCCAAGTTTCGTGGAAATCCATTCAGCCGTTCGGGCTAAAAGTGAGGCCAACCGCCCTATGGAAAACTCAATGTTAAAAACACGTTTTGGGACCCCCCTTTTTTCTCGGCCCCCCCTTGACGAACCCCCCCCAAATTTCCAGGGGCTGCTCAGCTTCAGGAACTGCATGCAAGCTGTCTCCGATTGGATGGTTTTAAATTCCCTGAAGCTGAACGGAGAGAAAACAGAGGTCTTGATCTTCGGTAAAGATCAAAACAGCTGGTCTAACGAATGGTGGCCTTCCTCTCTCGGAACCTGTCCCGTTCCGTCAAATTCCGCCCGGAATCTTGGCGTGATGTTTGACACCTCTCTAGACATGTCACTACAGGTCAATAGAACTGTTTCTACCTGTTGGGGAGTGATTAAGGTACTTAGAAAAATTGCCCACTACCTTTCTCCTCAAGCTCGTAAACAGACCGTGGTGGCCCTAGTTACATCACGGCTGGATTATTGTAACGCCCTTTATGCAGGCATTAATAAAGGCCTCATCCAACGCCTCCAGATTATCCAGAATGCGGCTGCCAGATTTGTTCTGGACGTCCCTAACACCGCCTCTGTCTCTCTTGCAAGGAAGAGCCTACACTGGCTCCCGATTCAGTCTAGAGTCTCTTTTAAAATTCTATGCCTAGTTTTCAGTGCTCTATCCTGCGGCAGCTCTGAGGCCATAAGCTCCCTTCTGAGTCCTTACACTCCCAGCAGAAACCTTCGCTCGGTCAATAAGAACCTTCTCACCGTCCCTCGGACAAACAAGGTCAGATGGGGCGGAAGAGCTTTCTCATCTGTGGCCCCTAAATTATGGAATGCCCTCCCCTCGGAGATCAAATCCCAACCCACCATGGTTCTCTTTAAGAAAGCGTTAAAGACTTGGTGTTTCATCAAAGCCTTTCATTAATCATGCTCTTTGACTGTACCACTTTATTTGGTTAGGCGCCTTGACGCCCTTCGGGGCAAAGTTGCGCGTTATAAAACTTGCCTCATTCATTCATTCATTCAATTCCGTCCACAAACGCCAAAGTTATTAGACATAGAATTTTCAAAAATCCCATAGGGAAAAAATCCTAACTATATATACCTACTGGCGACCGCCAGTAGGTAATATATGATACATCCAGAAGGGTCCTTCCGGGATCGGCTCCCTCGTCAGGTGGTGCGAAAAACGGCGAACCCAAGCCGTCAAGTTTCAATCCAAAATCCACAAATTGCTTCAAAGCAAGCGCACACTCAGGGGTTTAATCTTTGCAAAAAGTTTTATTCCAAGGTAACGCTACACATTTCGCGTGTGATCAAGCCCTTTGGCGAAACGCGTAGTGGTTCATTTAAATATGCCGGAAATGTCGAATCATTTCGTGTGAACAAGACACAGCATTGTGTTGAAACGCGTAGCGTAATTTGGGAATAAACAACTATTTTCTTCAAACCTGCCTCTGAGTGCGTAATAGCTTGATTAAGCAACCTGGAAATTGTGAAAATATATATATATATATATATATATATATATATATATATATATATATATATATATATATATATATTTACATTAACTACTGATGGTCACCGGTAGATAGTTATAGTTAGGACTATGTTTCCATAGGAAAAATGTTTTTGACTTGCCTGTAACTTTTGCGCTGGTTGACGAATCGTCACAAAATTTTCCAAAAACAAGTGCGCCGGTAATTCTAGTTGTGCATTGAAAGTTTAGTCAAGTGGGGGCCGTGAAGAAGAAGGGGTAAATAATAGTGCATTTCCCATGTTAATTTCCATAGAATCTTTAGACTCGCCTGCAGTCCGAACTGCTGGACAGAATTACACCAAGTTTAGCAGAAAGGTAGATTTTGTTCCGCTGATCACCCTTTTTGTTATTTGGTGTAAATCCATTCAGTAGTTTTGGAGATATTAAAGGAAACCCAAATTGGCATATCTGGGCAGAGCCTAAGCACAGATCTCATGGTGGGATCTGATTGAGACCAATATGCATGATAGCATCCCACTGAAATGCATTGTAGTGAATGACAGGTATTAAGGGGCACAGAAAGGAGAACATATAAAGGATGATAACAGATGTTAGTTACAATATATATAATTTGTCGATGTTTACCATACTAATTGTAGGAGTCGTGGTGTGTTCTAAGGTAGTTTTACCCTGTGAAAAATCATTGCGCTGGGATTTTATTAATCAGGTTCTAGAGAAAACTGTTTTCTCATGGTTTTCCCATAGTGGTTGTAGAAGATGTTCCAGAAGCTAATATGAGAGCATATTTTCTGTAAATTCACACTATCTTTCTCAGCCATATGAGAACGAAGTCTGACATTCTCAGTAAACATGTATTTTTAACAGAAGCAGCCTGTTAGTTGATTCCCTTGTGTTCTACTGCAGCTGCCCAGAGTCATAAACATCAAATAGAGAGCTAGTAGTCTTACTTATGAAAAAAGTATGAGACACCTGAAGCCATCTTGATTGAATCAAGCTGGTAACACTTAAAACATTTAGGTGGAGATTTATGAAGATTTTGTGCCGTTTTTGCATCATGAAAGTGACGCGAATCAGCGCAAAATCTTTTTTCCAATTTACTTTCCAGCACAAACCATGTTTAGCGCTGGAAATAACGGAAAAGTAATTCAAAGCAACGCATGGCTCTGCTTTACATTACTTAGTGCCATGGGGGCATGCTAAGGGTGGAGCATGGGCGTTCCCATGCAACCACCCAAGGTTTCTCACACTAAACCCAATTTACTAAATAAAGTGGATTCGGTTTAGAGTGAAAAAACTGTGCCCTCTTAACCCCTTCCTTGCTCATGACAGAACGATGCCGTCAAGAGCGAAGGGGAAACACATTCATGCATCGCCAAAGGCCAATTTGTGATCCCAAATGGACGATTTTTGTGAATCGCACCATTTTCGATCACAAAAACCGTTGATGCATGTGCCCCATGGTGCTCTGATGCTCCGTCACTGTCGTGCAATGCAGCGCAGTGCAGCCTCTTTGGAGCTGCGCTGCGATGAATGGAGTTTTTGTAAATCCCCACCTAAATTTAGAAAGGATCAAAATGAGGGGGGTTCCTTTTTCATTGAAATTATGGTTAGTGCTATAGAAAGAAAAATTAGGGCAAGTGTAAGCGGGTGGAAGAATCGAAGTCCACAACTATAGGGTTTTGTGGAGCTTTTATTTTGTACACACGTCTATACTGTTTTGCCAGGGTCATTATGGGGGATAATGAGACTTATCCGTCTGTTTTCTTTCTTTCAGTGGCGCCTCGGGAGTTCTTGGCGTTTCTGCGGGTGTCTTCAGTTTCAGATTTGCAACAGAAAACAAAGATACTTTTGTTTTAAGGTTGTTTAGTTTCTATGCCTCCACTGAGGGGAAGGGAGTGAAGGGACACCTGGTGCGGTCGAGAAGTACAGGAAGGGCTGTGTAAGTGAGAGGGGAGGGTGGTCAGGACGGTTCAGGGATTTGGAGACTCGCTGGGCACTTTACCGCCGACCTTCTCCCACCTCCCAACCCACCCAGCAACCCGTGCACGCACCTGTGAAAGCCACGCTCATCCTGGAGCGTGGCTCGGTGAAGAATGGGGACGTTGGCCTCCAGGCTCTCCTGACTTCTCTGGCACCTCTCTTCTGGCTGCAAGAACTGAAAACACTGCGTCTTTGATCCCGGCTTCTTCCTCCCAATCCGGGTTCTCCTTCGTCCAGCGTCTTCCTGGTTCCCCCGTCTTGTTCTCGGTTTCCCCATCTTCAATTGGATTGGCGCTGATGACGCACGGCCAGGGGGCAGCGTTATCCGGATGCAGGTTCCAGTTAAAGGGGCCGTTCACAGACTCAGGGGATTACACGTCCTGTAGAGAACAGGAGGGGAACTGGACTGTCAGGCACATGCCACCACTCGTCCTGTGTTTTGATATCACCAGCAACGGTTGGAACTCTGTGACAAGTTTTAAGTGAGTTCTCAAATATCTTCCTTTCCTATTTTATTAAAACATTCTGACATGCAGACTGAAACATGCACTTTCAACACCAGCAGCAGACTGCCAGTTAACTCCCTTGTGATCAGCAGCTTTACTACAGTGTTCTAATGAACAATTAGAGTGCTAAAATTTTGAATTCATGCCAAAAGTGTGGCACATCTGAACGCTATCTCGATGGAATTGAAGTGGAAAACTGAAAGCATTTTCTACAGAGGATACTACGGAAAATGAGGAAATTAGAGAGCTTCCTAACAAATAAGTCTCTCAAGATGTTCACCAGTGGAAAAAGAGCCCAAATGTAGCACAGTTATCACCCTCAAGAATAGCCAGATGACAGCAGTCTCTAAAACACTTAATTTGTTTGTTTTCTTGCAGTTTTATAGCGCATACTTGACTCGAAGGTATCAGAGTGCTCTAAATGAGCATCAGTTACATTACACAAGGACACATTCATTTTGGTGTTACGTATGGGCAGATTAAGTGATTTGCCAAGAATCACAGGATATCGAGCTGACGCCGAATCTTTAACCTGGCTGCCCAATTGCAAAGTCTGTTGCTCTGGTCATAACACCACATCCTCTCCCCTAAGTGTAACATATAATAAAGTGATCAACTGGATAAACAAACATAAAGATAGCAAATCATTTTAAAATGTTTTATCGCTATTTGAGAACTGAAAAAACATGTCCTCATTTTAGTTTTTAGAGCACTAACCATAATTTCTATGGGAAGAAGACCCTCTCATTTTCATAATTTCTAAAGGAAATGCTTTAGGTATTACACTTTTGATTACATCAAGGAGACATCAGGCGTGCCACACTTTTGTAATAAATATAGAATGGTAGCAATTTAGTTCATTAGAATACTGTTGGGAGGCAGAGGTCAGGGGCACAAAATCAGATAATTAAGGGCAGGGGTGCAGAGGGAACAAGTTGACCACGCTGGGCAGGCGGGAGGGGCAGGGGCAGCACAATGGACCATGGAGAGCAGGGTAAGAGGGGGGCAGGGGCAACAATAAAACCATGCAGGAAAGACAAGTGAGGCTGTGGCAATATAACAGATCATTGAGAGCAGATGAAAGAGGCAGTGGCAGTACAATCATAGATGCCAAAATACCTGAGTCAGGCATGAGACTCCCGATGTTTTTAAGCCCAAAAGGGCTTTATTTTATCTGTCTCCTATTTAAAATCTCTTTTTTTTATGTAAGTCAATGGGTAAAATCAAGTTTCCAGGTTTTGTTCTCAAAATATCCCTCTTACCAAGTTTAAAATGTTGGAAAGTATGGTACATTAGATCACGGAGAGTAGGAGGAATGGCGTAGGGACATAGACTCTGATAACAGAGGGCAGGAGGGAGATGGGCAGGACACCAAACTGACCTCACAGTGCAGGCGTCTGGGGTTGCAGCAGCACAATAAACCACACATGGCAAGTGGGATTGCAGGGTAGTACAGTGAACCATAGAAAGCAATAGGGAGGGGACAGGACCTTGCATGTGGACAACAGAGAACAGAGGGGAAAGAGGCAAAGGCAGCAAGCTGACCATACTGGACAGACAGGAGGGACAGTTGCAGCATAACAGACCATTGATCCAGCTTAAGCGATATAAATATTTTAAATTTGAACTTTCACTTCACAAGAACAAATCTATCCCTCTAACTGCACTAATCCCCCTACAGCTAGATAAATGTAAGCATTAGCCTAGCCATAGATCCGAATGGTTCTCTGAAGGATCGTTCTCCGCCGATAGGAGAGTTGGGAATTAGGATGTATAAAACACAATGAGGACCATTAAATGGTGACTAACTAACAAATTTGAAATAAGGTTTAAATACACTACTCTCAGGACCATACTGTAAAAGTGAAGTATTGCAAAGAAAAATAACTCTAACTATAAGAATACAAACTAATAGCTCTGCTACTGTGACACAGAATAGAAAAAGCAGAACTTGATATTCTGAAAAGATTTGCAGATTTTCTCTACAATGAATTTAGATCAAGAGAGTAATTCAATATAGTTTCAAATAAAGAACATCAGACACAATAATAGACTCTGGCAATTTAGATAGTTAGTTATTGTATTATTGTTCTAAGATTGATACAAATAAGAAATTTCTTAAGTATCTCAGTCAAGAATATTGAAGCATATAAAACTAGACCACGCAGTTAGTAAAATGTTAAAATCTGAGAGGATAATTTTAAACAAACCATCAGATATGGGACTGCAGGCTTCTACCACCATTAGAGGCAGAAGAATAGTTCAGTCCCACTTAAGATTCAAAGCAAAAGGGAATAGAATTGATTTTAAAGTCCTCTAATGGCTAGTCCATGAGCATTGGCAAAAAGAAAATATTAAGCAAAAATCAATTCATTTGGCAAGAAGGATTCCAGATCACTGCATACATGCATCAGCATTAGCAAAAAGACAGTCAAAGATAGGATTCAGAGGATGATAATAAAATCTTTAGAAAAGTGCTCTTTTCTCTCCACAAGGAAGAAAATAAACCAATAATGAGTTGTCCTAAGACAAATGGATAGCGATGTCTTGTCGGAGGGAAAAAGGTATTGAATTGCCCCTCCTTTGGTGTTTCTTCTTTTATATGCCTTATGACACCATAATGACATGGTGTCACTCCACTAATCAGTCCATTGTATGATATTAGTTTACGTACGCTGTCACAAAATTGATTTAGTTACTCATGCATTCTTTCCCAAGCATTTCATATGAACTACTAGGCTTTTCGGGCTTCACAGGGTAGTCAACAGTAGAAAATATACAATGTAACAGACTATGGCATTGGGTGAGAGTTGATTTTACCAGCGAACCATTCACAGTGAACTTGGAAAAAATGTCCATTGTATGTATTCTGAAACATGCACAGAACAAATAAAGCAACATTTGCAAAAATGTCAATGAATTATTATGCTTGCAAAGGGAAAAATTGCAGCTAAAAAAAGAACACTTTTAAAGCCTAAAATGCATACATCCGTTCTAAATGAATTACGTTGAATTGAAATCAAATATAATGCATCAAATCATTATTTCATAATAAAAGAATAATAATAACTGTTTCACCAATGTATTATTACTTGAAGTTGGTTAGCCTTAGTTACGGTCTACTTCTACAAATGTTTCAACATCGATACATGTAAAGTATTCTTAAAAACCATTTTACCAAAATAGTTTCTAGATTTTTAAAATCATTAAGGTCTCTGCAATCACTGCTGTAAGGTTCAACTTCCTAGGAAATGTTATCATCTAAGTGCACTACAATCTAATTGTAATTCATTTGCAATGAAAGGCAATAGAACTGTTAGGCCTCATCATTAGATTCATTAGTTTTCATCAGTACGTGAAAAATTAAGCATCATTGCATAAGCAATCTTGTTATGAAAATCTATTAATAAGTGTTATAACTATTTAGCAAAGTAATTTATCTTTTCTAACTCTTTGAAGCACGCTTTTATGGTGCTGTTACTTCGCTTGTCTCTATTGTTGTATTGCTTTGTGTATTTTGTGCAATGCGCACATGTATGTTTTTCTTATCACCCCCAGCCTAATACAACTCTGCACAGCAGCCCTTTCTCATTCATCAGCTGCTTCCTGCTCAGTCTCTCTTCAGTTGGTACAATGTGTGGTTTGCATTCCCTTTACAGCCTTCTTGGGTCTCTGTGTACCACTTCTGCTCTCTCCTTTATATGGTACCCCTGGCCCAGTGTTCTCCAGTGCTTACATGCTGCTTTAGTTCAGTGGGCAGTAAGGAGCCTCTTAGGTTGCCAGGGTCATCAGGGTCATGCCAAGATATACACGGGGTCTATGCAAGCCCTCTATGTAGGGTGCACGGACCAGCAATCACGGTGACTCACAAATCTTGATCAGGGAGCGGCTTTTCTTGGGGGCATCCTTGATTGTTCTCCCCCTTTCATATAGCACAATGAAAACAGGGAACACCTTGAAGGAGCTTGGAGATGTTGAATGCACTGGGGAGAAATTGCAGGATTAACCAGAAAGCGTTAAGCTGACAGTATGCATTGCTTTCTGCATCATGTGAGCAGTTTCATCCCTTTAGCAAGTTGCTAGAATAGACATAGCAGGTACTATTTCTTTGGCGGGGTGGGTCCCTTTCAAAAGACACAACAGACAGGGAAGACCTTTAATTACCTGTCAGCATTCCCATGTGTCATATCTGCCTTGAGACTTGGAGTTCTCAGTCCCTATGACCTTCAACAATCTGAGGGTTCTGGTAAGTGAAGTGACTTCCATTTGTAATAAACCATAATGTTTAGAGATGTGCTGAGGTGGAGAATGACAACATCTCCCTGATACGAGAAGCAAGTGAAATCCAGCAGTACCCACTGGTCAAATTAAACTAGGGCAAGAACCATGTGACTCCCTATTTGTCAGCAGGCTTGTCAGCTTAAGGATTAGGAGTTTTCCAATTCCAACTGAGCAAGTGTTTGACTGCCTGCTGAAATATTTATGTGTGATTAAAGTAAACAATGAATGAATTGAGCTGCATCGATCATAGCGCGCAGTAGAATGACTGACTCAACATGCGAGAGTGTGAACCACACAAGTGTTCAACACAAAGAATACAATAGACAGCCGCCTTGGTCAGAGTGTTGATAGGACTGAGAGTTGAGAGTGTTCCACATCTTCTAGAGCTGACATCTCGGCCACTTTGACCTTGATTTCTGCAATTTACTGACTGTAGTCCTGCATGTTGCCTGACATCCGGTAAATCTTGTTTTTAAAAGCAAGAACGGTCCCGGTATATCCAAGCCACGTGTGCAGTTGAATTTGACCAAGCATTCTGCAAGAATAGGTAGGATACTCAGGATAGTTCTGCACTCTTTTTGTTATGCAGATATCATAATGAATTAAACTTTAACCCCCTCTAATGAGGTCTCCTTTTCTGATTTTGGTAGCCAATCGTCCTCCTCGACCCGGTCAGTGGCCACACCAAATGATGCCTCAGCTGGTACGGTTTCATATGATGCATTTGGTAAACTCTTCTGGCACAAACATTAATCAGGCAAATTACCTCTTCGATCATCTTCAAGGAGTCACATCAAATATTTATCAGAGTAAGACCACTTATCTGTTTGAGAGTCAGAACTAACTGACCAACCTAGTATTCAGAATGGTTAGGCTTATGGTCATGCCAGCCACTCATACGTTCTTGGCTTGCATGAAGCTCATAATTTACCTCTTCCATCAACTAGGCCACCTTCTTTCTAAGACACAGAATTTAGCCCAATTGTCACGGTCCAGCTTTCTTGGTCACATTTGAAGGTACCTATTCTTTTCTTGAAAATATGACCTACCCCTTCCAAGGTCAACTCTTATATCCATATTCAAAACAGAAAAAGAAATAAGCTGAAATAGATCTTGAACCCAAGAAAGTGAGAAAACGAAATCAATAAAAAACATTCTTGAATTATATAGGTCACCAGGAGTAGAACTTCTAGTGGAATGCAAAGGTACATGATTCCTGGAGAGAGGATTGCTGGATGGATTCCGATGGATGAGCAAAGGAAACAAGTGAAGTTGAAATACAGAGAAGAACCCACCTGACCTCTTTTTATAGGGAAAGTGTCCATTAACCTGGATGTAGTTAGAAAGAACAGGAATGAATACTTGTCTACCAAATTGAATTGGATTATGATTTTTAGAGAAAGAAAGAATCATTCTCAAATGGAAAATCCTGGCATGGATTAAATGATACAAATTATTCTGGAATGGAGCGTGGAACATGTAGCCGTTCCAGAAGAGAACAGCATGCGCTGCACAGTAGTTTGCAAGATATTCACTGCCCGCGATGCAAAAACCACCCTACACTGAAGAAACTCATCATGTGGACATGAAAAGACAACCCCACCACAGAGCAAGTGCTGTGACCGACCGTCCTGGTAAGAATCAACAGCCACTCTAAAAAAAGAACTAGGGACTATATGTTTCTGTTCTTTTAGACTCAGGGCTGACTTATAACCGTAATTTTGATTCCTCTTATGCAAAACTTAGGCTGCCAATGTCTCCATTTCAAGCTGTTTTCTGACACCATTGCATCTTGATTAGTGAACAGTTGGTTGCTTTCCCTTCTCTCCTTCACCAAAGTGAAGGGGCTACCCATGTGATGGCAAAAGATGTTCAGATGGACTTAAACCGATTATTTTCTGTGGCCCCTCCCAATAGTCAAATAATGGCTTGACAGGAAGATGTCAACTTTCTACTCAGGTGTTCATTAAACTCTTCAGACTCTTGTAGAAGCATTCCATCAAGACATTGCTTTGGGGTGAATATAACTAGAAGATCACATCACACTCATTGCACATGTACTTCATGTACATGACTATAAAATACTCCAGTGATCATAGACAACTTTCCTTTCCTTGTAAAGAAGTAATACAGCACACAAACATTAATAAAGCGAAAACACAGCACAAGATAAAACCCATACCAATTTAGAATAATAGGGTTAATGTGAATAAAAAACATAAATGATACCAGAATGACAAAAATCCAATCAGTAGTACAGGAGATATTCAATTTTAAAATTTTAAGTAAAAACAGCACCAAGAAGCACATAGTGCCAACTGTGGTTATCTGGTCGCCCTGGACCGGGACAAAGTCACAAGTTCAGTTTGAACAAGATGGAGCACAGGTCGGATACAGGGACCAGTTTAGTCCTACCGAGAGTTGTACCTTATGTCCTGGATGTGAGGCTAGTGTTGCTCTGCATTGATTCCGATCAAGACCTGCGTGGTGCAACGATGCAAAGTCCTGTGTCGAGTTGCGTCAGGCTGCGTCATTTCGGATCAGGAATTTCCTGGTGGAGTACCACACCAAGGATATCAGGTCTAACATGACTATTTCCATGTGAAATATTTTTTAGGTTTGAAGACACTGTGGAAGAACAATAGATCATGAATGTTAAATCACAACAAGGAAAGATATGAGGCTGTATGTACAGTACTTCATAACACATTCATCCGAGTCAGGTTTCCACAGCCCACGAGTCTCCTGTTAACTGGCATGGTCACTGCCGCCCAGATTCTGCCTACAAGGACAGGGGGGGTGAGATGTACCTTGTTGCTAACTCCTTTTCAAATAAAGGCCAAGGAAAAACAGTGCTACACTCAGTAAAGTGTAAAAACAGAAGATGAAATCAAATGAAAACATATTAATGCCTGAAGTATTTTTCTGAAGCAGTTGTTCTTGCTTGTTTTTAAAATTGACACTGAATCAGCTTTCAATAAAAAGTTCTTTTGATGACTTCACGGTCGGGCAGGAAGTCGTCACTATGACTCCAAGTTGTGTCTCTTTCATCTTAATGACCTAGTCCAGTGTGCCAGAATGCAGTTTGTGATTCATCGTGTATATTGCTTCCGATGCTTTCTCTGATGGTTGAGATTTAGTTGGCAGATTCTTCTAACATTAGAGGGGGCGCAGAATGGAGATTTGTTTCTTCAGGGCTTACTTACAATATGAAGAGGTGGTGGTCCAAAGAGAATGCAACTACCTTTGCGCTCCCTTCCTTGATAATTACTAGTCCATTTTATAGGCCTTAGCTGAAGATTTGGAGAGCGACACCCTGCCATGGAATTTCTTTAACACAGATGCTTTTAAAAATAACCAGCTACCTTAGATCTACTCTCATGGGAAGCATCACTGCAGGGCATTCTGGGAGTGTTACCATTTTAGGAGAACTCTGAACTGTGACCATACCGGTGGTACTCCTTGTCCCCTGCTTCTCTTGCAAACCAGCTAGTTTGTTTTTGTTCTATTACCTCAAGTGCTAAATATGGTGACCAAAGTGTAGAGGGCTGGCCTAGTGCACCACTGCCTGGTGCCCAAGTAGCATTCTTACAATCACCAGCAGTGGGCAGAAATATCCTTCTAGTTTAGCTGTTCTGACTGGTATCCAATGCAGGCATGTCAGGAGCTTTTGTGGGGGCCTGGGCCAAACATTTTTGCGGGCCCCCCTCTGGTTTGTAATGCAGGGACCACTTCATAATTAGGAAAGGCTGTACAATGGGAAACAGAAACAAAGTATTTGGTTTCACCTAGGGAAGTGTCTGCATTAACTTCATCACAAAGGAACATGTCAGGTTTTCTTTTTTCATTAGGTACATGCAGGTCTCAAAAGGTGTGGAACCCAGGGCAGATACCCCTGGCTCCCTCCCTGATCGAATGTTAATCCCCACCCCCTTCTCCAACCTCAAATGACTGCAACTCTTAGAAGGGGTCCAAATCAAGATGATTCTTTCTGGCAGTCCAGATTTGGGACCACTTATTCCAGTGTCTGGGGGTCTTGGCAGATACTTTTAGGATTGCCACCATCCCTTTTATATCTCTCTACTGATAGTTTATGCTATTCATGAGATCTATTGTTACCAGCACTTTAGCATGCACTTCGAGTGGGCTTTGGACCTGCCTCTTGCTCCTTATTCAATAACTTTCCTGTCTGTTCCAGCGCCCTGCTTCTGATTCGACGGCTTTGCTCCTTAGCATTCCTACTTATTATTCTTTTTTTTAATGACAAATTTTTATTGATTTTGCACGACAATGAAATCAACTTTGACTACAACTCGGTCGCGAGGGCCTCACCTTCGAGTGCCAGGCAACAAATATGGTGACAACCAGTGCAATGAAAGCAAAATACAATCCCCATCCCAATGACATATACATACTCGCGGTCATGAGAAACAAGAGTCCCTTGTGTGCACAAACGTCATGATGAGTCCCTGGGACCTTTCTAGCGAGCCAGGGGGGCCCATATCTGCGGAACACCCAATGCTTTGAATGCCAATTTCTCCATAGCGGCACAGTGGCACATGCCCCTGGCTTACTCCTACAGTGCCTCCTCAGCACCCCAATGCTTTGCCAGGTCTCTCTCAGCCACCATGTAAGCCGTAGCAATGGAGGCTTGCATGGCACAAAACCCTTCCAGTGTATCCATGATCCCCAGCAGCACGATTTTGGGGTCCAGAGCTAATGGCCAGCCCATCACCTGTCCAGTATGTATTTTATCTCTTGTGCGATAGGGCAGTCCCACACAGCATGGTAAAGGTGGCGGGGGAGTAGGGACACTGGAGACACTCAGGCGCCGGGGCACGTCCCATTCGCCAAAGTTGTGCCGGGGAGTAAAAAATCCGGTAGTGATACTTAAACTGTATTAAGCAAAAGCATATAGAAATAATCAACATTCTGGGTGCCCTTTTTCGCCTCCAACCACTCCTTATCATCAAGGTCCCCCACATCCTCCTCCCACTTTGCCCAGAGGGCCATTAGGGAGTGCGGCGTATTAACAACCAGGAATTTTTATAGGTGTGTGACGCCCCCTTTACCCAGGTCCTTCGTTACCAACTTACATTCTACAGGGTTACAATCCAGGAGGGTACCCAATCCCTGTAGCTCGCCAAAGCATGGTTCAGTTGAAGGTACCTACAGAACTGTGAAGAGTGTAAATGAAACTCAGCCGCCAGATCCTGGAATGATCACGTGCCCCTCTTCCCCAGACAACTCCCAGCGTAGCTATACTATTGAGGTCTCAAGAATGAAACCCTTGAAGGCCCGCAGTCTCCAACAGCCATGTCCCATGCAAGTGGGGAGTCGCCTCCATAAGGGCACCATCCCTTTCATGTGGGCGAGGGCCACATACCAGTACCGAATGGGGACTGGGGTACAAGTGGCAGGGAATGGAGGGGTGACCTACCATACAGCAATTTGAGTACACCATAGGGGTGCAGCAACTCCAGCTTCAGCCTGTGAGTTGAGTCCCCCAGTCATTAATGTTGAGGCCCAATAATACAGTTTAACATCTGCCCATCCCAACCCTGGTTCAAACGAGGAAAACCAAAACTTTGCAAAGGAATCTTTGGGTGTTTTTCCCACCCACAGGAAACTGGTTATATGTCCCTGTAGATCTGCAAAGAAAGTGGGTGGCCGGCGGTGGGAATAATGCTACAAGACGTACAGAAAAAAAGAGAGGGAAACCCCGCCTCGCCATCAACAGAGGCAACCTGGACCATTCCCCATATCCCGACATGCCCTGGCCAACAGTGGGATAATATTGAGTTCCCAGTACCTTTGTTGAGTGAGGGCCTTGTCATGCAGAGATAGTGGACACTTAGATGAGAATCTACACCCCTCGGTCTACCACTCCTCATATCGTCACCAGTGTCGACTTCCCCAAATTAACTTTGAGCCCCGATGCTTCCTTCAAAATCGTCAGGATCTCCATGAGCCACGGGGCAGTATCTTGGGGCCTCTGAAGTTAGAGGAGTATGTCATCTGCACACAGAGAAATACAATTTGCCGCTCCCACTTCCCTTCAAAAGCACGAAGCCTGGCCTCCATCGGGATGAGCTCTGCCACAGCCTCCATCACTATAGCGAAGAACAGGGGAGAGCTGGTACCCCTGCCAAGTACCCTTATTATCTTTTGGAAACTTCTGCGATATGGCTCCGTTTACTCAGACCTTGGCCTGCAGTTCCATGTACAAATGTGACACCCACTTCCTAAACCTGGGACCAAAGTGCATTCTATGAAGAACAGCCGAGAAAAAAGGCCAGTGCACCATGTCAAAGGCCTGTTCTATATCAACCAGGATAAGGGCAGTGTTTCCAGACAGTTCATAACAGCAGGCCAGCACCAGATGCAGCCGATAAAGGCGATTCTTGGTGCTTCTGCCCAGCATAAAGCAGTTCTGGTTGGCATGCATTACCGATCCTATCACTGTGGCTAATTGTGTAGCCAACACTTTAGCCAGAATTTTCACCTCAAGGTTAATTAGCGAGATGGGGCGAGACGACCGCAGTCTGCCGGGGCTTTGTCAGATGTCAGAATAACCATAATCGTCGCTCCCCTGAGGTCCTGGGGAAGCATCCCTTGAATAACTGCATCCTCATGCAGTGTCAGCAGATGCAGGATCAATAAGGAGGAGTGCTTCTTGTAGAGATCTAGAGGAAACCCATTCAGGCCTGGGGCTTTCCTGGAGGGCGCAAGAAGATCACCCGATGCAGTTCCTCCACAGTGAGCGGAAGGTCTAGGCCTCTGCTCTCCAAGGTGTAGAGCGTTTGTACTGGCTAATCAAATATGATTAGATTGTCCCACTCTGGAGCTGGAGGATCCTGGCGGGCATACAAGGCCCGGAAATGTGAAGCAAATCCCCTCACCAGAAAGTCCATACCCCTCAATACCACACCCACAGCATTACACAGCTTGGCCACCAGACTACATTAGTGGTTGACTGTTGCCGTCCAGTATATTAGATTACCCGCCTTGTCCCTCGTCTTGTACACCCGCCCCTGGGAGCGAAGCCAGCTCAGTTTTGCCTAGTCTAACAGCTTGCGCCAAAAAGATCTAAGCACGCTTGGTGAAGACAACACTGCAAAGGGGAGACCTGAGTCTGCCGCTCAATGCCTGCAATCCCGTACTCCAACCGAAGCAGCTCCCCCACCCTATGCCTGGTGCATCCGCCTATGGACAAAAAGACCAAGCCCCTGAGAACCATTTCAAACGCCACCCAGGGGATAGTAGAGGAGGTACTCTTGTTAACCTCAAAGTATTCTGTGATATCTTCACTGATTTTCTCTGCAAAGTCACCATCCAAGAACCACCAGGTTTTCAACCTCCCCATTCCCCGCTTGCCCCGCTGTCCACCCTCAATTGCCAACATTACTGGGGAATGATCTCAGAGTCCCCTGGGAAGGAGTAGGGAATGTGTAACATATTCTATGCCTGAGGAGGGTAGCAATAAATAGTCCAGATGGGATGAGGTGCCATGGAGAGCGGGGCACTATGTGTAAGGCCGCCAGCTGTGATGCTGCAGCCGCCAGGCATCCACCGAGCCCAGTGCTTCCATCCAGGACTGAAGGCCTGTGGAATGAGCGACCCCTAGTTCTGATGTTGTGTCCGCCACCGGGTCCATCACTGCATTAACCGCCCACACCCTCAGCAACATGAACCCAGGTGTGGACTCGGCCGGATGCTGGGCTACCGCCTCCAGTATTGCGCCTAGTAGCTGAGATGGGGCATAACACTCCGCAGTGCCCATGCTATTACCAAGCATGGGAACAGCATCTGGATTGGTTGTAGGGGAGTCTGAGGGGGCTCAGCCTGTACACTATCAGTAGAGACATAGAAACTGAAGAGCAGTGAGGTGGCAGGCCAGTTCTTTTTTTTTGTTATTGTTCCCTGTGCTGCCCACCACTTTTCCCTGATACCAGCAGTTGGTGGTGCAGCCCATCAGACTTGATTCCCCGTGTATTTTGGTACTTGTCGTCCACGATTCAGTAAAACTAAAACTGCCATACAGCTCTCTGCTTGCTACACCTACGGCAGCTTGAGAAATGTATTACGTGACCTCAAAATCATATATTTATTGAGTTCCACTTGCTGCACAGAAAGCGAACAATCGTATGGCACATGAGTGGCAGCATATTGTAAGACAAGAGAAGGGGTGCGTAGGAGAAATTCAATAGGTTTTGAGGGGATCCCTAATTCTTTTAATCTTGTAGTGAGTCAACTGTGGCTCCATTTTGGACAATAAACCATCGGAATTAAATATTTCTGTAAATGTGGATTTACGTTCATTGTGGCTATTGATTTGTAAATATTTTATAACAGTAGCATTAGGGTCGTCTATTTCTTTAATGACGTTGGCATAACCTTATTTTCTGGTGTGTTATTTCATTGTTGAAAACAAATAACACAGGCAAGTTTCAAAAGCTCCACTGTAGTGCACCATGCTAACTTTTAAGCACCATATATCATGATTTCAGCTAATACTGTGTCTATGGGGACAGTTTCATTTTCTGCCAACCGAGCTAAACCTACTGGGGCTTGAAATTTCAAGTTTATTGTAATTGACATTTCCAAACGAATCCCAGAATGGTTTTTGCTGTTGTTGACAAAATATGACTGACTTAAAATTCCCAGCACGACGTTGCGCGCGCCTGTTAGTATGGCCTTTTGCATAACCTTCATAACGGCCATAACAAGGTGCTGCCCATTGTATTTCATCCTCCGTGGTTTGGAGGTGCTAAATAATGTACTATTGCCTAGCTAAACTACAGACGGCTCCAGGACCAGCTTCACGATTTTCTGGCTATTTTCAGGAAAGATATGGACAGTCTGTCCAATGGGATTCTGCTCATGGGCATACGCAGAAATTTTTCCAGGGGGGGGCGCTAACCTGGCAAATGAAGGGGCATGGCTAATGTTAATCAATAGGGGCGGGGCTAAAATGGCAGGCAATCAGGATCGGGTAATGCTCAGGCCAAGCTGAGAAAAAAAGTGGTGAATTCTGCATTTGAAACTGGACAACAATTAGAGCACACATATGAACCCTAATATTACACCCTGGCCCCTTAAAACTCATACATTCCCTAATCCCTGAAATTAGCCCCCTGGCACCCCAAAACCCATAACCTAAACCCGCCCTGACCCCTAAAATTGTCCTCCTGGTACCCCAAAACCCATACCCGCCCTGAACCATAAAATGTCCCCCCTTGCAACCCAAAACCCATACCCACCCTGAACCCTAAAATTACCCCCTGGTACCACAAAACCTATGCCCACCATGAACCCTAAAATTACCCATGCCCCCCAAAACTCATACCCGCCCTGAACCCTAACATTACCCCTGGCACCCCAAAACCCATATCCACTCTGAACCCTAACATTTCCCCTAGCACCCCAAACCCCATACTCGTCCTGAACCCTCAAATTATCCCTGGCACCACAAAACTCATACCCACCTTGAACCCTAAAATGATCCCTGCCACCCCAAAACCCATACCCACCCTAAACCCTAAAATTACCCCACTGGCATGCCAAAAGCTGAACACTATGGGGCAGATTTAAAAGCCCCTGCGCCACATTTGCGTGACTATTAACATGGGAAAAGTGTCGCAAAAGTGGCCCAATTGGCTTGTAAATCTACCCCTACAAGCTTACACTACATTCGCATATTCGGAGCGGACTGTCCTCCTTGAGGTTTCCATGCATGTAAGTCTAAAACACTGTAACCTAGATATGCAGCCAGTAGGTAATGCTGGTGATGCTACAGAATGCATTAAAGTTACTGGAACTTACTTAAAAACTGCTGCCTGCTCTTCTGATACTATTCGGTGGAGTCGGGCTGATCAGCGGCACTGTCGTCCTGGCATCCAGCCCCTCCCGAAGGTCTCACTTTCTAGATAGGTGTTGGTCAAATGTCTCCTGGATTCTCCTTGCCTGGGCGTCCTCTGCTTCTTCGTCTGTGCCCTTGGATGCAAAAAGAGACAGATACATGGCCCTGTTCACCATTTATCTGGTGAGCAGCGCCATGGATGTGTATTCCATACAAGTGCACAGACAGCAGGGTGAAAGGGATGGCAGTGTAGGTGATGCTTTCCTTTGTAAAGTCATTCCTGCTGGCGTCATAGCCCATGGTTTGCTGTCTGTGCACTTGTATGGATACACACCTATACAAGTGCATAGACAGCAAACCCTGGGCTATGATGCCAGCAGAAATTCCTATACAAAAGAAAAGCGTCACCATCCCTTTCCCCTTGCTGTGCACATCTTCCCACTCCCACGCCATGACCAGGCAGCTAGAAGTGATGATTTGTCATTCTGAGGGGTGTGAATGTTATAAGAATGTGGGTGCCCGGCTGAGACAGCTTCCCGGCACACCACACACACACAGCCGCACCCAAGTACTTCACACAGGTCTTTAAAAGACCATTTACTTGGTAATGAGGCTTTGTTTTGTTTTCACCCCTACTTAGAGCCCCTGCATCTCCACTCTGCACGTGTCTTTGGCTGGATGAATTAGCCCCCCCTCCCAAAATTTGAGGGAGAGGAGTTGACGTGAGGTTTAAAAGAGGGGTGAACAAGGGATTGAAGACACTGAGTGGTGACCGTGATGGGCAGACATTTAATGCAGTTTCCTTTACAAATAGGTTTATTGTACAAATCTAATTTGACATACTCGCAGACAGCAAATGCTGCTGCCTTTCCATGGTGTCTGAAAGTTTTTTTCAGGAAGTTGGGTCGACGAGCTGATCGGGTTATTTTCTTCCTTCATGTGGTGGTGATGAGTGGGTTGCAGGGCGCCTGCACTTGTCGCCTCTGTCATTGGTAGCCCCCTCCATCTGAACGCCAAGGATCACCGCCCCCCCAACCACCGGCACCTGGAGGGGTCGCTGTGATCCCTAGAGTGACCAACTGGCATGGGTGCAAATTCAGGAGAGTGAGTGTAAAAATTCAGGACAAAGGGTCAAAATTCAGGACAAAAATTCAAGACAGGAGGTCAAAATTCAGGACAAAAGGTAAGGTTTAAAGACACATCAAAGAAGGTTGCGCAATAGTATATAAGTAAGTAAATAGACAACCACTAAAGTACAAGTGAAAATAAATTTATATTAGGTTGAGACAATTGTGCACTTCATGGTTTGTCAGTATATGCGCAGCTTTAAGCAAATGTTCAGGTCTTTTTATGGTAAGAAAACCGGCCCCACCTTTCCAGCTCCCAGAGAAAACGCCTGATGCCCGTTCCGGCCAGTCTGGCCTTGATACTACCCTCCAATGGCACCCCTCATCTTCCAAAACTCTTGCCACCGGGGCGGACCGCCCTCCTCTGCCCCCCTCTTGCTACGCCACTGGCCTACACCAAGAAAGTGCTGATTGCATCTCTTCAAGGGCATGCAAAAATAGCAAGACATTAGATTTGCCAGTTCTTGTCAATCTGCCATCAAATTCAGGCATTGCTCTGCCATCAAATTCAGGCATTGCTTAGTTGCAGATGAAACATATCCATTTAAGTCAGGGTTCATACCAGCGTACTCCAAGATGCACCATATTCAGCATGACATGGTCTGAAACAGGTTACTGTGACAAAACCAATGGAAAAGGAACCGTATGTGCTCCGAATCCTTCCATTTATTTCATGATTTTTCTCAAAGCCTAGAGCATATGACTAATGCAAGGGGCACTGTAAACAAAATGTAAAAATGCATCATTACAAACAATTTACGAATAACAATAGCAATCTTCATAACCTAAGCGATTCGAACTACTTTCATCAAAGGACATCCTGTAAAAGAAAGAGACTGCATTCTAAGCTGTGAGCAATGCTTCCTGGAGAAACCACTGCTCAAAAACCACTGAAACAGATGTACTTGTAGTTGTTTCAGAAATGTGTATTTCTTTATTTTTATGCTAAAAATACCAGAGATACAAAGTGCAGTCACCAATGGTCTGTGACACAAATGGCCTCATTTAGACCTGGCGGATTTTTACATGTGCTCCTTTTGTCAGTTGATTGTTAACTGTGCTCACTTGCTTGAGTTCAAAAAGGCAGTAGTGGCTGGTGTTGATGAAGAGTGGCGGGGAGGCGGAGAGGGTCGGGGTGACAAAATCATTTTTGTATTAAAAACAAAACTTACCTGCAGCCGGCCACGTTGCGCTCTTCTCCTCTCCTCGGCAGGCACAGGATCCCAGACTCCACTGCAGACAATCCTGACCCAGCTCTCATGCTGCTGGTGGCAGCATGAAAGCAGCTTCAGGATTGGCCTGAGCGATGTGAATTTGCGCTCCCAGTTAGGCTGGAAGCATGTGCCTGCTGTCTCCAACCCGGCAACTCAGCTCAGGTTTGAGACAGCTTTAGTGCGTGTGACGGTTTGAGTGGCCTGAGACGGACGGCAAAACCGCCATGCGCTGACAACAGTGCCCACATACTCCTCCTACAGCCTGTGATCCCCATGGCCCCGTCCCCAAAGACTCAGCAGGAAAGGAAAAATAAAACGATAATGAAACTTGTTTATTATCGTTTTATTTCGTCCTTTCCTGCTGTCTGTTTTGAGGGTGCTCAGTTCTCATTCACGTAGGAAATGCAGTCTAGTTGTTTTGCTAGTCTGAGGCAAGATGGCGGCCGCATCTGCGGTCGAGTAAGCTCGCTCTCACCCCATGATCAACTCCCCCTCTACGTACCTGTTTGGACAGGCTCATGGCTGGCCTTCTTCCCGGTTGGCATGATCTGTATATATATAACTCTAACCACTAGTATATGTAGTAGACCTTTGTACTTACTACCACACCTATGTGGCTGGAGAGTTTCTGTTTGTATCTCTTCCTTGAGTGACTTTACAACTTGTACATTTGCAATGTTTCCCTCCTTTCACTCCACTTTTATATATAACTCTAACCACTAGTATATGTGGTATACAGTAGTATTTACTACCACTCCTATGTGGCTTTAGAGTTTCTGTTTGTATCTCTTCCTTGGGTGACTTTACAACTTGTACATTTGCAATTTTTCCCTCCTTTCACTCCACTTGTACATTTTAATGTTTTTTTTCCTCTGTTTGTTTCTCTTATTTATCTCATGTAATTAAAAGTCCTTATGTAACGCAATTGGTTATTCTGTAAAGCGCTCTGACACCTTCGGGTAATGTTCGCGCTATTTAAACTCGCATTAAATTAATAAAAAATCTGGAGGCTCTGTGTAAGATGCCACTAGTTGCAGGTGCCATCGCGCTCCTGGTTACCTTTTGCCAATACAGGTCTCTTGCTCTTCCGGACTCGAACGTCTCACGCAGCAATTCTAATGCTGCCGAAACCTGCGAGAGGTGCTAAGAATCTGCCCACAGTGCTGAGCTCTGTGGAGGTAACAGGAGCAGTGGCTGGAGCGGGGCAGGAGTGCAGCAGGTGGCTGGAGGTGTACCCCTTGACTCTGGGGAATCGATTTTGAAAGTAGGCTCCTCCGCCTGTGACAGGCAAATGTTACCGCCACTTTTCCAAGCTCAGACGACGAAGACCAGAAAGATGCAGACTGCAAAGATGGAGATCAACGAGACTGCAGTTAAGGCCAGCATGATGGCTGCGGGGACCCCCTATGAACCTGGAAGTAACTTGTCAATCCACTTCACCAGACTCTCTCTATGGCAAAGAGGTGAGAGATGGAAGTGGGGAGACTGTAGATAAGAGCAGGGGGCCTTCTGAATATGGGGGAGTCTTGGACTATGGCAGGGGAGGTTTGGCTGGAGGGGGGGTCAGGGGATACTTTGCTTTGCCGGTAGGCCCCCAAATGACTTCTCTTGAGAGTGAATGCTTGGGGGGGGGGGGAAAGATTCAGGAAAATAGCCAAATCAGGGAGCTCTAAAACTTCGATCTGGGGGGACCAAGCTTGTAGCTGGGACAATTTAAGCCCCGTAGAAGAGGTGAATTCTGGTGATACGTTTTTTTAAATGTCAGACCCCCTTCTAATTCTTCGGGTGATGAGAGCCTGGGAGGTATTAAGGACTGGACAGGAGCAGAACTCATTCACAGTGACGGGAGCAATACAAGCAGCCTGCTTGTGGAAAAGGGGGTTCCCCATCATCTCCCAGAGCATTATGGCACACAAGGAGGAGACTCAGATAGGTCTGATTGATGACCAGACCCTGCAGCCAGAGCACACTAAGCCCTGGTCAAAGATCATGTCCGTTGATCTGCAGGAGGAGAGGTAATGAGCGAGGGACCATATGATGTCAGCAGTGTCAAAGACACAGTGGAAAGCATTACTCAGCTTACTATGTGTGCATGGTCCTTGGCTCATACGGCCACCCAATGTGCCTGACCAAGGCTTACTGTTGCAACTGTGGAATCTTGGCCGCCTGGGTGTCCCAGAGCCACAGTACCTTGATTCGTTCAGAAGTTTCTGGGTCCCAGGAAATGCTGTATGAAGCCCGTGCTGTGAGTTTCCCTCACCTGGGGCTGCCTTCCCTCGTGCTCCTGGGCTCCTAGCTGCTGCTTCTTGTTCCTTCAGGTCCAAAATGATAATCACCTGTCTGAGGGTTTGCAGCTGCCTTTTAAATCTTCTCTGCAGCTAGTCTGGTTCAGTTTTGCGTTCCTATTTCTTTCCCTTTTCCATCATGTCTGCTTCTTCCTTGATTCCTTTTTGGTTTTCCCAATCCTTTGTGTTTCCTGTCATGTACTGTTTGTTGTCATTTCTTTGTTTTGTGTTCTTTTATTGTATAAAGGCTTTGGTTTGGTTGGGGGCTGTGTCGCAACTAAGCTGTGTTCCTTTGCTTGTTTCCTCACTCTCTCCTTTTACTAATCCTGACTCCTCGCTCCTGAAGAATTCCACTGTCGGATTCCAGACTACTGGTTTTCTCCAACCCTGTGAACTCTTTGTCCAGCAAAGAGGTTTTTATGCCTTTGAGTGTTTCCTCCTGGGAAGGTGGCAGCTTCTTGAGGGCACTTACCTACCACATATGCCAGTGTGTGGTGACATTGTAGCTTCCTGAAACAGTTCCCAGTACATCTGACAACAAATGGTCCATATAAGATTATAGGTCAGCATCTGGACCTGAATACTTACCCAGTGACCCTGGCCACTTACCCCATGACTCTGACCCAGTGCAAAGCCACAGGCATGGCTTCTTTTAAAAAAAAAAAAATGTTTATTGTAGTTTTATGAAAAGATAAGACATGCAGGAAAAGAAAAATACATTGCATTGCAGAAGGTACAGCTTGTCGATACGGTACAACAGGAATTACAAATCAATATCATATATGGAAACAAATTTATCGAATGAGAAAGGACAATAGATGAGTTGTATATTACAGTAGAGCTGCTGGGTGGTACAGGTAAAATGAAATAAAATAGCTATAAAGAATAGTCATCCATTAAATTGACAGGAAACTATTCAGTCAGAGCCGTCCGGCTCCAGGGAAGTAAATAATACCTTAAGGTTTGCCAAACATCTTTAGGCCAATATGTGAGGGGATGTAGCTGTGCATAATTCTCCCTGGTTTTGTCACAATGCAACATACCTTTGAGCCACGTAGATTCTGTGGGAACTTGCGCGCTACCCCAAATGTAACGCTAATTCCCATTTCACAAGTAGAAGTTCCACAGAGGCAAATCTACGGGTGGATTTGGGAAGATCGTGGGTATATCTCAGCAATGTCGGCAGGGGTCTGGTGTGATTGTGGTTTCTATCTTGGTGAAGAGGAAAGAAAAAAATGGAAGAACAATTTCGGCATATGTGATGGCACATCCAGATGAGATGCACAAAAGTGGCACCTGAGGTATTACACTTGAGGCACTGGGCAGAGTGAGTGGGTGCAAAGGGTGCACTATCTGTAGGGGTGATATATGCCAGATTGAAGAACTTGAAGTGGAGTAGTTTATGCCTCTGGTTAACAGAAACAAGGTTCGTTGGGGAACAGCAATATGTACAAATTTTGTCTGACAGTGAATAGCCCAGGGTGTTGCCCCAGGCACCCCTGATGTGCTTAGTGGAGTCTGGTTTCGTGGCCAAGCACGTACGATATAACCTAGATATGAGTTGATTGTCATCAGTGTTAGAAATAGTGAGTGTAAGTGGGAGGATATCACCCGGGGCAAGAAGGTAGGTATGGATGTATGAGCGTAATGTATTATGGAGCCAACGTAGAACAAAATCGTCCACGTGCGAATCATCGCGGAAATGGCTGTCATGTGCGTTTGCGAGAACATGGCCATCCCGTAACATATCTCCCACAGTGTGCAGTCTATGTCGTTGTAGGGTGCACTTAACAAGTGTCTCATTTGTAAGGGGAAGCCAGGGGTTATCAGCCAGAGGTATGTCTGGGGAATATAAGAGGCCGCCACCCAAGACTTGACGGAGTTTCTTCCATGCCCAGCAGTTGGTGGATAGGGTCTGAATATCAACAGTGTCAATTGGAATGCCCTTTGGTAGGATAGATGAGAATGAGAGGTCACCTAGTTGGTCTCTCTCTGGTTAGAGCTATGGGGCTCAGGTGTCCGAAAGGTTCCAGCGGTATGCATACTGGCATTGAGCAGCAAGATAGTATGTCTGGAAAGTGTGAACTCCAAGACCAAATCGCTCATAAGGAAGGGTTTGGGTGTCCCAGAGAAAACTGGGTTTACGGTCAGCCCAGATAAGTCTAAGCAGGAGGCTGAGGAGGGTATTAAAAAATTGTAGTGTGTATGGGATTGGAATGCTAAGTAAGAGGTACAGGAAACAAGAAGTATAACCATCTTAACTATAGCAATTCGACCCGCCATGGATAACGGAAGTTTGATTCAGCATTCTACTTGTGCCGAGACCTGTCAAAGGCCGTACCATAGTTAAGTCGGAGCACTTTGTCCTTATCCCTATAGAGACGAAAGCCTAAGTATTTAGTGGAATCCGCAGTCCTTGTTAGAAGATGGTTGACATTCATGGGGGAAGTGCTGTCGGTGCATAGAAAAAGCTCTGATTTGGTCCAGTTGATAGAGAAGCCTCACAGGTTCCCAAAATGTAAGATCTCATGGATCAAAGGCGGGAGTGGGCTATGTGTGAGTAGGAGACCACAATGTATATGGTGTTTCTAAATATGACTTACCAAGGGATCCATTGCAATAATGAATAGGAGAGGGGAAAGGGAGAAGCCCTGCCTCATCACCCCCAGCGATGGGGAAGGTATCTGTAAGGGAGCCATTTACACTAAGGCATGCTACCGGCTCTGAATATAAGAGCATAATTAAAGAGATGAAACAGTGAGGCAGTCCGAATTTCGACAATATTGCTCTGAGGAAGGGCCATTCCAGTGAGTGGAAAGCCTTCTCAACATCCAGTAAGGCCACAACCGAATGGGTGGTCGGGGACACCCTGTTCAAGACCGCAAATATTGTCCGCAAGTTGAGGGGGTAGACCTATGGGGGACATAACCAGACTGTACAGGGGAGATGATCTACTCCATCAGCAGGGACAGTCGTGTGGTGAGAACCTTAGCCAAGATTCTGTTATAGAGGTTAAGAAGGGACGATGTCCGGTGGGGGTCATTACAAGTTTTCAGGATTAGTGTGAATACTGTGTCGTGGAGTGTGGGGGGAGGGAGCACGCATCTAAGGATTCTGTATAGACAGCAAGAAGATGTAGGGCACATAAATATTTAAATGTTTTGTAGAACGCCCCAGTAAGGCCATCAAGGCCAGGTGCCTTGGAGCCGTCCAGAGTCTATTGCCTGTATGATTTCTTTACACGCTGTGGGTTCAGCCAAGAACCCACGCTGTCCATCTGTCACCCAAACCATCGCAACCTCAGCGAGATAGTCCACAATCAGAGACTCTAGGGCGGTAACAAGCATGGCCTATTATTCTTCTTTGTGTACTTGAACATTTATTTGCAAAGATTCAGGTTTTTCTCCATGTCCCGTTGCCTTTCCGAAGTCCTACTTCACAAACTGCAGTTTACATTGAGTTGAATTCAAGGCTTATTGCCCTACAGTTATTCCCCTTTCAATGGCCCAAACTGTTGCACCACTCAAGTACTCCCTCCTTTCTGGCTTGACTATCCACCTTTAACCTTCCACTCTCATAACAGCCCACTAGTTTCACTGGGATCCTAGGTGGACATGTATTGAAGGTTCTCAAAACAAGAGGAACCAGGAGCTTGTTTAAGCAGGTCCAGCTCACGTACTCCCTAACTAGAATTAAAAATGCAAAATTGGTGTGCAGTTCCTTAGAGAGAGTGTACGTGTTCAGCTCTGTGGTATAGCATCCTTTTGGAGGAAGTGCCCTCACACACACACTGAGGGATGTCATGCATCATCATATGGACCTGCGCCTCGTCGGGCCGGTGCTGCAATGCCCGACTGCCAAACGTGATGGGGCTCTTTGGCGGAGATCTTTTTGATGAAGCCGTCTGGTGTGTGTGGGTGTGTGGAATGAAGTAAGTAGTGCTGTGAAGTTCAGAATGGTGCGCTAAAATAGGTTTAGGAAGGCCCCACTGTATACATTTTTATTCATGGAACTCACTGACCTAACTTAAAAGCAATGTGGCCCCAACTGAATTCAATGGTCCTATAGGGCATGTGTGTTGAGAACAAAGGTCGACATGTTTCTTGCCATTGTTGGCCCCTAGCGTGTCTCTCTGCAATTCATTAGGACCAGGTGATTTGGAAAATAACCCTAGTCTTACACTACTGCAAGGTTGGTGCTTAGGGTGTAAGAAATGCTATAGTTACCAGCTTTGCAAGTAAATACAGGGTACGATTTACCTAATATTTTTTGACCCCATGCTGTTGAGGTCCCGGGTACCAGAGCTTGGGTAGGAGAAGGGCTAGTTGCCACGTCGCCTCCCTGTCTTGAGTAACATCGCACTCTGCTAACGCTCCCATCAGCTCAGACCTCAAAAAGATCTTTCACAGATCTTTTTTCACATCTATGAATTGCAACTTCCTTTTTTAACGTTTTATTGTAATGCAATGGTTTTAATTAACTTATGCAAACAAATAAATAAATTACACATTAACAAGCCTGTACTATTGGCTTTGTAAATGGTTGTTAGTTGCATTAGACTAATAAGCAACAATTATGGCCTCGTTGCATAGCATATTGAAAATGCTTCCATTCTGAAATGGTGAGACTGTGAAAAATCGATACCGAGTCTTTTTAAAGGTACATTAATGGCAGTGAACAGTGGTACTGCTGCTCAGTTAAAATATCTTTTTTTCTTCCTGAGGGTCAGGGCAAAAACTGAAAGCCCGATAGAGACCCGTTTCAGCACCTGCTTTTTAGAATTGCTGGTGCTGAGCACCGGGAAGATCCAGCCCACTTAAAGTCCTGCATTCGGGTCTAGCTAGCGCTATATAAAACTCTAAAATAAATAAATAAATAAACCATCAGTCCCATTCGACTGCCCACATTTTTCTGTTGTGATGGTTGGTGCTTAATGCTATAAAGCCTCCCAGAATAGCTGGTAGCAACCCGGCTGCATACAGAACCAATGGGGCAAAGAATCGGGATTTTGACACCCTTTCAAAGGTACAACATCAGGTGTGGTGTACTGGGCACACAAATGACTTGTGGGTGCCCAGCCGGCAAGTCACTCCACGGGTTCTTCCTGCACCACCACCCTGGCAGGTGGCTTCTTTCCCTAGCTTTCCACGACCATCCCACTAGTTTCCCACAGAATATATCTCTTGGCTGAAGTTTAAGGGCAACACATATCGAATATGTAGCTGGAGGTTATTCCGCTCTGCATCAAAGACCTGAAACTAGAGCCTTGAAGCATTACAATCGGATTAAAGATGCCTTTGTAAAATGCTTAACCTCAAAAATAAACATCTGGTCAGTGTCCGGGACACATATAGCTAAGGTGGCAAATTATGTATGTCCATGGTAGAATGTGCTTAGAGTACATATAGTTATATGAAAATTAAAACTTGAAATGTGAGATCAAAAATGACTTTAAACCACACTTATCCATTGCTGACCAAATATGAAGGCATAAGGTGGGTTTTTGCATGAACATATAAACCGCAGGGAAAGAAAAATGCACAAGGGTCTTAGCTGTTACCAAAAATAAACGGGCTATGTAAACTTGCTTTAATTCATGTAATGAGAGAAGCCTTCGCTATTCAGAATCCTATGTTCTGCCTCATGTATATGTGAATATTTTAACTAAGGTTTTTAAAATCAGAAGTGTCTGGGAAAGAATCCTAAATGTGCCTTGGGATGCCCTGCACCAGTAGGTACTGCAATTTAGACTTAAGGAGATGCAAGTGTCGACACAAATGCTAAAATTGCCACACTTTTCTATACGAACACAAACATAGTGTCACCATTAGATGCATGCTATTTTGAAATACCCACAGATATATTTTCAGATGTGTGTAATAGACACAACGGGGGCAGCGATAGAAGACATTTTGGAATCACTGCTCAGAGTTATTTTCTTCACAGCGAGGGGCGTGAAGGCAGTGAGAAGTTAAATGGTTTTATGTGCTGTTCCACTCTTCACAGTTATTCAGCATGCCAAAACCTAACGCATTTCCAATCCCCGGAACCGCATGGGATAATTGGAAAGCATGAGAGCAATAGATTATCTACAGTAAAATATTCAAGAGCTTTTATGAGGGACTTCTCTGCCTAGTGGTTGCATATTCTGGGTCGCTGGCCGCTTGCCGGTTTGTGTATCTTTTTAGAGGCATTTTCTAATGCATGAGTCCCTATCTGCCTGAAGGCTTCAACGTGATGGGAAGGCCACAGTGATCGATCCACAATCCTTTGCTCTGATGCATGTATGCCTTGGCTTGGTGCATGCCAGTTATTAGTGAACTTTATGAGCGGATTAAAAGGCACAGGCAAAACTCATAGGTTTGAAGTTTATATGGCATTCTATTGGCTTTGCCACTGCTTGTCTGTGCGTGTTGAAAAGAGCCCAGGCAAAAGCATCTGAAAAATGGATACTGTGGCAAATAAAGCAGCGCTCTCTTTTTTTTGTAGCATCCCTTTTTCCTGACGCTTTTGTCAGCACTCTCTCACCCAGTTTTATTGGTCTGCTAAGAGTTGTGAAATAGTCCCTCGTGCATGTCAGTGGAGGCAGGACACCCAAACAGCCAATAGAAAAGCAGTGGCGCAAAAATACTTTTGTGGGTTAATCTAAGATGCAGCTGAGAATTGCTCAAGATTCCAAGACAAAAGAAATCATAAAGTACCTTAAAGAAAATGTAAAATACAATATCTTTTCTTTGAATTGTACAAGCGCCATACACATCTTACTTAAACGGAGTCGGATTAAGCAAGCTTAAAGGGTCATATGTATCAAACAAAGGTTTTGGGATTCTCAAATAGCGATTTTTAGAGAATCGCTATTTGAGAATCGCAAAATGCTATGTATGTAGAAATTGCAAATAATTTGCGAATCCTACATATTCCTTAATTGTGAATCGCAAATTGCAATTCGCAATTAAGAAATACCTCCCTATTCATTCCTATGGACCTAGAGGCCCATAGGAATGAATGGGAAGACATTCTCAATTTGCGATTCTCAATTAGAGAACCGCAAATTGAGAATGCAATTTCAAGGGTGCCAGGGTGTCAAAAGGACACTCTGTTACACCCCTGAAATGTGCATGTGTGCACATGTGGCACACATACATGCCCTATGGGCATGTATGTGCGTCACATGGCACTTTGAAAAATGCAAAAAAGTGCATTTTTCAAAGAAATCGCAAATTACCACCAACTTGAAGTTGGTGGTAATTTGCGATTCCTTAAGGCCAAATTGCACTTTTTTGTGCTTTTTACATTGCATTTAAGAAATTGCAAAATTTGCGATTCCTTAAATGCAATTGCAAAATAAGGAATCACAAATTTTGTGATTCCTTATTTTGCACGCAGATTTGCCTTCATACATAATAATCATTTGCAAAGTGGCCGCTGAATCACAAACATCTACAGAGCTAAAACAATGGAAATATCAAGAATGTGAAAGATGACCGTGTGGTGCCATTTTGAGGTTAACTGTAGCCCTTATTCTTCTCGAAAAGGACCACTGGGACTCTAGGGACCTCAGCAAACACTGCAACAATGAAACCTTCCATCCATGAGGTTCAGGGTAATTATGTGACAATGTTCGCATAGGCACAAGAACAATAGGCCCCACACAAACATGGAGAAAGTGTACAGCACAGGGGCAGACATCCAAAAAGTGCAAATTTAGGACCGAAACTGAAGGCATTGAAATACTGAGTGCCGTATTACAATTACCCTGCAGTATTCCCACCTATATACTTACTGGGCGATTGCAAGTTTGAGGCCTGGAATAGGGAATAGTATATATGTTCCTGAAATGGGAAATGGCTAATATTTCTGTAAGAATTTATTTCTTGGAAATAAAGTATTTTTGGCTTTGTTTACAGGTTCCTGAGTTACTGAGGCGCTTACCACATGTTTTTCACAAATTCAGGGACATTTTCTGCTCACATATCCCACCTACTTTTAACAGGCAGAAGGTGTGACAGACACCCGATTGGTAATACTGTGTGCAACTCTGCACCTGGTAAAACGTCTAATTATGGGGGGTGAGATTGCAACAGAAAAACGTACGAAAATATCATTCCACACAACTAGAAATGAGGCCTGTAGACTGCCAAATGGAATGGTTCTCGAATACTATAAAAGCTGTATACCACAAAAGACATACTGGAAATGTCCAGACCGCAAACTATGAGCCAGACCAGAGATTCAAACACTTAACAGAATTCACAACCTTGAGAAAACATGTTGGCATGACTCGTTAGGGCAAACTGTGTTGGCGACTGGAAAACAGACAAACTACTGAAATCCATATGCAAGCAACTTGGAAAAGTGAATAAAAGGAGTATTTTGACTCTGTTTGTTATCACGTGATAAGCAAAGTATGGAGTCTACCCTACCTTGTAGACTTATAAATGCGCCCTTGATGTGCAAATAAAACAAGTCTACTGCCTACTCATCCCGACTCTCTGATGTGTTCAGCTGTATCTGCTAGATTTTTATCATCTACCTCTCAATGCTGCCACACTGTGCTTTGCAAACATTAGATGCAACAATGTATAGTGCTCCAAATCCTACTCAGGCCACGTTTACACCTTATAAAAGAAACTTTCAAAAAAATAAATAAAACAAAATACATATATCCAGCTGATGTTGTAGAGTCCCACCAGTAGGCCTACTTTTCTGGTGCCTCTTCCACAGCAGGTTGTGGTGCCACAGTGGTCGGATTCCTGCGGTTGCTGTTTTTCTACATATGGAACAATGGTTTACTATAGACTCATTTATATGTATACAAAAAAACCTAGTTAGTAGTTGTTGCATTATCAGCAGAAGCAACATGTTTAATAAAAGAAACTTAGCTAGTTGGTAACCAGTTACATATAGGGCGCTCAACAGATTCGGGGAGAGTACAATATATGAAATTCCTCGCGGTGCTACAAAGGCAGAAGGGTTGGTTACCATGCAATCCCACCTCAATCCACAAAAGTAGAAAATAATTATTCCAAATAGTTCTCCCTGAGCACTCAAAATAATTAGATAAATGTCCACTTATAAGTAAGTGAAGAAGTCATGGTGCTTAATTTTAGCACGACGAAACACGTTTTGGCTGCTTTTTCTTGGGATACGGATTTGGAGCAATAAATATTATTTGGAATCCATGGAATTTGTGAGCTGAATTTACACAGATACAGAATATGAACTGATGAACTGGACTGTGCCAAACGGAGGAATACTTCTTTCAGAAAGAATTACTTATAAGTGGACATTTATCTATTTATTTTGAGTGCTCAGGGAGAACTATTTGGAATGTTTAATAAAAGACAGCAACGGTTAGTACTGTATAAACAATTTGAATACTGCATTAATTTGCTCAGAGTATGCAAGAGTCAAACATTAGTGATGAAATCAAAAAGTAGTTCCTAGAGCTCAAGGTGATCACATAATGAAACAAGCATTGGCAAAGCCAGTAGGTCTCAACTTTGGGACCTATTAACTTTGCTGGCGGGTTTTAGTCTTGCAGCACAGCATCCCTGAGGCTGTGCAGCATGTCAAGAGTTAAAATGAAAAAAAAACTTTAATGCACCCATAAACATCATTTTTGTATCACACACCACACATGCGATTGCCTATAAAATGATACAGCTGCTTGGGCAGGGAGAAGCACCTGTTCACAGAAAGCAACATGGAGTTCAGGGGGAGAGAAGTACAGAAAGGAGACAGCTTTTTTTAGAATTAATTTTGTTTTTATATAGCGCAATTCACCACTGGTCTCTAAGCGCTTCAGAGAAAGAGCAGGTCACTGAGTAGCTACAAGGGCGGAGCTTAGACAGATGTCAGTGTCTCTCTAAATAGGTGGGTCTTTAAAAGCTTTCTAAAGTGGAGCGGGGCCGATTCCTTGCGCAGATTCTCCGGTAGATCATTCCAGATCCGTGGATGGAGTACTGATAACGCTCTGCCCCCTTTAGTCTTGAAGTTGTACCTGGAGGAGGCTAGCATGCAGGCCTCCGAAGAACGTAGAGCCCGGCCAGGAACGTACTTTTGCCCTCTATCTTTTATGTATTTTGGTGCATGCCCATACATAGCCTTGTGGGCTATACACAGGCTCTTAAATTGCACGCGCTGTTCAATAGGCAGCCAGTGCAATTTTTATAGTAGGGGCGTGGCTCGCATACTCCTAGGGAGACTAAAAATGAGCCTGGCCGCATCGTTTTGTACAACCTGCAGTCTCTCCTCAAAAGCTTCTGTGGGATGCCCAGCTAAAGGGCATTCCCGTAGTCCAGCCGAGAAATGACTGCGGCGGAAACAATTGATTGTAAAACAGAGGTAGAGAGGAGAGGGACAAGTCTCCGTAGTTGCCTAAGTAAGCCCGTGCAGATGCCTAAAATCGAAGACACCTGGCAGGACATAGACAGATCCGAGTAAATTTTCAGGCCCAGGCTTTTTACTACTGGCACTGGGATTGGCGCCACACCTAATTCTGAAGGCCAGAAGAGGTCACACCAAGGGCTATTTTGAGCTGGAATAATAAGCACCTCGGTTTTATCTGGGTTGACTTTCAAAGAATTGGCTGCCATCCAGTTAACAGTAAACCTGAGTAGATTTTTCACTGATTCTTGCGCCTGGCTGTTGTTGTCAAGTCGGACCAGGAGTTGGGTGTCATCAGCGTAGTTAAAGACCAGGCAGTCTCTGCGTGTGAAAGCCTCCACCAAGGGCTGCAAATAGATATTAAAGAGAAGTGGAGACAATGCAGAACCCTGGGGGACTCCACAGGTCAGGGAGCCCAAGGTCAACACCTGCTCCCCCATTTGAACACTCTGAGTGCGGTCAGTCAGGAAAGATTTTAGCCATTGAAGTGCTTGCCCCTTTATGCCCAGGTTCGACAAACGGTTCAGCAGAATGTTATAGCTGACCGTGTCGAATGCCGCTGACAGATCTAATAAAATCAGAGCACTCAGATGTTTGTTATCGGCCCTAATTCTAAGCTCATCCAGGACTGACACCATCACCAGCTCTATTCAATGGTGTGTCATAAAGCCTGCCTGTCTAGAATTGAGCAGATGGTGGTCGTCTAAGTATTTTGCGAGTGATTTCAAGACGTGTTGTTCCAATATTTTAGCTAGAAAGGGAAGCTGTGAGATGGGCCTATAGTTTTTTAAGGCTGTTGTATCTGCCCCTGGTTTTTTCAATAGGGGAGTGACCCTTGCTTCCTTCAGATTGACTGGTAGATAGCCCAGGTCTAAAGACTCATTGAGTAATCCCAGGGCCTGCCTCTCCAGACCCGGCAGGGCCATTAGGAAAAGGCCCAGCGGGCAGGGGTCCATTCGAGAGCCTGATTTAATCTGTTTTGCTACTGCAGCCAGGGTGGCAGGGTCAAGCTTTGTGAAACTAGCCAACTGGCTGCTAGGGCAAGGTCTGATGCATAGAGCTGGGATCAATGGAGTTTGTGGTGATTTCTGAGACAATGTCCAGAACCTTTTGGAGGAAGAAAACCTGGAAACTATCGCAGGTCGGAAGGGCGCTTGTGGGGATTTTCCTTCAGAATTGCAAAGATCTCTTTTTGTTTGTTTCCTGCCGAAATAATCCTTGCTTCATAAAATGCTGGAAACACATGCATTCCAAGGAGTGCTTGACACAGAAGACTACACCAGTGCATGAAAAGAAAGCAGTGGAAGCACAGTAGCCAGCCAATAAAAGGGAAGGTAAAGAGACAATGCTCCTAGCAAGGGGCAAACACACAGTTGACAAGCAGGAACATGAATAGGAAGCAGGCAAGCAAGAGTAAGAGGAAAGCCAACCAATGGTAAATATTGAATGGGCTCCAAGCCCCTATTAGTTCTTAAGGCCTTATGACGAGTACGGCGGTCCTCTGGACCGCTGTACTCGTGGTGGCAGTCTGACCACTGTCACACTGCAGGTCTGCCTGCATTATTCGGAGTGTGGCAGTCGGACTGTCTACTCCACCGGGATCAAGGATCCTGCTTGGCCGGCGGTCTGCAACTGGCCTGAATATGCTGACAGTGACTGTTTTGGCACCGCCAAGCATATTCCGAGTTGCCTTTTAACCACCCTTTTCAATGGGGTGAGCCCACCATGAAAAGGGTGTTGGAAAGGCAACTAGGGGAGCTCTAATAGGCCCCCCTAACAGACCTGGGCCTGGGGGTGCATGCGGGGGGGGGGCAGATATTTTGTGCTCCCCAGTAATTGTACCCACGTTCCTGCATGGTGCAAACAGGTGCTGCAGGTGCTGTCAAGGCAGTGGTTTGCTGTGGAGGCTCTTCTATGGGGCTGATTGATCCGCAGCCATGAGACCGCCACAACACTGCCCTACAAACTGGATTGAACTCTAAGTCCGGTAGGTGGGCACACCACGGCCTTGGCGGTCCTCTAGCAGAAGCCGTGGTAGCGGTGCCGCAGGAGGACTGCCAAAGTCGTAATAAGGCCTCCAGTAAGCCAGCAATATGTCTTGCAATAGAGAGCGCATTTGTGCATGTGCGGTCTAGTAGGGCAGACCTAATGAACTGACTAACCCTGCAAAGAATGATGGAAACTATGCGGCATGTAAAATGCCTTAATGGAACCTATCTCCTTTGAAAAGCAATGGCTGTTGCACAGTTTTCTGCTCTGTGTTTTTTATTAAGGAGAATGTTGGAATAAACGTTTTTTTCTGTAAAATATAACTTAGTGTTGCTTTAAGAAATACAAATTAGAGTTTGAAATTAAGGCAGAAATGCTGCTGTCAAAGCATTTTTACTGTTCAAAAGTCCTCTTTAAAATGAGAATGTTACAGTCTAAAATGTGTTCTGGGATCAAACGCATTGTCAGAGGAATTCTAGTTTTTGTGAAACAATGCCCTTATAGAGAACTAGCAGTAGGATTTTGTTTTTCACTAAGACCTGAGGAAGCCAGGCCTCCGAGTAAAGTGTGTCTGCAGCCAGGAGACATGTGTTGTACATACCTGCTTAACTGCTGCTGAGTCGTGCTGATGTGATGGTGGATGAACACGCACATTGAGCCTCTTTACGCTTCCTGTGTTTTTCTGCAGAGCATCTCTCCACTTCCTGCCTTATGCCGCGGAACATCTCTCTACTTCCTGCATTACTCTGCAGAGCATCTCCCTCCGCTTCCTGCGTAATTCCACGGAGCATCATCTTTCCGCTTCCTGCATTATTCCGCAGAGCATCTCTCTGCTGCCTACCTTATTCCACGGAGCATCTCTCTGCTTCCTACCTTATTCCGTGGAGCATCTCTCCGCTTCCTCCATTATTCAGCTGAGCATCTCTCCGCTTCCTACCTTATTCCGCGGAGCATCTCTCCACTTCCTGCATTATTCAGCTGAGCATCTGTCCGCTTCCTGCGTTATTCAGCTGAGCATCTCTCCGCTTCCTACCTTATTCTGTGGAGCATCTCTCCGCTTCCTACCTTATTCCGCGGAGCAGCTCTCCGCTTCCTACTTTATTCCGCATAGCATCTCTTGGCTTCCTGCGTTCTTCAGCTCAGCATCTCTCCGCTTCCTACCTTATTCCGCGGAGCATCTATCCGCTTCCTGCATTATTCAGCTGAGCATCTCTCCGCTTCCTACCTTATTCCGCGGAGCATCTCTCCGCTTCCTGTATTATTCAGCTGAGAATCTGTCTGCTTCCTGCATTATTCCATGGAGCAGCTCTCAGGTTCCTACTTTATTCCGCAGAGCATCTCTTGGCTTCCTGCATTATTCAGCTGAGCATATCTCCGCTTCCTACCTTGTTCGGCGGAGCATCTCTCCGCTTCCTGCATTATTGAGCTGAGCATTTCTCTGCTTCCTACCTTATTCAGCAGAGCATCTCTCTGCTTCCAGCATTTTTCCGCTGAGCATCTTTCCGCTTCCTGCCCTATTCCGCAGACCATCTCTCTGCTTCCTACCTTATTCTACGGAGCATATCTCCTCTTCCCTCCTTATTCTGCAGAGCATCTCTCTGCTACCTGCATTTTACCGCTGAGCATCTTTCCGCATCCTACCTTATTCCGCAGAGCATCTCTCCGCTTCCTACCTTATTCCGTGGACCATCTCTCCGCTTACGACATTATTGAGCTGAGCATTTCTCTGCTTCCTACCTTATTCCTCAGAGCATTTCTCTGCTTCCTGTGTTTTTCTGCTGAGCATTTTTCCGCTTCCTGCCCTATTACGCTGAGCATCTCTCTGCTTCCTACCTTATTCTGCGGAGCATAACTCTGCTTCCCTCCTTATTCTGCGGAGCATCTCTCTGCTTCCTGTGTTTTTCCGCTGACCATCTTTCCGCTTCCTACCTTATTCCGCGGAGCATCTCTCCGCTTCCTGCATTATTCAGCTGAGCATTTCTCAGCTTCCTGCCCTATTCCGCGGAGCATCCCTCCGCTTCCTGCATTACCCCGCGGAGCATCTTTCCTCCTCCTGCGTTATTCTCTTGGTACTGGGCATGACTGTGGCATCATGCAGGCTGTTTCACCTAAGACTGGGTGGCTATCCCGTTTTGTAGGATATTTTTTTGTTTGTCTCCTTCTGAGTTAGCGCGGAACACTAAAGATAGCGGAGCCCCTTTGTCTGCTTTTTGAGGTGAATGCTTTTAAAAGGTAGGCATTTTGGATGCATAGAGGCTGCCTGGTGCATGGATTGTGCCGTCCTGCTGCATAGCATTTGGGGGTTAAAGTCTCCAGCACAGTCTTATGCTTGCTTTTTTGTGAATTGTTGCAGGTCTTTGTGCAAACATCATTGGTGCCAGCTGTTGGGCTTAGTAACAGGTCTCTGAGCAGCCTTGAATATATCAATTGGCTGCAGGAAAGCCCAAATACCTAGAGTAAATAAGACTGTTGAGTACAAATGGAACACTCGGCACCAGTAACCACAAACACCACATCTCCTGGTGTGCCACAACCGTCCTGCACTTCCTCGATGTGATAGTCTCTAATTGGCTGAGATGCCTCTTCCGCCCTGCATGACAGGCGCCCAGGTCCCTGAAGTCATTTCTCACATGCCTCATAGGTAGCCTGCAGTAAAATAGAGGCAACGGAGCGGGTTCTGCATCCGTGTTTGAAAAACATAAGCACATGTTTAATTTGGCAGTGTGTGCAGACAACAATGAAAGTTATTACCAGGTCAGAATGCAGCTACTTCCGCGGCAGCAGTGCACAAGAATTAAGAGTACAAAAGGAGCACGCAGCACCGTTCACCCAAAAAGCACCAAATCTCCCAGTATGCTGCAGCATAGATAAGTGGGGCATGGGTGGGGGAGGGGATAGGAGGAAACAAGCAACACCGGCAAGGAGGGTGGTGGGAGAAAAAGCACCAAAGGAGGAGGGCAGAAACAGAAAAACACATTTACATAAGTATCAATACTTGTGCTTTACAATGTGTGAGTGTTTCAAAATGTGTGCGTATGCACTCATCAGTACCCATCATTAGTTAAAGATTTTTTTTACGATCATTTGTTTACACAGGCACTTTTAATTCAATGCAAGTTGATAACGTGAACGTGCACAGATTTGTGGTTTTTTACTTCTGCATCCGTATTGAGACGAATAGATACATGGTTAATTTGGCGGTGTGTGAAGTCATCAACAATGAAAGTTATTACAAGGTCGGATTGCATCTACTTCCTTGGCAGCATACAAATGGAACACTCTGCACCATTAACTAACATTGACAGCAGTACTGACAGACCTTACTCTGCTGGTGCTGTGACTGAGACAGGGGAAGAAGAAAAATAAATAAATAAAAATAGGATCTTAATCATAGCGCCAGCAGGAGAAATACTCTAATTAAGATGAAGCTATCAGTACTTGGGCTGTGCTCCAACCACAAGAAGAGGAAGTGAAGCGGCTCACGCTGCCCAATAAGAAGGCAGCACAGAAGAGCAACAAGGATGGCAATGAATGGTAAGCAATGCTTGGGTTGGAAGCCCATTACTAAACACAAGAGTCTTCCAAGCAAGAGCGCATGTGCAGACGTCATAACTTGAACAAAAATCTCACTGTGTGAGGAGGGGGCGTAACAACAGAGGGGGGGAAGGGCCTCGGGCCGAGCAGTACCCAAGAGGCCCTTTTGCCCCATGCCCCTCCTCCTCCAAAATAAAAGCTTGCTGAGGCTGGTGCCGATGTCCTGGGGTGTTTTCACACCCCTTACTCGACATCGGCAGTTTAAAGCCTTCGAAAAGCTGGAAACCCACTATTTATAGTGGTTTTAGCTCATTTTTTCCACCACCGTGTGATATTGGCTCCTCACCAGGTGACCGTGTGATGGGAGCCGATATCATGTGTCGCACGGTGGCACCGTGTGAGTTGGCAGGTCGGCATGGGCTAGCGCAAGCTCATGCAGGCGAGACCTAAAAAGACATAAATATGTGTGTGTGTGTTCATAGAGGAATGTAGGCAACAGGAATAATCAATGCAAGCATGGGCCATTCATTAAAAGGATCAATACATCGGTGTGTGAACCAATATTAGAAACCCCAGAGCCAGATTCAAAAGGTAAATATACACAGACTCACGTGTATATTTGCTCCTACACCTAGGTGCAACTCTCCACTTTTTTGTTATTCCCCATTCCTAAGTGGAGGTTTACACCTAGATCTAGGCTTACAATTCTCCATCCTCTCCATTGTTGGGGAGGAACCTCTTGCGATGGTATTTATGACTAGGAACTTACTACAAGTGTCTTTACAGCCTTATTTTACAATCGTCCTACTTGGCGGACTTGCTCGGCATCATGGCGAAGACGTATTCCACATGGGAAACAACCTTTACAACGCAACCATTACATCGCACTACATTTACAACGCAGCCATTACATTGCAACACCCTTTACAACGCATCTCACTACAACGCATCCATTACAATGCATGTCACTACAAAGCATGACACTACATCGCATGTCACTACAACACAGGCATTACATCGCATGTCATTGCAACGCATACCATTACATCGCATAGTACCCCTACACTATCCAACACTTACCCTACTGTTGCACCCCTTGGAGTTAGAATAGTAATATTTACCCATACGCTATCCAACACTTACCCTACTGTTGCACCCCTGGAGTTAGAATAGTAATTTTTACCCCTACACTATCCAACACTTACCTTAAATGCCATGTAATGGTATGCGCTGTAATGGTATGCGTTGTAAAGGTATAATGCGATGTAATGGAATGCGTTGTAAGTGTAGTTTTAAAAAATCGTTGTAGTGGTATGCGATGTAAATGTATGCGATTTAAAGGATGTTGCAATGTAAAAACTGTTGTAAAGGCATGCATTGTAAATGTATGCGTTGTAATGTCATACATTCGTGTCACATACATTTTATAATGTGTAAAAGAAATCTATGTTCATTTTACATTTTCAAAATTAGATTGAAATAATAAAAAATAGCATTTACAACACATTAACTCATACAATGTTATGTATATTAAATACTATAATTAAATGAATATATTAATTGCAATTATAAATATTAATTTTAAACAATATTTTAAAAATATTCATCCTCACAATTTTTAAAAAAATATTCAGGAAACCTTATTGAAAGATATATTTAATTACTTTAAAAACGCTTACAAGTTAACAACAAAATGTTTAAAAGTTTAATGTATTTTTAAAATTAAGTTTATTAATAAATCATCCAATATTTGCAATAATTATATGTAATTATTTAATCACTGGAAGTAAATATACACATAATTTTAAATGTTAACTAATTTAATCCATCGAACATTAACCCTGTTGCATCTCCTTCCATAATTTACTTTGGCCCGCCTTAAGGGCATCTTACACGTCTCATACGGTACCTGAAGAAATACGATCATATCACATCCATCCTGATGGAACTCCATTGACTCCCATTGGCAGCCCTCACCATCTTTAAAACCAGCTGCATGACATCGTTTACAAAACCATCTCAATCTGCATTCCCGCTCGCTTGTTTTGCTTGTAAGCTCACCATCTCAGATGGCCTTTGGCACACATACAGCCAGGAAAAGCAAAGTTAATCACACAGTCATATCAAAAACAACTAACGTAAGAGCGAAACCATGAAAAGTAATAGTCAGTTACTCACCTTCTTTTTCTGAAACGGAGGACTTATTACATGCAGCGGACTTACATTCCATAAGAATCTTGGAGGTCTCAAGAGCTTGCAGCACAGCCCATCGATGTTCAGATCAAACACTGAATGTAGCTTGCGGAGAGCACACTCAAAATAAAGATGGCCGACCATTCATTTAATTAAAATTAACTCTTCTTCGTGATCTCGTAGTCTCCACACTAGCCCTTCTCCCCCTTAAGTGCATCTTACATGCTGCAGCACATCCAATCCAGGCCCTGAAGAAATTTGATCACATTATCCCCATTCTGTTGGAACTGCATTGGCTTTTCTTCAAAAATGGTTGCGTCATTAACTAAGCCATTTTGACCTGCACACCTGCCTATCTGGCTGACAAGCTCACCATCTCTGGTGGCTCTTGGCACATCTGCAATTAGGATACCATTAGGCGAGAGACAAAGAAGGGCGAAAAACACCAAAACATGTTAGAGGGCCTTTTTCATCTATGCGCCCAGGATGTGGAATGACATCCACATATCCATCAGAACCCCCACAACTCTTCTCCAATTCTGGAAAGCGTTCACTTCACACATCTTCAAAGGACACTGTGTCCTGATACTGTAACAATCCACAAACCAGCTATCTTATTTAAAAAAAAAAAATAATGTAGTTTTATTTAGCGCAAACTCGACTCGAAGGTGTCAGAGTGCTTTACATGAGCACCAGTTACATTAGAGAAGACACAGTCATTTTTGGTAGGCACAGGGAGATTAAGCAATGTGCCCAGAATCCCAGGATGTTGAGAGTCCCTACCGAGACTCGAACCTGGTTCCCCCCAGCTTCAAGATCGACCACTCTGGCCCTTTGGCCACATCCTCTTAAATAACTATCTGCCTTTATGCTTGCCTTTGACACCGTACAGCACTCCATTGCCTTTGACTAGGTTTGTGATTTAAAAATACCACATGCATACATACATCTGATGGTACATTCCATTTAGAACATTGAGCTCAGCATTAGCTTTCAGTTGAGTAGTCCCTAAATCTAATAAAGCCCACTGGGGAGACAGAAGCTTTATGACGGGCACCACCAGACTATGGAATTCTCTCCTCTTAGAACTAAAGAGCAAGAAAGATCTCCTGATTTTCAGTAAGGCCCTTAAAACCTGACTTTTTATCCAGTAAGCCATTGTTTCCCCTCTCAGATCTGCAGTCTTTCTACCACTGAGCGATACAAAAGGGGATGATGGACGGAGCGTTTGAGCAAATCAAACACTCACCCCCAGTCAACTGATCTGGGTTAAATCCATCACCATTCTTTAGCCCACTCAGCCACCCCATTTCAGACATGGCTATATGCAAATCAGTCTGACCCTGTGCCTCATGGGAACAGTCCAGCCCGAACTGCCAAGCCATGTCTTCCATTCTGTCCATCAACTGTGTTTTTTGCAATTTTCACCCCGAGTGGGCTGGGTATGCTCAGACGTGAGTCCCAGGCTCTCCACACCACTGGAGTCAAGCTATCCAGGCTGAATGAAGGCTGATAGCCAGAAACCGGTCCTTGGATGCTTGATTCAGGTCTAGGAAAGACATGGCTTGGTAGTTCGGACTGGACTGTTCCCATGAGGCACAGGGTCAGAGCTTATTTGCATATAGCCAGTGTCTAACCCAGGGTGGTGTGGAGTGCAAAAAACCGATGGATTTAGGCCCAGATCCTTGTACTGGGGTGAATGTATGACATTGTTCTACATTCTGTCCATCAACTGTGTTTTTTGCAATTTTCACCCTGAGTGGGCTGGGTATGCTCAGACGTGAGTCCCAGGCTCTCCACACCACTGGAGTCAAGTTATCCAGGCTGAATGAAGGCTGATAGCCAGAAACCGGTCCTTGGATGCCTGATTCCGGTCTGGGAAAGACATGGCTTCGTAGTTCGGACTGGACTGTTCCCATGAGGCACAGGGTCAGAGCTGATTTGCATATAGCCAGTGTCTAACCCAGGGTGGTGTGGAGTGCAAAAAAAACGATGGATTTAGGCCCAGATCCTTGTACTGGGGTGAATGTATGACATTGTTCTACATTCTGTCCATCAACTGTGTTTTTTGCAATTTTCACCCCGAGTGGGCTGGGTATGCTCAGACGTGAGTCCCAGGCTCTCCACATCACTGGAGTCAAGCTATCCAGGCTGATGAAGGCTGATAGCCAGAAACCGGTCCTTGGATGCTTGATTCCGGTCTGGGAAAGACATGGCTTGGTAGTTCGGACTGGACTGTTCCCATGAGGCACAGGGTCAGAGCTGATTTGCATATAGCCAGTGTCTAACCCAGGGTGGTGTGGAGTGCAAAAAAACGATGGATTTAGGCCCAGATCCTTGTACTGAGGCAACACCTTGACACCCTCGGGTAAATACGCTATACAAATCCTAATTTCATTTAATTTCATTTTCATACATACATAGATACATCAAATGACTACGATGGGACAGTGTTTAAGTTTACATTTGATGACGCTTAGGTAGTTGGGTAATATAGGTAGAGGTAAAGACTCAAGAGAACTGAGATAAACCACACAGAACTCACAGGAGAGCATCAATACAAAGATTGGAAGGCTGAGACAGACCTCAGAGGCACAGGTGTAGGTCAAGGCAAAGTTCTTAGTCCGACAAAGCACAGTATCATCACTGCTAAAGCTGATGCACTATTTTACACATAGACATTTCCAATGGTGGTATAGCTCAAAACGCTTGGTAGGACTACTATTTTCTTGGTGCTTTGTGCAGGCACTATATAATGATACGCAGAGAAAGGACTGTCGTGACAGAAAGGTCCAACCTTTCCTGCCTCTTTCTGTTGACATGCTGCCCTGCATATCTCAGTTAGATCTTCACTTCTAGCACATATTCCTACTCTAAATTAAAAGACAGCTATGCATCCCTCCGCGTTGGATGGAATCGCCCAAATTAACATTTTGGCTGTCTCTGCCATGCATCTCACTCTTCTGGCTGGCTTATTCATGATCATTCCACTTGCACTGACTATATCAGTTGTGTCAACTCTAGAGGCAATAATAGCTTCTAATTCACTGTCTGCTTTTATTGAACTCCATGTTAGTGATGTACTTAAGCATTTTTGAGCATGTCCTTAACTCCTGATAACCCCAAATTAAATTTCATTTAGGAGGTGCAGGTATAGGTGTAACTGGTAATGTTTCATAATGGAAATGTGCATCCAAGTGCAGCGAGGTGCATATGTGAACTGTCATAAAAAGATGCATGTACTGTTTGCTCGTGGATGGTGGGTATTTATGTCATTGGAACCACCCATCTATGACCTGTGACCACAAATCATTACAGTTACACATTTTAAGTGTCAGTCACACTAAACCAGGATGCCCCTAATCCTCAATAATGTTTTCGAAAACCATTGTATGAAATCACAAGCTCAATCACGTTTCCTGTGATCACTAGGAGCCCTGAGCTGACCTGGCAAACAATTGGAACAGTAACTAGTCTTCTGAATTGTGTCTGGCAAACCCATTGCAAACAATGCAGCCCTGAAGCCCACTAACCACTGAGTATCCCATACTATCCAGTTGCCCCTTGCCTACCAGTACATTATTGTGGGCTGGGATCCATTACCACTCTGGCATGACCACTGCTATCACCAGGGCCAAAGAAATGCTCAGACTGCCCGTTCCCACCCATGTGGTCAGCTCTGGGCAAAGGGAACTGAAGCCAAGCAACAACACTGTTTGGCAGGTGACTAGTCTGGAGATATAGATAGCACTATGGGACGCCTGCCAACACCCATGGTGACTGTAACCATTACAGAATACTGGTTGCAGTAGCATTGGAGTAGACCTGAAGGAAGATGCACTTAGCATTGATTGGATTCCTCCAAAATTTCAACATTATATAATTTATTAAGACCTTTGGACCTTGCACTGCATTAGTGACCTTATTACTAGTGGTAGTTGCATACTTACCCCTATCAATAACTCTCTTCCCAACCTTTACTATATTAATCTTTCTAAAACCTACATCACTTTCCAAGAAGAAGGCTGTTCAGCACCATTACTTCCTGAAAGTCAAAGCCTGAAAATGTCCCAGAATCAGAGAAAAAGCCTCACTTCCCTTAGTCTTTCGTTTTCTTTTGTTCCCAGTCTTCTTTCTGCTTTTTCTTTTCAATAGGACAGCAGTTCCTCATGATTAGCTCTCATGCTTCCGTTGCTTCTCTGTTCCATCTGTCTCGCTCAACCTTTCTTCCCCTTTCTCTATTACACTCTGTTGATTTTTTTTAGCCCTTTTTTTACAACTAGCTGAAGGAAGTTTTAACTCTATGAGACTAGAACAAATCTTGCATAGTAAAGTAAATCAGTATCTTTGGAAAGAGCATGACTGGTAACAATTCCCATGACCATTTTTCTGCTTTTTAAGAGTGCAAGTTTTTTTCGGGAGGAATTTCTGGGTTAGTCTGTGGTTACTCATCAGGACACTGTGTAATTATGGTTGTTTACCAACAGTGTTCAAGCAGCATGTTACTATCGCACCATTCTGCTTCATCTGACTGCCCAATGTGCTCCCATTAGGTATTAGAGTAGACAAGGCGAGTAGTCAATTATTACTCCAGGAGGTGGAAGAGGTTAGAAACTCAAATAAAGTATGACACAGTAAATAGCACTCAATAACATCAATGTCCAGTCAGCATTTTACTTTAGAAAAAGAAAAACCAATGTGCTTAACAAGTACCTACATAGTACAGTTAGAAGAAGATACCCATTTGGGAAAAATATGGTTTGCAAACATTTCTGGTTGGCTCCCAGTTGCCCTATATTAAAATAAGACTTTTATTTTGTTTAACTTCCTTGGGACCCCTTATGACTTATTCAAAACCAAACTTTTGGACTCCATTGTGTTGGCATTGCAAAATGGTTGATGGTTCATTAAGACATGTCTTATTTGAAAGTACTATTATTTCAAAATTTTGGAAAGATGTATGGGACATTATTATGAAGATACTTCACATTTCTGATAATCTTTCTTATGACAAACGTATATGTACTTCCTTATATTCTACATTATTTGACAGACATAACAAGTGATTTGATGTTCTATTATCCTCAGCTCTGAACTCAATTACAGCGAATTTGAAAAATGCATCTTTATTATCTGTACACACATAGTGGTCCTGGATTGTGTTTACACGAGGAGGATCCACTTTTTTTCTTAAAAGTGTTGCTAGTCCTACTTTCTCTTCTCAATTGTTTTGGAAACCAGTTGATGATTTTATTGGTTTGTATATGCAAAGATTACTACTTATATTTATGGATCATTTCATTTTATTTACTTTGTTTATTATGCATGAAGTGGCTCTTGTTTGTTCCCTTCATTTTCAGTTTTACTTTTATTTTCATGGATTTATTCCTTCAGTATTTACCTTGCACTGGTACAATGTTAATTGAATTTCTAATATTTTAATATCCTTTTATAATATGTACTGTTTAAGTATTATTTTCTGTATTCTCCATTATGCTTTGAAAATCAATATAATATTTTGAACCCAAGAAGAAGATACAGAAAAAAACAGAAGATGCTCGGACCTCTGTGGCCGAGGTTTGACCACAAACATTATAATTGAGTCCTAAAAAAGGCACTTGATTTCTCTTAATATTGACAGCATGGGCTGTGGTAGGATAAAGGGCTCTTGCTGGTTCATGGTTCAGGTCGTTGGGTTTTAGCAATTACTAATCACTCATAAAAGAGCCTCAAATTGGGCCAAGGGATACATAGGGTGTTTTTTCCGCTTAGGGCCTAGTATCCTAACAACTACAAGTCATGGTGACGTTGTCCCACTATCTTGGGCATCAAGGGAACCCAGGGCTCTCACAAAGAAACGAAAAGTATGAATGTGAGAAACTGCGAGTGAATAAACGGGATTATGCTAGAATACAGAGACTATTTCAGGAAAGATAAAAAACTAATGAGAAATGAATGAACAGAAAAGCTCTAGAGTCATAGAAGGAATGATTACAAGAAAGAGCAGTAACGTGAAATAATGAAACGATAAAATATAAAAAGAAACACTTGAAGAGAAAGAAAATAAGCATTGGCCGCGCGGCTGTGAAAGCGAAAGTGATCGGATGCGCTCTGTGGTAATCACGCGAGTGGTGCGCGCGCAGCAGTGATCGATCTGGAAGGGAGGCAGATGGCGGCTGCGCTTGTGCACGCTCGCGTGAACGCAAGCGTTAGGCCAGCGAGGTCAGGTAGCACTTTGAAAACCTGTATACTAAATGTCTCTCTGAGCAGCGCATGCGCTGGCTCAGGCGAGGCCTAAAAACCATATCGGCTGATTCGTCTATTTGAAAAAGTATCACAGTTTACATACGTGATTTTGGCACCAGTAATGAAAAACCTTAGCTCTTATTTGAGAAGAACAAATGATCTCTTGTGTCATCTGCAAATAATCCTTGGAGTGAACAGTATCCGTTAGTGACTATTATGTAGACCACACATTTAATCTGCAATCCTGTCCCTACTTTTTATGTAAGAACAACAAAACACTAAGATCTGATTATTAAGTCATGCTGCTGGAGATGATAGAAGCAATCCTCAAAAACAATAGCTTTCTTATTGGTTTAGTGGTATTTCACCAACAACGTGGCGCAGTGATGGGCAACTCGTCGTGCAAAGTTATGACAGTTTAACAATGGGCTAGAGGAAGCATGATTTTGCATGGGGGAAAAACCATGAAAAATATGTGGAGAAAATTATTTTAAGGCTCTGCTACATAGATAAAATACCAGTAATTTAGGTTTGTGATGAAAAGGAGTTCAAAGAATATTTCCAAAGTTTAATCAGTAATAACTGGATCATTCATTTGAATGATCAGATCAATTAATGTAAAGAGGAATTTTTAGCCAGGCTACTTTTTGTACTCAAAGAAAATTTGAAACTTCACTCTTTGAAAAGTGACTTATCATTAACAAATAACACTGAAGTGGAGTATTCCATTTGGAGAAATTGCAAAAGTGAGACAGAATTGTTCCTCACTGTTCCACATTGTTCCACTACATGCTCCTGAAGAGATTTTGTAACTAATATATGCACCACATCTGCTTTCTGGAGTGCTGTTAAATTATTTCATGTGAAGTAATGTTGCTGACATTTTTTATGTATGTTTCTATGTGTATTTATATATAAATATATATATATTCACTGAAAAAAAACATAGGTTTCAGACACGTTATAGTCAGGAATTAGCATTTAAAAAAACCTTAGAAATCCACTGAAAAAAACAGAGGTTTCAGGGGCGTTATCGTTAGCTGGACATTTCACTCGTTCAAAAACAGACGTCACATATTACATCGCTCATGATATGGTCAGTGACATCTCTCATGACATCACTGATGACATCTTAATGACATCACTGATGATATCACTGATGACATTATCCAGTGAATGTGTGTTTTTCTGAAAATTAAATGTTTTTTATATGTACATTTCAAGGTCGATGGAAGAATAAATGGGTATATAAGTGTCTAAATGGATGATTTTCTTTGTTGAAAATTTGATTGTATAACTGACTAAGTGTATCTTAGTGAATACATGGGTTAGTGAGTAATGTTTAAATATATACATTTCTGTATCAGTCTCTCACTTTGTGTAAAAAGTGGCTGCATGGGTTGGTGAGTAGCTACATGAGTGTCTATATATGTTAATATTTTTTTTTCTGAGTTTCAGTTTGAGTGTCTGTTTGGTTCGTTGGGGGGTCTTACGTGGTGCATAGAAGCATTAATAATTGAATCACTGCTTGTATGTGTTGAAGACAGCATGTGTGCAGGACTGTATGGGTGGATGAGTGTGTGTATGGGTGTGTTAGTGAATGAATGACTGTCTCAATAGTGTCTTTATGAGAATCTACATATGTTTTAAACTAGTATATGTGAGTATTGGTGTATATAAGTGAGTATATGTGAGAGTGAGAGATTGGAAGAGTTCCTGTATAAATTAGTATGTGTTTCTATAAGTGATTGCTTAAGAGAGTATGTGTAAGTTTCTGTAGCAGTAAGTGTGGTGGTGTGTGTATAACTGGATATGCAAGTTAATGGATGTTTGAATCTTTATTAGCATGAGAGACTATGGGGTCGATTAGGATCGCGGACGGACTTGAGTCCGTCCGCAACCCCTGAGGAGGAGGGAACGTCCGCATGGGCTGCGGCGTTCCCTCCGATCAAATTAGGATGTGACCGCCAGGGTGGCGGTCACATCCTCTATCTCTAACATTGCGGCGGGTGCAGCTTCAAGCTGCACCCGCCGCAATGTAAAAAATCCATGCACAGCATTTGCGTGCACAAAGCGGCAGGCACCGCGCGGTGCCTGCTGCATTGTGCACGCAAATGCAGGGGGGTACCATAGGTACCCCCCATGTGCACCCCCCACCCCACCTTCACCCAGGGGGCCCGCAACGGGCCCCCGAAGTGAAGGTCCGTATGCTTTTCCACGGCGGTAAAGCCGCCGCGGAAAAGCATATATTTTCAGACATCCTAATATGCCTGGCGGTGTCTGATAGACACCACCAGACATGTTAGTGCTTTTCCGCCGCGGTCGCCTTCCGACCGCGGCGGAAAAGCGGCGGACAGATTATCAGACCCACCAGCCATCCTAATTTGGCGGTGGGTCTTTGGAGTCTCCGCCGCGGTTTTTCCGCATCCTCCAGGCCGGCGGACACTTCCGCCGGCCCGGAGGATGCGGAAAAACCGCCATCCTAATCGGCCCCTAAGTGTGTGAGTAACTCTATGGATGAGTGGTGGTGTGTAACAGGATGTATAGGTGTCTGAGTACATATGATGATTTAGTACATGTATGAGTGTCTACATAGGACTATTGGTGAATGAGTGGATGTGTATGTAGATCTTAGAATTACTGAATAGGTTGTTGTAACTGGTATTGGTATATCTATTGTTTTGAAAAATGTTGTTTCTATTTGTGTATGTGTGTATCAAAGTTTATATTAGGGTGAGAGGACATCTGCCACTCTATCACAAGGATAATGTCATCAGTGATGTCATTTGAGAAGTCATCAGTGATGTCATCAGTGATGTCACTGACAATGTCATGAGTGATGTAATATGTGACGTCATCAGCAGTGTATTGCGGGCGCGCAAGTTATAGTTAGCTGAAATAACTATACCAGAGGAATTTCAATGGTTTTGCACAAGTGAAATGTCCAGCTAACTATAACGCCCCTGAAACCTATGTTTTTTTCAGTGAATTTCTAAGATTTATTTAATGCTAATTCCTAAATATAACGTGCCTGAAACCTATGGTTTTTTCAGTGAATTTCAAAGGTTTTTTAAATGCTAATTTCTAACTATGCCTACAGAGATAGGACATGTGAAGAAAGAAGAAAAAACGCACAGAAAGAAAAAAAATGCAGAAAGAAGCAACAGAAGTCCTCAAAGATGAAGAAAAGTGCAGGAAGAAGCAAGACATGTGCAGAAAGAACCAACAGTGAAGCAGAAAGAAGCCTTGTTGCAAAATCATCCTATACCCTCAACTTTTTCAGATGGATACTGGTGGTAACTGAGTCTGACTAACCAGTCCTAGAGCCATTGCTATGTTAAAAGACACTTAGAATACAGTGAAAACACCTACATACACTAGGGAACACTATGCGTTGGGGTCCCCCTGTGATAAGCATGACCTCCTCTGTAAGTCCCTAGTATATAATAGGGCAGGGGGATTAAAACTACCTCTTAAAACGCGACACAGGGCGTGTTTGCACACGTCACCTTAGCCCCCGTCCCCTCCCTTCACCACTGGTAAACACTCTCTGTGGCCGTTTTAAGTTGGGAGATTAAGTCCCCTTGAATCCTGAGGGTCCCTAGGGTCCAACTAGCCCACTAGGTACCTCCAGTAAGCGCCACAGAGCTGCGTTGCAGAGAGGTATAAAAAGTGACATGGCCTAGTCCACTTCTCTGCAACGTGGCGCAGTGGCGCTTACTGGAAGCACCTGGTGGGCTAGTTGTCCCCCAGGGGCCCTCAGGATTGAAGGGGAATTATTTCCCCAACCTAAAACGTGCCACTGGGCCTGTTTGCACACGTCACCTCAGGCCCCGTCCCCATCCTTCCCCATTGTGTAAACACGCCCTGTGGCCGTTTTAAGTTGGGAGATTAAGTCCCCTTGAATCCTGAGGGTCCCGAGGGTCAAACTAGCCCACTAGGTACCTCCAGTAAGCGCCGTTGCAGAGAGGTGTAAAAAGGAGCACGGCCTGTACCACCTCTCTGCAACATAGCGCAGTGTCACTTACTGGAAGCACATGGTGGGCTAGTTGGCCCCCAGGGGCCCTGAGGATTGAAGGGGAATTAATTCCCCAACTTAAAACATGCCACAGGGCATGTTTGCACACGTCACCTCAGACCCCGTCCCCTCCCTTCACCACTGTGTAAATACGCCCTGTGGCGGTTCTAAGTTGGGAGATTAAGTCCCCTTGAATCCTAAGGGTCCCTAGGGTTAAACTAGCCCACTAGGTACCTCCAGTAAGCGCCACGGAGCTGCGTTGCAGAGTATTGTAAAAAGGAGCGTGGCCTCTGAGCACCTGTCTGCAACGCAGCTCCCTTGCACATACTGGAGATACCTGGTGGGCTTATTGGCCCTCAGGGACCCTCAGTATTGAAAGAGAATTAATTCCCCAACTTACAACTCGCCACGGGGCGCGTTTGCACAATGGTGAAGGAAAGGGGCGGAGCCTGAGGTGACATGTGTGCAAACATGCCCTGGGGCGCTTTTTAATTTGCGGAAATAATTCCCCTTGACTCCTGAGGGTCCCTGGGGGCCAACTAGCCTACCATGTGCTTCCAGTAAGTGACACTGCGCTATGTTGCAGAGAGGTGGGGCAGGCTGTGCTCCTTTTTACACCTCTCTGCAACGGCGCTTACTGGAGGTACCTAGTGGGCTAGTTTGACCCTAGGGACCCTCAGTATTCAAGGGGACTTTCGAAGTCATCCGGTAAGAATCCGCCAATGGAAGAACATCTGCTGACCAGGGGGATTCCCACACTGGAAGTGTGTCCTTGGGGCAGTTTGACAAATCTATCAAAAAGATTAATGGCAGACTTATCAAACCGGGGCCTGATTTCGATAAACGGCCGATCGCCGGGGGACAGACCACAAGCGGCAACTTTTCACAACACTTCCGCCAGCTCGGCGATCGACTACACCTTCCTATCGTTTTCAATGTTCACACTAGTTCAAGCCTTTAAAATAGGCACACTCGATTGCAGTGACCATCTCCCGCAAGAACTGACACTAAGGGCTCAAGGGGCAGCTCTAACATTTCCCATCAATGGCCCAAAGTTACTGACCACAATAAAATGTAAAAGAATCAAGTGCAACACCAATGACCCGGAGCGACTAGCAAAAGAAGCGAAGCTGTGCTGGGAAAGTGTTGCAGACTTGAATGTTGTTCATATTACTGCCTGGGAGTCCTTCTTGAAAACCTTCGGCTGTTTGAATGTTAAGTCCAATCTCTCTCTCTCTCTCTCTCTCTCTCTCGAAAACGACATACGGACAGACCAAAAAACAACCACCCGTACCAGTAGCGACTCAAAAACTCAATCTCAGACTCTTCTATTCTCTAATTTAAGGGCAATAAAAACGGCCATAAACAGAACACTCCGCGAGCAGCGGAAAGCTAGGAGTGATACCAACCTATTGATCAACCTGAGATCATTAAAGTGTCAAAAGAACAAAATCCTGTGGCGAATCAAGCAGGAGTCCACTGAACAAACTTGGGCCAAACTGCTGTATGATTCAAAAAACAACAGTGCAAGATTCTGGAAAACTATCAATAAAATAGAGAATCCGAACGCCCACGGCGTGAACTCCTACATCACTGAGGATACGTGGGCAGATTTTCTGTTCAAACACTTCAATGACGAAGGCCAATGCAAAAACCAACAAAGCCCTAAATTTTGTCAAGCAAACCTGATGACTCCAAAGCCTCTAGTCGAAGAGTCCAACTTCCCAGGCTCAACCGCCCAGTTAAAGGGTCGAATCGCAAAAGGCCGGAAGGAGGGAGCTCCACGTCCAAATGGAATTCCTACCATCCTCTATAAGCAAGATCCAACTTACTGGGCTGAACAATTGCTCCCCCTTTTTGTGGAAACCTGGAGGACCGAACAACTCCCATCCTCCTGGAGGGGTTCAATAATTGCCCCAATCTACAAAAAGGGCAACAAGAACGAGGCAAAGAATTATAGGCTCATAGCCCTTATAGATATAGACGCTAAATACTTCTCGGGGCTTCTCTGTGAAGAACTAACAGCATGGGCCTCACGCAAAAAATTGATCCCCATCAATCAGACCGGCTTTCAAAAAAACTGGGAACCATGACAAACATCTTAGTCCTTTCCTTGCTGACAGATGCCACTATCAAACAGAAAAAGCCATTATATGTGTGTTACATCGACTTTTCAGCTGCATTTGACAGCATTGATAGAGGAAAATTATGGGCAAAACTCTCAAGGTGGGGAGTGGACCCCAAATTGCTGAAACTACTGATGTTACTACATACAGATACCTGGATCCAAGTAAAACTGGGGGCCGGCAACCGTCTGTCCAAAGAAATGCCAACTAATAAAGGGCTGACACAGGGGTGCGTTCTCGCACCGACCCTGTTCAACCTTTTTATGTCCGGCCTCTCCAAAGATCTGGATAACTTCAACCATCATGCCCCAAAGCTAGGGGGTTTTACGCTGACCAACCTGCTATACGCAGACAACTTGATACTAATCAGTCAAACACCAGTAGGCCTGCAACACCTCATCAACACCACAAGCAAATTTCCCGGAAAGAACGGGTTATGTGTAAACACGGAAAAATCGAAGGTGATGGTACTAAATCAAAAAGCAAAAAAGCAAGCATTCCAATGGTCCCTTCAGGGCAACAAAATGGAAATAGTTCAAGAATACAAGTATTTGGGCATAATTTTTTATTCAAATGGCTACTTCAAGCGACAAGAAACAGCAATAAGGAACAGAGGGACTTTACTGGCCATCGCATTAAAAAGTATCAAAAACAAAATAACGGGCCCAAACTTAACCCCCTTGCTAGACTTATTTCGTGCGAAATTGCTGCCGTCAATAACATATGGTAGTGAATGTATGAGAGGGAAGGACGAGATCATCTTAGACAACGTGGTCAGCAAAACATTGCGAATACTATTCACGCTCCCTCCATACACCTCCCCAGCACAGCTAAGGCTCGAGTTTGGCCTACAGAAGCAGCAAATTGCACGTAAAGGCGCATACTTAAAATGCTGGTACAAAGTAAAGAACGCTGAAACAGACTCCCTGAATGCTCATCTTTGGAAAGAGATGGAAACAAACAAGGACTCCCCCGCAATGGTGTTCCTTCAAGCACCCATTAACTCCCTGGTGCTAAAAGATCTTTGGGTCTCGAGTTGTACACACAATTGCTTCAAGTGCCTTGTCAACAAATCTGTGAAAACAATCTCGTTGGAAGAGAACAAAGCAGCACTATCCAAGAGGTCCCATGGGTGGTTTGTGATTCAAGGCTACACCAGCGCCTCACCACAGCCATATCTCAGTACCGGCTTCTCAAGGAAGGCGAAGGAAGACTTTTTACGGTTGAGGATGGGGGTAATACCATCCAGAGTACATCTCCCCCCTTGGACGCGATTGGACTGTAATCCCAAGTGTAGGCTCTGTGATAACATAAAGGAGGACGTCCTGCACATGCTGTGTAGCTGTAAAGCTCTAGATAGCGCCCGAAAAAACCTACTAACACAGCTCTGGAACCAAAGACGTGTGCGCACTTGCAGACAAGCTCTGCTGATGAACTTCAAGGGAGAAGATATTCAACTAGCCAGCAGGCTAGTGCGCTTTATGAAAATAGTCAATACGGCCCTAAACCCAGAGGCTAGTAATTAAACTTGAATTACTGTGACTAGTTTTCGCAATCTAAGACGATTTTCTTCTGATAATTAAAGTCACTACTGATCGCGAAGGAACTTTTCTATTAACGGACAGTACCGTACTAGCTGCACGGCTTCTTTTTCTTTTTTTTCTTTTTTAATTTTTCTAAAAGTGTTTTTTAATTGCTCGCAAAATTGTTATATTTATATTACAGCTTCCTTCTTGTTTTTACTGAGTAATTGCAAAGATTTTAATCAATCATGCAATAAAGATTATTATTATTATTACTATTAACTAGCCTACCAGGTACCTCCAATATGCGCCAGAGAGCTGCATTGCAGGGAGGTGTTCAGAGGCCATGCCCCTTTTTACAACACTCTACAACGTAGCTCCTTGGTGCTTACTGAAGGTACCTGGTGGGCTAGTTGGCCCCCAGGGTCCCTCAGGATTGAACAGGAATTCATTTCCCAACTTAAAACGCGCACGAGGCGTGTTTGCACACATGTCACCTCAGGCCCGCCCCCTCCCTTCACCAATGTGCAAACGCGCCCTGTTGCTTGTTTCAAGTTGGGGTATTAACTCCCTTTGAATCCTGAGGGTCCCTGGGGTGCAACTAACCCGCCAGGTACCTCCACTAAACGCCACAGAGCTGGGTTGCAAAAAGGGGCGTGGCCTCAGAATACCTCTCTGCAACGCAACTCCGTGGCGCATACTGGAGGTTCCTGGTGGGCTAGTTGGCCCCCAGGGACCCCCAGTATTGAAGGGGATTTAATTCCCCGATTTAAAATGTGCCACAGGGTGCGTCTGCAGAGTGGTTCCATGAGGGGGCGGGCCTAGGCACGTTCACGTATCTTTTTGTTTATTTATTTTTTTGGAAGGAGGGCTGTGTAGCCCCCTTCTTTTTTCTTTTTTTGGGCCCTGGGGACCCAATCCCCCAGGGCCTGACCCCCAATGTTAAAAAAAACTTATTAACGGAAAGGAGGCCGCATGGGCCCCCCTCCAGTGCCGAATTCCGGGCCTCGGGGACCCCATCCCTCGGAGCATGGGCATTTTTAAATATTCTTTTGGAGGGGGGCTGCATGACCCCCTCCTAAGGTCATTTATGACCCGGGGACCCCATCCCCAGGGCCTTCCTTTGTGTTTAAAAAAAAAATAATAATTAATATCGGGGAAGGAGCCATTTGGCCCCCCTCCCTGGCCACTTCTGGCCCCGGGAACCCCATCCCCAGGGCCTGGCCACCTCATTGGGGACCGTGGGGTGGCCCCAATGCCCCCACGGTCCCAGCCGGTCCCCCGCTTCCTGCAGGAGCAGGCATTGCTTTTCCACATGGGGCGCTGCTAAGATGCAGCTCTCCGTGTGGAAAAGCAATCTGTGATGTCATGAGTGATGTCACTGACCATGTCATGACTGATGTAATATGTGACATCATCAGCAAAGCATTGCAGGCGTGCGAATTATAGTTAGCTGAACTAACTATAACGGGGGAATTTCAATGGTGTTGTATGAGTGAAATGTCCAGCTAACTATAACATGTGTGAAACCTATGGTTTTTTCAGTGAAAAAACAATAAAAAAAAAAAATAAAAAAAAAAAAATATATATATATATATATATATATATATATATATATATATATATATATATATATATTCACAGGGTGTCTCCACGGAGACAAGGATGAGTCGCACTCGTTCTGGCAATTTTAAACATTTATTTTTCTGTTTGCAGAGCGGCGCTGTATTTTCCGATGCATTTCGGTCAAAACCTTGACCTTCTTCGGGGAAAGTCGCCTCAGCATCTGCGCAGCCAAACACTTACTCGCCATATTGTTGCTCCCAATAGCTGCTCGCCCCCTGGTGGTCTCCTCAAACGGGTTGATTTGCGCTATGAGCATGCTGGATCTCGTAGTCTAGTGGTGGCTGCGTCTTGTGTGATGCTGGATATTCATGCTGCTTTTAAAAGTTGTCCAGAATTACCCACGCTACCATTTTTAAGGCACATGGGCACCTAACCAAAGTCCAGTCTTTGGTGGCAGCCGGCTGCCCTTTGCTAAAGCTGCACACAGGAGAAGTCCAAGGTCGGGCAGTATCCGGCGCTCTTGACAGGCGGTGCGTTCACTCGGAGCAGGACCAAGCTCTTTAATCATTCCCAGGGTGTCTCCACGGAGACAAGGATGAGTCGCACTCGTTCTGGCAATTTTAAACATATATATATTTATATATAACAGTTCAGGTCTCTCCACTCCCTGCTTTGAGCCACCCAGCCTGCTTGTCAGACATTTCTTTTCACACTTAATGTCTTTAAAGATATGCTATCAGTCGTCTTTTTTAGGCAGCTGATCTTTTTTTGCAAAACTCGTGTTACTTTCCAAACTCATTGATCAGATCTGTTCCCTGGCCTGCTCGGATGATTCTTCTTGTAAAACACGGCTGCTCTCTCTGCACATCTCAACTGTTCTGGGCTACACCAACTGACCTGTGCAAAAATAACTTCTTTTATGTTATAATTGATTTGTAGAGTGCTCGTATGCAGATGCAGATGGGGGGAATAGAGCTGTAAAGTTTACCCGAGATCGAATGAATAGCAGGTAAGAAATCACAGAATTGTCGACACATGCCATCATCTGATTTTGTATACAGCTTCTGGTGAAGCAAATGCCATTTTCAGACTTCAGCTGGTAAAAAACCATCTTCATGGACTGACCACTGCAATAATTACATTTTTGCACTCTTGGTCACTAACAATGTGTGTGCACTGGTTGGTGCAAAAGTGCTCATTACTAGAGTAAATTTCCATATCCTGCTACCAGATGGCTCACTTTCATGTCACATCTCCTTTTTCATACTTCATATCTCTTCACTTTCACGTCAGTTTCTTCTCTTTCTCTTTCACATTCATATTTTTCATTTTGTAGAGCTCCCCATGCAATTTAAGATCTTCATCATGCTTACTCACATCTCTTTTTTGCACAGCTCTTGTCTATTTTTTATGGGCTGCTTCAATCTCCCACCTCTTGCATCGTTGATCTCTCCTGTACCGTTCCCATTACTCTTCTTTCACAGTATTGGAGCAAGTTGCATAAAACAGATTTCTAAATGTTTCCAGGATTCCCTCACCTTTTACACCAGAGACCGGTCAAAGCTTCGGAGCATATGGTACGGTGTGTTTCCCAAAAGCGTCTTTGCACTAATGTGGTGTGTCTGCACCTGCAGGGCTGTTGGTCATCTTGTGGAAAACTGAGTTTGGTTGTTCAGAGAATGTAATGATGCATTAGAATGATGGGTCTATGTCCTGGGGAAACCTGGCAATAAAATGATGTTGGAGGGAGGATAAAGCACTGACAGATACTAGGATTATGATAAAAGACATATGAATGAATAAATAACTCACCTCTTCCTTAGGTGACTCCAGAATCATCTATGTAAGGAAGGTGTCCTCCAGGCACAAGAACCTTCCACTTGTCCATAGCTAATGTGTCACTGAACACAAGGGAAGCAATTAGGTTTCACAGCCAGCAATCATCTTGCTCACAAAGTCGCTCACAAATCCCATCTAATTCCTCACCCAAAATGGATAATTAAGATTAAGATTCACAAATGTTTCTGGGCCTCATTTAAGATTTAGGGAAATAACATTTTCACGTACCGTTAATCTTCATTACCTGAGTACTCCTCGTTATAGTATAAACAGACTGAGGCTTCCCTTGCCTCTGACAGACACTACCAAATGCTTTTTTGATATCTACATAATATGTGTGGCATCATACTAAAGGACCCTCCCTCCTCCCGCATTCTTGTGAGTACCAAGCAGATAATTGCGTAGGAAGGGGAGGGAACTTATTTTAACGAGGAGGACTCCTAAGGGTAATCAAGATTACCGGTATGTAAAAAAGTGAAAAATTAATTACCCCCACGGTGTTCTCCTCGTTATTGCATAAACAGACTGAAGATATACCCCAGCAATAGTTTGATCAGACAGAATTATATGCTGTATCAAAAATATAATCCCTTATTTCCCGAACAGAAAAAACACAACTGTCAATAATATTGGAAAACAAGCCCAGCTTACAATGGGAATGAAAAGTATGAGAACTGGCCCATATTACAGGCTATTTAGTCCCATTTCTTTGACCATATTACAGTCTGACAGCTTTCCTCAACCGAGACCCCTCCAGCCTCTGCCCATGAAGGTGCCACTGCCCTGGTTAAGTGGGCCATTACATGTCCTAGAACCACCTTGCCCACTGAAAAATAAGCTTGGGAAACAGCTTGCCTGCCCCACCTGCTAAGAGTAGGAATAGACACCTTCTTACCCCTATTAGTGGAGCCATAGGACACAAAAAGTGATTGAGAAATCCTAAAATCCGTAGTTTTGTCAAGTTATATCAAAAGGGCCCTTCAGACATCCAAAGGAGAAGAACCTTTATCTCTAATCTCAAAATCCTGCAAAATAATCTCCTGAGAAGCATGAAAAACATATTGAACCTTTGGTCTGAATTTCAGATCAGCTCGAAGAACCCACCTATCAGGAAACAAACTTTAAATAGAGTAAAGATATCAAAAGGGAAGTCAATTTTCCCAATCTCCTAACCACCCTAATGGCAACATGAAAGGCCACCTTTGCCTAAATCCAAGAGATGTCAGCAACTTCCAAAGGCTCAAAAGAAGGCTTAACCAAATCCTCCAAAACAGTGAGAAGATCACAAGAAGGAACTGATGTGTATACCAATGGCTTGCGATGTCGTAAGCTTTTAAGAGGTTTCTTGAAAAACGGAAGAATAGTTTGCAATGATAAAGTAGAGGGTGCTAATCCTTTTGCAAAACCATCAGGAAGGAAATCCAATATTTTAAAGAAATCTCCCGATACTGGATCCAACCCACAAACCGCACACCAAGATGAAAAATTCTTCCACTGCTTGGCATACGCATGAAGTGTAGAGTCTTTTTTCAAGGCCTGAATATCTGCAGCAACATACATCACTAGAACAGCCTTGGTTTTGCAACCCTTTACTCTCAATTTCCAAACTGCCAGACTTATTTGGTTGACCGCCTGGGTGACAGAATTGGAAACTGAAGAGGACTCGGACTGTAAGGAAGAGTCAATGAAGAAAGAATGGCCAACTCCATCAGAAGCAGAAACCAAATCCAACATGGCCAAAATGGAGCAATCAGGATCACTGTTGTGAATTCCCTCTGAATCCTCAGAAGCAGCATCTGGAGGAGGGGAAATGGAGGGAATGCATACAATGTTTCCTGGGGCTAAGGTATCGATAGTGCAATCACCCCTCAAGGCCCATGGCAAACAGTCTCCGTACAGAACAAAGGAGCAGAGCATTCTCAGGGAATGCAAACAGATCTAGCATTGGGCAATCCATTTTGTTTATAACCCACTGAAAAGCCTGTTGACTGAGATGGAAATCTATTGAGGAAGGAATGTTCTGACTTAGACTGTCTGCACATTTTTTTTTGTTTCAGTGTTTACATAGCGCGGACACGACCTGAAGGTATTGGAGTGCTTTACATAAGCACCAGTTACATTACACAAGGACACATTCATTTTTGGTAGACACAGGGACATGAAATGATTTGCCCAAAATCACAGTCTGTTGAGTCGATGCCGAAACTCAAACCTAGCTCTGGCTGTTATATCATATTCTCTCCACGTTGAATACCCTCCGGATGTACATAGCCTTCAGAGAGTTTAGTCTGACATCCGCCCAACTCAAGAAAAGCCAAGGTTAGAGACTTCGTAACCCCTCTTTTTTGATGTATGATTTCACCACCCGATTGTTCTGATCAAGACAGCTTTTCCTAACAAAGCAGGTGCAAAATGACAAAGGGCTCTCCTTATGGCTGCCAGTTCCCTCCAATTCGATGAATGGTGGGACTCTGTATCTGATCAGCTGCCCTGTGCCTCCTGGTTCTCCAAAACTGCCCCCCAGCCCCACTGACTGGCATTCATCGTCAGAACCATTTGCAGAGGAGCCATCATATGAATGCCCTGATCTAAATTGGGAGGCACTAGTCATCACTTCAAGTGGTGGACTTTCTGGAATGACACTGGAATCAATTGTTCGTAGTTCATTGGGTCTCATAAACATTGACAGAGAACATGATCAACCAAGGATTTTAAATGTAGACATGACCGGGGGCTACTGCCATGCAAGAAGCCATCAAACCCTGCACTCTCACCTATTTTCTAGCTGATGCTAATGACTTTTGACACAGACTTTAGAGAGCTGACTGGAGAGATATTTTTCTGTCTTGAGGAAGAAAATCAATTGCAAAATCCATGGCAAACACAGCTCCTATAAATTGCTTCTGGTTAGTTGGTGTCAGGTGTTAATTTTCCTCTTTCATTACGAATCCGAAGGACATCAGGGATGTCCATATCTCTCTGACCTCCTGATGAGCCTTAGAAAGAGAAGAAACCAAAATCAGCCAATCATTAAGATACAGATATATATGTATACATTGCAAATGAAAATAGTCGACCTCAGGTGCCACTACCTTTGTGAATACTTCCGGTGAAGATGTCAGGCCAAGCAGAAGAACTTTGAATTGATAATGTTTGTTGTTCACTGCAAAATAAAGGTACAGCTGGCTTTCACAATGCACCGGGAGGTAAAAATAAGCGTCCTGTAAATCCAGAGTATTAAATAATCTCCTTCTGAAATCAAAGGGGTTATCTGTTGAAATGTTACCATCTTTGGCACTAGGAACAGAATAGAGTAGAAACCTAGTTGTTGTCCTGCTGGAGTAACTGGACTGATGGTTCCTTTTTTAAGGAGATTTTGATGTCCTTCTAAAAGAGCTACTCTTTTTATCACATCCTTTGGTTTGGAGCTGTTCCTGAATTGTGGCTAAAGAGGATGAGAAAGAAATTCTATTCTGTTTCCTTGTTGCACAATGTCCAGAACCCACTTGTCCTTGACCGTTCGCTGCCATTGATCCAAAAAGTGGCTTATTTTTCCACCCACTGTAATTGATTGATTGTCTTTACTTTTCTGTTGGGACTGTTGTGCCTGCATCAACTGGGGTCTGGATTTTCCTGCTGCTGTAGCTTCCCAATCTCTAACCCGGCCTCGAAAGGCCTGTTTACCAGAAAATGTCTGCACATAATGCTTCTAAATGAATGACATCTTAACTTTGAAAGGTCAAAAAGGCTGCAAGACCACCTTCTCTTCTGCTATTTTGTTTATCAATTCATCCAACTGCGAGGAAAACGGTTTGGCCCCTGTAAAAGGCAAACGAAGAACCCTAGATTTATGGGCTTGTTCTATTTTCCATTACTTTAGCCACAATTGTCGATGACTTACAATTGAAGCCCCAGCAGCCGTGGCCAAAGAACATAAAGAAAATCAAAGGAGGCATATGAAAGAAACTGGGCCAATACCTCCATATTGCCTAAAATGTATATTGGATCATTTTGATCTTGCAGGCAATCAAATAACAACTGAAAGTCCTTGAGCATTGCCTGAGCTGCATATGTAGCACATGCCGTGGTACCAAGGGCAACATTGGAAGCTGTGCATGACCTTTTGAGGGAAGCTTCCACTTTTTCATCCACTGGATCAGGCAATGATGCCTCCTCAGATGCCAATGAAGCAGGGGCCCCCATACTTGCCAAAATAGTATTCACTTTTGGGAATTGAGGAAACTTTTCTTCAGATGCACTTAGGATATCTCTTTGCCAGAAAGTGTGGAAAGTTAGTCTTATCGATCTCTTTCCATTCCTTTCCATTCCACGATTCAATAATCTTGTGTACCGGCACATCATTCATCTCTAGAGTTTTTTAATGTGCATAAAAACCTCATGTTCTCCATGCAGCCTGCATGTGAAGGGCAGAGTGCCCATGACTGGTTTGGGCAGCCCGAGAGGGCCGACCAAACATTCTTTGCACACTCAGGAGTGAGCAACCACTCCAGCCCCGCCCACCCACCCGCCCGTAATGTGCAAAGGGAACATAAAATTGTAATAACTTTTAGTTATTACAATTTCATTTTTTGGCTTTCTTGCACTGCGAGAAAGCAGTGGGGCGACGCTCCTCCACCCTAGTGGTAGAGTTCCCCCGCTCAGTCTGTTTATCCTATAACTGGGAGGACGGCATGGGGGTAATTCCTCTTGTCAAACAACACCTAGGTATTCTACCCCTCTTATGTATATAGCACTTTAATTTATAGGCGGCAATGATATTCACAGAAAATCAAATAGGACTAAAACTGGTGTCACCTGAGCTTGCAGCGCACAGTTTAAACACTAGATAATAATTCCTTCCTTACCTGGTTTGTGCTTGCACTACTGTTGGCCTTGTGATGACTGCTCTCTGGGTGAGGGTAGTTGTCAAGATGTTCCTGGTCTGTGCATGAAGAAAGCTTCCACAATGCGTTAGTGTCATCTGTGTGAGATGTGCTTTCACAGTCAGCTGCTGCCCAAAACATTGAGGGGCATATTACCAAGCAATAGTGATAATTATCGCTATTGCTTGGTTAGAGAGAAAATTTTACCGCTGAGCTGCGGCGATTTTTACCGCAGATAAACCTTGGTATTACCAATAAGCATGGGCGTAAAATCCGTTCCGCTCGCGGATTTTTCGGATTTTCGGCAAATTCGCAATCTGCGAACTCTCGCGAATTTGTCGGAAATCCGTGAATTCGCTCGCGGCGGATTTTTTGCTTGTTGATACATTATTGCGGCGCGCGGCGTGGTGCACGGCGTTCACTTTCCGTCATTAAGCGTTTGCCAAATTGTTTTTCTCGATCGTATTTTGCGAGTGCTGCGCCATTTTGGATCTTGCTGCGGGATCCCGCGGGAGTTTGGCGCCCGCGAATACGTAATCGCGGCTTGCCACCTTGCAGAGCACGCCTCGCGAGAGTTCACAATTGCGAACACGTAGTTGCGGCGGACAGGAACAATCTCGCACTCGCGAAATAGAGATTTTGCAATTCAGCACAAGAAACCCACCAGCAAACAGGATAAACCTTCAGAAAATGATGATTTCTATCAGAATCACTCCTCAGGTTGACATTTGCATGGCCTTTTTTTTTGCAAGGAGTCCATTTTTGGGGGGGGGGGAAGGAAGTGCCCCACAGTCTCCAACTTCCTGTTCCTGTCCAGCAGGCTCCTCCCAGTGCTTTCTTCATGTGCTGGTCACTTTCATTTGGACCTTGACCTGGAAGGATTACTTTTTGTGGGTGCTGCTGGATATTTGGATTTGAGGCCTTTTTGACTTTCTTTGGATCACTTTTGGATTAGAAATCAACTTTCACAAGTAAGTTTGTTTGGGGCATTACAGTTGCTGCAACTACAATTTTGGAACTTTTTCAGAACATTAAATAAAATATATTGTGGGTAGCCACAGTATCCAGTAGGACCAGGGTTGGTTATGGGTGCATGATACAACTGTTTTGTTGAATTTAAACACCATTGAGGCCATGGATGGGCTGGGATTGTGCTGATTTTTGTTGTTTTTGTCGTTTTTTTGGGGCTGCTGGTGGGGCCCTTTGCCCAGGGGTGGTGAGTGTTGCATGGGCCTAGTCTTTCTGTGGGGTGTCTTCTTGAATTTAAACATCATTGAGGCCATGGATGGGCTGGGATTGTGCTGATTTTTGTGTTTTTGGTCGGTTTTTTGGGGCTGCTGGTGTGGCCTTTTGCCCAGGGGTAGTGGTGCATGGACTGAGTGTGCCTGTGGTGTGGTCTCACTCTCTTTAATGTAAACAACCTGGATGGCATTGGATTGTGGTGATTTTTGGGTGTTTTTCTGTTTTTTTGGGGTGTACTGTTGATGTGGACTGGCCATGTGGGTGGTGGTGGTGGTGGCCATCTTGAGTGCTGGCTGGTACAGGCAACATGTGCTTGGGGTGCAAGGGGCCATTTTGAAGAGAGGCAGTGTCTGAGGCCTGCACTTATTTTGCATACTTTTCATCCATTATGCCCAGGGGTAGTGAGTGTTGCATGGGCCTAGTCTTTCTGTGGGGTGTCTTCTTGAATTTAAACATCATTGAGGCCATGGATGGGCTGGGATTGTGCTGATTTTTGTGTTTTTTGTCGGTTTTTTGGGGCTGCAGGTGTGGCCTTTTGCCCAGGGGTAGTGGTGCATGGACTGAGTGTGCCTGTGGTGTGGTCTCACTCTCTTTAATGTAAACATCCTGGATGGCATTGGATTGTGGTGATTTTTGGGTGTTTTTCTGTTTTTTTGGGGTGTACTGTTGATGTGGACTGGCCATGTGGGTGGTGGTGGTGGTGGCCATCTTGAGTGCTGGCTGGTACAGGCAACATGTGCTTGGGGTGCAAGGGGCCATTTTGAAGAGAGGCAGTGTCTGAGGCCTGCACTTATTTTGCCTACTTTTCATCCATTATGCCCAGGGGTAGTGAGTGTTGCATGGGCCTAGTCTTTCTGTGGGGTGTCTTCTTGAATTTAAACACCATTGAGGCCATGGATGGGCTGGGATTGTGCTGTTTTTTGTGTTTTTTGTCGTTTTTTGGGGGCTGCTGGTGTGGCCTTTTGCCCAGGGGTAGTGGTGCATGGACTGAGTGTGCCTGTGGGGTCTCACTCTCTTTAATGTAAACATCCTGGATGGCATTGGATTGTGGTGATTTTTGGGTGTTTTTCTGTTTTTTTGGGGTGTACTGTTGATGTGGACTGGCCATGTGGGTGGTGGTGGTGGTGGCCATCTTGAGTGCTGGCTGGTACAGGCAACATGTGCTTGGGGTGCAAGGGGCCATTTTGAAGAGAGGCAGTGTCTGAGGCCTGCACTTATTTTTCCTACTTTTCATCCATTATGCCCAGGGGTAGTGAGTGTTGCATGGGCCTAGTCTTTCTGTGGGGTGTCTTGAATGTAAACATCATGGATGGCATGGGATTGTGCTGATTTTTCTGTGTTTTCCGATTTTTGGGGTGTATAACTGAACTGATGTTCCTCTGTCTTCCATTGCTTTTAGGTGCACAAGACTCAAGAGAACCACCAGTGCCAGGAAGAAGTCCTGCAGCGGTGTGTGTGTGCAGCATAACGTCACGCGACGTCACGTCTGGACACAGACAACTCTGCAACTCGTGCAACTGCTGCCTGCTGTTCTGACCTGCTCTGAAGAAGATGGCCCCAAAAAAAGTAACCGTAGCTCCTCTAGCAAGAAAGTTGCCAGTAAGGAGCAGAAGAAGCAAGTTACCAAGGAGACTGGTGTGCCGGCCGCCCCTTTTTTTGGGAGTAAAAAAAAAAGTATGCCTGCAGCAGCAGCGGGATCTGCTGGGGACCAAGCTGGGAGCAGCCTCCCCGCTCCATTGGACTCAGTGCCACCACCACCACCACGCCAACTTAAGTCCAAGCCCTTCACTGCTGCAGAGGCACTTAGTCTAGTTGTTCAATCACCATCGACCAGTGATGTTGGCTCATCGCAAGAAAGTAGCAGCAATGTCCCTCAATCAACACAGGTTGTTGTAACTCATCTGACGAGTGTTGAACAACCACAGCCGCAACAAAAACCACATGTGCAAGTACAAGCCCAAGTACATGTGGAAGGAGAGGCAGCGCAAGGAGATGCGCAAGCAGAGGTGCATGGAGGGTCACAAGTGCCCACAATAGTTGTTCCTCCCGAAGTAGGGGCACATCAGGAAATCGACAATCAAGGCGAGGTATCATTTGAAGGAAGACACTCCTCCTGATGATCATTCATTGTCTTCCACACCCCTAGCAAGGAAGAGATCAAGGGTGGTGTCTACATCTTCTTCAAGCACACCTCCTTCTGATGATACGGATCAAAATTGGGAACCAGCACCACTGGCGTCTGAGAGTGAGGCACATGATCTGACAAAGGTAGTTAAGCGTAAAAGGAAGCTCGTCCAAAGTCTCAGAGTTATGGAGTGTGATGATGAGGCTCAACAAGAAGTGGCGGATACTGCTGCTGATGAAGACTCTGACAACGACGACCCAGTCATCATAAAGGTCACTGCAGCCCCAGCGGGCATGCAGCAAACAGACATTTTGACCCTAGCCCGAAAAGCTGCTGAGCGTGATGATGATGATGTTGTCGACGAGGAGGCAGTGGAAACACCGCAATCATTGGAGTTAAGTAGTACACCAACTCGTACCGCTTCCATATTTCTTTCTCACAAGAAGGGACCTCCATCCACCTCGACCTTAATTAGTGGCGGTGAAAGTGCACAACGTACAAAAGTTGGGCAATCCAGATCCTCCACTTCATCTGGCATTAGCAGCATGACCACCACCACCAGTATCGCCGCCTCCTCCGGCCCCCACAGACACTTCAAGTCCCCAGTTTGGGACTTCTTTACTGTTTGCCCAAAAAGGGAAAAGTTCACCATTTGTACCATTTGTAAGGTTGCAGTTAGTCGTGGTAAGCTTGGTACCAACTATGGTACCGGAGGCCAGAGAGGTCATCTTAGGAGACAGCACACTGTCCAATGGTTTGCGCACCTAAAGGCGATCAAGGAAGCCCGAATTGGAAGTCAAGAAAACGTTGATGTTTCATCTGATGATGACGAGGAGGAAGAAGACGTGTCAAACACTTCACTTACACCCAGTACCCCTGTCAGCAGCACACCCCATGTGAGGCACACTAAGAGTGTTGGAGCGAGTGAGACACCAACGCGAAAAAGTTCACCAGCGAGCATAATTGGGTCAAAGAAGTCATTATCATCCCGTAAATGCTTGGTCCAGGGCAACATTCGAACCATGTTTTGTTCAGACGCGCCATATGAACGCAACCACCCACTGACGCGTCTGTATAACACTAAGCTGGCTAAAATGCTAGCTGTGGACCTTCTCCCTTTTTCTTTTGTAGAAGCGGTAGGTTTTCTAGAATTAGTGGCAGCGCTCTGCCCTAAATGGAAGGTTCCTAGCCGGTTCTATTTTGCCAGAGTTGCGGTTCCAGCACTACATGAAGATGTGCTGGAGGTGATTGGGGCAGCTTTGCATAAGAGTGCTGTTCACACTATACATCTGACAACAGACATGTGGACCAGTGGCGCAGGTGCTGATTATATGTGCATCACTGCACACTGGGTCTCTTTTTCAGGGGTTAAAGCAAAGCTAAACGCAGGTGTTGACCCGGACCAAGTTTTTAAAGCTGCTCGGAAACATGCAACACTAGCCATGTTTGGCTTGGAGAAAAGTCACACAGCACAAAACAGTTTGGACGAGTTTAACAAAAAGGTCTTTCACTGGCTGTCCCCCAAAAAACGCCAGATTGGTTATGTTTCCACGGATAATGGCGCCAATGTAGTTAAGGCCATGGCGCTGGGTGACTATTTCAGAGTGCCGTGTTTGGCGCACTGTATCAACCTGGTAGTTCAAAAATTCTTGAGTGATAAAGACAGTCCAGCGTGCGAGGTAATGGCCACCTGCCGAAAAATGTGCAACCATTTCAGCCATTCTTTTAAGGCCCGGAAGCATCTGAGGAGCCTGCTACATGAACGTCGAATGCCAGTGAAAGCACTCATCCAGGAGGTGGCAACACGTTGGAACTCAACCTTCTACATGCTTGAGCGTCTGTATGAGCAGTATACGGTACTCGATCACTATTTCTTAACACTGGGTACAGCTCAGAAGGACCTGAGGATGGATGCGGCGCACTGGGAAATAGTTAAAAGCCTGACAGAAATGCTTCGTCCTTTTGAGGTCTTCACGCGTGCAGTCAGCAAGGAGGACTGTAATTTGGGAAAAGCTATCCCATTGTTGTGCATGCTGGAGCACCAACTGAAGGCGGTGTCTTCTGGGTTAGAAAAAGGTGAAAAAAACAAAGACCCTTTTGTTTTGTCGGAGAAATTATTAGAGCGCCTATGTGGTGATGAACGTCTTAAAATGATCAACTCAGAAAAGCATTACATTTGTGCTACTATTCTGGATCCACGCTACAAAAAGGCGCTGGCAGGCCAAGCATTCTTTCCTTTTGCTGATGAAGATGTTAAAAAGTACAAACGTTGGCTAGCCTGGTCAGCCAAGAGGTTTGAAAAAGAACGGCAGGATATTGAAGGAGAAGGCAGTACATCAGCATCCGCATCAGCAGGCCATCCCCAGTCAAAAGAATCCACTTCTGCACCTGTGGCTGTGGCACAAGTGACCTCTCAGCCGTTAAAGACACCGGCAACCGGATCATCTGCACCACACACAAGAGTAACATTGGCTGCTGAAGAGGATTGGCTATCTTGGCTTGGGTATGGTTCTCGAAAAAAGGTCACAGGCACAGCAAAAAGTAAGCAAAGTGGAGGAACCGTTGAGGACCTTGATTCGATGGTGCAGGACTATCTGAATGACTCAACAGAGGTCTTTCTTAATAATGAGCCATTGGAGTATTGGCATGGGAAAAAACAATTGTGGCCACAGCTCTCCAACCTGGCTATAAACTACTTGTCTTGCCCACTCGCAAGTGTGTCTTCTGAACGTGTTTTCAGTGCTGCTGGTGGCATTGTAACTCCCAAACGGAGCCGCCTCTCGCCCAAAAATGTGGAGAGGCTAACAATGATCAAGATGAATCAGCACCTCATACCACCAGATTACAAAGTACGAGAAAGCACGCCGCATGAAGACGAGGAGGACAGCAACGTAGATGAGGGAATTTGTTCTCTGTTCGGTGACGCTGACCTCATCCTGCCTGAATTCGCAGAGTATGATGACGAACTCTTATTCTTATTCCCTGACACCGAGCCCTGAAAATGAGACAATGAATCAATAACTTTCTTTTTCGTCCTTATTCACTTTTATTCCTGCGTCTGTCTTTCTTTGTTTTGCACAGTTAATTTAATTCAAACTTTAATCACCTAATCACAAAAACAAGCCCATCAGCAGAACTGTCTTCACTTGTTTGCTTATTGATTTGAAGGTGCCGCAGTCTACATTCCTCAGGTTCACAAGTTCAGAAGAACATGCTCCTCTATCCTCCTCCTCCAGACTCCTATTTCCCTCAAAGCAGAGGGCTGGATTACGCCCAATGAAGAAAGACTCAGCACTTGTGGAGGTGTTCTACTTCTTTGCAGGTGAGTTGACGGCTCTGGCCCCATTGCTGTGAAGCTCTAATAACGGATAAAAGTGTTTTGGACCAAATATGAGGCGGAAATTTCTTGCCGTTTTTGCTGACTTGCTTGCCTTTGAGGTGCTCTTTGGCGGGGTTCTGGGTGTTTGTGGGTGACTTTTGGGGTCTGGGAGCACTGCTGCGACAGTCTAATCTTGATTGCATTTGCTTTTCAGGAAATCCGTGGTGGAAAACAGGAGTTATGATGATGACCTAGCTGCACAGCGCGTTTGGACCGAAGGCCAAGAGATATTGTAAGTATGGGATTTTGCTTTTTGGCTGTTTGGGGGTGTTGTCGCGTGCTTTTTTGCGGGTGGGTTGGCGGGTCTTGGGGCATTCCTGGGAAGGTCGAATACCGGATAGAAGTGGTTTGGACTAAATCCATGCAGAATTGTTTTTTGCTATTTCTTCTGACATCTTGCTCAATGTAGCGTTTTCGGGGGCCTGTTTAGGGGGCTTCCTGGTGTTTGTGGGTGGGTTTTGGTGTCTCTGTCGGAGCACTGCTGCGACAGTCTAATCTTGATTGCATTTGCTTTTCAGGAAATCCGTGGTGGAAAACAGGAGTTATGATGATGACCTAGCTGCACAGCGCGTTTGGACCGAAGGCCGAGAGATATTGTAAGTATGAGATTTTGCTTTTTGGCTGTTTGGGGGTGTTGTTGCGTGCTTTTTTGCGGGTGGGTTGGCGGGTCTGGGGCATTCCTGGGAAGGTCTAATACCGGATAGAAGTGGTTTGGACAAAATCCATAAGGAAAAGCCTTTTGGCACTTTTTGTAACTTATGGTTCGTTAGGGTTAGCCCTAGCAGCAGGATTGCATGTGTTTTGGGGTGTTCTAGATTTTTGCAACTGGCTATGGATACTTTTGCTTGCTTGCAATTGGTTTGAATACAATCCACGGTGGGTAAGGGGGTATTTGGGCCTACTTTTACTTTCAAAGTACGTTTTGTCACCATTTTTCTGCTAGGCCTCGTTTTTTGCGATCTGATTGGGGGTCTTCTACATTTTTGCGACTGGCTTTAGTAAGGGTCTTGGTGGGAGCATTGCTGGGAAGGTCTAATTTTGTTATAAAACACAGTTTACAGTACACCTAGCTTGAGGGGAAAGATCCGCTAAATTAATTTGGCCATACTTATTTATCCTTCAAAAGGTGACTCAGACAGAGTACGCAATTTCAAAAATATTGTACTGTCTATTAGGAAAATCAAAGTGTGACTTTTTGCACCACACAGCGTGCATACCTTATATTTATTTATCAGTGGTATTGTAATAGCACTTCCTGTTTACCATTCAATAATTACAGGCCGGGTTTCAGTCAACATCCGCCAGGCAGGCAGTGGACAGGGTGTCTTCTGTCAGTGGTCACCAACATTGATGGACGAAGCGTCAGCTGGAATGGAGGAGTGCCGCTAATAAGAGGAATTGTTTGCTGCATGCAACTTACTTACCAAATTCAACAGGACAACTCCAACAACATACAGATGCAGTATCCATTGTTTTCTTCTATGAGTCTGACTGCATTTCTTGGATCTCTCTCTGCTTCTAAATTGATCCCTACAGCCATTTCTTTATCTTCAATTATTGTTTGTCCATGCTGTGCTTTTTTTTTCTTCTCTCAACAAAACCTACCCAAAAAGAAACCCCCATTCCCATCCATTTTCCAAACCCTAACCCTCTTCCCCCGGGCTGTGTGGTTTTGCTTGATGTGTGACTAAATGACATCAATAATTCCACACACTTGCTGGGGAGGATAAGGTCATAGCAACAGGCTGGTGAAGGAATCCGAGGATATATTCTAGACTTACTCAGCTTCAGTACTATTTCTTGTAGTAGTAGGAGCCAATGTCAAATAGATTCAACGCAAGTACTAGTTATACTTGCTATACTTTACCATTTGTTAGGCTACATTGTGGCACTGTTCTAGTGTACTGTCACCTGCTATATTCTCTATCGTACCGTAACCGTTGTAATGCTACAGTAAGGACAAACCAGGTTTCGTTTTCTTTTTTTCCATAGGCATGCAACTGCCACTGTGTCACACCACTAGTACCACCGCAATGAGGACATTTCATCCGCCCAGGATTGCCAACCTTAATCCCCATTTCCCCTGGAGCCAGCCCTGGGCCTAGCCCTAATTTCAAACACAAATTACAGGTAAGATAAGCGTTTGGTGGGAGGTAGTATAATGGAGTATTAGGACTAGACGAGAGATTCACGGTAGTACTACTAAAGTCCCTAGGACTCTTCAGGAAAACAAACTTACTGTTAAACCCCCACCCACCAGACTCAAAAGCAGTAAAAAACAGGTATGGTCAGATAAAGTTTAAAAAAGTATATTTATGTAGCCCTAACAAAATAATCTCCCTCAAGACCCTCCCTAACCCCAACGATTGTCTTTCAAAAGTCCCAAAAAGAACCCAACTCCCAAATCCCACCCCCCAAAAGTCTCTAAAAAAAGGGCACTACTGGAGGGTGCTGGTGAATTTAGCGGCCAGGGCATCATACTCCTTGCGGAGGGTGGCATGGTCGAAGCGGAAGCCCTCTACCAAGTTCTTATAGTTATGGACCTCCTGCTCCAGGTAGGACACTCTGAGTCCTAGGCGGCGCTGGCGTGCCTTGCAGCTCCTGTGGGGGGCAGCTGGTGTCTTTGCTGCTTGGCGGTGGCGGTTGGCTTTGGTAGCCCGGCTCCGTACCGCTGGAGCACTGCGCTGGCTGGCAGCCCGTGGGGGCACGGAGGAGGATGCAGCTGTCCCAGTGGAGGATGTTGTGGTTCCACCGGTTGACTGCGTGTCCTCCTCCTCCAGGGCCACCAGCCGCCGATATTCGGCGACAGTGGCATCCAGCCTCCGTTGCCGGGCCATTCGAGCCTGCTCCCTCCGTGATGTCGATTTGGAAGGAGCAACTATATGAAGAAAGAAAGACATAGTCTGTAACCAATGCTCCTTAACATTAATAACACAAAGTGATTGAGCCGAAAGTTGTGTCACAGTACAAGTAGCAAATTGAAAGCACAGTACATAACTATTGAGGACAGTATCTATCTAACCTCCCACTTCTGCATCCTTGCTCTAACATTAGTGGGAGTTTAATGAACAAATTCTACGACCACTATGGACTTCCATTACAGTCGACTATGACAGTAAACCAGTCTTATTCTTCTTCTTCTCTCTTGTTTAGGAAAATTGGTACGTTATCTTATGCAAGCCGGCAGAATGCCAGCGCAGTGAACTTGCACCCGAGAAAAACAGACGCACACCATGATGAGTGAGACAGACTTGCGTTACTGTACCGGTCCAGTACATGCAGGTGGTGAAGCTATTACTTTTCTATTACGGGTGGCACTGAGAATACTCTGTTACAAGGGCTACTGCTTAATTAATTTACCTTTCACCCTACAGTGCAAATGAGTACTAGAAAAGGAAAATGAAGAAGCTAAATAATTTGATTATCTATCACTTCACATGGGATGTATTTGATGACATATGGGATGACTTTAGGTGCTTTGCTTATTATTGAGTGAACAGTGATACACCCACACATGAATGACGTACTACTACTAAACTAAAGTTATTAAGAGAGGTACGGAGTGTCCACCGTAATAACCGGATATATGCTGTGCTTGCAGTTGCAATACAAACTACTGCTACTATTCATGGTAGTATTGGACAAATTTACAATTTCTTTTCCTTGCCAGTTGCCAGTTGCCTTCCCTACACTGGAACGGACGTGCGGGTGCGGTGTTACATGCTCTTCAAGGTAACACTTAGTTCATCCAGTGACCATCTACTCTCTCTAGATACACATATGCTATCTAAGAGTCAGATAATACCATGCTCCAGGCATCCATCCATTCAAAGTATATGCACACATACAGTTTCTGTTTCACCCACCCAGGCTGTTCTCCTTCCACCCATCCTTGCTTCATCATTGACCCAGCCATGCACCATACCATATTCTTTCCTTCACAGCCACCTCGGGGACCAAGCAAACACATATCATTCTTCTTTGCCAGCCGTCATGAAATTTCTCGTCCTTCCACACTTACTTACACCCTTCTTTCGCTTTTCGTTCATCCCATCCATCAAGTTCATCTAAGATCTTATTGGGATTCTTCTCACCAAAAACTTCACAGCTAAGTCGAAGTACATTTAGAGGAGGCTACTACCTGGTTGATTTATTATACACCCGTGCAGAAAGCACACTATGCAGTCTTCAATCTCAATAAGTAAGGAATATATAGCTTACCTCTTCCCGCCACCACCGTGTGAACCCTCACAGGAACGTCCGGCACTTGCACCGCATCCTCCCCAGAGTCCTCGTCCAACACCACCACCTCCGCGCTGGCCCCGCCACCAGATGTTACACCTACAAAGTACATTTAAGAATGTTAGAAATACACCACTCACTACTATATAATATTTGGTCTAGGAGGAATAAAGAAATGTTAAAAAAATGAAATACAATGTAATAATTTGTAACTGTATACTCTAAAGTAAAAATGTCCCTTTTTCCAGGGAAGGCTGTTGTCTTGCTGCACTTTTTGGCACAACTGATGAATGCTTGCTTTTTATTTTTAACACACGCCACTTTTTCTCCTAACAGAAGCTTGACTTCTAAGAACACGATCAGGGTCAAGCTCAAGTTCAAACCAGGTGAGAGCTCAGCTCGACCACAAGAAATGTGTCTAATTAATCGTTAGCACTAAGCACTTTTCCATTTTCAGTTAAACTTTTACTTTTATGACAAAGTGTATTTTAATAAATGTGTTTAGTTTTAATAAAGCTTTTAAACTTAAATAGACTCTGTGGTTTTTGGTCCTCCAGACGAGAGTGGATGAGCTAAAGGTTTTGGAATTTTTGCAAGCATGAGTGCCTCTGACACTTCTTGATTGACTCCGTACTCTTGTCCTGCGTTGGATAATCTAATCATCATTGGGGATCAATCATCGGTGACTTTGGGAGCTAAATGACTCTGCCACACTATCTAGTCAGTAAGGAGATTGGGGGTTCTTCAAAGTCTGATATCACTGAGGTATGTGGAAAGAAAGTCTACCTGCGCCTATTATAATTGATAAACAATGCACTATTTAGTGTTCATAGTTCGGTTTGTGCAGATTTGTCCCTGCAACAGTAGTAGAATGGATTGTCCTCCTATCCAAACCAAAAGTAAAGTAGTATCTTATTCTTTCTTGGTGGTCATTCACCTTTTTATTGTTGGCAATTGTCAAAGCATAAACATTTAGAAGACTTGAAAAGACATTATGGACAATCCCAGAGGACTGCACTCAGTGCATAGAGCTATTGCTGACTAAAATGGGAGTCCAATGGAATTGCCAAATGTGCAATCTTAGTTAGCTACACAGACAGACTAATAAGAATAATCTAGTAATACCACAGGGAGTCATAGTCGAGGCAGGATAAGAATTTAGATCCAGTCTACAAGAAGATCAAAGACGATTTAGAAAAAATCGAATGAGGAACGCTAGGAAAAAATAGGTACTCTATATTAAAATTAAAACGTACTGGGGCCAGCAAAGGAGCCCTCGCCTGCCCGATCCTGGCCTGCATCCTCCTGAACAGCACCCTCCTCCTCCTCCTGTGTCCTCTTGCCCTTGGGGGGAGCTGATGTACAACATGAAAGAAAGAAAGACCAGAAAACATGGATGAGATTTGTCAACCAAATCAAACATTTCAAAAGAACAATAACAAAATATTTTGGAGAAATAGCAAATAGATAGACAACTATTCCACAGGATATATTGACCAATCTCATATGGTATACTACGTTATTCATATTGCCTGATTTGCGGACCGTTGACTTTGAAAGTTCCTATGTAACTCACTAAACAGACTACTAAAAAGGTTTGCCTAGGCCTGGCAGGCAGCAGTCCGCAGCACGCGAAGTGACAGACAAAGTCCATCGTGCTTGCAGATCAGTGAATACTCAAACTATCAATCCACCGACCACCACCACTATTTCTTCTTATAGCCATGTGTCTAAAGGAAGTACTGGACTTCAGTCTGTTGGGGCTGATTTAGAAGTCCCTTGCGGCTCATTTTACTCCATTGTTGCGTGACTTTTGTGACGCAGCGGCAGAACAAAAGAGGCGCCATGGTGCGGCGTATATAAAAAAAAAAATGACGCATATGGCAGATGCATCACGTTGTAAAGCCCTGCGCCATCAGGGGGCGTTCCGGCGCAAGGGAGGGCATTCCTGCGCAGGAACGAATGCTAAAAGTGGCTGAGGGAAATCTACAAGATGTCAATCAGTCACTTTTAGGACAATGATGTGTGACTGAAACACTGCGCCTGCTTGAAGCCGACGTACGGCTTGATGCAGCATTCGGAGATAGGGTACCCCAGAGCATTGCTGGAGCTGCGCCATCGTTGGCACGCAACTCCAGCAATGCGCCGCCTTTACGGCACAGATGCGTAAGGCTTCTGTGACGTTTTGGGCCCATGGGTGGTGGTGGTGGCATGGCGCACAATTACTGCCGCATCCCTGCTACTTTTCAGGGATGCGCCGGTAATTGAAAATATGACCCTTAGTGTCTAGCATTACGCAGTTCTTTACACTACACTCATACATAATTTCTCAGGCCAATGAAATGAACACAAAATACAAAACAAATAAGCATAGTAGCAAGCAAGGCTACTGAGAAGGAGAGCAGTGCACCTGAAATGCATAGAAGATTTTGAAATATAATTTACCTACAATGTAATCGGCAGCATTATTGCTCTTGGTAAAGAACAAAGATTTGCAAATAACAGAGCCGGATAAAACAGAGTAGTGATGAAATAGCTAGAAATAGCTACTACTACTCACCAAGCCCGGGGACCTCTACGCCGAGTGCGTCCAGCAAGTCGCGTTCCCGGTCCATGACATCCGTCCAGCGGTGGGTGGCCTGGTTATAGGTGCGCCGGACCCCAGAGAGCTTAAACATGGCCCGGCACACCTTCTCCCACCGCTTCCGGCGCTCCCGGATGCCATAGCCGGTTGCGATCTTGCCGCCTCCCAGGATGGTCTTGGGGAGGCGGCGCTGGATGTGGAATATTAGTGCGGCCACCTCCTCCGCGCTAAAGATCTCCCGTGGCATCACTGGCTCCCCCCTCAAACGCCCGCACGGGACCCTTCCCCTTCTCAGGGTGCTTCCCGGCTCCCTTTACCATGGTCTGGGCAGAAATGAATGTAAATAATAAAGAAGAAATAGAATAGGGAAGAAGAAAAGGAAAGAGTTTAAAAAAGTAGTGTAAAATTAACAAAAAGTAGCAGAAAACACAAAAATATAGAGCTAGAAAAATAGAGGGATAGATAATAAGTAAAATAGATCAAAAAAACTTCAAAGGATGGAAGAGATTCAGAGAGGATACAGAAAGCATGCCCAGAACCATAGCAATGAATGAGAAACAAGATGGCCGCGCCCGTTCACGACAGCATGGGTAAGTTCGCGCGAGATTTTCCTCGCGATCACGCGCAAAATTATACTAGCGAGCAGCACACTTTGCGAGATTACACATAGCGGCCGGAAACGGAATTACGTCACGCAAACAAGATGGCCGCGCCCGTGTACGACCGTTAGGGTAACTTCGCAAACGTATCGCTACAAGCGCCTTGCGAACATGCACAAAATCACGCGAACATACACGCCGCAAAAAAAAAATAGTGTATTCGCACGCATTCGCGGCTTCCGAAATCGATCTCGCACGGATTCGCGCCCCGCAAATGGCGCAAAAATTGCAGAAAAACGATTTTTGCTAAACTGAAAGCAATCAGCAGGTGCAAAAGTTCAAACTTAACATTAGTAACCATTCACTCTAGTGCTTCCTGAGGGGCCCCTCCAGAGTTCAGTTGCCTATTTGCAACTATTCTATGACCCTGCTATGACCCAAACAGCAGGCTCATAGAATAGCTACAAGTAGACCATAAAGGTCCTGTGAAAAAAAAATTTCACTGCAACAGAAACGAAATTACAGATAAGGAAGGAAGCAGGTGTCAGCCAGACTGGAAGTTTCAAAATTACTGACACATTAATGACCCCCAAATTAATTCATGGCAGTTGAAGAAGGGCAGGTGTGCTTGCTTTCACTGCAACAGAAAGCAAATTACAGATAAGGAAGGAAGCAGGTGCCAGCCAGACTGGAAGTTTCAAAATCACTGACACATTAATCAACCCCAAATTAATTCATGGCAGTTGAAGCAGGGCAGGTGTGCTTGCTTTTTTTCACCCCCATAATCTACAGTGATAAACAAACCTAATGGGTGGCAGTGAGGATGTACCAGAGGGTGGCATGGGTGTACCAGAGGGTGGCAGTGGTGAAACAGAGGGTGCTGTGAACCTGTGATGATAAACCAGACGTAGAAACAACATAGTCGCGGCCGTTGCGAGCCGAAAAGTAAGTTCGCAATTGCGAAATGGTCCACAAATCCTCGCGAACGCTCGCCAACACAAAAAACACAAAAATCCGCAAATCCGCGAGAGTTCGCGGATTTTGCGGATTGCGAATCCCTAAATACGCAAATTCGCGTACGCGAGATCCACTAGATCCGCCCATACTTAATTACCAAGGTTTATCGCAAATGCGATAAAAAACGGCCGCAATGCATGAATATCGCTGAAAAGTCAGCGATATTCATACATTACCGAGCTAATGCTCTTAGCCATGTTATCCACCTCCCATTGGATAACATGGCTAAGAACTGCTCAGGGCAGGTGTTAGCTTTTGGAGATATTTGCGCTTAGAGCAAATATCTCCAAAAGTTGGTAATAGGAGATAGCGATGTTAGCGACTGTTTCCAGTCACTAACATCTTGGCACGCCCACTTTGCATGTCATTAGTGATAAATATCACTGACATGCAAAGTGGGGCCCAAGATGGTCGCTATCTCCTACTAGCTGTCGCTAACTGGTGTTAGTGACAGCTAGGTAATAGGGAGATAATTTTATCTCCGCTAAAAGCGGAGATAAACCCCCTTGATAATATGCCCCGCTATGTTTTGGGCGATAGCGGAAACCTGCACTGCTGCTGCCTCCTGTGTGTGTAGCTTGCCCTCCTCCTTTCCTAAATGTGCCAAATCTGTATATGAAGGAAGCTTGCCCTGTTCCTGCCCATGTTCAGTGTGTTAGAGAAGCTAGCATGACTTACGCCATATTGTTCTCTGCAAGTATTATATTAATAACACAATATTAATAACAAAACAAATCTACAAAGGTAAAACTAAAGTTGGAGATCTGCACACATGTAGTTTTACACCTAAGTCCAGGTGGAGATTTCCACCCAGTGGTATTTATCAATTTTGTATGGAGATCTCAGTCTAGGTTTTGACTGAGGGGATGGAGCCTCCTACGGCCACATTTATGACAATATAGTTACAGCAAGAAACCTTCATCTGTTTGGGGATCTCTCTGTTCCTGGGGCAGAGATTTTGGTCACTGTGGCATAGAACACAGAAGAGAATAGAGAATCACCACAGGCCTAATGAAAAACTTACACAACTCACCTACACTAAGCATGAAAGAAATTACAACTAACACCCTTACCTAACTCCTCTTTCCCTAGGTTTGCGTTGCTAATTGGACACAACACAATAGCTCAAGAATCCAAGATTCATCCTTCTCCACTGAAGAGGAAGAGGAACTTCAGTTACAAAGTGACATACATTGTAGTTATCTTTACAACTTCATGGTCTGCCTCCATGCAACCTCAGTGGAGTGTATACGTTGCAGATACTTTCAGGTGTTGGTAGATTTGAGAAATTCATGCTTGTTAAATTCTTTCGTCCTTGCAGTATGTGAAGCCTGGTTGCAAGACATATATTTTGTTACTTCTACATTACTATTTTTAGTAGATTAATTTTTAAACATTTCGTTTTCAACAAATAAGATAGTTTTTATTAGATATGCATGTTGTTTTGTTATTTCTCCCTCCCCATCCTTTGCAGCATTAGGTGTGTTGAGTGTGTTTAAAGTGTGATCACAGAGTGTGTATTATGTTACTAGTACATTATATAGTCTATAATGAACTGACAAATGTTACCAATTAAAATAATGAAACCAACATTTTTTAATGAATTATAGTAAAGCCATTATCTTAAAAAAATAAAAAAATATAATTTGATGTAAGTGCTATTTTAACATTTAACATGTAAAAAATGGAAAAACATTACCAAATTAGTTTTAGCTTTGAAATTCATAAACAAAAATATAAGTTAAATTGTAACTTTTTAGCAAATTATTTTTATTATTTTCCCTACTTGGTGTTAGTGTTAGTCCCTACCTCCATTGATTTCTATGAAAGTGTGTTGTAGTACCAGTGATTGGTTATTTGTGGTGCTTGACTTATTCCAAGGTGTGGCAGAGTCAATTTGAGCATGTTTTTCATGTTTTGTGAGCGGTACCGGTGTAGTAGATATTGGTGTAACTTTGGTGAATTGCAATTGTCTTTCTCATTTGTGGTTGGGTTTAATTACTTGCATGTCACTCTAAAAAATACCTCCTTAAACTTCCCCAATCCCCTTCCATTCTGTGGTGGTTCTTTTCTTTTCCATCCACTTCCCTAGTTCCTTCTGCATATACTATTAAACAGATACCTTTGTGCGTGGCCATCTCCACTTCTGTGGCTACAGAAAAGATAGTAGAGGCAGAGATCTCTGGCTAGAGGTTTGTGTATAGCATTTGGGGTATAGGAAGCAGCATTACTCAAAAATGTTTTTGTGAACAGGCCCAAAGTGATTTGTTCTTAGTGCCATCTACCACACTTCTGCTATTCCTAGGCACGGTAAATAACATATGTTAATGGTACACAAGTTATACATCTTAATGAGTGTGCCTAGCCAGGATTCAAATGCGTGAGTGACATTCATATTTTTTGTAACAGCCAAACTAAGTGCTAACTCACAGGACCACCTTGCTGGCTTAGAAGACAAAGGACATCATATTGGTCCAAACTGTGTGAAGATGCCTTTAACCCCTTCCACGCTCGTGACAAGGTCAGCTCGTCATGGGCGTTACTTGCTCTGCGCTTGTGACGAGCTGACCTTGTCACGTATAGCGGGATTTTCAAAATCGCAGCGCGCAGCGGGAAAACCGCTAGCGCGCATGCGAATAAGTACAGCTCCCCATGACTCTGAGAAAGTCATGTATTCAAAGGTTGAAGTGGGCAGGATCTATGGGCAGTGATAAGCTCATGTTTTATTCTTATTTTACAAAGACAGTTTCTATATTTTTTTTCTAAAAGAAAAGACTGTCTCTGTACAGTTAATGTCGATTTTCGCTGTCTCTGACTGGTCTCTTATGCTATAAAGTCAGAGGGAGCAACAAAGAGCTAAAGAAGAAACAACAAGCCTTTTTGCCAGAGTGCTTGCTACCTGAACGGGAATGTAAGCATGTGTAATTGGTAAATCAGCAAATGCAAAGGCTGTTTGGAAGTCAGTATAGGCTTTCATTGATGGGGGTCGCTTGATGTTTACTGGTGATAAGGATGTATTTATTCTTTATGATAGGTAATATAAGGGTATTACCATTTGAGTTCAGGAATACATATCTTGTAATGGATACCATCAAAAAATGTTTGCACTAAGTACAGTCTGATTGTGGATAACTAAAATATATATTTTGAATACGTTTGTTTTATTTTGAACACTAAGGGGTAGATTTAACAGCAAGTCTTGTCACCCTTGCTCTATCCAAAGTGGCACAAAACGACTCAACTACTATGTCAGATTTATCGAACCACGCAAGTTCACCTTGTGTGGCCCTGTGTGGCTTGGTAAATCTAGAGTAACACAACACAGCGCAAATCGATGTGTTTCGTTACTCTGCCCTAGGGAGCCGTTCCATGGGTGTTCCCACGCATCCACCCATGGACTTTGTCGCATTCCCAGATTTATCATTATTGGTAGACCTGGGAATCCGCCAAAATGCCTGGGCGTAACGAGGAGACATACCTTTCTTTCTCCTTGTTTTTTCCTCTTTCTATGTGTGCTGCATTAGATCTGCATTTCTATGCATAAAAAGAGGAACATGCCTCAGAGGATTGTTTTTGTGCAGTATGGAGTCCCATCCTGCACAAAAACATTCCTGCCTGCAACGCAGGCACCCTTGCACCTCAGCGCAAGGGAGCCTGCTTTGGCATTAGGCAGCACATTGTGCTCCAGCTCAAGAAAAGGACAGGAATGCGCTGTATCATGTTAAATACTATGCATTCCTGCCCTTTCACGCAGCGCAGCAAGGTGGACCTTGTTTCGCTGCGTGAAATATTGATAAATCTGCCCCTGAGGGCCCAATTTAGTGTTTGGCAGAACAAAGTGACAGATATCTTGTGAACCTTATTACAAGTGCATTATATCCTATGGCTTTTGTAATAAATGAGACTGTTTTGTCACAGAATAACCCATCCACGAAATCTTTTTGCTCATTTTGCAGAAACCTATCTATACAGTATGCAATACAATTGGCAAAATAATAACTTAAGCTACTCACCACTATCTGAGAATTTTTGAGAATACTCCGTTGAAGGCACAATTATAATCTTATTAAAGTTGGAATGGTGAATTCTGTTGTTGCACTCTTGGATGCTGCAGTCAGTTCAAAATCAGAAATATCAAACACGTAATAAAACAAATGTTTGCCAGAGCCCTACCTGACTGTAATTCGCACAATGTCGTGGATTGCTCATTTTATAAATCCATTAGTAGGGGGGAGATTTATAAATGTTTTGCACTGGGTTAGTGTCACAAAAGTGACGCTTACCAGCACAAAATGTTTTTTTCCTACTGCAAAACTCGTTTTGCGCTGGAAAGTACCCCGAGAGTAACGCAAAGCAGAGAGAAGCACTGCTTTGCGTTACTTAACGCCAAGGGGGCATTACATGGGTGGTAAATGGGTATTTCCTTGCTCCCACCCATGTCTTTTGGTGCAAAACCCTATCTCCAAACAATAGTTGACAGGGTTTAGCTCCAAATGTTAACACCATTTGAAATGATGCGTTAAGAGGAGAATTTTTTTTATTTCTCCTTTCTTTTCCAACTTTGCATGCGTGCTGCACTGTACAGCACACATATAAAGTTGGAAAAGTTCTAAAGTGGGTCTAAACCGAGTATTTGGACAGAACGGGTACCCTTCCGGTACAAAACCTATGTTAGACACAGGCACACAACCTAGCCCTATGGCGCCAAGGTGTATGCTTGGCGCAAGACAGCTGAAATCAGGCCGGGCGCTAGGGAGAGGAAAGGAGAGCGCCATATCTCTGTGAATAAGGTGCTCTCCAGCTGCCGCCCTGTCACGCGGCGCAGCATTTTTGACTGCTGCGCTGCGTTCCGTGACTTCTTTGAAAATCTGTGCCGCAGACATCAGAACTACAAAGCACCGTCTCATCGCTCGGACATTTTGCTTGGACCTCTGCTTTGTCAATACACAAATATCAGAAACAACCCGGGCCTACAGACGGGGACAATTTCGGCCAGAAATTGATCTAAAAAAGGCCTTTCTGTACAAAGGAGTTAAAGAGGGAGTTAAAGATCAACAGCGTGGGACACCCTTACCTGGCAGAACATGTGGTGAGGGTGAAAAGGCCTGGGACTGGTGCAGACATGTCAACAGGGGAAGTACATTTCCTTTGGAATATGTAATGCCGGCTTTGTCTTGGCCCTATCTCTCCATCAGAATCTTTCTGCTGATCCAGCTCTCATGGCCTCTGGGAACTCACAGTAAAAGGGCTCGTTTGCCTGGGCTAGATGGACCGATAACATTTATTGCCTTCCCCACCTGGTTACTCCAGTAATCAGCATGCTGCAGGCTTCTGGTATGAGTAGCTTAGAGCACTTGGTACAGCCATACTAGCTGCTTAGTTGCCATTTAATACAATTTTTAATCAGCTGCGAGAAGGACCTAAAACATTGATAGTGGTCATGCACAGCGTCGCTTTAGACATGAACTGCACTGTATAAATCAACTATTTTTTTATGTACTGTATAAACTTGGTGGTGTATCACTCACTCATTTCGACCTTACACCACCAAACTGAATTTAAAAAAAACAAAAAAAGTATGTAAACATGAATTTTAACATATATTTATTTCTGCGTGCATTTTAGCGGTCTAATGTATTTTGATTATTGGAACATTGTTTTGGTTTTAATTAACTAAACAAAAAAACAAAAAATTAATTTTTGATTGGTACAGCCATGCTATGGAGGTTTGTTTACCTGTTGCTTGGTTAGCTACAGAATACAATGAGACAGAAACATGAGGCCTTCAATATGGTAGGTCTTTCTACCATTGCACAAGGGATGTTGGTCACTGATAGATGCTATTGTGGCGGACACCAGGCTGATAAGAGCCTGCGCAAGGTATCACTTGCAAGGTGATGCAAATGACCCTTTTTGATCGCCAACGAATAAAGCCAGAGTAGCACTATTGTATTATTATGCATGGCTTCAATAGGAAGCGTCTACTATTTACAACTGATTCTAAGAGGCATATTTACAAGGGCATTGCACCACAGGACATCACTTTTAACAACGTTCCTCTGGCGCAATGTCCTGCTCCATATTTACAAAGTCGCGTTAAGCCACATTTTGTGACTTAACGCCGTGTTGTATATATGGTACCGTTTCACGCAGGTATCTGTGTGAAAGGGGTGTGCAATAGGTGTTGCTGTGGGTGTTCCACCACAACACCCATTGCTTTTTGAGGCTGCCCCAGATTTACAAGGATCTATGAGTCTGAGGTAGCGTCAAAAACTAACGCCATGCAAGGGCAGGTGTTAGAATGGCAACCCGAGGAGAAATATGTTTATTTCTCCTTCTTTTTGCTTTTTCTATGTCGGCTGCCTTCTGCAACCCACATAGAAAAAGCAAAACACCATGAATGATTGTTTATGTGCAGATAGGGACGCCTTCCTGCACATAAACAATCATTCCTTGCAACACAGGCTCCCTTGCACTATAGAGCAAGGGAGCCTGTGTTGGCGATTGGCAGCTAATTTTAGCACCAGTGCTAGGGACAACACGGATGAACCGTATTGTTGCATATGTGGCGCATTCCTGCATTTTCTTAAATGTCAGAACGAGGCGCTGCCAAATTTGGTGCAGCTTTGCGCTACATTTCCTTGCACATATGCCCCTAAATCTGGTAACTCATTGCTATGACTGGGAAGAGTTGATAACAAAACTTGGTATCCACTGCTGTTATGTCATAAAGGTCATCCAGGGCAGCCAGGCTGACCGAGCTCTCTGAGAGTGCTGCTTGTCTGCTTTGACTGAAAGTTAAACAAGCATTTGCAAAGCCAATCGGTCTCGCCTTTGGACCTTATCAATGTGTAGCCATGTAGAACATTATCCTGGGTGGTGTGACACCAGGGATCGAAGAGCTATACATTTACCATACTCTGTTTTTTTTTTTTAAATGTTTGTGTGTTAGGGTGCGCTATTACAGTATGTGTGGCCCTGGGTTTCATAGTGGGTCAATGAAAAAGATCCATTCCTTATGTTTACATACACTCTAAGTCCCACTGATCTACTAACTGTAGATCAAAAAGTCAATACTAAGAATAATGGTTCTCAAACAGATGTCTATCACAAACCCACAGATAGAAACAGGCTACTGAGATTTGACAGGCACCACCTTTGTTCTCTGAGGGAGAACTTGCTCTCTGGACAGTTCTTGCATACTAAGCGCAACAGTTCGAATATATATAGGTATGATCAACACGCTTCTGAATTGTCCCAAAAATGAGCCATGACTATCCAAACATAGCAGTAAAAAAGGTGAGGAAAAGAGCATGTAACAACTGTTGTGCAGCCTTACTTGAGTTTTAACTAAACAAGGAAAATTCTGAATACCAATTGAAACGATTGCAGCACCCTCTTTTCTTTCAAAAGCAGATAAAACATTAGGGATTTACTACTTAACAATCACACACATACATAACTAGCTTAAGGTAGCCACTACATTATGGGGTTCTTGGCTACAGCGGGACATTATCTCTGCAGCAGGTGCAGTGTACGCCTCTTTGGGTTAATTATGCACAAAGAGGTCATACCATATTAGGACACATACTAATTGCAGCACAAACTACATGATTATTATGCTCACATGCTCTTATCATCTCCGCAACATAGGGATGACAGCCAGGAAAATCTACACACAAATTGAGGAACATAGAAGCAACATCAGATGCCAATGTCATAACACCAGAACGACAGCCCATGTTTTGGTGCTCACACGCTAAGTGAATGACATTAAGTGGGTCATGGTATAGAAGATTATTAACAGCAATGACAGTATTCCCACTCAAAGGCTACTTTTGAAAAAACAAAGATGGTAGTATTGCCTGAAGACTCATTTCCATGCGTTGAACAACGATATACCATGGTTCCTTCGTGTTTCAACATTTTCAACATTATGACGTTTCCTTCTACACATCTTCAGTCGTGACACAGCACCTCGGTTGTGACAATACCCAGTTGCACATACAATGTTTAATGCATTACCTTCACTTAAGCTTCCTGACGAACTCCATTTTAAATTATTAAATTAGATATCTTCTACCATGGGACATAACCCACCTTTCTTTAACACAACTACATATATAGGTGCTCAGTTGAATGGTATAATAGGTTCTTATAAGCTCCTGCTTGTATAAACATAGAATGCATTGAGATACCCACTGAATGTATGGACAGAGTCATCCCCGTGACTCCTTCTTTTACCTCTTTTCATGTAGAAATTGTCCTGGGTATTTACATAGGATTAGCACAGAAGGTATTGAGCTACTTGACTATTTATTTGTTTTTCTGTAGCCCCAGATTTTTTATTGCTACCTCTTTTACTATATTTTCATGGAGATTGAAATTACATACATTAATTATACTTCACAAAATTGCGATCAGATGATATATATAGATGTGACATAGTTAACTCAGTTGTATTAGACAATTCCACAAGACAGCGCTGTTCCTGAACATTAGACTATCATATGAGTCCTACTGCGCCCATTCTTCATGGTTACTTATGCATCACCAACATGTATTGTATTGTATTGTATTTGCATTTATATAGCGCTTACTACCCCGGACGAGGCATTGAAGCGCTTTTTCGGCGGGTAGCACGCTACTCCGGGACCCATAGAGGATTAGTGTTGAATTAGTATAGTGAAACATGCAAGTACATTTTAAGTGGTGGATCGGTTAGTCAGTTATTTGGATTTGGAATAATAGCAGAAGGATAGAGTAGGACAAAGGTTTGTATTGATTTATCGCTCGCTTGTTGACACATGCTATTCAGGGAGCCTATGAAGGATTAGTGGTGAATTAATATGGTGAAATATGAGGTAATTTCAGTAGTGGATATTAATATGTTACTTGGAGTGAGAAGGATAGCGGATGGATAAAAGGGGAAGAAAGATTTGCATTCATATAGCACTTGTTACCCCTGATGGGTGTTGAAGCGCTTTTCTAGCGAGTAGCACGCCACTCCGGAACCCATAAAGGATTAGAGTTGAAAATTAGTATAGAATAAATATGAAGTAATTTGAGTAGTAGATATGTTATTCAGTTACTTGGGCAGTATATTAGTATAGCTGAATATGGAATATGGAATTTGAGAAGTGAACATGTTAGTCTGTTAATTTTGATTGAAAAAGGATAGTGGAGGGATAAAAGAGTGAAGGATTTTTTTTAAGTCTTAGCAGTAGGAAGAGGCTTTTGGATGAGTAAAAAGGAGTTTTGGAGGGAAGGAGTCAAAGGAGAGAGTTTAGAAATGTTTGTTTTAGGGGATCGGTGTAGTAAAAAGAGGTGTCAGATGATGCAAGGTGGGGTAGAGCAGGAGAGAGTCTAGAAAAGGTTATTTTGGCGATCATAGTAGTGGTATGGGGTTTGGGATAAATGAGAGAGTGGATGTAGAGGATATATTGATAGATCTATTGGATGAGAGATAGGGTAGTGCATTAGAAGGAGTAGTAGAAAGAAGTTTGAGATGAGTCAGAAGGTTGGGCTAGAAGATGTATTGAGCGAAGTATAGACTGAGAAATAGGCTAGTGCATTGGAAATGCTAAATTAGAAGAAAGTGATAAATATATAGATCCATAAGTACATTGAAAGTATATAGATACATAAAGGAAGTACGTATATTTAGATTAAATATATTGATAGAGGCACAGGATGAGAAATAGGGTAGTGCATTGGATATGCTTTTTCAGGAGAAAAGTAACAGACACACAGATCCAAGCACATGGAAGGTACATAGATGTACAATGGAAGTATGTACATGTAGACCAAAGATTTGATTGTGTAGTATTGTTTTTGACAGAAAGTTGTGACGTAGAGGGGGTGGTGATGTGTTTATGTGTAAAGTGTATGTTGTATGTAGGAGGGAATGAAGTAGAGGTGAGAGTGTTTATTTTAGACTGGTTTGTTTCAAGAGTTACAAAGTGTGGTGGTGTGCAGTGTGTGTGTTCTGTGTTAGTGTTATTATGGTAGAAGGGAGAGGAGGGTGTTTGTTGGACAACTGATGGAAGGATCATTATATATTTGTTAGCGATAAAAGGTGGACTGTTTGGTGTCATTACAGCAAGGAGAGTGTGTCTGAGTGGGATGTAGTTATGTATGGTGTTGATTGGCGTTGTGTTAGTAATGAGTGTATTGGTTAGTGGTATAGGATAGAGTTGTGTACTGTTTGTGGGTGATGGTGGATATGTGTGGTAGTTGGGATAGTAGGGTGTGTAGATGTGGTTTGGTTGGTGGTGCATGCTGGTACATTAATCTGTGCATAGTGTTGTGCGTGATGTATATTTGGTGTGAGTGTGTTGCTCTGTTTGTGGTTGTGGATGGTGTAGATACTAAAGGTGACATAGCTCGTTATATGGGTGAATATTTTCTAACAATAGGTACAATAGATATAGCTGAAGCACATAAGAATAATTAATTAATAAATACATAAATAAATAAATATTTTACATGAAGAAAAGATATTTTTGAACTTAGTTGAGAAAAGGAGAGAGGATTTCCAGAGAAAAGCTACAGAACAGAAACAAATAATTCCTAAAAGGGCAGAAAATAAAGAATACACCTTGAATGGCAAAACTCATGCGGCTATGTTGCCGGATTTTGAAAAGAAAGGGAAACTGTCTCCACAGGGAGAGAACAAGTTATTGTAACAATATATTCATTGGTTCAAGTGAATGTGAACATAATTATAAAGTAATTGGGGGTTGGGGTTTCAAAGATGGAACTGAGCCAGTATTTCCTGGAAATTATTAGATCTGTGGGAACAAAGCATATTACAAATTGCCTGATCATTGGTATGGGAGTTGCTATTTTGGAGTAGTATTCCCAAAGGTATATCATGTAAACAAAATCACTGGAAGCAATGAAGAAACTAATGGACTAATGCGTAGTAAAAGACCTAGCTTTTCAGAAATTGTAGGTGATATATTTAGTGCATTGATACCTTCAGTGGGAGTGGTTTAGAATACTCAAAGAATTTGCAAATTATCAACAGTGGTGTATCGTTTATCGACTGACACTGCTGGAGGTTTCTTAATGATCAATACTGAACTAGTTGCGGTTAGGTCCGTGGTTTTACAAAATAGACTTGCTCTTGATACATTGTTGGCAAAAGAGGACGGAGTCTGCAGAATGTTGAAAGCGCAACATTGTTGCACTTACATACCTGACAAAAGTGTAGAACTTAAGGGGTATGTAAGGAAAATTTCACATTTAGAAAAAACTCAAACCACTGGAGGTTGATAGTGCATGGAAGAGACTAACAGTTGGTCTCTCCTCTATAGGTAGTTGGTTATCTAATGTAGGAAAAAGGTTTCTAGGTAAAATACTGATACCAATGGTGGGAATAGCCCTAATAATTTTAGGGATAATAACTTGTTGCAAATGTCGCAAGCATAAAAGGACATATACGGTGAATAAGAGAGGAAAGAAAAGAAATATTAACTAAATTGAATTAGAAGAGCATAATGGACATTTGTACAAGAAAGTGAAAGACCTTCATATGAAAAATGGAAAGAATTTTTACAGAAAGTTTGAAGAAATTGAGTTGGATGAAGTGTAAAAGTTGGCATCTGTTTCATTAATTAGTGATGATATAAAATATCATCAAAGATGGGATTGATGGAGCAAGGTTGCACACTTAAAGTGACTTGCTTGTATTCAACACTCTAGAAAATAATATTAATGTACTAACTAACATGTTTTGTATTATAGCATTACATGACATATTAGCTATCTAGGGGAAGCTTGTCTATGTGCTTTTACTAACTATAATCCGCTCGCAATAAAATGGCTGCTGCTACGCAGGATTTTTTACTGCGCATGCGCCTTTCATGCTCATGTGACATGCTTCGTGGGAAACTTTTGCTTCTGCGCACTAGAACTAAGACGGCTGTTCTGCGTCCTAACGTGCAAGAAGCTTGCATTGCTGCTTTGCTAAACTGTTTGTTTTGCTTAACATATAATGCAATAGGTAAAATGAACTTATGGGAAGAGTAGAAAGAAGTGGTATACAGTGCATTCATTTTGTTCTGTGTCTCTAAAACTGTTTCTTTTCTATTTATACATGTATCGTATTTTGGTCCTAAATGTACTGTTGAACTCCATCTTTGGAGAGACTGCGCCTGTGCAAGAGAAGCCCCGAGCCACTGAAGCTGTGGCATTGAACCCATGCCAATCTGACAAGGATGGCAAGAACTATGGGGCATATTACCAACAACTAGCGATAATTATCGCTATGTTGGCTTAGCGGCAATCATTTTATCGACGTGTTGCGGCGATTTTTATCGCTAAGGAGCCTTGCTATTATCAAGGTTTATCTCCTAAGCGATAAAAATCCGCCGAAATGCATGAATATCGCTGTAAAGTCAGCGATATTCTTGCATTACCGAGCTAATGCTCTTAGCCATGTTATCCACCTCCCATTGGATAACATGGCTAAGAACTGCTCAGGGCAGGTGTTAGCTTTTGGAGATATTCGTGCTTAGCGTGAATATCTCCAAAAGTTGGTAATAGGAGATAGCGATGTTAGCGACTGTTTCCAGTCGCTAACATCTTGGCACGCCCACTTTGCATGTCATTAGTGATAAATATCTCTGACATGCAAAGCGGGGGCCAAGATGGTCGCTATCACCTACTAGCTGTCGCTAACTGGTGTTAGCGACAGCTAGGTAATGGGGAGATAATTTTATCTCCGCTTTCCTGGCTTTTAAAGCCAAAAAAGCGGAGATAAATCCCTTGATAATATGCCCCTATGAGAATAAAAAGTACATGGAAAGATAAAGTTATGAGAGGGAACATTTAAATACATGATTAACAAGTTAACTCATATTAATATGGTGTGATGACTACTCCTCGTCTTTTGTCCAATAAAATTGTGGGATTTATACATTTGCAACATTTGGGGGTGGTACGCTGACCTGGAAAATAGTATAACCAGGGTATGCTTAGTTAGTTAGATTTGTCCGACTTGTCCGAATAGCTGACCTGTCACTTACCCAACGCGCTCAATAGGTGATCGAGAGCAGAAGTGCTGGCAGAGCACTGTCAGAAGATTCAATAAACCAATCGTGGTTCCGGAGAGAAGATCGATGACCCAATCAGGGTTCGACTGTTGGCTGCAGAGAGACTTTACAACACTGGCGTTTGAACTTTAACTGTGGTGCTGGTCTTAGCCTGTGGTGGTCCTGTCCTGATTCAATTTGGCTGGTCACCTGTCCAGATTCTGATCTGCACCTGTTCTTTCCTGCTGGCACCTGTACTTTGGGATTCTTATTCGTTGACTCAGCCAGTGGCCAGGGTTGTTCACCACACCATTCTAGGTAACTATAAAGTGTGGGTTTGTCATTGTACTGTTTTCCCTTTTCTCTACCCACCCTTTGTCTAAATGCCTAATGATATTTTCTCTCCTAATCATTTGCATATGTTCATATTTAAATCTTCATTATTCCTAAATAGAATAAGAAATTATTGAATTCATGGTTTCAAAACTTTCCAAAGATTTTTCTTAGATAAAGAACTTAAACCGTTCCCGAGTTTGTGGTTATTTATGAAATTCAAAATGTGATTTGGATTGGTAAGACAATTGGTATAGATCCTGAATGGTATAACCCCACAATTGATTGAGTGTAGGTGTACCCATTTAATGTATACATAGATATATGGGTCCAGGTGAGTATGTTGAGCAAGTGAGGCCGTGCTCTATCAGTAGCATGAAACTAAACATCTCAAAGTACCTGCATGACACTGCACAACCCACTGGCATACACTTATCATAGTAATACTGGTGCTCTAGCTGAAAACCTAATAAATGGTAGTCATCGGGGTGAACAGGTATGAGCCGGAAGGCTGACTTAATGTCTGTTTTTGCCATGAAGGCGTTGAGCCCTAAATCCTGCAGCTTCTGTAGAGCCACGTCAAAAGAGGAATAAGTTACAGAGCACAGCGACGGATCTATGGCGTCATTCACTGAGACTCCCTTCGGAACTGACAAGTTATGAATCATCCTGAACTCGCCTGGCTCCTTTTTGGGGACCACTCCAAGCAGTGAACAAACATAACCAGGCAACGGGGGGCAGAGAATGGGCCTGCTATCCACCCCAGCGCCCTTTCCTTACTGACTTTCTGAGATACAACTGAGGCATGCATGCGTGCTGACACTAGATTGTTGCAATGTGCCACCGGGGGCACCCCCTGCGCTGGAATGTGAAAACCCATGGCAAACCCCTGGAAAATATTTCTGGCTGCGTTCCTGTCAGCATGCTGATTCAGCCAGAAAAGCAGCTTCCCTATTTTTACTGGGGTGGGTAGCCTATTGCTGTGGTGGCTTGTGATCCCTACCTCTGTCTTTTGATTTTTTGTTACACTTAAACTCAGGGTGGGAGGGATGACAGCAGAACGCACATGCATGTTTAAATTTACATGCCCCTGGTGGCCACGTGCACACTTTTCTATTGAACGCCCAGCATGTCCCTTTTTTCTCACCTGCCCCTCCCTGTGAAGTCCGAAAGGGCTGCTTCATTGGTGCCTTATGGTTTATACTCTCCAACCACACATAGATTTCAGTTTGATCCCACTCCAAGTCGGGGTCCGCTACTTTTGCCCATCTGAAATCCCTGTCATAGTCTATCCATGCAGTCCCCCCGAATGTCGTATGGGCCTTCAGAATCATGTTAGCATAACATAACAGTGGTATAGCCAACTCAGGCTTCTTTTCTAACATCACCGTGGAGAAAACATTGAAACCAAACTGCCAATTTGTGATAGATTTCTCCACCCTAGGTATCCTATCTCTGAAGGATCCTCCCTTGCCCTCTTTGTCTTTGGTCTCAACTTCCCGTCTTTTTGGTCTGATTAAGGAATAGATATCTATAAATTCCCCCTTCCAGATCTTTTCTCTCATGTCCTGTGACACATGCGCAGCCAATTTACTGCGCTTAGATAACGCTGTGTCCTGGCTCCCAATTGCTGTGGATTTGCCATCTGCGGGCTTGTTCGCACTTTCTATTGCCTTACCTTTTACAGTCCCTGTTGAAGTCTCCACTTTTGCGGGGGCCGCTTGACCCACCACTGGAGGTGCCACACTCACTGCTTTGTCCTGCGCTTTCCCTAAGATTGCCACCTGTCTGCTAATCTCCTGGAGGGCAGATTCGGTGGCCGACTGAGGCACCCATGGTGCCACTGGTGCGCTGTCAGCCTTGCTTGGTGCTCCTGGGGCTGCTAACTGCGCAAGCAATGTCGCCACTGATGCGAATATGCTGGTTGTGGGATTTGCGTCTCCCCCTGGCTGTTCCTTAAGTTGGCCTGTAGCCGAAAGGATACTATTCCCAGATGTCCCAGCCGATTCAGAGAGTACCCCCCCCCTGCTCCTTCTGTAGCGCTTGTGTAATAACTTGTGGTTCCGCTGACTCAGCTGGACACACCGTACTAGGCGCAGGCGCCAGGGCCTTTAAAACGCCCCTGATTTCAGCTAATATTGTCCCCACCTCGTCACGCTCCCCTATCTTTTGAACTGGTTGCACCCGCTCTAGCGGTGGGGGTGCTACGGGAGTCTCTGTTCGCTCTGGTTCAGTGCTCCCTTGTCCCTTCTTATTGTCCTTTGTATGCTTGGGAACTTTGGGTTACTTCCCTTTTCCCTTCCCTGGCTGTGTTCTGGGCCTATTTCTAATGGGGGAACGCTGCTCTGGGAGGTACCTTGGATCTGCGCGGGCGATCTACTCTCTCCGTGTCTGGGCCCGGCTCTGGATCTCATCCCCCATCTGGCATAAATTCCCCTTCTCTTTCCCCCTGCTCCTCCTTGCTACTACTCTCATCTTGTCCCAATTTTGCCAACATTAGCTTCAAGAGCTGTTTGAGGTCCGGGTCCCCGCCCTTGCGCTTCTTGGTATAACCCATGGCAGGCATTCTCCCCCGGGTAACTATAACCAAATCAATTCCTCTTGCTACCCGCTATGCGTGCTATACCGGGACAGGGAACCAACAATCAATCGCCTGTTATTATTACCCACAGGACTGCTGCTTCTGTAGTGCACCGTAGGAAGAGGAGTAACTTTTAATCTCCGTGTAGGCCAACTGTGCTGCTGCAACCTGCCAGTAATATGCTTAAAATGCGTGCTCCCTCGCGTCTGCGCCCCCAAAAGATGTAAAACTCTCCTGGCTAAACGTGCCCTATGCTGGGCTGACATACAGGTAACTAAAAGCACAGGAACGTTTAATTTCACCCGCTACCATGCAAGTGGCTGCGCCACAAAACCCCGTGCTGCTGCAATCTGGCAGTAATGTGCCACCAAAAGATCTAAAACCCTCCTGGAGACACGCTGAATATTGACATTGACCCGCCCCCGCTATGCTGGGCCGAGTTAACCAAAAGCGCGAGAACTTTCAAATTCACCCGCCACCCCGCGAGCGGCCGCGGGTCGAGAGTCAGCCTTGGCGAGAGCCGTTGCTGCTAGTCTGGTGGGCGCGCCCCCTATGCCCTCCCCGCCGGCCCCCTCGCACACAGACAAAGCGGGCCGAGACCTTCAGGGCAGCTCCCGGGCAGCCCCGAGCGCCCCCGGCGCTCCTACTGACGAATGAACAACGGAGGCTGCCCGAGACCTGCCCAAGCCCCCGACACCCTACCTCCGTCAGGGAGGGGAACCCGCCAGGGACTAGCGCCACGAAACCGCGATCCGCTCCACGAGACAGCTGCTAGATCCGATCCACTGCGCCGCTGCGACCCCTGCCACGCCACGAGTCACAAGTTGCAGCCTACACTCCTGGGCCCCGGCACAGGAAAATACGTCATAATGTTACATCATCATGCACAGGATGCTGATGTGGCCTCCACAAGTGTGGGCTGTAGTGCACTTAAAGAAAAGACCCACAACTTCATAAAAACAAGCATGGACACCATTAGGAAGGAAGCAGCGCTAAGGGCAGTGTAGGCAGACAGAACACAAACTTTGGAAGTAAGGAGCCAAGTTTGAGTCTTGGCGTCACCTCAACAACCTGTGGTTCTGGGCAAATCACTTAGTCTCTCCTGCCATTAAAATGAATGTGAAGTTGTGCAAGGTAACTAGTTCTCAAATAAAGAGTCACATAAATTTCGTATAGGTCTATGTGGCGCTATTTAAAAATGCAAAAAAAGTAAATAGTACCTCAATTGTGGCGTATGGAGACTAATTAATTTAAATTAATCTCTACTTTGGCCGGGCTCCACACACAGACAAGGAAGTGACGGCATCACACGGGCTGCTGAATTAGAAGAAAGCAAATAAGAGTGATAATGGTGCTACAAATAGAAAGTGACAGGCTGGCTAAAGTCCTTTTTAGGTCGAGACTGGCGTAGGCTGCGCACATGCGCAGTCTCGCCAGCGAGACTTAATGTCTCTCAGTAGCGAGGGTAAACCCCGCCCCTCTTCTCCATTGGCTGGCCTTCTAAACGGCGGCCAGCCATTGGAGAAGAGGTCCCAGTGACGTTCTTCTTTGCCTGTAAGCCCTGTCTTTTTTGGATTGAGGGGCGTGTTTTTTTACTTTCTTTCTCTCAGTGACGTCCTCAGTCAAAAACACGCCCCCCCACCCCCAGACTGAAAAGGATGGGGCTTACAGCAGAGTAACTGGGTTTTGGTCACAAGCTTCATCTTTTGACCGTGTATCATGAGAGCTTAGGAGGAGGGTTCTCAGTTTTCCATTTTACTTACTCTTATGCAGAGAGCATACAATGTACTTCCCTCTTTGTGCATATTTTTGAAAACTGGAAAAACTAATAGTGGTCTTTGGAGTGACTAACCTTTACATTTGCCCAGGACATCGGCAGCATTATAACTTCAAAAGTAAGGCGGTTTCCTTACATAAGTGGAGATGTGCTCATGGGTTTGTACTATTATGTTAGTGCACATACAGGACACACATCTCAGGATGAGTGCGTATTTATCAGATAAATAAATGCACAACTATACCAGCTCTAACTTCAGTTTTTACATATCACAAAATAAGTATGGATAAACACCTATAAGATGAGCACAAATAAACATGGATACATAGTACACGGAAATGTTTAAATAAACAAACATACCACGAAACCGGAAGGTCTATTTAAAACGGATCAGGACTACCAGAGGGGGCCAGCACTGTAACAAGCCAGGCTTTCGAGTGTGCTAGGGGCTGGAGCGGTCTGCCTAAAGAGTTAAGAAGTCACAATGAGGACCTCGGGTGGTGCTTTCATTCACTCACAGCTTGGCTTACAAATGTTTTGTCTCGCATGGCTGCGAGCGGCGACAAATTAATTCCACCAACCAGCATCACTGCGTCAGTTTAGGTTACAGCTGCCCACAAAGGGGTGGGGGAGGGGGTTGAGTAACTGGAGCCGCTCTGGGCTACCCCTGGCATGCACTGTGCCGTGGGCCCCCGCAATGGAAGAGGATGCTTCCGCCAGTGTGTGTAGAGGTTTGATGGGTGAACTTCATATGTCCGCGGGTCATTGCCAGCTCTCCCGCGTCTGAGAGTAGTTCCTGCCCTCGGGCGGATAAGGGGCAGGAGATAGTGTATCCATTTCACACCTACTCACCCAGCTTGGCTTTGAAGCGCCTGTCTGCACGCAGGATGGCTATTAATAATATTAACACCAATGAGAAGTAGTTGTTCACTCAGTGGCGTAACACAAGCCCCCCGCAGCCTCCTCGATCAGGGGGGTATGTCACTTCCCATTACAGTACAAACCCTTTGTGAGGAGAAGTGACGCTACACAAGTGGTCTGCAGCTCTATCACACAAGCAATAAAATTTTATGAATGTGCATGCCTGGTGTAGCATTTCCTTGCTGGTGACTCCACTCTCACGTGGTAAGGGTATATCAAATTACGTTTGTGTACAAAACGAGAACAGTGGGGAGTAACCGATATCGCAAGCACCACAAAAGGAAGTTTCACTCAAAAGCCCACTTGCTCTTAACTTTATGACCAATATGTATTTGTTTTTATAGTTATTGTTGCAAGAACGCGAAGGTCAGAAGACATTTTATATGCACTACTTACGTGTACGGTGGTACACGTTACATGCAGATTGTTTAATTATTTGTGTTCTACACACAATGCAGGACAAGAAAGCAGCCTGCGGACATACCCGGCGCTGGATAAAAGATGCAACTTTTTCCACAGAGGGCATAATGGAAAGGGACCTGGCTCATTCCTCGAGGGTTCACGGGGTTCCCCCACGGGAATCTTTCTCCCTCTGTGATCTTTGGGAGCATTGCTTGGAAAAAATGATGCCAGGTAATGGTGTATACATCACATTTTAAGTATGCTGGCAAAAAATGGGTTTACAAGCCGTTCCGAAGAGGTGCTAATTTAGTATTTCGCATCTTTATAAATCGTCACAGAGCCTAGAAGCATGTTTTCTCTATCACAGCAAAACTGCCCTAGCCTTTGAGAAGATTATGCACCTGCTAATTACACTGTGCTCACTACGTGAGTATATTTTTTTGCATAGCGGAATCAGCGCCTGTATAATTCAGCGTGCCCCAATTTTAACGTTGACGTAACCCATGGCACTAGACAATGCTGGCAATAGGTCTTGCATTTGCGAGAGATTAAGCTATTGGCATTGTAAATGCCATTTATTTATCTGTTTTTAAAACCAACACATAAATAAAAATGTTGTCATTTACAATGCCAAGAGCTCTAACGTTTGCAAAGGTGAGACCGTTGCATTGTAAATGCTTGTTTGTAGAGTTCTCAGATACAATAGATTGCCGCCAAAGCAACAGCGCATGCGCGCTGCCTCCAAGCTCAACTTAAAAACACAGCTACAGGAGTGGGAACGAAGGCAGGAAAGCTAACAGGGGCTGGTTAAGGATGGCAGGTGAGTTTTGTTTCACATTTAGGTCTTAGAGGAGATGCCATGTTATGTATGGCTCCCGCTTTACTCTTCTGCCCTGTGTAGCAGTTGAAGGCAGGGGCAGATGATTTTGAAGGCCATATATAACATAAAATTATAGGTGAGTCTAAAGTGAATTACGGGGATGTTTTTCACCATTGCTCTCATTGCCAATTAAATGTCTCTCACTGTTACCCATCTATAATTCTATATCTCATTCACTGGGAGCATGCAGGCCATAGTAAAGCAAGTCACTTTCTGGTCAAGTTGTTGGCTGTTGGGAAGGGGTTAATTGCTTTATTCCTGAGAAATGGCAGCATGTAGGGCGATTTCAGGTACCCAAACCTAAGATGTTGAAGGTATTTGTCTACCCCTAGGGGCAGAAATGTCAGGAGTGGGTGGGTAAATGGTGGGCTTCGCCCTGTTTTGCCTGCCTATGCTGAGAGGGGTTATTGTTTTATTCCCTTTTGGATTGGGCATTATCACCTAACTGGTAAAAGTAATGCCTACTTTGATGTGCAGAGTTTCTATATGTTATGAGTGGCGCTCACTAAGCAACAGTAAAATACCAGATTCTAAATCTGGTAACTCACTGCTATGCTTCCCACTGTGACAGGGCTCTCTGTGAGTCTGCCAGTGCACCACTGGCTTTCAGCAGCTTTGGGCAGAGAGGGGGGGGGAGAAAGGAAGGCACAGATCATGTTGAAGGTGGGTGGCAGGAGACTAGGTATTGTTAAGGGTGGGGTGATTGGGTGACAGTTACTTTTTATTTGGGTGGAAAGGCGGTGATATATGCAAAGATTGGTGATGGGCGGGAGCAAGACACCAGTTAAGTTTCTTTTTAGGTGAGTTAATGTGGTATTCTGTATGTGGGCATCAGTGATGCAAGCATCAGAACACTAACAGTAGTTTTTGATCTAATGGAACCTGTGAGGGGTATAATTTGAATAAAGCATTTAGTGAAAAGTATTCCTGAAGGCGATGCAGTGGCTGGGGCATTTTGCTGGTCGTAAACCACTTCAAGCTGTGCCTGCTTTGTTCAAGTGATGGAATAACCCACTTTTCTACAGTGGAAACAAGCTGCTGCCTGCCTTCCCCCACACACAATACAAAACCTGCACTTCTTAAGTTCACTTCTACATGCTTGTGACTCATGTGGATTTCAGCCTCCAACTCATCCACAAATAAACTATAACTGGCAAGCATCTGTGGATTGCTGTTCTAATGGATTGAGAGTGAATCTACGTTTTATCTTAAGTGCCATCCTGCATTACAACATATAAACTAAGTGGCATATTTATGATTATTTCATGCAGCGCAGCAAGCCACGTTGCTGTTGGGTGCAGCACTGTGTGAAAGGGAACGGGCATGAATGCACCGTATTTAATCATGATACATCGTATTCCTGCCCTTTCCTTGTACTGCAGTGTGCTGCATAGCTCCAATGCAGGCATCCTTGTGCCGTGGTGCAAGGGTGCCTGATTTGCAGACAGGATTGTTTTGTGCAGGAAGGGACACCTTCCTGCACAAGAACAATCCTCTGAGGCATTTTCCTCTTTCTATGTGTGCTGCAGAATACAGCACACATAGAAAGAGGAACAATAAAGGAGAAATAAAGAAATGTCTCCGTGTTACGTCTCACCTGGGGAGGTATAGCAATTTGACGCATTCCCAGGTCTACCACTAATGGTAAATCTGGGAATGTGCCAAAATCTATGGGTGGATATGTGGGAACATCCACGATCCACCCATTGAGGTGCAGTACTCTAGATTTATCAAGCAATGCTAGGTGGCCTTGTGTGGCTTGATAAATCTGACTTAGTAGTTGTGTCGCCCTTTTGTCCCCTTGCTTGGCTCAAAGGCATTACAACTTGCTGATAAATCTGCTCCTAAGTGCTGTGGTGTCTGACCTCTTACAGAGCATGACTGGAAACCAAAAGCAATCCTGGCAAAAATGCTATCCTGGCAAAAATGCTCAAACCAGTCTGCTCGCTTTGTATCCTTATGTAATCACTCTCTTTCCATTCATACATTCTCTCTCTCTCTCTCCTTCTATCTTCTCTCTCTTCTCCCTCGCTGATCACTTTCTCTCAACCTTCCCCGACCCTCACTTCCTTTCTTTGTGTCTCTCATGAATCCTCCCCGTGCCTGTTACAATTAACCTTGCAGAGCTGGGGAAATTGAAGGTGCAGCCATGGGATTTCAAAAGCGGCCTCCAAAGTTTCCAGCCCACAGGGAAAATGCCCAGTGGAATAAAAGGCCTGTCTGGCCCTGACTGGTTAGCAGTTTCTGACTTCGCTGACAACATAAATGACCTTGATCCTGATGAAGTTTTTATAACTAGGGCATTTTATCTGTTGATGTTACCCTTAGTTAGTCCAAGGCAAAATATTGGGGTTCCCACATAAGACATTCTATGATTGCACACACTATCTGTCACGGGAAAAGCTTACAGAGCTCCTCCTCTTCATCCATTGCGAGGGAGCATGCTCAAGTTGGAGCATGCCCCAGCGTGTCCTCATGGTAAACAGACAAAGGGTTTCCAAGGCAACTCACAGATAAAATGGCATGTGTTACAGTGTGCTACCATCTCAGAGGTCTCATTCAGTAACTGCGCAGCAAAAGGCTGTTGCCAAAATGACACTGAAGGAGCAAAATAAAGACATACACATGTATAGTATGGAGGGCATTTGAGAATTGTTCCAGTCAGATTATTGGATCAGGGAGTGCAGTATCAGTACAGCTTATAGGACACATTTCAAGAGGCTCACATTTGGGAATTCTGTACAAGTTGAATAAGTAAGTGGTACTGTTACAAGAGAAGAAATTAGTGTAGTAAATGTTTTTTCACGAAGGATTCTCAAGTAGCATAGTATTGAAAGTATGTGAGGAGGATTGACTTTAGGAAGGCTTCTCTCACAAAAGTTTCCTTTCAAGGTATATATCGGGTGATATTCCGACTACTGGTGGATTGAGTCTCGGATACCAATTTGGGCATTGGTGAGGGAGCCTTCGGTGCCAATTCGGGCATCAGTGAGTGAAAAGTGATAACTATTCTTTTGTGCTGACCATCTCACTTAATGGACATCATTGTTCTCTGATCACACTCACAGTTTGGTCACAAATATGTACACAGTCTGCATGACCTAATTAGAGTGACTCTCAGGGTGAAGAGAATGTTAGTTAGAGGACTGAAAAGCATTGGGAATTAATCGAGATCTTTTTATTACAGATGGTTGTATTGTGTAATTAGTCATACGGAATATCACAGCAACTCAATATTTTTACTTTGCCGGAGACCCAAGAATAAAACGGGCTGAGTGAAAAAGGCTTTTGTGCATTATACCAGAGTCTGTGAACCAACACTGAGTGGCGAACAAAAACGTTATTGGTATACTACTTGGGACCAGAGGGTCAGAACATCTATCATCATCTTCCTAAAATATCTAATATCTAATGAAAGCTCCAGGATCAATCCTGGAGTGCTATCCTTCCCAGGTGAGCACTTTCATTGAGAGGCACTGCTTTGGGAAGAAAGTACAGAAAGGTAGAGTCTATTGAAAGCTATGTAACAGATCTACACAAATTAGTATCTTCATATACATTTGGAGTTTCACTTGAGGAGAGAATTGGGGATCAATTTATGCTTGGTTGCAACATAGAAAAGGTCAAAGATGAAATGTTGCAGAATAATGATCCCAATTTAGATGAGGTATTGGCTAAAAAAAAGAACACCCAATGCCCACATTGAAAAGATTAAGAAAGACAGCATACATGTGGAGAGAGTGCTGAATATTAAGCAGAAAATGGTATACCAAGGTGAAGTGAGAGAGTTTCAATTAAAGTGTATTAGATGCGCCAATATTGCCCAACAAGAAAAGAAAAGGCACCATTTCAAGAATTGTAGAAGCAAGACCTTCAAGGGAAAGGTCAGATAGAAATAGGGAACAAAACCTCTCCTATGGAATTGAAATGTGGAGAGATAGTTTTGCAGATAAATAGTGAATGGAAAGAGAGTTCTATTGTTTTGGTAAAAGTGTAAAAAAGCTGAAGTTCACATGTTATTTCATTAAGGGACAAATATAACTTTGATGTCCAAAGATTTTACATACATGGTTTAAAAAGGACTGTGAAGCTCTTATAAAACTAATATCAAGACACTTGCCTATGATGATGAACTGTTAGACGGGTATTTTTTAGGAATAGTAGAATACAAAGGAAGATACACCTCGGGGAAAGTATATGTGTCTACTAAGGGAGACAGCATTTTGTGCTAGTTGCACCAGAAATATCTAGGACTTATGTTGGGTCCAACAACACTCCTCTCCTCTAATAATTTTAAAAGATATGATGAAGGTAAACAGTATGGGAAATGAGAAGGTAGTCACTCAAAAGTTACAAAGAGATCTTCCTGAGGTCTTCCAAGAGACATTGGGGTGTTTAAGAGTTATTTTCACCAAATTCACTTGAGGAAAGAAAACACAGACACCCAAAAACTGTAAGACATGTCATGAGTGACAAATTAGAAACATTAGTGAGAAAATGTATCATTAAGGAAGTTGAAGCCACTGAATGGTTGGAGCCAGTAGTTGCTATTCACAAAACAAATGAGACCTAGATTGCACATCAATCTCAGAGGACTGAATACGGGTGAATTGATGGATAAATATCCTATGCCTAACATTTCTGAAATGCTGTTATTGCTTAGAGGTGCAAACATTTTCACCACATTGGACTTCATGCGTCATGCCAACAGATAAAGCTGCATGGAAAATCAAAAGATCTGATGGTCTTCTCTCATTGTTTGGAATTTTTAGGTATGATAGAACGCCATTTGGCCAAATATTGACAGTGAAGGTGTTTCAGAGGACCATAGAGTGGGTAACAAAAGGGGTCGCTGACGTGACAATATATCAGGATAACCTTTTAATTTAAGGATGCAAGGAGAAAGAACATAAGGAAAGACTACGAGAAGTGTTGAGTTGACTAATGGAAAATGGATCAACTGTAAAAAGTGGGTCATAAGATTACAGGTGAGGGCATTAGGCCTAAAGAGTGTTGGTGAAGACAATTTTAGAGCTAGCTGTTAAAAGGTCTTTCCTTCTCTTCCTTCTTTCCACCCTGTCTTCCTTTATTGTTCAGCCTAGGAACACCTAGAATGTTCATTGATGTCATTGAATGTACTGTGACTGATATGTGACAGTTGACTCCTGGCTGAGCTCAAGGGAACAGCTCCTGGTGGGGCATACTTTATAACCTAGCTACCATCTTCGCTCTCCCTTAACCTTCTTGTAACCTAACTACAAATAAAGATATAACTTGGAACCTACAACCTGGCTTCCTGAAGATTCTTACTTGCAAAACTATCCTCACTGGAGAATGAAAAAGAGTTGATGACATTTCCTGGTATGAATGAATATTATAATACATTTGTACCAGGTTTTGCAGATAAAGCTAGGAGCATGAAGAGTCTTTCGAAGAAGGGAGTAGAGTTTACATGGGAATGAGGATGAATTTGTGACCTTAAAAGAAAGTTTGGCATGCACTCTTAATCTAGAAAGCTTTGATCTTTGATTACCGAAGTGAGCCTAAAAGGGTTGGCAGCAGTATTGTTGGAGAATCAGAGAGAATCATCATATTTGTATTGCATTGTTTGAAGGCACCAGACCTGAAATAGCTGGATATAGAAAAAGAAGCTCTAGGGATTCCCTGGACTTTGAGGAAACATAATGTTCTTTAAAGTAAACACTGACGACAAACCACTTGAGAAGGGATTTACTAAGAAGGGCAAAGATGTTGTTTCCGGTAGGGTGACCAAATGGGTTATTTGGGTTATTTGGTTCAAAGAGTTTAACTACCATGTTGAATATATCCCGGCAGCCAATAACTGTATAGATGACTGGTTATCAAGGCTTGTTTCTAATGAAAAAGTAGGGGAGATTGATGAAGAAGGAGATTAGTTGAAAAAGTACACCCTGTCTGAAATTTCAGAAAGACTGAGTGAGGATAAGTGGAAAGGAAAGGTAGAAGATGATGTGGGTCTACAAGAAGTGTTAGAATTTATTATGGATGGTTGGAAAAGTACAGTAGATTGCAGTGAGCAGTGTAGGAAATTTTGGAGCGATAAGGATGATCTTGTGGAAGAAGAGGGGCTAGTTTCCAGGGGCACAAAATTGATTTCTCCTTATGTGAATTGATAAATCCGGCTCATCAAGAGCACCAGACTATAACTAAGGTTAAAAAGAGAGTGAAATTGAGCTATTGGTGGCAGGGCATGGGCATTCAATCTTAAAGGGCAGTTAGGGATTATGTAGAATGTTTGCACAGCGATACAATTCACAAATCATGCATGCAGCACATGGTAGAGTGAAGACTACAGAAGCAACCTTGGGCAGATGTAGAGCTGGGCATCTTGATTCTATTACACAGTCAAGGCAGTCAAAGCTATGTGTTAGTTTTGATTGAGTTGTATTCTGGGTAGTCTAAAATATGAATTACAAATGGCATTGAAACTAGGCATATAGCTACATTTTTAAGGGATGTGTTTACAAGACAGGGAACCCAATACAATGTGGAGAGATAATGGAATTCAGCTTATGTTGAGTCAGATGCATTTTATTTAGAAAGAGAGAATAATTGTACATACAATGTTGTCCCCACTCCTATCTTAATGCCAATTAGATAGCTGAGAGATTCAACAGAGTGTTAAAGGAAGTCAAAATAATTGTGGAAACCAGTGGGAAGAATTGGCAAGAAAAAGTATCTATGAGAATTGATGTGTATAGACTTACTCCGCATTCCACAACTGGTAAGATACCGCTCAAATTGTTCAGAGGTAGGAGACCTGTTTTTTTTGGGCTGGCTGAACAATAGGGCTGCAGAAAAATATGTTGGTGATGACTGGAGGAACAAAGAGATAAGCAAAATGTGAGAAAGAAAGTTGTGGTAAAATGACAAGAAAACAGCCAAAAGAACAGTTGTGTGCATGGGAGTTTTGATCAAGATCAAACGTTCTTGATGCAGAGATCATGGTCTAAGTCTTCTAAACCAATAAGATTCATCAAACTGTTTACCAAAGACACGAAGACTGAAGACTCGAGGATTTGGAACATAAATAGAGTGGTGGTGGTGAAAAGGAATGAAAGTTGTGAGTTGTGAGTTGTGAGTTGGAGAGAGGCAAGAAGTATGACAGATTGAAATAAATTCCTAAATCTGTGACAAGGTGTGCTTTCTATTTGAAAGAATAAATGGATGTAAGCTTGACTGTGAGAAGAAGCAACAGAGAAGTGAAGCTGCCCAGATACTTGCTGGTGTAGAAGAGATAGTTTTGGAAACTCACTCTACTTCAAGCTGTGCCAGCTTCTTCCATGTGAGAGAATGTTCCACTTTTATACCGTTAATTATTGCTGAAGATGACATGAGAGGGTGGCAAGATGGCAGGTATTCTTTGTTTTGGTGTAGGAGGGCCTGATGGGCAGAGAATGGCGATGGTTGGTGGTAAAACACAAGGCTTAACAAGGTTCAGGGGCTGAAGGAGGCTAGTCTATGTTGTGTACAGCTCATCTTCACTCCTGTACTTCTGCATAGCTGTTGAAAGCGAAGGCAGAATTATTTGGCCGTACATAACATAAAATTACAAATAGGAAACACTGAATAATGGTGATGTTTTCATCTTGGGATTCTGATTGGCATCATAGATAATTCAAGCTTTGCTTTCATTGTCCATTTGATGCCAATCAGACCCCATCAATGAAATATATCCCATTATTCACGGGGGTGAGGTGGGGAGTGCGACCTTGCTCTTTGCCGGGGCCGGTTTTCGGCCGTTTTTGTTACAGGGCCAATTTTGCAGCTATGCTGCAAAAACGGCCCTGTAACAAAAACTGCCCCCAGGGGTCCAAACAGGCCCCACCCTTGCGGCCCACTGGGGGATTGCCCGGTGCCCGCAACGGCCATTCCGGCCCTGCTGTTCACCCATGGGCTCATGCCAGGTTTGGTGTGGAGATTCCAGCGGGCTGGGTGAGCCATTGCGACCTGGTGGTGGACATCCGCAGTGTGTGGTGCTGGGGGTTGTTTCTACAATAAAGCTCTTCGATATAACACTGGTTCCTGTCGTCACAGAGCGCAACATCTTCGCACAAGACTATATGAAATTGTATTCTGTTCAGAAAAACCGCGCAGTTCAGAAATTACTCTGTTTTGTAGAATCCTTGAGTTGTTTTGAAAATAAATATGCCAAGGAGGTGCACAATTCATGGTATTCCATCCTTCTGGGCACAGAGGGCATTACCATCGTCATCCTGGCCTGACCCAAAGCCACCCTGCAAAACAGCTATCGCCTATTTCAAGTCTTTCACGAGTTTCCTTTCATTTCACGTCGGTGTGGAATCTCGAGCGGTCCTGCCAACGTCAGCCCGGGTTTACACCAGAGCATGACGCAGAGATGACCGTTCCTTACATTTGAAACAAGCTCCTTCTGTTAGGAGTTACTGGTCGTGCGCGCGGCCTGCAGCCTGGACGCTAAACACCTCATTGAAGTCATTTGAAGGCGCCGAGATTGGATCCTTCCTGAGGGCTTACATTGCTGGCTGGTCATTTTTCGCTCATTCCTTCAAACACTTGAGTCATTTTCGACAAATTCTGTGTGAGACGTCCTTCTTTTACTTTACCAAAACAACTGAACATTGGTACCAGATGGGTCCTACAATTTCCTCTATTTTGTTTGGCAGTCGTTATTCATTAGAACAGGCTTCTCCAAGGAGTAGCTCTGAGCTACTGGTAGCTCTACAGGGCCCGATGGAGAAAACAAACCAGCCCTGGCAATTAAGTAGGGCCTGACCTGGGGGGGTGAGAGGGGGGGGAGCATGGGGAGGGATGCTGGTGGGAAACACTGTTGCTGCTTTTGTTAATTTTTTACTGCTGCAAAAACGGCCCCCAGTAACAAAAAAACGGTTGCCACTGCTCCAAAACTGGCCCCCCACCCTTCCGGCCTACTGGGAAAAAGCCTGGTACCTGCTACGGCCTGTCTGGCCCTATAGCTCTCCTGCTACCTGTAAGCAGCTCTCCTGTAACCTTTTGCTTTGTTGAATAAATATATATGTGCTAAAATTGATTGTGTATTCAACATGAACATGTGTGTATTTTCAGAACTCATAAGCTAATTTTTGGAGAAAAAAAATGAATGAATTTTCAAAATATATTTAAGGCTGAGTTTTGAGTGACACATCGTGTGGGGAGACTTATAGCTAATATTATTACTTTCGTGACGGGGCACTGCAGCTGTGGCTGGCATGTATTTCCTATGTCGAGGTATTCCAAATTGATAAAGCCTTTCTTTACACTACTGCCGGCAATCCTGCCTGATGCACTGGGTTGATCACTGCTGTTAATATTGCATATGGTGGACACTAATGCAATCTTGTCTTATGTGGTCACTATCACAACTCTAATAATATTAGAGGCTCGCAATGATTTTCATTTAACATAAGTGGCTCTTATTAGACAAAAGGTTGGAGACGCCTTCATTAGAATCTATTGGCATCGTTGGCAAAGTTCAGGCTTTTTGTATTGATCATTTCTATCACTGCCTAGTGCTCTAAAGTGGCCACAGGGTAACATGTTCGCACTCTGTAAATATATAAAAGTTCAAAATAATACTGATTACGACAGAATATGACCTTGTATTGTGTTGTAATATTTATATAGCCATTCATGCCATTGTCTTGACTCAGAAGTGCTCTTCTAGGCGGGTGGGTAGGAGGCTATCCCATTGTTGCGTATGGTTGGATGAGTATATATTTATTTTGTGGTCTTTGTGGAAAGCTTTTGGTATACAGTGTAAAGCTCAGTGATATGCTGTGTACACCTAGATGAATTTGTTTATAGCGCGCTTCTTTGTGGAAAATTTAGAGTGCAATTCCTGAAGCTTGGAAAGATACCCCAGTCGTGTCGTGGCGAAGTTGACATTTTTTTTACAGGGGATGTGTTGGCATAAACCCAATTATTTGTTTCAAACAATACATGGCAAATTCATAGCTATGGGGTGAACAAAGGTAAACACCTTATAGGGTTTGAGGATGTTTACAAATGTAATTCATTTTAAAGTCCACTGTGGGTAAAATAGGTGGGTGTTCCTATAGATCAAATGTCAGTAAGGTTGGGGCTAAATCAATCACATACTAGCATGGCATCTGCAGATTTTTTTTCAGGGGGAGGGATAATTTTAAAGTCATTCATACACCAACCCTTTCCAAAGAGCAGCATGATTTTGAAATTTTGTTAAGGGCAAGTGATAATTCGCCCCTGCAGACGCCCATCCATATTAGGCTATCTGACCTGTGAGGTATAACTAACATATACATTGCAATAAATACAATAGAAGTCAATTTGTGGAGCACACAGATGCCTCTGAGAAGGTGTTCCAGTGCTAAAAGGAATGGTCATAACCAAGAAAAACCTATTAGCAGAGAGGCTAGATGCCTTCTAGGCTGGAATCAAAAAGCAGGGTTTTGAAGCTCTTTCTGAAGACAGCTTCCGGGGGCTGCTTCATAAGCCAAGAGGAAGAGCATTCTACAACTTGAAGGCCATGAAAATGAATGATATGCCTCCTCTTCTGGCCTTTTAAATGCAAAGGAGTTGGAACAGTTTGAGGTTGTTTGTTCTCAGTGATCTCACCTGGCAGTAGGGCTTAAATCAGCTCCTAAGATAAAGAGGACAATTGTGGGTACAGACCCTAAAGTCAAAGATGAGTGCCTTGAATTAGATCCTCTTACTGACTGAGAGTCAATGAAGGTGTTGTAGGTGGCCAGACACCGAAACACAAGGAGGAATATGGAGAGTAAATCGAGCAGTGGAGGTTTGAATAGTTTGAAGTCGCAGGGTTAGAAATGCAGCGGGGTTAGAGATGGAGGCAACCCCAAGTACAAGCTGTTGGCATAGTCCAACCCGGATGTAACCAGCATGAACTATTGTATTCCGAAAGTCATCAGCAATGAGATGAAGCATCCTTCTTAGAGCCAGAAGAATAGAAAAATAGATGGCAGATATTGCCTTGATTTGGGGCTCAAAAGTAAGATTTATATCAAATTTCACTCTAAGATTTCTTACAATAGGTGCAGGGAGAGGGGGCATCCAGTTCTGACGGCTACCAGATGCTTGATTCAGAGAGTCCTTCATGCCGAAGAAAAGAATCTCAGTTTTATCTGAGTTAACTTTTAAGCAGCTTGCATTCATTCATCAACTACTGCCTTAAGGCAAAGCTTAAAGGAACTCAAGGTAATTGACGTGTTTTCATAAAAATTCAAAAGGAGTTGGGTGTCATCTGTGTAGGATACAACCCACACACCCCGTGAGTCAACTAATTTTGCCAGTGATTTGATTTGATTTATGGTTCTGTAAAGCGCACATATGCCCATGGGCGTCTTGGCGCTGGAGGTACAGAGAGACTGGTGCGGCCGTGAGAAACCGGCTAACCAGATGTGAACAACCATGTTTTTACCAATTTCCTGAAGGAAAGCAGGGAGGTGTTGTTTTTGATTGCAAATGGAAGCAGGTTTCAGTCTTTAGCTGCGTGTAGCAGGAAGCTACTTCTTCCCACCTAACCTGTTTGAAACGGGGGATCTGGATCAATTTTGCCTGACTGGAACGCAATTTCCTGGGTGGCTCATAAAATTTGAGGTGCGTTCTTAAGAACTGAGAGCCAGAGCCATGAAAGGCTTTGTATGCTAGACAAACAGATTTAAATTTGATTCTTTTTACCATGGGGAGCCAATGTAGGGCACCTAGGTGATGAGAAATGGGTTCAGAACTGGGAATGTTCAGTACCAGCCTTGCTGCTGAATTTTGCAGGCGTTGTAGTTTAGCTAAGTGCTGGGCTTGCATCCCGGCGTACAGGGCATTCCCATAGTCTAACCTCGACAGAGCCAGCGTCATGACTACCGTTTTGCGGGAGTCAATGGGAATGTATGACAGGAGCTTCCTAATCATGTTCAGGATATACCACATGGTGGATATTAGTTTGTTAGTCTGGGCGTCAAAAGTTAATCTATTATCAAGTGTCATGCCCAAATGTTTCACTTTGTTAACTGGGGATGGGCAGTTGCTGAGATTAGCTGGCCACCATTCCGGGGTCCAGAATTCGTTACTTGTTCCTAGTATCATGACCTCACTTTTGTCCCCATTCAATTTCAGGCAGTTTCTCTGCATCCACTGGCTGACCTGCAGCATACAGTTTTTGAATTTCTCTGCTGTATCTGAGGAGTCGTTTGTGATTGAGACCACTATTTGGGTGTCGCCTGCGTACGAGACTGGAAGGAAACCACAGGTCCTAATAATTCCTGCCAGAGGGGCTACGTACAAATTAAAGAGAGTGGGGCTTAACGATATTCCCTGAGGAACCCCACAGGGGGAGCTGAAAGGTTTGGATTTTGCTTCTCCCAGCTCGACTGTAAAAGTCCTAATGCGCAGATACGATGCCAGCAGTTTTCTTGCATCTGGATGTACGCCGACCTCTGCGAGTCGACCCAGGAGTGTATCATGGCTGACCGTGCCAAAGGCTGCCAAAAGATCCAACAGGATCAAGACGGCCCTCCCTTCGCCATCCATTACACTCCTGAGGTCTTCTGCCTTAAGCAGGGCTGTTTCAGTTCCGTGTCCCTCTCGGAAGCCGTACTGAGAGTGGTCTAAGACGTTCGTCTCTGTGAGATATTGGACCAGTTGTTTGTTCAGCAATCTCTCCAGAACCTTAGCACCTAAAGGTATCCTTGCAATAAGCTTGTAGTTCCCAGGTTCTTGTGGATATAAGTTGGGTTTCTTTAGTAGTGGTAGGACTGATGTGGATTTCCACAGTTCAGGGAAGTGACCTGAGTTCACTATTTGGGACATAAGCCTGACCAATTGCTTGATTAGGAACACAGAGAATAGGTACAGTACTTTAGGTGGGCATGGGTCCACAAGTGCACCCGATTTAGTGTTCATAACTGCCTGAGATACCTGTTCTAGTGAGGGTGGCAAAAATTGAAACAGTGGAATCAGTTTTGTTGGAGAAATTTCTTCACTGAGTTCGGGTTTTGCAAATGTAAGGGGCTGCATGTCAGTAGATTTGAATGACTCATATACCGAGGTCACTTTATCTATAAAAAATTTACCTAAGATGTTACAGAAATCAGAGCTGATCGAAGCCTGTTTATCGGTATCTATTTTGGATAATTTTTACAGTTCTTTACTAGAGTTTTTAGCCTCCTTTCTGAATGAAGTAGATACTTTTTTCTGTAAAACTAATTTTTTATATACGTTCAGTGAGGTTTTGTATTCAGTTTTCATCTCATGGTCGTAATTGACTCTCCATTTCCTTTCCAATTTTCTACAATATCGTTTTTGAGCCTTGAGTGAGTCGGAGAACCATGGTTGGGATGGCTTTTTTTTCCTAAAGGTAGTTTTTTTTAGCTGTACTGCTATTCTAATGGCAGAAGTTATCCAGTTTGAAATTTGAGATGTGGCGCCGTTACTCTCTGGTATCAGGTCAGGAATGGTAGATGAGAGTTGTTCTTTTAGTTTAAGGGAGTCTAGTCTAGACCAGTCTAAATATGACGTGGGTCTGGGTGGTGGGGTGGGGGGAACTACATTCTTTTTCACCTTTATGGAGAAGGGTATTACCTTGTGGTCTGACCACAGAACCGGTAGGATTTCAATTATCTCAATGTTCTTATTGGACGTAAAGATTCCGTCGAGAGTACGCCCCGCTTTGTGTGTATCCTTTTTAACAATCTGTTCCGAGGCTAAATTGGTGAATGCATCTATCAGGGTAGCCGTGCCTGCATCTGCACTCTACTCTAGGTGCAGGTTAAAGTCACCTAGGATGGTAAAATCTGAACTCCTTACACTGGATTCCAGAACGGGCTAAGTAGTTGTGTCAGAGGAGTTTTGGCTTTTGGTGGCCTGTATATCAAAAGGCCATTAAATGTATAGTTATTCGTAATGTTAATTTGCAAAGATAGAGTTTCGCAGTCCGGATTGCTGCCTTGGTCTGAGCCTTTCACCTTTAAATCCTTTCTGGCAATGATAGCCAAGCCACTCCCCCGTTTCCCTTTTCTATCTGCTCTGATGATTGTAAATCCCTCAGGAATGGCTAGTACTAGATCAGTATCTGAGGCTTCATCAGTCCAAGTCTTGGTGATGAAGATAATATCTAGGTTTTGCGATTCTATTCATTTTGGGCAGCGTTTAACTTTCATCGACGGCTGCAGTGTGGAGCAGCAGGGCTTAAGTCTCAGTAAGAGTAGCTCCTGCTTAGAGTAACTTATCCTCTCATGTTCTGTCTTTATTTGTGTAGGGGTCGTGGCAGACGGGGTTGACGGGGTTGACTTTTGCGTGCCATCGGCACACCCGCTGCGTGCGTCCGCTGCGCGTAAGTGTGTCCACTCTAACCCCTTCGGCGCCCTCCGTTCAATTGGCACTTGCCGTGATGGACCGGGGTGCCTGGGGCGGAGCTCCACCAGGGGTGAGGGATGTGCAACACATAGACATTAAAATGGGTGGAGCTAAGCGTCGAGCCCTGGGGCACTCCACTCTCAAGACGTTTGGATGAAGAGGTATAAGGCAGCCTGAGAGGGATCAATGATTAAAGATTTTAACTATTGCAGAGCCTAGATTCTGATTTCAATCCTTTTGAGTCTGTCAAGAAGAATAGCATGAAAGACCATAGTGAATACCAAGAACATATCAAGTATCATTACCATAACATGTGAATTCAGATCCAGATTTTCTTTTATGAACTCTAAAACTTTGAGCAGGGCCGACTCTATACTGTATCGAGCACAAAATCTCAATTGGGAATCATGCAGCAGATGATCGGGTTCAGAGATATCTGCCTATTAACATTTTTCTCCAAGAGTTCAGCAACTGAAGGAAGGAGTTTTGATTGGTCTAAAGTTGCTTGGGACCTCCAGATCAGCCGACGGTTTCTTTAACAGGGGAAGCAACAATGCTTGCTTCCCATTTGAAGCAACCAGCGCCAGGTCCATCAGTCTATTTATAATGGGATTCACCACTGGAGCAGCACATTTTAAATTGGCACGAGAGCAAGGGCCCAGAGGGGAACCTGATTTGCATCTTACAAGTTCTGCCATAGTCTCCTCTAAGGTTATAAAATTAAATCTACTAAGTAGTGGACCTGGGTGAGGGTTAGCCCAGCCACCATTCTCATTGTTTCCGTCATCACTACTATTACCAACACATCCATGACCACCACCCTTACCACTACAAGTAGTACCACAAGCACTACCATCATTACCACCACCATAACCATTACCACCGCCACCATTACAACATTGCTATGATAACCATTACTAGCAACACCACCATTGCTGCCATTACCACCACCACCATTGCCATTATCACCACCACTTTTACTACCATCACCATTACCACCACCAGCACTGCAATATTCTCAACAACACCCATTAACACCCCCACTGACATTGCCCCACCACCTCCAAAACACAGCCACAGTTATCAGAACCACTATTATCACCAATAACACAACTAGTACCAACACCCCCACCATTACCACCATTGCACTTTTACTGCCATTACAATCACCACTATTGCCATTACTACCACCAACACTACTACCATTACCATTAATACCACTAGTACCATTACCATTACTCTTACCATTACGACTATCAGCATGATCACTACTCCAACCTTACCACCCCCACCATTATTAGTACCACCATCATCATTATCACCATTGCTACCTCCATTTTCACTACCATTACCACTATCACCACAATCATGATCACCCCTACTACCACAGCTATCATCACCACAATTATTATCACCGCTTTCATTACCAACATTATCAACACCAGTGCCACGCTACTCCCACCATTATCAACATTAGCACCTCCCCTATTACTGGCACCAACATCATTCCCACCATTACCACAACCACCGACATTACCACCATCACCTATAACATGACAAGTGCCAGTAAAACCACCACCACTCTTATCACCAACATTACTACCTCCATTATTACCACCACCAGTATCAGCAACATTACTACCTTTACCACCATTACTGCCACTACCACCATTACCATCAGAATAGGACACTTTAGTCCGCAGGCGTTTACAACATGTGACATTATACCGCATTTTTTACTCTGCAAAATCTTTTAGCCAACGCAGGGCTTTACAACACAATCCATTACAACGCATTCCCCATTACAACATGATTTACTATTCTATCTCCACGGGCGTTGTAATGGGGAATGCGTTCTAATTGTTTGCGGTGTAAAGCCCTGCATTGTAAAAGATTTCGTGGAGTTAAAAATGTGGGGTAATAGCATTCGTTGTAACACATGTGTGGTAAAGGATGTTTACCTGTGTCCAGCCTGACTCCAGTCAGAACTGGTCGCTCCTCTCGCAGCTCGCCCCAGCCATTTGGTGCCAGCGACCTGCATCCTGCCCTGCCTTCCTGCCATGCCATCTTGCACCCTGCCACTGTGCCTGGTATCGTTGCCTGCATTGTGCCTGCGACCGCATTGATTTTAATTTAAATTGTGATTGTGTGCCAGTGACTTTAACTTTAATTTTAATTTTACTGCAACTGTGTGCCAGCTAATTTGCGCCTGCTACCGCATTGTGTGCCCCTGACAGTGCCAGCGATCGTGCCCACGACCTCCCAGCCTTGTTGTTGTGCCTTGAGCCTGTCCACGCCGCCACTGCTCCCCCGGAGCCCCACCCCCGCTCCCTCCAGCTCCTACTGGCCATCCTACCCCGCCCCCGCCTCCCAGCTGACCCTCCCTCGCCCCGCCCCCCTCCTTTATCCATTTATGACAGATGGACCTACGCGCAGCGTTCACGCGCAGCGGTCGCGCCCCATGCGCGCCGAAGATGCGCCAAAGGTAAGCCCGTCTACGCCCGTCCGCGCCTGGACCGCGCCCAGCGCCAGACCCCCTGGTCCACGCAAACCCCAATCCACCCGCATAACATATGCCGCCGCCACCATCCTAGCCCTTAACCCCGGACGCACACCGCGATGCTACGAAGCCGGCCCGGGACGTACCCACGGTCCCTTCGCCTGCCATTCCTGCAAATATACCAGCATCAAGACCCAGGCCACATCCACTAACCCCAAAAACAGATCCGACTCTTATCACCTGAAGTGCATTCTGCTAAACACCCGCTCGATCCACAGACACACCACTGAACTCTGGGATCTACTGAACACTACATCACCGGACATCGCCTTCCTTACCGGAACATGGATGAACGCGTCATCAACACCCGACATCGCCATAGCCATCCCGGACAACTACAAAATCATCCGAAAAGACCGCACCATCCAAACAGGAGGAGGCATCGCCATCGTCCATAAGAACACCATCAAAATCACGACCAACTCAGACGATAACCTCACAACCGCCGAACACCTCCACTTCCAGATCCACACCGACCCTAGAACCACACTTAGAGGCACCCTCATCTACAGACCTCCAGGAACCCGTAAACAATTCAGCGAAGACATCACTGACTTCATTAGTCCACATGCCTTCGCATCTGAGAACTACATCCTACTAGGCGACCTCAACTTCCACCTGGAAAAGAAGAACGACAGCAACACCACCACCCTTCTTGACAACCTGGCCAATCTCGGCCTCAAACAACTTGTCGACACCCCCACCCACTTAGCCGGACATACGCTCGACCCAATCTTCTCCTCCAGCAAACATATCTCCTTTGATCACACCACAGCCCTCCATTGGACGGACCACAGTTGTGTTCACTTCAGCTACAAAACCACCTTGACCCACAACCCCCCACAACCTATTCCCAGAAGGAAATGGAACAAAATCACCACCGACCAACTCCTCACATCGCTCAACCAAAACCCACCCGCCCTCTCATCGGACCCAAACGAAGCGGCCATCAAACTCAAACAATGCATCACTCACAGCGCTGACGAATTAGCACCCTTGAAAATCCATCGCACCAAACAAGACAGCAAAAAGGCCCCTTGGTTCAACGATGACCTCAAGAAATCCAAAAAGCTATGCCGTACTCTCGAGAAAACATGGAGAAAAAACCCAACCACCAGCAACATGTCCACCCTCAAGGCAGCCACCCGCAAGCACCACCAGCTGATTAGATCCACCAAGAAATCTGCATTCAAGAATCGACTCGACAACAACGCCCATAACAGCAAGGAACTATTCAACATCGTCAAAGAATTCACCAACCCCACCGCAGCCTCAAACGACATCACTCCCTCCCAAAACCTCTGCGACTCGTTATCCTCCTTCTTCTACAACAAAATTGCAGACATTCATAAAAGTTTCGAAAACAGCTCCAACGAACAATACTCTCCACCCCCCTCAGAACCCAAACCGCTCTCTAACAACCTCAGCACCTGGAACCCAATTTCCACTGAAGACACCATCCGCCTGATGAACTCCATCCATTCTGGCTCGCCAACCGACCCATGCCCCCACCACATCTTCAACAAAGCTGATTCTATCATCGCACCCCATCTCCATGATGTCATCAACTGCTCCTTCAACTCTGCTACCTTCCCAGAAAGCTGGAAACATGCCGAAGTCAGCGCCCTCCTGAAAAAACCAACTGCAGACCCCTCCGAACTTAAAAACTACCGCCCCATATCCCTCCTCCCATTCCCGGCCAAAGTCATTGAGAAAGCTGTCAACAGCCAACTCGCCGCCTTCCTCGAATCCAACAACTCCCTCGATCCCTCACAGTCCGGCTTTCGAGCCAAACACAGCACCGAAACCGCCCTCATCGCTGCAACAGACGACATCCGAAAACTACTGGACAACGGAGAAACAGTGGCCCTCATTCTACTCGACCTCTCCGCCGCCTTCGACACGGTATGCCACAGCATCCTCATACAACGTCTCAACAACATCGGCATACAAGGAAAAGCCTTGGACTGGATCACCTCGTTCCTAGCGGGGAGAACTCAGAAAGTCCGACTTCCCCCATTCAGATCAGAGGCAACAGAAGTCATCTGCGGTGTACCACAAGGATCATCACTCAGTCCCACCCTCTTCAACGTTTACATGAGTCCACTCGCTTCCATCGCGCGTCAACACAACCTTAACATCATATCCTACGCTGACGACACCCAGCTGATCCTTTCCCTTACCAAAGACCTCAACACCGCCAAAACCAATCTTCACGAAGGCATGAAAGAAGTAGCCGTCTGGATGAAAAACAGCCGCCTAAAACTCAACTCAGACAAAACGGAAGTGCTCATCCTAGGATCATCCCCCTCTGCCTGGGACGACTCATGGTGGCCTGCGGATCTGGGCTCAGCACCCATACCCACAGACCATGCACGTAACCTTGGCTTCATCCTAGACTCCTCACTCTTGATGAACAAACAAGTCAACGCAGTCTCATCCTCCTGCTTCAACGTACTTCGTATGCTCAAAAAAATCTTCCATTGGATCCCCACCGAAACAAGTAAGACTGTAACCCACGCACTGGTTACGAGTCGACTAGACTACGGAAACACCCTCTACGCCGGAATCACAGCCAAATTACAGAAAAAACTCCAACGCATCCAAAACGCTTCAGCGAGACTCATTCTGGACATCCCTCGCCAAGATCACATCACCGGCCACCTGAAAGACCTCCATTGGCTTCCCGTCAACAAGAGAATAACATTCCGTCTCCTCACCCACGCACACAAGGCCCTCTACAAACTAGGACCCGAATGCCTCAACACTCGACTATCCTTCTACACACACACCCGCCAACTAAGATCCTCCAACCTAGGCCTCGCCGCAGTTCCGCGTATCCAAAGATCCACCATGGGAGGTAGATCCTTCTCCTACTTGGCGGCCAAGACCTGGAACTCACTCCCCACTCACCTCCGCCTTACACAGAACCACATCCCCTTCAGAAAAGAACTCAAAACCTGGCTATTCGATAAATAATAATCCCCCTCCCCAAGCGCCTTGAGACCCTCTGGGTGAGTAGTGCGCTATATAAATCCTTGAACTTGAACTTGAACTTACCTTACCGTCATCAGCATTACCACCACCATTACCTCCATCCCCATTACCACTGCAATGATCACCAACACCACCCCCTTACTAACATCACCAGAATCACCAACACAATTATTACCACATCCACAATTATGAACACAGTTATCACAACCATTATTATCACTATTAATGTCACCAGTATTGCACTGATCATTATTACTACCACCAGCATTACTACATCACTACAAATAACCAACACCACCACATCACAATTATCACTATCACAATTACCCACACACCATTATCTCCATCATGATTACCAACACCATTACCAATAATACTCCTACCATTACCACAATTACCACCACCGCAATTAGCACTACCATGAAACCACCACTGGTACCATAACCTTCATTCTCACCACCATTCCCACCACCAGCACAATTACTGCCATCGGAACCAACACCACTTCTACCATCATTACAACTATTCTCACCCTCACCATTATTAGCACTTCCACTAGTACTTCCATCATGTTCTTCAAGATTTACTATAGCCTTATAGCCCGCCGTAGAGGGCTATCGCGGCTTTTAAAGGCCCTCTCCAGCGTTCGGCGAGGGCCTTTAACAAGGGAGAGGGACTTTAATAGCCGGTATAGCCCAGCTACGAGGGCTCCAGGCTTATACCAGCCATTATAAGCCCAGAGCACTCCATTGTTTTCAATGGAGCTCCCAACATTCCAATGTTCTAATAACCTTACGCACATCTTCTCCCCCCATGTGTTCTGTAAAGTTCTGCTTTCCAGTGATTTTCCTCCTGGACACTTATAAGGGGATAGGAGAAAGGGCTACAGATACATATATGGAGTGGATGCACCTCATATTCTGATTGACATCTCCTTTTGGCATCGGCTTTTCACTAATGAGAGTAAAGAAACATTACCGTAGTTAACATCATTGGTAGTCACATGGGTAAATACGATTACTGTCCCCATTTGTCACAGTACCTCACTTTTGATAGAGGAAGCATGGAAGGTGAACATCAAGGTGAACACAGACTTCGACACAGTCTGTCATAGCACCCTGCTACAATGCCTCAGAAACATCGGAATCCAAGGAAAAGCACTGCAATGGATCAGCTCGTTCCTTTCCGGAAGAACCCAGAGAGTCCGCCTCCCACCATTCAAATCTGAGGCCACTGAAGTCATTTGCGGCATGCCACAGGGATCCTCACTCAGTCCTACCCTCTTCAACATATACATGAGCCCCCTCGCGGCCATCGCCCGCCAACATAACCTCAACATCATCTCCTACGCTGATGACACTCAACTGATCCTCTCACTCACCAAAGACCCTAACACCGCCAAAACCAACCTACATAAAGGAATGAGAGAAGTAGCCGAGTGGATGAATCAGAGCCGTCTGAAACTAAATTCCGACAAAACAGAAGTCCTTATCTTAGGCACCTCCCCCTCCGCCTGGGACGACTCGTGGTGGCCAGAGTCCCTTGGAAAAGCACCCATCCCGACAGACCACGCACGGAACCTGGGCGTCATTCTGGACTCCTCACTCTCGATGACCAGACAAGTCAACACCGTTTCATCATCCTGCTTCAACATTCTTCGCATGCTCAAAAAAACATTTCGCTGGATCCCCACCGAAACTAGAAAAACGGTCACCCACGCACTGGTGACAAGCCGCCTGGACTACGGAAACACCCTATATGCCGGTACCACCGCAAAACTTCAGAAAAAACTCCAACGCATCCAGAACGCATCAGCCAGACTCATACTAGACATCCCGCGTAAAGACCACATTTCTGGTCACCTGAAAAACCTCCACTGGCTCCCCGTCAATAAGAGGATAACATTCCGCCTTCTAACCCACGCACACAAAGCACTTTACGAACTTGGACCCGAATGCCTCAACACACGACTTTCCTTCTACACCCCCTCCCGTCTGCTACGCTCCTCCCACCAACCCCTTGCTGCTGTACCTCGCATCAACAAAACCACCACGGGAGGAAGATCCTTCTCCTACCTGGCGGCAAAAACCTGGAACTCACTTCCCATTCACCTTCGCCTCACTCAGAACCACCTAACATTCAGAAAGCAACTTAAAACCTGGATATTCGACAAGTAATTCCCCACCCTTCTCCAAGCGCCTTGAGACCCTATGGGTATGTAGCGCGCTATATAAATTAACTGAATTTAATTGAATTGAAGGTGCACTAATATCTATAATTCAAGGGACAATATTATTATACTTTCTGATGATATGCCAATTCAAACCTTATACTACATTTCTTGCAAAGTGTTACCTCTGATTGTTGAGTATCATGGCTGCACTCTCTGTCTACACTGACCTCATCTTCTTAGAATCCCTGTTGATTTCACAACTAGTTATTTCTAGCCTTCAATGACAATCTGTTGAATTCGAAGGTGAGTGGATGACTCTTGTTGTTTCTCAATTCCAATGCCACACAGGTACAGTGTTTATCAGCATAGCTCAATATCGAGGTTGACCTATTACCGCACAGATGGGCAGTTGCTGTTATTGTACAGTTTACTACATGTGTTAGAACCCATTTGGGGCTACAAGTGCACACAGGGGTTATTAGGCTCCAAGGGATCGAGGAGTTTTCCCACTGGTGCCCTGTGACCTGTTCTACAATGGTTTTGCAATTGGGGCCAAGTACAACCGTTTCTGGACTTGACTCTCAGGGTGGAGGGCGGCAACTAGTTAAAAGCTTAGAGAGGTAGTGTGGGCACATGAGCTCAGAACTCAACAATCAGTAAACAGATAAAATAACTTCAATGTCCAGCCCAGTTTTTGTCTTTTTAGAAATGAAGTACTCTCTCTAATCTCACAGCAGTAAAAAATATTACATGGGCCGCATCTCAATAAATCATCATTTTACACACCATGTTGCCTAATTTTGGGCCCAGAAGTGGAACCCATAACTAAGGTGAAACTGATCCTGGGTTGCTTGTGTTCCAGTTCAGAAGGACTTGGCTTGACAGTTCATGCTGGACTGTTCCGATTGGATCAGGCCGGATCCAAAAGGAGGTGATATGGTGTGTAAAATAATGATGCATTGAGATGCGGCCCGACTTATTACCAGTGGCTAAGATTATTTCAAGATTAATTCAAAAATTCCATTCATCACTTTTTTTGTATCCTTTCCATACCCAACATTTAACCCCTTCCGTGCTCCCGTTGGCCAACGGCCGACGGGAGCACTCCGACAGAGCCCCGCCCACTCAATAGAACGCCCGCACCGCGGCGGAAAATCCGCCGTGGTTAAGGCGTTAAGGGACTTTTTTTATCTTCACTACGTTCATCATCTTTACCTAGTTCGTCTATTGTTTCTGAAGATAAACTAGTATTTCTGTTCTTTGGTCTTCTTTTGGTGAACAAGATGAATTTGGCCCCTTTCTGGGGGTTTTTCGGCATTTGTATGCTCTGTGGCATGAGATTCTTGTTCATACTTATTTTCTAATTTTGTCTAAAAATAAATATATCAGCGCCAGAGATGAATTGGATAGTGGAAAAATATGAGATAGAACCCTGTTATGGAAAAGTGGCAATATGAGGTCTCTGAGTCTGCAGAGTAAGAAAGGTTGGTGTATTGTAAGAGACAATGTAACGCTTGAGGCAATATTGATTTTGTTTAGTGAAGGATACATCTCTGCGGCTGAAATCTTTTTATATTACTTGGCTATTGTGTTAACTAACAACATGCACTTCACTTAATCTAATCTGGGATTGTTGTGTCATCTTCAGGTTTCTCTAGTTTTCATTTTAAATGTGACATCTATGGGAAGGTGACATAGTTTACATATTTATGATGGTATTTCTTTTTATTACTCATCCTGTTTCTTATCTTGTTCATGGTTTCACCCCTCCCTCTTCTTATATCACCCGTGGTACTGTCTCCATGACAGTGATTGCCTTATGTTTCCCTTTTATGGTATGGATGCTAACACCTTAGCAACAACTCTAAAGGTGACAGTTTGTCTCGGGGAAGAGAGACTCGACATTGGTGATGTCTTAAATGCTGGATTGAAAGGGGTGCGTCCTCATACCTCATTATAACATTACTGTTTTAGTTCGGCATTCAACTCCATGGTCAACATGCTTTCAACTTCATGGTCAACTATGGAAATAGACTATGTGACAGACCAGTGGCAGCCGGCATGTCGCGCGGGGGACGGGGAGTGTTGTGAGGATGTGCATAATAAAAAAAAATTAAAAAAAATTAGGTTCCTTCCCCCAGCATCTCGCATCTCAGCTCCGGCTCTCCTGGAGGAACAGAAAGCACAGCAAGGCCCGACTGACCAATCACAACACTGCAGTGTTGTAATTGGTAGGCACCCAGGCTCCCCTGACCAATCACAAAGCTGCAGTGCTGGTTTGACGCTCAACCAGAGAATGGGGGCCTGGGCATGTTCTCCATGCAGGCTGTAAGGCAGCCTGCATGGAGAATGGGTTAAGTGCGCATGACTGGTTTGGGCGGCCCCAAAGGGCTAACCAAACAGTCATTGTGCACTTAGGAGTGGGCAACCACCTCCTCCCCTGCCCTGCTCCAAGAGCAGAGCAGCCCCGCCCACCAACCGGCCTGCAAAGCAGCACAAACTTAAAATGATAATAACTGAAAGTTAATATCATTGTATGTTTCCTCTTCTCCCACTGCTTGAAAGCAGTGGGATGACACTCCACCACCTTAGAGGAGGAGCCACCACTGTGACAGACACAAGTCCGTACACATCCCTCAGTGAGAAGGGGATGAACGCAGCCTTGTCTTGGCTGTACTCCTGAGCTCATCCCTAAGTGTGCATTCGAACTAGGGGCAGATGCTTGTACACCTAACAATCTGCTTTCTAAATATTTTGCACAATTCCATTTGTTAAATTGTAGATGCCTGAATTGCACTTTTATTTTTTTTCGATCTGGCAATAGCCAAGGTTTTTTGATTTTACTAAAAGTATACATGTTATATATTTCTAGGGGCCTTCAGCAAGCCCTCTTCATTCACTGGTCTGTTAGTTTGTTCTTCACATTTTTCTTCCATCGGCCAGAATATGGGACATTGAGTCAGCCCACTTCAGCCATTTGCTGATTTCACTGTGAGTGACAGCATTTTGCCCTTTTACAAGGAGCACATACATTAGTTTCCTACAGAGTAGTATGGCAATGTGTGCTTTTTGAAAACCAAAAAGGATTTTTGCTTTTAGCTGACTTTTTTTAGATTGATGTGAGCCGAGCAGCTTCTCTAACAATAAAGTTTCTGTGAAAACAAAAAAACCCATTGATGAAGCCAAAAGCCTAGCCAGGCCTACTGACTTTGCCAATGCTTGTTCTGATTTGATCTCATGCAGATTGGAACAATGGCTTTATGAATCAGGTCCTAATGCATCGGTTGATTAAATAGTTCTTTAAGGGCTAATTTACGTTAGTATGGAGTCAGGGACGGCTTTAACACTGGTGGCGCCCTGTGTGACAATGTTTGTTGGCGCCCCCCCCATGCCCTATTCGATCTCATCAAGAATCCAAACTGCTCTCCCCCAACCTCCAAGTTGGAGGATTCTACAAAGAAAGCAGTGGAATTCGCTATATTCTTTGACGAAAAAGTGAAATCACTTGTGGATTAGGTCAGTCATCTTACCCCTCCAGAGGAGCGCAAATCCTTAGCAGTTTGTCAGAACTTTGACACCATCTCCGAAGATGCCCTCCTCAAATGCATCCTCGAAACAAAGCCCTCCAACCATTCTCTTGACCCAATCCCTAGTGCCATTGCCATTGACTTCTATACCCATTCTCTGTCTTATTGGACCACTTTGGTTAACCTCTCCCTCTGTCAAGGATCCCTTCCTGTTTCCTTCAAAACTGGGCAGGTCACCCCTCTGCTTAAAAACCCCACTGCTGATGCGAACGACCTCAACAACTTCCACCCCATCAGAAACCTACCTTTTCTTGAGAAAATCACAGAAAGATGTGTAGCTAAACAACTCTCTCGTCATATCAAGGAGAATGATCTTCTTGACAATTTCCAGTCCGGCTTCATTCAAAACTGCAGCACTGAAACCACCCTGCTGCAAGTGATTGATGACGCGCTGCGGATACTCGATTCTGGGGAGTCTTGTCTTCTTATTCTCCTTGACCTTTCTGCAGCCTTTGTCACTGTCAATCACAACATTCTCCTTAACACTCTTCAACAGAGAACGGGCATGGAGGGCACTGTGCTTAAATGGTTTGCTTCCTTCCTCTCCGATAGATCCCAAATGATCAAAATAGCGAATAGTCTTTCATCTCCTTTGGCGGTAGGTCAAGGTGTTCCTCAAGGCTGTATACTTGCACCCACATTGTTCAATCTCTATTTAGAACCATTGGGAAAATCTCCCAAGCAAATCCGGGATCCACTATCATCTCTATGCGGACGACACTCAAATCTACCTCAAGGTTTCCTCCACTCACGATCTCTCCATCCTAAGCTCTACTCTCGACTCCATTCAAAACTGGATATTAACTCATCAACTGATTCCGAATCCCTCTAAAACTGAAACTCTCTGTAGGCTCTAGACCATCACGTAATGCGGAAAATCTATTACTTGAACCTCCCACTTTCAAGAAGGAAAGGTCGATGGCCCAATCCTTTCCAGGCAACGCGGTGAGAATCTGGAACTCACTTCCGCCTCAGCTCCGGACCACCACCTCTTCCCAGGCCTTTAAAACTGACCTCAAAGCTCTCCTCCTTTAAAGACATTGCCAAAGTGAATTCACGCCCTCTCTATTATCTGAAGGAAGTCCTTCCATTATAGGAAATTCTGTTCTACTTGACTATAGAAATGCCTTCCCAATGTGTTCTTGTAGTTTGAGAGTCTGCCATTTATTGCAGTATTATACTTCTACTTGTATTGTGTACTCCTTTGTAACATGCACACGTCACTTTCCCTCTTGTAATGTATCGTTTGCTACCTCTTGCATTTTGTTTGCTTTTGATACATGCACATTTGCCACCATTTCCTCATATAACGTAACGTTTGTTCTTGTGTTTTGAGTGTCTGCCATTTAGTGCAGTATTATACCTCTATTTGTAAGTTTTTTCAACATACTCACATGTCACTTTTTAGGTTTCGCCTGAGCCAATGTGCTTGTGCATTGCTCCGGCGAGATTATAGTAAGGGGACAAGAACAGTCTACCAAAACGGCGGATTAGACACAGTTCATGTGATCTATGCGCGTGCACGCCAGCCACGTCACACACCTCCATTTGTCTGTGCCTCGCATCAGACTTCAAAGGCTGCCGCTCCCCCCCCAATCAGACTTCAAAGGCTGCCGCTCCCCCGCCCCCGCATCCGACTTCAAAGGAATTCTCTCCCGCTCCCCTGCCACAGCAATGTCGAAAGCTTGTCTCCGCCTGCTCTCCCGTGTGCTTGCATCTTTCTTCCTTGGCCCTGGGTGTTTTCCGTGTTCTCCCATTCAGTGCCTTCTCAACCCCGTACTTGATTGCTGTCCAAGCCACAGCCCTTGCTGCCTCTATCATTAGACACTCACCCTGTGTTTTCCTGTTTCCCCTTGCTGTTTCCCGGCACCATCATTCTGTGCTTTGATAAACTGAACACGCTTTGTAGCACTCAACCCTGCGTGTTCTTAGCTCCAGTCTCTGTGCTGCTGCACCACATCACTCAGGGACACCACCACATCACTCAGGGGCACCACCACATCACTCAGGGACACCACCACATCACTCAGGGGCACCACCACATCACTCAGGGCCACCACCACATCACTCAAGGGCACCACCACATCACTCAGCGGTACCACTCAAGGGCACCACCACAGGACTCAGGGACACCACCACATCACTCAGGGACACCACCACGTCACTCAGGAACACCACCACATCACTCAGGGACACCACCACATCACTCAGGAACACCACATCACTCAGGAACACCACCACATCACTCAAGGACACCACCCCATCACTCAGGGACACCACCACATCACTCAGGGACACCACCACATCACTCAGAAACACAACCACATCACTCGGGGACACTACCACATCACTCGGGGACACCACCACATCACTCAGGGACACCACCACAAGACTCGGGGGCACCACCACATCACTGGGGGACACCACCACATCACTCGGGGACACCACCACATCACTCTGGGACACCACCACATCACTCTGGAACACCACCACATCACTCAGGGGCACCACCACATGACTCAGGAACACCACCACATCACTCGGGGACACCACTACATCACTCGGGGACACCACCACATCACTCGGAGGCACCACGACATCACTCGGGGACACCACCACATCACTCTAATACACCACTACATCACTCTAATACACCACCACATCACTCTAATACACCACCATATCACTCAGCCCAACCACATCATCACTCAGCATCACAACAGCATTGTCCTTGCTTGCTACCAATAAGCATTGCCATAGCCAATAGGACTTCCATTCGGAAAGCGTAAGCTATTGGCTTTGTGAATAACAATGCTATTAATTGGGGGAGGAGCTTCGTGCGCAACCAAGATGGCCGCGTGATCTTAGGGCTCTCGAGACCCTCGCAACCTCCCGCATCTATCCTGTCCTATATCCTGTTCTCCATTGATGCTCTCGTGAAGACGAACCACGCGTGAGGCGAAATCTGCATTCCGATTTTTAATCGGACCCCGGGAGCCAGAGCTACGGTGCCTTGAAGATTGCGGCCTACGCCTCCGTGATGCCCGGCTGTGGAGTGGTCCTGCTACCCGAGCTGTAGTTGAACAACATCGGCCTGAGGGAGTTGGCACGACCGGTCTAGTTGGTTTCACTTTCGGTTTTGCCTCCAAGGTGCCCCGTGACTGGGAACGAGCCTACCCCTGTGCTTACAGACGACTGCCTGGTCGCCCACGTATGTGATTCTGACTGCTTTTGCCGGATTTTGAGATCTTTCAACTTAACCCTCTGGCCGGGGCTGCTTTCGCCCGTGGAGGCCAGGGGTTGCTGTTTTCTTTCTTGGCTTCGTCGAATCACACTAGCCCATCTCCCCTAATGGCAGGGAAACCGGAGGGTGACAGGCTGAAACCTAAGTACACTCGGCGAGGTGGCTCCACTCAATCTAACAATATGGATCGCTATACCCAGCCTAAGGGTTCTCCCGGTGGAGCTGGCACTGGGGACCCGTCTACTTCGGCGACCGAGCCGACATTACAAGATGTCATGGCAGCGATCGATGGAGTCAAGTCCTCATTAGGACACCAAATTGAGGCTCTCGCACATAAACTTGACACTCTGGCTATTGACGTCAATTTGATCCGTGCGGATCTGGGCAAAACTAATGAGAAGGTTAAATCTCTGGACATTAAGACTTCCAGCCTGACGGGTGATGTCACTGATCTCCAGACTGATGTCCGTTGCTTGAAGACCAACGGTGATCTTATTCTGCGTCGTCTCGAGGATTATGAAGGGTGGGCTCGCCGAAATAACGTCCGTATCATAGGGGTTCCAGAAAAGGCGGAAGATCCGGCAGCCGACCTCTTTGTTGAAGACTTAATTGTTCGCCACCTTGCACCTAAGGGACTGAGCAAGTTCTTCACGATCGAACGTGCTCATAGTGTTCCGGGTGGACAGCCAAAGTTGGGAGCCCCGCCGCGGCCTATCATAGCCAGAATCCTCAATTTTTGAGACAGGGGCGCTATCCTGCAGGCCTCACGGACGAGTGGCCCTACAAAATGTGAAAATACCACTGTCAGTTTCTACCCGGACTTTACCCAATCGGTCCAGAAGCAAAGACTTGGTTTCATGGGTGTGAAGAGAAGATTGCGAGACATGGGCCTCAAATATGCCATGCTTTTTCCGGCTAAGTTACGAATTGAACATGCGGAGGGGACTTATTTTTTCGATCGTCCGGAGGTGGTATCGGACTGGCTTGACACTCTCTCTGGCCAGCCTCCATCGGAGGAACAGTCTGGTGGAGCGGAGGGGAGCCCGACGGAACAAGAATAGGTGCCTGCGGACGGTATCCTGGGGCCTTGAACTGTGGGTGGATAATCCTGACACTTGACTTGATCTATATTTTGGGGGTTGCGGGGTCAGTAGTGGGTCTCTTTCCTCCTCTGTTTTACTTTTTGTAGCCTAGTTAGATGGGGGGGCGACAGGCACACTGCAAGTTTGGGTGGTTTTCTTCTATTCCGCAAGGGTGCAGGGTGGGGGGTGTTGTAACGTGATGTTGTTGGGGGGGTTGGGGGTTTTTGTTTATGTTGGGGAATGTGTGTGTTTCTTTGCAAGGCAATGTATCTCTGTCTAATTCGAATAAGGTGCAGTATTCTTCCCGGGGTTGGATCCTCTTTCTATTTCGGGATGGGGGGTAGAGGGCTGAAATTGATGAGTTGGAAAGTAAATGGTTTGGGGGATCGGATAAAACGTAGTGTTGTGCTGCAACTGTTGAAGCGTCTTTCCCCAGATGTGGTCCTCCTTCAGGAGACGCACTTGATTGGTAATACTTGTCGTGCTATGAACAGGAGGGGGTACCAATTGGCCGCTCATGCCGGGTTCTCCTCTGGTTCCAGAGGAGTGGGTATCCTGATTAAGACTTCTCCCCCACTTGAAATAGATTCCACTGTCCTTGACGACAGAGGGCGCTATGTTGCTCTTACGGGTAGATGGGAGAGCCGGACCATTTCCCTGGTTTCTGTTTATGTCCCCCCTGGTTTGCAGACGACTACCTTTGCTGACTTGGGGCATGTTCTTCTGACTCTTCCTGAGGGATCACTGCTCATGGGTGGCGACTTCAATGCAGTGGTTTCTGGTATGATGGCTCGACACCCACCCAGAGATCTGAGAAGTTCCCAAAACTGGCTGTCTGAGGTCCTTGATGCCTTGGGTCTGGTTGACTGTTGGAGAATGTTGCACCCGGTGCAACAGCAGTATACTTTCCATTCTGGTGCACACGGTAGCCTTTCCAGAATCGACTATGTATTAGTACCGGTGGCACAGGCCCTCTCCGTCACTGAGGTCAAACATCTGGCTCGTGGTATTTCTGACCACTCTCCTTTGTGGTTGCGGATGGAGCCGGGCTCTGAGTCTGAGGGCCGGACGGCCCCGATTAACCCCTGGTACCTCAGAAACCCCAAAACTCGGACGGCCTTGGTAAAATCCTTTGACCAATATTTTTCGGAAAACGAGGGCTCGGTTTCGTCGGCCGTAAGAAAAGAAAAAAAAGCCAAAAAAAACCAATGCTATTAATTTATACATTTTCAAAGCCAACACATATTTAAAAAAATTGTCATTTACAATACCAATTGATCACACTTTCCTAATGCGAGACCTATTGCATTGCAAATGCTTGTTTCCCTCTTGTAACATATCGTTTGCTACCTCTTGCATTTTGTTTCCTCTTGATACATGCACAATTGTCACTATAGCCTTATGTAACGTAACGTTTGCTTTTGTAACATGCTGCCTTGTATTTTTTCCTCATGTTTCACTACTGTTCCAATTGTGAAGCGCTCTGACAACTTTGGGTTAAGTCCGCGCTACATAACAACGCATAAAATAAAATAAATAAAAATAAATAAACAGAGACAATCATAGGTGTGTAAATCAGTGTATAGGACATGTGACATCAGATTGGACTACAAGGTGTGGTGTAGGAGTGGCATGTCATCGATACTGGTAGGCAATATAGTTTAAGTGTCCTTATAGTGGAAAAGAACAAATTCGGAATTTAAAACGTAACACCATTGTTAGGTGCTTCTCTTTAATAATAAGAATTGTTTTCTACCTAAATGAACCCTTTTGGGAAGATTAGGATAAGGAAAGACTGTGCAAAAACATATAGCTCTAACATATACCTTGCAGTATGCATGCAGCTTTTTGATGACCGTTAATAACTCAATGTTCTATATTAGGATTTTGACTTATAAACTACAAGTATCAAAAAGAGCTCTTTTACAGAAACAGTAACCCACTGACCTATTTACTAACCTATTACATTATATGCATACATTACATTTACATTATATGTTTAGGTCTGCATGGTACACATTCTTAGCAGCAGGCATTGTAACCCCTGCACTACCTTAGGATGAGTCCAAACTTCTACTAGACAAACCTCCACTATCTTTCCAGGAAGACGATTAATCACGGGAGTTATCTTGACATTTTTTGTAGCCTGAAAGTTGCTGGATATTATGGAACACAGGGTTGAACCCATAAAGTCAGTGGGACCTGGGTAGTTAGTTATTATAGACAGAGGGGTCCCAGACTACAATATTAAGTGATTGTTATAAAAATAAAGATAGAAAATTCAATTAAAAAACTAGAGATCAATTTAAGTGCAATGTTTTTTATTCACAGTGCAAACATCTGAAACATTGTTATATAACAATGTTTCAGATGTTTGCACATTTTTAAAGGTCCCGCCAGATGGAGACCATTTAATAAAAAGTATACATGATTTTCAATGTATATGCTAATGCCATACCATTTGTAAATTGAGTCACAATTTCTCTTTACCCCGAGCTGTACCCCACACACCCTCCCTTCCCCTTCCCCTTCTTTATGGGCACAAAATGGTATTGAATATTTGTTTAATATATTGTCTAACTATGGCTATAATAGTGCACTGTGAATAAAAAACATTGCACTTAAATTGATCTCTAGTTTTTTAATTGAATTTTCTATCTTTATTTTTATAACAATCACTTAATATTGTAGTCTGGGACCCCTCTGTCTATAATATATATGAAAGTTGCTGGAGGCCAGGAACGCAGCAGCAGGTGCTTTTAAAATATTAATATACTTGCAGAAAGGATGCCTCCACCCCAAGGCAGCGCCCTGTGCGGTGGCACCGATCGCATCGCCCTAGAGCTGGCCCTGGCAGTGGAGTTCATTCGAGTTTGAAAATATGGGATAATAGAAATATTTGCCAAATTTCTGGAAGCAGTTTAAAATATTGGCGTAGAGTTACTATTGAGCTGTGCTCGTGGGCCTTTATAATATGTAGTAAATAGGTGCTATATTTTGCTTTATGTAGCGCAAGGTAGGCAACCGCACAAATCTTGTTTTTACGGGTCACCAATATTAGACTAGTTCAGTCTCACTTTGTAGACTCTTCCCGTTAATTCTTGTTATTGTGTGGTTCTATTATTCTTCAAATATTTACAGTATTGCTTTGGTAGGTACAGGTTATGTTGCTCGTGTTAGTGATTTTATTGATTTTACATTGTTGACGTTGCTGAGGGAAACTATTTTAGCTGTGTATTAGAACCAAGCTGCTATATATTGAAGGTCAGAGAAAAAAATTACAGCCTGAAGATGCATTAGAAGATTACATATGTCTCAGAAGACAGAAGCTGGCTCGGAAGACCATAAGAGACCAAGGCCATGATTAAAACCAGTGCTTAACCACATTGTCCCACTACGAAGCATTTATTATTTCGCAGGCCTATCCAATTGCTTTTGAAAATGTGATTTAAAATCCACAGCTGCAGCAGGGGGAGGGGGCCTGCACGATTCCCTTGCGGGAGCGTGCAGCTAGGCGCGATGATAGCGACCATATGGCGCCACCATATGGCGTGCGCTCCCGCAAGGGAATCGTCAGACGTGCACGCGTTACCATTGCAAGCAATGCAACGCGTGCACGTTTTTGCCCCCAAAGCTGTGCCGATGGCTAAAGATCTCTCTCCTAGGCAGCGTATGCGCGCTGCGCAGGCGAGACCTAAAAACTGACTCAAAGGGAGAAAGCGGGGTGAAAGAGAACCTGCAGGAGTGAGATAAAGAGGCAGGAAGTGTCTAGAGGTGGATTAAAGAGCTATGAGGTTGGATCCAGGCGGCCCAGACCTGGTATTTGTTATCACGATCTTCGATAGCACCCTGGTATTTGTTATTGCGATCTTCGATAGCGCCCTGGTATTTGTTATCGCGATCTTCAACAGGGCCTATTGCGGGCTTCTGAGCAAAACTTTGAGCCCTTGCACTTATTATTTTACAAATTAAGCACTGATTATGACATAGGCAGAGCAAAATTACCTTATGATTTCGGCCATTCATTTCGCACTACCAAATTATAAATTGTTTTTTCTTTACCCGTTTTAGAGGGGGTGCGTAAACAAAAGCAATTTTTCTGGCTGGAAAAATCAGACTCAAAAAGTGCGTGAGATTTAGGCTACAATAGCCAACACGCCTCGTTCAGCTTTATATATTTTTTATTTTTGCCCTGTTAGAAAATAACTTTCCCTACCAACCCCCACCCAACGCACTGGACCCCTGCATACATTTACCACTTGCTCAGAGCAGGTATTAATTGTATGTGGAAAAAAACATGTAGTGACGATTTCTGTGAGGTTTTACTGCTGAAAAAGTCACTCCCACAAGGTAATTACCCATTCTATAGGGTTTTACTCATAATTGCATGGCACTGCGTTATTTTACGGCACTTTAACGGTGAATTCACATGCAAATTGACTGAGTGGTAAAATCGCCCCAGTACTGTAAAACGTCTAATTCAGCCTGGGTAAAATTTGTGTTACAAGGGCACAATTAGCATAATTTATGTAATTTTGCGTTACTTTTGTTCTTTGAAAGTCCCAAAATTATGCCATTACACCACACCACGTAATTAGCACCGTTCGGGGTTAACATTTATCATGATTGCACCGTTTGCACTAAAAATTTGCTACAACGCCTGGGAACAATGTGAATGGGGAACTGTGAAAGGCTGTTCACTGTGCTTTTTTCCACTATTGTTTGCCTCCTTGCATCCAAAGTAGTTGAGAAGACTCATTTTAGTTTAAAAACAGCACCAAATGCCACTTAATTACAAAGAATTTCACAAACAATTTGCATAAATGTGCAAATTAATTTTTTGCATATTTCGAGCACCTTTATTTGTAATTTGGGTCCAAGAGTAGTATAAAGGTATTACCTATTATAGGTCCAATTCCTATCTCAGTACAAGATAGAGCAGATTAGAAATGTACTTGTCCTGAACTTGATATGCTTCTAACGTTAATCAGGAATCACTTCGTTAATCAGGAAGGCACATTTGGAACAATTTTTGCAGAAGACCTTATTCTGTAGAACAAAATAGTGGCAGATCGCAAAGGTTTATGAACGTGCTTAACTGTAAAAAAAAAAAAAAAAAAGTTGTGCCAGAACCAAAACATTTTTGAGGTGGTCGTCTGTGGTCCCATCACCTTTTAGTCTTTCCCTATTCAACTATTGATGCAACCCCCTATTCATCTACCTATAGAGTATTTGCCAGCATTCCTTTCATCACGTTTGTGTGTTAGTCAGACACTGCACCCTAAGTGGCTCAGAGTAAACCCAGACATGCATCCTGTGTTCTCTTTGTTACTGGAACCAGGCTGCACCTGATTGGAAAGGCTGAAACTGTTCTTGGGTGACTTGTATTCCTGGCTTGGCAGTTCAGACTGGACTGTTTTAGTACCAAGGCTAACTTGCATAAGGCTGGGTCTAATCTGAGATGGCATTGTGGGCAAAAAAAACAATGCATTGGAATACTACCATGAGCACTGTTCTTTTGTAATAAGAGCTATATATGCTCAATGAAAACCATCCCGAGCCACTAATATTATTATTGTTGTAACTGTGATCACATCAGACAAGATTACAGTAGGTGCCACTTCAGGCAAGATTACCAGCAGTGATCACTTCACACAGGAGCACTACTCACAGTTAGCTGGAGAGCTACCAGTAGCTCACAAGTTACTTGTTGGAGAAACCTGGGCTAGACTATTTGCAAGCATTCCTCCCATCACCTTTTGTGTGCTTGATGTAACACTCGCAGGGCCTCATTTACAGGACCCCAGCTGCACTTTTGTGCCACCGGAGTGTCACTTTCTCTAACGCTCCGGTGGCGCAATGTGCCGCGGCATATTTACAAGGCCACACAAAGCCTCTTACATGGCTTTTTATGGCCTTGTAAATATGTGCCCCTTTTATATAGAACACTGCTTGAAAGGGGTGTTCCACGGGTGTTGCTGTGGGTATTCCAACACAACACCCATGGAATCTGAAGCATTCCCAGATTTGTCAGGAATCGTAAACGTGGTAATGCATCGTATTCTAACGCCACCCAAAAGGTGGCATTAGGGAGGCGCAGCAAGGAGAAATATCCTAATTACTCCTCTTGTTTTCTTCTTTCTATGTGTGCTGAATTCTGCAGCACACATAGAAGGAGGAAAACACCCCTCATGATTGTTTTTGTGCAGTAAGTTGTCCCTTCCTGCTCACAAAAAATCACCCCTACAACACAGACACCCATGCACCATGACGCAAGGGTGCCTGGTTTGGCTCATGGCAGCCCATTGTGCGCCAGCGCAGGGGGAAAGGACAAATAAGCGCTGTACCACATAGCTATGGCACATTCCTGCCCTTTTCTTTTAAAGCAGGGAGGCGCAACAACATTCCTTGTGGCACTGCCCTGCGTAAAAACCTCATTAAAGAGGCCTGAAGTGGTCAAGGTATATGCCCAATCGTAAATCCTGTGCTCACTGTGCCACTTGAACCACGCTGCACCTGACTGCAGAGGCTCAAATACGCTGACAAAGGTTTTGGGTTGCTTGTGTTCTGGTTCAGAGAGGACAGGGCGTGGCAGTTTGGCCTGGACTGTTACCACGGGGCTACGACCAAGGCTTATTTGCATATTGCAAGGCCTAATCTGAGATGGCATACTAGGCAAAAACAACCACAATTTGTTGGAATACCACTGAAGCAATTGCCAGTGGTCAGAATTTTGTTAGCATTGCTTCTATCACCTTTTGTGTGTTAGATGTAACACCCTAAATGGCCAAGAGATATGCCCAGATGTGGGTTCTGTGCTCACTGAGCCACTTGAACCAAGCTGTACCCGACTGAAGAGGACCAAATAGGCTGTCATTGGTTATTTGTTGCTTGTGTTCGGATTCATTGAGGACCTGGTTTGGCAGTTTGGGCTGGACGGTATCTACTGCAGCAGTCAAGAGTAAGGCTAAAAAGCCAAGAGACATGCCGAGTGTAGAAATCCAAGCATCATCTGCCCCGGCATCTAATGGCAAGGAGGCAATAAGCAGCGCAAACACATCTAACTCGCCCACTTCAGAGCTAGAGGCAGAACGGGCACGAACAGTCTCGTCAAATCCCGAAGAGAGAAGAAGACCAAAAGACCAAAAACGGCACATCCCAAGCAATAAAATCGAGCTAATTCCACAATATAGCTCGAGAGGGCCTCATGACATACTGAACAGAGAGTCCATTTTAAAACTCTTAGAAGCATTACCTGGCCTCCGACACCTACAATCAAGCGACTTGGTATTAATCGAGTTTAAACCAAACCCTCTTAAACAAGGCCATGAATCCACGATTACAACGTGGACTAAACATACCGACACCGAACTAATCCTGACACATAGGGAGGACTTTGCTTTATGGGGCATAGAGATAAAAAAGGTGGAGCCTGCACGATACCCCAGTCCGCTGCAGAAAGAAAGCCCTAAACGAAGTCTTCTAAAACATGCCAAAGGTCCAGATCAAAGAAGCTGCATCGAAGATGAAGATCACTCTCTCAGGCAAATTACAATCACTTTTGCCCATCAGGATGCAGCTATATCTGAAAGGCACCAACAAGCACCCATGGCACCAACCAAAAGGAACCTAGAATGAACCAACGGCAGATGAACAACAGGGAAAGAGCAGGGCTGCAAGATCTGTTCGTGGAACGTCAACGGACTAAACACAAAGCTGGAGGAAAAGGACTTCATAGAATTCATCACCCAGTATAAACTACTCTTGTTTCAGGAAACATGGCTGACAAAAAACACACCGCTGGTGGGATACAAAGAATTCTTCACACCAGCACATAAGGAGGCACGTCTCGGCAGGGCAAAGGGTGGCCTATCTATCTTCATATCTACTGACTTCCTTTGGTCATCAAGCTGCATCGAACTACACTCCAAATGGATGCAATGTATCAAAATTGATATCTCGCCCATTATGGGTTTATTGATTGTAAACATATACATGCACCCCGGTGGAAAACACAAAGGGAAAAGGATAAAACAACTAATTACAGCAATTAACACACTAAAATGCACCTACCCGAGCGACAACATCCTTATAACCGGAGATTTCAACATGAATTTACTGCAGGGCGACGAGGGAACTCTCCCAACTCACATCGGTCCGCGACCGGGCAATCAAAGTAGGAAAAGCGCAATGGGGAGGAAATGTGCTTCAGAACTGGAAGCCCTCCACTTGTACACCCTAAACGGAAGGGGCAACTTGGACAAACCAGCTGCCCTAACGAGGGTCAGCAAGACTTCAGGCTCAACAATAGATTATACTCTGGTTGACCCCGACCTATTCACTTATATCAAAGACTTCCACATTCAGGCACGGGGAGAAAGCGATCACTACCCACAGACCTTCGCATTAACAACTCTGCCAACCAAGTCCGAGCAAGCACAGCCTCTATCTCTGAACACCCAACTCTTCAACCTGCAAAGGCTATATTGGAACGAAGAGAACATCTCCAACTTAATGGAGTCATGCCACTCATCGCTGTCACCACCTGCCACGTCAAAAGAGATAGTAAAGACATGGGAATCCTTCGTGGTGGATATAAATAAGAAATACCAAAGCAAACGCAGAGGAAAAAAACCAATAAGAAATGGAGGAGGGAAATGGTATACTCCAAAACTACGCTTATTAAAAAGGCAAATGAACGCTTATCTCAGGGCTCAACGTAAAAAGGATCTTCAACTACCACAAGAAACCCTGAAAAAAATCGAATCTTTAAAAAAAGAGTTAAAACCAGAAACCAAAACGGCCAAGCGAAAGCACATGGAAAAACTAGAGTGCATCATACTCCACGCAAGCAAACAGCGGAATTCCAAAGTCTTTTGGGCAAAAATAAATTTCATGCTCACGGCAAACACCGGCAGTTTAATTCAGATATGACCGACCAGCTCTGGTGTAGCCATATCGACTCACTATATAACTTTACGTACAATTCATCCACCGATAACACACTGGCACTACCACCCAAAGCCAGAGTATAATGGCAGAATCAAAGTCCCCTGAACCCAAAGCCATCAGCAAACCACCGACACTGGAGCACACAGGAGTAATTGATCAAATTACAACGACGCAGGTACTGAACATCATAAAAAACTTAAGAGCAGATGGAGCCCCTGGTCCAAATGGCCTCCCCAATGCCTTATTCAGGCAGGATCCAAAGTTTTGGGCCATCCAATTATCTCCTTTGTTTTACCACAGCCTAAGCACCGGGAGAATTCCGGACTCCTGGAGGGGCAGCATTTTACACCCGATACACAAATCAGGGCCCCGCTCAGATCCAAATAATTATAGGCTAATAGCCTTAATAGATGTAGAGGCTAAGATCTATGCATCAAATCTTTTGGTAGAACTGGAATCCTGGGTCAGCAGCAAAGGGCTAATTCCTTCGACACAAACAGGCTTTAGGGCTGGAATGGGCACTCTCACAAACTTATCCGCCCTAACCCTCCTGGCTAAAAAGGGAATCGATAATTCCCCCACGCTTTACACCTGTTTTTTAGACTTGACAGCGGCCTTCGATAAAGTGCCGAGACTTAAACTTTGGGCCAAAATGAAAGCCTGGGGAGCGCCGCCAAAGCTACTTGGAGCAATTATAGAGCTATATTCGCACACCTGGGTGCAAATAAAAAAAGGAGATGGCCGATGCCTAACTAAGAAATTCACAACTTTGAACGGCCTAAAACAAGGCTGCGTGTTGGCCCCCAGCCTCTTCAACATCCACACTGCAGACCTAGAAAGTGATCTACGTACAATCCAGGGAGATCCACCAAAATTGGGCCAAACACCCATAGTCAGTCTACAATATGCAGACGACATCGTGCTCCTCTCAAAAACCCCGATCGGTCTACAACGTTTGATCACCAAACTCGTGTTATACATCACCAAAGCACAATTAACTATAAACCTCAAAAAATCAAATATCTTATGCTTCTCCAGCTCCAGAAAGAAAAAATCTAAATTTGTATGGAGGATAAATTCTTCTACATTGACACAGGTGGACAAATATAAATATTTGGGCATTTCACTTGACCATCAATTAAAGTACAACCACCACTCAGAACTGGGGAAATCAAAAGCCAAACAGCTTCAATTCGCCTTTAAAACTATACAAACACACCTAAGTGGTAGTTCTACCGGCCATATGCTAAAGATCGTAGCTGCAAAATTTTTGCCATCGCTCACATATGGCTCGGAAATTATGGCAACCAGGGACTCCACAGTGTTAAATCTAGCCCAATCCAGACTGTTTAAAAGCCTCTTCTCAATCCCGAGACACATCTCACAAGCCCAAATACGTTTGGAATATGGACTAACCAATCAGACTCCGGCAAGACAAGGTGCTCTGGCCAAATATTATTGGCGCATGAGGGACGCTGAAGATAACACCCTTGCCCATCTTTGCTGGCTAAAGGTCGAAAAACAGGACGGGTCCTCAAATTCAACATATAAATCTCTTAGGCAAGCGCTTGTTTCATTAAAGCTGGAAGAAGCCTGGCTCTCACCTGCATCATACAACGCTTTTAAACATCTCACCATTAAAGCCATCAAAGAAGCATCGCTGCTAATGGACAAAGCCGCAGTGGCAGGAAAAAGCCATGCCTGGATTGTGTTGCCAACTTAAAAACATCTAAAACCTCAGCCATACTTGCAAGATTGTTTTAGGGACCATTATAAGAGGAAATTAAGCCTTCTGAGGCTGGGATGCTTCTCGAGTAAAGACCTCACCCCCAAATGGCAACGGTCCTGGTCAACGTCTGCCTGTCGCCTCTGTGGCAACGCTACAGAGTCTTTATTGCATTTAATATGCATATGCCCGGCACTGCAAAACCTAAGGAAAACGCTTTTGCTACCACTTTTAAGAGAAGCTCAGGTGAGAACTTGCAGGGCGGCTGTGATAGAATGCCTCAGCGGGTCCCGGATACAACTAGCCTGCAAAACTATAACATTTCTGACTCATGCTGCAGAAGAGCTAGAAAACAAGGCAGTAATTAAAGATGACCTTGGCCAACCGGTCTTACCACGGCTGCCCCTGGACCCCCACTTCCCTTCCTAATGGACACCCCTTTATTCTCACTTCCTCAGGCCGTGTTCTGCATTCTGAGTCAAAATGCGTACTTTCTACCAAACTCATTTATTCTCCAAAGTATTTGCACTTATCCCAAGAACAACCATCAGTTGTTTCGCAGTTTCAATGAGATAGTCAGATCCCTCCCTAGCCACATCCTTACAACTTTACACTGCGATTGTATACTTGTGTAAGTCTGTTAAGATTATGTTTTTTTTCCTTTTTTGTGATTTTAATGTTGTTTTTATGCTGACTTCATGTTGCACATGCTATTTGTATGGTGGTAAGACCCACCCTTTTATGATTTTTACAAATCAAATAAAAGTATTATTATTATTGCAGCAGTACTGAGGGTAATTTGCATACGGCTGGATCCAATCGGACAAAAATATTATGTTTTGAAAACGCTACCCTGAGAGATTGCCAGTGATTAAAATATGTTCAAATATTCCTCCCTTCAACTTTTGGGTGTTTGATATAACGCCTAAGGGACAAGAGTATGCCCAGGCGTGGCTCCTATGCTCACTATGCCACTAAAACAAAGCTGCATCCGTCTGAAGAAACCCAAATAGGTCAAACCAGGTCTTGTGTTGGTTACGTTCCAGTTCTGAGAGCGTCTGGCTTGACTGTTCTGGCTGCATTGGTCCTAATATAGCAGTAACAAGGCTGCTTTGCACATGGCTGAGTCTAATCAGAAGGCATGGTGGGAAAAAAATTATGGGTTGGAATGCTATCTCAAGCGTTTACCAGTGGTTAGTTTATTTGAAGGTATTCCTTCCATCTTTGTGTATTTGATGTAACACCCTAAGTGGTCAAACAGATGTCCCGTGCTCACTGTGACAACGATACGAAATGGCACCCAACAGAAAAGGCTGAAATTGGTTGTGAGCAGCTTTTGTTTCAGTCTTAGGATTACTATTTGAAAATGTAAATGTAAATGTAAATGTATTTCGATTTATATAGCGCACTAATCACCCAGGGGTCTCAAGGCGCTTGCTTAGGGAACCCGTCCTGGTATTCCCCTGTGAGATACCCCGGCAGGGTATTCACAAGGTGAAAGCCAGGCATCCCGCCGCGAGGGGCCGTAGTGGAGATTAAGTAAGCTATTGCCCAGAGTCGCAGAGTGTGACCCCGTGAGTCGAGTAGGCACCGGAGCAAGAATTGTTGAGTCCGTGGAATTTTTGAGCCCGAGTCCCGCCGAGGCGGGGAATCGAACCCTGGTCCACGGTCGATCTCAGCTTCTGGGTCTGCCGCCTCTAACCACTGAGCCACGCTTCTCCACCTACGCTAAATTTCCTGCAGCTGGGTCTAATCTGAGGTGGCATAGTGGGCAAAAAAACGATGGGTTGAAATGCCACCCTGAGCGATTGCCAGTAAGTAGGTTAAGTGCAAGAAATCCCATCATCACCTTTTGTGTATTTGATGTAATGGCCTAAGTGGCAAGGGAATGCCCAGACATGGGTCTCATGCTCACTGTATCCCTGGAATCAAGCTGCACCCAAATGAAGAGGCCCAAATATGCTGAAACAAGTCGTGTTACTTGTTTTGTGGTTCCGAGAGAGCCTGGCTTGGCAGTACAGGGTGGGCTATTCCTATTGGAGCACGACCAAAGCTGATTTGCATATGACTGAGTCTAATCTGCGGTGGCATAGTGGGCAGCAAAACAAAGGTTTGGTATGACACCGCGAGCGATTACCAATGATTAGGCTATTTACAAGTATTCTAGGCTTCACTTTTTATGTGTTAGATCTGATAGAGCGCGCGGGTCACCCGACCAATAATTTCGCCGCTTCCGGCTTCGGGCCCATATATTTCAAATCACCATATACATTGATCGGATGACCTCACGGTCTACTATCAATAATTTGGGAGTTCCTTTCGTTATTCTTCAGAATACCCGACTTACCATCCACCGATGCGGGTACCTATGACCACAATGGATCAGGGAGCTAGCTGTAAAAGGAAAGGCAGCAAAATATAAACCCAACAAATATCATTCAATACCTTTGTAAAATGACCACGGACAACTGGAAGTTTTAAAGTCTTTATCTGATTTAGTAAAGTTCAGAGAATATCAAATTCACAGTAATTAAGCAATCAATAATCAGAATAACAGAAAGTACATAGCTGAATAGCAAATAAGTCAATGCAACCATTTATACTAATGAAACCAGGACACGTTTAAATGAAGGATCAGGAATTAGAACGTTTAAGATGAATCACTAAAGATGGGATAGGCTTTGATCCAGACTAGTATTCTAGAATTATTTCAAGCGAATGAGACATGAGTTCGGGGCATTTATATAACTATTGGAGAGTCTATGGAGAAGGACACGCTATGCTTTAAGGCAAAAGTTCTTTAGACAGTTCAAGTAAGGAGGTTCTAGACCATATCAGGAAATGACAAACTGCAATGCAAAATATTATTTCTAACAAGTAGGGTAACATAGGAACGCGTTATGAAACAAATGCAAATGACTTTATGATTCAATGGTTGCGGGAGAAAGCATGGAAAATTAACATATGCAAAGGTATGTCTTTATTGAAGCAAAAGACAGAAATTCAGAAAGGTGCAAGGTTCAGAGCTTTCAGAGTGATATTTACCTAGACTGGTGTGGAAACCAAACCCTGGCCACGGGTCAGTTAAGGACAGGAAACCCTCAGATTAGGAATCAGGACAGGACCTCTCGGATAGGACCCTCAGGACAGGACCAGCACCCGCAGTTCGGAAGCAACGCCTGCGCTCCACCCTCTCTGCAGCTATCGATCAAGACTCCGATTGGGTCAGCGAACTCCCAGCAAAGTGCTCCGCCAGCACTTTAAGGTTTAGTAAAACCTTAGTCTATGGTCAAATTTCGGACAGAGTGCTCCGCAGCTCTCTGTATTCTCAGTCACCTATTGAGTGCGTTGGGTCAGTGACAGGTCAGCTAAACCAGACAAGTCGGACAATTTCCCTAGGTGAACCCAGGGTAGATATACTGTTTTGGGACGGTGTACCACCCCCCAATGTTGCAAAGTGTCAGAATCCCTCAATTTGGATTGGTCCTAAGGTAGGCTTTGGGTAACACACCAATCAGAATAGACTATTTGGAGGCCTAATTTACATCTCTGGGCACCGCCTAGCAAAATTGGGGTTCCCATGAGAAAGCCGCGCAGAATACAATGGAAAGAATACATTTCGTTACAATAGAACATAATCATGATGCTTCTGCTGGGTGAAGGTGCTCTTTCCCAGGGTGGCTCTGGCATCAACCTTCTTTGGCCTGAGTTCAATGCCAATGGCTGCTTCTAGATTCTGCGCAGAAATACCCTCCAAGATGGACTCCCCAGCCCAGCACCCCTCCGAGTCGAGGATACATGAAAAGTAAGCGAAAACAAATTAATACATAGAAGTGACGGTATGAAAAACACATCATTGGTCTTGTACTTCAAACTTATCATTATAAAAATATACTATGCAGTTTAAATGTTAGCAACATATACGCTGTCACAAGAGCATCACCACGTTATTCACGAAAGCTGTGTATTACGCATGCGCACCCTTTCCCTCCAAATTTATAACTACGTCAGGTCACGTGAGTGTGACTGACGCATGCGCAGAAGCAAATTTTCCAAGCGGCGTCCATGTTTTAGAGACATGGATTAGTTGTATTAGAAATACACGTACGCAAGCTTCCTCTACCTCGTTTGAATATAAAAATAAAAGATTAGTAAGACGTACAAATTCTATTAATTGATTACACACAGGCGAGGTTCTTAACTCGAGCAAGTCGCGATGCGAAGCTTGCTCTATCAATCCCCTCTTTGATGATATTTACTATCATCACAAAAATAATGGAACCAGATGCCAACTTCTTCACACTTTATACATCTCTATCTCTTCCAACAAGCGATTCAGTTTCTCTTTCTCATTTTTGTTAGGGTGAGAATTTTTCACCTTTTTGTATATCTGATTATTCATTTCCTCTAATTCAAGCTCATCCACACTTCGTTTCACTCCTCTGGCATTCACTTGATGCTTTCTGGTGTGTTTACGACACTTGCAACAGACAAATATGAAAAATAGGATAAGACCTATAATTCCAATTGGCATCAGTACCTTGAACAATAAGCTTTTACCTAAGCCAGCAAGCCAATGACCTACATTTGAGAGACCACCTACCAGTCTCTTCAAGGCACTGTCAACCTCGAGTGGTTTGATTTCTCTTTCCAAATTAGTAATGTTTTTCACATATCTTTTGAGCTGCACACTTTTGTCCGGAATATAAGTGCAACAATGTTGCGCCTTCAACATCCGGCAGACTCCGCCCTCTTTTGCTAATAAGGTGTCAAGAGCAAGTCTGTTCTGCAAAACCATTGATCTGATCGCAACCATTTCGGTATTGACCAGCAGAAATCCATGAGCTGTGTCAGTAGACAACACATCCACTATGGTGGATAATTTGCTAATTCTGTGAGTGTTCAGAACCACTCCCACTCCAGGTATCAGTGCACTGAAAATACTACCCATTATTTCACCTACGCTTTCTCTTTTACTACGCACTAAGCCATTAGTATTTTCATCGCTTCCAGCAACTTTATTCACATGGTATATTTTCGGGAAGAAAATGCCAAAATAGCAGCTTCCATACCAGTGATCCGGCAATTTGAAATAAGCCTTGTCCCCACATATATAATAAATTCCAGGAAACACAGGCTCTGACCCATTTTTGAAACCCCATCCTCCAATTACCTTGTAATTATGTTCACATTCACTGGAACCAATGAAAATGTTATTATAATAGCTAGTCTTCTCGCGGTGAAGACATAGCTTTCCCTTCCTTTCAAAATCCAGCAACAGAGCAGGTCCCGCCCCACCCTTTGAGGTGCCCTCCATGTCCTCAGCCCATTTTGGCGTTTTCTGTTTTTCGTCATCTGCCTTTCTTTTTATTTTTATTCTCCTCTTCTCTGCCATGTTCAGGAACATCTTTTCCTGTTCACGCAAAGAGCAGGTCAAGTTATCTCTGTGTGCGTCACCTATGTCGATATTACCTATAGTCAGAAAGTATTCGCCCATGTAGCGAGTAACGTCACTTTTGGTATGTACAGGATTCAAGTTCCCACGTATAGGAAGTTCAGAAAAGATCACGTCATTGTTAGAGTAATAGTACTGTAACGGTCCTCTTTTGTAAAATAAGCTTGCTAAAATGCTACAGGATATTCCATATGTCAGGGGCAGGTGATGGTATGTCACGCCTTCAGCCACAGAGGTAGGTAGCTTCATGCAGACATAGCAATCTTCGATTTCCATAGTCTCTACATAGTGTATTAACAAGTTTGCGAAAACATTTAAATGTGTCTTATTCTTAACTCCATGATAATGTAGTCCTCCCTTATCTGATGCTTCTAGGTCTCGTTTTGTTTGTTTGAGTGCTCTCTCATGTCTTGGTACACTCTGTGTTGTCAGCTCTTCATTGTCAGTATTTACAATCTCAGTAGGGTCAACAGTAGTATTTTTGCTCACCGCAAAAGGAATGAAAACTGTTAGTCCTATCCAAACTAATATCACTATAATTATACTACATACACATACCTTGCAGCATGTTTTGCAGCAACTGCGACTAGGTCTACCATTCACGTTTGAATCAGACATTTTGGCTCAGAAGAAGTTTCTCGACCCCTCTTTGTGTCTTTACACGAGTAACTTTCTTTGTGCAAATTCACGGTGGTTCGTCTTCTTCTTCGGCAGAGTACTCTGCGACTGGCTCTCCGCCGCTTTCGTCAGTTATATCAAGATCTTCAAATTCTTCCAAAATGAGCGTCCATTCAGGAGACTTGTACTTTTTGTTTTGTCTTTTTATTCGATCGCTCCTTCTTTTGGAAGTGTCTTCTGGTTGCTCTGCTATGCGAGCACTTCTCCTTTCTTCTGCACGTTTTTCTTCTACCGTTTTTATCCTCAGTCTCAATTTCTTTATGAATCCGGGCTCAATATGCTTTCTTTTCTTAAGTCTTTTAGTTGGCACTGAGACTTCGTTCTCTTCTCTTGCCCTTTTATTTTCATTAGTTTGTGGCAATTCTGCTTCTTCTTCCCTTCCTATCTCACTAGTTCCAGGACTTGCATCTATTTCTTTTGCCTGGTTACTAATCTGGCCTTGTTCAGAAGAGTTTTGCTTTTGCTTTTCAAATGTCTCTGTTTCTGTTTCCTGAACACGTTCTTCTAACCCTGTCTGATCCTGCTCGAGCACTTCGATCCCTTGATTTTCTTCTGCTCGAACTATTACACTATGTCTAGTCTGTCCCTTTTCGACATCAGGAGTCAGTGGAGGAGTATCGATCACTTGCTCAGTCCCTGTCTGACCTTCTTCTTCCTCAGTTTTGACGTGACTCTCAATAGCCTGAGGTTCTTCGCCTGTGCCTTGCTTTTCCTCTCTATTCCACTCTCTACCTTCACAAATTCGCTCTCTTGTTCTGATTGGGTCTTCGGTGAGGTCAATCAAGGGTATCCACTCATCTGGCCATATGCTTGGCAGCTCGTCATCAGCTACTTCTGGACCAACTTCTGGGAACCCTTCAGCAGGCTGGACTCTTGGTAGCTCGTCATCAACTACTCCTGGACCAACGTCTGCGGACCCCTCAGCTTGACTGGTACTGGGCTGTACGTCGTCAGCTACTTCTGGTCTGGCTTCTGCAGGCCCCTCTACTGGACGGCCTCCTTCTCCAAGCTCCTCGTCTGGTAATACCTTCTGGGTGTGGCTGGCGTGAATCCAATGGGGAACACCTGCACACTTCACTGCTGTGGTTGTTACCAGGATCACTTGGCGCTTCGGTCCCCACCTTGGTGCCAGGCAGCTCAACCGAGTATGCTTCTTTATTTTGACCCAGTCCCCTGGAACCAGTTTGTGAAGAGGAGTCGTTGGATTGGTGACGGCGTCTTCTCCGATCTGGCGAGAGATATAACGTACTTGGTCACCTAATCTCTTGCAGTATTCAAGCACCAAATCATCAGTAATACTCAACAATTTGCTTCCTGGTACCCATGCTTGTCTCATCACTCTTCCCATCAGGATTTCATGGGGGCTCAGGCCTGTCTTTCGGTCTGGAATACTTCGGAGTCCCATCAGAACCAGAGGCAGGGCCTTTACCCAGGTCATGCCAGATGCATCACACAATTTCGCTAGTCTTGTTTTGACAGTCCCGTTTATTTGTTCCACCACTCCAGAAGCCTCTGGATGATATGCACAGTGGAGTTTTTGCGAGATCCCAAATGCCTTACAGAGTTGGTCGATCACATCATTCTGAAAATGTCGGCCTCTATCTGATTCAATAGTGACTGGAACCCCGAATCTAGGTATCAGTTCTTTCAGTAAACACTTGGCTACTGTCAGTGCGTCATTTTGGGGAGTAGGGAAAGCTTCCACCCACTTTGAAAATAGGCAGACAATGACAAGGACATAACGCTTCCCCTCACAACGTGGCATGGTGATGAAATCAACCTGTATTCTCACAAAGGGACCCCCTGACCTCCCAATTTTCCCTAGTTCCACCATTGTTCTCTTGCCTGGGTTCATCTGTTGACATGACAGGCACCTCTGGCAGAGGGACTCTGCTACTTTCCTGAACTTTTTGCTATACCAAGTCTGTTGGAATACCAGAATCATGGCGTCCCTACCAATGTGTGATCCCTCATGTATCAATCTTGCCATTGTGCCAAGCAAGTGTCTGGGTAACACAGGCATACCATTTGGGCCCAAGATGACACCATCCTCACGTCTGGGTCTACACCCTTCTTCCTTCCACTTCTCTCTCTCTTGCCATGGTGCCGCCTGCTGCCATTCTCTCACTTCATCCCATGTAGGCACTTCTTAAAACACTCGAAGTTGGCAGCTGTTTCCAGGCCCCCCCCGTTTTGGATTTATGATCAATCGATCCCTGGCGCATAATTGTGCCACTCGATCAGCAAAATCATTTCCCAAAGATTCAGGGTCAAAGTCCTTCTTATGGGCAACACACTTGACCACTGCCAATTCCTTTGGTAATTGGATTGCCTCTAAAAGGTCTTGAACAACTTTTCCATTTCGAATAGGGGTACCTGATGAAGTCAGGAACTCCCTCTGTAGCCATAATTGGCCAAAGTCATGCACAACTCCAAAACAGTACTGACTGTCAGAATACACTGTTAGGCGTACATTTTTCCCAATTTTGCAAGCTTTTATCATAGCGATCAATTCGGCTACTTGTGCAGACTTTACTTCAAATAAATAACCTGCTTCTACAATTTTAGTTAAGGAGACTACCGCATAGGCAGCACTCAGGCCTCCTTGTTCATGTCTTAGGCATGAACCATCCACAAACAAATCCATGTCATGTTTAGGCAAAGGTGTTTCTTTAATGTCTGGGCGTGGCTTTGTGCAGAATTCTGTTAAATCAAGGCAGTTATGCTCGTTTTCCTCCCCATCTTCCATATCCATTGAGTTGGGAAGCAGAGTGGCGGGGTTCAGAATGTTGCACCTGACAATCGTTATATTTGCAGCACCCACGAGAATCCTCTCGTATTTAGTCAGCCGACTAGGGGTGAGATACTGAGTTTTCGTTCTCGTTAGCAAAATTACCACTCCATGTGGAACATACACAGTTACAGGATGTCCCATGACAATGGATTCACTCTGCTCTAAACTTGTGCAAGTAGCAGCTACTGCTTTCAGACATCCTGGTAATCCAGCAGCCACTGGATCCAGGGTGGCAGAGAAATATGCCACAGGCCTTCTCGTTGTGCCATGTTCTTGGGTTAGGACTGACAATGCACAATTATCGCGAGTGTCACAGAACAGGGCAAATTCCTTGGAATAGTCTGGCATTCCCAATGCAGGGGCTGTACACAGACAATCTCCCAATTTTGTGAAGGCTGTTAAGCTTTCATCATCCCATTCTACAATATCTGGTGTTCCTCTCTTGGTCATTTTTATCAAGGGCCTAGCTAGGACTGCAAATCCCACAATCCATTGCCTGCAGTATCCTATCACTCCAAGGAACATTCTGATTTCTTTCTGAGTACGGGGTAACTGCATCTTTTGAATTATTCTCACTCTTTCTGATGTTACTTTCCTGATGCCTTTCTCTATCTGGTGCCCCAGATATTTCACTGATTTTGCACAGAACTGTAATTTTTCAGGGGCCACTTTATGTCCCTTCTCACTCAGGTGATTCAGTAGGGCAATGGTGTCAATCACACAGTCCTTATGACTTTTGGACGCCACCAAGAGGTCGTCAATGTATTGCACCAGAACAGAATTTCCAGGTAAGACCAAAGTTTCCAAGCATTTTTTCAAGATCTGATTAAAGATAGAGGGGCTCTCTGTGTACCCCTGGGGGACCCTGTTCCAGACATACACGTGACTGTCGAAAGCAAATGAGAAAAGAAATTTGCTGTCTGGATGCAAGGGAATGGAAAAGAATGCATGACACAGGTCTATCACAGTGAACCACTCAGCATCCCAGGGAATCTGGTACAGAATCACTGCTGGGTTCGGGACAATAGGGCAGCAGGGAACCACTATCTTGTTTACCTTTCTTAGGTCCTGCACTACTCTGTACTTGCCACTAGGCTTTTTGATGCCCATAATCGGTGAGTTGCATGGGCTACTCATTACTTCCTGTATGATGTTTCCTTCTAGCAATTTTTGTATTTCCAGGGCAACACCTGCTCTCACTTCTGCATTCATTCTGTAGGGTTTAGTATTAGGGTATACTGCATTGTCCTTGATGGCTATCTGTATGGGGTCTACGTTTTTCATTAATCCTACATCTTTTCCGGTAAAATCCCATACCTCTGGCTTCACTGTTTCTTGGAGTTCTTTGGGCAAATCCTGCATAGTCATCCGCTTAATTTCTGAGTCAGGTCTGATTAACATCAATTTATAAATGCCATCTTCATCTGGGGTCTGAATTTCAACACCCTTTGGTGTGCAAAAGATGGTACAGTTCATTTTGCACAGCAAATCACGTCCCAGTAAGTTCACTGGACTGGTGTCACAAACGACAAATCTGTGCATTTCTTTAAAGTTTCCAATTGAGATCTCCATGGGCTCGGTAACAGGAGTACTAATCAGTTGATTAGATACCCCCACTACTTGGATTGCTTCTCCCGAGAGGGGTAGGTTTGGAACGTCCACTGTTCTCACAGTAGAACGGGTAGCGCCAGTGCCCAACAGAAAAGTGACATCATTTCCGTCAACCTTTCCTTCAATGTATGGTCCTGACTGGTCTACCGGCAAGGAGGCGCCAAGTACGCACTCCTCGTCCTCCCCTCTCAGGCCCCGTCAGTACTGGTCATCACAAAGGAAGGTATCATTTAGTAAATACTGCGAAGTTGCTGTATTTCTGTTCTCATTACTTTCCCAGACTTCTATGTCATCACCCTGCGTGGATTTTCCCTTAAATACTTGTTTTGGTGCTCGGGGCAACTGAATCGTTTTTACCTGTTGTTGGGTCTTTCTTGGTCTTTCATTCTGCGTCTGTGGAGTTAAATCAGGTGTTTTGGAGTTATCATCCGGCAAATAGGGACACTCGTCTCGCCAGTGTCCAATTTCTCCGCACTGGTGGCAGGGAAATTTCTTCTTAGCCTCCTCCCTGCTCATTTTGGGCCGGGGCTTTCCTTCTCCCCCACCCCAGGACCTTGGTTCTGAGTAGTTTTGGCCATTTTATTCAATTGTTTTTCCTGTTGTTCTGCGAGCTTCACTTGAGCCCACATAACCTTCTCCTTGAGAGCCTTTTTCTTTTCTGCCATCTCGTCCTCACAGTACTTTGCGTACCGTAGGACCTCATCCATCTTTTTTGTATGCCAACAGATTTTGTTATCTTTTATCCACTGACAAATTTTGGGTCTTAAACCATTTACAAACCTGTAAATAAAATGTGTCATATCCTTCATCTCGATGTTATCTATACCACTGTATGTTTTGAACACCTGCAACAGCCTTTCATAAAAGGAGTGCACTGTCTCGTCTCTTTCCTGCGTGGTTCTGTCTATCTTGGTCCAATCAGTTTCCTTTGCTGGCACTTTTAGTTTCAGATGCTGAATTACTTGCTCATATTTTCTCATCACTTCTTTCGATGGTTCCCCTGTTTTGTCATCTCTCGGGTATTCCTCACTAGGCCAAGCTATGGCTATTTTACACTCGGTCCATAGATCTACCGGGACCACAATGTCGAAAAACCCATCCAGGTCTTTCCACAGACATTTTTGTACCTTTACGAACCTTTCCACCTGCCTATACCAGTCAACTGGCTTCTCGCGCAATTTTGGGAAATCGTTAGTAAAGGACACAATATCCTGTCTGGACCATGGAACGTGCACATACTTTCCACCTGGTACTTCGCGCATAGGGCATAACTGTTCTGGTTTTTCAGCTTCTTTTAGCAAGAATTCGGGAGTTGCCTGCCTAGACCTGGCCTCATCCTTTTTCTTGGCCCATCTGGCTTTCCACCTTTCCACATCTCCCCATTTTTCCAATACTGTCAATAGTTCTTTGACCTGTGCTTTCTTCCCCGACATATTCAAGTTTTCCAAATCTTTGTCTGAGAAATCTGCCCTGTATGGCTTTCGCAGCGGTTTCGATCTTGAAATATCTATTCCCATGCTAGCAGCCGTGTCGGTCAGTTTTTCATGAAGTACTCTGGTACTTCGGGTGAGACTCTTGCAGATAAACAGCATTTCTTCTTCAGAGTAGGTATTTAATCGGTCTAATCCTACGTTTCCTGCCATCAATTCCTCTATTTCTATTCTCAGCTTGTAGAGATCTAAAGGTTTCGTTGGGGACGCTTGTTTTTCAAATTCTTGACTCCATCTTTCGATTTCTTCAGGAGTCACCAATGTGACACTCTTAGTACCTGAGGTCGATTCCATCTGAATCTCCCTCGCATTAAAAGGATTATGTCTTTTCTGTATCCTTTTCCCTGTATTTCTAACGGGCAGATCTAGTAGCGAGATCTCCGACTCGCACTCACTTGTCTGGTCATCTATAATTAAGGGTTCTGGTCTGGTTGGTGCAATGACAGGAGTAATTACGGGAGGTTTCGGACTTCCTTGACGGTCCCCATACAACGGAACCACCGGTCCGATAGTTACTGGGATCGTCAAAGCTTCAGGACTTGCATTTAGCTGTGACATTTTCTGTATTATTTCCGCTCTCTGATTTCCTAGCGCTTCTCGTTCCTTTTCTGCTAATAACCTGTCCAAAGTGTTTCCATGTAACACCTGCGGGGTTAGAATGGGAGCATAACTCGGGGCAGTGGGATGTGTCTCACTCGGTCCTCCGCCATAATTAGGTTTCTGAAACAAACTTCCTGTGCCTAGAATTCTCGGATCTTCTTCATCCCGTGGCTGTAATAATGGCATTCCTGAACTTAAGGACCTCACCTCACCTCCGTAAGGGGGACAAGGGCAAAAATCTCCTTCACGTGAATATCCCATTTCCCCACCTACAGGTCTCCTGGGGTAAATACTTCGGGTTTCTATGGGTCCTAGATTCTCAGTATAAGGAGGAATTAGATAATCCCCTCCTACACTTGCGTACCTGACCTCTTCCCTTTGTAGGAGTCTCCGGGGAATATCTCCTGCACTCGAAGGTCGGTGTCCCTCATTATAAGGAGGCGGACTTCTCATGCATATATCATCTAATAATTCGTCATCTGATTCTCCCAGGGGCCCCCAATGTTTGGTCTTTTCTGTTCTTTTCCCCCCCCAGGAGGATCTTCTGCTGGCATCATGGGAAACAGTCCCTCAACAATCATGCTCTGTCTCCATTGTTTCATCTTTTTGTCTCGGGTTTCTTGTCTCAGTTTTGGGTAATACTTAGTCAGCCCTTTATCCATTCGGGGCTTTTCTCTTTGGAAAGCCTCAATCTCCCATTCCTCTAATGCCTCATACTGCGTTAGTCTCGGTCTGGGATGTAATTCATTCATTCGGGTTCTTAAATTGAATAGGATCCTACCATTAAAAGTACCTTCTAACGGAAAGGCCATTATTCCGTCGTCTTTTGTGTATTTCACCCAATTTTCTAACCACACACATGTATTGTACCCTCTGTCAAACATCATGAAAGAGGCAGGAGTATTTGGTGGTGGAATAACAATGCCCTCTCTAGTTTTAATCGGCTTGTCCTTTTTGAAGTAATTCTTTACCTTATTTACAAGGGACATTTTTCTCTTAGTTCCGTACATAATATCGTATCTATTAGCCTTCCACTGATCCCTTTCAAACCCTTGGTTTCTTGGATCGGGTCTAGTCTCTGGAGTATACGAGTGCCACATACGATTTCTACGCTTAACTTTGTTTACAAATTACCTCCAATCAGAATGCGTCTTGCACTTCCGTGCGACCAATGGGGTGCACGCATTCAAATAATTTCGGCCAATGGGTGCGCGGCCTTTTCGCGAGACAGTTCTCACGCTTTCGGCGCTCACCCCTCCTTCACAATTCCAGCCCCGCTACCCGCCCGCTGTTTCTACCAATCCCAGTGCGGCACAGAGTGACATCAGAGACGCTTCGCGACTGACTCCCTCCCTCCCTTCGCAAGGTAACGGAAACTTTCTTTCTTTCTAAAAGTGCTTAGTACTTGGTTATTTTACGACGAATACACATTCGCCACAGTGCTCAAGTGTCTAGACAGGAAAGAGTTGTTTTACTGCAAGTAAACTACTTCCATTTACTTTTCACACGCTGCGGGTAGATCTCTTCCGCCTACCCTTCACTCTAGCATCAGTGAACCTGTTACTTCCCTAGACCCATCCACTCATTCCGGGATATATCCGAGTCTAAGGTTTCCCAGCGGACCCTTTTGCTTTCACCCAAGCTCCGATGAACCTGCTACTCTTCCGATGTGACCCTTATTAGGTTACGCCACTATGGGAATTTTGGCAATGAACCTCGTTACTAACATTTATTCACACATGTATTCAGAAAAGCCCTAGTTAGTGCTTCCGGTTCTTCCTAACCTGCACCTAACTTTCCTTGAGCCTGCGACCTCAAGGCAAATGGATTCTATTCACCACTTGCCATTCAATTCCCCGGGGAGTTCCAACAACATTTAACAAAACGGTTTACATACGCATGGATTAATACATAGAACAATATAAGAACAAGAATAATAATTTTCAAACAATTCATAAATTTCAAAAACAGCGCGTTCTCAAGAGAGTGATCAAGTCCCCCGAAATGGCCGCTCTTATAGCAGCAATAGTGTTTAGCAGCTACCGACTTGACTAGCTTAACTAGTCCTACCTAACCTTTAACTATTCCCTAACCATAACTCTGCTACCAGAAAATTACTGATAGAGCACGCGGGTCACCCGACCAATAATTTCGCCGCTTCCGGCATCGGGCCCATATATTTCAAATCACCATATACATTGATCGGATGACCTCACGGTCTACTATCAATAATTTGGGAGTTCCTTTCGTTATTCTTCAGAATACCCGACTTACCATCCACCGATGCGGGTACCTATGACCACAATGGATCAGGGAGCTAGCTGTAAAAGGAAAGGCAGCAAAATATAAACCCAACAAATATCATTCAATACCTTTGTAAAATGACCACGGACAACTGGAAGTTTTAAAGTCTTTATCTGATTTAGTAAAGTTCAGAGAATATCAAATTCACAGTAATTAAGCAATCAATAATCAGAATAACAGAAAGTACATAGCTGAATAGCAAATAAGTCAATGCAACCATTTATACTAATGAAACCAGGACACGTTTAAATGAAGGATCAGGAATTAGAACGTTTAAGATGAATCACTAAAGATGGGATAGGCTTTGATCCAGACTAGTATTCTAGAATTATTTCAAGCGAATGAGACATGAGTTCGGGGCATTTATATAACTATTGGAGAGTCTATGGAGAAGGACACGCTATGCTTTAAGGCAAAAGTTCTTTAGACAGTTCAAGTAAGGAGGTTCTAGACCATATCAGGAAATGACAAACTGCAATGCAAAATATTATTTCTAACAAGTAGGGTAACATAGGAACGCGTTATGAAATAAATGCAAATGACTTTATGATTCAATGGTTGCGGGAGAAAGCATGGAAAATTAACATATGCAAAGGTATGTCTTTATTGAAGCAAAAGACAGAAATTCAGAAAGGTGCAAGGTTCAGAGCTTTCAGAGTGATATTTACCTAGACTGGTGTGGAAACCAAACCCTGGCCACGGGTCAGTTAAGGACAGGAAACCCTCAGATTAGGAATCAGGACAGGACCTCTCGGATAGGACCCTCAGGACAGGACCAGCACCCGCAGTTCGGAAGCAACGCCTGCGCTCCACCCTCTCTGCAGCTATCGATCAAGACCCCGATTGGGTCAGCGAACTCCCAGCAAAGTGCTCCGCCAGCACTTTAAGGTTTAGTAAAACCTTAGTCTATGGTCAAATTTCGGACAGAGTGCTCCGCAGCTCTCTGTATCTTCAGTCACCTATTGAGTGCGTTGGGTCAGTGACAGGTCTGCTAAACCAGACAAGTCGGACAATTTCCCTAGGTGAACCCAGGGTAGATATACTGTTTTGGGACGGTGTACCACCCCCCAATGTTGCAAAGTGTCAGAATCCCTCAATTTGGATTGGTCCTAAGGTAGGCTTTGGGTAACACACCAATCAGAATAGACTATTTGGAGGCCTAATTTACATCTCTGGGCACCGCCTAGCAAAATTGGGGTTCCCATGAGAAAGCCGCACAGAATACAATGGAAAGAATACATTTCGTTACAATAGAACATAATCATGATGCTTCTGCTGGATGAAGGTGCTCTTTCCCAGGGTGGCTCTGGCATCAACCTTCTTTGGCCTGAGTTCAATGCCAATGGCTGCTTCTAGATTCTGCGCAGAAATACCCTCCAAGATGGACTCCCCAGCCCAGCACCCCTCCGAGTCGAGGATACATGAAAAGTAAGCGAAAACAAATTAATACATAGAAGTGACGGTATGAAAAACACATCATTGGTCTTGTACTTCAAACTTATCATTATAAAAATATACTATGCAGTTTAAATGTTAGCAACATATACACTGTCACAAGAGCATCACCACGTTATTCACGAAAGCTGTGTATTACGCATGCGCACCCTTTCCCACCAAATTTATAACTACGTCAGGTCACGTGAGTGTGACTGACGCATGCGCAGAAGCAAATTTTCCAAGCGGCGTCCATGTTTTAGAGACATGGATTAGTTGTATTAGAAATACACGTACGCAAGCTTCCTCTACCTCGTTTGAATATAAAAATAAAAGATTAGTAAGACGTACAAATTCTATTAATTGATTACACACAGGCGAGGTTCTTGACTCGAGCAAGTCGCGATGCGAAGCTTGCTCTATCAGATCCAATTGATGTAAGTCATAATTTGTGACATACTTCATTAATACTCATAAGGTAGGTTATATTGCAACCTACTTCCCTATGGAATTTTGCTAACTGTATTCTTAGTACATAGGTCAATTTGCGAAATTCCACACTGGTCGCAAAAATACAGGTTGTAATTTGCGACCAGTATTTTGCTGCCAGTGTTTTGTATATGATGTCCTTTCTTCCTATGTCGGGCTTATTGCTCAGTAAATTGTTCCACTGAGCCCTAACTCGATAAAAATACCAGTACAATGATAGGAGTTTACCCTTTTTGTCAAATAAGCAGCATTCTCCATCTACACAGCCACAGATTGCTCCTTTGTTGTTCCAAGCCGTGTGTTTCTTGTTCAGTGCTGTGTTTCATGTGAATTCTGACCTTAGTTGCTTAGCATTCTAAAGAGACAATAAATGAAATAAACAAAAGTATGGGAAAAATACGAAAGAGTAGATTAAGTTGTTGCTGTGGGCCAACTTCAGAGTTCCTTTTTGTTTTGGCTGGGGCTGAAGATACAAATGCAAATCTTGCAAATTCCACAAAAGCCAGCCAGTCTTCCATCATTGAATGGTTCGGCTGGCGGTGTTTTAGAAGTATAACTCTAACCTAGCCTATACTGGCTCGATCTAGCCAATTATAGGCAAGTCAGTAGCTCTCTCTGTTTGGGTGTATTTCATGGCCTGGAAGAGAAGTCATATGCCACTGCCCCTTTGCTGTTGTTTCACTGCCATAATTGAAGTTAAAAACAAGCATTGGAAATGCAATAGGTCTCGCATTAGAAAAGTTGGAGCTATTGGTCTTGTAAATGACAAATATTTTATTTATTTGTTTGTTTTTAAAACAGCTAAATTGATAGCTTTGTCATTTACAATGCCAATAGTTATAACTTTTGCGAATGTGACACCTATAGCATTTGGAATGCAACACTGATTAAGAATTCTATACGTTGTTATCAGGTAATTCGAAAAAACAAGTCGGGCGGCACAACAGAGGCTGAAAAAAAGGGGAGGCTGAAAAAATAACACGGCCTGGCGGCTGTGAGAGAGAGGGGAGGTGCTGGCGGCTGGGGAGGGGGAGGAGAAATGCGAGCAAAATAACACGGCCTGGCGGCCGTGAGAGAGAGGGGAGGTGCAGTTGGCTTCAAAGCAAAACAAGTACTAGCAGCATGGTGCCCATAATTGACAGCTATTGTTTCCTAAATTAGCACTTAGAGTTCTTTCTCTAGCTGCTATGACGCAGGGCTTTTTTTGCATCAGGAATGGTTTGTGATACCCTTGTCTGCTTCTGCGATTGGCCGTACATTTTAAAAAGCCCTTACAATGTGTGTCTGTGTGTGTGTAAATAAGAAAGCCGGATGAAGTTGGCAGTGGCTTCTGAGACATGGGCAAGATATTGCTTCCGGGTTCCTGCAAAGGTCTTTCTGTCAGAAGAGAAATGTACTGTCAGAGCTGAGGCTGAGCTAGAAGAGAGGGCAGGGACATGGCGGAGCTCTATGTAAAACCAGGTGAATGCGGAGGCAGAGAAAATTAAGAAATAAAACGAGACACGGCGCCAACAGGCGTGGAGCTGCATTAAAGTGCAGCGTTTCGATCTGGTGTCAGGTCTCCCACCGAAAAGAGGGACACGAAGAGAAGCACCCCTTCAGTAGCGCGTGGTGTACCAGCGCTTACACGGGAGAGGGAGGGAGTGAAGACATGGACGGGGCCCGCGAGATAGAGATATACAGGGATTGGTCACGAAAGAGAGTGAAATAAAGAGGGATATTGAGGACAAAAGAGTTACATAGATAGTTACTGAGAGAAAAAAAGATAAATGAATATTGTGTACAATGTAGCGACCAAGAGAGCGTGAGAATGGGAAGGACAGGGATTTAGATGCTGGGAGGAAGAGAAATAGAATGGTTGAGAATAGTTATGTTCCATAGGGAGGGAGTCAGCAGAGGGAGGAAAGTGCACTGAGGGGGAAGGGGTGGTAAGAAAGATATGAATGCATAATGAAAGGAATAGAAAAGTACAGGGATCGCGCCGAGTGCAATGAAAGGCAGAGCGAGAGAGAGTGAAAGTGAAGCCGAAACAAAACAGCCGGCCGTGAATAATTAGAGGAGGAGCAGCCAGGAGGGAGCAGGAGCGGAGGCGCCAAGCTGGGGAACAGATGGCTGACGATTTGATGCTGTGCACGCGCATTTTAGGTCAATGCGCCAATTAGTTAAAGTCTGTTTAAGCCCCTATAGTCTCACTCCGCTCAATGCGCATGCGCATTGACAGGCGAGACCTAAAAAACTGTGCCTGCAACTAACAATAAGTAATACAGCTCAGCAAAAGCTGTTTCTTGCTAAATATAGATGTATCTGGCCACTCCACAATTAGTCTAATCACAAATATAAGTATCGCAATTAGGTCTAGGTTCTCTGTTCAAATTAACCACTATTACAGCTGGTACATTTCCACTGGAGATACAATTGTGTCTTCATTAACCGCCATTACAGAGATATGAGCAAATATTATTTCAGTGTTGCAAATGGTTTGGTTCTAGTGTTTGTGGTCTCTCTGCAAATGCACGGCATCAATTGTTCTGGGTGGTCTGTGGTGTCTCTGTACTGTGCTATCTTAGTTTGTGATTTCGCATGGATCTGGAAGGATCATGAGCTATCAGGAAGTAGCATGTCTTTGTTAACATGTCCAAGTGTGAACTTGGAGGTCATGGCTGGCTAGAACTGAAAGAGGATATCATGACATGGTGCGGTGTTGAGAGAAGTAAGTTGCTAGTTTCTTGGCCTTTGGTTTTGGGCTGCATAGAGGTTTTGTGAGTCTGGACTGGGATTACAAGGGAGCTGTGCTGGGCTGATGACAGCAGGAATGTGTGGTGAAAGTTCCGTTATGAGTGGCACATGTTCAATTCTGTGGTAGAAGCGAAGAAAGCATGTGGGAAAGGTAGAGTGCATCTGGTGTAAAAGGTTTGAAGGCAATACATGTGTCAGGGATAGAGCGCAATGGTTGCTCCCTACTCGTTTTCTTTTTTGTCTCTGATCAATATTGCGATGGACCTCGGACGTTGAATTTGAGAAGATCAGAAGCAAATCATCACATAAATTATAATCACGATCTCTTATTCTAAATTCAGTCAATAATGATAGTTAAGTGAGTTTTAAAGGTTTTATTATTCACAGTTTAGTACATCATCAAATTCAATATTTCAATCATTTAACAGAATAAATGATAAAAATATGGTTAAGTCAAATCACAACAAAATGTTTTAAGCGCGTTCCATGAAGGAAAGCATCCCTATTCTAAAAATGGGCCAAAAAGGTGTCAGTAAGAACCCAATGAAGAGTTCAAGTTCACAGTGGTGGCTTGTGATATTTGAAAGTGGTGAGCGTAAAATTATTGCCTTACTGCACCGCTGCGAACCCAAACAACCGACGGTAAAAAAAAAAAAGAGTGGATAAATAGTGCATTTTCAAGCAAATTTGAGGACATAGGAAGGAATAGAGCAATACAAGCACTTAGAATATGTGCCTCATCCATGACTTTCTGAACCATGACAGCTTGTTTCAAATCTGCCTGCACCCACCGCAAGCTTAAGTAGGCAGCTGTCACAAATAACACCTCCCCCTACCCGCACTCTCAAAGGCAGGGAGAGCTGAGCAGACACCCCAAGGTCTCTGGGTCGCACGTCCTGCCTGTTTTCTGGTGATGGAGAAGGTCTTTTGCGCTACAAGATGTGTGATGCTCCAGAGTGTCTCTGGGATTGCAGTCTGCCTCTATCTCAGCGGGGTGTCTCCTGACTGTTTTTGGTGCTGCTTGATGCGTTCAGAGTATAAGGGTGTCTCTTCCTCTGTGGTTGGGGGCTGCGGGATATCTCAGGCGCCGCAGTCTTACAGGAGCTGCAGGGAGTCTCTGGAGCTGTTCTTTGTCTGTCTACCACTGCTTCTGACTCTGCGGAAAGTTTCTGAAGCAGGAGGGTGTCTGACTGTTGGTTCCGTGGCTGAAGGGTGTCTCTCGGGCTGTGGGGCGTGTCTAACTGTCCCTATAGCTCCAGGATATCCGTCTCTGTAACCCGGGATGCCTCTGACCCTTCACGCTTTCTTTGGGGCTGCGGGTTGTCTCTGTGGCTTCAAGTAGGCTGAGTGGTGGCAGAGTGTCTCGGTCACAGTGGGAATGCGTCGCTGGGTGTCTCTGTTTCTGGGGTTGCCCTGAGTCTCTGGGGCCACCCCCCTCCTCTTCACAGGACAAGCTCGTCCTAGCAGATTTATTTATTTATTTTATTTAATTATGCGTTTTTATATAGCGCGCACTTTACCCGAAGGTGTCAGAGCGCTTCACAATAGGAACAGAACTGATACATGAGAACATTACAAGTGAACAAATTACAAAAGCAAACGTTACATTACATGAGGCAAAAGTGACAATCGTGAGCAAACAAAATACAAGAGGTAGCAAACGGTGCATTACAGGAGGAAAAAGTGACATGTGTGCAGGTTACAAAAGCGTACAAAGTACAAGTAGAGGTATAATACTGCAATAAATGGAGGACACTCAAACACAAGAACGAACGTTACGTAGGCAATGGTGGCACTTGTGCAAGTATCGAAAGCCAACAAAATGTAAGAGGTAGCAAACAGTGTGTTACAAGAGAAAAGTGACGTGTGCATGTTACAAAAGAGTACCAAACACAGGTAAAAGGGTAGTACTGCAATAAATGGCAGACTCAAACCACAAGAACACACTGGGAAGGCACTTCCATAGTCATGGAGAATAGAGACTACAACTTCTCCTACCTCTGCCCCCTCATACATTGTATGCCCGTAAATTGTAACTCCCGCAGCATCGTGTCAGTGGCAGGCCCGGACTGGCCGTTACGGGCACCGGGCAATCCCCCGGTGCGCTGCAAGCGTGGGGGCCGGTTTTGGGCCTCTGGAGGCCGTTTTTGTTACAGGGCTGTTTTTGCAGCGTTGCTGCAAAAACAGCCCTGTAACAAAATCGGCCGAAAACTGGCCCTGGCAAAGAGCGCGGTCGCACCCCCAACCTCCTCGGGGGGGGGGGGGGCATCCGAGCACTTTGCCAGGGCCGGTTTTGGTTTCCAGTCCGGCCCTGGTCAGTGGGCTCACCAGTCTATATATATAATGCAAATGCGACCTACCTCTTCGTTGGTCATCCTTGATTGAGACTGTAAATATTCTTATTCAAGCCTCAATGAGAAAATAAAATCAAACACATCCTAGAGAAACGGAGGACAATCCTTGTTTTTGGTACAGGGAGTTCCGTTTTGAGCTTTTCTGGAATGCTGCTCCGTACTACAGTTTGTGCGTGTTCTTTCATATTGATTTGATTTGATTTGATTTAGGATTTCTAAAGCGCGTAGCTACCCTCGGGCGTCCCAGCGCTATCGTGAAGCTTGACAGTACTGCTGCTCTTGCCTGCGTGCGTGCACTGTGCGTTTGTTGAATGACTCTGTCATGCACACTTGAGGCTGTGAAGCAGCTGCCAGCACAGGCCAGAAATGTAAATAGACGAATTGCGTCTGCCGTTGCTTACCTGTCTTGCTGCTCGTGAGCAGCTTTTCCTGTTGATTCTGCCAAGTGGGGCGCTGCCCCGGCGCCCCTATGGACCAGCTGCCACTGCAAGTTCAAAAGAAAAGAGTGAGATCAAGCATGACGTTTAAAATTTAATTCAAATGGGGCAAAAAGGTGTCAGTAAGAACCCTTGAAGAGTTCAAGTTCAAAAGAAAAGAGTGAGATGAAGCATAACGCTCAAAATTCTGTTCAAAATCAATAGACAATAACTGCAGACCTTCCCATAAAGAGAGGTTCTCGGCAGAGATTCAAAATTCTAAAGAATAAAGCAGGATAAATGTGCACTAGCAGTAGCAATCACAATCAGTGATAAGGTCTGGAGAATGGCATAAATGGATGAATATATCCTGCTCAAGGAACACGTACTATTATAAACAGTCAAAAAGAAATGTTGCAGTCCATGTTGCATCTTCTCCGCCTCTTGTCCGATCAGCTTTCGATATTCTACTGAGAACAGGCTCACTCCTTCCTTTCTCACACAAAGAACAATGGACTACTGACAGGTATCATTGAGTATGCAACTTTGTTGTGTTATTCTGACTACACATGAGGTCTTTTGATTTAACCCCCCTTTCCCACAAACATGACTCCATCTCTAACCATCTCATAAGGCAGAATGTATGTAAGCTTAACAATGGGCTATGCAGAAATCAAAACATCTGTTGTAACGAGAAAATTGTTAGCACAGCATAGCATCTTCCGTTAGAAATTAAGGCAAATATTTTGTAGAGGTCAAACTTTTAGTTCAGGCTTTCATTTCTTTTGTGATTATTTTTTATAATTCCATTAAACAATAACATTTTATTAAACATTTCGAAATGTTATTGTATTAATCAGAAACATGTTGCAAAGTTATGTGAAGCATTCATTAAAAACACAGTCATTGAAAGGGCATCTAGTCGAATACTTGTGAAGCAATGCTGCTTTGAGCATTTTTGAGGCATAGTACGAATAAGCATATCTGCTTACTACAATTGCATATTTTTAAACCTATGTCTAAGTTCACTATAAATTGCACATCAACCTTCACAGTTAATTAAAAAAAATTCTTGTGCATTTTTAATAAAATTCCCTATTACTTCTTCTTCCCAATTCTACTGTTATGTCGCTGGGTTAGGTCCATGTAGTAAAGCGGCTAATTTCTCACATTGTCCTATTTTTCGCAATAACAATCTCTGCTGTGACCTTTTGTACATATTTGTGTGTGTGACAATGTTGCATTAGTTTCTCTGAAACTACTTTGTTTACACATCTGGCTTCGCACAGCATTATCATGATGCCTCGAACATCATGTACAAGGCCCATTTATGCACTATGTACAAATGTCTTCTATCTTCATCCACCTGCAACAGGGCTATCTACATATCCATATCATCCCAAAAGATTAGCAGAGGAGGCACTTCAGCTGACACCGAGGGTCCCTGCATGCTGAGACTTCACCACACAACAGTCTGATATCTCTGTGAGGGGGTGTCCAGTTTGTGACCAAGACGGGCTCCTACATTCTTTCCCACCAGGCAATGGGGTTGGATCGTCCCTTGGGGGGATTATTGGTTTCACACCTAACACACACTCTAGTTACACACAGAGTAGGGTTTTGCATAGTAAGAGTAAACCTGATCACTGCGTTGTAGCATATGTCTGTATATATACACTGTTTTAGCACCATGGTAGAACTGTACCTACTATTTACTCTTTTGGTGCTTGTAATCACTTTCATATGTTTCTGTCTACTGATTATCACAGCACATGTATTCTATACAAGAATAACTTTGGTTCAATAAATATATTGAAAACGTCCCACTGTGTATTCTGTATATTTCTCAGAGCACCAGTAAACATGAGTGACTGAGCAAAAGGTCCTGATCTGTTTCCACGATCACTGAGGGGTCAAGGTTGTCATGTTCAGTGGTTGCGAGAAACCATTTGCTCTCTGGTAAGGTTAGGGGGGCTCCCGGTGGCACTGTGAGCTAACTGGTCTCTAGGCCAACATATCCTTAGGGGGTGCCTGGAATCAGTCTAGGAACCTCACCCAAAGTTTGTGTTGTCTAACAAATGAACAGGTCCTACGGATTAGTGGGGACTACACAACACTACAATGCTGAAGAATGGGTGATTCTCTTCTGTAGCTGCAGTTATGCTTACGTTTATAATATATATGTTGGACAGCTGATGGCACTAAGGGGCATTGTGCCACCGGAACATCAAGTTTTTAAAACTTTCTGGTGGCACAATGCCCTGCACCCTATTTGCAAAGTGGCGGTAAGCCACTTTGCATGGCTTAACGCCGCTTTGTAAATATGGTACCCTTTCACGCAGGTATCTGCGTGAAAGGGGCATGCAATCAGAGTTGCTGTGGGCGTTCCACCACAACACCCATTTCTTTTGGCGCTGCCCCAGATTTACAAGAATGTGTAAATCTGACGCAGTGCCAAAAACAAAAACAAAGGCAGGTGTTAGATTGGCGCAACGAGGAGAACTACTTTTATTTCTCCTCGTCTTTGCTCTTTCTATGCGTGCTGCATTCATATAGCAAATCACCTTTAATGATGCCACACACACACCATTCCATCATGGTGCACGGGTGCCTGGGTTGCAGGGACGATTCTGTGCAATGCAGATACCCTTTGCACTATGGCGCAAGGTGTCTGTGTTAGCGTTAGGCAACTATATTTAGCGCCAGCTCAAGCAAAAACCCAGGACTGCTCTGTATTCTTGTGAACATACGGCACATCCCTCTGTTTTTCAAGTGATTCAGCGCGGGGCTACAAATTTTGCTGCAGCACAGCGCTTCACCATTTCCTTGTGAATATACCCCTAAGGATAGGTTGAAGTACAGAGGAAAAATGGCTCAAAGACATACAAATATCCAGAGAATCTGTGACACGAAGAGCAGATAACCAGGACAAAGAGAAAGTATCAGACCAGATACAAAACCTGCCAGATGTCTAGGCAGTCGCAGCCCGTGCAGGAAAGTACTGTGGAGTAGCAGGGGAAGTGACAAACGACTGACTAGGAGAAATAAAATAAATAAATAAATAAATAAAACCACTTACCTTGCACTCGCCGTATTGCTGAGTCGGCGATGCAGCAAGCACAAGGAAACCGCGCTTGCCTGCATGGGCCGCCACTGAGTCTAGGCCTAGTCTCCTGGAACAGATTACAACATGTCACACTTCAGCAGTAAAAAATACGTCCATAGTATCTAAACTCTTAAAGCACAACTCACGAGCACAAAGTACTCAATTGAACGATACCTCAGCAACCTATCTATCCCACAGCTATGTACCCCCCAAAATTGCTGAACACACTAGCAACACTAACACCATATTCAATCAACTCAGCACCATGCCCACACCGATGGAAATGTGTGACTCTCCATCATTATCAAGTACACTAAGAGCACTCACTCACTGTGCATAGGAATCATGAATGTAACAGGCACACAACCGACACACAAGCCACTAAAAGGCATAACAACTAGGCATGTTGTTATGCCTCATTGCCGAACAGTCTACTACGCCACTGTTTCATTTCGCAAACAACTTACCTGAGGATTTGTTCCCAGGTGTAGAACATGTTTTCCATGACTTTGCTCGCTTGTTTTGGTTTGGCCGGAGTGCCGTGGTCTCCAGAACAACTCTTCTGAAAACGCTAAGTGCAACTGCACCTATGTGTGGTTGCTCCCAAGCAGCGAATCTCTGCATGTTGACTCTGTTCATCAAAGTCACTCTGTTTTTACCTTTTGCTCTCCGGATGGTGGCAGCAGAGTGGTGGCACCAGAGGAGGTATTCTGCAGACACGGAGATTCATGAAGGATTTGGGTAAAAGGTTATCCTGAATTTGTCCATCTTGTCTAACGTCCGCACCTCCTTGATGCACAACAGGAAGTATTTCATTGGTAGAAGCTTGTTTTTCTATTCACCAATCCAAGAAGACTGAACCTCCAGTTTCTGGAAATTCATATTCCAAAAGTAAGATGGTACCTCCTTTAGCCTTAAGATCCCACATCCTGTTTATTTGTGAAGTCGGCAGCTGTAAACAGAGAAGGAAGCTGTAGTGTAGTAAAATGAAGATGAAGTCCAACGTAGGTTCTTGAAGAATAAGTATTTATTGATAAGATGGTACAGGATGGAAGTCACAGGTATAAGATGTTAGGAATGATACAAACCCCACCAGGAGCTGTCTCCTTACAGCTCAGTCCCAAGCTCCCAACTGAACTCAAAGAGCTAGGAACTCAACATTCTAATGTGTCATCATGGATACCAACATTCCACATGGTGACAGCAGAGGATAAGCAAGAAGGATGAGTAGCAATCACTACAGAAGAATTATTCTTCACTCCATCGCTTCAGATTTTTGTCCCCAAGTTTTTCTGAAGAGGTGTTCCTTCAACCTTCTAAAATTCTTCTGGATTCCAGATCCCGTTCTGCCTAGTCTCTCCTGAAACAGATGACAAAATGTCACACCTTAACAGAACTAAATATGTCAGGAATATCTTAACACTTGGAACACAATTTAAGAGCACAAAGTAGTCCATTGTACAACACCTCAGTAACCTATCTACCCCGGTGTCATGTTGTCATCTGTTCCGGGTATTTCATGCTGCTTTGGTTGAATTAGACTGCAGTGTTATGAGAAATGTATTTGGTGAGTGTGCATGATTTAAAGAAATATGTGCAGCCTTTTTAGTACATTACAAACACTACAACCAACTCTTTATTTTATATTCAGATTATAATGTACGTACTGAATAGTTCTGATGTTATTTAGTTATGTTGTCAAGTGAGATGTTAATCCCAGGAGGTCCCTTGGATATTCGACAAGTAATTCCCCACCCCTCCGCAAGCGCCTTGAGACCCTATGGGTATGTAGCGCGCTATACAAATCTCTTTGACTTGACTTGACTTGACTAGGAGTAGTGTTGGTTGTGTGTGAGTGTGGTGTTGGTGCATTGAGTTGATTCTTCTATAGTTGCTTAGTTGTCCCATGAGATGTGGAATCAGTTGGTTCAACTGTTTTAAAGCAGTAAGTATAGGAAGTTGGAGATACACAATTATTTCTCCGCTTTGCAATACTTTCAGATGAGGGTGTATATTTCACAGCATCTGGTTTTGTATTTTGGCTTTGGCGAGAAAACATAGTTATCTGCAGGGACTTTAGAGCTGTGTTAATTGTATGTGCTGTTGGTAGATCTGGTGTATTTAACTCTATGCTTGTAAATGGTGTTATTGTTTTAGTTCATGTTGAACACCCTGGTCTAGACAGTTGGTTCAATGTTCTTGCCATGTTTTATCTGTTGGTTTCTCATTTTGCTGTGTGTGGCTCCCAAGAGGAAGTTGTACCTTGCAACTCCAAGGCACTCACAGTGTCATCTCTTAGGAGAGGAAAATAGAGCATGAAAGAAAGTAGATATGTGTGAGAGAAAATGGAGATGGGTATGGAGAGATGAGTAGAGAGGCAGGAGATGAGGAAAGAGATGGAGAGTAATGAAGGGAGGGAGGGCAGAAATACAGAGGGAGAAAAGGGGAAGAGAGGAGAGAGAGAGAAAAAATAGGCAATTGCAGCACAATGGTTATGTTCTTACTCTAGTCCCACATTACTACTGCACCCCCAGATCGCGTTCATCTTTTTATATATTTTTGTTGTGGCACTTGTCTCTGTCTTCTTATGGCGACCATGTTATCTTCCTCTATTTCTCGGTGGGCGTCTTGCTACTTTGACTGATATCTGCAAATCTTTTTTAGTTCTATGGATGTCTCCATAAGTGCCCTATTTGAGGTTTTCCAACTAAAACCAGACACAGGTTGCTCCAGAGCTCAAATCCCTGGAATTATTAATCCACTTGTATAATGTTATGCAGCCCTGTGCAGTATAAGGCACACAGTCCTGGTGATCTTCCAGCAAGACACACTGTCCTGGTGGTCTTCCAGCAAGGCACACAGTCCTGGTGATCTTCCAGCAAGGCACATAGTCCTGGTGATCTTCCAGCAAGACACACAGTCCTGGTGATCTTCCAGCAAGGCACACTGTCCTGGTGATCTTCCAGCAATCCTTGTGATCTTCCAGCAAGGTACACAGTCATGGTGATCTTCCAGCAAGGCACGCAGTCCTGGTAATCTTCCAGCAAGGTACACAGTCCTGGTGATCTTCCAGCAAGGCACACTGTCCTGGTGATCTTCCAGCAAGGCACACAGTCCTTGTGATCTTCCAACAAGGCACACAGTCCTGGTGATCTTCCAGCAAGGCACACTGTCCTGGTGATCTTCCAGGAAGGCACACAGTCCTGGTGATCTTCCAGCTCATTTCTGTATCAGAGAGCCTAATGAAAGGATATCTCTTTAAAGAGGGCTCCAAAAGGGGGTCATTCAATCATGTCAATATGGGTGAAGATCTTGTTCTGCATCCCCTACTAGTTAGTAGTGGCAGATATTAGGGGTAGTTTGCTTCACAGACCTTTTAGATGCTGTAGGTAAACTAACCCAAGGAGCAGGATTTAATTTCCGGGCAGTGAAGCCCAGGGTCGGCCTGTCGATTGCCATCCACCCTTTGAGGGCTCGGATCGGGGGGTCTCAGGGTGCTTTGTCGTTTTCTTTCCTCTTTGTGTTTGTCATCCAGGTGGGTGGGCCAGTCAGGGGTCTGTGAAAGGCAGCTTTATATATATTAACGGAGAACCTTTGGAGGGATGTTGGACTTAAGTTTCAGGAAGTGTGGTGGTGGTAATGGGTTTAGAAGGGGGCAAAGGGTTAGGTGTTTGGCCTTCTAGGATACTAAAGGACTAAATAAAGGATCACATTGAAATTTGCCCTGAGATAGTTTGGCCCTTCACAGTGATGCCAAGGGGAAGATGCCCTGGGAGTTCTACATAGGTGGATAGCTATGCAAATTTGCCGTGCTAGCCAATAAGAGGCCTTGGGGGTGTCTCTAGGAACTTTGAGATGGTGGAAATGACAAATGGAGGATGGGAAAGGAGGACGAGCAGTGCAATTCAATAGTTCACACTAGTATACTAAAATATCTTCCAAATCAGCCTCCTAATTAACATTTTAAATCAAAGTAAATTTGTTTGCAAGGACCACGCAAAAATCCTATTTGACCAATTCAGCAACACTCCTGCATAAATGCTAAGTTTTGGTTTGCTTATGTGTGACATGTCTTTATTTTCAGCATGCTTGTGTAACATTTCTCTGTCTTAAGTGTGACATTTTGAGTGACACTTTATGGTAAGTTGAACAAAGGGGCTATATCATCAGGAAGGTATCACTGTGGGATCACGAAAGAACTGGTTTGAATTGTGACTTTAATGATCCAAAACAGGTCACCAAGGATCCATTCAATAGAAAATCTGGATGGAAATAGTAAACAAATGACTAACAGCAGTAAAAGTTAATAAGCAGGTTAAACAGGGGTTCCAGGTGTAATAATTACCTTATTGCATGACTAATAAGGCATCAGAGGACCTAAAGGATACCGAGTGCAACGCTTTCTCCTGCAGGTAGTTACCCTGAATGATAACACAACAATGTCCGCAAAAGAGAACCTGGCTGAAAGTCTGTGCTTAACCTGATATCACTCACGACCGACACCATGGCAGTGGTGGGGCTGCCAAATTTCCTTATTGGTATGTGCACTGTAGATTAGGATCATATCAGAAAAATCTTGTTAGGGAATGAATGACGTTACAACGCATACATTTACAACGCATGCCTTTACAACGCAGTTTTTACATCGCAACATCCTTTACAACCCACTCCATTACATCGCATGACACTACATCGCATTTTTAGAAACTACCTTTATAACACATTCCATTACATCGCATTATACCTTTACAACGCATACCATTACATTGCATTTAAGGTAAGTATTGGATAGTATAGGGGTAAAAATTACTATTCTAACTCCAGGGGGTGCAACAGTAGGGTAGGTGTTGGATAGTGTAGGGCTAAAAATTACTATTCTAACTCCAGGGGGTGCAACAGTAGGGTAAGTTTTGGATAGTGTAGGGGTACTATGCGTTGTAATGGTATGCGGTGTAATTGTATGCGTTGTAATGCCTGCGTTGTAGTGACATGCGATGTAGTGTCATGCGATGTAGTGTCATGAGTTGTAATGCCTGCGTTGTAGTGACATGCGCTGTAAGGGATGTTGCGATGTAATGACTGCGTTGTAAGTGTAGTGCGATGTAATGGTTGCGTTGTAAAGGAAATTTCCCCTTGTTAGGGCATTCACAACCTATTTTTGAAACACATTATTCATTTTGATCATCTTGCCCATAGTGTGTGTGTGCATACAAATATGGTTTAATAGTCTATGCAGCAGTAAACATATTGGGCCTTATTTACAACAAAATGACACCGCGCAGCGCTGCAAGACATGCTGCTGTGCGGAGCTGCGTCATTTTAAAAGCACAAGAATGTGGCATATTTACAATATGATGCATCCCTGTGCTCTCTCCTGTGCCGGCGGACAATTGGCTGCCATGCGCCAACGCAGGCACCCTTGCACCCTGCATTACGGGGATGATTGTTTTTGTGCAGGAAGGGATACTTTCCTGCACAAAAACAATCATTGATGGTGTTTTCCTCTTCCTATGTGTGCAGCAGAATGCAGCATGCATAGAAAGAGGAAAACAACGAGGAGAAATAAAAATATTTCTCCTCTTTGCACCTCCTTGCACATTCCCAGGGGAGGCATAGGATTCTGACGCATTCCCCGGTTTACAAAATGTTGTAAATCTGGGAATGCTGCTGAACACCCAAAGGAACACCCATGGCACGCCCCTTTCACGCAAAGTGATACCTGAAAACGGGCGCATTTACAAGGTCATGAAAAGCCACACAGGGTGTGTAAATATGGGGCAGCGACTCTGAGCTGCCAGTGCGTCAAAAAAAGTGATGCACCGGCAGCGCAAGGGGCTTATAAATAGGCCCCCTTATTTATATATCTAATACATGTATACCTTCCATATATCAATCTCATATTCATGTCTCTCTGGGCTTTCTGTCACTCAAAACCATTTTACATGTAAAAATCTAAGTTTCAAAGGAATGCATGGGGTTATAAACATTCGGTGATGTGCTTAGCAAAAAATAATGAACAGATGTGCGGTATCCCGCCTTGCAATAAAACAGGCATTACGTTTTTCGAAGATTGCTTTGAGGAGCTATGCACTCAAACGCTCTAAAGCTGTTATCCTTTATATTTGTAAGTCATCAAATTGATATCAGGGATGTGTCATGAAGTCAAATGCATTTATTTCTGCTATATTGATGAAATTGACAAGAACATGCTTTCCCATCCATGGTTCTCAGGTTTATGATCATATTATTGTTTTATGATCACAGATGGAAATGCGAAAGGAACACTTCCAAGTAAATGATCAAAATTTAGTTGCAAGTGAATTTGTCTCATAAATTTGTGACAGTGTTGAAATGAGTCAGCCGTTAAATTGATAAACCGGAGTAAAGCCTAATTGCACATTTCAGTGCTGTAAGTGCTGTTTTCATGGAACAAGTCAAGTGTGGTGTAAGTTGTTTATTTTAAATTGAGCGATCGTTGTAGCTCTCGTTCAAACCGTTTCAGGCAACATTGGAAAAGTTAGCTCTGCCAGAGGTGTAGCAATGATTTTACGCTGTGTAAGCTTTTTACTCTCTACAAGTCTCCCTGCGGGACACATTCTGGGCCTGATTCACAAAGGACCTCCGCCCTCGTGGATTAGGCCGCGCAGTCGTGGAGGAGTCTCCGCCCTCGGGGTGGGATCTCCGCGATGAGCACCTCATTGCGGAAATTACGCTCTGAGTGCGGAGACTCGCCCACGGCTGCGGGGCCTCCAACATGAGTGAGGAGGTCCTTTGTGAATCATGCCCTCTGTCTCTATGGGGTTTGATCAACACCACAAATTGTCAGAGGCACTGCCGCTGACAGGCACCACTGCCGTACGGGTGGGGCGGTAACATAGTACCCTACAGCCCACGTGGTGCAGAGGATGCACACAGGGCCGGACTGGGAACCAAAACCGGCCCTGGCAAAGTGCTCGGCCGGCCCCCACAGCCCCGGGGGGTTGTGGGTGCGACCGCGCACTTTACCAGGGCCGGTTTTCGGACGATTTTGTTAAACGACCCCCAGAGGCCCAAAACCTGCCCCCACCCTTGCGGCGCACCGAGGGATTACCCGGTGCTCGCAACGGCCAGTCCGGGCCTCCCAAAGCAGCCCTGGCAATTTTGTCAGACCCGCCCCTGGGGGTGCACAAGTGTGCACTGCTGCTTTTGTTACTGTGGGCTGATATTGCAGCACCACTGCAAAACCGCCCCCCAGTAACAAAACCAGCCCCCACGCTGAAAAACAGACCCCCACCCATGTAGCCTCCCGGGAAACGCCTGATGCCCGCTGAGGCCAGTCCAGCTCTGGATGCACACCCTTCACGATGTCACAAGTCAGCCCACACCCCTTGGATATCTTTGAGAAAGGGGTGTCTCAGTGTCCACTCACCATATTCTGCAGCAGGAGCATATCATTTTGTGTTACGCCACTGTGCTGTACGTGAAGGCGGCCTGCTTCTGTAACTGGGAGGTCCCGCTCATAGCTACAGCTGGCTCATAGCTCATAGATATGAGTTGCCAAGAAGAGGTGGTGATGGGGACCTGAAGACCTCTCCCTAATGTGTTGCTGACATACTCTGAGAGATTTTTGTCCAGATATTCTCACACAATTAGCTGCCTAATGCACAGGGACTTGTAAATACAAGATTGTGCATTCACAACGCTTTCTGCATGATTACGGATTTCCTGCATTTGCCACATAATCCATCATCTGCTGCATAATTGCATATTTTAACAAAAAAACAACAAAGCATTTTTTCTAGCTGAAGCGAATCAAAAGTTACTGGTCACTTGTCAGTTGCTTGTTGCTGTACCTGGGTGTTAAACAGGTCTCAATAAGGTGAAACATTTGTCCACATAGTGTTAATACGTGTAAAAATGGCAAACTAATGAAATAATACTGTAACAAAATGTGGTGCCTTTTGCCTTACAGCTCGGTTTCAGTGAGATATTACCCCGAGGGCTCACCAGTGGTTAGACACATTGCAAGCTTTCCTCCGATTACCTTCTGTGTGTTTCATGTCCTGCCCTAAATGACATGGTTATGCCCAGACGTGGGTCCCATGCTCACTGGAACCAAGCTGTACCAGACCGATGAGCCCATAACTAGGGCAAAACCGGCCCTGGGTTGCTTGTGTTCTGGTTCAGGGAGGACCTGGCCTGTCAGTTTGGGTTGGACTGTTGAGGAGTCAATCCTGCTTTACATATGGCGGGGTCCAAACTGAGGTGGAAGGGTGAGCAAAAGAAGGATGGGTTGGAATGCTACCCCGTGCGATCGGCAGTGGTTAGACAAATTGCAAATATTCCTCCCTTCACCTTCTGTGTCTTTCACCTAAATTAAGAAAACATATTTTTCTTTCACCTCCCTTAATGTTTTATTTTTCCTGTGGATGGATTTGCACAAAATTTGGCATGCCAAAGATTAGCTGACTAATCTAGTAATTGCCAAATTTCATGCACATCCGTCTACAGAGTCTAAACTAAATTCATATAAAATATACTTTTTCAATAGAAATAGCGTCTGAACCATAATTACATAGTGGCGACAGCCACTGCATATGGGGGGTTGTATGGCATTACAACGCAGGCTTTTACCATGCGTGCCATTACAACGCTGTTTTTACAACGCAAGTGGTTACAACGACTTGCGCTGTAAGCACTGGATAGTGGAATAGTTTAATTTTCTATTCCAACCCCAGCCCACGTTACAGTAGGGAAGGTGTTGGAATAGAAAATTAAACTATTCCCTATCCAACAGCGCCCTCCAGCGCAAGTCGTTGTAACGACTTGGGTTGTAATAGCAGCATTGTAATGGTAGCGCGTGGTAATACCTGCGTTGTAAAGGCTGTTCCCCCAAATGGGGTAAACTCCAAAACCTATGGACATATTTATCAAAGGGTTTGAGTCGCCCTTGCGTCACACAAGGGGACGCAAAACCTGGAATAAGATTTACCAAGCCACACAAGGGGCCTGCATGGGTTTGTAAATCTGGAGTAATGCAAGGCAGCGGAAGTTGCTGCCTTGCGTTCCTTTGCCCTGAGAAGGCATTCCATGGGTGCAGTGTGGGTGTTCCCATTCATCCACCTATGGATTTTGGTGCATTCCCATATTTATCATGAGTGGTAGATCTGGGAATGCGTCAAAATGCTACGCCTTCCCAGGGGAGGCCTAATGATGAGAAATATGTTTATTTCACCTCATTTTTTGTCTCTTTCTTTGTGTGCTGTATTTAGCAGCACACAAAGAAAGAGGAAAAAGCATTTGAAGATGTCCCTTCCTGCACAAAAACAATCCTGCCTGCACCACAGGCACCCTTGCACCATGGTACAATGGTGCCCGCGTTGGTGCCAGACAGCACATATTGCACAAGGAGAGGATAGGAATGTGCCATATAATGTTAAATAGGGCGCATTCCTGGCCTCTACCTGTCAAACAAACAAGTGCAGCAAGGTGCCTTGCAGCTCTGCGTTGCGTGACATTTTGATAAATCTTCCCCCAGCGTTTTTTCTCATTACAGTGAGTAGCCGATGTGTTTCAATCACATTTGACCTTGCCCCTTACATAGGTCAGATCACCACTCAACCTCCATCTTAATATGTGTTCAGACTTGCAATTGTGACACTAAGTGAAAACAGACACATCATTTAAAAAACACTGGTGTCTTGTATCATGGTACGTTATTGATTTACAGTGTTGTTACTCGAGGTGATTGGGTTGAACTATGATATTGAGTGATTTGTGCATATACAATTACAATAGAGAGATCAACTTTAAATTAATTGTATTGCTTCTGGTTAATATTTAGGTCATGCTGTTGTTGTTTAACATTTTTTTGTATTGTCTTGCAGTTTCCTATTTATCCACGGGGATTAAAGTAATATTGTGATAGATAAATCTAATGTATAGGATATCATATCCTCACATTCCAGCTTTGTTGATACTGTTAAAATACCTTCTCTGACTGCAGGGTGGCTATTGTCCCTCCTTCTTCCCTGATTGTGCATCCCTTTACATTTCATTTCTTTTCGCCGAAATTACCCACTCGTGGTTCTTTGTATGAGCATTTCCGACTGTTCTTTGCAGTATCCGCGATTGGGAACTCCATTTCCCATGACCCCGCGGTTTCGATACAGGACGCCTTGACATCAGACGTCGCGCGGAGTAACGCGCGGAGGGCGTGGACTACCGAGAGAATGCCGGCGGGTATTTCAATGGAGTCCGGCTAGCCACCATCATCTACGCGGCGATCCAGAAGCAGGGAACCGGACGAGATCGTTCCTCGGAACAGTAAGGAATGACCAGGGGGGCTATTAACCAATCTATTCTTGGATGTAGGCGACATCTAAGGGTTTACCACGAACGCTTCCCGCGGTGCTGTTTAAATCCACACGCCGGTGTCGATACCTATTTCATTTCATTTCACCTCTTGTCAGGACGAAGTCCTTTACCTGACGGAGTCCGTTTGGGACACTACCTGTTTTTGCTTACTTCTTTCTTGTACATACAGGTTGTGTTCTTGGGAGACGGACCTGCAGGACGCCATGTCGAGTTTATATTAACAATAAACTCGGTGAGTCTTTTGAAATGGTATTATTCCTATACAATGACCTATGATTTTAAACGTGGGGCTCATTCCCGTGTAGATACTACCTACATTGGATATGTGGCCCGTATTCATGGAGAGATGTATTTAATTTTTATTTTTGACTACAGCATTGCATATATATTTAATTTACTAATACTGTTGGGTAATGATCATGATATGCCCACAGTAGAGACAATGGACGAATATCGGGGTTCTTTTTTAGAATCCGGGTAATGTTATAATAGTGTGTGCACATCCCCATTCACAACTTATTTACTTCGGATTATTATATTCCAGCTTATGTTTCCCGTGTTGTCGGGATCCCCTCCACTCATGCTGATTCGATCAGAATCCAGGGTGATCAGTAGAAATTGGTACTTTGACCGAATTGCGGTTTAACCAATCACAGGACTAACAGCAACACAGGTCCTGATGAAGACCGGGGTGATCCTCATGGCACAGGAAGTCGGTCGAAACATGTTGACAACAGCGGTATAAGGAGGGTTGTTTTGAGAACTTGATTTTCTCTTGCAAACATTACCCATCCTTTCTTTTCTTTTAATCCTGGTTGCGGAACCTGTCAATAAATTTCCTGTTTGGTATCCTCAAACCAGTTTTAACACTTCCTGTTTAACTGCACGTGTTGCACTTTAGTTCCAGTCACAGGGTGACACTCACTGATCACTTATTTGTTTATGTATATATGTTGTGTATTGTTATATTGTGTCCAGTGGTCTTTTATGTTCAACCCTCCTCCCTTATGCTCCGTCCAGAGTGTGGCTACACCTGGGCGTATTGTAAGCAGACCCGATGATGAAGCATGTCACACACTTCGGTGTGTGAGTGAGGGCAGTATTTTCAAAACAAACACTTTTGTTTTGTTGTACGCTGTGTTTGGGGCTTGACTTTGTTTTGATTCTCTCCTTCCCTTTATGTGTGTAAAAATAGATATTAGGGGGTTCGGGTTGGTAGAGTTGTATGTGGTTGACCCTCTCCCCTTCCTTTGTGTTTAATGATAGAAGATCTTTGAACATGGACAATTGACATAGAAGACAAAAGGAATATTTTGTCAATTGGGACTTTGTCGTTGGAGATAAAGCTTCATTAACAAACTGCTTGTGATTACTGGGGCTGTATATAATTAAAGTGTCCATGAGCTTTAGAACCATTAGACCTGGGATTAATAAAACGAGAGTCATTTTATACTGAATTAATTTGTAATCTATAATAGAACTGATGCTTTTAAATTGTCTGTTTTTGGGAATACATGCTTGAGCACCTATTAAAAAGGAAGATGAGTGGTCATGTAACCTTTGTTGTAATCAAAGCCGAATGAAAAAATAAAACTCTTGCACCAAGCACTGCCCCAGTATTTGGCCTGTTATTTTTGGCAGAGGGGCAGGGGCCAGGCAGGGTCTAGTAAGCCCCAGCCATCGGGGTGGGAGCCATTTGTCACTGGTGTCCATCCTGCTATGACTTTGCAAACTGGGCAAAGTAAATCCCTTCTGCACTTGGCTGTCGGGGTAGCAAGGGTGAACAGTCAAAGGAATCTCAGGGAGGTAGCGCTGGGGGCAGAGACTCAGAACAGTCAAACAATAAAAACAATAAATCATTCTCTAGCCCAGTGCTTGCCTTCTAGTACTTTAATATCACAGCAAATTTGAGTATTGCACAATTAAACAAAGGGGATACAAATGCAAGGTTGAGAATCTCACCCAAGGGTGCTTAGTTAAGCACTACATTTTCTAGCATGCCCTTATCCCAACTTTAAGGTGTCCCCTGTGTCTATAGTGATACCCTCACAATCAGATTTGAGCGACATTAGGCACAATTACAAGCTCGCTAATCCCCCATCGGCGACTTGTAGGTCAGTTCAAATAGTTTTTTAACGCAGATCGTTCTCACTGGCAAGGGTAACTTCCTATGGCAGGAGTATCGTTTGTAAAACAAGAAAATTCCCTTGGTGATACCTGGAATGGATTTTATCTAAAAGATAATCTATTGCTATTATCCTGCTCACTTCAGTTTACTTCTAGTAGGAACTCACACCCATCATTTGCCATATTTATCTGGACCCCACAAATAAGTAGAACCACAAAGGCACTTACAGTCTATACATCAATCAAAAACATAACATTGCCAAGGCGTATATCTCATTCGGTGTTTTATTATTCATAAAAAGTTTTTCTTTAAAAAAAGGAAACGTCTTTTGATTACAGTCAGTAATTGCAATTGCTTTTCCTTATAGTGTTAACTACGGTCTATAATACTTTCATCAATAATAACATACAATATCATACATCAAGTTAAACAACAATATTAAAAAAAAATAACAATTTAAACCACAAGGGTTAATACAAGTCGACGCGTTTCGGTGGATCTTGCAAATTCGCACCACCTTCTTCAGGACAATTAAAACACAATAAGCTTTCTAAACTCCAATCGTGACCCAGGTTCAAATTCAGGTCCCTTATATTCAGCTTAGCAGTATCCTATATCAAAAATAGGCTTTCCTGCAGGGAATATATTCTTGTCCCTCTTGGTTTAATAACTTTGTAGATTAATCGTGCTGTCATAGATTCTTTATTGATGTAATATTCGCCTAGGCAGTCATTTTACTTGCCATTCTTAATTCAATCAAGGTGGCTCAAAGCGGTGCTGCTAACTTCACCTCTCTTATAGGATTTCATCAATTGTCCTATGTCAGGATTCTCGCGTGGCCGTATTTCCTCTCCTACTGCCGATCCAAACAAGTATCTTTTGTGCATTCGCTGCATAGTCTTCCAGTCTTTTGAGGTGGGTCCTTGCATTACCTACATCCTCTGGGCCAGGGATGGTCTTCCGTTTTAAAATAGACCCCAGTTCCTGGGGGAATATGCCACAAGTTGGCAGCAGGAGCACAAGTCCTTCAGGCACGTTGTAGGGATGCTGAACAGCATGCTGTTTGGCTTGAAGTTTCTTTAAGCAGTTCACCACATGAAGAGTGTTCTGGGAGACCAGACATCCACTTATGACTCATGTCAGTCCCAGCAAAGCATCCACTTGGCAGTTGGTATTTCCTGGGTACTTCAAACATCAGGAATGTGGTTGGACTTCTCCTGAAAAGTTCCTTCTTCTGCAGGGCCAGGCACTCTCCTTCTCTCTTTGAGTCAGCAGGAAAGCTTCTGGGTGCTTAGCAGACTCACAGCATCTCTGAAATTTGTGCAGACTCCAGGCGAGTCCCTTCACCTCTGAGAGACTTCATTCATGCAGACACCAGCCCTGAACTCTCTTGAACACTCTGCGTAACACTCTCTTCCTTGATCAAGAAGATCTTTGAACTGGAACAGAGCAGAGTGGTTTGTGTCTGCAGCCAGAAACAATAAAGGTATAAAAATGATATAGGGTTTCTGAAGTGAAGTCACATGTGCTCCTCAAGGACAAGGAAACCATAACATGTTTTTCCTATGCAGGAAACCACTACCTTGTGCTGTATGCAATCTGTCCTGTCAGTGAACCCCATTCATACAACATTCTATCTCCAGAAAAAGTTGAGTAGGGACAGGATGGTATAACTGCCTTTTTCAAGCGAGAACCTTCATTGATAAATAATCAGTATTGTGGTTCATTTATATTCTGAGACCTGAAAAGCTGATTTTATACTCAGTAAATAAGATGTGATCCACTCCATTAAGTATTTATGTTGGCAGTGACGTAGCCAACATATGCACTGAATGAATGCATTACCTGTACACTAATACATCTCCACTCTACATAGGGAGAATAGGGAGCCCTCCTCACTTGTTTACATCATCAGTAGCTGACTAGAAAAACATTTTTTTTCTTTTTTTTTTAAGACCTTTATTGGCATCATTAGGATAAACATGCATGGGCCTACAACCAATCCGGCCGGCCACAATTCAAAGACGATCAGAAGTCAAAATAAGCGACACAAGGCCAATTGGCAGGCAGACAGACATAATGAAACAGTGCTAGAAATGGGATAAGCGGCAATAACGGCCCAATATCAGGATCAATGAGGTCAATTTTATAATAATGGGACAAGGCTCATGGCTGAGTTACAGATACGGGAAAATCAATAAACAGGAATACACCCATGCCAAAACAAAAGGAGGGGGGGGTGGGGGGGAGGAGGATGTAAGGACGCGAATCACCCGTAGCACAAAACAAACGCAAAACATATTTGAGAAGCATACAAGTGCTACCAGAATCTCATGTCCCCCACCCAATAACACGCTAACAAAGGCAAGGGGAGCGGATAAACTGTACGGACAAAACCCACTTCTCTCAATACGAGCCTGGGAAAAAAGGGGGGGGAAAGGGGAAGGGGGAAGGGAAAGGGGGAAAAAGAGGGGGGAAAACAGAGGGGAGGAAACCAAAAAGGGACAAAAAGAGGGGAAAGAAAAGAGGAAGAACAAATGAAGAAAAAGAAAAGGAGAAACACAATCGTGCAAGATGGGCGCCACCCCGGGCCAGGCAACCCGCGGCTAATAGTACAGAAGAAAGTGGAAGCTGGCGAGAGGAGGGTATGGCATTCGCGACGAAGCATCGAAACCAAGAAAAGTGACATAGCAACAGACCACAACCCACTCATGCCTGAGAAGCGAGGACAGAAGCGGCACCGCTATAAAGGGATAGAAAAGGGCCATAGAACCAAAAGAAAACATCTGAAAGACCCCGCCCACCCGTCCCACCCCGCACCCCTGCAGAAGGCTATGGCCTACCCTCCAAACAGCGTGCCTGTCGCCCTAATCCGAAACCCGAAATATTGTTAAGAAAGAAAGTAGAAGAAGGAGACAAAAAGAGGAGGAGAGGAAATACGAACAAAAAATAAAATGTGAGGGAGGAGCCAGAGGATATGAACAAACACATTCGGCTACGACCCTCCCCCAACCAACAAATGAATAAGTATCAAATCAGTACTACACCTTCACATACAGCAAAAACCACAGGGAGGGGGAGGAGGAAGAGATTGTAACATTTCCCCGTGACCGGAGTACAAGCATCAGTGCAACGGGCGGGCAAACCAGCAAACGATCATGTCGTGCAACTCACCCCCAACCCTTCCTAACCACAAAACCAACCCAATAAAGGATAATGTGGAGGGGACCACCCAGCACAAAAGGATCGTAATGTTGTCCAGAATCAGGGCAGTGAGATAAATCAGGGAGAGCCTTCGTACGGAGGGAATACAGAAAGTCAATAATGCAAGTCAATTGTAGCAGCAACGACAGGGCAGGCAAAGGCAAGCCGGAGTCCAGGTGCGCAGGTCGACAATACAAAGGTTCCCCTTCAGGACAAAAGTTCGAATCCAACGAAGCGGGAGCAAACGGCGGCCCACCGTAAGTCCCAGGTGCCCGGGAAGGAGCAGATCTCTGCGTCGTGTGGAAGCCCTCGAAATCCAGGCGGTGAGAAAGCAGAGGGTCAAAAGTCACCGGCCCATCAAGCGGCCGAAGAACAACAGCAGCAACTCCTGGCGCAGCCGAAGGGGGCGAAGCAATGGAGGCATCAGGACGATAGGGATGCGTGAAGGAGCGGCGGCCCAAAATGGTGGCGAGCCGCATGGGGTCGGTAGAGGCACCGGGGGCCAAAACACCGTACAACGACACCAAGGCGTCCAGGACATCTCCGGGCGTGGGCGCTCGAGTACACACCCAGGCCTCCGCACAATCCAGCCGGTAAGGAGCGTCGGCGCAGAGCGGAGCACCCCCAGCGTTATCGGTAGCCATCTTGTGAGTTTCACCGCCCCACACTCCACCGTGGGCCCCCAAACAGTCCCCAAATGTAGGACTTTACAGACCTCCGGAGGCTCCCAACAACGGCCTCACCGGCACAGGATGGGCAAGCGCCAGATGAGGGAGGGGTTCCCCTCCGAACAGAGGCAGGCCCCACGAGCGAGAGCCAGGCGCGGGGTTCAGGGCCGCCGGACAGGACAAAGGCGAAGGGACCCCTTCACACAGTCAGCCCCCAACACATCTCGTCCCCCTCCAGCCGCACGGTCCAGTCATCGGGGCCGGTTCAGGATCTCCGGGGCATACGCACAACGGTTCTCACCAGTGGCTCACTCTCGCGGCCGGGGCCGGCAATCTCTTCTCCGCCGGTCGGGTCCCGCAGGCGAGGTCCCGGTCTCGAGTGCCCGAAGGCCCAAATCTCACCGAGGGCACAGCTGCGGACCCACAGCACACAGGATCCTCCGGACCAGACTGTGAGTAAGAGTGGGTCTTTAAATTTCAAATTCTGTATTGAAGTTTCGTCACAGTGCAGGATATAGTACAGGATAGTCGAGGTTAGCTGGAGGGCCGACGGAGCCGAGCTAAAAGGCGGCCATTGCGTTCTCGAGCTAGGCTCCTCCCCTAGAAAAACATTTTTAAAACTGTTTATTTGTTTTGCAGAGAAACATCATACAAAAAATGGTACAGCTCCAGCATCATATAACATGGCATCTTCAGGAAGTTCATGAATATGTAAAAAAGTCCCATGAACAGCAAGCACCAGTCCCATTACCAACCCCAACTCTCCCTTGGCTTTGCTGGTGTAAGCCTCCCCTCTGTCCACGAGTGCTGCCACCTGGCTACTGAACTACCCATTCGCTAGATCTCCTGCTCCCTCAACTCCAACCATTGTCCCCATACTTTATCGAACTTCCTCAGGCATCCCCGCGATTGGTACACTGCCGTCTCCGCTAGCATACACCAGTCCATGTTCTGCATCAACCTGGTTGCTCTCGGAGAGCTCTCTGTGCTCCAGGCCCAAACAATATCTCTCTTAGCCACTGTCAATGCAATGTTACAAAACAGGGGTGAGTACTGTTGCAGTGTCTGTTACCCCCAGATACCCAGGCATACCAGCTGTACCTATAGGCCCACCAAAGCTCCTACTAATTGCTCCATATGCCCCTGAATGGTCCGCCAGTATGTCCCCGGCCTCGGGAATGCCCACAAAGTATGCACCAGGGTCCCTTTCAGTCCCCATCCCCTTAGACACCTGTCATTAGGAATTCTGCTTATGGCGTAAAGTCTCGTCCATGTATATTTATTTATTTATGAAGTTTTATATAGCGCAAAAAAGATCCCGAAGGATATCAGAGCGCTTTACAAAAGGATAGCAGTAAAGTAATAAAAGCAATATCAACATCAAATAAGATAACACACATGAATAATTACAGGACAAAGCGTTCAAAGGCAAATAATACAATAACTGGTACATAGCGGCCTAGGAGGGGTACAAATGATGAGGTAAAGGAGAGAAGCATTCAATGAAGGTTTAACAGTTGTAGGCTCAGTGACTTAGAGCAGATGATCCTGAACCATTTCAGGTAAGAACTTGTTCATTAGGAATCTTTTGGCTTCCAATTTGAAAGCAACCGTGGAGGAGATTCTGTGTACTTCTGGTGGAAGAGAGTTCCATATCTTCGGGGCAGCGCCGGAGAAGGCTTAGTGGCAGGTTCTCTTTTTGCTAAAGATGTGTGATTTCAAGAAGAAAATGTTAGCACTTCTTGAGGGTCTACCACCACCGGATAATTCAAGCTTTTGTGCTAGATAACTGGGGGTTTTGAGGTGGAGGGCTTCGTGCGTAGTATGCCCTATGTAATAGCTTAAGCTCAAAGAGGTGGAAACCAGCCTGGATCACCACTTCCCTTGGGTATCTGCATGCCTCAGCCCAGTCTTCCTCCTCCAGGACACCTAGGTCCCTCTCCCACCTGCCCGTCAACCTGTCTAATGGTGCCATGCAGTTCCTGACTAGGGTTGCATAGATGAGGCATATCGCGTGCCGGTGAAGTGGGCAGCCAGCCTGAACTCAAGGGGGTCTCCTCCTCTATCAAGGTGCTTAGTGCTCCTGGTAAAGGCATGTCTAATCTGCAAGTATCTAAATATCTGGGACTCTGCCATTTCTTATTGCTCCTGCAAATATTCAAAAGAGACCATCCCTGACTCCCGCCAAAAGTCCCCCACTTTAGATGTTCCATTCAGATCCCACTGACGGAATCCCCCCAGTCTCTGACAATCTACCAGCAGAGCTGCACAGTGGCGTTTCCATGTTAATTTTCCCTGCCCCATCGATTGCCTTGGTCCCCTTCTTCCATTTTGAACCACCACTGCCGTGGGTGCCACCACCACCGGCCTCCCCATGTGGCCATACAGCGCCCACAGATAGCCCGATGTGGGAGCGCTCTTCTGTCTGTCATGCTGATCCTCGTAGGCCCACTCATTACAGACAAACATTAGTAAACATTTTTAATTTACGTCACCAGTGGACAGGTTGCGCATACAAAGAGGCAAATGATGGATTGGTGCTTGTTAAAGAAAGTATTTACAGGTTTGTCAGGCTATTTATGAATGTTCTGCTGTCTGCATGCTTTTTCATCTTATCATGTCTCCATGCCCTATTATTTTCAGAAAGAAGCACCCATCACCAACATCGTCTTCTTCATATGATCCTTACAACGCATAGAGCAATTTCTATTCGTCAACTGGCCTCAGAATGTTCTTCTCTTCACGGTGCTTAATTTGTAAAATAATAAATGGTGCAGCCCAAACTTTTTCTTAGAAGCCAGCAGCTGGCCTGCCGAATGTTGGAGTTGAAAAATACCAAGGTTATCTAGTCTTGGCTCCACCTCACATGTCTAATCTAATACCCTATACTCACTGCCTCTTCATCTCACTCGTCTAGGTTATTTTTCATCCCTACTTTCACCCTTTGTCACTGTTTTCATCATTCTTTTCATCTTTCTTTCCGCCTTTTCTTTCTTTCTGTCTCTTATTCTAGGTCAAAGTCTCATGAGGGAAAAATAAGTACTGGTCCCCAAAAATGAGTGCAAGTGGGCCCCACCTGGAACCACTGCCTCAAATTAAGCAGTAGAGGTATGAGATTTACAAACATTTTGCGCTGGGTTAGTGTCACAAAAGTGATGCTAACCAGCGCAAAATGTTTCTTTTGCTATTTACTTCCCAGCGCAAAACTTGTTTTGAGCTAGAAAGCACCCTTGAAGCACTGCTTTGCATTACTTGGCGCCGAGGGGGCGTTACATGGGTGGAACATGGGCTTTCACATGCAACCTGCCATGTCTTTTGACACAAAACCATAATTACGATTTGTAGACATGGTTTTGTGCCAAAAGCTAACGCCCCTTCAAAGAAATCACTTACAGGTGAAATGCTTTCTCCATGCTTATCTGACTTAGCATTCGTGCACGCATACGAAGTGGGAAAAGCTTTCCATTGTGTCTAGGCATAGTATTTTGAACAAGAAGGGTACCCTTCCTGTACCAAACCTATGCTAGACTCACACACACACTAGCTCAATGTCGCTAAGGTGTGTGCATGGCGCAGGCTGCTGAAATCAGAGCCGGCGCAAGGGAAAGGGGAGGAGAGAGCCATAACTCTGACGAAATGGAGCTCTCCTGCTCCCTCCCTATTGCTCAACACAGCGCAGCCTTGCAGGGGGCTTCGCTGCATTGCGTGACTTTTTGGTAAATCTCCCCCTGGTTTTCATATGGAAAGGACATTCAATAAGTGTCAGCCCTGTTGTACATTTTTAGTACAAATGTCTGTATTGGATTCAAAATGAAATTTTGGAAGTTCTCTACATATGTAGTACAGAAAAATAGTTTGTAAATTCCACTAGTTAACTGAAACTGTCAATACCATGCCTGTGGAAGGCAGGTGGCTAAAATAACCAGTTTCCAGCTGCGTCTGGAATCAACAATAGCTTTTATAGAGTCATGGAGATGTCCAAAACCCAGTAAACCACCAGTTGAATCCAGTGGAAACCATTTGCAAATGGTCTCCAGTAATATCCGCCAAGGGTTCTAACTCTTTTGAAGCCAACCACTTAAATGTCAGTCGCCCTCTTTTTCTCCTTTCATCTAACGATATGAGGAGTAATTCGTCAGTCAAATCAAATTTCAAAGCTTTATTCGACAGCGTGTCATAAAAGCAATACAATTCGTCAGTCATGATCCAACAGGAAAAGTTTGTTAGTTGTTAAATCCTGTAAACATATATTTTTTCCCTAAGAATCATATGGCCGAGAGTAGAATCCTTTTGATGTCACCAGCTCAGGATCAAGCACCGCTTTTACTCTACATAGTGACATATGTGCAGAATTTAACCTAAAAAATCCCCGCCGCTGAAGCCCTTCATCCCCAGGCCCTGCCGCACTGTTAATGGTCACAATAAGGAAAATGGCGTCGTAGTGTGCATGATTTCTGCCTTTAATGAAAATGTACTAACAGATCGGATTAGCGCTCTTCTGTAGACTGAGGGATTTAGGGGATCAAATCCGGCCTCCTGCCCTGGAGCTCAGCACACCAATCGGAGGGGGTGGGGTGGCTTTGCGCTGCTTGACAAAACTGCACACAAAGGTTGGCCTTAGACATGCTATACTGACCGGGTGCTAGAGCTAATGAAGGTAGGAATCCAGTGGATTTAAAAGCAAGCATAGCAAGTATCCTCGAGTGTGAAAAGAATGTTTGGATCCATTCTGAATTTCACACATTGATCATTGGCACAGCCCTATGCCAATATTCATATTAGGTAGTACTACTACTCACCTCACTGAAATTCGTTTTTTTTTTTTAGAGGAAAGGATTTAGTTGACAGATCAGAGGTAAGCAGCTCACAGGGCAGTCCTGTTGGCCCATAGGAGGTCTAGTCATTTGCAGTTCCTAATGGCAAATAGATCTATTGGACGAGGATGCATCAATGCACTTCACCCCACATAGAAACAGCAAGGCGTTGACCTAAATTACCCAGACAGATGCTTTGCAAGCATGCAAGTTATAATCTGTAAAAGGCAGGCAGATGGTGACTAGCATGCAGGGATATTTTAAATACTATGAGTTGCAGTGCCTTCTTGTTATGGTTCCCAATGGGTATTGTCTATTTGGGCCCAGTTTGGTGGTAAATATTATCTCTTGGCTATTTTTTCTAGTTCAGGCCCTACAGTCTCTTTTATAAATCCCACTATATATAAGGGAATTCCTGTAAAGCACCCATGGTCTTGAGAATAGCTCAGCTGCAGTGCCACACAAACACACGCACACATATGCGCGCACACACACACACACATGTGCACGCACACACACATCCCTACCATGTGGCGATGATTGGTGTTTAATTATACTTAATGAGGGCACTTTGAGTACTCATAAGTGTTGTTGTTCTCAATGCCCTGCAGCAGAGGCATTTAGGAGTTTACATTTGGGTTTCTGGTGTCAGCCATAGGTTTTGGATTATCTGTTGCCTCCTCAAGATGGTGACAATTTGATGGGTGTACCTCTATGCCCTGGAGGCCATTCCATTTTTCAATAAAACCATAACAAGAGGCACTGATCCAAATGAGATCACATCCAAACCTTCATTGTTGCTTCTCAGCTTCCTCTAGCAGTCTTGGAGTTCTGGCTCACTTCTTAAGCCTTCTAGTTAGCTCCTCTGAGCCACCACTTTCTTAATTCCTTGGCCCTCCTCATTGTACAGTTATGGACTGGACAACAGTGCGGTTTCTATGTGCTAGTAGACCAGCCTCTAATACATCAACACCAGTCCAGCATGATGATCAAACTCCTATTCCACTGCTTCCGTCTTGTATTTACAGGCTTAAACATCACACTTCTGCAACGAGAACTGGTCTATTCTAAAGCACTAGAACCCAGATGGATTTATGTCTTTGTGAATTTTCCCTTTTTTTTAAACAGTTTTTATTGATAACAAAAAGCAGCAGGTTCAAGACAGTGTACATTCATCTTTGGAAAGGCAAAACAAAAGCAAGACAGTGGTTCACAACTTATTCAGGATCGAGGATAAATAGTTCTTCTAACCCCGTGGGTTATTTCGACTGCTGTAATTACAACATCTTTACATGATCAAGAATATGCAGAAACGGGTAGTTGGTCCAGCTACAGAGACTTCCTATTGTTGGCTACCTAGTGAGGGGTCCTCCACAGCCCCACCCAGTCTATTCATCAAAGCACGTCTCTCCCTCCTCAGTTCCACCTTGGGAGAAATGCAAATATCACCCCTATATTTGTTCCACATTCCCCATTTGTTGTCTCATTGTTTGCGGCGACCTCTCCCTTTGAACACCGTTTTTAGGTCGAGCGACCTATCTCAATGCCCATGCGCATTGAGCGGGAGCGAGATACATAGGGGCTTATCGAGAGTTTACCTAACTGGCGATTCCACTGGAGATCCCATGCAGTGCATGTGCTTTTTAGGTCATTGCGCAAGCGCAAGCCCTAAAAAGCGCGTGCACAATGCCACCAGCCGCCTGCCTGCCTGCCTCGCATTACCACATCAAAGGCAGCCCTCCCAGCGCATTTCTCACCCCCTAATTATTCACGGGCGGTCGGCCGTACTTTCAGTTTCACGGCCGCGTCTCAAGCTGCCAAGTTACAAGCTTCATTTCTTTGTCTGCAATTTCACATTTATTTTCATTTATAGAGTTTTTTTTCTTCAATGTGGCTATTTATGTGCATTTTTATTTGATCAGCAAGTTTATATTGTTTAATTTTCAAGGACCCCCTGAGTAGGTGCTGCGGACCCCACTTTAAAAATCGATTTTACATTAAGCAAATGATGCTCGAAATTCCCAAATCTAAAATAACCCAAAGCAAAAAAGTAAACCATTTCTTTTCTCTCCTACTCTGTGGATCTAATGTCCCCATCTCCGGGTGACACATTGCTTTGAAATGTTATAATCTCAAATATCTGTTTTTCTCTGTCAAATCCATCCCTACATTAATCTCCTTAAGCCTCGCGTTCCTTTTCTTCTTTGCCGTCAGATTTATCCCTCTGACCACTTGTAATTTTACAAATCAGCCGATCGATTCCAAACAGTGTTGGAGAGAAGGGTTATGTGGGGAATATTTCTGGCTCAGTAAAACATGCTGAATTTCTTCTGGTGTCGTTTTCGGACGCTGGGACATCATTCAGCAGTGCCGGCATTTGTCTGTATTAACCTGCGTGGAAGGGAGGGGGCTTTATTTTAACATCCAGCTGGGCAGAAACAAAGGCCTGATTTAAAAGACCATCAGCCCGTCTTTTGTTCAAGCCATCTGAGCCTAACACCTAGATGCCAGTGCAATGGAAGAAAGCAGAGGCAGACAGCTAATTACTTCACACAGACTTAAGCAAAACCTTTGGAGCCAGTTGTTTTAACTTTGTTTAACTCCCTACGAAAGAGATGTGCTTACACATTTTTAATCTTGCCTCCCAAAGCAACACGACTTAAGATACCACGCCCCCTCATGTGAGATACTTCACACCCTCATCGCCGCTCTCCCCGCTCCGCCCCCTCCCCTGCCCGCCGTGTCGCATTTCTCCTCCCCCCAGCAATGCCCTCCGTCTTGTTCTCCTCCGTCGCTTGTTCCTTACCCCAGTTTCCCTTCCTCCTCGCCTCTCCTATTTCTTTATCTAAGCCCCTCGTATTCACTAGAATACAGTCCACGTTGATTGAGCACAGGGTCAAAGAAAGGATTATTGTCATTATAATGGAAATGAAAACAAGGCATGCGCAACCCACCATCTACAACCCTTACATTAACATCGGTCAGTGATTGGTACAAAATAAGTACCCCTCTGTATATAATAAAAATGTCATGCCACATCCAGCACCACATCCAGCACCACATCCACCACCACATCCACCATCACCACCACATCCACCACCACATCCACCACCACATCCACCACCACATCCACCGCATCTACCACCACCACATCCACCGCATCCACCACAACCACATCCACCGCATCCACCACCGCATCCACCACCGCATCCACCACCACATCCACCACCACATCCACCATCACCACCACATCCACCACCACATCCACCATCACCTCCACATCCACCATGACATCCACCGCCACATCCACCACCCCATCCACCACCACCACCACCACATCCACCACCACCACCGCATCCACCATCACCTCCACATCCACCATGACATCCACCACCACATCCACCACATCCACCACCACATCCACCACCACATCCACCACCACATCTACCACCACATCTACCACCACATCCAACACATCCACCACCACCTCCACCACCACCTCCACCACCACCTCCACCACCACATCCACCACCACATCCACCACCACATCCACCACCACATCCACCCCCAAATCCACCCCCACATCCACCCCCACATCCACCACCATCACCACCACATCCACCACCACCACCACCACATCCACCACCACCATATCCCCCAGATCCACCACCACCACATCTATGTGTGTGTGTGTGTGTGTGTGTGGCTGTGTGTGTGTGTAGGTGCAAATGCAATGTTCTTGGATTTTCGTCACAATAAAATACACTGAACATAATCTTCACAAAAGTTACTTACAAACGTTTAAGCTATTGCCATTATAAATTACAATAAATTTTATTTAAGTATTAATTATTTACAAAATTAAAAGCCATTGTTATTTGCAATATCAATACATCTAAGTCACGTAAATACAACACACATTGGGACTTGCTCTCCTTCCGCCGAGCTGTGAAAACTTTCCTGTTCCCTTAGTCCACTTCCACTACTGTTTTTATTTGTTGTATTGTGCTGCTACCTTGTCGCGGCGCCAGGACGCTCCTTCGCTGGAGCAGCTGTGCGCCTAATAAAAGTGCATAACATAACATAACATAACATTGCATTACAAATGCTATAGGTGTCACATTTGCGAAAGTTAAAACTATTGACATTGTAACTGACAAAGCTATTACTTTTGCTATTTTCAAAACCAACACATAAATAAAAAAAGTGTCATTTACAATACCAATTGCTCAAACTTTCCTAATGCGAGACCTATTGCATTTCCAATGCTTGTTTCGAATTTCCCTTCTTATTTTCTATGTCATTATATGCAGGGACATTCCTTCAGCAACCAATGGAGAAGCTTCTTCTGTCTCTTGGGACAGACAGAATTCTGGAAGGGGTTGCATTTCATGTGAACCAAGAATAGGCCAGTTTCCAACTTCTTCATACTTATCAACCATGCACTCTAATTGTTTAACCTTCTAGTATGCACCCACTTTCTTTCCTTATCTTCTTCCTAGAACTCTGAGTTATGTGGCATTAAAGTGTTATTATCATCGTATCTAGCCAAATGCCTGGGTAAAATGTCGCTGTAGGTGAGCTGAACATCAGCTTCACGATTGCATTTAATTCCTCCAGATTTTCTCCAGTTTTGCTGATTTGGGTCAAAACATAGAGCACCATAAAGACTCAGTAAAGTTCTCTGAGACTTCATCAATGTCATTCTTATTTAGCAGAACTGTTCCCACTCTGCAGGTAGGGTAAATATCCAACCTGTCCCAATTTATTCAGAATCGTTTTCTAGTGGATAAACCAAGAAAATGGTATCAGTCGAAAATCAAATACAGGAAAGAAATACAGTTCACATGTATGCCAAAAGTGCAGTTTTATACGCCATTTGCAAATTGCATAGTGCAAATGTGGTAAAGGTGGAGTAGAGCTCAACCTCCTCTATCAACCCACACATCCTCTGGAAACACAGGCTCTACCTGGTAGTGTTTTTATGCTAAGGATTAACGAGGTCAACGTTTCAAAGTTATGACCAGGCATCCTGCAGTCACTGAGGTTCTGTGGTGAATGTTCAACTGTTTGCAGAATTCCAAGCATTGACCGCCTAATATCTTGGACCCTCACAGCCTGCCACTTCTTCATAGGATTACTAAGGAAGGCTCTATAAACATGAGTCAGCCCAGGACTATACTCTGGGCCTGATTACGAGTTTGGCACCCGACTCCAAGACCACCAAGACTGTAGTCGGTCTGCCCGTCAGATTACAAGTTTTAAACCTGGCAGGTAGTTCTGTGGTGGTTGTCCCACAGTGGTGCCTTTCTGAGGCTAATAGGAGGACCTTAGAAAGGTACCACCGTGGGAGCACTGCAGCCCTTTCCTGCATGGACAGAAATGCACAGTGTTGTGCATTTCTGTCTGTGCAGGAACAGGGGGTGCAAAAATACAGGGGGGCACAACATGTGACCCCCTGCATGCACCCCCAAGCACAGAGGCAGCATGGGGCCCTGTAGCCCCCCCCCCCCTAGTTTCCTCAATGCCATCCTTTTCATGGCGGGCTCATTTTGGGCTCACTGCCATGAAAAGGGTCACAGTGAGGAAACTAGTAGTATGCTTGGTGATGCCGCAGCAGCAGTGCCACCATATTACAGCCTCACACCGGCTGCGGTGGTCCTGTGGCGGTTCCATCGCCGTAGTTGTAATACCGTGGGTGGACTGCCACCATGGGTTCGGCGATCCCATGGACTGCCGAACTTGCAATTAGGCCCTTCGTGATTTGTCTTATTAACTTTATCCTCGCCCACTTGCGACAATTGTTGGATAAATGGGGGAGTCTAAGATGGTGATAACCTCATATAGTGCATGCTGTCTTGTGTTCCACAGTGCCTGTATAATACAACTGACACACTCAAATCCTGAAAGGCCCAATCTTTTGTAACCAATGGCAGACCAAGAGAACTAGTAGCTTAGCTCAAATAGCTTGGGGAAAATAGTCTTCTCAATCCTGAATGAAATTTGGGGCATATTATCAAGGAATGGCTTTAAAATTATCGCTGTTTTAGCGGCAGGAAACTGCCGCTAAAACGGCGATAATGGGCTTGATAAAATGCCGAAGAGAATTCCAATAGAAGCCCATGTTAACACCAGAACATGGGGCTTCTACGGGAATTCTCCTGAGCATATTATCAAGCCCCTTATTGCCGCTTTAGCGGCAGTTTCCTGCCGCTAAAGCGGCGATAATTTTAAAGCCATTCCTTGATTACATGCCCCTTTCTTTTAAATACAATCTCAGATTAACAAACATTTCCTACTCCTGGTTTTAGCTCGAACCTTGCAAGAAGTCTCTGTACGGATTTATGAACAGCTTAATATGGGTACTGTAGGTGACATGAAGGAATACAGAAATCAGAGAAAATGGAAATATTCTCACTCAGTATTATGAGAATAACAAGATCAGAATCAGTGAGCCAGATCAATCTTTATTAGCTGAGTCATGTAGAGTTATGTAGAGTCACGAAGAATTATTCAGAGTAATGATCTTCCAAGGTAATTTGTAAGTTTTCACGGATTCAAGACCTAAATCTTGACATATGTTGCTTTATTAAGTGATCGCCAATCTACTTTTGGGAATTGTTGGTCAGAAGAATGATGCAGATGATGGAAATAAATAGTGTGATCTCTTTCCTATTGGATATTTTATGCTTGTAGGTCCCTCCTTTTTGCACATTCCTCTACAGGTTGGTAGACTGACTCTCAGGGCTATAGCACCTAAATGGAAGGCCTATAACAGAGAAGTGGAAGTGCTTGATGTGCTTATCGCAAGCTCGCGTGCATTGTAGAAAAGAAACTTGAAATGCTGATGGCTTTTGGACTGCCTATTTAAAATAGACTCCAACTTTCTGTCGGAAGTGCATAATGTTACCCTGTTAGTTACATGTCTCTGTCCTTATAGCCAGCGAAGGCCCACCCAACTCTTGGTTCCCAGTTATTATTGTTTATCTCTACGCCCTTTGTATGATGCCATGTTCTACTTTTGCTAATAGGGCATAGAGCGAGATGGTTCTAGGATGTCTGGCTGCTCTTTGATTAGCTAATACAGAGACTTAGGCTCAATATCAAGATGAACATCTTTGAGGATCAGGTGTATGCTGAGAACTGCTCATGTCCACAAGTCAACAAGCACAAAAAAAATGCTGGGGTAGGACTGATTACAAGAGTAGGGCCCACCTGCTTCCTGTGTATTTTGGATCCTTTCCTGTGTGATTACAAGGATCTGTGACATGTATGTTCATTTTTATTTATTCGGCACAACTTCACCAACATACATCACCAGTAAGGTCCAAGGGCCAAAACCATATCAACCGATTCTTCATGACTTTACATCAAACAGAAGTCCCCAGACTTTTTTATATTAACATTCTATTGTGGAATCACAGCCCCCGGACCAGTTCTCTGATGCGTTTTGAACTTTTAAACAGCACCTTAGCTTGAGTACATCTAGAGTAATGCACTTGTCATAAGGCAGGTGGGAGATTTGCATAATTGTATGGTACCATGGATGATGGTAGCTTCCTGCCGTACATTTTTTAATACCTTCCGTTTATTATCCAGGGTGCACTGCATTCTTGTTGCAGTGTCTCTGAACCTCTTTCCCTCTTTCATCTGTTCCTCCATTAATCCCTTCTTGTTCACCAGTGTACTCATACTGACTTCCAATTCATGTGTTGCCAGTGCCTCTGCTTTCATCCTAGACTCCATTGCCTCTAACTTACTCTCAAAAGCAACGCTAGTCTTTTCCACATTCTCGAGGTTTTCATGTATGAAATTCAGTGCTCCTATCATTTCCTTCTGGCCCCTGGCTAATGCACCCATCCCTGCAGTATTGCTCATTTGGCCTGTTGGTCCTTGCTGTAAGGGCCAAAAATGTCTTGTTTTGTACTCCTTTGTCCCTTACCCATAATACTGACTGCTTCTCCTTTACCATTCCCTCACTCTGCTTTTATAAAGTGGCAAGGCCTATTATCAGGCCTACTTTCAACTGCCGCCTCTCCCTGAGCCACTCCAAGCCACACCTGCTCAGCCCACATGCTTACCAAGCCACCACACTACACAGTAGCCCTGGTGTACCAAGTGCACAAATCTGCCCAGAAAGCTTGCATCATTTCGCAAGTACAGTCAGGCCCCATCACATTCTTACTCATCTCATATGCTTGGAGACCCTGCCCTCCAACATCTTGCCGTGTACCAGTCCACTGACACTGCTCTCCCTCCTCAACTGTGTTTAAAGAGGCTTCTCTTCAGCCCCGAGAATGATTGCTCCCCACACTGATTTCTCCCTATTCTGTTGCCACACATCTGTAGCATCGCCAACGCTCCAGACTGAAACTGCAGACCAAAACATGGGCCTAGGATACAGAGTAATATCAACCAAGTATGCAGTTCCTTTGAGAGAGTGAGAACAAGCGAATCTGGGACTAGTTGGTTTTGTATCCAAAAGGGTAGAACAGGAGTCCGCTCCTTTTGGAACTGGGGCCCTCACACACCCACATGGGTGTCATGCTTCATCATTGAGCTTGCTCCTCGTCAGGCCAGTGCTGCAATGCCTGGCAGGCAGCCTAAAAGGTACTCTTTAGCGGGGATCTTTTATTCCAAAGCAGTAATGTGAAGTGCGGGTGTAGGGCCGTAAGTGTAGATAGGTGTGTTGATGTTCGATGTAAGTAAGGGAGTTTAAAATAGACTAAGTAGTACTCTTTAAATAATTTTTGATAGAGGACTCTGTTTGTCTAACCAAAAAAAAAAAACTGTGGCAAACCACTTACATAATGTACTGTAGTTGCTTCTACCAAATGGTCAACATGTGTCTTGCCTGATCTGTCACATAAGTGATCAATTGGCAATTCGTCATGACCAACTCTAAAACGACTGAAACAAACCCTGACATGTTTGGTGTCAAACATGTTGGAATCATAGCCCCATGCCGGTAACCGGTGTGGAAAGTATGCTTCCACCCCTCAGAAGCGAGCTTCGTTGGGTCCCCAAGTTCAAGTTCAAGTTCAAAAATGTGTATAGCGCACTACTCACCCAGAGGGTCTCAAGGCGCTTGAGGGAGGGGAGGTACTTTACTTATCGAATATCCAAGTTTTTAGTTGTTTTCTGAAGGAGAGGTGGTTCTGTGTAAGGCGGAGGTGGATGGGGAGAGAATTCCAGGTCTTGGCCGCTAAGTAGGAGAAGGATCTTCCCCTCAAGGTGGATTTTTGGATGCGTGGAATTGCGGCGAGGGCTTGATTGGACGATCGTAGTTGGCGGGAGGGGGTGTAAAAGGACAGGCGCGTGTTGAGGTATTCGGGTCCTAGGTCGTAGAGGGCTTTGTGTGCGTGGGTGAGGAGACGGAACATTATTCTTTTGTTGACGGGGAGCCAGTGGAGGTCTTTCAGGTGACCGGAAATGTGAGCTTGGCGGGGGATGTCTAGGATGAGCCTGGCTGAGGCATTTTGGATGCGTTGGAGTTTTTTCTGTATTTTGGCTGTGGTTCCGGCGTAAAGGGTGTTTCCGTAGTACAGTCGGCTTGTGACCAGTGCATGGGTGTCCGTCTTTCTTGTTTCGGTGGGGATCCAATGGAAGATTTTTTTGAGCATACGTAGGATGTTGAAGCATGATGATGAGACGGCATTGACTTGTCTGGTCATCGAGAGGGAGGAGTCCAGGATGAATCCAAGGTTACGTGCGTGGTCCGTTGGAATGGGTGCATTTCCCAGGGCCGGTGGCCACCATGAGTCGTCCCAGGCGGAGGGGGATGATCCTAAGATGAGGACTTCCGTTTTGTCCGAGTTCAGTTTTAAACGGCTGTTCTTCATCCACTCGGCTACTTCTTTCATCCCTTCATGTAGGTTGGATTTGGCGGTGTTTGGGTCTTTGGTGAGGGAGAGGATCAGCTGGGTGTTGTCTGCGTAGGAGATGATGTTGAGGTTGTGTTGGAGCGCGATGGATGCGAGGGGACTCATGTATACGTTGAAGAGGGTGGGACTGAGTGATGATCCTTGTGGTACGCCGCAGATGACTTCGGTGGCCTTTGATATGAAAGGGGGGAGGCGGACTCTCTGGGTTCTTCCGGCGAGGAACGAGATGATCCAGTCCAATGCTTGTCCTTGTATTCCGACGTTGCTGAGGCGTTGTATAAGGGTGCTGTGACAGACTGTGTCGAAGGCTGCGGAGAGGTCAAGTAGGATGAGGGCAGCTGTTTCTCCGTTGTCCAGTAGAGTTCGAATGTCGTCTGTTGCTCCGATGAGGGCGGTCTCGGTGCTGTGTTTGGCTCGGAAGCCGGACTGTGAAGGGTCGAGGGATTTGTTGGATTCGAGGAAGGCGGCGAGCTGACTGTTGACCGCTTTTTCAATGACTTTGGCAGGGAATGGGAGGAGCGAAATGGGGCGGTAGTTCTTAAGTTCAGTGGGGTCTGCTGTGGGTTTCTTCAGGAGGGCGCTGAGTTCGGCATGCTTCCAGCTTTCCGGGAAGGTAGCGGAGTTGAGGGAGCAGTTGATGACGTCTCGGAGATGGGGTGCGATAATGGAGTCTGCTTTGTTGAAAATGTGGTGGGGACATGGGTCGGTTGGCGATCCTGAGTGGATGGAGTTCATCAGGCGGATGGTGTCTTCAGTGGTGAGTGGGTTCCAGGCGCAAAGGTTGTTGGAGGGGGGTTTAAGTTCGGAGGTGGGTGGGGTGGACTGGTCTCCGGACTGGTCTCCAAAGCTGTTATGTATGTCAGCGATTTTGTTGTGGAAGAACGAGGCTAGAGAGTCGCAGAGGTCTTGGGAGGGAGTGATGTCGTTGGTGCCGGCGGTGGGGTTAGTAAACTCTTTGACGATGTTGAATAGTTCCTTGCTGTTGTGGGCGTTGTTGTCGAGTCGATCCTTGAATGCTGATTTCTTGGTGGATCAGATCAGTTGGTGGTGTTTGCGGGTGGCGTTCTTGAAGGTAGCTAGGTTGTCAGTGGTTGGGTTTTTTCGCCAGGCTTTCTCGAGGGTGCGACAGATCTTCTTGGATTTCTTTAGGTCATCATTGAACCAGGGGGCTTTTTTGCTACTTTGTTTGATTTGATGGTTTTTCAAGGGTGCTAATTCGTCAGCGCTGTGGGTGATCCATTGTGTGAGGTTGGTGGCTGCTTGGTTTGGGTCCGATGATTTGGAAGGAGGGTTTTGGTGAAGCGATGTGAAGAGCTGGTCGGTGGCGATTTTGTTCCAGTTTCTGCGGGGAATTGGTTGTGGGTGGTTGTGGGTCGTAGTCTTTTTGTAGTAGAAGTGAACGCAGCTGTGGTCCGTCCAATGGAGAGCTGTGGTGTGATTGAAGGAGATGTGCTTGCTGGAGGTGAAGATTGGGTCGAGCGTGTGCCCGGCATAGTGGGTGGGGGATGTCAACAAGTTGTTTGAGTCCGAGATTGGCGAGGTTGTCCAGAAGGGTGGTGGTGTTGCTGTCGTTGTTCTTTTCCAGGTGGAAGTTGAGGTCACCCAGTAGAATGTAGTCCTCGGAGGGGAGGGCGTGTGGGCTGATGAACTCAGTGATGTCTTCGCTGAATTGTGTGTGGGGTCCTGGTGGCCTGTAGATTAGGGTGCCTCTGAGTGTGGTCTTGGGGTCGGTGTGGATCTGGAAGTGAAGGTGTTCGGCGGCTGCGAGGTTATCGTCGGAACTGGTCGTGATTCGGATGGTGTTCTTATGGACGATGGCGATGCCTCCTCCTGTTTGGTTGATGCGGTCCTTTCGGATGATCTTGTAGCCGTCCGGGATGGCTATGGCGATGTCGGGTGCTGATGAGGCGTTCATCCAGGTTTCTGTAAGAAAGGCGACGTCCGGCGATGTGGTGTCGAGTAGGTTCCAAAGTTCAATGGCGTGTCTGTGGACCGAGCGGGTGTTGAGCAGGATGCACTTCAGGTGGTTGGTGTCGGAGCTCTGTTTGGAGTTTGTGGACTTGGTGTGGGTCCTGATGCAGTCGAACTTGCAGGAGTGGCAGGTGAAGGGTCCATGGGTGTGTCCTGGGGCGGCTTGGTAGCAGTCTGGGCGACGGCCGGTGTTGAGTGCTGAGAGGGTTGCGGCGTCGTACGTTATACGGGTGGAGTGGATTTTGCGGGGGGCCAGGGGGTTTGGCGCTGGGCGCGGTCCAGGCGCAGACGGGCATAGACGGGCTTACCTTTGGCGCGCCTTCGGCGCGCATAGTGCGCGTCAGCTGCGCTTGAACGCTGCGAGCAAGAGCATCTGTCATAAGTGGATAGTGGAAGGGGGCGGAGCGAGGGAGGGGCAGCTGGGAGGCGGGAGCGGGGTGGAGAGCCTGGCTGGGAGTCACAACTACAAAATGGCAGCAAAGCAAAAGTGAAACAGGACGCGATTGGCACAAGCAGGGATATTGCAATGATGTGGGCAGAGGCACCGGCACAATCAGGCCCTAAATCAAATAATAAGCAAAGCGACCTTTGAGCTAAAGCGCTACGATTACAAACAAAGCGCTACGATAACCAATAGTCACAAATGGAGCAGTGAGAGCAGAGCACAATCAGGCACAAAATCAATTAGCAAGCAAAGCGACCTTTGAGCTAAAGCGCTGCGATTACAAACCAAGCGCTACGATTACAAACAGAGCAGTGAGAGCAGAGCAAAATAGCAGAGCAGGTATTGTCAGCAGTGACTGGTAAAGCGCTACGATACCAAGTCAGGAGGGAGCGTGGGGAGCGACCGCTTCTGCACGAGTCAGGACAGTCACAGCGCAGGAACACACGGGTCAGTCCTAATCTTACAGTGGGAGGGAGGGGCAGCTGGGAGGCGGGAGCGGGGTGGAGAGCCTGGCTGGGAGTCACAACTACAAAATGGCAGCAAAGCAAAAGTGAAACAGGACGCGATTGGCACAAGCAGGGATATTGCAATGATGTGGGCAGAGGCACCGGCACAATCAGGCCCTAAATCAAATAATAAGCAAAGCGACCTTTGAGCTAAAGCGCTACGATTACAAACAAAGCGCTACGATAACCAATAGTCACAAATGGAGCAGTGAGAGCAGAGCACAATCAGGCACAAAATCAATTAGCAAGCAAAGCGACCTTTGAGCTAAAGCGCTGCGATTACAAACCAAGCGCTACGATTACAAACAGAGCAGTGAGAGCAGAGCAAAATAGCAGAGCAGGTATTGTCAGCAGTGACTGGTAAAGCGCTACGATACCAACTCAGGAGGGAGCGTGGGGAGTGACCGCTTCTGCACGAGTCAGGACGGTCACAGCGCAGGAACACACGGATCAGTCCTAATCTTACAGTGGGAGGGAGGGGCAGCTGGGAGGCGGGAGCGGGGTGGAGAGCCTGGCTGGGAGTCACAACAACAAAATGGCAGCAAAGCAAAAGTGAAACAGGACGCGATTGGCACAAGCAGGGATATCGCAATGATGTGGGCAGAGGCACCGGCACAATCAGGCCCTAAATCAAATAATAAGCAAAGCGACCTTTTTAGCTAAAGCGCTACGATTACAAACAAAGCGCTACGATAACCAATAGTCACAAATGGAGCAGTGAGAGCAGAGCACAATCAATTAGCAAGCAAAGCGACCTTTGATCTAAAGCGCTACGATTACAAACAAAGCGCTACGATTACAAACAGAGCAGTGAGAGCAGAGCAAAATAGCAGAGCAGGTTTTGTCAGCAGTGACTGGTAAAGCGCTACGATACCAAGTCAGGAGGGAGCGTGGGGAGCGACCGCTTCTGCACGAGTCAGGACGGTCCCCGGTTTTCCAAGTACCAGCCTTCTAACTCCGGACAGCACAAAATGGTTGCTGCCGACTAGAGACACATTTCTGCCCTCCTGCTGCTGAGCCAAGCTCGAGCAAGGGAAGGCAGGACAATAGGCATCCTGTCACAGAGAGGTGTTACCACCTCCCAGACAGGATTTAGTGTATTAGGGCTGGGTTGGTGCGCTTGCCAGCGAATGAATGTCTGCATGAGGAGCACATTTGGTGTCCCTGTGCATAGTCCAGTTCAAACCAGTCTTGGGAGCCGCTGGCTCCGGCTGTGGTGCAAAACTGGACAACAGACATGGGAGTAACCGCCCCCCTGTCTAGACCCTCCCCTGAGAGGGTCCCCTGAATCTTTCCAACCCTTTCCAGGGGGTACTTAAGAGCTTACCTGGCTGTAGGACCTTAGATTTGTAGTGGTCAAGATTCTAACCTGAAACCACTGCACATAGACCGCCTGGACACTCTGGACTTCGCTGGACTACGTTCGGGCCTGACTCCGTCTCCTTCTCAGTCTGCTGCATTGTCTGTGCCTGCGCATCATACAGGCTCTGTGCAGGATGTGTGGAGCACCAGAGACAACTGAAGATAATCTCTCTTGGAGTGAAGGAGTCACTCCCCCGCATTTGCAGGCACCGCAACAATGCGGACCGGTCTGCTGATTCCGAGCTCCCAGGGACTCTGAAAGGTCCAGCAACACAGGAGGTGGGTTTCTACATGCCTCGAGGCCCGAGCTGCCCTCTCACCAAGTTTGAGGTAAGAACCCCTTGTGGGGGCTGCAATACCTGAACACTGTACACAGCAAACTTTTTAAGTGCATGTACTTTTTAGCAATTCTTTAACAAGTGCATTGGGCTACGAGTAGCCTCAACCTCTGGAAACTTTCTGCACAAAGATCTTCATCCACCTCGCACCGAGTGCTCTGTGGCTTGCTGTTTTGTGAAGCTGCTTGAGGTCCTCTTGCGACTGTCCTGCATGGCTGAAAAAGGAATACACATTATGTATCTGTCCTTAGATGAAGCCTTTTAACCCATTTCTTAGCAAGGTGAGACAAAGGAGCTCCATCAGGATGGGGGTGATGTAATCATAACTTTTTAGGCTCTGGATGGAATGTGCTGCAATGTATAGGATGCCCAGTGTGGAGTATGGGAGACTATGGAGTAGGGTATTATCACCATCTAAATGCAAGACTAAGAGGGCTTGCACAGCAGTTCTGAAGTCTCTTTCTGCAAGTTTGACTTTCTTTAGAAGGGAGAGCTGGTGTCACGCCATCTTTGTTTTTTGGTAATTTGTTCATTGAGGGTGAGGATGGTGTCCAGGATGAACACAATTGACGTGACATTCAGTGAAAATTGGGGTTTGAAGCCATCAACGTTCAGGTTTGTACTGTTTCTTGTTCTCTGCAAATAAACAGATTCCTGTCATTGTTGGGTTGGTATTCAAGTAAGTTCCTGACATCCAGGTTTGAATGATGTACCAGCAGTGTTTGAGGCATTGGATGTCTCAAGTAGACGAGACTTTCAAGGTGAGTTGTACCTCATAGCAGTGGCGGCTCCTCCGGTAAGGTGGAGGAGCATTGCCCCATTGTTTTAAAGCACTGCAAAGGAAAAATAAAATAATAATGGAACATTATTATCATTTTATTTTTAGTGTTGCAATTGCACTGCAGCAAGATTAAGGTATGGCGGGATGGGGCCGGTCTCCTGTGACGTCGAGGGAGCAGGAGTGGTGGCTGTACCTTAAGTGCACATGCCGGTTTGGCCGCCGTCTCAGGCCGGCCAAACTGTAATGTGCACTTTGCATGTTCTCCACAGGCTGTATTGCACAGCCTGGGTGTAGAACATGCCCAGCCTACTAGTCCTTCTCTGAGAGCCAAACCACTGCGCAGAGACTAATCACAATGCTGCTGTAAGGCAGCGTTGTGATTGGTCATGGGAGTCTGGGAGCCTGTGTGCTTCCTGGTTCATGCGTCGGATGAGGGGCAGCAGCTGGAGACGGCGACCACCAGGTAATTTATCTTTTCTTTTTTTGTTTCTAACCCCTACACCTTCCCCCGCTCCCCCCGCCACCGTTCTGTACCAGTCACCACTGCTTCATAGACATATTGGTGAATCTTAATGCTGTTATTTGTGAGTAGACCACCAAGTGGCTCCATGTAAAGGTTGAAAATGACACAAGACATTATGGAACCCTGGGAGGCTCCATAGTTGATATGGATCTTTGATGACCTGGAGGTGCCCAAGTGCACAAACTGATGTTGGTTTGTAGGGCAGGAGGAGAATCAGTGTAGTACATTGTTGATTAATCCAAATCAAGATTCCAGGGTGCATATGAAAGTGGAAAGGTCGACTGTGTTTAAGGCAGCTGAGAGGTCCAGCAATATCAGGAGGTAGCGGAAATTCATATCCAACCAGGGCAGCAGGACACATTTGATGATTTGTAGCAAACGATGTAGTTTGAATTATAGGCCGTCCACTGTGGTGGAACAGGGTGGTACGTGCGTTAATGAGGATCAAAAGTGGCATTGTTTAGCTGCTAACTTTCATGCACATCAAGTAGCTATCCTGGAGTTCCCCAAAACAACAAACCTTATCCAAAGAACTGGTTTCTAAAAACAATAGTCACAACAAGCAATGTATGCACACTGCATTATTTCCTGGTATGCAGTTTTGCATACTGAGGCCTTGATTACAAGTGTATTGATAATTGCATTGGGCCAGGTAACTATAGGTACTGCACCTATCGAAATTATATGCTGCAAAGCTGCCGATATGTCTCTGCAAAAGACCAGGGGAAAATATGTAGAAAACACATTACTGATTCCCTCATGTTATTCCCCAAAATATAATACTCCATGTTATTGCCTACCTGTACAATTACTGGGCTCCCCGGTAACTTTAACTTAGAGGTAGAAAAATAAGGGAGATAATTATGGGCCCCTCGTACGAGGGAGAGTGTGCACTATACTGCCATTTACTGGGGTACCCTATTCTGATTTCTGCTTTAATACCATGTAGCACTGTCATGCACCAACTGCAGCATGGCCCGCTATATTTTCCAGGGCCGTCCCCCCAAAACACTCAAATACGTAAATGAACAGAGAACCTGGAACGAAGTAGAGAGATTTAAACAAATTAGTCAAGAAGGTAGTCTCTGGACTGAGGATTTCAAATAAAGGATTAAAGAAGGCAATTGCTCGAATAATAAAAAGAGCTCGCTCCTACGGCCAGTGGAAATGGCGGAGGCCCCCATGGAGAGCGCTTTCCTAGTAATGAAGGGAGAGAGTGAAGCACAGCCTCTGCGTTGACATAGAAGAGTTATTTGAATACAGCAGCGGGGGGGGCTGCCCAGGCCTCTCTTTGGATAAGCGCGTGACATTGTCATGTCTGCAGACCAATCACTGTTAACGTACTGCCTGGGGATTTACACTCCATTTTTTTGCTATGCACTTTCTGAAAAATATAAGCTGGTGGGGATAGAGATATGATGAGAGGCGCAGGATGTGGTGAGGTGAGGGGCAGCACTTGAAAGGCTACTAGAAATATTACAAAGTATCCTAAAATTCCGTAATTTGTCGTATAAAAATAACATATATCACCCTGGAAAGGAGAGTGTTGGTAAAACAGAAAAATAAAGTGTGCCTGAAGTGTACTATATTATTTCTTGATAGCACTGATTGACTGTAGATATAGTTTTTTACTTTTTTTTTTGCAAAGTCTTACTTTGTTTTATACTTCCACATTATAGCTTGCTTTGATATTCGATCTCCCGCGATGCTCCAGACTTGGTGAAAAAACGGAAGTAAAAAGATACAAGGATGGAGGTAAGGATAGGCAAGAACCTCTAGAAAGAAAACATTCATGCACTGTTCTTCCTTCCTTTTTGTATTATTTTATCATTGGTGGTCCTCACTTTGCAGACATAAACAAACACAATCAATATTTTCACAGACAAACACACAATCACGTAGTCTCCCCCCTCCTCCCTCCACACTCACACAGTCATTGGGAGGGAGGGGTGAGGGGGGGTGAAGCAGACCACGGAAAAAGAAATGTGTGGAAAAGGCCGCTTTTATTGGAACAGGTGCACATCACATATTAAATAAACCTCGGCAAAAGCCTTCCAAAACTACACCTCACTTAATACATAACATACCTAACCCTGCCCCTGCCCCCTCCCCAAGAATGTTATGACCCCGCCCCCACCCATACAATACAATATTTCAAACATTACAAAAACATTACATTACCATATAAACCAGTAAAAACCTATAAATACAAGCCCTCCGTTAACCAACTCCCATGCCTGCCCCTTCACATCTGTCAATCCCCCAAAACGTGCAACCGAACTAAAAATGACCAACCTATCCTTTCCCTGCCGATAACACAACTTACCCATTAATCAACAACCCTCTGCCAAAATTGCCAAAAACAAATAGTCCCCGCCACCCAGAAAGACGGAGAAAGGAACTACCTCCCTTTCTGGCCCCCAAGTAGGAAAAAACCCTCACACTCCTGACCACTGAGGATTCAAGCATCTGGACAAAACTTCTCTGATCTCCAGCAAATAGAGGTCCATACCCAGCCTGGACAAATGCACTCCATCATCCAGAAAAAAACTCTACTGAATCAAAACGGATCTCCCTGTGTGACACTCTCCAGTAACACAATTGACGGCAGAACCTTGAAATTTCCGAGTTCACCTTCTTCCTTGCACTGTCAATGGCTCTGGGGTTCACCGCCCCTCTCCAATCCCCCACGGAACCAACTCCGTCCACAACACATGGCAACCAGACCAGCGTTCCTTAATTAAAGACAAATCCCACTTCATTGCCCTCAGCAGAACCACACCCTTTACCCCACAAAGATCGTTCTCTCCCAGGTGAAATGATAAAATATCCGGGCATAGGCCCCTCACCATCGCCTTATTCAAGCAAGGTATGGGCTCCCTCCAGAGCATACCCCCTTTTCCCTTCCACACAATGTTAAACATTTGGTCGTTAAAACCTAACATTTTGCCAAAATAACTCTGGGCCGCCTGAACCTGTGTCCATTTGATGAACGAATGCCCCACTATCCAAACCATCAATTCCTTAGACTGGGGCCCAGCCACAGAACCTGTAAAGAGAAAAATACAATGAGTCTCACATCAAGGAGGATGACGCATGCGCCTTCACCGCGTTTATCCTCACATAGCACTGAAAACAGTTTGACGACCAGCGCCCTAACCGCATAATTTCCCCCTGAGACCAGCCCCTGTTATGTGCTTCAGTCTCAGCACCAATCCTAAAAGAGTGAGTTCCATATTGCTCCCCGTCCAACCCAATCTTCCGCAAAGCTTTACGCAAAACCATGTGCAATTGATATGCGCCCCATTGATATGCCGAAAAACAAAATGGCACTCTGACTCCCCTGACAAGGTCTTCCATCGACGGGCCAAACGCAAAGGGCAAGTAGCTTTGGGAGTCCTCGCTTCCAACCAAACCCCTTTACCGGTTTTTCTCTGATTGGTTTTAGAACTAGACACCCAAATGTGTAGACCTTCTTCAGAGAAAAAGACTTCCTGCCAAGTGATTCCCTTCTTCAATTTGGTACCCAATAGCTCCGAGACTCGAAAGGCCCCGAAAAACATGGAGGCCATCAGAGCGGCAAACAAACAAGCCTCAAAGTCATCCCTGCACACCAAAGGCAAATTCTGCCACGAGAGAGGAGATCGAGTCAACTGAACACCTCCCTGCTCCCTGGCCCAAACTTCGAGCATTTTCTTCCCTATTTCGCCAGCAGAAGGAGAATAACCCCAAAAGAGTTTCCCTATAAAAGAAATACCTGCTAATTTCCTGGCAATGGTAACCAGGGAGAGGCCTCTCTCAATAAGATCCAGGATAAAATGAACTACGTCTTCCGAGCGGCGCCATGCCTCTTCACGCCTACATGCCCCAGACGCCAAAAATTCCTTCCATGCAAGGGAATATGAAGATCGAGTGGACGCAGACAAAGAGCCTACCACCAGTTGTAATACCCTACGTTGCCTACATACCAAAGATGTTGCGGCATCGGGGTCGGGGTCCTGTCCGCCTCCTTGGCCAGCCCATGGAATCTCCCCTACTGCGAACGAGATAAAGCGTCAGCTATGTCATTGTCCACACCAGGAATGTGCAAAGCTCAAAATGTGATGTCATGTTTCAGGCAGCCTAACACAAACACCCTCATCAATTTCAAAACCTGTTCATCTCTCGCCGACTACCTGTTGACGATCTGGACCACTACCATGTTGTCTACCTGGAAAAGAACTTCTTGTGTGCTATTTCCTCCCCCCAAAGGGTCATGCCACTAGCAATGGGATTAGCTCCAGAAATGTTATACTCCTCCCTCCATCTCTCCACTCTTGTGGCCACTTCTCTGCACACCACCTGCCCTGCCAGTTTAAGCCAAAACCGTCACTGACTGCTGCCTCCAAAAACATTTGAACATTCCACTGTACATCCTCTTCCCTGACCAGTGGCACTCGATTAAATGAAGTAAGAAAAAAGGACCACATACGCAGATCTTCCTTCACTCCTGCTGACAAGCGAACATGGTGGTGAGGCAAATGCTGACCAGCCAAAGCTCGGCCTAAATGCCTACAGAAAGTCCTCCCTGCCCTGACTACACTGCAAGCGAAATTAAGATTTCCCAGCAACACCTGAACCTCCTTCACCTTCACCCTTCTGTTTTAACAACATGCTGTCCAACAAATGCAGCATTTTTGACCTTTTGTCATCCGGCAAGCGAGCCCGCATTGCCACTGAATCAATTTCAATACCCAAAAAGGATAAAACTGTAGCGGGTCCCATTGTTTTTTCAGGAGCCATAGGCACTAGCAGGTCCTCCATGAGCTCATGGAAAGTGTCCAGAGCTGTCTGGCACTCCGCGGAGCCCAGGGAACCAACAAAGAAAATATCATCCAAATAGTGTGTTACCAACGTATGACCTGTGTGGTGCGTGAAATGCCATTGCAAAAAAGTGCTGAAACATTCAAATAGAGCACAGGACATGGAGCAACCCATCAGTAATGCTTTGTCCACGTACCATTTACCCTTGAAATGGATACCCAGAAGATCCCAATCATCTTGATGGACTGGAAGCAACCGAAACGCAGACTTAATGTCACATTTTGCCATCTCTGCGGTTGCGCCCGCGGTCACAACTAGTGACATGGCCACGTCAACCGAGGAATATGAAACCGAGGCAGCCTCCTCATCAATGAAATCATTCACCGAAGACCCCTCAGGCCATGACAAATGTTGAATTAGCCTGTACTGCCCTTGCTCTTTCTTGGGCACCACTCCCATAGGTGATCTTATCAAGTTCTCTATTGGCCAATCATCAAAAGGGCCTGCCATCCGACCCTCCTGCACCTCTCTGCCCATTTTTTCTCGCACCACCCTATGTTCCGCTGCTGACTTCAAGTTGTCTGCCCACCTCCTCTGCCTTGGACCTTGATAACCCAAATGAAATCCATACTGAAAACCTTCCAAAAGCTTTTGTTTCACCCCCTCATCCTCATACTCCCGTATTGCGTGTTCAAGCTTTGACGGCCTAACTGGCGTAGGAGCCCTTTGGCCCAGCACCCTGCGCCCCTCTACCCCCGACCCCCCTGAAGTTGCTGTGAGGTGCCAGATATACCTGCGCCTGCCTGATGCCCTTGCTGACCTCCTTGTGATCTAGCTCTCCAACAGCTAATAAGGGGATGCCGCTTACCACACTTGGAGCATTTGTGTCTGTATTTGCAGTACTTCCTTGTGCATAGCCCTTTATTGAAATCCCAGCATGCTCCAATTCCAGTCTGTGTAGTCGTTGCGCTTCCCACCCCGTCCCAGGTGGGCTTCCCCTGAAAGGGCCGATATATTAACGGCAGTCTGCTAGCTGTAAAAATGGTCTTGCCGCCTGCAGCCCCCCTCATTGTATGCTGCCATAAATCAGTATCTAATTCCCCCCACTTAGCCTCTGGGTCCCATGCCAACCTAGCCCGAATATCCTCATCGTACTGAGGCCATGCATAACCTCCCCCAGTAATCTGCGCTTTCCTAATCACATCCATATACTTAAATATAGACACGCTGCGCTCCGGGAATTTCTCACAATAGACGCTTGCATAAATTAAAAACGCTGCCGTCCAATTTTCAATGGTCAATGGCACTTTAGGGCGCTTAGCCAACTCATACTCCTCTTTCTTCGAGCCCTCCTTAGACCTGACCTCCCTATGCAGGAGTTTCAATATTTCAACATACTCACCCTTCCATATGCGCTCCTTGGTTGCCAACATTAAATGCGCACCCAAAGGCTTGGTTACTCCCATGTAAGGCAGTTTCTTAATTTTTAATTCCTTACTGTCAAGCGGCTCTTTAACTCCCCCAGCTGCATCCCTATTAGTCCCACTCTCCACCTTAGAACCCAATGCCACACCACCTTCATCCGTTTCCACTCCTGTGTCCTTAACATATTTACCTTTGAGCAGTCTCCCATCCAACACAACCCCAACCCCCTCCACCCCCGTCCCCACAGACACCATTTTTGGTTTGGCCTGTGTCCCCGCGGTCTCACCTGGCTCTAAAGAAGCTGCTCTAGGGAACTCCGACCGCCGTGCTGAAACATCCAATCTATCCCTTGTTCGAGGATCCCTCACCGAGGGTCCGCGCTCTCTTCTGTCTCTTGTCTCCTGTACCCCACCAGAAACCTGTAAAACACCAAGAGACAAGTGAGAAGGCCCTCCCCTCCATATCCTGCAATTCCCCTTCCTCTGGGCTATCTTTGTCATAACCAAGCAAAATTAGCTCCACCACCTGAAGCCCATCATTATCAAAATCCACCTCACGGGTCCTACCAGATCCAGCATTACCAACACTGGCCCTCATGGCCTCTGAGCGCCCTCCTGGCGGGGGAGCAGCCTGTACCCGCCGGTACTCCCCCATGCGTTGACTCTGAAGTTCCATAGCCGTCAGTAAGGTAGACCACCTAGACCTGCTAGTCGTTGGGGCCAGCGAGGTCGCGCCAGATCTTCGTGCGCTGACCGCGACGGGATCCCTCGGTGGTACAGAAAGTGCCGCGCAAGGCTCTACCCTACCTTCACCTCGGCGCAGTTGGGCCGATCTGCGAGCATGCTGTGCCGTGCCGATCTGTATCCTGAAAAGAAAAAGTTTGGACTGATGTGCCGGGACCCCTAATAGAAAAAACCGACTCTGACCCCTGCCAACCAGAAAGTACTAGACCCGCCGACCGCCTTCTTACCCCACCCGACTGCTCAGCCCTGCCCGTACTTACCATTGGAAGATAAGACCCCCCTTCCTCAACATCATTCCATTCCAACCTAGCCCCTACCACTGCTGAAGCTTGGCCCCAACTCCTACCCCCCCTTGGAACATCACTCACCCCTTGTTGCCTCACAGGCCCACTGAAATCCGACAAGCCCCGCAAGCGCGCATTCCGATCAGACTGTTCCACCATACCACGACCCTGCACCGCTACTGACCAAGAAGGAAAAATGTCTAGTCCCTCCCAAGCCTGACCACCGCTCGCTCGCTCCAAATCCCCTTGCACCCTCACCAATGAACTCGGAACAAAACCGCCAACACTCTCACCAGGAGAAATGTTGCATGTTCCTGCTGGTGTAGCTACCAAACCAACACCACTACAAGAAAATTTTTCTCCAACCTTCCCTGCAACAAAACTTGAAAATCCCCTATTGCTACCCATCCCCCCTTCCGCTTGCGCCCATTCACAATCTCCCTTGGAACTCCCCCCCCCCACTGAGAAATCCCCCCCCCCTTAAAGATGCCGGGGACGAAAACAACGAGGGACTACCAAAATTCCCTTCATCGCCTAAATCCCCTTCCTCCTCTTCTTCAAAATGCTGCTCAACAGCAAGATTACAGGCAGGGGGGCTGAAATCACCTTAAAAACACCCCCCTGCGGGCCACTATTCAAGCCCTCTGTGACCTCCAACAAATCACCCTGCACAGTGCCCAGCGGAACCACAGAAAAACTCTCCTTCGGCTCACCTCCCTCCTCCCAACTGCTCCGCCCCTCCCCCAGCGCCACAACACGATCGCGCCCGCTCGATTCCTCATTGCGGACTCCTGTCACCCCCCACACGTTCCGCGAAAGACACGGAGGAGGAGCGCTTCTTGCTCCCCCGCTGGCCCCCACGCTTAACTGCCTCACTGCGCGATGCGCCCGCCCCCTCGCACTGCTCACGGGGCCGGGCTGCATCAGATGATTGCACTACGCCGGCCGAATGCTTCAAACCGCCCTCAATTACATCCCGCACAGATCCGCCCGCCAACTCAGAGCCTCCCCCGCGCCCACCGTGAGCTGAACCCAGCAGGGCCGGCTTTCTCGTACGGGACCGGCCCTGCTCACTCACCGGGCATGACCGCCGACGCTTCGGGGATGTGCATGCAGCCACAGCAGCTGCTACCCCAGCCGAGGCCTGCCGCAATGGACGCGCTGACCCCGCTCCAATGACGAGGTCCATTCTTCCGGCCTCGCTCAATAAGCGAAGCGCCTCAAGGACCCTAAAGTCTTTCATACTCAGGAAAAATGCTACCAATTAATACCTAATTGATATAAAACTAACGCGATTATGAGACTAACGAAAAAACACACTAAATAACTCTAAAAAAATTCCTGCCTAAGCTCCCAGCCACCAGGTCACCAAACCTAAAATGGTGGCTAGGAGCAGGAGCCCAATGCATTTATGCTTGGGTTCCTATTGGGCTACCTACCAAAAACAGCCCTAAGCCCAAAATGGCCGGCGCTCCGGCTTCCAACCCCCCCCCAGCCCCTCCCAAATCGCCCGGGGGGACCTCCCTGCGGTCGGCTGCCCCCCCAAGCCTCCCTTGTCGTACATAAAAGCACAGACCCACACACTACGACGACTATTAAAATAAGATTGTTCAAAAATATAACGCACTGTTCTAGGTCTTCATTAACTGAGGCCTGTCTTCACACCTTCGTCAGAACCAGTATCAGAGCCAAAGCTCCAAAGTAATCTCACTCCAAGTCAGGACTTTAAGTGGGATGAAACGACTGCAGGGTCTCTCAAAGGGGCGTGGCCCATGTATTTAAGGGCATGGCTTAAAAACACATAAGCTACAAATCTGTGTTTAGCACAGTGTGCGAATAGACTGGTATTTTGCTGTTTCTGTCATTGCATCCAGATATATAATACAGCAAGTAATATTATACCTACAAGCCAGGACTATTGGCGCTGACAGCGATTGTTAGTTCCTTAAGATAAATAAGCAACAACTATGGCTTCTTTGTATTTAATATTGAAAATGCTTCAGTTCTGAAATTATGAGACTGTGAAAGACCTGTAACGAGTCTCTTTGAAGTTACATCAAACTCAGTGAAAGTGGCACAGCTCTGGAGTTAGGATTTTTTTTTCCACCGTGAGGGTGAGCAAATAATGAGAACCCGATAGGGACTTGTCTCAGCACCTGCTTTTTAGAACTTCCGATGCTGAACACCGGCAGCACCCGGTCCACTTAAAGCCCTGCGCCAAGTGATTGTAAATATTTTTTGTATCTAGCAGCCAAAGCTCACTACCATAAAGCATGCAAACTGTAAGATGCATTGCATTCAGAAGAAATGTCCCGTACAACCAGTGCTTTGAATTAAAAAAGAAAAGTGCAGATACTCACCTTTGAGTGGGCCTGGTGATGGGGGCGGAGTTTGCAGTGGGACTTGGGGCAGGGCTTGAGTGGAGCTTAGAGCAAGGCAAGGATGGGGACGTTGACTGGGACCAGATTTTCGTGGAATGCATCAGTGGTGACTGGGCATCTTTGAAATTGGTGGGGATAACAGATGGGTTTCCTCCCTCACACAGTCATTGACCCAGGAGCTGGACAACAAGGGTAGTGGGTGGACCCTGCTCACGTTAGTAAAGGGCTCGGTCAGGCACATATAGATGATCAGTGGGCTATCATAGGGTAGCGAATGGTTCTCCTCGGGTCACACAGAGAGTCAGTGGTAGCCCAGGGAGTGAGCATGCAGGGTTCTGTGTGAGCTCTGGTCTCCCAGCTTGCTGGCGTGATGCTACTGGTGTATATATACATACACCTCGCACTCGACCAACTCTAACTATACATTGGCTGTAGTGATGCTACTGGTGACCAGCCAAGTGTCAGAATGGGCTTTGCACTTTGGACTGCAATGTTCGAGGATTTAGAATGACTGTTCTGCTTCTAATCCTTTCTGAACTACTTGGCTCTCTACCTCTAACTCCTGGGCGGTTTAAGGACTTGGACACCTGGTCTTTTCAAATTGGTCCCAAAGACAGTGGCCATCAGTAGCTAGATCCTGCAGATCATGGCCATACGCTATCAACAGAACTCATGTATGTGTGTGCCCTGGAATGGTGTACTACTTTTATTAGCGGGAGGGCTGAACATCTGGGCCTTTGTCATCTTTTTATCAGGGGTGGAAACTTAACAAAAACCACAAGCAAACACTTTCTCTCTCTCTGGTGTTATTAAACTATTCCCTATCCAACAGCGCCCTCCAGCGAAAGTCGTTGTAACGACTTTTGTTGTAATCCCCGCGTTGTAATGGTAGTACGGGGTAATCCCTGCGTTGTATTGGCTGTTCTCCCATATTTCGGCAGTTGCTTTGCTCGAGCACCCCATTCATTGTAATCCGCCCCACAATCCACGATCCTCCTGACCCTGTTCCTAGTGGCGGCCGGTATGGTATGGGGGTGACTAGGTGGGAGAGGAAAGAAAAACAATTTATTTACCTGATCCCTGCGCCTCTCCTCTGGCTCTCCCACGGCATCTCTCCTCCGCTCATAAATGGAAGCGCCCAAGCTCCCTAAGCCAATCACAACACTGCCTTGTAAATGAGGCAACGCTCCTATCGCCTTGACGTTGTGGTGGAGATAGGGGCTTGTAAATATGCCCCAGGGTCCCTCGTAAGGACACTGGAATGGTGCAAGTCTATATTTTTGTTAGAAAACACCTCCAATCAGCACAAAATTAAGCTATCAAACCCTACACTCTTTTACTTCACAATTATTTTGTTTCCTTTCCTTAAATTGTGCATGGTGACTGAAAACCTATAGAGGTCTTTGCATTTCAAAAATCCTTCATCACTAGCAAATGTTTTTCTGGGACGGGGCATGCATCAAGTCTCCCCCTTTTTGCCTATAGAAACCATCAATACAATAGAGGTTTCTAGCCCCTGCCAGTCAACATTTTCATAATTCTTCTATGTACTTGGACATGGAGGGTCACATCCAGTAATTACCAGAAACACAGCCCTTGGCTCACCCTCTCCTCCCTTCACGGATCACTTAACTTGATGTGTCTTCCTGTGAGAAGTCTCATAACTGTAAATAGCCACTTGCACACCTGCTCCAGCTTGAAGATACAAGTCACATTGCACCTGCAGGCTAGCAAAAGGTTTTGTTTACCTTGAATAAGCAAAACCATCAATGGGAACACAAATGGGACAATGTCAACTATCCACAATACACAAAAGTCTTGGGGCCTTATTATGACTTTGGTACTCTTGGAGCAGGGCTGGCATGCCACTGCCCCGCCCCAAGACTGCGAAGGCCATAAGAAGCCGCCTGCCATATTAGGGCTTTTTAGGTCGAGCTATGAAATCCTACGCTCACCTCTGCCTCTCCTGTCTCACACCACCCCGTCACAACTCATATCAGTGTGTTTCTCAGTGTACTACTCAAGGCTGTAGCGAATCCCTTTACACACGGACATAAGGAAGGCCCCTGCAGGGGGCTTAATTCAAGCCGGTGTCCAGTTACTTCCAGTTTAAAAGTGCCAACTAAATAAAAATAAATATTAAATGTTAAGTACGATTACCTTTCGCTCTATCAGAAATGTTTAATTCACCCTCTTTATAACACACTGCACAGCCTGTTCGTAACCTTATTTCATCACAACTTATCTTTACTTTAAAAACAAGCATTTGCAATGCAATAGGTCTCGCATTTGCAAAAGTTTGAGCTTTTGGCATTGTAAAGGTGATTTTTAAACTAACAATTTTTTTGACACGATATTTAGGTATCACAAAATTAAAAGCACAATATTTTGAGCAATTACTGGCCAGGGTGAATCAAAGTGGCTTGGCATTACGTGAAAGTTGGGGTTTGAAGCCATAAACGTTCGTGTCATTGAGCTAGGCTTGTATTGTTGTTGGGTTGAGCTTCTGATAGGTGCTGGATATCCAGTTCTGAAAGATGTGCAAATAGTGTTTGAGATGTTGGATGTCTGGAGCAGAGGAGATTTTCAGTAGAGTTGTGTATCAACGGCATATTAGTGTATCTTGAGGCTGTCTGGGAGTAGAGCATGAATGGGCTCTATAATATACAGACTGAGGATGACAGGGGATACTATGGAACCCTGCGGGACTCCGTCGCTGATAGCAATCTTTGGTACCTGGAGTTGCCCATGTGAAGAAACTGCTATCAACTGTAAAAGTAGAAGGAGAACCAGTGAAGGACATTATGGTGATTCACATTCAAGACTCCCAAGTACATATGAGGGCGGGATGGTCGACTGTGTAGAAGGCAGCTGAGATGTCCAACAATATCAGGAGGCAGGGCAGTTGGAAAGGGAGGGTAACGAACAATCAACAAAAGGGTGGTCATTTTCTGGAGTATAACATTCTGCTGGAGTTATAAAATAGAATCTAGGTAGTGCTGTTCAGGACTGTTATGTTATGTTATGTTATTGGTTTTTGTACCGCGCACAGCTGCCCCAGCAAAGGGGCGTCCTGGCGCCAGGAAAGGTATACACAACATCACAGAGCGCAACTGAGTCAAGAAGTATTAATTAAAAAGAAAGGTTTTAATGGCGCGTCTGAATAGAAATAAATCCTCCATAGCTCGGATTTCACTGGGAAGAGAGTTCCACAATTTGGCCGCCACTACTCGGAAGGAGCGGCCACCCATCCTGCTCAGCAGAAAGCGTGGAACAACAGACAAATTCTGACCCATCGATCTCAAGGATCGAGAGGGAACATATGGGGTCAGTAAGTTCATCAGAATAGGTGGAGCCGTACCTTTCAAAATTTTAAAAGCCAGGCAGAGCACCTTAAACTCGATCCGACGAGCGACAGGCAACCAATGGAGCGATTGCAATGCTCTGGACACTGTATTTCGTGTAGCAACATTGGGCATACTATTGTATAGAGATGTTGCTCCATCGAGTACTAGACAGGATTGAGGTTCAACTGAGACGGAAAGAATTTTTTATTTTAGTGTAAAAGTCACCTCCACTGCCCCCAAACAGAGTTCCTCCTGGGGCGCCTCCCCAAACATAGCCACGCCACTGGCCGGACCTGAGTGTTATATCCCCCCTACTCTGAAAATGTCTGATGAACCTGCAAGTGCTTGAGGGGCCAGACTGGTAGTAGCAGGCATTTCCCTGGTGGGCTGCCAGGGTGGGTGGCGGTTTTGGGCCCCAGAGGGGTGTTTTTTGTTACCGGGGCCCGGTAATATCGCCCCCTGTAACAAAATCGGCCAAAACTGACCCTAGCAAACAACTCGGCTGCACCCCCCTAGGGGTCGGCGAGCAGTTTGCCAGGCCCGGTTTCGGTTCCCAGTCCGGCCCTGGAATTGATTGGTAGGTCTTTCAGTCACCTGTACTGCAGCTCTGTTTAGTGAGTCAGCAAAGAATAAATTGCCTTTTTCAGGGGAGATTTAGGTGTATTTTACATTTCTTTGATGCAGAATGCGTAAGTAGCATCCATGTTTTCCAGGAAGTTTTCCAGTAAGCCAAAAGCTCTTTTTTTATTGTTTTCACAGCTGTATATCCCTGAAACACTGAGGTATAAGCTCTCGGTTATTTTCCCAGAATGAGAGAAGGGTTTCCACTAGAATAGTGAGGATAAAATATCCTTGGGCCAAAATATTGAGGCCTAAATATTGGGAATCAAACATTTGTGATGGTAAATGTTGCACTAGGTTCCACCCCTTCAATACTCCCAGATTTTCTGCTTGCCGGTTCACCCGTTTTTTGGACTTTTTACTGTGGGTGAATCTCACTACCAGTGTCTCACCCACTGTAATCACATGGCAATGGACTGCGTGTGTCTGCTTATTAAGATGAGGCCACTGCGCCTAGCAACGGTAAGGGGCACTTGGCTGGTTGCAAATGAGAACGTGTGCACACACGTTTGCACATGTGTGCGGTCTTCACATGGGGGACTACAGGGCACAGATAGACTAGCACGATGGGGACTGCAGGATTAGGTATCCACCTGGGATAGGCCTTATAAAGGGAAAAGGGAAACTCAGTGTGCTTTACTGTTTTACCTATAGTGGCACCCCATTATACAGATAGGGAGAGAGCTGCCTTAGAGTGTAGTTATGCTCCCCTTTGGCCTACAGATACCATTGACTTCTTGAATTAGAGTGTACCTTGTGTGAGAAAATCAAATAGGTAACTCCCAAAATGATATTCATACACCTTATGGGTCATCCAGAGTTTTCATTTTTCCCTGGCTCAGGATCAGAGCCCAGGCCTTGTGTCACCCTGCTGTGCCCTCGCTAATGATCTTTTCTCCAGCAGCAGGAACAAAGGCAATCCCTCACAAAAGGAGCAATTAGCAGTAATTCTCCCAGCTCCTGAGGTGGGGTGGAATGATCTCCATCAGTTACTCAGATGTCAAACTGCACCTGAGAATGGCCTGCCCAAGCCCACTGTACAAAGGAGAGTACCCAGATAACTGTAACCAACCCAGTGGGGGCTCTATTGGAAATTTCAGTGTGCAAGTCTGTGGCAGAGATGTCAGTGAGGGGTGGAGCTGAGACCCCAGGAGCTGATTTGACCAGGGACTCCTGGATGATGCCATCTTGGACTGTCCCACGATTCTGTGCAGGACGGTTGGGACAGGGATAGAAAGGTGAAATGGCACCCTAGGATTCGCATGGGGTGCCTATCTTCTGGAACCTTCCTATCCCGTTTACAAACTATTGTGCAATAGGAAGATTCTCGCTTACCTGTAGATTTTTCTTCACTTCGCTGCTGGATCCTGGGACTGTCATGGAGAACTGGAAGGAGGAACCCTCTCACCCCCACTAATGTACAGTTGGCCCCAGGACCAGTGGGGCTCCTCAAGGGCCAGTGAGGCTGGCCCCTTTATACTATGAGGACCAGTTGCAGGAAAGTCCTGGACTTTTCCACGCCAAGACGCAAAAATTGAGTGGACCACTGGCACAGGGAGCCAGGAGGACCAGATTTTTGAGGACTACATAGCTTTGGAGGAGAGGACAGTTGCTGCAACTGCCCCTGGTGGATAGAGCTCACCACCAGGAGTAAAATTAGCCCATGATCATCCAAATCAGCTCAACAGGACCCGAGTTATGGTATTCTAAAGATGTGCAACCTTTGACTTACTTTCCTGCCTCGGAGTGCATGGGGCTCCGCTGCTGGGCCGATAATCCCCCAGGGTGGACAAGGGCCTAGGGAACAACACAAAGAAGCTGCTGGTTTGGAGGGGGGAGAGGGCGTGATTGGGGCCCCCTCCCCGTTCTTCCATCCCACCCAGGGAGCCCATCCCCAGGCGGAATCATGCTTAACAGAGGCCAGGATCCCATCCTCGGACACCCGTTTGCTTACACATGTGGAAAACGCCATTGTGCTGCCCCGAGTTCTGGAACAATGGGGGAGCGCAGTCGTGCTCCCCCCACAGCAGGGGTCCAACCTTGGTCCCTGAGTCAATATGGAGGATGGGGGGAGTGCCGCTGCTCACCCCGAAGTGGTCTGCCCTTGCCGCTCCTGATGTCTGGGGGTGGGTGGCGGGCACACACAGTACACAGCAAACATAAGGAGATGATGGATGGAGCACTGAAACTTTTCAGACACTCACCCCCATTCACAGATCTGGGTTGAATCCATCATCGTTCTTTAGCTCACTTTGCCACCTCAGTTCAAACCTAGCTATAGGCAAATCAGACTTGACCCTGTGCCGCATGGGAACAGTCCGGCCGAAACTGCCAAGCCAGGTCTTCCCTGAACCAGAAACAAGCATCCTGGGACCAGTTTCGGGGGTAACACCCTTCATCAGCCAGGCTAGCTTGAATGGCAAAGTGAGCAAGGGATCCATGTCTGGGTGCACACCTTCACGTGAGACCGGACAGACACAATTAGAGGCTGCCATCTCCGGCTCCAGTATGCAATCGTATTGCCAGTGCAGGGAGTTGGCGAGGGCAGCACTGGTAGGTCCCTTCAAGCTACCCTTCAACATGGACAACCCATGGGGTGCCCGGGTGGCACCGGGTACCCCGATCTAAAAAAGAAATGCAGCGTGAGGCCTCTTCAGAAAAGGAAAATACCAAAACGGCTCTCCCTGGCACAGCGGGGAGCTGCTCTTCTGAAATTCACTGATCCTACAAAAAATTGCCCCATTATACCTTGTGGGGCGTGCTACTTTGAAGCACATTTCCACCCATACCTCTGCTTGTGGTGGTTCCAGGGAAACAGGACCACCCCAAACAACTCAGCACAACACATCCTTTCTCTTGAAGGTACTTCTTGAGTTCCAAGCTGAGGGAGGACTCAAAAATGATCTTCTCCCCTGGATTCATGGTACATTTTCAAGCACTACCATGGCTGGTGCTTTTGCTCTGCAAATGGGAATGTTTCATCCTCTAGGGGCCATGTGTATGGTAACCTTCTAGAAGGTTTGAAAGGCATGAAAAAGTACAACTATAATGTTCATGTTGTTACGCCCTCTAGGGGCTGATTATAGAATTACAACTTAACGCTAAATACATGAAAGAATGCACAAAGAGAATGGATGTTCCTTATTAATGTTTTATTGGGTTATCATAATGATTGTACATGGTTTATTGGTTCAAAGTTTACAACAATGACAATGACTCATGCAACAGTAATGTGTTTATTACAAAAAACAGTTTAAACTCACTTGATATATTTGGGTGAGCCCTCTACGGGGTGACCGTTGGTTGTCATCTATGGTATGTTCCATCTGCCAATGTATATATTTGTAAATTACTGCGTAGTATTTAGTAGTGTTTTTGCAATAAATATAGGTCTTCTATTTCTAAAGAAAAAATACTTACTGGACAATCATTTATTGGGTGTTATTATTGTTTTCCAGTGCTTGGTGATTACTATCCCACAAATACACAAGCATTAGAAATGCAATCGGGCTCGGATTTATTTGAGTTTGAGCTAATGGCATTGTAAATGCCAATGTATTGTTGCTATGTGTTATGGAGTGTGTTCATGTGGTGTGTACTGCCAGTGATCTCCTTGTGAGTGTGAGAATATTGCACCGTTACTGCCTGTGATGTCCTTCTTGTGAGTGTGAGAAGCTTGCACCTCTGCTGCCTGTGGTCTCCTTGTGAGTGTAAGAAGCTTGCACAGCTGCTGCCTGTGATGTCGTTCTTGTGAGTGGGAGAAGATTGCACCTCAGCTGCCTGTGGTCTCCTTGTGAGTGTAAGAAGCTTGCACAGCTGCTGCCTGTGATGTCCTACTCACTACTCTACTCTACTCACTACTCTACTCACTACTCTGCACTCACTACTCACTACTCTACTCACTACTCTACTCACTACTCTACTCACTACTCTGCACTCACTACTCTGCACTCACTACTCACTACTCCACTCACTACTCTACTCACTACTCACTACTCTACTCACTACTCTACTCACTACTCTACTCACTACTCTACTACTCTACTCACTACTCTACTCACTACTCTAATACTCTACTCACTACTCTACTCACTACTCTACTCACTACTCTACTCACTACTCTGCACTCACTACTCACCACTCTGCACTCACTACTCTACTCACTACTCACTACTCTCCACTCACTACTCTACTCACTACTCACTACTCTACTTTCTACTCACTACTCTACTCACTACTCACTACTCTACTCACTACTCACTACTCTACTCACTACTCACTTCTCTACTCACTACTCTGCACTCACTACTTTACTCACTACTCTACTCTACTCACCTCACTACTCTACTCACTACTCACTACTCTACTCATTACTCACTACTCTACTCACTACTCACTACTCTGCACTCACTACTCACTACTCTACTCACTACTCTACTCACTACTCTACTCACTACTCTACTCACTACTCTACTCACTACTCACTACTCTGCACTCACTACTCACTACTCTACTCACTACTCACTACTCTACTCACTACTCTACTCACTACTCTACTCACTACTCACTACTCTACTCACTACTCTACTCACTACTCTACTCACTACTCACTACTCTACTCACTACTCACTACTCTACTCAATACCCACTACTCTACTCACTACTCTACTCACTACTCACTACTCTACTCACTACTCACTACTCACTACTCTGCACTCACTACTCACTACTCTGCTCACTACTCACTACTCTACTCACTACTCTCCACTCACTACTCTACTTTCTACTCACTACTCTACTCACTACTCTACTCACTACTCACTACTCACTACTCTACTCACTACTCACTACTCTACTCACTACTCACTTCTCTATTCACTACTCTGCACTCACTACTTTACTCACTACTCTACTCTACTCATCTCACTACTCTACTCACTACTCTACTCACTACTGACTACTCTACTCACTACTCTGCACTCACTACTCACCTCACTACTCTACTCTACTCTACTCACTACTCTGCACTCACTACTCACTACTCTACTCACTACTCTACTCACTACTCTACTCACTACTCTACTCACTACTCACTACTCTACTCACTACTCACTACTCTACTCACTACTCACTGCTCTACTCACTACTCACTACTCACTTCTCTACTCACTACTCTGCACTCACTACTTTACTCACTACTCTACTCACCTCACTACTCTACTCACTACTCTACTCACTACTCACTACTCTGCACTCACTACTCACTACTCTACTCACTACTCTACTCACTACTCACTACTCTGCACTCACTACTCACTACTCTACTCACTACTCTACTCACTGCACTCACTACTCACTACTCTACTCACTACTCCACTCACTACTCTACTCTACTCACTAGTCACTACTTTACTCACTACTCTGCACTCACTACTCACTACTCTACTCACTACTCTACTCACTACTCTACTCACTACTACCTACTCTACTCACTACTACCTACTCTACTCACTACTCTACTCACTATTCACTACTCTACTCACTACTCACTACTCTACTCACTACTCACTACTCTGCACTCACTACTCACTACTCACCTCACTACTCTACTCACTACTCTACTCACTACTCACTACTCTGCACTCACTACTCACTACTCTACTCACTACTCTACTCACTACTTTACTCACTACTCACTACTCTACTCACTACTCACTACTCTGCACTCACTACTCACTACTCTACTCACTACTCACTACTCTACTCACTACTCTATTCACTACTCACTACTCTGCACTCACTACTCACTACTCACTACTCTACTCACTACTCACTACTCTACTCACTACTCACTACTCTGCACTCACTACTCACTACTTTACTCACTACTCTACTCACTACTCTACTCACTACTCTACTCACTACTCACTACTCACTACTCTGCACTCACTACTCACTACTCTACTCACTACTCTACTCACTACTCACTACTCTGCACTCACTACTCACTACTCTACTCACTACTCTACTCACTACTCACTACTCACTACTCTACTCACTACTCACTACTATACTCACTACTCTACTCACTACTCACTACTCTAGTCACTACTCACTACTCTGCACTCACCACTCACTACTCTGCTCACTACTCACTACTCTACTCACCACTCTCCACTCACTACTCTACTCACTACTCACTACTCTACTCACTACTTTCTATTCACTACTCTACTCACTACTCACCACTCTGCACTCACTACTTTACTCACTACTCTACTCACCTCACTACTCACCTCACTACTCTACTCACTACTCACTACTCTGCACTCACTACTCACTTCACTACTCTACTCACTACTCTACTCACTACTCTACTCACTACTCACTACTCTACTCACTACTCTACTCACTACTCACTACTCACTACTCTACTCACTACTCTACTCACTACTCTACTCACTACTCACTACTCATTACTCACTACTCACTACTCTACTCACTACTCTACTCACTACTCTACTCACTACTCTACTCATTACTCACTACTCTACTCACTACTCACTACTCTGCACTCACTACTCACTACTCTGCTCACTACTCACTACTCTGCACTCACTACTCACTACTCTGCTCACTACTCACTACTCTACTCACTACTCTCCACTCACTACTCTACTCACTACTCACTACTCACTACTCTACACTCACTACTTTACTCACTACTCTACTCACTACTCACTACTCTACTCACTACTCACTACTCACTACTCTACTCACTACTCTCCACTCACTACTCTACTCACTACTCTACTCACTACTTTCTACTCACTACTCTACTCACTACTCACTACTCTGCACTCACTACTTTACTCACTACTCTACTCCTGTGTCAGTTTTCTGATGTTAGTGTGAGCCTCCCTTCTATGTCAGTGTACCAGCCTTAGAGCCCCATGTGATGTGATTGTCTCCTTATAAACTGCTTATTACATACTAAGTAAGCTTAGAAGAAGTAACAATATGGATGACCACTGGGGTGGGGGAGAAGGGGTAAAGGATAAAGATGGAGAGTTCTGGTGATCTAAAAAATGGACCAGGGGTGATGAATATTTTAGGTAAGAAACTTGAAAAAAAGTGGAAAGTAAAGGGCAACTTTACTAAATGTTAGCGCAACTGATCCCAGCAATCAATGTTTCTGTGTGCGTGGTTCAATTGAGAGAGAAATATTGGCGAGCTGAATTTACTAAAAAAGGCCTGTTCCTGCATTCTCCCACTGAACTGCTCCATGATGCACAAGCAGGCACCATTGTGCAAAGGTGTGTGTGTGTGTGTGTGTGTGTACGTGTGTGCGTGTGCGTGTGTGTGTGTGATGGTGTGAAAACTAGATCTGATGCATGTGATTCTCTACATTGCTGGCCGGCTGTTCATGCGCGCACAGAGCTGAAGGGAAAAAAAACACAGCAGTGCACACGCTCCCAGCACCATCTGCCTTCAATTAACGGCACCTCGGACAGCTGGTAATTGAGGATTTATGTATTCTTCTGCGCGTGTTTCTTAAAAAGTACTGTGACTGCCCTTGAAACTACAGGAAAATTCTTTCAATTATCTCCGCCGTGAACGCGGCACTCTGACAGCTCCTGCAATGGTGAACGCGCTCCCACCATCTGCATTGCATTACACGGGCACTCTGACAGCTCCTAATTAAGATTAATAAGTCTGCCGTGCCCGTAACCGCACACTTTATGCCATGACACTGAAATAAATGACGGCCGAAAAGTAAATATAGCCTATCACGTCAAGGCTACTAAATAGACACCACAGCGAAAACGAATCACTAGGCACATGCCATAAAAACGGCGGCGCGCAGTAAGGAATGTGCCAGCCCGGACCCCTTTCAGAATTCTTTTTTTTTTAATACATAAGAGCTCGGAAGCTCCGCCCCCCACTTCGTGGTGGCGTAGGCCCGAGCCCTAAAAAAGGGGGGAGGGGGTCCTAGGGGAAGTTTAATGACCAGGCACTGCTACAGCCCCTATTCTAACAGTTATACCAACAAACAAGTAGCAGAGGGTCAGACAAAAAGAACGAAAAAAGCTAAAAACTCAGTGTCTATGTGGATGGATGGAGGAATGAAACCATGAATAAATCACCTAGCGTATTCATTCATTTGAGGAAAAAGTGTTCCCATCAGTTGTCGACCTGTACCGCCCTTCATCATCTGGGATCCTTCGTTCCCTGAAGGCAAGAAAGAAAACCCATAACGGACTGGCAGATGTGACAGCCTAATCCAAATTGTGGGCCCCAGTGATAGATAGTGAGAAAGGGGGAGGGTGTCAACTGAATAGCAGTGCAGAAAAATATAGTGTGAGAGTGTAAGGACCTTACACTCTGAATAGTAGTTATTTGTTGACACTACTATCTTCGCACTCCTTTTTAGATTTGGGATTGAAGTGGTACATATTAAAGTTTTTAACCCCTTCACCACCCAATTTTATTTACAGACACTGGTCTTACCACTTGTTATTTTTTTCACTATATTTTTCTGCACTGCTATTCAGTTGACACCCTCCCCCTTTCTCACTATCTATCACTGGGACCCACAATTTGGATTAGGCTGTCACATCTGCCAGTCCGTTATGGGTTTTCTTTCTTGCCTTCAGGGAACGAAGGATCCCAGATGATGAAGGGCGGTACAGGTCGACAACTGATGGGAACACTTTTTCCTCAAATGAATGAATACGCTAGGTGATTTATTAATGGTTTCATTCCTCCATCCATCCACATAGACACTGAGTTTGTAGCTTTTTTCTTTCTTTTTGTCTGACCCTCTGCTACTTGTTTGTTGGTATAACGATTACTAGCCCACACCACCTTCCTTGAGTAGGCCTAGGACTGCTTCTCTACACTACCCTGTGAGAGTCAAGTGCTACAATGGGGTGTTTGTTTCCCAGTGAGGACAATTGTGGGCCTAGTACTTGTGATGCCACACAAATAATAACCTAATTTGCAACAGTAAATATATGGTTAGGATACTTACATCATATATATATATATATATATATATCCACCAAGATGCCCCGGATCTTAAAGAACGCCACTCCACTCTCTTAAGGTGCTGCCTCCCTGGATGCAGCACGAGTCCACATGGTAATGGCAGAGCTTCTCCCCGACCCGGGCAGGCCGGTCAAAATTACACACACAACAAGGGTTGCCCAATGCAGAGAAGCCTCACAGGTAGGTTTTCAATGGTGCTTTATTCGGAGCCAGCGCTTGTAAACTTGCTCCGAATAAAGCACCATTGAAAACCTACCTGTGAGGCTTCTCTGCATTGGGCAACCCTTGTTGTGTGTGTAATTTTGACCGGCCTGCCCGGGTCGGGGAGAAGCTCTGCCATTACCATGTGGACTCGTGCTGCATCCAGGGAGGCAGCACCTTAAGAGAGTTAGGTTGTGCGGAGAAGCAACACCGTGCAGGACGCTGTGATGAAAAGCCTTCCCAACCCACTGGGGCTTTCAATTTTGGATCCATTTCGCTGCTGTAAAAACTCACTGGAGCAAAAAACTATGAACTACTGCGACCAGAATGCCGGAGGGGCGTTACCGCTTGTTCAGTATGACGGAGCAGTTTAAAAGGTACAGATTAACAACAGCGAACTCATTTCTGCCTTTGAAGAAGTGCGCTGTGCGCACGAAACGCGTCAGGCATCTTGAACTTTTGGTGAGGACCTTTGTCCAGCGCTTGTAAACTTGCTCCGAATAAAGCACCATTGAAAACCTACCTGTGTGGCTTCTCTGCATTGGGCAACCCTTGTTGTGTGTGTAATATATATATATATATATATATTCAGTGAAAAAAACAAAGGTTACAGGTACTTTATAGTTTGGCTCACATTTCACTTGTACAAAACCATTGAAATTCACCAGTTATAGTTACCTGAACTAACTATAACTTACGCCCCCGCAATGCGCTGCTTATGACCTCACAAATTAGATCACATATGACATGGTCAGTGAAATCACTGATGACCTCTCAAATGACATTAGTGATCAAGGGATTGTGAGTGTTTTCTAAAAGTTTATGATTGTTAAACATATATACTTAGGTACTACAAAAGTTAAATTAGTATACCCTGTGTACTACTAATGAGTGATACTATTTATATATATATATATATATATATATATATATATATATATATATATATATATAATGTGAGTGACCATGTGACTGTGCGTATCTATGTGTGAGTGGGAGTCTGAGTGGCTGTATGGGTGTGTGAGTAGCTGTATGGGTAAATAAGTGGGTGGGTGTGTGAGTAGTTGTATGGGTGAGTGAGTGGCTATGTGAGTAGCTGCATTGGTGAGTGAGTGGGTCTGTGAGTGCCAGTATTGGTCAGTGACTGTCTGTGTGAGTGGTTGTATGGGTAGGTGAATAGCTGTGTGAGTGTCTGTATGGGTGACTGACTGGGTCTGCAAGTGGGTGTATGGCTGGGTGAGTGGATGGTTGATTGTGTGTTTGGTTAAGGGAGTGAGTGGGTGTCAAAGTGGCTGTATTGGAGACTGAGTGTCTGTGTGAGTAGCTGTATGGGTGAGTGAGTAAACATGTGAGTGCCTGTATGGATGTGTGAATGGGTATGTAAGTGCTTGTATGCATGTGTAAGTGGCTCTGTTGAGAGGCTGTATGGGTGAGTGAGTGGGTGTGAGAGTGGCCTGTATGGGTGAATAAGTGGGTGTGTGAGTAGCTGTATGGGTGAGTGTGTGGCTCCGTGAGTGCTTGTATGGCTGAGAGACTGGATGTATGACTATCTGTATTAGTGAGTGAGTGGTTGTGTAAAGGGTTTTATGAGTTAGTGAGTAGATGTGTGAGTGGCGCTATGGATGAGTGAGTGGAGTAGATGTGTGAGTAGTTGTATGGGTGTGTGAGTGACTATATGGTTGTGTTAGTGGATGTATGAGAGGTTGTGTGTGTGTGAGTTGGCTTGTGAGTGATTCTGTGGATGATGTCATCAGTGATATAATTCACAATGTCGTCAGTGGTGTCATCAGTGATAGAGGCAAAATAGAGGGCAGAAACGAGGAGAAAGATACAAAATGGAGGTCAGAAATGAGCAGAAAGAGGCAAAATAAAGGTCAGCAATGAACAGAAAGAGGCAAAATAGATGTTAGAAACAAACAGAAAGAGGCAAAATAAGGGTCAGAAGTGAGGAGAAAAAAGTCAGAAATCAAGCAGAAATTAGCAGAACACACTCTAGCACTCATGCAGCCAGTCACAGAACAACTCAGACACTCTCACATCCACTGACAGACCCATTCAGACACTCATGCATCTACTCACGGATTAACTCAGACACATATACCCACTCACAGACCCAGTCAGACACTCATACACCCACTTAAATAATCACTCATTCTTTATTACCCACTCACAGACTAACTTATAGACTCATGCACCAACTCACAGACCCACTCAGAGACTCACAAACCCACTCACAGACCCACTCAGAGACTCACGCACTCATACACAGACGCACTCAGCTACTCATGTACTCACTCAGAGATGACGGACACACTCATGGAGGCACTCGCAAACCCACCCACTCCCACACCCATACACAGAGCCACTCAGACTCTCATGCACCCACTCAGACACTCATGCACCCATTCACACACCCAGTGAGACACTCACACACTCACTCACACATGCAGTCAGACACTCATGCACTCACTCACGCGCTCACTCTCAAGGTTACAGGTTACAGTTAGGAAATAAAATTTAAAAAACCTGAGAAACTGACTGAAAAAAACAGAAGTTACAAGTACGTTTTAGCTAGGAAATAGAAATAAAAAACCTTTGGAATTCACTGAAAAAAACAAAGGTTACAGGGACATCATAGTTAAGAAATAGAATTTAAAAAACATTGAAATTTACTGAAAAAAACACGTTACAGGGACGGTATAGTTAGGCTCAGATTTCACTTGTACAAAACTGTAGAAATTCAGCAGCTTTAGTTACCCGAGCTAACTATAACTTATGTCACCGCACTGCACTGCTCATCACTCATGACATCACTGATTACATTATCCACAGAACCACTCACACACCCATACAACCTCTCATGCACCCACTCACCCCCCACAACCACATACACATATATACATATATTATATAAACACACACACACCTTTATGATACATGTGAGTTTACCCACTATTCTTAAATAGTGGGTCTGATTCACAAAGGTAAAGTTAGACGTCCCAAGTGTGGCCATAAAGATAGTACTCAGAAATGCCCTTTGTGAATTTCCAAAGTTGTAAACTTAGACGCTTGGACTCAGTTTAGACCAAACGTCTAAGTCTACCTTTGCGAATCGGGCCCTACATTTATACTTACCTATAGGCACCTGCCTTCACCATATTTTTGTTCTTGATACTTAAGCCTCAATAGTTTGGCTCCTCAATACTTTTTCCACAATACTTTGACAATACAATCACGTGCTTCTGGTTTCAGAAGCAAAAGTAAGCTCATCTGAAAAGCTGGAAAAATAGTTTATTCATATTTTCCACCTGTCAAGCTTTTCAAAAGTAGTCCAAGCTCATTTAAAATGTAAAACATGGGAACCCCCTGATGAAGGCAATGCACTATTACACATAATAAACCAAACAGCTGTGGATGAAGACAACAATTTCAGTTTGAGAAATAATAAATAAGTTGGAATCACAAAAAAACTGTAAACAGGATAGTGGAAAACGCCATTTGCATCCTTCATTCATACTTTCTATACCTTTCTTAATTAATGTTTTTAAAAATGTTTGGTACCACTCCATTTAAAAGTGCTCTGGGCGACCAGTTCTGAAACAGGCATAGGCCATAGCCTAAGATAAATCTTGGCCAATTTCCATCCAATAACCTGTTTCCCAGACATGCAAGTTTCCAGCTCGCACCTTTGTCAGCGGTTGGGTGACTATATCCTCTCAAGCTATGCGGTAGGGCCGGCAAACCTTGAGAGATTCCAGCTCAGTGGCGTAGCTAGGCACTTTTCCGCCATGGCGGTCCCTGCCTTTACTGCCCCGCGGCCGCACTGAAGAGCAGGGGGGTTGCTGGTGGTATTTCCTGAATTGCCGCCCTGTGGCAAACTAATGAAAGAGGGGGGGGAGCCACCACCCCCAAAACACATGCTGCCCAGGGCGGACCAAACCCCATCCCCCCTTGCTACGCCACTGTTCCAGCTAAGTCCCGGTGCTTGCACTGTGAGGGGATAAGGCAATCTCTCAGATGCACCTGCCAACTGACACCAATCAACTGTTAGTAAATCTCACTTAGTGAACAGTCATCATTCTCGTATGTCTCTGCAGTAGACCAAGATTATATCAATATTTGCTTTTCAGCCCTCCTGTTTGCATCCATGGGGGAATCTGACATGGATAACATTGCATGGTTTATTAACGCGACTTTAAAAGGTGGCCAACTGTTATGCTACTATAATGTTCTGCATTTTATTTTCTTATTGCAGATACCCTCTGACCTCAGAATACTCCTATAATACAAATACATTTTTATTTCAAGTGACTTTCAACGTCAGGGTGCTCATGTGGCATCGAGGTTTTCCCACAGCATAAAAGATGTTGGTGCACGTGATCCCAAACACCGTTTGTGTGCCATTAGCAGTTTGTATAATAAATTGTCACTTCACAGAAAGAGTGTTTGGGGCCCACACTCCAACTTCCCTCATTACCATTATGAAGGCAGTCTTCAGGAATGTCTCATTAACTACCGATAATCATCATTACTCCTCGTCCTGTTGTCCTCACCCCATTCATCACAAGTGAGTTTATCTATCTCCCACTACAGAAAAAAGAACATAGGAATGCCGGTAATACTGCCCCTGCCCCCTCCTACTGGGGACTACATAAGCAGTACTTACTCAGCATTCAGTGTGAACTACCAAGCTCATCCTATGAAAGTTGGCAATTTGGGAGGGTGGATGGGGTGTGATAAATGGGACTAGGAGAACAGAACCAGGTGTAATGAATATTACTGGTAAGTAATGAGACATTACCCCCAGAACCATCTTTTCCTCGTCTTCTTACTCACGAGTGAGGTATACCCAAGCCAAGCTCCCAGATTTCAGAAGAAGAAAAAAATTAAAAAAGATAAATCAATACAGAGAGACCAACCAAACGAATGAGGCACCCCATAGTGATTTTGTTCATAACATAAGAAAGAGGGCAGATCACAAAATCACAGATTGCAAAACCCCGGAACAAAAGTTAGTATCACCCTACAAACCATCTGCAAACAAAAATGTTTCATAAATGTATTTGGAGTAACCCAAGTGACTGCTCGACAATGCTCCACAATGAAGACACCCTTCATTTTCGTCCATGTAGCATCCAACCCTAGGGTAGATCTGTCTTGAATATCTCCCGGAAGAGGAGTACCTGACAAAAAATAGGTCAGAGAAATCAACTGCTTTATCCACCTCCTGATGACAACAAAGAAGCCTTATCCCCCTTTGAGGATGACCCAAAGAATCAGATTCCTGATAAGACTGAGTCCTACCCAAATAGAGCAAAAGATCTCTCTTGACATCCAACAAACCCCACTACATGTCCAACTCAGACTCCCCTTCAACAGCTAAGGCTGGAACAATCATATCCTGATCATGATCAAACTGAGATGCCACTTTGGGCACAAAGGAAGAATCCAGCCGGAGAGTCACACTATCTTCAGAAAAAGACAAAAACGGTTCCCTTGCCATAAGAGCCCCTAACTCTGCAATCCACTTTGCTGAGGTAATAGTGACCAGAAAGACTACCTTGAAGGTCAATAATTTGATGACTGATGGCTCAAAAGGATGTGAAACCAAAGCCTTTGGAACCAATGGCCAATCACACAAAGGAAACAAGGGTTTAATCAAAGGCAGTGAAAGAGAGAAACTGCACAAAAATCTTGCCACCAAGTCCTCAGCATTAGACAAATTGCCCCAAAGAGACCTAAAGACCCTGACAGCTGCCCACTGAGCTCTCAGACTGGACACCAACAATCATTTCTCAAATATGTCCCATAAAAACTGCAGAACATCACTCGGCTGACAGCCCAAAGGAGAAAGATGGAGCATCTCATATCACTTACAAAAATTACCCCAATGTCTCTCATAAGATTTCAAGGTGGAAGGCTTCCTGGACTGCTGAATAGCCTCCGCTAAATAGTGTGACAGACCTTTCCATTGTAACCCCCTCCTTTCAATCGCCATACCGAGAGGTGCAACTTCCAGAGGGACAGGAAGGGAGAGGCTCTAAAAGGGGAGGTAAAGCATGGAATCATCCATGAATCCTGAATTGCCAATAGCGTGAGCCCGGGAAACCGAGCACCTGGGCCAGAATGGGGCCACTACCACCATTCATCTGTACTCCTCCATCAGCCGATTGATCAACCTGGTAATTAGCAGAACCGGAGGAAAAGTATACACAGGAGGTGATCTGGCCAAGGCAGAGTCAAAGCATCTACCCCTCAAACCCACTTCTGTGGAACAGGAGAACAGAACCTGTGAACGTGCCCATTATGCCGAGGAGCAAAGAGGCCAAGAAAGAGAACACCAAACCTCTCGCACAGCTGACGAAATACCCGTCAGTTTAAAGCCATCTCTTGGGAAGGGGGAAATACTCAACTGAGGGAATCCGCCACCGCATTTTCCACCCCTCTGATGTAAACCGACACCAGAGATTCCAAGTGAACCCTCCCCCCACTGAAAAATCAGGGTAGCTACAGCATTCAAAGAACTGGTGCAAGTTCCCACTTGATTGTCAGGTAAGCCACCGTAACCTGATTGTCTGACCGGACCACCAGATTGCAACCTATAAGAATGTGCTGAAAAACCATGATTGCTTTGCACACAGCCATGAGTTCCCTCCCTTTGGAGGAGTGCCTGCCCTCCATCATGGTCCATTGACCCTGCAGAGACTCCTCCTGTAGAATGACTCCCCAACCAAAGCTCCTGGTGTCTGTTGCTAGAATCAATGGTGGTTCCTGCTGCAAGACCAAGCCCCTGATGTGGGAATCCAGCAGAGTCCACTAACTCAGGACCCTGATTCCCCACTCCGTCACGGAAACCACACATTCGAAGTCTTCCAATGTCTGATCCCAAAACGAGTGAGGATGGTACCACAGGGGACGAGGATGAAAACAAGCCCAGGGGACCGTGGAGACTGCTGCAGCCAGATATCTCAGTAGTGGTAACCACTACCTGTACACTGGCGGTTCATCATAAAAAGAGATATTGATCTTAATACAGTTGTCCTGTCCTCCGAAAGAAACACTTTGTTCAGAACTGTGTGAAAATGGGCCAGATGAAAGTCAAATCCTGTGATGGGGACACCTGTGGAGAAGTGTGGCTCAATGGTTAGAGCGGCAGACCTTGATGCAGAGCTCTGGCCCGGGACCAGGGTTCGATTCCTGCCTCTGTGGGTCTCGGGCTCAAATTCCTCTGACCGGATATTCTCGCCTCAGTGCCTATTCTAATCATGGGTCCCACGCTGCAACTCTGGGCAATAGCTTGCTTAATCTCCACAACGGCCCCAACAGCGCGAGGATGCCTGGTTTCACCATGGGGGGGCCCAGGAGTGGACACTTTACAAGGAAAACCAGGAAGGGTTCCTTAGCGGTATGAGTACAAGCGCCAGGAGACCCGGTCCGGGTAGCTGCGTGCTATACAAGTACAAAAACATTTACATTTACCTGGAAAACAATAGGACTGGATATGAGAGGTTTCCTTCAATGGGCGCCAGGGCAGCGCTCACTTAATTACCGCGCAGGCATCCTCAACATACCACATTTCTTTTCAAATGCTAAGTAACATCAGTAGCAATTTTACTTACCATTTTAAACAAATGTGGAAGCCTGCACCAGTCCTCCTGCCTGCCTGCCTGCCTGCCTGAGAGGTGCGAGTCAGACATGGGCGTCAGACAGGACAGGCAGTCAGGCAGGTTTCTTGTGACACATGCGCGTTTACCAATCCGAGCTGACATGGTGCAAGTCCTGTAGTCACTCTTTTGGCCCTTTTGGGAGCCTTTAAAACTGCCCACAAATAATGCCAGGCAGCGTCATACTTCCAGGCATCCTTGGGCTGGTAAAGTACCCCCGTACCTCCCGAGGCTGCATTGTCTAAAGATGCACAATGATGACCCCGCCCTTTCAAAAGTCGTCAGTGGATGGGGTGAGGTCATCAGGCATAATTGACCCCGTTCATCTCTGTGACGAGTTGGGAAAGGTTTTGTTTTTACACTGCCTGCCAGCAACGCTATTACAATAATCACTGCACTTTGTATTGTGCTGTGATAGCTGTAGTAACACTGCATTTTTAAAAAAAATGCTTTTAATCACATTTGACCTGACATCACAGGCTCACGCATTAGACAACTCATGACCCTGTGAGGTCGAGTCACATGCTGTAAACATGATATCCTACGCTTGCTTGTGCTAAGAGTATTTCTGTTTATATATAGCATTTCAGGTGGCAAAGAGTAGCGCTTTCACTTTCAGCCCCTCTGTGAACTGTAGCTAAGACTGGGACCACATGACAGCAACAGGAAGCACATCAGTCCTGGCCTGAACTCATCAAGGAGACCCAAGTTGCCTTATAAGTTAAGTGTAAAATATTAAATATTCTGCTTTTTAATTATTTAAGCATTTTGCATTGTTTAGCAGGTCTAGCATCATGAGTACATTTGAGATCTGCCATAAATAAATTGCCAACATGGAAAACAGTAGCATTAAACATATTCTGCTATTTTTTTTGCAAAGTCTGCATATATATCTTATGGAGTGAAGGCATCTGTTGCAGAGCTCTTTGTGTACCCAGGATATCTCAGAGAATAATAGCTCTGGGGGTTAGACCATTTGCTTGAGAGATCTCTGTTTTATCTAGTCTAATTCCAGTTTTGTATCAAAGTAGCACAGAGGGTTAATATGTCTCCTGCAAAGCGGATCATGTAATATGCAGATGAGAAATATTTTAATTTTATGTAGCTAGATAAATGGATTACTACTTTTAACACAGAGATTGTTTTTTTAATTTAAAGTTCAGCAATTGTAATCCTTCTAATATAGCACAGTCAGCTATGAACGGCATGTGACTCTAACACATTGTAACCCTCACTAACCTACGTAACATATTCTGCACATTAATCTACACACTCAGGATTTATTGTCAATAAATTATGTGCACATGTGATCTGATACCCTACATATGGATGGGAAGCACTATAAAAGAAAAAAAAAAGAAAAAAGTGGTATTTAAATTATTTACATAGATACTGCAACACACCAGCACGTCGCCCCCTTCGGAAGTCAGACTTGCTTGGCAGCCCAGAAATTCTATGAAATATCTCATGAGGCTTTCTTTATGAATGCCTATGAGAACCCTATTTTAGTCCATTTATCGCAGAAATAGTGCTGAAAATTGGACCAAAAGACACCAATATTTACAAATGTTTTGGGGCGAGAACCCCTCTGTCCCGCCCCCCCCCCCCCTCCGAACCCACTTTGTTGATGTCTGGCTTGCTCGCTTCACTCACTCATTAGCATTCATTAATTCTTATGCTTCTGCTCTCCAGTTTCAACATCCACCAGCCGCTGGAACATACCATGACCAGATCCTTCGTAGGGGTGTGCAGAAACCAATCGTCTAAGTAGGGATACAGATGAAAGCCTTGCAAATGGAGCAATGCCACTAAAGGCACCTCCACCTTTGTGAACACCCTCAGAGCGGACTTCTGCCCAAAGGGCAACACTCGGAAATTGGAAGTGCTTTTCCTTGATGCAAAACCTGAGGTACTTTTACTGCTAAGGTTGGATCGAGACATGATAGTAGGCATCCTGCAGATCCTAGGTGCACATAAAATGCCCTTGATCACCAATGGGATCACCCACTGAAGCATTTCCATCCTGAAGAGTAGGGTCCAGATGAACCTGTTGAGAGCCTTCAGATCTAGCAGCATCTGAAAGCCCCCTCCCGTCACTTTCTCAATCAGAAACACAATGGAATAAAGTCCTCTGCCCCTCTCCGACCGAGGCACCTCCAAGATAATATCCTTCTGGAGAAGAGACTCTAAACCTTGAGAAAGGGACAACCTCTTTCCCTTGTTCGTGGGCCATGGAGATTGTCTGATACCAGAATCCTCTGCAAAGTGGCATACTCCATCCTGTAACCGTCTCACATAATCCCCAGAACCCAGGTGTGGGAAGTAGACACTTCCCATTCTGGAAACAAATGTTGAATTCTGCCTCCAACCCCAAATTCTAGCCTATCTGTCATATAGACAGGAGGGGGGTCTCACCACACTGCCGGGGATTGCTGCTGTCCACCGCGGAGGTCCAGAGGCACGGGACCCGCGGTATTTACTACCGCCTTGAGCGCCGCAGGAGCGGCTGATTCACTACATTTCCCAGCGTCCCCTGCTTCTTCCCGGGGACGCCGGGTGCAGCGTCAGGCCACAGCGCACGGAGGCGCATAAGAGAAGGGGACTCCTGCAGAGGAGCGGGGGGTCTCACCACACTGCCGGGGATTGCTGCTGTCCACCGCGGAGGTCCAGAGGCACGGGACCCGCGGTATTTACTACCGCCTTGAGCGCCGCAGGAGCGGCTGATTCACTACATTTCCCAGCGTCCCCTGCTTCTTCCCGGGGACGCCGGGTGCAGCGTCAGGCCACAGCGCACGGAGGCGCATAAGAGAAGGGGACTCCTGCAGAGGAGCGGGGGGTCTCACCACACTGCCGGGGATTGCTGCTGTCCACCGCGGAGGTCCAGAGGCACGGGACCCGCGGTATTTACTACCGCCTTGAGCGCCGCAGGAGCGGCTGATTCACTACATTTCCCAGCGTCCCCTGCTTCTTCCCGGGGACGCCGGGTGCAGCGTCAGGCCACAGCGCACGGAGGCGCATAAGAGAAGGGGACTCCTGCAGAGGAGCGGGGGGTCTCACCACACTGCCGGGGATTGCTGCTGTCCACCGCGGAGGTCCAGAGGCACGGGACCCGCGGTATTTACTACCGCCTTGAGCGCCGCAGGAGCGGCTGATTCACTACATTTCCCAGCGTCCCCTGCTTCTTCCCGGGGACGCCGGGTGCAGCGTCAGGCCACAGCGCACGGAGGCGCATAAGAGAAGGGGACTCCTGCAGAGGAGCGGGGGGTCTCACCACACTGCCGGGGATTGCTGCTGTCCACCGCGGAGGTCCAGAGGCACGGGACCCGCGGTATTTACTACCGCCTTGAGCGCCGCAGGAGCGGCTGATTCACTACATTTCCCAGCGTCCCCTGCTTCTTCCCGGGGACGCCGGGTGCAGCGTCAGGCCACAGCGCACGGAGGCGCATAAGAGAAGGGGACTCCTCCCGCGTCGCGGGACCGCGAGCGGGTCAGCGCCCGGGGCTAAGCCCGGGCAAAGGGCGGGCCCTCTGTGGCCCTCAGAGGCACAAAGAGGACGGGACGGGCCACCACTCTTGGTTCCATCATAGTATAAGGTACAGTCAGGTTCTATCCATTTAACCTCTAGCGCTTTGAACAATTTACTGTTGTCGTCCGGATCCAGACTACAAACTATAATGTCCTTCTGGGAAGAGCTGAACGACCTCTGTGGCACAAACTATATCCCAGATGCAATAACCCCCCCCATAGCGGCCAGAGACACTGATTTAGTATATTTCTCTCCCCAGGCATCTTCCGTTATAACCCTCTCTCCATCCAAGAAATGCAGCTCCTCTCTACTCGCTCCCATTCCAGCCTCATTTACGTTGGATAAAGCAGTGATTCGACCAAATGATTCCGCATCCCCCCTTCAAGTGACCCTCCTGGCCCAAATAGAGCGACTGCTCATCACTGCTCTATCTCCATTGGTAGCAAAAATAAATGACTTGGGAGACAGGCTGGCCAGAATCGAAAAAACTGTAATTGGGTCATACCCATCAACTGGTAATACTGTTATAGCCACACGTTCTACCCCCTCTAATATCCACCATAACACCCGTGAAAGGCCTAACAATGCTCCCAGGATAATTGAAACTTGCAACTCCCCTCTGATACCACCCACTCATACTGGGAAAAAAGCGACTTGTAATTCTGAACATGCCCCACATAGAGCTCATATGATCCCCCTAGAGAGAAGACATCGTATTGATCTACCCCCCGAAGCTGCTCCATACGTCACTGTTCTCTCTGGGGTCCCCCCTCTCAGTCCGGGCAAACGCGAGCTACACCAGGACCTATTGAACAAAGCCATTTTTTGGCTCAAAAACAATAGATCATTACCACCTACACTAGACGGCGGGATAATGAGCGTCAGAAGAGTGGGGTGGCTTGGTCATCTACCCAAAAATGTTTCGGGGGACCTGATCTTAATTAAATTTAAATATAGGAACATTGCCCCCTATTTGAGATCTACCAAACCCAAACTTGGAGATGGTTCCATCTGTATCTGGGACCTGCACGATTTCTATCCTGGTCCCCGAGCACCGAATCACCATAATCATCGGGTGAAACAGGGGGGATTCTGTGTATCTTGAGTTATTACTTTGAATAGTAGTTTTTGTTAATCTATTTTAGTTGGGTTCAAATCAATTCATATTTTAACTATGAAATGTATTGTTGAGATATTTTTGTATGAAATGCATTTCATTTTGCTGCTTTTATGGTTTTTAAACTAAAAAGCCGAATAAAGCTTATTTTGATCCTTTGATCCTATTTTGATCCATATAGACAGGATTGAGTCTTAGGAGGAGATTTTGCCTTTTTGTCCTTTCCCCTCAAGGCCTGAAATCTACTTTGAAATTGTGGAGGCTGCTTGTAAGAGGGCTGACAAAAATGAGACTTATGCTTGACAGGCTTATCAGAAGATGACTGCTTCAGAGTAGAAGATGACTTTTTCTCCTTAAACAGTTTGTGCAGCTTGTGCTCTAACTCTGCCATAAACAATTGACTACCTTGAAAAGGAAGCCTAAGAGCAGATGGTTTTTGTGACAAGTCAGTGCACCAGTCATTCAAAACCAGATTTCTTCTAGCAGCTATACAGGCCCCTCCAGAGAGTGCGGAGGCTCGCACTGCATCAAAAGAAATATCAGACGTGCATTCCACTTGTCGCTTTATCTTTTCCAGAAAGGCAGAACAATCTGAAGCATCATCCATGGACCCAAGCAATGAATTGGTGTCCAAAATCAAAGACCGTGCCACATAAATTACATAAATGCCTGCCCTGAGAGCCAAATGGGAACCAGAATAAACCTTTCAAAATGCAGCGTCAATTTTCTTATCGACAGAGTCCTGGATAACTGCATCCTCTGCCAAAGAAGTCCTACCCACCAAACTAGCCACAAAAGAGTCAATCGGGATTGTGTCTGGTAAGTTCTACAGCATACGCTGAAGTGGATGTAACTTGCTTATAAAATGTGGTAGAATGATCTTATCTGAGTCTTTCCATTCTTTCTTCAGGACCTCAGTGATATAGGGGTGTACCAGAACATTCATGGGAGCTGCGCTCTGAAACTGCCGAAGAAGGGAAGGAGAAGATGATTATGGTAATTTTTTCTCTGAAAACCCCATATTTGCCTTAACATGCATAACTCATTCAGGAAACATTTCCCATAAAACACATTGCCCCTTATGCCCCTCCAAGTCGGCCGTCCTCCTCTGACTTAGAGGGCTGGGATGATAGCCGTTGACATTCTTCCCAGCTCTGCATTTTCTCAGGGATTATTTCAAGCAAGATCTCCCTAATTAGCCACTTGAGCCGCACCTCATCACTCTCCCTGTGCCTCTTGGAATGGGGAGGAGAAGAATGCATCCTCATAATTAGTAATCACAAGGCAGTCCAAAGAAATCAGTAATACTGCATCCAAGTCAAAAAGCTCCATGCGTCCTTACCTTGCTGACGACTTCTTAAATACTTGCCTCATAATTCTCTGGGAAACGAGAAGCTCTGTGTCATGGAGCACCCTAGCCTTGCGGGATGCGGGAATGACCCCATCCTCCATCATCAACAGGAAAAAAGAACAGACTAAATGCTGGCTAAGTACTGTTAATATAGTCCTCAGTAGGAGGGGGAGGGGCAGTATTACCTGCATTCCTCTGTTCTTTTATTCTGTAGTCGAGATGGATTACATTTTGACCACTATAAATATTAGTGACCTAAACTCTAAACCCTAAATTTTCCATGAATCATAGCAGAGGCAATATTGAATTCCTTGATTTGAAGTTGACTACATTGGGTTCCACCATTAAAAGCAGCTTATTTAGGAAAGGGTCAACAGAAAACTCCATACTTCATGGCAAAAGTGATCTTCCCCTAAATTTCCACTGGAGTATTCTTTACAGAGAATGTTTTAGGGTCAAACATAATTGTAGTTCCACTGAGATTTATATCCACCGACTGAGAAGTTGTGCAACTAGAACAAGCATCCAATAGAGGTGACAATGTGAGCAGGGAAATCATACTCTTTAGAACTGAAAGTAAGAAGAACAGAACTAAGAATGATGAAATGGGACCCATTTGCTTTGTCCCAACATTTAGCACCCAAGCCAAATCAGTTAGAAGTATTTTGAATAGGAACTGGAACTGGGACATCCTCAGCAAAAATGAGCTACTGAAAGAAATAATTGGAAGTAACCCCTCCTTAATTATAGGAAATATCCCTAAATCAAACACATGTTGCTACACAGTCATCTCCCTCCCATATCCCGCACATGGCTTATTCTCGCCCTGGGATTTTTTTGTATGTGGCCATTGCAAGGTCTGCGACTAAAGCTCGAATGTAAAACAACATGAGCTACCATTGATGAAACAGAAACACTTGATCAACAAACAAATCACCTACAATCTGATTATGCCATATACGCTATCTCTTGCTCATGTAGGTAATGGTACGATGTCAGTATCATATTTCCTGTAAAATAAAAAAAAAATACTAGAGCACACAAGGGCAATAAGGAATCATGATTTCACAGTACAGCAAAACATTTCTGTGAGTCATGTGAGGAAGAATTGAATGATTTGCAATATTTTGGAATGGATGCTGTACCAAAGAATTACTGAGGGGGTGACAGATCACATGCCCTACATAAGCCCAAATCCAAGTATATAATCAAGGCAGCCTGTACCACACCAACAGGTATAAACATTGACGAAGAATTACATGTACATTTATAATTTAAGTTGCAAACATATGGTATGAAATGCTCCCCGGTTGGTTGTGTGTATCAGTGTTTTTAAGTATTTTAAAGATAATTTAGTTTCTTGCTGTTTACGAATTGAACACTTACTTGGTGAAGAGACCACATGTCATCACTTTATTATTTTGTTTTGCTCAATGGGAAGACCTATCATTATTGACAATAGTGTTAGATCTGCTCTGTTATGACATAAACTCATTATATTTGCTTGTTGGCCCTTGGGATTCCCATTAGATCGACATTGAACTTGTTACCATATCAGCCAAATATTTATTACTTGCATATGTCACTTGTAATCCGAAAATTCTATAAATATGGCTACTACATCTGGAATGCTCGAGTATATGAGGTGCTTGTCAATCTTTTTTGTTAATTACAACAAGGCCTGAAAAGGCTAATGAAGCGGTGATTTGATTACACACCATTTGCGTTTTGGTATTTTCTGTTAGGTATATTATGATGATTGAAGCCACTATTGCTAATTCAATTGGGTATAATGATGTTTTCCCCTCATATAACCTGTATACTAACCAGAAGCGTTTCCTACAATTTTACACGGATCATTGTATCTCGATTATGGGCACATTATATCATCAAACGTGTTGTTTTTAAGGCAAATGTTCTAATATGATTATGCATTTATGGTGACAAAACCTGAATGAATTCACAATTAATTAATTAAGGATTATAATGAGTTATATGTGGTCTATTTCCATTGGTATGCACAGTTTGGATATCTTTTTTTATGAAAGGACTAAGAGTCTGTCATCTTTTTTTAATCTTTATGTTTATGCACTTTAACTTCAATGCACTATGTGATTAAGACACTGATGAATTAAAACGCGTAATTTTCTCCGTCTGTTGATAAACTCTGAAGCAACAGATTTTCTGGAGTGGCTTGCTTCATTTTCATGTTAGACAAGCAGCAGAAACATTTTGCTGACTTATAGGAGATGATTTAGACACCTGCAATGTGTTTACCCAGTGAAGGGAGTTCCCTGGGTCATAAAATCTCTTCATGGAAAATATATATTACACAGTGGCCTTTGCCACTGTGTAGTTATAGTTAGGACCGTGTTACCCTAGGAAGTAGATTTTTTGGTTTGCTAGTAGATTTGGTGCTGTTTGTTAAATCTTCATGAAAATTTGCACAAAAATATTCTTCAGCCTTTTCTTGAAAGTTTCGGGGTGATCCGTCAAGGAGAGGCAGAGAAAAAAGGGAGGTCCCAAAACGCCATTTCCCAGTGCAATTTCCATAAGGAATTTTGGACACCACTACAGCCTGTTTTGGCAGAAAGCTAGATCTTTACCAAGAAAATTGTAAAATGATTAAATGTAAATTTGCTCAGTAGTTTTTGAGAAATGAAGGTTTGAAATGTAAAGCTATCTGAATGTTTGGTTTTGCAGAACCCCCACTGGAGTCCCGCTGGTATGGGTACGCAAATTCAAATAATAAATTGATCTGATTGGGTGAAAGGACCTTTTTCCCAACGCCCACAACACTCCTGCGGGAGCGAGATACTCCCAAAAGTCCTGAAGGTGCTTGTGTTCTGATTGGCTGGCAGCAACAAGAATAAAAATATTGTGGATGCCATGACAGCACCCAGGGACTCGGTGTCCGTGCCTGGAAAATGAAATAAATAAAGGATAAGGGAGCATAGTAGGGGTACCCAGACCCCCTGGGTGTTGTGAGTTTTGTGGGTATTTGTGGTCGAGATCCCGCTGGACTCTCATGGAAGCCAGTGCAGTCTCCAGTGCTCCCAAGTGAGTCTTGCAGGAGCCATTTTCTTTTTAAATAAAAAGGGAGGGCATGGGTGTCCGTGGTGGGTTGGCCATGTGTGGGTTGGCCGTGTATGGGTTGGTAGGTATAGAGCGTGGTCTATTCAAGGACATGTCTTTCCCTGGTTTGGTTTAATTCTGTTTAATATTTGTTTTGGGAAATTATTCTTTTTTTTACAAAAAATCTATGGGCTTGAAACTGTTAAATTACAGCGATATCAGGACTTGTGTGAATATCTGATGCTCTCTGATTAGCTAGCTGTTATCGAAAACTTTCTGTTGCAGTTTCCCTTACACAAGCTAGCAGTTTTTTGGGAAAAAGAAAAAAGTCATATGAGGGAGAGATGAACTTAACCTGACCTACAGGCCCATGTGGCAATGCGCTAGAGGGAGCCCCAGCAATAAAATAATTTAGAAAAAAAATATTTTTATGAAGCATTCGCAAATTCTAGAACCCCCATTTGATGCATGCTCTGGGTTTTACTTAAGCGTGTTAAATTGCATAGGTATCTGGACTGTTAGTCACTGGAAGGCTGAATGATTTACAAACCCAGGATTTTCTGTGTACCACATTTTATAGAAATACTCAAACCCAATTGGACAAGAGATCTTTTCCTCCCATCATCCATTTCTGATCCACAAAGCAAAGTTCATGAACCCGAAACTTTCTGGGTCAGACTTGTTGTGGTTTCCATTTACAGGATTCAGAGACTTGCTCCCTTATTCCGGAAAAAAATACTTGAAAGACCGCATAAGGGGTAGAGTGGTTACACCCATACCCTCAAGCGTATGTTGAGTGGCCTCCAAAATGCCCCCAGATTAGCTTAAAAACAATGTATTGGACAATATTAAAGGGTTTACAGTCTACTCCATGGAATCTGTGAGCTCGGAAATGCAAAGGGCCATCTGCTGCCATGCCCAAAAGTCCAGGGACCTGTGGAAAGATCAGCAAACTAGAATTTATGGACCTGTTTTGGGCTGCTGTTCACTCATGACTGTCTGCAGTCTGTGGATCCAAACGTGTGGTCCATGGACTCAAAACAGGAAGTCCTGTGCTTGTGTTTGATGAGGCTCCGGACTTCCTGATTTGGGTCTGAGGACACAGCCTTTGGGTCCCTGACCTTGAAAACATAAGAAAGAGGCTATGGCATTAATGGAAGTTATGAATCCCCCCAAAAATAAAAACATTGCTTGCTAACAAGATCCTGCCTGTGTGCATACTATTCATTATTTGTCAGTGCTAAGTATTCTATAGAGTACCGGCTCAATAGAAGAACATGACTGAGCGAGCACACCAAGGAGTGACTCACAGAACCAGCACAAATGGAGAGTGTTGACCCCACAAAGAGGTCAGAAAATGATTTTCACCACCAATCAGGAGACAACTGTGGAGAAAACAAGATTTGTCTGGATATGTTCCAGTGACCTACCAGGTGAACAAAAGGAGGGTTACTTGCAAACTATGTGACCTTGAGTTACACAGCACTATATTTTTTGGAACCTCCACAATGTGTAGGCATCTAAATGCAAGGCATTCCAAATAGATTTTAAAAGCTGAGTGTGCTCATCAAAAAAGACACAGGAGAGAGTTTCTGTACCGCTCTGGAAGTTCAGGATAATAAACCTTGATCGATTCTTTGAACTCTGTTGTGTGGAGTGTTCTAAAACATATCTGGTGTGAAGAAAAAAATCAGAAAATTGGAGCTGGAAAACATTGGAACGGTTCAACAAGTTGCATGTGCCATTTAAGCAGTTCTGGTTGGAATCATTTCAGCTTTTAAGATCTTTAAATCTAAAAAAAATGTTATACTAAAACTACAAAAACCCCACCAAATGTTATTAATCGAACCACTCATATCTATTTCTTTAATCATTAGTGTCTTCTTTTTTTGTAACTTTCATTTGTCTACCTGCTGTTGGCCAACTGTCAACCTTTTTCAGATAAGCCTAGTGTCCAAATCACTTTGTGCATGATCCTGTGTACCTGGGGATGGCCACCTGCAGCCAGTTAGGTAAGAAAATGTTGGAGGTGGTAAACAAATCCCAAGATTCACTGAACAAACAAAGGTTAAAAGAAATAAAGTCAAGGATAGCTTCTTAGTTTATGTTTAAAATACCTTACACGTCCACTTAAAAAACACAGTTAAACTGGAGTTACGATTGTGAATTAAAATCAAATGATCACTTAAATTCACCAGTTATACTGAGTACTGCAATCTATAATTACCACAGCAGCCATACAAACAAAACTTGCACACCAAATGTAATGATTTCACAATGTCTACTGTTAAAACCCAGCTAAAAGCACAATGTAATTAAATAACAAAACATACAAAAGCCGGTAAATAATGCTACTTTCATAGTCATCTTTTATATAGTGTTATGGGTAATCTCACCTGTAAGATTATTTACAGTATTTGTAATTGCATCTGTCACATCGAGGGTGACATGCTTTTCTGGGTGTACTTTTCAGCCTTAATGAACCGAAAATCAAAACTGAATCTGTTTGATAAACTTACAGTTGCTCATTTGTATTTAAACTGGACTCATCCCTGCCACACTAAACTCTGCACCATTTACTGACAAGTGCTTAGAATAAAATGGATCTGCAGTAATGCGGATACTTGTGAAGGATTTCTACTGCAGCTTGTTGGTAGCTCCAAATTTGAGGCTATCCATTACATAGCGTACAGTACAATTATTTGCCATTGCCCAAGGAACACTTATTTGTAACCAAAAAGATGGAAACAAAATGGCAGAATCCCATTTGTGGAAGTCTATTACCCATCTGCTCCTAACTACAAAAACAGAATGCAAAAAGCATTTCCCATAATATCCACCAGTGAAAACGACAAAAAAAAAGTAAAACCACAAGTCATTGCTTATCGCAGTGCTCCCAGTTTACAAGCTTATTGTGAGACCTGAAATAAAACACGTTATAAAAAGTGTAGGGATTCATTGCTGTGATTTTAAAATGTGCATAACATGTGAATAGTTTTACACACTTCATCAGTAATAAGTTCTGCTAACGTAAGGACTGATGGCATAAGACAGCATCTTACATACCAATCAAGGTGTCTCATTTATGTGATCCAGAACCATTGCCAAAGTGGAAAGAAATATGCAGGTCAAACAGTAAATGACCTCTGTATACACTTTAGGAATCACAAATCAGTATATAAAACTTGACCAACCTATAGCCAATCATTTGAACATGTTGGTCAAAGTTGCTTTCAACACTGAATATTTTAAGATTGTCTCTTAGGAAAATGTATTTAAGACATAAGTACAGGATTCCAGAGGAAACCTATGGATGTACCTTTTAAAATCTTTGTATCCAGATAAATTAATTGAGCATTAGCGACCATACTGTTTTTATGGTATATCTCTAAATATCTCAGGCCTGCATCAATCTGATTCCACATCCCAAATGGATTTTTCCACTCATGATGCTTTATGAAAACCCAGCAGGGTCAGCTGAGAGAGGTGGAAGCTGAAATATTGCAGGGGAAGTCTACTTTTTAAATATATGTTATACACACACACGCGCACACAGCTCTGGGGCAGCCCTCTTCACTGATTGCCCAATTCAACAGTCATTCACATTTTGCTTCCACCCACCACATCATGCATTATGAGGCAATGGGTTAGATTACTGCATCCATTCCCTGTCTTGCTTTGTGAGTAATAGCATTTTGCCTGATCACATGTGCACATCGACTTAGATGAAGTGCACCTCAGTTCGAAGGCTGGTGGGTTTCTACTTTTCATTCTTTATTTACATTCTTTATCCTTTTTTTCATTTATTTTAGTCATCCCCCTGTGTTTAAGCTGTGTCTTCAGGTTAGAGTAATTCAAAGCTAATGGTACCTTTTCTTTGCACTAAAAACAACCTTAGTTTCCTATACTGTGCATTAGGCCTAAAAAGTACACATGATTTCTGGGAAGCACTCATACGCTTGTGTATAAATATATATGATGTGATTCATTTAATCAATTGCACATTTTTATTGCAAACAAAAGGGTGTCATTTTTAGGCTGTAGCACCATTTTTTTTGTAGGATATACTTGCAATAAAAAAAAACACCGCACAACTCACTAGCTAGTCAAGGCCAGACCTATTGGCTGTCTTTAATGACAGCAGGCTCACTGTAACTTGTCCAGGCGCTGACGCCTGTGCCAGGCAGTAACCACTCGCTATTTCTTTTCCTCAAACAGCCCTTGACCATGAGAGTTGCTAGAGGACCCCTTCACCCCTGCAATTCGTCTGAAAATGATTAGAGCCACTAGGGTGAATGAAGCCATTTTGATTTCCTTGGTTAGTCCCTTCATTTAAGCAGCCCTAGGCAAAGGATGGGACAATGGAGGGAGAACTGTGCCACTGCCTTTAAGTCTGTGTGTGTTCGCTTCCCAATAAAAAAAGCCCCTCTCAGATGTATCTTGTTATAACCCCTCCATCCTGGGTGGCTTTGAAGCGTGTAGCTTTGTAATACAAACGTCGTCTTAATGGCCTCTGCCCTTTCGTCAGCTGTGAGCCTTGTGCAGCAATCAATTATGAGCCCAAAGTGTTTCACTAAAGCTGTGGCTGGCGGGGACTGTTGAGCCAGGACTGTAAATGGTGCAGGGAAAGCAAAGAGTGCGCTGAAGCCTGAAACCTTTAAAGAGCTGCATCGCTGTTGACCCTGCAACGTCTTAAAGCCCTGTTTTCAATCTGCTCGACTATTTATCACATTCCTAATTGTATGTGTCCATGTTCCTTTTCTCCTCACAAAATCATAAGTGTATGCTTTCCCACTTGGCCGTTCTGCCTTTTCTTTCTGGTTTTGTTTCCCTTCTCTTTACTTCTGTTGCTGTCTTTTTGCAGCTTACTTTCTGCCTCTCTTCCTCCATTCACCCATCACCCATCCCTCCCTTCAACGCTATGGAAGCTAAAAACTGCTGTTTTCTGGCAGCATTAAGATAGTATGAGAACTGATGCAATGTGCTCTTGGTAAACACACACACACACACGCACTCACTCACCACACAAACACACACAACACACACAAACACACACACACACACACATACACACACAAACACACACACACACACACACGCACTCACTCACCACACAAACACACACAACACACACAAACACACACACACACACATACACACACAAACACACACATACACACACACACACACACACATACACTCACCCACAACACATACATTCACGCACTCACTCAAACACACACCACACACAAACAAACACACACTCACACACACACTCACACATACATACATACACACACAAACACACAGCCAAGTCGCAACAGGGCCCTATTGTAAAGTACTGCCCCCACCCCCTGGTGTAGGCGGTAGCCCTAAGAATTTGCGTGTTGGCAGGTGGACAGCGTCAGACTAGGCCACCCCTTACTGCAAGGTGGCCAATTTGAAAATAATGCCTTTGACTGTAGTGCACTGACGTAATGATTTGCCTTGCTGGTGTTGTACGTTCCATGTGCCACATTCAGGTGCAAGGATGCCAGCAGCTCAACTTTTCAGACATGCCGTGCAGTGAAACACCCTCTCGTGCCCTAGAAGAGCATGAGGTTCAGTATTTATTGTTTTGCAAATAACAAGGTGTTGACAAATGCTTATCATCTGGTGGGAGCAACAGATATCTGGTGGGTGGGGGGTCTCAGTGCCACCCTCACTTTGGGCAACCTGTGCAGAAGTGGGAGAGTATTATTTGAGGTCCAGTGGGGAAAGAGATTGTGGTGGTGCCAACGAGGCAAGAGATTGTGGTGGTGCCAACGGGGCAAGAGATTGTGGTGGTGCCAACAGGGCAAGTGATTGTGGTGGGACCAACGGGGCAAGAGATTGTGACGGTGACAACCCACCTTTTGCCAGCACACTGGGAGTGGAGCAGGCAGAACACCAACTCTGCAACCTCTTGCTCTACCCCTGTCAAAGAGCGAAAGGTGGATAAGAGAGAAGCAGCAGTTTCCTGCCCTTCACTTATTTGACAAAGTTTACCTGCACAGGGAGGAGGCAGACTCTCATCTGAAGGGGCTAGAAATAGGCAAAAACAAAACAAATCAAGATCCTAGCTCTGAGGAGGGCGTCCATTGTACAAGTCACATGCGGGGAGGGAGTGGGACACAATTATGCACACATAGACAATGTAATGTGGCAATGATGTGCATGCTCCGGGCCATTCATATGCAATGCCATGCGATGTCTTTTGGCAGTATTACGTTTACATCCTGCTATCTTCAATGATAATCTGGAGAAGATATGCATCATTGATGCGTAATAATATAAATTCTGTGAAGTATTTTGGGAAAGTTTAGTATGTCATAATATTGAGTTTTGATTATCGAGTTGCAGTAATAACCAGAATATTAACCTCTAAGATAGCAGTGGTGGCTCCTCCGCAATGGCGGAGGAGCGTTGCCCCGCTGCCTGGCTCAGAGCCTGCAAATGTAAATTAACCCGTTCCGTGCTCGCGTCGGCCACTACCTGCCCAGTGCTGCGCATGACCGTTGGCCGGCGCAGCTCCGTCCACTCTTTAGAACTCCTGCATCACTGCGAAATTCGCACCGCGCTTATGGAGTTAAAACAATGTTCTTGCATCATTTTAATTGACATTTTCTGGCTGCTAGCCAGCGGTGTTGGGAGAGGCAGGGCTGAGGCACTCCACTCCCTAACTGCGCATATGTATTTTGGCCGGCTGTCTCATGCCGACCAAAACACACATGCACACTTAGGTTTTCTCCAGTCCAGTTGCATTGAGCAGCCTGGCTGGAGATGACCCACAGACTACCTGGTCTGAGCAGGGCGTCTTTCCTGCCTGCTCAGACCAATCCCGGCACTGTATTGGACAGGGAGTCTGTCCCTGGGGCTGCTGGGACCAGCAGGCAAGAAGACAAGAGGCGGCACAACGAGACACGAAGCTGGAGCAACCGACGGCAAAAGATACGTTTTACATAATTTTTTAATACTGTATCCCCCCACGCTACCCCACCCGCCCCATCACCCTTCATTTATGGCGGCAGCCGCTGCAAGATAGGTAGTTATATATTTATTTGTCATTGATTATTCTTAACTTCACATGTATGTACCGCGATGATATAAATATTGTAAAGTTATATATAGATGGATGGTAATAATAGTAAACCTATGCTACCTATGTATGCCTTCCTTGACGATATGTTGGTAGTCGATATTCTGGACTCAATATTATTGCTGATCGATAATAAAAACTCGATTAAGCGGTAGAGAACTACAGATTCCCCATAGCTGATGTGTCCCTGACATATGACCCATTTTCGACAATCACATGCCCCAGAATGCTTTGCTGTCACCCCTTTGGTCCCGCTTTTCAAACTTTGTTTTTGGAGAGGGCCTAGCCATCACAGCATAAAATTCTATTTTGCCAACTGATGAAGTCCCGATGTGTTGGTGAATTTCAAAATTCTTCTTTTTCACTAACATTTTTGGGTGGAGAACCCTTTGTCTCCATAACAAGAAAGTTTACCATCCATCCTGTTTTTAGCAAATCTATCAAACCAAAAGTGGGCTAAAACATCAATGGCCTCCTTTCAAGCGCATCATATTTTACCCCGAAATTATATTTTTTTCAAAAATGAAATAGGCCTGCGTGTTTTCACTTATTTAGCAAGTATTTACTTCAGAGAACCTACAAGCCACCCATAGCAATGCCCCTAATATCAATTCTATTTTGAATATTGATATAGGCCGGAAGTTATTTATAGCTACCATATTTTGCCTTCTTCCCCCTTAAGTTTTTTCAGTACCATATTAAAAAGTTCATTGCTCACCAATCGCATGTGCTCTCAAGAATAGAATACAGCAAAATGACCCTATTAACAAAGTTACAATGTCATGTATTGAAGTGTTTCTTTTCTCCTGCTGCAGCATCACAGAACAGTTCCACACAGTTGTCGCTTATTTCCGACAACTGGCTCCTGTTGAATTGAATTCGACTTGGTGAGTTAGACGCACTATTAGCCAACACATCACATGTGTGTTTTTTTGTAATGTGGGCCTCTCTTCCTCCTTGGTGGCACAGGGAGACTCTCCTGACCTCTACTATTTCCCTCCCACCATCCACTGACCTGGTAATACATCTCTTCCTGCTTTCTCTCAGTCCTTGCAGCACAATTGTCACAGCACGATGGAATCTACAACTCACTGTCACTAGAACCTACCATCTCCCTTATAATTGACCCTGGCTCACCAACTCTTGCAGCCGCTCAGCCACTTTTCTCCCCTCCTCGTCTCTTTGACTATTCCAACATGGCATTTTGTAGTAAGGAAAAGAACCCCAATCAAAGCAAATACGGTGCAAAAAGTATATTGAATAAGAAATTCCATAGCAGAATTACATGTATAGTTTCAGCAGAAATGTATTTATTTATAATGTTTATGGTATTTATACAGTACAGACCCATCCACATGGGCAATGGACCACTTCACATGAAACAAGAATAAAACAAAAAGTTACTTGGAGTCATGATGGGAAATTTGTACAGGAAGGAGAAAAAAAACATAGAACAATAAAGTTAATAAAGTTCATACAACGTAGGAAACAGGAACCCTGAGTCCAGGAGCTAAGGGGAGAAGGGGAACAGATTAAGACATTGAGATGCAATTTGAATAGATGTGTAATTTGTAAAGAAAAATAGTTAAAGAAAAGTTTTGCTCAAAAGCCTGTGGCTGGTAGCATTTTAAGTTGTCATGTCAGTTACCAAGTGTGTGTAATCTTGAATCCACGTTATGCCTCTTTAATCCACCATCAGACACTCCCTGTCTCTCTATTTCAATCTTGCAGATTCCTGCTTTCTCCAGTTGTCATGTTTTTTCCATCTTTTTCTTGCTTATTCTTTCCCCCTTCTCTATTTTCACTCCTTGCTCTGGGTCAAAGTTTGATAAAGTGCTGGTTCCCAAAAAGTAGTGCCTGTGGTCCTCAGCTGCAAACACAGGGTCAAATTAAGCACTGAATTAGATTGCTCCAGATTCTTGGTGCTTGACTATTGTGTGTGAAATACGGCATTATGAGCAACAGTAATGCTTTTAAACATCTATAATGTTTGATGCGTTCATTGTTTTAATGTTGTTGAGAGAGACTGTATTTCGTTGAAACAGACAACTTGTCTAACAAACCAATTCTTCTTCTCCTTCTTCTCCTTGTTGTTGTTTTTCTTCTTCCTTGTCGTCTTCTTCTTATTATTTTCATCATTATTAGTGTTTGCCAAGAGAAAGACTGATTCATTGGGTTAGATTTTTTATTTTTTTTAAATAATGAAAATTTACGCCCAATGGGCTAAAGAACTTTCATCGATGTTCAGGACACAGTATTTATGTCACATGATATTTCTGTAGACAATATTCTGACATTCAACCCCAGATAATATAGCACTTCTGCTGTGGGAGAACACCTTGTAAAACAGTTCTTCAGTCCAAGGGTTGGTTAGCTTTTTTACAAGTAGAAGGTGGGAGGCAGAGAACTTGTTGCACCATCATTTGTTTTCGGCTGTTAATGTATCAAAATATTTAGAGAACAGAACCCAGGCGGGTGACATACCAAGATATGAGAGTTTGCAGGCATTTTTGACAAAAAGCAGGGAGTCAACTGAGTCAAAGAGGAGTCATTCCATTCTTGTTGGATTTAGTTTCAAGGGGAAGAGGGCATCACATTTGTTAGGTTTTCATGAAGATTGTTATGCTGACTGTATCTGAGGGGTTGGACATTATGGGATATTCTAATGCATTATCTGGGACGTTTAGGAAATTACCAGCTCCAAGCTGACACAAACAAGATGGAAGAAGAGCTTCTGGGATATAGACCTGACCTACCTAGTGCTGAAAGAAGAAACCAAAACATCATCATTGGTTGCTCATTAGGCACTAGTCAGTGTTAAATCTTTTATGTATCTGGTGCCCACAGCCACTGCAGTCATTGTTTCTGCTTTATATTACAACGTCTGTAAATCGAATGCAGTGGCGCCCACCTCATACACAAAATGATAAGGGGGTGCAGGGGAGCACGGGAGGGAGGGTGCTGGGGCGGAGTTAATAATAATTAAAATGATTGCCTCTCGCATCACGCCTCTGTGATCTTCTTCCTACTTCATTGTCCCAGCAGGCACTTGGGCAGCATCAGACTCCCTGTGCAATCCCCACGCTGCACTCTTGCTATAAGAGCAGCACGGGGATTGTCCTGAACCATCTGCTTTGATGCTCCGCTCAGGACAGGGAGTCTGTGCTGTTTCTCCAGCCCGGCTGTTCAATACAAACAGGTTAGAGAAACCTAAGTGCGCATGTGTGTTTGGTCGGCCTGAGACAGTCAGCCAAACACACATGTGCACTTACAGTGCAGGAACCAGCCCTCCTCCCACTTCCCATGTCCCTGCCCCCACCTCTGCCTACAGCACTGGCTCAGTGCCAGCAGCTGAAAAGTAAAACAATATTAAAATATTGTTTTATTTTTCAGTTGCTGGCTCTGAGCCAGTGGGGCAAAGCTCCTCCACCTGGTTCTGAGCCAGTGGGGCAACGCTCCTCCGCCATTGAGGAGGAGCCGTCCCTGATCAAATGGGAACATGGTGCAGAATATCAGCCACTGCAGAAGTTGTGTTTTTACTGGCACAGCTTACAAAAGCTCAGATACACTCCCATTGGGTGGTCCAAAGCGGGCACACAAAGCTGAACAATACCCCACACAATAAAAACATTAAGAGCAGGAGACAAAGAGGATATGGGATTCTGCTCTGTATAAAACATGCAAAAAGCTAGAGTGCAAAGAATTTTCCATAAATGAATAATTGCCCTAGATTTTCATCAAACTTTGTATAAATGTATGTACATGGTACTTCTATAGCGCAAACCTAGCCTAAAGGCAGCCAAAATTACTTTGCCTAATTGTAACTGTTATTGTTATACTCCTTTATCGCCACCCTATGCACACATCCAATTTACTTTTCTTAGCTGTAGTGTCGTTGTCAAATACATCAGTGTCACAAAGGTGTTGACACTTGTTCTGGTATGCATGTTCTGAATGGTGTAGGTCCTAATTCAAAGTAGCGATGCTAAGGCAAGCGCGAGGCGACTGGCTGAAAGACTCGGAATCTTCATAGGCTCTTCATCAGTGGTAAATTGCACCTCCCTCAATGCTCAGTACCAAATAAAGAATTGTACATATTTGACAAGACATAGTCCCTTCTTGAGTATGTGTTTGTATAACAAACACAATATTCATGCTACTTTCCATTGACATACAATGCCTCTGCCCTGTTCCATATCTTTACCTCCAGTCACCCCTGATCTCTAGTCTGTGACTACTGCCCATCATAATTTTACACCATCAAACTCCTCATTATGCATCCCTTTCTCCACCACATTACCCTCCTCTCACACATCTGAACCATGCATGAGATGGAAGACCCAGTAAAAGTACTGATGCTGTCAAAAAACAGTAAAGTTCAAACCCATTTTAACTTTAGTTCCTGCCGCCATGAATAGTATATGTGGAATGCGTTCCTTACAATGTGGAAGGGAGATTTACAAGCGTGTCAGGTGCTGGTTGGCCGAAGCAGCACGGGGGGGGAGTGTAGTCATTCTATTGAGGCGGTGGGGATATTTACGTAGGCTTCTACTGGCATGAAACCTCCGTGGCGGTGCATATTTGACTTCGATGCAAACAATAATTTTAGAAATCTGACTCATGTGGAGCCATTTTTAGGTCAAGCCTACTAGACAGTGCATCCGCTGTCTTTTGCAAAACATATTGCGGGCTTACCAAGAACATGCGGGGCCTGGAACCCACCTATTACTTACAATTGGTTGGCATTACTGTCACTCTCATTTTCTTGCTTCTTATTTGATGGTGTTTCTGTCAATCTTGTGTTTGTCTTTCTGATTGACGATTTATTCTTACAAGGTAGTTGATTGCTTGGTTCTCATGCTCGTTTTCAGGGAAACATATTTTTTCTCTTTGTGTAAGTACTCCATGAGAGGGATTGTGTTTTCCATCTCTCTATCTCAAGTGAGTACCCTTTCCTAAATTGCACTTGCCTGTTGCTTCTTGTCTCCAACCCTTCCCTCCATGTTGATTTACCCATCCTCTCGCCCTTTGCTTCTCCTGCCACCCCAGCCCTCTATTTTGCTTCTCCCATCCTCCTCTCTCGCCCTTTGCTTCTCCTCCCACACCAGCCCCCCCTGTCCTTCCCCACCCCGTTCTCTTTCTCTTGCCTGTTGCTTCTCTTTCACATCCCCCCCCCCTTCGTGCTCCTCTTAACTAAAGGTTCATCTCTATAACACAAGCACTTGGGATATCCGTGTAACCTCATTATGTGCTTTTACTATGTAATTAATTCCGTCTGCACTGTGTCATGTGGAGGTCATGCTCCCATGTAAATGTTGTGCTATCCCGTTGGCTCCGGTCGTTGAGCCGCAAATACATAAATATGTTTTTTTTTTTAAAAGTACCATGTTTATACTTATTACACAGTACAGCCCGAGTGAGCATACCCTTTAAAAAAATGTTTATTAGATATTACAAGAGAGATAAAGTGCAAACCCATGATTTATTCACGGCACAATGTAACAAGAAATATTCCCCAATCTCCACATTCAGGCGTGTAGATACTGTACTACTTTCATCAGCATGGAGTTCTAACCGCGCTTACGTCACGTCAGAGATGAATTGTAATATTTATTTTTCCCAGAACTCCAGTTTACTTAGCATTACTTCAGTCAACATTAGTACAGTTGCGAAATTCCTAATGCCACCCGTCTCGTAGTAAGAATAATGTTTATTTATAATTCAAGACAGTAATTTCTAAACGACCCAGCTTTGGCTCGTCTTGTTCATCCCATTCAAATATTAATTAAGATCTTGCCAGGCAGCATGAGCGTCCTCGTGACAGCTCACATTCACAGAAATTCAAGAAATGCAGGCGTCAGCGATGGATCTCTCCGTTCACTAACACTAGCCCGGGTGTATTGTGTCTGTGTGTGGCATTGCAGTCTGGGTGGACCAGCGTGCTCTTCTCCTTAGTTTACAAGCACGTGGAGTTAAAGTGGATTTGACAAGGCCACACAGAATGACAACAACTTGGATTTAGTGAAGTGCCTTTCATCTGAGCAGCTTGCATGCGGAAGGACTTGGGAGGCGCATGCGCTCAACACTATTAGAATGTCTTGTCAGGCAAGATGGCCGCGACAGTTTACTACTGGTGTTTGACATCTCTATGACCTGTAAGTATTCAATTCGACCCTAAACTTTAATCCTTCGGAGACCGATACATTGGCAAAATGTCATTAGTTAGCGGAGATACTAAGGCGCGATTAATGATTTTGCATGTTTTCATCTTTTGGGAGTAGCAGGCTGTGGAATGGGGAATAACCGGTGGGACTAACGAATGGGTCAAATGTCACGTTATTCCCAATTCCGCTGCTTCTCCGTGATAATTAAAACTTTGCGAACATTTGTGACAAGAATTTTCAATTCTATTAAGGACACGGAGGCGAGGATTATGCTTCTCATTTCTTTGCTTTTATTAATAGCAGCCAATAAAACTCTTTATTCACAAAAAACTACAAAACCCATGAGCACCCAGTGCCCCGTGACCATAGAGGCTGTCCCTATATAAGGTGTAACAAAGGTAACCACTTCCTCTTTCTTTGCTGCTCCCACAGCCAGTTAAGAGCTTTTCCCTTACTCCTCCTGTTTTAGTGTGGTAGTGTATGGCTTAGTTCTTGGTTATGATATAGCGTTATTACATTGTAAGTATATTGTTAATATTTTGCCTACTGCATATTTAAAGGCTGCTTTGGCACGCATGGATTTTCTTTGGTAGCTTTATTCTCTGCGCTCGTGAGCATTGCGGCAGCAAATGTTCTGCCGAAATCTCTGTGGTTTTACCAGGTGCATTCGGCCACCTAGTAAACCTGGGCCCAGTGTTCCCGAATGAGGTAATCCTGGGTACAGGAACTCCAAGCACCTCAGAATTTCTAGAGCTCTCTCCCATGGGGCTATGGTGACAGGCGACTGACAGTGAAGGCCACTGCTTCTGACTTTGGCCCAGATTTACAAAACTGTCACGCAATGCAGCACAGCACCCAAAGTGCAACGCTGCGTGCATGAGAGGGAGAAAGCAGGAAATCGCCATATCTAGTAAGAAATGACGCTATCTTTCTTGCTCCTTTGCTCTAGTACATATTCAGGCAGGGGAGCGCCACTTACATGTTTGCATTTTAGTGCAAAGGTGTCTGCATGAGCCTAGCATAGACTTTGTACTGGAAGAGTATCCTTTCAGCACCAATGACTATGACTAGACAAACTGTTAGAATTGGGGGTCTGTGGTTGGCGCAAGTATTCACTTGTGTCAAGCAGGTACCCTCCCCTCTAAGTCAGGGCGAAGGATGACCCCTTAGAATTACCCTTGCTCACCCTCTAGGTTCGTGGCGTGAGCAGCCAAGGCTATTCTCCAGGCGTTATTTAGTTAAGCATTTGTAATCACACACACAGTAAAAATACCAATCCCCCCACAAATGGACACCAGGCTGTGGTTATATAAAAATACGTCTTCTTTATGTAAAAATATATATGCAGGCAAGTATTTATCACAAGACCATTTATAACGTTTTCTTAGGATAGGCCACAAGATTGTAATTGGGCAAGTTTCTCTTAGTTACAGTTCAAAATTAAAAGGGTTTCTTTTCAATTCACTTTCAAAACAGTTCTCTCAGTTCCAGTACTGTAATCTTACTTCTCGGGCAAGTTCGGGGAACCTCAGACCAGTCTTAGGCCTTCGGTGCGCTTCTTAGCGCTTCGCTCGCTCCCCTCGATGAAATCGACCCGGACCCTACCGCGGCTCACGCGTCGGGCGTAAGCAAGCCTACGCCGCGTACGGCTCTTCCCAGCGGCTCGGGACGTAGCGAGGACAGAGCTTAGTGCGAGCTGGGCTTAACGTGCGGCTCATACTGCGGGAGGGTTCTGATGAGCAGGGCGCTTGTCAGGGGGCTAGGGGTCCAGGATTGGAGGACGGAAGTGATGCGCTCGACTCCCACTCACCCTCAAGGACTCTCGTGGGAGCGTAGACTTCCTCCTCCGGCACTCTGTTGCACACAGCCTCGATGAGGGGGAAATAACACGTTGCGGGCCCCGAGCCCGTTACAGGAGTCTTTGAGGAACGTTGCGATTTCTTGGTGCGAGTCGTGCACAGGTAGTGCGACTCGGTGGATGAAGGGGCGCCTTCGGATCGTGGCGTCTGCGGGTGTGTGCACTCAGGCAGGCGCGGCCCACGACCCCTAGCACGGCGGTGCGGGGGTCTCCACAACGGGGGCGGCGCGGCCTGTCAAGACTCTGAGATAGCGAAGCGGGGGTCACAGGGCACGGCCCGTGCAGCTGTTAACCCGGCGTAGATCACGATCTTTAGAGAGATTCCGGCGGGAGGGGCGAGAGCGCTTCAGCGCGCTCCTATTAACAGGCGGGGGCAGAGGAGCAGGCAGCCTAGCCCGGGGGCAGAGAGCGACTCCAGACGGAGCGAGGCTCTCACGGGGAAAGAGGCAGGCAAGCTCCCGAGTGCACAGCCCTAGGAGGGGGCGATGAGGGGCGCAGTCTTACTCCAACGGGATGCACACACGGCTCGAGTTTCAGGACGAGCAAAGGCACCAAGAACCGACTGGTCCTGGGGTTCAGGTCAGGGGGCAAGCTCAGACAAGCCCTTGGAGAATGTTTCAAAGCACAAGTCTGCAAAGTCTTTTCAAAGTCTTTTCCTCTCCTTCCTCAGCAAGGCAAGCAGCAGGCCAGTCCTTCCAGCGTCTTCTTCTCCTTCTAGTTGGGCAGAGGTTCTTTGTGGGAAACAGGATTCTGATTTACAAGGAGCAGGGCTCTTACTTTTATACAGCATTTTCTTTGTTCTTGCAGGCCAGGGGGGCCTCTGCATAACTTCTTTCAGTCTCTGAGCACTTTGGTGGGTGTACTCTGGTTTCTGCTTTCAGTGTGAGGGGCAGGCACATCAGACGCTCCACAGGAGGTGGAGCCAGCATTGTGTGGACAGGGGCAGCAAGGAGTACCTTGTTGACAGTGCTTCGCCCTTCCTGGGCCAGGTGTCGGCTGAGTCATCAGTCGCTCCCCAGGGGGCGGAGCCAGCATTGTGGTGGCAGAGCACAGCCCTATTCAGAGTCCAGGGGCACTCCCACCTCCCACCAACGTATAATCCTGCCATTCACCACCTGTCATCCCCCAGCCCTGTCACTCACATAACCCAGACAGTCAGATACACATCCTAGCAGAGGCGGGCTGAAATGGTTAGGCAACCAAATGCTAACTTTCTAAAAGTAGCATTTGCAAACACAGGATATTAAAATAAACTTTACTAAAAGAAGTATTTTATTATTCTGAGTTCAGGCATACTAAACTTTATTTTCTACCATGTTCCCTGAGCCGGCTGGGATTATAGAGTGTAATAATTCCAGCAGCCCATCTTGGCCTAAGAGAACAGGTAGCCTTACAATAGTGAAAAACGAATTTGGCTGTAATTCACTATTAGGACATGCCACACATCAGAGTATGTCCTACCTTACACTTACAATGCACCCTGCCCTTGGGCCTACCATAGGGGTGACTAATATGAAGTTAAGGGAAGGTTTAGGGGCTGGCAAGTGTGTGCACTTGCCCAGCCAGCATGACAGTACCAGACTGCACGCAGGTTCTGCAATGGCAGACCCTAGACACATTTTAACAGGCTGCTTCTGTGGGTGGCACAACCAGCGCTGCAGGCCCACTAGCAGTATTGGCATTCACAAGCCCTGGCACTCCTGGTGCACTATACTGGGGACTGACAGTAAATCCAATGAGCCAATCATGGATATCAATCACATATACATTTTATACAGGGAGAGCATATGCACTTTAGCACTGGTCAGCAGTGGTAAAGTGCCCAGAGTCATTAAACCAACAAAAATAGGTGAGAGAGAATATTGGAGGAAGGCAAAAAGTTCAGGGATGACCCTGCAGAGAGGGCCAGGTCCAACACAAACTTTAAAACTTTTCCCACTTTGGATGCGTGCAACACACATACAAAGCGGGAAAAATTTGGAGAAATAAAAGCATTTCTCCTTTTTAATGTTTTGTGTCAGAAGCAATGGGTGGTTGTTTAGAAACGCCCAGTTGCCAACTATGTGACACCCATCAACACAGAGTAATGCAAAACAGAGTTTTGTGCCGCTTTGTATTTCTTTGTTCCAGCACAAAACAAGTTTTGCGCTGGAAAGTTAATCCCCAAAAAACATTTTGTGCAGTTTTGCATCACGTTTGTGATGCAAACCCAGTGCAAACAGTTTATTTGAGGATAAAAAAACAATTTAGCGCTACAAAAAATGTATTTGCATGTCTCCCCAAAGGGAGACTACTAGAAATAATCTTACTTGGCTCATTTTATGTTGTTACCTTAAACCTGCATCATCAAGTAATACATTCCTTGTTTACGATGCTATAGGACTCTAGCCACACCCTACGGATGATGTCCAAGCAGAACAGAACTTGTCTTGGGCTCTTTCTGTTCTCTGTCACAGGGGAGCTGGCCTAGCAGTTCAGACTGGACTGTTCCTATTGGAGCAGGATTAAGATTGATGTGCATATGGCTGGTTCCTGTCTGAGGAAGCATTGTGGGTAAAAAGACGATGGACCAGATTGCAGCCCAGAGTAATTAACATTAGTTGAGATAAATTCAAGCAAGCCACCCATCATGTTATTGTTTTCCTAAGGTTTTTCATGGTACTCATCAGCAGTGCTGCACTTCAGATTCTTAACGGGTTGATGCCTTAGGAACTTTGGGAGTAGCACCTGTGGTGTGTGAGTATTTCAATCCAAGGCACAAAAGGCTGATTTGCTGAGAGACATTAATAAACTGAATGCAGCAGGCAGTGCAGAATGCTCAATGAACACAAATCAAATTGTTAAAGGGAATGTTTCATAAAGAACAAGCTTGCAAATAAAGCATTTATGAGAGAGGGAACTAAATCATATTCTCTGAAGGAGGCTGCTCAGTCACCCTACTGCTTTTTTGGTGAAACCTGTTTGATTTGGAACAGTAATGATATATGTGTACCTTTACAATTGTTTGCTGTTCACAAAGGTATTTTACGAGTAGTATATTTACGTCTCTTAAGACCAAAACTTAAGTTTAACTGAGACAAAATCCTAACTTTACGATTTTCGGTATTCACAAAGGGGATTTAGGAGTAGTAAAGTTAGGAATCCTAACGTTACTGCTCCTAACTGCCCTTTGTGACTACCGAGAGTCGTAGGGTTAGAATTTTGTCTCAGATTACTTTGGTGAATCAGACCCTTTATACTTGATGTCCCAGGACCTGACTTATTATGGATCCTGAGCAACTGGGCCAAGTACCCATTCACATATTGGCCCTCAGTAGTAGCGTGACTTGAGTAGTCCAAGGCTTCTCAGCGACAGACAGATACGGGGTGATCGCTGGCCCACAAGTCATGGGGCCTTATTTATGAGCCCTTTACACCGCCATTGCGTCACTTTTTGTGACACTGTGGCGGCATAAATATGCACCACTCCTCGCGAAATTTACAAATTACCCATCTAGGCAAATGCGCCACTTTCTATACCCCTGGCTACATTATACCTGCGTCAGGTATAATGTAGGCATGGTGGGCGTTCCCCCGCAACAAAAGGCTTGTATCTATGAGATTTCACCATGCCACTTCTAGGACGCCACTGCGTCCAATCCTTACGCCTGCTTCACAGCAGGCATAAGGATTGACGCAGGCCCTTTCCCATGTGGCTTGCCCCATGTGAAAGGATACATTTCTGGAACTGCCTCTGTTTTCAGACTCACCTCAGCAGTGCGCCACTTTTGCACCTACAGATACATCAGGAGTACTGATGTATCTGTAAATCCTTGCAACATGGAGCGGCGTACAGTAAATACGGCACATCTGTGGTGTCACAGGGAGGGCACACTGAAAAGTGTTGCATCGCTGTTTTCACACAGCGATGCAACACTTTTGAAAAATGAGGCCTTAAAGATGTCCAATTGCAGCATTAAATGATTATCCAGTCAAATACTTGGTTTTATGAAAAAAGAAGTATTTATATATGCGCACAAAGTAAAATACTTTATCCACAACTAATACACACAGGGGCCGATTTATAATTATTTAATGCAGCGCAGAAAGCCACCTTGTTAAGCTGCATGAAAGGGCACGGAAATAACTGCAGGGATACACCGTATCTAACCCCTTTGCTGCGGGGGTAATTTCCCCACTGCGTGGGGGGGCCGCAGTGCTCATGACGAGCCCAGCTCATCATGAGTCACAGTGGAGCTGTTCTCATGACGAGCTGGGCTCGGCACGACTCTGCCCACTGATTAATTCACCCGCACAGGCGGGGAATCAATCATGCGCGGGCGGAACGCGGCAGTTATGACGACACCAGCTTGTCATGAGCACAGCTCTACTGTGACTCATGACAAGCTGGGCTCGTCATGAGCATGGAAGAGGTTAACATGATACAGCACATTCCTGTCCTTTCCTTTGGCTGGCACTCAATCTGCTGCCTAGCACCAATGCAGGCACCCTTGTGCTGTGGTGCAATGCTGCCTGCATTGCAGACAGGATTATTTTTGTGCGGGAAGGGACACCTTCCTGCACAAAAATAACCTTGAGGCATTTTCCTCTTTCTATGTGTGCTACAGAATGCGGCAAAGATAGAAAGAGGAACAAACGAGGGGAAATAAATACATTTCTCCTTGTTACACCTCATCTGGAGAGGCGTAACATTTTGACGCATTTCCTGGTCCACCAGTAATGGTACATCAGGAAATGCACCAAAATCCATTGGTGGAGGCGTGGGAACACCTGTGCGCCACCCATAGAAAGGATCCCAGGGTCAGAGTAACACAACAAATTGATTTGCTGTGTGTTGCGTTACTCTAGATTTATCAAGGCATGCAGGGTCACGCAAGGTGACCATGCATGGCTTGATAAATGTGTGAGGTACAATGGTGAAGCAACATCTGCTCCTCTGACCCCTGAGATTGGGGTTCTGGTGTTGAATAGGCAGGCCCCTTAGTCCCACTCCTCTCTCAGTAATGGTAGTGGTTATTCACAATTTACTATAGGCGGAATTCAGGTTAAGCCCCACTAGCCTACTAGTAGTCAGAGTCTCATGAGCCCCACTCCGACTCTTCCAAAGCCAGAAGTGCTCCAGCGTCTTAGGTGCTATTTGACAGACTAAGTTCCCCGAAGCCTTCCAGCCCTGTGATCAGTCTTACCAGTTCCTGCAGGCGTTGTGCTCCTGGAGTCCTTGGGAGTATTTCACTATCAGAAGTCATGGAGGGCTGCAGCTACTCCTAATGGTGAGGAGCACTCATGCCTCTTCAGGGGCAGTAGCTGGTCGCCCACGGTGCTTCCTCCTGTGAGATAGTAAGTTCTTCTGATCCTTCTCACAGATGGGGGACCGATAACTCAGGTTCCAATCCTCAGTTGAGGCTTAGGCATGCACAGGTCACCACAGCATCCTCTCCTCTCAATGACGGCTAAACCAGGCAACATCACTTGTTCTTCACGGTGGCCCACTCTGGCATACAAGATCACTGAACTTACTCTGCACACAGTAAGCTTCACGGCAATCCCTCTGGCACATGGGGACACCCACTTCATTCCACACAGGTGCTACAGCCTGATTGGCAATGCATTATTTTCGCTTCACGGCACCCTCCTCTGGCATTCAGGCTCACCGACTTGAACCTGCACACATGTGATGACCCAATTAGTGCAGCAGCAGTCTCGTCACACCTCACTACAGGGATCCACTCACCAGGATCCCCCGCAGGAACTTGCTCTCTCCAAGCGCTCTCCTCTTCCTCAAAGGGCACAATGGTCTTGGCAAGCAGGCAGAACGCAGTCTGTCGCAGCAAGAGTGACAAATCAGATAGCTCCACAATACAGGCCATGGGAGTGACTAGAGTTTCACACCTGGATGCCAGCTACAGTGAAGATTGCATAAAAAAAATTCAGAGCCCAACAGCCCTACTCTTTATCGTGCTCTTGTTAGCCCCATCCTCATCCTGAGATGTGCCGAGGCCTATTTTCAGTGATCGCTCCCTGATTCAAAGAGCACCCTGCGATGTATACTGAAGAGCTTGGTTTTCCCAGCTCATAGCAATCTAAAAATCTGTCTGGGGGATTCCTCTACTTCCTCATGATCCTCAGTTCAGCCCTGGGTCTCCCAAAAGGGAACACAGAGACTATTCTGTGTTGTACCATTCACAGGCACACATACAGTGGAGAAGTGTGGCTCACTGCTTAGAGCGGCAGTCCCTGGTGTAGAGGCCTGGCCCGGGACCAGGGTTCAAATCCCGCCTCGGCTGATCTCGGTGATCTCGGCGGTTCTTGGGCTCATAATTCCTCGGACCTGATTTCTCTCCTCGGTGCCTACTCTGAGCACGAGTCCCACGCTGCAACTCTGGGCAATAGCTTGCTTAGTCTCCACAACGGCCCGCTACAGCGCTGGGGATGCCTGGTGGCACCCTGGGGATGCCCAGGAGTGGGCATTTCACGGGGAAAAGCCAGGACGGGTTCCCTAGCGGTATGAGTACAGCGCCAGGACACTCCTGAGTATCAGTGCGCTTTATAAATACGCCTACATACACACAGCACACGTATAACCATTCATATGCTGCACAGAAGTACATACTAACATGATGTGGGCCAAGAGTGAGTTAAGCACACAGCAGCAGAACTTTACATGAGTGAGACTGTAGGCCTCCCTCCAGTGACACAGGTCTGGAACTAGTCCTATTCATGTCTACCGATCACTACATGGTATCCATGCACCACACTCATGCTGCTTAACTTCTGGCAAAAGCACCACTATGAGGGTACGTCTTTGGCTGCCCCTCCCAATCCAACAAGACTTCAGTCCATGAGACAGGCCTATGTCATTGGGCACATGCATGACACATGTGCACTCATGACAACTAATATCAGCACCAGGGATCTATATATCATTGCAGTTCGGGCACTCAGGACCCTCATGATGTGAGGGTCTTTTCCATCCAGGCAGCTGCTCCTCCCAGATCAGACTACTCTGAACCAACTCCTAACCGCAAGAGGTTGGCTGGCCCGATTGGTAAAACCAGCAGGGAAGTCATTCAGCATTTCTGTGGCTTAATCCGCCTCTGTGGCTCCACTACAACGTGTAACCCAGGCAGAGAAATAGACCGCCTCAAAAACTTGGAATACTCTCCCTTTGTGACCATCAACCATTTGAATGGCTTATGATCTGTTTGCACCACAAACGTAATGCCAAACAAATAAGTGTGGAACTAAGGCAAGGCCCACACTATGGCACGGCACTCTTTCTCAATAGCTACCCATTTTTGTTCTATAGGTAGTACCAACACACCTTTCACTGATATGATCTCCCTTGCCTTCAGACATGATCCAATTGCTTAGCCAATAGGGCTAGCACACCACCATTTCGATAGTTATGTTAAGCGGCTGGTTGTGGCAGTAACAACATTTTCCCTTCCTTCCCTCTGCTCTTTTCCAGCTGCCGCCATAATGAGACGCTCCCAACTATATATTAGACCTCTCTTGGTGCTCATGTGAATTATCTCCTGCCATTTGTTTCCAATAGTGTGGTTTGCTAATCCACATACCTCATGGGGCTTTCCCAGGCCTTTGACACCACCATAGTTAATTCAATTAGAACTTTCTATTGTATTACCTACTTCCTGTCACAGGTTTAAGATTTCTTTTTTTGTACAATTTTCGAATTCATATACTGGAGACGAAGCCCCATGCTATGGTCCAAGCTCAGGACTTGAACTAACTTAATTTTAGGCAGGCTGATTTATCTAATGGGATTTATGAGAAGCGTGTTCAATGGGATCGTTGTATGAAGTTATATTTAAGTCTTTACATTTTATGATCTGTCAATGTAACTATTAAAACACTAGCATGCACTTATTGACAATAATCAGATGTTCCCATCTCCTGTGCTTGTAGGAGGAGATAGAATGTGGTGTGCAAAGTATCATATTAAGACCCACTGCCCCATGTGACAACACTGCCATGGTTGACATGGGTTGGACAGAGGGCCTCAAGGCCTGAAACTTTATGGCAAGCCCACACTACACTCAACTGTCACATGGGTTAGCCTTGAAGGGTACAAGACACACCCTATTTACAGAACACCTCTGTAAGCATAACCCACACCCTTCAAAATAAGCAGCCACCTCAGAGTGGTTCGGAACCCAACACCCAGGGAAGAACCTCTGCTGAAAGCTTCAGGAGGCTTAGAGAGTGATTGGTGAATGCTGCACTATTCAAAAACCCTGTAACTTAATCTAACATATTGCAGTAGAGGCAAAACTCCTTGCACCGACACAGCAAACACTTTTCCTGTGATATATTTTTCGTGTAATATACAATTGTATGGATTATTCCCCCCAAAAGTTGGAACATTTTATACGTTAATGGTCCCTTTTATTCCTGATATGTAAAATACTGGGTCCTGGGGACACTGCACTGTGAGATTGATGAGTCAGCAAGTTTTTAGCTGCGAGGGAAGTGTTAATATAAGATATGGAGAAAAACGCGAAAAGACATACTTTTGTCATGTGTTAACTATTTTTTGAAACCACGTGAATGCAGTGGCTGATGCATTCAGCAACGGAATCACCACATAAAGGCCCATTGTAGAGGCAGGATAAGCTCCCCGGCCTTTTTCCCTTGGAGACCTTTCCTTAAGTAGGTGACTTTTGACCCCTTTTCTCTGAACTGCCAGACGTTTTGCTAAAAAAGCAGTGTTTTGTTGCTGTCCATCCTCCCTAAGGCAGCCCTCGATTTCTCTCATTTAATTTATATTTGAACATTAATCCTCTTTTTTGTACTCCCCGTTTTCTTGGAAAGACTGCCTCCATTTTGCAAGGCCCCGAGAGGTGCTTCCTGTTGGAGTCTGTACTTAATATAGGAACAGTTAGTGACCTTGTGAAGTGTACGGGTGCTGAGAGGAGCAGTTTAATGAAGCAACATATGGCTACCGTGGCGCAGAGCGGTTTTAAAAACGAAGAGTAAAATTAGCAGTGAGGCTGCCTCCAGACTAGACTATTTGCAATGTGTTGCTGGGCCAGCATACAGCATGGACAGACGCAGAGAGCATGGAACAAATTAAGCAATTAATAAAATCGTCAAGTTAGCATAACTCTAGAGCCGCACCTTCCACGAACAATCCTCAGACTACCCCCCACCCTAGTCCTGGTAATTTATAAGGTACATTGATTTGAATTTGATGGTTTTCTGATTTATATATTTAGTAGGAACTATTTGACTTTGAGATGTATATACACGACCGTTCTAGTGAGGTTGATATTTCACTCGTGCAAAACCAGAGAACCAGAGAAATTCCGCCGTTATAGTTAGCTGAGCTAACTATAACTCGTGCCCCCCGCATTGCACTGCTGATGACGTCAGATATTACATCACGTCCTGTTTATTACGGAGACTTGGCTGCATCAATTTTCCAACCCCACAGTTACGTTGGCCAATTCTAATGGCTATAGGATTTCTAGAGTCAACCGCACAAAGGGAAAAGTGGGAGGGGTGGCTATTATATATAGAGACAAGTGAATCCTCCAACGGGGTGAGGACACATCGTGGGGGACTGCAAAACGTTGGATTTTAGCATCAGCATTTCGGCACACTTTACAATGCGAGGCTCTTTGATCTATTGGCACCCGGTTCCGGCAGGTGCCTTTCTGAAAGCACCGTGGGATGTCATTGTTCCCCGGGCACTCCGCTTCTCCTACTATATTGTTCTTGAGGATTTGAATATGCACCTCCACCAGGCAGCTGCGGGGGATATCCAAGAGTTTTTAGATACATCGCATCTTGCCCAGCTCACCCAATGGGTCAGCCTCCCGACGCATCATGGGGTTCATATCCTTGACCCAATCTGCTCTAATTTTCCCATCTTAGTCGAAGCCCACCTCCCGGTACCTTGGTCTGACCACTTCTTGACATACTTTTCCTGGTTTACGGCAGACATTAACTCCCGTCTCGGTCCAAGCACGAACCGGCTTTTGCAAAAATGACCCGATTGTGTTCAGCCAGGCCCTGGCGGCCTCCAGGCCCAACCCTGCTAATGACCTTGAAGGAGTGCTTGCCTGTTTTACTAGTTGGATCTTAAACACCATGGTTCTCCTATCCCCTGCCACCCTCCATAGGCATTCCAGGGATTCTCCATCTAAACCAAGGTTTATGCCCGCTCTGAGGGAACTAAAGCAGGAGTGCAAGAAACTGGAGCGAAGCTGGCATAAGGAATTTTGCCCTGGGGGAAAGCTCATGCTAAGGAATAAACAACAAATTTACTACACTGCCATAGCACATGCTAAAAGCCTCTAGTACTCGACTCACATTGATTTAGCCAGGAATAACACCAAGGACATTTTTTCCATTGTTCAGAGTTTCCTGGCACCCAAAGCCCAATTGAGTACGCTCCCATCCTCGAACTCCTGGTGTAAAAATCTCTCCAGTTTTTTCATGGAGAAAATTCACACTGTACAGATGTCTTTTATCTCCTGCAAAAGGGATACAGGTGCCCCCATGGTTTCAGGGGTTCATCTGTTCCTCCCCCCCAATCTTTGACTGCCTTCATCCCCATTGACCTGCCTAGCTCACTTAGAATTCTCAAGGGTCTGAAATCAGGCTCCCCACCGGAACCCTGCGCCGCCAGGCTCCTGGCCGCCGTTGCGGAAACTGTTAACCCGGACGTTAACAGACTCAATAATATGCCCCTTCAGGAGGCTCTTGTCCCAGCAGCCTGGAAGCAGGCCAAGCTCTTACCTTTATTTGAAAAGCCATCACTTGACCCTTTGTGCCCAGTGAGCTATCGTCCTATCTCCCTTTTGCCTAGTGTGGCAAAAGTGTGTGAAAGTGTGTGAAAAAGTGTTTACTAAACAGCTGACCGAGTTTATCGAAAGCTCGGGCCTCTTACATCCGGCTCATTCAAGGTTCACGGCCTCCTACAGCACTGTATCAGCTCTGGTAGAAGTCTCAGAGGCTATCTGAGATTGCTTGGATGCAGGCGGGAGTGCAGCCCTGATTATGCTTGACCTCTCGGCGGCTTTCGACACGGTTCCACACTCGTTGCTGCTCACTCGACTTGCTGAGATAGGCATATCTGGCACTGCTTGGGGCTGGCTTAAATCTTTTTTGGAGGACAGGATGCAACAGGTATGGCTCTCTCTGTCCTCTTCTTCACCATAGAGGGTGTCTACAGGGGTCCCACAGGGATCTTCCCTGAGTCCTCTCCTTTTTAATATCTATGTTACCCCTTTGGTTCAACGGTGGAGGATCTGGGGGCCAAAATGATTGCCTACGCTGATGACATCCAGCTCATTTTACATGGAGGAATAACGAGTGCTCCACTTCTGCTGCAAAAAATTGTCTGACCACAATCGTTCACTGGCTGGCCTGTGCACAACTTAAATGTAATGAGAAGAAATCTGAAATCCTCCTCTATGGAAAGTTTCCCCCTCAGTTTAGAGAAACACTCTGGCTGTCTGATTCTGCTTTGCCAGCCTCAACCGGGCAACCTGTCAAGAATCTTGGGGTTTGGTTTGAGGAGAACCTTACATTCTCGACCCAGATCAAGAAGTTGGCTGGGAATTGCTTTGGATTACTTAAAATCCTCAGGAAATTCCTTCCCCTTCTTCCTAGGGCCGCTAAAGAAATGGTTACTCAAGCCCTTATTTTATCTCAAATAGACACTTCACTGGCTGCCCGTAGTTGAACGGGTTAAATTTAATTCTTTAGTCATAGCACACCACGCTCTTCATGCCTTAGGACCAATCTACCTTCAAAAGCACTTCTCTTTTTATACTCCTTCAGGACAACTGCGCTCTACATCTCAACTTTTGGCTCATGTCCCCCGTTTCCATTTGCAAAGTACGGATGGCAGTTCCCTTGCTTTGAAGGCTACTCTAGAATGGAACTCACTGCCTCTTGCTCTCCGTAGCATTCAGGACCCCATTCATTAAAAAAAACTTGAAAACATTCCTCTTTATCTAATCTGGTCCTTTTTCATTTCTCAAGGCTCGCTCTGGGACACTCTTGGAGTATCTGTGCGCGCTACAAATACAAATAACAACAACATAAGACAAAGAAATATATTAAATCAAATGCAAAATATTAAATACATTAACAAATTAAATATATATAAAAAAAGGCAGTTCCTAAAAATAATTCTTTAAAATTATACACAAATATATATTTATATACAAATAATATAAAATTCAACAAATAAATAATCAAATAATAATATTTCGTATATTTAAACAATATTAAAAATACAATTAAAGTCCGGGAATAATAGATGAACTATTCCCACTCCAGTCTGTGCAACAGTAGGGAAAGCATTGGACTTCGGAGGGATCGCATTTGCTATTCTCTCTCCAGTCTGTGCAACCGTAAGGAAAGGAAAGGACTTCAAAGGGTAACAATTACTATTCCCACTTCAATCTTTCCAACAGTAGGGAAATCGTTGCACTCCCAAAGGGTAAAATGGACTATTCCCTTTACAGTTTGTGCAACAGTAGGGACAGCATTGGATTTCGGAGGGGTAGAATGTTTTATTCCCACTACAATCTGTACAACAGTAGGGAAAGCTTTGGACTCAAGGTGGGTAAAATGTACTATTCCCACTCCAATCTGTGCAACAGTAAGTAAAGCATTGGACTTCGGAGCAGTTAAAATTGCTATTCCCACTCCAATCTATGCAACAGTAGGGAAAGCGTTGGACTCTGGAGGGTTAAAACTTACTATTCCCACTCCTGTCAGTGAAAGAGAAAGGAAAGTGTTGGATATCGGAGTGGTAACAATTACTATACCCACTACAGTCAGTGCAACACTAAGAAAAGTACTTCACTTCAAACATATAATCTATATGAATCATAGCCCTATTATATATTTAAAAATAAAAAAAACTATTAAATAAAGACCAGGATTAGTAAACAAATTAATAATGAATTAACAATTAAAACAATTGTCATGTATTTATTACTTAATTAACTTACTACACTATACCCCTACAAACCTACCCACTCACACTTAAAATATAAATGTAATATGATTAACATAATGATTAATCAATTACATTTTAATTAATAATTTAATAATAAATCATGATTTAATTAATTATTGTTACCTTCCTACCCTGTACCCCTACAAACCCAGTAGCTTGCATCAAATATCTAACTTAAAAAATAAAATTATTACCCAATTTACATAATTAATAATCTATTATATAATTAATAAAAAAATGTCAATTAATTATTAATTAATAATTATTTCATTAACTAACCACCCTCTACCCCTACAAACCCGACATTTAATAGATAATAAAAAAATACAATTATTACACAATTTACATATTTATTATTCATTTAAATATTTATTAATAATTCATTAATAATAATTAAGCAAGTAAGTAAGTAAGTATTGAATTTGTAGAGCGCGAACTAAGCCCAAGGGCTTCAAGGAGCTTTTGCAGACTGAGGGGGATGCGGACCAAACAGCATACTCATACTGAAATCTGTAAAAAGGGCCAGGTTTTTAAGGTTTAACGGAAGAGAGAATGAGACACCTGACTAAAAAGATCTAATTAATTAACTTCCCACCCTACACCTCTGCAAATCTAGAAATCCACTACGACAATATAAATTACTATTAGCAATTAAATTAAAAATGTATAAATCACTTACAATTACGAAACTATATTTCAAAATTTCATTAACAATTATGCAAACAACAATAGCACATGACATTAATATGTGAACTAACACACATAAAGATAATTTAAAAAATTCTATTTTTTACAACTATACTGTTGAAATTTATATTACTTACATGAAAAATCAATATTCGTGACAGCGATATTTCCACATCATGATATTTTGGTATCACACTATTTTCTTCTGATATTTCTTTAACTCGATATTTCTAATCCGATGTTTTATCCAAAATACCATTTTAGGAGGCCCTTCTGTTGTCCTACAGCAGTGGCCACATTGGTGACCAATGCATATTCCCTCAGTTGGGACAGTCATCGTAGCATGCTGGAGTTCAGAGGCATCTGGTCTCCCACCAAGCAATGATTTCCCATGTCATGAGTATTGCACTCAAGGTGTTCTTGCTGTCAAACCGCGATCAGTTGGATCGTGTTGACAGACAATATGACTGTGCTGGGGTCAGCCAACAAGAAGGGTGGCATGGTTTTGTACTTTCTGTGTCTGGAGGCACTCAGACTGTGGTATGGGCCCAGACTCATTGCATTTGGCAGATGGTGAATCATCTGGCAGGTTCCTTGCATTTTTGAGTAGGCAACCTTAGTCTGCACCACACATTGGGGCCCTAGCTGTGTCTTCAGAAGAAGGTGATTCAATCCATCTTCAACCTCTGGGGCAGCCCTCCAGCGGGTCTCTATGCTACTCAAGAGAACTGTCAGCACCTGCAGTTTCCATTGAAGTGATCCTTGGGAGACACATTTGGTCTCAGGTGGAATTCCATCTCCCACATGCATCCCTCTAATTGCTCTGATTTCTCCTGTTATGAGGTTTCTGCTTCAGGACTGAGCACAGGTGATCTTAATTGCATCAGATAGGTACCAGATGGTATGGTGCACAGATCTGCTTCAAATATTCTTATGCCCCCTTTATCCTCTTCCACTTCCAGCAGACCTCCTCTTTTAGTAGGAAGGTCAGGTCCTGCACATGAACTTCCAGAGCCTCCACTTTCATGCTTGGAGAATATGTGTGTATTTTGAGCTCCTTCGATTTGGTCATGGAAGTCATGTGTGTTATTCTTTCAGCTAGTTGCCCATCTACTAAATTAATCTGAGTATAGGTCTTGGTGTATTATACATGGTGCATCTGAGTGTAGGTTGACCCCCTCAAAGCGCCTTTACTGGATGTTTTGCATTTTGCATAATCTGTTGCTCAGCAAGACTATGCTGTAGGACCAGTAAAAGGTTATTCGTTGGATCTTTCAACTGTTCTTTGTTTACCTGATCATCCACCACTGCTCAATCGCCCATTGTCATGTGGTTTCTGGAAGGCTAATGCATGTGTTCGCCTGTCTCCTTTTGTGATGCTTTAGTGGCACATTAATTTGATGCTCGCATTCTTGATGTGTTCTTTCCTTGAACGCATCAGAAGAACAAGTAACTTACCTTTGGTAAGGATCTTTTTGGTGGATACCTGCAGATTTCTCACCAATCCCACACAACTCTGCATTCTGAGAAAGGGTCTTTCATGTATTAATAATGCTTCAGTTTAGATTCATGCATTGCTTGTTCTATCAATCTTATCAACCATTTCTCCACCTCCAGGGTATGGAAAAAAGGATGTGAGTGCTCTTTGTATGGTTCTGTGATGTATGCTGGGCAAGCACAGTGCTGAGCCAGAGCTGTGACACCGTGTTGCAGATCTCATCTGACACCTGGAGGGATTCAAAAGGTAATAGATATGCAATTAGATGGAATATCTAGCAGAAATACGGTTACCAACGGTATGTAGTTGTTCATTTTTTCAATCACTAGTGAGCACCTTCTACAAAATCAGATTTTGAATGAATGATTTAATTCATTCATGCACTTGCCTACCCTCTCTCTCAGAGCTGGGCGGAGCACCCACTTGATATTCTGCTCTGCCTTCAATGTATCCGCTGCCATGGCTGATGCACTCAAGCCATAGGTAGGGCACTCAAATTATGGTATTCAGCTATCCACCGAGGGAGTGGAGGGCAGGGCGTCTCTAACGTGAACCATCGCTGGCTGACCAAATGAGATTCTATGTTTCAATTCCCTACACATACATACCTTGTTACATGCAACCCAGCATGATGGTAGCACTTTTTCTAAAGGGCATGACTTCATTGACCACATTTGAAAATATATCAGTTGTATGCTGCAGCCTATCTTTCCCCATTTAATCCCTGATTCTGTAATCCAGTTTCATTGGATCCCAGAAAACATAATGTTCAATTATACGTAAGATGTTCTCGCTTCCAAAACAAATCCTTGCAAAGCGTTCAGTTGCTCTGTGCAGTAGGCCACGACTATGACAAGTACTTAAAATAATTTTAAAAATACATTAGATTTAAGCAAATGTTTGTGAATTGTATTTGCATATTGCCATCTCATAGATTCTCTAGACTTCCATAGTGTTGTCTCTTGGCAAAAACGTGTTAATATAATAAAAAGATAACTGGTATGAATCTGAGATGCTTCGAGGAGCTTCTAATTTGCATCAAAGTCTATGTTTGTGAGCTGGCAGTTCTGTATATGCAAGTAGGTTTTAATAACTGTAGTAAGAATAAGCATAACAATACGAAATAGACGTTTGCATATAACACTTCATGCAGCACCTCTTCTGTTTCTAATCACTTTAAGTGACAATTATTACTATAACCTAATTTAATGTTATCCAGATTATAATTTGACTCTTTAGAAGAGTCTAGTATTATTCAAAATATACAGTGGGATTTATAGAGTCTTGAAAATCGTAATTCTTTCGTGTTTGTTCATTAGATGCAATAATCAAACACCAAACACAGTTAGTTAAAGTCATGAAAATGATTCCTGAAATGATAAGTAAGAAAAGACAGAGTGGGTATGTGCTTCGCTTTGGGGTATAAGTAGAACAGTCAATGGCATTGTTAGTCTCCCCGAGCACGAGGGACCAGTCTTCTGTTTCCGATTGGTCAAATATTACTTCAACTTCCTTCTGGTGCCAATACATCCTATGCTATTATTATACAATATAACAGTCCAATCCAAAATTCCTTGCCAAGGAAGCACATCGTTTAGAACATAACATGCTCATAAAAGAAGTTGACTACATTAGAATGAGTATTTTTATTGTCTCCTTTTATCTGGGGATCTAGCACATAATCAGCACTTTGCTGGAGAACAGGGAAATATGAGGGGGTGTCTCCAGGATGCTCTTGCAATTATTCACTCCAGCCGTGCCTGATGTCCCATGTTTTAGCTAACCAGTATAAGAATTTTATTTTGGATAATATTAGGTAATTTTTTTTTGATTTGTTGATAAAAAAGGAGCCAAAACCCTTGGTTCAGAAGTGCTTGCAACATTACAAATTGTTTTAGTGTTGGGGACAGTAATTTAGATAGGAACATAGAGTTAGGGGGAGTGGGTGAAAAGTCCAGTTTTGGAAATGTACCACAAAGAAAGAAATATGACAACACATAGGTTCCTTGCCAGTATATCCACTAGCAACAGAAAATGTCACACACGGGTTTTTCCAAATAAAAAATCTGAGCCAACCTATTAAATACTCTAAAGTTTCAATTATTGTTCTTTTGTAAAGCATAACATCTCATTACCGTAAATTGAGTAAGAATCATACACATGCTGACAGTGTGTCATCCGTCTTAGATGGTAAAGCTGAAATATAAAAAATTGCCTTGAGCACACAAAATGAAGAATCCACAATTTTATTTTCACATTTCCACCCTTTCATTTCATCTTCGAACTTTTGGCCAACACAAGTTTCGTTGAGCTGGGACTGTGACTTCATCAGGGCTAAGAGTGAACAAAACATTACTTTTTTGAATAATTTCACCCACAACAAACAAACTAATGTTACCATTTCTTGCAACTCAACATCTTTTTAACAAATATATCTATAGTGATGGTGTGAAAATACTGTGTGTGGAAACCCATAATTCCATCAAGAAAAAACCAACAAGTATAGAAAGTGAGGTTGATCGTAATGTTATTAAACAATCCACTGATGCAAAAACACAAAATTATTATAATGACACCCAAGTGCGACACATTAAAAGCTGCCTCTCCATCACCAAGTGCAAGAAAGAAACAAAGGCAGAAATTACCCTAAATCGTGTCTTAAAACATTCTGAAAGTGTCCACAAACCACAAACCTTAATTACAAATAGTAGCCAATTCTGCCCTAAAACCACAAAAGACAAAACTATATGTAAATATCTTATCAGTGTATATCTAATAATACTAGATAGAATTACGAGTACACACTCACGCAACATAAAGTTTATGCCATAAAGGCAAACATTCTATCTTTTGTGTGTTCATTGACATTTGAAAAGCAGACAAAATTACAAACTGATTAAGCCATGTATACGCACCAAAAATTCTTAACACACCTTTTAGCCACCAGCCACCAGCTACCACATACACCACATTATCATTAGTTTTTAACTATCAAACATCTAAAGGTGCTAACAAAACTTGCTACACTGGGAAATCTTCAACATCAAGCAGCTTGGATTGCAAACATTCTACTAAGGCGCCATGTAATCCTTAACAAATAGTGCAGTAAACATACCACATACAAAATAAACTCACTTGTCTCTAATATTAAACACAATTAAGTAATAACATATTTACTGAGCCCGGAAGTGCTCCCAATATCAGACAGAATGTATTGCTATGGCGTTCTACTTGGACGCCTTCTTGTCCTCAATAGGTAATGCAGTACAAGTAAAGATAGACCATTGTGTTGCAACAATTGCGGGGGCCATCTTGTAATATCTAAACTTAGCAATCAACCAGTAACTATGATCTACATGTATAAAAAATATAAATTATCTGTGAACATGATCATATCAAATGATCCATGTCAAAAACCTAACTCAGTAAACAAACACAAAATTGCTCACCTCAAATACTGAAACACAATTGACTAATTGCATAACTTAATGAGCCAGGGAGTACTCCTGACATCAGATAGCGTGCATTGCTGTGGCATTCTACTCGGGCGCCATCTTGTCTCAAAATGGACCACTGCGTTGTAACAAGTGCAGCGGTCATCTTGTAATATCTAATTCAGCGATCAACCCATAACTAAGTTCAGTACATGCAAAAAAAAATAAAGTTCAACTCTTCTCAATCCTATATTGGTAGACTGTCCAATGTTGGCAGGGCACCAGAACGGTGCCTCATGAACCTAATTTTTTTAATGTGTGAGAAGCAAGCGAACAGGTATGGTTATGGGCAAAGGAGAAGTAACTGTTTATTATTCGCCATGAGCTTGCTCGCTTGGTCATATACTCTAAGAATGGTAGCCCTCAAATCTGTTTGTTTAGAAGCCTTTTGAATTCCTTCACTGAGCATGGCACATGAAATATATAGATGCCTGTTGTAGCGATAGGGAAGTGTCCATGTTGACTCTATGGGCGGATCCATTCAAAGGAGCGTTAAGTTCTAACCAGATTAAGTTGTCCATGGTGCACGCCAGTTCATTTTTAAACTAGTGGCATGCTTTAAGAAATAAATGCTCCTCGCCTGACCGGGATCTGCTTTTGGAGTCAAAACTGTAAATTCACTTGGACATTGGAGGAAAATTAGTAGAGAAAGGGACAATGGATCGTTTTTTGCTATTTGTTGATCTGGAAGCTCCGAACTCCATTATTTCACTCCTGAATGTTAGAGCAAATATCAACTTGATACTGAAGATTTTAACCAGGGGGTCAGTGTTTTTATCAGAGTTACAAAGGCAGAGTTGAGTGACCTGCTTTGGCCTTAATTTGTAACTTGTGGTGGTTTCCCTACTGTCCATGGTATTACTATATATGGACTTTAGTTTTCGTCAGGTTGATCTAAAACCATTTGCGGTGGTAAAGGCATGCAGTTCATTTAACAGTCTTATGGGGTCTGTCCTGGTTTTACACATTAAGAATAGGATGTCCACAGATAGAAGGTTGGAAATCTGCTCAAATTCCGGTGGGTGCGCATTTACTAAATACAATTTCTTTGTGAGGTCGGCAAAAACAAGGGGTGCCAGAACGCACCCCTGCTTCAGGCTAGAGGTTGTGGAGATTTCCCTTGACAGCTTACTTCTGCTGCCCAGCTTCACCTGTATCCATGTTTAGCTAGAGGACATTTCACCACCAGAAAAACACCAGCACACTCTAGGCGCCGGTGTTTGCTGTATTTTGGTTTATTCTTTTACCGGGGGTCCTCTGTGTCCTCACTGCCCTCCCCTCCTAGCCCACAGGCATTTCACCCACTACAACTGCAGCACTAAAGTAGTGCAGTGAAGGTGACAAAATGTCCATCAGCATAATGAAAGGGGCGCCATGGCCACATATCCCCAAGATCCTGTGTACATAGTTTGTATTGCCTTCAGCAATTTATGCAAGACACCCCATCCAACCAACCCTTTTCTGCCCCAGAGTATCTCTTGATATCCTGCCAAATGCAGCTTTAAGATTGACAAAGCATGTGTAAATTACCATTTTGGACTTGAAGGTGTTTACCATGCTCATTGAGAGCACCATGAGATCTGATAGGTCCTTGGCCCGGGCGAAAGCCTATTGTCCAAGAGGGCTATCAAACAATGGTTTTCTGCACTTCTTTTGCTGCCTCCCATGTCAATGAGATGTATAAATTGCAGCCCTCCAAGTTGCTGAAACTATGCTGAGCGAAGGACTGCCTCGTACACTATGCAAAGTTATTATGCCCATAGAATAGGTCAGAGTTAGCTTTAAAGATGGCCTGGTTCAGACAGCTTGGCCCTGCCACCCCTTCCGCCTTTACTTTCCTGATGATCTACAATACCTGTTCTTCGTATATGTGGAATGTATTGTCGACATGGTAAGAGCAACTTCGTTAATGGGTGCCGGCACTGCTACCGGAAGAGTGTTTAATTCTGCTGCTCCGGGTGAGGTTTGGCAATTGTTGGTACTTTAAGTTGAGGAGTGGACTCTCAGGTGTGTTGGGGGGTTAGATTTGTTCTTAATGTTCCATGCCATAGGGAGCCTTAGCATGATTGGGATGCTAAAGTGGGAGCGGGGATCAGTTGGGCGATTGTTCAAATACATCATTGTGCAAGGCAGAATACATGTAATGCAGACGTCATGCGAATGCAACAATAGATGCAGTGTTCAAAGTTTCTACATAGATAAAGCGCAGTACTGATGGCAACTGAGGATGGTAAACTAATCTGGGTAATATGGAATGTTAGGGGTCTTAACAATCCGAAGAAGAAAAGGCAGGTGCTGGCCTATTTGGATCGTCACAATGTCCATATGACGTTATTGCAGGAGACTCACCTTACCAAACATGCAGCTGAAGCAGTAGCCACTAGATGGGCTGGGGTAAAATTGGCCTCCTCTTACTCTTCGTATGCGAGGGGAGTTATGATTTTGGTGAAAAAAAAAATCCTGTTTGTAACCTCACATGTGGGCATAGATGACAATGGTCTTTATATAATAGTGCAGGGGAAATTGTGCGGTATGTTAGTAACAATTCTCAATGCCTATGGCCTTAATATCGATGACCCTGGTTTTTACGAGGCACTGTGGAGTAAGATACATAGATTAAAGCCAGCTGCAATCATCTGTGGTAGTGTTAAACCCTGCGATGGACCGACACTCCAATGTTGAAACCACGGTTAAAAAAGCTGCACAGGCCGTTAAAAATGGTATGCAAAATTTCTCTCTTATAGATGTCTGGAGGTTGAGACACTCAGGGGCGCGGGAGGGCACATGTCACTCATATGCACATCAATCCTGGTCACAACTGGACTATTGGTTGGCTACCAGTGATGTAAACGCACTGATCACTAAGGTTACCCGCCTGCCTAGGACAATCTCCGATCATTTCCCATCACTATGCTAATACCCACGTATACACCACAGTTCCAATGGAGACTGCAATCCACGGCGCTGCAGGACCAGGTTTTTTGAGAGGGGTTGCGGGAAGCCATTGAACATCATTTCACTGAAAATATTGGGTCAGTACAAAGCCTGAGCATACTTTGGTAAGCAATCAAAGTAACGATACGCGGAGTATGCATAGGCCTGCAAGCTGGGGTGCTTAAATCACTAAGGGGATCTATGAAACAACTTGAAAAAGAGCTGGCGCATCTTGAGCGACATAATGAGGATACGTGAGATAGTGCTACACTAGCATCTGTGCGATCAAAAATCACTGAATATAATGATCTGGCAGATCAAGAGGTGAGGCATATGTCCCGGCGTTGGACGGCTAGATATTACGGGGAGGGAGGCAGACTGGGTCGGGCCTTAGCTGCCAAGATAACTGAACCATGGGAGAAAAACCGTATGGTGCAATCTATTGCAGATGATGATATTAGGCATTGCGACACAACTGGTATTCTTAATTTGTTTGTGCATTGCTACAAATCCATGTATAACAGTAGACACACTGTGGATGATGATGAAATAGCACAATACATTGAAGATATAGCCCTTGTCAAAAGGTCAACAAGACTTTTTAATGCACCCGCTAACATTAGATGAAATACATGACACTATTCTTGCTCTGCCTAATGGCAAAGCTACAGGCACAGATGGGCTCCCAGCGGAGATTTATAAAGAGTATATCGACATACTGGTACCGCATCTTCACGCTATGTTGGAAGACGCTTACGAACAACAACGGCTACCAGATACACTGCATAAAGCACTAATTATAGCTCTACTGAAACCAGTAAAAGAACCAGATAACTGTGAATCATATAGGCCATGGTCACTAATGAACACTGATGTCAAGATATTAGCGAAAGTGCTAGCAACCATGCTGAGGTTGCTACTGCCGGTCATGGTGTTGCCTGATCAATCGGGATTTATTCCTACCCGCTCCACAGCATACAATCTAAGGACGCTTTTTGCGGTAATGCACCTTCTGGAACCTACACTACCAGCAGCGGCGGTCCTACTAGATGCCGCAAAGGCGTTTGATTCCATCTCCTGGCGGTATATGTTTGCAGTGTTACATCATATGGGTGTGCCATTCATTTATACTAATTGGATCAAGTTGTTGTACACAGATCCAGTGGCTCGAGTGCATATTAGTGGGCGGACGTCTGACACATTTCCAATTCGACGCTGGACAAGGCAGAGTGTCCCTCTGTCACTGCTATTATTCACAGTGTTGTTAGAGCCACTGGCCTGTATATTGTGACAGCACCATGTGCGGGCGGTGCCGCATTTCCTCCGGCGGCCATTGGCGGTGTCCATGTATGCAGACAACATGTGCGAACCGGTGGTGTACTTGGAACAACTCATTAGAGAGTATATTAGATTTGAATGGCATTCAGGCCTGGGAATTCATTGGAACAAGTCGGTAGTGATCTCTCTAACAGTAGGAACAACGCATGTTGAACTGGGATACCCATTAGAGTGGAGTGCAGACCCGGTTAAGTACCTGGGTATTTGGATTCACAAGGACCCACAGACCGATATACGCACAAACGATGGCACTGTGATTTCTCGACTTGAGGAACAAGTCGCTAGATGGATACGGAACCGTTAACATTTGCTGACAGAGTGGCTTTGCTTAAAATCGTGGTCTTACCGAAGTTTCTATATTTGTTTGTAAACATACCCATTATACTGAGACAACACTTTTTTAATGCACTGCGCACATTACTGATCAAGTTAGTCTGGGGAGGCAAAAAGCCACGAGTTAAATGGGAGGTATTAACGTTGCCGTATGAGTTGGGCGGGTTCACGGTGCCTGATATGCAGCGCAAGCACAATATGCCTTTTATTGGCAAAACGCACCACCATACACACCACATGTTGCGGTGGAGGCTGGGGCGGTCCATCCAATGCCAATAAAAGCAATGATTGTTAACAATAACACGGCGTTTGAAAGGGACGTAGTGGATACGGTACAATGTACTTCACATGCCTGGAGTGAACTAGGGAAGGGTGCTCAGAGGGTACCACTGTATGCACTGGCCATGCCACTGGTGCACCATAAGGCGATATCTGTGATGAATGAGACGGGCTCACTAAAGGCTTTACAGAGTGCAGGTGCGCACACTATGGGCGATATATATCCTAGCGGTAAATCTATTGATCTCCAGACTTTTATAGGGGACGAGGATAAGCCTGTCATGTTGACATTCATATAGAGTAGACTAGGAGCTGCAGTGAGGGCATTATATCTCTGTTTCTCTGATGAACCACCAACTCTAGGGACTTTACAACTTTTAAATATTACGCCAACTCGGAATAAATTGGTTACTAGATTGTATAAAGCTTCACAGATAGATGAGACGGCTGTTAGTTTAGGCCCCATGGGCAAATGGAATGCTATATTGCCTCAAACGCTAACAGTGGATGAGTGGGCAGCGTGCTGTAGGCTAACAGGTCAATTCACTGCAAATGGAAATCTCAGGCTAATTCACTATAAATACGTTCACCAGATGTACTATACGCTAGCACAACTCTATAAGTATGGCCTGAGGGATTCACACTGTTGTAAAAGGTGTGGTGCAGATAATGCTGAATTTCAACATTTAGCATGGTGCTGTCCCAAGGTGGCTGATTTCTGGGAGAAAGTTTCACTGACTTTAACAGAGATGGTGGGTGAACATATAGCATGTAATATGAATATTTGTCTCTTAGGAAATGTGTTGCAGCTTAAAGCTACACATCGAAAATTGGTGGCTACAGCGCTATTATTGGCAAAGCGCAGAGTCTCCATACACTGCGATGGTAGACCTGCACCAAAAGCGGTCCATTGGCTGGAAGATATAGCATACTGTCGTGATCAGCTTACTTATTACGCGGAAGAATTGCCCAGTGCTTCAAGACCATGGGACATTTGGGGTCCATTCACTGCCTATATGTTAACTAAATCCTCTGACCAATGACATTCTATGTGATGCTAATGCGTTTATTGTATATTTCTGCTATCAACAGTGCTTTAATATTATATATGACCATAATGAAACTGTACAATTTGCAGCTATGTATTCTGTAATGCAGTGAAAACAATGATGATGTTATACTGATGTTATAGTATGAAAATCTATAAATAATTTAAAAAAAACATATTTGTGTAGTCCGCTAAATCACTTATGGGCCTTATTATGATACTGCCCTAGCCACGGTGGCTGTGGGGGCCCAATTGCACCGGCGGTCTGACTGCCCCATTATGACTTTGGTGGTCCGAACGTAATGGCACCACCGCAACTGCCAGGGATCTTAGATCCCTGGCAGTGTTGCTATGGTCTTGAGGCTGCAATATGCTTGGTAGGGCCGATACAGCCCGGCCAAGCATATTACCAGTTTCCTCTCCATCATGGTTTTTATGGCAGTGAGTCTGCCATTAAAAGTGTGGCGGAGAGGAAACAAAGGAAGCCCTACAGGGTCCACTGTTACCGTTCCGCCAGGGGATGCATGCAGGAGGCACATGGTGTGCCCCCCGTCTGCATGTACCCCCAATTCCTGCACGGCATGGACTCGACAGTCCTTACTCTACAAGAACCAGCAATGGCATTTCCACTGCGATGCATGTTACGGCTCTCCTATGAGCCTTTAAACAGGCACCTCTGTAGGCGGTCTAATTATGGCTTTGGTAATGCAGGAGCAGGGCACTGGCATGGCGGCCTGCTCCTGCACAGCCAAAATAATAATAAGGCTCTATCAGCCTGATTCATGAAGCGAAATAGCGCCCGCAATGGCTGCGAAAACTCAATTGCGGGTGCAAAACACGGAATCGGCATTCAAGTACGAAATAGCGAATTCGCAAAAAAATAATAGCGATTGAAATAGCGATTACGCTATAATAGTCGCAGACTCCGGGAAGTCGAGCATTAGCGATACGGAAATAGCGACCAACCACGGAATCTGCGAAATGAATAGCGAAACGCAATATTGTCTCAATCGGCATTCATGAAATAAATACATTAGCGAAAAAGCGCTAATTCGCACGTTTGCGCAGCGCAATTTAAGGACAACTCAAAGCAGGTGGTAACCATAAAAGCCATGATTAAGTAAAATTTGAAAAACTGTTGGCCAATCACCAACAGGTCCAGGCCTGACCAATCACACATAAGGACATTCAGCAGCAGCATTAGGCGTTCCACAATGCCTGGGATGTACATGGTGGTGAGGCGGCGAAGGCTACAGCGAGCAGCACGGAGGAGACGCATGAGGCAGGCAAGGATTTACCGGCAGCGGGTCACCTTGCTGGGCCAAACCAGAGAACAGATTTATGCAAAATACAGGCTGAATGGGGAAATGATCACCTGGCTGATACAAGAACTCGACCCCATCATGCAGCACCCAACAAGGCGAAACAATTCTGTGCCCACACATGTGCAGGTATTGTGCAGCCTGCACCTCCTGGCCTCCGGCAGTTTCCAGGGCATAGTAGCCGCTGCTGGGGGGATATCCCAGCCCACCATGTCACGCTGCCTCCACACTTTTGTTGACGCCATGCTCAGCCAGCTCCACCGCCACATCACATTTCCCACGAGCCAACAGGAATTGGACCTGACAAAAGTAAAATTTTATAATGTCGCCCATTTTCCCCATGTCCTCGGCTGCATAGACTGTACCCACGTCGCCATCTGCCCACCAGCTGGCACGGAGTATATGTACCGCAACAGGAAGTCCTACCACTCCCTCAACATACAGATGGTCTGCAATGCCAAGACCATCATCACTGACATTGTGGCCCAGTACCCATGGAGTACCCATGACTCCTTTATCTTCAGGCACAGCGGACTCCACACACGACTGATCAGGGGAGAGTTTGGGGAAGGACACCTACTTGGTAAGTACACTTTGTCGACAATGTCACATTGCTATGAAGCAACTGCGCTGCACAGGCAATCAACATCTGCTCCTCTCATTCAGGTGACAGTGGCTACGCCCTACGGGAATACCTCCTGACCCCTTACCTCAACCCTGCCACACCTCAGCAACGGCGCTACAATGTTGCGCACATCCGGACAAGGAACTGTATTGAAAGGACATTTGGCCTGCTCAAGAGCAGGTTCTGTATACTGCACAAGACAGGTGGGGCCATGTATTACAGTCCTGCAGCGTGCTGCCGCATTGTGGCTGTCTGTGCAATGCTTCATAACATTGCAACCAAGCGCCGGATACCAGTTGACATCTCAGGCAGTGAATCTGAGGGGGACGACCGGCCACCAGCACATGCGCACCATGTACGCGGGGAGAACCCAGCTGAAGGCCACAGACGTCGCAACCACATCACAGCTAACAATTTTTAGCCCACCCCCTTCCCCCACCCCACATATCACAATTGCATGCAAAATGTAATGATTACACAAGGCGAATGTGTGCAGCAAAATAAATGTATTTGTTTGATTCACAAGAAAAAAGGGTCATGGTATCAACTATTTACAAAATACAGTATTCCTGCATACTGCATGTGAAGGTTCATGGCAGGCTTAGCGTCAGCCTGCGCCAGTGTCCCTCACACAATGTCATTGGCGCCTCCGGCGCGTAATGCCCAGGCGCCTGTGAGGCTCTTCCTCATCCTGGGCAGCTGGACCAGGCGTAGCCCTGGTGCTGCGCCTAGGTGGCGGGACCTGCGTGGCAGAGTGGCTGCTCACGCTGGAGGCACCCTCACTCGCATCGTCTCCCCCTACAATGGCCGGTAGCACAGGTGTATGCAGTGCGGTCACGGCGGTGGTCAAGTGCTCCAGCACCCGGGTTATGTCCTCGCAGCACTGGACCAGTTGGTGCTGCTGGGTCAGGGAGCGCCGCGACAGCTGGGTGGTGGCATTTGCTGCCACATAATTTGACCTACTGTAGGTCGACAGCCGGCTCAACAGCTGGTGGTGGCGCCTGCTTGCAACACTGCGGTGCTTCACGAGCGCTGCAGTATTGTCCTCCATTGCCGCCGTCATGCGGTCCATGGCCGCCGTCATGCGGTCCATCCGCTCGCCGACTCCCGCCACATTGCGGCCAATTTTATGCAGCTGGAGCTGGATGGCTCCTTGCTGCTGCGACTGGCGCTGGTGTATTCGGAGCATGCGCCGCTCCACGCTCATGCAGGCATGGAGATGCCCATTGCCCCTCCTGCTGTTTGGCCGCTGTGTTGCGGATGTGGCTGGCCCAGATGTGGTTGGACGAGCTGCAGGTGGTGTAGCAGCTGGTGTTGCTGGTGCGGCAGGCACTGGAGGCACATTGGTGGGGTGCCTGGCTCTGGCAGCCGGTGGGCCGGCAGATGTAGCAGCAGGTACGGTGGGGGGCCTGGCCTTGGCAGCCGGTGGGCCGGCAGATGTAGCAGCAGGTACGGTGGGGGGCCTGGCCTTGGCAGCCGGTGGGCCGGCAGATGTAGCAGCAGGTACGGTGGGGGGCCTGGCCTTGGCAGCCGGTGGGCCGGCAGATGTAGCAGCAGGTACGGTGGGGGGCCTGGCTGCTGGTGTTGGTGCAGCGGCAGGGGCTGGTGGCTGGGTATCGGGTAGGGATTCCTCCTCCTGGGCCTCCTCATCAATCAGCAGCCTCTCGCTGTCACTGCTCTTATCGCCACCTGTGAGGGTAAGTGGATAGTCATTAGGTGCATGTGACTGTCAGACGTGCAGATGTTAAATGCATGCTGGGTGTCATTCCCTGGATGGCTGTGGATTTGCGCACTTTGGAACCTTTCTGGCCGCATTGTGGTACTACTACATTGTGGACATACTACGTCTCCCACAATGCTTCAGGGCATTTCCTGATGCACAACATAGGCATGACTAAGGGCCAATGAGTGAGCCTATTTGGTCAGGGACGGTCATAGGGGACAGGGTCGCAGTCGCATGCCACTTACCTTGGGTGTCTTGGGTGGGGCGGGAGGAGTCCAGAGGGGTCACGCCAACACACGCCTCCCTCTCCAAGGTGTCCTCAACCTGGTCCTCCAGGGGTGTGTTGGGTGGGACAGTCGGTCCGCCACCTCCAGTGCCCGATGCCTCACCAAGGCGCTCCGCCACCCTCTCCTTGGCACGCCCTCGGAGGTCGTACCAGCGCTTCTTCAGCTCCTCCAACGACCTGTCCGCCACGCCCACAGAGTTGACGCTGGAAGCTATCCCCAGCCAGATCCTCCGCTTCTCCTGCTCTGGGACCCTCCTGGAGTTGGCACCAAAGAGCTGGTCGTGGTTGGCCACCACCCCTTCAATCAGGTTCTCCAGCTCCTGCTCGGAGAACTTTAGCTTGCGCTTGAGGCCAGCGCTGTTGCTGGGGCCAGGGACAGGTTCCTCGGACATGGCGGTCGCTATTTCTGCCGTATCGGGAGTCGCTAACGGTGGTTTAGCGTCTGCTTTCCCTCGTGCACACTCGAAGGATGGCGTCACTGTGGTGTTTGGGGGTGGGAACTGGCTGCTTCCTGGTTGTGATGTCATCACGGTGCTCGGAATGCGTCTTCCCGTTTTCCAGATCCCGCGAGAATGCGACTCGCATTCCCGATCGCACGGGATTGCGAGTCGCAATCCCATGCGATCGGGATTGCGAGTCGCAATCCCGTGCGATCGGGAATGCGAGTCGCAATCCCGATCGCAGGTAGCAGGAAATAGCGATTTTTCTGCGTTTTTTGTAGGTCGCTAACGGCTTTAGCGCCCGCGTGCGAGTCGCTATTTTTTCCCCAAAAAGTACATGAATGCCGTTTTGCGTTTCCTCAATAGCGAGTCGCTATTAATCGCTATTAGGGACACGCAAAACGGCCCGTACATGAATCAGGCTGTAAGTCTGTCCGTGAACTAGGTTGTTTTGAGCTTTTTGCCCATGTCATGATGTTTTGTGAGGTCCTTTTTTGGGTACTTTACCAGAATCCTCTGGACAACCTATTTCCGGATGGTGAAGGGTTTCATTCCACACAATTATAATCCCTACACAAATGTATACAGTTTGTTTTAATTTCATGCCTCCACTCTTAATGCCATTTTAATCTTCTTAAATTCTCGGTGTCAACGTCAGTCAAAAGGATGTTTGCGATTTGATGCAGTATTAGTTTGACTCGGCACTGACATTGAGTAAGAGGCTAAATAAACGGGAAAGCATTCATTTTCATGTTAACGGAAGGAAAAGGAAAGAAGCATAAAAGGTGTCTTGCACTACTTAAGTTTAGGAACACCATAATTTTTAATGGCATCTTGTAACAATCGTATACAAAATATGATAAACTCTTCAAAATTAAAAAAGTATTTTTCATTAACATGCAGAAGCTTTTCACCTTAGTACATCAGATTATATCAGTGCATTGAAAAGCATTTTTTTAAGTGATACATTTCAAACAGGAATTTAGAAACATTCAAGCCCCTCCCCCACCCTGACAACAATGTCAATAGTCAACTAAGAGGCAAGTCATTTGTTAGGTTCACTCACTGGGGGGCCTGGGTTGCTATTACACATGGACACCATTAGCATATATCAAATCAAACATAAGCGGCAGTTTTGTAAAATGCACACCCTGAAGTCACATATTTTGAGGTCCTGTTATATGAAATAATGAATAAAAAGGAGGCAAAGTGAAAAAAAACACTTGCCTAGAATCACACTATTTGGTCAAGGGGGAAACCAGGCTTGATCCCAGGTTTTCTGGTTCCACATTGTGCAATCCTGCCACTAGATGTAAAGGCTTCGCTTCCCCTAAGCCCACCTTACACACACATACCCGATCGACTGCCACCCTTCAGCCCTCGTTCACAACACGGGCAAACTTTTTTGCCCATGTCAAAATGTTTGCGAATACCCATGGCTTATACCATAGTTTGCAATATGACTGAACTATGTCAAGCTTGATATCGTATAATTTATTATTGTGTTGGGATTTTCTGTGGTGTTCATCTATGAGAACGGGATGTCGCCATGGTAAAGAGCATTTCGTACTCCTAAACCTGCTTCCAATATGTCAGCGGCCATGCTTTCGCCTATTTTGTCCCTACAGCCATACTCGGGGCAAAACTCTTGGGGGATGTTCCAAATGAAGTCCAGTTTGTTGATGAGTTCATAATTTAAACCCTTTTGCATCAGATTCATATTGAAGTCTCCAGTTATTAGCAGTCATGCTTTGGGGTGAGTAGTTCTTAAATCCTGCAAAATAACCTGGGCCTCATTTATGAGGCTGTGCGTCACTTTTACGCCGCCGGTGCGTCACTTTTTGTGACACACCAGTGGCGTAAAAAAAGTGCCTTGTTGCGCCAGGTATAATGTATGCAAGGGGGGCGTTTAGACGCAAGAAAGGGTCATGGAAGTGACGCAGTGAAATCTATAAGATTTCACTGCGCCATTTCTTGGCCGCTAATGCGTCAAAATCTTACGCCTGCTTCATGGCAGGCGTAAGACTGACGCAGGCACTAACAACATGGGACATGCCCATGTGAAAGTACACCTTGCTGGAGTTGCGTCACTTTTGTGACACACTCCAGCAATGCGTCACTTTTACGCCTACAGATACGTCAGAAATACTGACGTATCTGTAACTCCTTGCGACATGATGTGTCATATTATAAATATGACGCATCAATCATATCGCAAGGAGTGTGCACTGAGAAGTGACGCATCGCTGCTTTCACGCAGCGATGCGTCACTTCTCATAAATGAGGCCCCCTGAATTTTCCAGATTAATGTTTTCGTTACATCATGACGCGGGTTTAAATAAGAATTTATTATGATTAAGGGGTTATATCACTCTTGGTGCAGCCAGTTATCTTCACTATCTTTAACCACGGCTCTCGCACCTTTAACTCATTGATGTCAAAAGAAACCTTGGTCCTGAAGTACATGGTTAGTCCACCCTTCGGTCACCATTTCTTGGCGGACTTGATTACTTGGCTATAGATTTCATAAACCCCAGCTTGAGGGATGGAGGATTTTGACCAAGTTTCTTGCGGTGCGATGATATGAAATTTGAGCCAATGGATAGCAAGATCACCTTCGTCGAGTTTCTGTCGCAGGGCTGCCACGTTACAGGAGCAGATGTTTATGGCGGCTCTGACCACTGTCGTCTGACTTCCATGCTCCATTGAAGCCTCTAATCAGTCTGTTTAACCTGGAACCAGTATAGCTGAGCCAGAATAATCCTCAACTGAGCTGAGGTTTTTGAATTTTTTGACACTAGTTGCATTCAGCACTTTATTTGATGTGCAGCTGGCGTGTTTTTTTATCACTGTGAAGTCAGCACCTCTTGGATTGTGAAAGATGGAATAAGACTTCTCCTTTTTCCTTATTGCAAGTGTACTTTTACAGGTCCTCCAAGATCTAAGGGGTACTGTTCCGAGCTTACAGGCCAGTACGGGGGTGTGGGTGGGGGGTATGTGTTGACGCAATATGATGTAACCTTGATTCCCCATTCTCTGATTGCCCGAACACCAAGTGCACAATGTTTCTTGTTACAAAGGTTTCAGGGTGGGCTCCATGGTGTGTGTTCCTCTTGGAGGTAGGAAGTTGATGGTTTGCAGGTCTGGGGAGTCGATTTCCTGAAAACCTCGTAGGCCTTTTAAAACCCTCAAAATGTTCCACGATGTAGTATGTTGTGCCTAGCCCTGGGATTATATTCCAGTTGAAAGATTAACTTGGTATTAGTGAGATGAAACTCCGTATTTGGTCTCTTGTCTGTGAATAACCAGGGTCTGGTTTGTGTACCCATGGGGCTCCTAGTTTTTTATTTTTTTATTTATGAAGTTTTATATAGCGCTAGCCTGACCGGAAGGTATCTGAGCACTTTACAACAAGTAGAGAGCAGTGCAAAAGAAGGCAAATATAATACAGTCAGCCATGCGTTCGGGATAAAAGTCAAGTAGAAATGGCCAACCGCATCGAAGATGAGGGCCAAGGCGTTTTGACCACTCCAAGCGGTTCCTATCTGTTCGGAAGGGAGCGGTCGAGGAAAAGGATTTTGAGGTGGCTTTTGAATTTCGGGAAGTAAGGAATAGTTCTGATGTGGGGGGGATAGAGTTCCATATTTTGGGAGCATTTCCAGCAAAGGACCTGGCCGTGGATTTTTGTTTTCGTGCTTTAAGTGGGATAAGAAGTAGGGTGTTAGAGCTTCTGTGCGTCCTGTTCTGACCCGCTTTTCTGAGTTTGGATGCCAGATATTCGGTTTTGCCTGTGTGAAGGGCTTTATGGGTGAGGCAGGCTGTTCTAAAGTTCGCCCGCATTTCTATAGGTAGCCACTTGAGTTCTTTTAGTGCCGGAGAAATGTGATCGAATTTCTTTACTCCAGTGACCATTCTGGCTGCCGCGTTGAAGGTTGTTTTCAGAGGAGCAAGGTGAGTTTTGGGAAGTCTCGAGAGGATTGCGTTTCCATAGTCTAGTCTTGACAGAACCAATGCTTGGGTGGCTTGTTTGAGATCTTTGGATGGAATGAAAGGTTTGATTTCGTTTAGTAGTTTCAAGTTAAGGTAGGCACTCTTGGCCAAAATCTTGATGTGTTTGGTCAGATCAAGTTTAGAGTCTAGCGTGATGACTTGACGGAGTCAGCCAAGGAGAGGTTCCCATTGAGCGCATCAATATCTTTTAGCCATTCGTTCATTTGTGGGTTCTCTTCTTTGTTCGAGATAAGAAGTAGTTCAGTTTTGTCTGGGTTAAGCTTTAAATGGTTGCTTGACAGCCAACGTTGGACCTCCTTTAGTGTTTCATTTAGTCTATGGATGTCTTTAGAAGAGGAAATTTCCAGGTAGAGTTGTGTATCGTCAGCTTAGAGGTGAAAGGGCATGTTGGCTTTTCTGAGTAGGGTGGTGAGGGGTTCCATGTAAATGTTAAAGAGTTGGGGGGAGAGCACTGAGCCTTGAGGTACTCCCCATATGACTGGGTGGAGGTCGGATTCAGAGCTTCTGATTTTGATTCTTTGTGAGCGGTTGTGTAAGAATGAGGAGAACCAGTTAAGGACCACGTCCTGGTGTGTACTGGCTCAGTTTCTTGACCTTCCTGGTGCGTGTACTTATAATCTAGATGTGTTGGCTGTATGTTTTTCCTACCTACTGTCTCAATTTCTCCTCTGTTTTTGGAGGTGAGCCCTTGAGGGTTAGAGTCACCTTCATTGCAGGGGTACAGTGTCCCAGATGCCACGATTTTCCATATTGAGTGTTCTTACTTTGGCTTGGGACTCCTCCATTGTATTGCTTAAGTTTTTGCGGTTGATCTGTGGGACTGCTTGTTTGTCTACCTGTACCTGGTCATCAGTATTTGTCAGTGCGGCCTGTGGTTGTCTTAAAGTTTACACAGCACAAGTATCTCTATGTCTGCCATTTCACAACAATCAGTTTCCGTGTCTGGTTTACGCCTCCTTTTGTTAGAGATGGGAAAGACTTCTGGCAGCGATTTTTTATTTGTCAGGTTAGCTGTTCTTAGCTCATTTTTTCCTCCCTTGTGCAGTTTCTTTCAAACTCGCTTTGATTTCTGGCACAGTTTACTGTTGATAGGAGACTGAACCTCACCCTACTCGCATTACTTGATTGATTTTCTGCAGTCTTTATCTGCTCTAGCTTTGCTTTAAGCAGATCAGCATGGATTGTAGGTAAGGGTTGTAATTCAAATGGGGCCCGATTCACAAAGGTAAAGTGAGACAAAAGTCTAACTTTATGACTTAAGGTATTCAAAAAGAGCATTTACTGCTCGTAAATGCCCTTTGCAGAGCCCGACTGGCTACCGGGCCTTTCTAAGTAAACAATGCAAAACCAAATGGTTTTAAAGTATGCTTTAAAACCTTTTATTTTGCTTTCTTTATTTAGAAGCACATGCAGGTCCCCAATAACAAATTCAGCCCCCACCGCAGTGAAATCGGCCCCCAGCTTGGCAGCCCACCAAAACGCCTGGTAGCCAGTTTGGCCTGGCCATTTGTGAATACTGAAAGTCGTAAAGATCAGCTTTTGGTATTCAGAAATGGCATTTACGAGTAGTAAATGCTCTTTGTGAATACCAAAAGTCATAAAGTTAGACTTTTGTCTCACTTCACCTTTGTGAATCGGGCCCATGTGATGGTTTGTTGATTTTGGTGCCAATAATCTCTTTAATTTGCCTTATGGGTACTGTGGTATTTTCATGGTTGCCTTTTAGGCCCTTTGTAGTTAGTGCTTACTTTACCAGAATACTCACTGTAGGGACGTGCCAACTAGCATGGTTTCCTTCCAGGTGAGGTGTCCTCGAAATGAGGAATAATGTCCGCCTTTCTTCCCGAAAGGCCTTATTCTGAGGTGTTAATATTGACCTGTGCTGGCTAAATTGTAATTTAAGTGTAGGGCCGTTTGTGCATAGTAATCACTTCCGGAGATGAGGCACTCCACACAGCGTCCTCTCTGAGTATTGGGGCCTCGCCCCCGCTCACTGCTGAATTTGCCAATGATGGAAGATGATTGACCTTTTCAGGGTTTAGTTTGTTCATCAGTTCACTTGAGACCTGTGGTACGGTACTCAGTTTGTCCACGATGGGCGAAGAAGGGCAGCCGTGTTTAATTCTTCCATTTTTGTGTCTGTGCCTGAGACAAAAAATGGCAACGTGTTTATAAGGTCTTCCTGAATATGGAGATTCATTGAATGGCAATTTAGCGGTTTGACTGTTGCTTGCAGTGTGTTCAACAGGGTGCCCCAACACCCTAATGCATTAGTCATTTTAGGGCCATTTGCTTGTTGTGCTCTCTCATTTAGCTCACAGCTGACAATGGCTTCACAGGGCGATTCACTGGACTGAGATTCAGTTTAGTCTGGGCTTAACCTGCACCATCATGTCCTGGGGATCATGGTTGTCAGCCCTGCAGGGGGCATTTACTCTGCCCATGTTCGACTATAAACTTCTCTACTGGGCGTAAATTCTGTGAAGAATTTCTGAGGGCAGATGATCAGAGGGGTGTATGTGAGCAATGAAAAATGTGTTTTGGATGAATCGTGGCCAGGCTGAAGGACATCATGACCATCGAGGTCAGTGCTGGTTTGTTCGGGATACCACCTGTGGTCAAATGGTGGCTCTGGGTCAAAATTGTAGTCACCTGGTGTGGTTAGTGAGGGACACCATTTGCTAATTGCCTGATTGCTTAGAAGTAGCTCAGGTACACTAGGGTGATCCACCTCTATGACTTGAGAACTATATGATTCTGTCACCTTTGCACCCTACCATCCATGGCCCCCATAGCGGGCTGTGTAATAAAAAAGCTAAAGTTTGTAGGGGGTGACTGTCGATGTGTAACCCCTGCTCTTGACTGCCTTAGATGTGTTAAACTAGGCCTATTGTGGCTGGCTTTAAGACTCATTAACATATTTACTGATCCTTGGTGCTTTCACCTCCTGATGGTTGCTGTAGCAGGTTCCATAAGCCTTTTTCTGCTTCATCTTCATTGCTTGCCTGGGAAGACCTATGCGAGCCTAGTTTGCGGGAGTACGCCAGGTGGATCTGGTAGCGATTGTGCTGCCCCGCCAGAGATCCTTACTTCAGGTCAATAAATGTCACAGCGATGATCCAGGGCTCAAGAAGCTATGCAGTTAGCTTATCACTACTTTAGGCCCAAGCTCTGGGGGCCGATGGGAGGGACAGAGGGCTGAAGGCCACAAGCTGCACCAATTTACAAACGGGATAGGCACGTACGAGGCATAACCTTCCTACCACCCAGGCACAAGATGCACCACCAGTCTCACAACCACAGAACTCCTGTGGCCACCGTCAACCCCCACCCGATGAGACTCACCTGCAGCCTCCGCACGAAGCGGCCCCTTGGTATGAGGCTGGCAAGCAGCAGGGATGCGGTATCTAACTGGATCAGTTGGCAGAACCTGTACGCTCATGGGAGGATCCACCCTGCCTCACTGTGGCAGAATCACTCGGCCGCTTCTGTGACTTACCTTCGTGGACCACTTTCTTTTGTCTTTTAGCGGGGGCGGGCCAGGCAGGTCAAGGCCTTTACCTCTGTTTCCTCTGTGAGGAGGTGGCAGAAGGGACTCGTAAGGGGAGCTCTCCTCTCCTCCTTCCTTCCTGCTGTTCCTGCTCAACGAGCTCGTCCGCTGCTACTCGGCATGCATACGCTTGCTCTCTGTTCACTGTAGCTATGTTCAACTTCTGCATTCTCTGTACTGAATACTGTTACGTCTCCTATCACTTTTCCACCTGATAATTTGTCCGTTTCACCTGCACCAGATGTTTAAGTCTTTTTGTTTAAGTGTAGCCTGTGAGTGAATTTATTCAGACCCTTCACTGCCACTGCTGCACAGTACCAACTTCACAACATTAGGAAAATTTGCACACACCTCAAACTTTCCATGGCCAAACCCTCAGTTAACTCCTGGTGATGAGTGCAAAGTCATCCGCTGGATACTAAGCGTGCTGGGATTCCATGCTAATTTCAAAATGTAAGTGTCAAATAATAATAACAACAATTTCAATAAATGTGATTATTGTGACAGCTTACTGACATATGTCCTTGGGTATGTTTACCCCCTGAGCAAAGTCATTTGTTTTTCTTGGAATACTGTACAACTAGTCCCGTCACTCCCTTTCCACATCCAACAGACACCATTTAGGAGAGTTAAGTGTAGAACAAAGTTCTCACTAATAATTATCCATCCTTGTTTTGAAAGCCGCCGCTTTGGTTACTGCAACCTATTCACATTCACCTGCTACCTGTACTCATCTCTCTGAGTACCAATGCATGTTAGATCTTTCCAATTTCTTAGACCACTACTCTGGAAAGAGATCCCCATCTGTGGGCGTCCTCCTCAGCCGAACACAGCATGCAAATGAATTTGCCACACATGGAGCTCTGTAACAGACGTCTGTATTCCCCAGCGTACGATCACCCACTGTCCTGTGATTACATCATAATCATGAATAACCACACCTTAACACTTACCAGCAGGTTATGAATTTCTCTGTTCCACCCAGAAACGCAAAGGTCCTAGCGCACATAGTCTCACAACACTTCACGAAAGAGCTACTCACTGCGTTAAAATGAACTTTATGTGTTTGGAATTCCAGTACTGAATCCAGGCATCATCCACTACTTTATGTGTAGCTTCCAAGTTATGTAACTGACCTTGTGTATTGCCTTGTCATTTGTTCAGATGCTCCCAAAACTTGGAAATTGGCCACCAATACACACCAGAAGAGCTTGGTGTTCCATCACGTTCAAATAAAGTCAATGCCACTATTTTTTTTTATTTCAACATGATTTATTTCTTTTTATACAAGAACAAAACAGCAATTTTGTTACAGGGTTAGCATAGGTTGTTCCAGGTAAAGTTTATAAAATGTACAACAGTAGTTGCACTGACATTAGCTGCCTGCAGCACGTTAACTTGTCTTTTGAGTCCCTTCTGTTCGTCAACCCTCCCTTTCCCTAACTCAAAGTATCAAAGTGCCTCCTGGGAAATGTCATGGGGGATTTCATAAGACTCCCTTTTACAAGCTACGCTCCTTTTCTCTGCCGCGTCTGTGTCTATCTCTACTGTACATTTGCATTTGTCTACAGCTAAGGGCCACATTTTGATTGCCCCATTAAATCGGCAGTAACTCCACCTCCCTGGCGTTACCAATATCAGTGTTTACTGGACGATTATTAGTGGGACCCTAAAGGCCCCCTTAGAAGTAAAGACTCACTGGGGGAATTAGTAATACCATTTATAATTCCCTTGGTTATTTCTTATTTGATATTTCACCAGGAGTCCGCCTGTTTTAGCAGGTGAACTCTCTGGGTGAAACATTCAGGGGTATGTCTTTAATATTGGAATTACTATTCCAAGCGGACCAGTAACTCCAGTTACAGGCCAGATTGAATTAAAAAGGCACATGCAATGGAAGCCCCAGTGTCCATTTTTGCTCCCTTATCCGTAATCTTGTATCCCTTTATACCTCAGTATTCTTTCTTTTCCGATTGTCAGGCTGACACATGTCGGTTCTATTTCCTTTGGACATGAGTCGACACTGATTTTTATTCTAAACAATATCATTTTTATAAAACAATATAAAAAAAAAATGTATTTAAAGAGTACTGGTAGCCTGGTTTATAGTATTGTTATTATAACAATGTTTCCCCGCTAGTTTTAGGGGTGTTTGTACACTCTTAAAAGTGGCAGAATTTCTTCATGAGATGCTACTGCACTCAAGGTAATGCAACCTGTGCAAAATACTACTGCCAACGTTCAAAGATGTGTGTGGGGTAGTTTCTACTAGTAATCCTGGTTCTCCTGAAAAGCAGAATTCCTTCTGTATTTTAAGTAAGGCCATAAGAGTGCTGAATGTAACAGATTTCGGTTAACATGTGTTTATTTTTTGATGAGTAAAAATCATTTGAATGATCAAGTTCTGAATATAGATGCGTGCTGCTGAAATGTTCTGTGGTGTGCTATGACCATTACTAGAAGTAAAGCTTTATGTTTGTTTTTTGTACATTTCAAGTTTGGTAACTGTATCCTAGTTGCATACTTAGTACAATTTTCAAGCTTGTACTTCCATTAAGGATTTCTTTTGTCCTGATGCCCAAATGCCATTACAGGCCCATCTGTAGCAATCTGACTCTTTTATCAGAGACAACATGAACAATCAATATATGCAGAAGGAAAAAAGGTAAATATCCATTATCACATATTTTACTGCTGCCCTTGAGTCCACTTAGCGGAGATTGAAGTATGCCCTTTCCATAATGAGTATTTTCAAAAATCACCTGTGCACCCTTTAGCTATACAGGTTCATCAACAGAGCCTCTAAGTTATTTAGACTTTAATAAACAGTCCAGATGAGGCTCGAAGATAGAAAATGGGTTGATTTCTTATATGGGTGGGAAATCAAAAGGGCAGTAGTGGCTGGTGTCAGAACAGAGTTGTGGGGCGGGGTGGGAAAGACAGCGAACAGCGAAAAAAAATGAGAAAAAAAAATGTACCTGCAGCCCGCCGCATTGTTATCTTGTGGCTCCACTGCAGGCGGAGGCTCCCAAACAAACCTGTTGGCCAACCCTGAAGAAGCTCTCATGCATGAGAGCAGCTTCAGGATTGGCCTGAGCACATCTGTGCTCCCAGGGAGACTGGGTGCCTGTGCCTGCGCTCTCCAACCCAGCAAGGCAGCTGGTGTGGCGAGAGCTTCAATGCGCATGACGGTTCGGTCGGCCTGAGACGGTCGACCAAACCGCCAGGGCCACTGATAACAGTGCACACCACTCCTTGTGGTGCCTGTAATCTACCTGGCCCCGCCCCCAAGTCCCCAAGATTTGGGGGTGGACCTGAATGTATTATCATTTTATTTAGCTTTTTTACGCTGCTGGCGCGGGGGGGGGGACGCTCCTGCAAAAGGGAGAAAAAATGTCAGAACTAGTTACAAGTCAGCAAAGCCATGCAGGTAAATAAGAGGATCTTTACCATCTACTCCATGAGTCACACATCATTCATTCCTGACTAGGCACCTCGGGTCGAAATCAAAATCTAGAGACTGGGGAAGAGCATGCAATAAAGCAGGGATTCAAGAGAAAAGAGGACACTGGAGCGTGTGAAAGCACATTTAGTAAATGGAGGAGGAGGGGAGGACTTTGGATTGGGAGCAAGGATGTTGATAATAAAATGTACAGGTTGGTTAAGGAATGCTGTCATCCATTGTTACTGCTTACAGCATGTCCACTATTAGCAGCCTTGTCTTCAGTCGTGACTCTAGGAGGGAAGGCCAGGTAGCAATAGGAGACACTGAGAGAGACTTTAGGGGTGCTAGTGAAATAAAGTAGTGTTTGACTGTGAGTTCAACTTATAGGAGGACTGTGAGTGAAGAAACAGGCCTGGCAGCGAGCACTTGAAATACTCTTTCTCATACTTTCCCCGCCTGTCATCAGGTGGATATTTCCTGTCTCTCCCTAATCACCACATCAACTTGCAGAGACTACATGAAGAGAAGGTATGTGGGAAAGAGCTAGGAGATTTTCCATTAGTATCTCTCAGAACGTATACTTCTATGAAAGCCAGTGCTTAACCAGTTCGACGCTCATGACGAGCTCAGCTCGTCTTGAGGTACAGTGGAGCTGTGCTCATGGCGAGCTGAGCTCGTCATAACAGCCGCGGAACGCCCACGCAGAGCTAATACCCTCCTGTGCCGGGCATTTCATTGAGTCGGCGGAGTCGTGACGAGCTCAGCTCGTCATGAGCACAGCTCCACTGTGCAGCATGACGTGCTGAGCTCGCCACGAGCACCGCGGCGTCGCGCGCGGCCCCCCTCCCCCCCGCACCGCAGGGGAATTAGCCACGTGTGGAAGGGGTTAATCTGTGCTGGTGGTTGCCGGTGGTGGACACCTTTGTCTCACAGAAAGCGAGATAAAGACAGAAAAGAGCGAAAGTAGGAGGAATGGAATGGCAGAAAAATTGTGACAAAGGGAGAAAGGAGGGGACATATGTATTAGCCCCAGTGGCCCTGGAGTGTCACTTTTTTTTGACGTTCTGGTAGCGTAGCGCCATTTCCCATATTTGCAAGGTGACGCTAAGCCAATTAGTGTGGCTTAACGTCACCTTGGATATATACCCCTTTCCGCCGCAGTCCTTTGCGGCAATGGGGAGTGCAATGGGTGTTATTGTGGATGTTCCACTGCAACACCCATAGGTTTGTAACGCTGCCCCAGATTTACAAAGCGGAGGTACAGGCAAAAACAGGGCCATTCTAATGCCATGGAGTACCAGGCATTAGAATTGCGATACAAGATGAAATTATACATTTCTCTTCATTTTTTGCTCTAACCATGTGTGCTGAATTCTGCAGCACGCGTGGAAAGAGCAAATTGCCATTATTGATTGTTGATGTGCAGGAAGGTTCCCCTTCCTGCACATAAACAATCAGACCTGCAGCACACGCACCCTTGCAACATGGCAGCAGGGTGGCTGTGCTGGCGCTAGGCAGCTTTATTTACGCCAGCGCTAGGGGAAACACAAGGGTGCACAGTATTCTTTTGAATATGGCGCATCCCAGCATTTTAAAAATGTCAGAGCATAGCGCTGCCAAATTTGGCGCAGCACCACACTCCAACATTATTTTGTAAATATGCCCCCAGCTATGAAAAAGGAGTGAGATAAAAAGACAAAAAGTGAAGGGGAAAGGAAGCTTGAGATGGACTCAATAGCAAGCAGTGTTGGTATTCGGCAAACTCAGCAGTGCCAGTGGTGGGCTGCTAAGAAAAACATTTGAATTCTGCATTTATTCTGGTTTTTTTAACAGATTAAGCTCCCACTCATTTGATGCTTCATGAAGATGCTTCCCATTATTAGTGCAGAAGATGTATAACTTTGGTGTGATCTGTGACACTGACCTACATCAGTGGAGTCACCAGGAACACGACCCATTACCTACACATTTTAGTGAGGTCTTCCCCTTAATCACCATGTTACATCAGAGAGCTCTGGCCCTTGCTCATTTGCAATAACATCCATTAAGCTCTGCCTGAAGAGTAAGTAAGCATACAGCAAAGGCCCAAAACCATACAGCACACACCTTAATTGGTTAAAAAGAACAGACCACATTAACCCTGACCGGACAATGTCTGCATAAAAGAACACGGTTCAATACATCTTATACAGTCCACAAGGATGTGTACCCTTGCAGCACTGGCTGCCTTTGGAAAATCTTTACACCATACAATTGACAAGATGCCCATGCCCAACAACTTAACAATGCACAAGTTGCTACCATTTTACTCAGCTAAGTAGACATTTTTTTTTTTAGTTTAGAAAGCTTTATTGAACAAACAATAGGCTAAGTAAAACATCATTACAAAAATAGATGGCAATGCATAGAGGTAAAAAAGATATTAGAGTTTTACAGAATACATTGCAATCCCAAAAAGGGATATAGAAACTATACCAAGGAAAAAAAGCTTTTTAAAGGTATTTGTTTTATGGGAGGGGGGAAGAGAAAAAGAAAAAGAGAGAGAGAGGGGGGAAGGGAAGAAGAAAAGAAGGGGAGTAGACACATTCTAAGTGGTAGATATCTCCAAAGATAAGGTAATTTTTTTCTGGGATCTCATCTCCCTACACCTCTGACTCGAAGAAAACCTCCCATGCTTCTTCAAGTGCCTGAAATCTCACCTGTGCTCATATCCTTTGAAGACCATAAAAGTGGCTCAGGGCCAATAATGACTGGTATAGCCATTCTTCTTCTACGTTGCATTGTCTGTTTTCCTGTTTTTGTGCTTTTATTTCAGAACCTTCTATCCTTACTGTGTGGAACGTTCTTATATCATTATAGCCCTTCTTATCTCGGGCTATAACGGTTATTAAAGGCCTTTCCTCATATTATCACCCCTCTTCCGGGTATCGAGCCTATAATTCTGAAAGAGGGCCTTTAACCACCGTTTTAACCCTTAGCAGTGGATTTTAATGCTATGTTACAAAAGACAAAATGGGCAATATTTTTGCAGACAATGTTTTTCTGAAAAGCTAATTGCTACAGTATAAACGGTAGCACACTTCACAGATGCAACCCGTCGCCCAAATAATTTTCTGAACTTGATTTTAAACCTTATCTCTGCCAGTGCATCATATTGTCAGTGTGTGCCCATGAGCTAGATCATTTGTGACATTTCCACCTAGAGGCAATTCAGATTTGATTTTTGTATTGATGGCCATACAGGTTATTCACCCGGCATAGCTATCATTAGGGTAACAATTATGCGGCACCAGCACACATGGGCATTAAGTGTGAGTATTGTTTGTATTCTGTGGTGGCTCACTTCTTTTGAGCAGTGTAAAGTAAAGGAAATATAAAATGATAATCATTTTGAGTTATTATCATTTGATGCTTCCTTTGTGGGTGGGCGGGGCTGCTCTGCTATTGGAGCAGGGGAGGGGAGAGTGGTTTGCCCAATCCTAAGTGCGCAATAACTGTTTGGTCGGCCCTCTCGGGCCGCCCAAACCAGTCATGCGCACTTTCCCCCGTTGTTCAGGCAGGCTGCATTACAGCCTGCGGGGAGAACATGCCAGGCCCCCATTCCCTGGTTGAGCTTGAACCAGGACGCACAAAACCAATCACTACCCTGCACTGCAGCGTTGTGATTGGTCAGGGGAGCCTAGGTGTTTACCAATCACAATGCTGCATTGCAGCGTTGTGATTGGTCAGGGGAGCCTGGCTGTCCTTCCTGGCTTCCTGTTCATCGAGTTCAACAAGGAGAGCAGGAGCAAGGAGCAGAGACGCAGGACCTGGCGGGAAGGTAAGTGTATATATATTTTTTTGTTGCGCTACCCCGCGCCCCCGTGCACCCTCTCACTGCCCCGCCCACACCACCCGCGAGTCATGCTGGCCGCCACTGTTTGTATTATTTATGTGAAGTCTGTGCAGATCCTGATTATTGGCCTACCCTTGATTTGTGGAGATTCCCTCTATTCTTCTGCTTACACCATCTCGATTTTCCACCCGGTGCGCTGTCAATTTTTCCCCACGGGCACTCTTTGGCATTGAAAATAGATGTGATTACTTGTGCGATAAACCTAAAAAAGGCTTTCATCGCGACTGGAATACTGGATTCATGTTGGCGATCTTTTTTACTCTGCAACAACCTAAAAGGGTGGTGAAAGTCGCCTTTTTAACGTGAAAACTCATGCAGAAATATTTATGGCTTACAGGTAGGCAATTGTCGTACTCACAAGAAGAGAACAGAATGTTTGCGAGCTGAAATCTTCGCAATTTCAGACATCCTCATTTAGGGATCTACTGCCCCTTTACCTATGGCTATGGGTTTCCACCCTACTGCTGGGTAATGGCTATTTTCCATAACTGTGTTGGCAACCTTCCTCCACCACAATTTTGACAAGTTGGATATCTCCATTGAGGCGAATTGAGGTAACCTCATCAGCTCTTGTATGGTTTGTCGTTAGTAACAGCTATTAATGATCCCTGCCATGTGCTGCTTTACTCAGCCCTGGGCAAAATCCGGAACTTTTTTTAACAGTGTGGAAACTAACTCTTAAATCTCTGCCAAAACAAAGACGTGCACTGTTGGTTCCCAGCGGGTCATTCACAAACTCTTCTGAAGATGTGAAGCGCTGCAAACCACAGGAGCACATGAGGCTTGATCATATGACTGTCAGGAAGGAAGTACACAGTAGGGCTGTCATAACTCCTGACTGGCTCATTCTATCCTTGTGTTTAGCTTTATTCTTAATGTTTTGTGTGTCTCTAGTACCCTAAGTATCTGGTGAAAGTGCCTGGGGGTGCATCACATGTATAGATAGCACAGAGAAGGTGGCCTTTCGGTACACAATAGTAACATGTGCACAATAGTAATATGTTGGGTAGCAGTAGATTGGGGAAAGGAGAATGGCACAGGAGAGACTTGTTACAGATGCTCTGCACATCACCACTCTAACTCGTGTCTCTGCTGGGCACTGATGTACACTGGGTCACAGTGGATAGTCCCACAGCTATATGGTACAGCATCTAACAATTGTTATAACTTTTTTGTTATACAAACCCGCACGAGAAAACCAGAATAAAAAGCATTTGCAATGCAATAGGTCTCGTTTTAACACAAATTTAAGCTATAGGCCTTGTAAATGACAAAGCCTTTTATTTATGTTCTAAAAACCAGAACGCAAAAATAAAGGGCATTATCATTTACAATGCTAATAGTTCAGACTCGCGTAATTGTGAGACCTATTGCATTTCCAATGCTTGTTATATCATTCGCTGTATGCATCTCCATCCACAATCTACAAATATCTTCACCACCCAAAGTGGTGTCAACTCAAATGATGCAGTCCTCTCGCATTTTTTTGCAGCCTTCTCGGATAGAAATATTTGTGAATGTTCATCAATAAAACAGGAAATATCCAGTAATTATTAAGGAACACTAAACAGTGCCTACAGGAAGAGACATGTTCACCTCCTATGGGTCTTCTGGTAACCATCAGTGACGTAAAAAGTAATAGGCGGTACTCCTACGGTTTAACAGATGCAGCATTCCGTCTGCTAAGAGGAAATGTTTTCAAACGTGATGTTATGCTGGAAAGGACAGTGCGCCTGTGTGCCCATAAACAGCATGGCCTTGACCTAAGTGAATCAATGAAGAGGCAATCGCACAATGAAGTTATTCACTAGTATGTTCAACAAATGAAGCAAAGCTACCATCTCACGAATGAAAAATATTGGTGTAAAAGGCAGCAGTGCTGTTAAGTCACTTGACAAACAGTGCAACTTCTGTGAACACGTGTTAAAAGTTGATGCATAGATTACTTACAACAGACTCCTCTACACGCAAAACGTGTGAGTCCAACTAGTCACCGAGTACTGTAGAAATACAAATGTTGATCAGACAACAGATTTCGCCATGGGATTTTAGGAGTGGGAACGAGGGAGAACCGAGTGACCCAAACAATAAAAACATTCATATTAAAAGGAAAGCAAACATGCTTTTTGCCACACTGCAGCTACCGGTATGGACTGTCACGACAATGTCTCTTTGTTCGCACTTTAAGAAAAGAGCCCCAATGAAAACAAGCTCTTAGCATTGCTGTGGAGAGCGGGGGGGGGAGGAGAAAGTGAAAGCGGGCATGGCGTGTTGTGCGCATGAGAGGCACGGCATGGGGCGGCAAAGCAATTTCAAAGAGTGGGAGGGAAGGAGCGAGCATATGGGGATGAGGAGTGAGTGAGGGGGAGAAGAAGCATTTGATGTGGTGATGTGGTGTGCGAGGCATCTGTAAAGTAAAGTAATCTGTAAAGTATACCCTAACAAACATGAAGCGCAGTGTCCAGCAGCCACCGGCCGGCCACAGGGGAAGGAGGGAGATGAACGGGTGGGAGTGTAGGCGCTTTACAAAAGAAGCTGCTAATTAAATACAAGAGCGGCCGGGAAGCGGCCAGGAAACCCAAGTACGGCCGGCCACATAATTAGGGGAGGAGAAGCCGCACAGCACACGCTGGGCGAAGCCCTTTGATGTGCTGTGCGGCCGCGATGCGCGCTCTGTGCTGGGGGAGGGCCATTAGGAACAGGAACAGATGGCCATGAAAGTGTATGGGCCAAATGCGCGTGCCTGTATGTGCACTCGAAGAAAACGCCACGGACAAAAGTGGTGGTTTGACTATCCGATGGAGCACATGAATTCTCCCCCTTTACCATTGCTTCGCAATGGAAAAGGACGAGACCTAAAAATGTCCGTATCTGTGCTGTTTGTATCTTGTATGTTGTGTTACACTATTGTGTGTTGTTTGTATTTTTCCACTGCACTGTCTTACAAACACTTGTTTTGTTTGTTTTTGGACACATTTTCATTTAAAGCTTGATGGTACCAATGATGAGAACAGGGCAATCCTGGTGAGTACCTGCCAGGTTCCCCAATGGTGGTGCGCCCGTGAGGTGCCATCTCGCTCACACACATTTTTTTCACATAGACACTTGGGTGTGTGTTGTTTGGGTCTCACAACTGTCTTCCAAAGGGACGGGGCTTTTTTAAGTCAGGCACGACGTTGATGTACCCTCTACCCCAAAATCCTTAAAAGAGGGGAGTTGGTTGTAATGTTTTGCAACGTGTGGTGCATCGATAAAAGAAATTGAAAAGAGTGCCTATTTGGACTAGGTCATGATTGTTGAAATGACTTTATGAGTGGAGGGCGAACTATGTCCTGAATTCCCTCTATGCTCCTTGTTGTTGTGGATAACAAATTATGGGCCATTTGTTTGAAAGGATTTCTTAACCCCTTCGACGCTCATGACGAGCTGGGCTCGTCATGAGGTAGCCTCCTCGCACGCTCATGACGAGCCCAGCTCGTCATGAATAATGGGTTTTTGTAAATCCCAGCGCAGCAGCAGAATATCGACCGCACGCATGCGGTTAACAGACCGAATCGCAATTTCGGTCTTTTCGGAAATGCTAAACTGCCTTTCCATATGTACAAAGGCAGGTAGGGAACCGCAAAATGCAATTTCTACCCACGAAGAAATCCCCAGTAGAAATCGCATTTTGCGATTCCCTAAATAGTAAATTGCAAATAGGGATTTCCTGTTTACGATTTCCTAAGCACATGTACAAAGCATTTCCAACATGTTAAATGGCCATTTAGGAGTCTTTTACCATCGACTCCAAGTCGATGGTCACCATGTGCAATTTAAAAAAATGCACACAAAATGCATTCTTCAAAGTGCCATTTAGCGCTCACCTGCCCCGGCGCATTTGTGTGCTTCACATGTGCACCACTTTTTTGAGGGGTGCATCAAGGGGGGGCCATAGGCCCATAGGCATTCTTGGTTTTCCTTTTCCTAATGTGCGATTTCCTATTAGGGAAATTGCAAATTTGGAAATGCAAAAAGAACAATTAGTTTAGCATTTCCTAAATAGCGATTTCCTAATAGCGATTCCTACTCTGTGGGAATCGCTTTTAGGAAATCTCTATTTTGTATACTCCATTTAGCATTTCTTAATTAGCTATTTCTTGCGATTCACTATTTAGGAAATGCAAAATGGAAATTTCGTACATATGGCCTTATAAGCCTTCAGAATATCCCTAGGTCTCACACGCTTTGCGGCCTAGTCACAAGCTGTATTTTGAAGTACGTATAGTAGTACTGCAATACTGCTACCCGCCCACTGTTACTAGCAGTAATAGTAGGCAATCACATAGACTAATTAGAGTAAAACAGCAGGTGTGCAACTGAAATGTAACTGGCTTTGATGAAGCACGACTGCAATTACTGCACTGCAATTACTGACTCTCCTTTTCATTGTGTTTACTCACATTTACTGTTTTTTCTGTGGGCTGTGCAACCACTCTATATCCAGTAGTGTAGCAAAGATGCCCTGATGGAAAATGGGCCCCCTTAACCCTGTTTGAGTAGTAAAAGACAGCCAATAAGTGGTATCCACCAAACACGCCCTTAGGACCCTAGAACGTCGATTGCGCAGGTACTATAATCCCAGCTCTAAAACAGAGTGGAGTAAGCTCAGTATCACCCAGAAATGAGCAATTTGGAAAGCTAAAACTGACTTGTGTTCTGAAAGAATTCTAAATGCCCCCAACCTCTCACAGGCTTTTTTTAATGATTAAAATCCAATGAGAAATGTAACCAGATTGCTGATATTTATTTTTGTGCACAAAATTGAGGATATTCTATTCTCTCTTCCAGCACCTGTGTTTCCTGTCTAGTCCAGTTGTCCAGGATGTGGGGTTAAGATTACTGAATTTGCCACTTAGCAACAAATACTTTTTGCACTTGTTAACCCATAGCAAAGTCTCTGCCTCGCCACCTGATTCTTTGGTGGCCAGTAGCCTTTACAGAGAGTATTAAATAATAGACCCTAGTTGGGCCAAAGCTTTTATTACAGTTCTTTGCTGGAAGTTTGTGTCCGAGATATCTTTAAAACAGAAGTGGTCTCTCTGTTGTTATAGAAGCCCTGTTTAAACCCAGAAGTTCTATTCAACTATATACTTATATACCTATCTCCCAGTTACCATTCCTTGGTACAGTGCTGGGGAAAGCGGTGTTTCAACATCTCTCTGGCTTCGTGCCTAATTCTAGCCTCCTCTAACTCACTCAGGTGGGCTTTTGCTCTGGCCATAGTACTGAACTTAGCATTGTTCAGTGCTGGATGATCTGAGAATGTTCTCAGACTCATTCGTGCTGCTTTGATCCTTTTGGATCTAACCGTAGCCTTTAACATGTCAACTGTGCAATTCTTCTTGCAAAGCTTGCTGAGCTTGGAATTTGTGGCCCTACATTGGCTTGCAGATTTTTAACAAACAGAACTGTTCAAGTCAGTCTCAACCTCCAGGCTGTGCACTTACGGTGTCCCTCAGGATCTGTTCTCGCACCCCTTCTTTTTAATTTCTATCTGATTCTTTTGGCCACCTAATTGAATCTTTTGTACTGCAAATTTTATTTTACGCCAATGACACCCAAATAACACCCAACATATTGCCAAATTCGAGGATGACTCCACCAAGGCCTCGATCAATTTGCATGCTTGCTTAACCATTGTCCATCACTGGATGTATTTTAAGCACTTCAAATTGAATGTGGTCAAAACTAAGATTCTTGTTTCCACCAAGCCTTCTGCTCTCCTGTACTGCCTAACCTTTAACCCCCTAGTCTGGGCCCTTCCCCACTCTGGTTTCTGTGGTCAAAAACCCTCTTTGATGCCTATTTGTCTGCTGGAGCAGGGATTTGGTTTAAATGAAAGTATTTTGGTTCACCATCATCTGAGCAAATCCCCGCTTTTGGGTCTCGCTAGGACTAATGGATCTTTGCCACTGTATTAGAGAAGCTTAGGGGCTCTGCATTTCATAAATTATAAGCACAATCACTAATGTATTTTCAGTCAATAATGAGAGTTTGGTATGGGTTAACGGGTTTTATGAATCAAATCTTTTAGTACTTCATCTTTATTGCAGATCACAAGTTAATTCGTTTTAATCTCAAGCATCAATATATGACAGAAAATAAAATCAATATTGCTCAATCAAATTATAATAAATGCATTAAAGCATGTTCCATAAAAGAAGAATCCCTATTCTAGGAATGGGAGAGAGAAATTTTATCAGTCAGAACTCATCTCATTAAGGGCCCTTGATTTAGAGAGAGTGAGAGAAAAGCATAAGCTTTAGCATTAAAGTCATCTATATAAAATAAATCAATAAATCAGAACTCCCCGTAAAGAGAGGTTTGAGAAACTCATAAGAGTCTCACGAAACGTGGCATAAGGGTCTGGGGAAAATGGAAGTGGCAAGTGGTCTGGGAAAGAGTGTAGGGAAGAGTGTTAACCTACTCCAAGAACACACACCAATATAGACCATGCATTTCATTAATGTTGCAGTCTTCCTTCTCCTTCAGCCAGCCAAACCTCTTTCAGTGTTCTCCTGGAGAACAGGATCACTCCTTGTCGTCTCACAGAAACACAATAGTCCACAGACAGCAATGTAAGATTTACAACTAAATTGTAACCAATCTAAGTTCATGTTGGTAACTCTCCTATTCAGATCTGCTTTCCACGTTTAGAATACATGTCAAGTCCTATAATATATCAAGTTCCTAACAATGGTCTATGTAGAATTCCACACAAAAAGATAATGAAAAGAAGAACATTTAGCAGAAGAAATTATTCATTTTCTTTAAGAAAGCTGCAACTTCCTATATGAACGCTCCACTACCCCACTAAAAGACTAATTTCTAATCATTTGAAACATCAACAGAGACATGTCTCTTCAGTTCTGTGGCTTCTGTTCAGTGACTGTTCAAGGTGAAGCCAGCACAGCAAGTCTCATAACACCCAGCCTGCATCATTCCCTCCGAGCATGTTGCACCCTCATTCGATTGAGTTAAGCAAGAGTTAAACCAAGGCCACAGACAGAGGTTTGTGGGTTGGAGGCTAATTGGTCTAAGCAAACAAACAATGGATAATTTAAGAGTGTATGTGCCGGGCCGTTATTCATTCTTTGGTCAATAACTGGTAATAGGTTTTGGAGAACTCTGGAATCCAATCTGAGCTCTTATCTTTGTGGTTGAGGGAGACAGAGAGGGAGCTATAACTGCCGTTCTTTAATACGAGACCACCAAAAGTCCTTAGCATATATTCTTAGCAAACCTTGGGCAAATTCCAGTGTCAACATACTTTTGATGCAGAGAAGCTCTGAACTGAGCATTCTGACAAAGCTAAGGCATTTAGCTTGTCAGTATTTGAAATTTGTGTTGTTGGGTCATTTGAGTATTATTTGTGTTGGTAGTTGTTGTACTTAGACTGGAAAGTGCTGAACATGAAATGGTACTTCTGGTGTCTTTAATGTGTGAGCTTATCACAATCCTCCTGCATTGATATCTCCCAACACACATAACCTTCTTGTCCATACCTTTAAAATACTTTGTAAAGAGGCTGTTAAATAATCATTTGTTACAACACGAAAGTGCTCAGAGGTCCTGGCGTGAGGCCTATGGATAAGGTCCAGGAAAAACTCCAGCAAATATATCTCACTGAACGTTTAAGGCAAAGACAAAAACATCATCTTTCCTGGATGGAAGCCTCTTGTCTCTTCTCTAGGTTAGTTATATTATCTAATGTCTCTCCACTCAGATCTCCAGGATCCAATCAGAGAAGCTCCATGGTTCTCTTCTTAGCAAAATGAACTAAAACACAGGGTTTAAAAACTTGAAAAAATAAATGGTAATTAATAAATAACTCGCGCCATTTTCAAACAATACTTGACCAGAATGACCAGAATGAAAAGTGCGAAGAAAGCTATGATGGATGCTATAGCACATAGCAGCAACTAAGACATTATCAATCTCTTTCACCGTCAAACCTACACAAAAGGTAAGTAATCTACTTAATTTGTTGTTTATTATAGAATATGCAAATTTCAAGCTATATGGTCAAGAGTTTCCTCCATGGACAAGAGTTTCCCCATTACAGATCACAACACCCCCTTTCCTGTTTGTTTGGAAGAAATTACTGTGAATTTGAATAAGCTGTAATTTGCTGATGCTCTATGCTCTGTCCTTTTCTCCCCAGCATTTAACATAAGGGGGATTTTATCCATTACTGCATGTATTGCAAGCATGCATGAACTTTTGAGAGCCCCAAGCCAACAAACTGAAGCAAGGCCCTCCACAGGACAGGACCTGTTTACACATGCTTACAAATGTACTGTAGGGAAAGAGAAAATGCAGCAGATCCAGCATTTGGCTTCATCTGGTGGATTTAGCCTTGCTAGCTAACTCGTCAATAATAAAAATGTCAGCTTTGCTTTAAAATCTTTAAATAAGTGTGGCATCATGAGCACATGCCCTGAAAAAGTGTGGGGCCTTGGAAATTATGACTCTTCTTGCTTTAATAGAAGTATTGATTATGGCGCTACCAAGAAATCAAATGTATCCCTTTCAGACGTGGTAAGATTCCTTCCTATAGTAGATCTGGCAGTTTTTGCACGAATGCTAGAAAACACTGAGGTTCAACAATGCCAATGCTTACTAGATTCAAACTACATGGTATTGCCCGGCCAGTGTGGTTTTAGGCCATTGTATGCAAGTGAAATTGGATTTCTGGGATTTTGAGAAGTGACCTTGGTTTTTCCTTCATGAGTGTGTGGTACCCTTTCTGATTATGTTAGACCTCAGTCCAGCATTTGAAACAGTAGATCATGACATCCCCTTGACAAGTATGATCATTGTTGCATAAGCCTCAATTTCTACCATCAAATAATTTCACTCTTTTTGTCTCAAAGATCGCACAAAATTTAAAAGGTTCTTTTTTGTTTAACGCCTACATCTGCAATCTCTATTGGTTTCTTTCCAAGACGGGACACCAGCCAATTTGTTCCTGCTTAATCAGTCTACGATTTAGCTAATTATCATTGGAAATGGGAAAGCTCTTCACTATTATCATTAGATATACCAAATATCTTTGGCCTACATTTAAGTGCAACTGACTGGGATAAATATTTAGGGCTGCTACTTGATGCTCAGGTTTCCCTTAAAACTCAGATCAACACACTGGGAAGGAACTAGTTCAAGCAAATTAACAGGCTGAAATCTCTGCATCCACTAATTTCACTTATGAGTCATGCCCTGGTAATAGCTGCAGCTGTCAGTGCTTATCTGGATTATTCTAAAGCCCTCTAAGCAATAATTATGTATGAATCTATTCATCAAGCTTCAGTGAACTCAGAATGCTGTGTTTCCACAATTTTGGGTGTTTGTAAAAGAGTATCATTGGCATGTAGATCCTTACACTGTTACCAATCTCTTTCCAGATGATATTCAAGATGTTATGTCCAGTTAATAAATTCCTTCATGAGCTAGCACCTCTCCATCTTTGTCCTAAAATCTCCTTCCAGTTTCCTGAAAGAGAACTTCGCAGCAAAGATAAAAGTTTGATAAAGGCCCATAGGTAAGTGTGATGCCCATTCATTATCTGTACAAGGCCCCAGGCATGACTTAGATGTTACCCTTGGAAACAAAGAGCTCATACTCACTCCTTAACTTCAGGCAAACTCAAGTCTACTCGGTCAGACAGTTGGTAAGATAGATGTCAAGCAAATGTGGCCCACAACTACTTCCTAGGGGCTACTGGGTATTATTTTAAGTCAGTCAATCAATAAATTAGTCAACTCTCTTTGAAAATGTCCATGGTAGAATATAACTTTCTGTTCATAGTAATTTGCTTTCTTCAATCTGTAGATATAGGCAGTGCAGAGGTATGGCTAAACTTTGCATGACTTTCCCAATTCACCTTGACTCATTGAGGGGAATTGACAAGTATCATCAATAGGGAAGGAGAGCTAGCAAACAAATACTAAGTGAAAGAAAAGTCTATTTGGTGCACTGAAAGTCTTAAACAAAATACTCTACTGTAGCCTTTATATGCCAGCCTACACTCACATGTCCCATTTAAGAAAGCAAACAGGCAACCTCATATATGAGGGTGTAGGTACCAAGCAAATAGTATGAGAAATGAGGTCCAGATATACTAAGCATTTTATCAGTTGCAAACACTTTCATGTTTCGTTGCAACGATAAAAATTATTTTCTTGTGTACTAATCCATTTTTCGCAATCTGAAAAGTGAGATTCCGAATGGATATCAATTTGGTATCCAGAAAGGGAGTGTTGTAAGAGTCCCTTCCAAATACCAAATCGGTACCTAATGTAATAATGTTTTTCAATCAACACAAAACTTGGTTGTAAAACATATATATTTTTCTCATACAACGATAGAAATTGTAATATAGTAACAAAAGGGAAGGTGTTGACAGACCCACTTCCAACTCTTATTCCACAGCGGACTTTTAACACACATTTGCTTACATGACAGTGCAGGATTGGTTTCTCTGAATCCACATTGCTTACAATTCTACTTCGTAAATGCACGATGACGACACCATGAACATACATTCTGCAAATGTTGTTGTGTATTATTTGTACATAAGGTGATGGCGCTATCACAGAGACAATAAACAATGTCAGCTCGGCTGAAGCCTCGATACGGAAGCATGAATGCTGTTGTTATAAATACACATTCACTTCCCTACTCAAATTAGAGGAGCATTCTGCTGTCATTGTGAGGTCATCACTATCGTTGGCATTTCAGCACAGCTGATTCCTGTTTACCCATCTGGGAGGAGGGATGTCCAACCTGTGACCAAGACAGGGACCTACATACCTTCCCTTCAGGTAATGGGGATTTAGATAATTCAGGCGGGGTTTCTTGGCAGAACACCCTCCCTAGGCCTCTAGGATAGGGAATGCATAAGTAGGAGTACACTAGACACAGTACCTATCTGCCAGCATATGTACACTGTTTTAGCATGAAGGTGGAATCGTTAATTGTTTTCACTGTCCTTATATTGCTAATCACATTTGTCTGCTTCTATTAATCATTGCAGCACATATATTTCATACAAGAATCATGATGGCTCAATAAATATTGAAAATGCTCCTGAGACACTGATCTAATGGTTCTAGATCTATTACCATGATTCCTTGGGGGTCAGAGTTGTCATGTTTGGAGGTTGCCCAAACCATTCATTACCTTACTCGGTTCAGTGTTACTTTTGGTGGCACTGTGAGCTAGCAGAACTGTTTGCCAACATATCCTGAGGGAGTGCATGGAATCGGTCTGGCGCCATCCCAATGTTTATGTTGTCCAACAAATGAAGAGTTCATACTGAAAAGTGGAAATGGTATGACACACTGTCATTAGAAATACAAGTTCATTTGTATAGAAAGATGCATGGAACTTTTAGTCTGTCCCAAGTCAGATAAACTTTAAGTTATCCTGTCTGCCCTTGGTCCACATTTTATAAACAGAAAAAGTGGCTAGTCAGGTTTATTTTATAATAAATTGGTACACACCCAGCCAGTTTGTGCTGTGTGAGACAGGCGTTTTGAATTACAAAATTTATTATCTTTTAAAGTCAAGTTTCATTATTCCATACACATGGCTTCAAAGGAAAGTACTGTCAAACAGTCGAATCAATAACATACAATTGTGTGCATAATATATACAAGTGTACAAGGGTTCACAAAATGATACTCAAAGTATATGACACCAAAATCACTTTTTACATGCAAATACACTCAAAATGAATTGAAACATAACAAACATTTCAACAGAAAAAACTAATACACATGAAAGGCCAGTCCTATTCATTTAGATACCAGTGGACAGGCGGAAGTAATGGTGGAATTAGACTGCCTGCCTATCACACAGAACCTGTGATGAGTTATTAGTTTGAAGGATTAACAGTGGGTTCCACCGAAGTGGTGTTAGTTATTCCTAGCTGCACCCTTCTTTCTTGTCACAGGCTGGGGGTCAACGCGTTTCGAACCGTAGTAATTAGAGGTTCTCCTCAGGACAGGGACTGGGTATAATCCTTACTAGAAAAAAGTAAAAAATGGGTGTCAAGCTTATGGTGTAACAACGTATGTGAGTGCACTCTCTGACTAAAAAGAAAAGAAAAAGTGAATTGCAATTTACCTGCCCACCACACACAGGGGCTGCGGGAGTGAAGATTAGTTGCACATCGAAATATGTTTGTCTTGAAAAGCAAGTAAATCGTCTGGAAGAACAAGTGAGGTGGCAGTCAGGGCCAGTAGATTGTGAGGTCACAGGGAATGAAAATGGAGAATTGGAACAGAGGCATGTCATACCTGTGCTGACTTGTAAAAGCAGGATGACAGAACTTCTTGTATTGGTGCGCCCGCGAGGTGGTGCACAGTGGGTCAGTGGAACTGCTCGCCTTCTCTTAGTTGCTGCATGAAGAAAAGCAGACAACTCTGTATTGTCCTGGCGATACTTGAAAAGTTAAATACCCCGATCATGACATCAATAGTTGTTTGTCATAACCTACCTGCGCATAACTGCAGATAGACGGCGGCACCGGAATCAATTTCGGTATTTTCAAAGGGCGGAGGCTCTTCTGCGATGGCGCCGCTGTGAAAAGCATACGAGTTTAAGCAGGCATACTGGGTCATCGTGATGTTGTTTAGACAACCATAAACAATAGAAGGAAACGTCTCAGGGGCACGCATAGAACAACAAACTTACTCGTGCTTAGCGTGGATTCAATCCATTCAACAGTCGCGAACGTCAGCCGTGTAGCAGCGCTAATCGTCTCCCATCTGTTTTCACAGGAAGCCCGGTGGAGGCCATGGAGAGCGAAGACGGACAAACGTCCAGTGCTGAGGTTGCGGTACTTGTAGTTCTACTTTAAAATTCGCGAATCTCATACACATGATCAGAAAAAATATATGTACTGAAAAGTGCAGAGCTGGCATGCCACCGCCCTTGGTCACTCCAGACAAACATATTTTTTGCAGTAGAAACCCCAATGCCAGGTGCATTTTGTATATGGAAATTATGTAATCTGATTAAGCAATGGTGCCAAAATCAGCTCAGCGTCAGGCGGGGAACAAACAAGTGGTGCGGACATATGGAAAGCTGACCCACCACCCTACTTTGTCCCTTCAGATACATGAAAATTTATTTTTTTATTTTTAATTTTTTTTAAAAGTGGAAACGCAATCACAAGCACAGTTTATATGTAGTATTATATAAACATGATCAAATATAGCAGCAGGGCCACAAACAGCTCAGCGTCAGACAGAGGGCGAAAGTGTATTTACAGATTCCCAAGTTCCGACAGCTCATTGAGCCCAGAGTTGGATGTATCAAATTTTAGGATAAGGTACGCCTCTTTCTGTGAGAGGCGTGCATCTGGATCCCCGCTGCCACCCCTAATAACAGCTAGTACAGTCCATCTGATGTCATTGGGGGAATGTTTGTGTTGTAAAAAATGGGAAACCAGTGGTGCCGTCAGGTTCTTATTATTTATCCTAGAACGATGTTGGGTGATTCTTTGTCGCACCTCCTGCGTGGTTTTTCCAATGTACACCTTGTTACACGGACATTGGATGGCATAGACAGTGTGTTTCGTTTTACAGTTGGTGTGTTCGTCATGCCGCCAAAATTTAGTGCCGTCTGTGAATAGAGATCCCTCCATTGTGAGGTCACAGACGGTGCATGTTCCGCATTTCCGATGTCCCTTCACTGGAGGAGCCCCGAAGATGGTACTTTGGGTGTCTCTCTTAGCAGGGGGCCGTGTGGATGTGATCATCTGGCCAATGCTCCGGTTCTTTTTGAGGGCAAACAGAGGAAGGCCCACATCTGGTAGAACTTCCTCAACCAAGTGCCAGCACTTTCTGATTGTTTTCTGAAGTTGATTGGTGTGAGGACCAAAGGTGGAAACACAAACCATCCTTTGGGTTGCAGATCTCGATCTTTTTTCTAAGAGATGCTCTCGGGGCGTCATCTGGCTCGTTTCATTGAGTGCTTCAGCAGCTTACGGGGATAGCCTCTTTCCTGTAGTTTAGCCTTTAAAGTCTGTCCATGTAAATCAAACTTCTGAACCGACGAGCAGAAGTTTGATCGATGGTTTGTGTTTCCACCTTTGGTCCTCACACCAATCAACTTCAGAAAACAATCAGAAAGTGCTGGCACTTGGTTGAGGAAGTTCTACCAGATGTGGGCCTTCCTCTGTTTGCCCTCAAAAAGAACCGGAGCATTGGCCAGATGATCACATCCACACGGCCCCCTGCTAAGAGAGACACCCAAAGTACCATCTTCGGGGCTCCTCCAGTGAAGGGACATCGGAAATGCGGAACATGCACCGTCTGTGACCTCACAATGAAGGGATCTCTATTCACAGACGGCACTAAATTTTGGCGGCATGACGAACACACCAACTGTAAAACGAAACACACTGTCTATGCCATCCAATGTCCGTGTAACAAGGTGTACATTGGAAAAACCACGCAGGAGGTGCGACAAAGAATCATCCAACATCGTTCTAGGATAAATAATAAGAACCTGACGGCACCACTGGTTTCCCATTTTTTACAACACAAACATTCCCCCAATGACATCAGATGGACTGTGCTAGCTGTTATTAGGGGTGGCAGCGGGGATCCAGATACACGCCTCTCACAGAAAGAGGCGTACCTTATCCTAAAATGTGATACATCCAACTCTGGTCTCAATGAGCTGTCGGAACTTGGGAATCTGTAAATACACTTTCGCCCTCTGTCTGACGCTGAGCTGTTTTTGGCCCTGCTGCTATATTTGATTATGTTTATATAATTCTACATATAAACTGTGCTTGTGATTGCGTTTCCACTTTTTTTAAAAATAAAAAATAAAAAAATGTTTTTTCATGTATCCGAAGGGACAAAGTAGGGTGATGGGTCAGCTTTCCATATGTCCCCACCACTTGTTTGTTCCCCGCCTGACGCTGAGCTGATTTTGGCACCATTGCTTAATCAGATTACATAATTTCCATATACAAAATGCACCTGACATTGGGGTTTCTACTGCAAAAAATATGTTTGTCTGGAGTGACCAAGGGCGGTGGCATGCCAGTTCTGCACTTTTCAGTACATATATTTTTTCCGATCATGTGTATGAGAGTCGCGAGGTTTAAAGTAGAACTACAAGTACCACAACCTCAGCACTGGACGTTTGTCCGTCTTCGCTCTCCATGGCCTCCACCGGGCTTCCTGTGAAAACAGATGGGAGACGATTAGCGCTGCTACACGGCTGACGTTCGCGACTGTTGAATGGATTGAATCCACGCTAAGCACGAGTAAGTTTGTTGTTCTATGCGTGCCCCTGAGACGTTTCCTTCTATTGTTTATGGTTGTCTAAACAACATCACGATGACCCAGCATGCCTGCTTAAACTCGTATGCTTTTCACAGCGGCGCCCTCGGAGAAGAGCCTCCGCCCTTTGAAAATACCGAAATTGATTCCGGTGCCGCCGTCTATCTGCAGTTATGCGCAGGTAGGTTATGACAAACAACTATTGATGTCATGATCGGCGTATTTAACTTTTCAAGTATCGCCAGGACAATACAGAGTTGTCTGCTTTTCTTCATGCAGCAACTAAGAGAAGGCGAGCAGTTCCACTGACCCACTGTGCACCACCTCGCGGGCGCACCAATACAAGAAGTTCTGTCATCCTGCTTTTACAAGTCAGCACAGGTATGACATGCCTCTGTTCCAATTCTCCATTTTCATTCCCTGTGACCTCACAATCTACTGGCCCTGACTGCCACCTCACTTGTTCTTCCAGACGATTTACTTGCTTTTCAAGACGAACATATTTCGATGTGCAACTAATCTTCACTCCCGCAGCCCCTGTGCGTGGTGGGCAGGTAAATTGCAATTCACTTTTTCTTTTCTTTTTAGTCAGAGAGTGCACTCACGTACGTTGTTACACCATAAGCTTGACACCCATTTTTAACTTTTTTCTAGTGAGGATTATACCCAGTCCCTGTCCTGAGGAGAACCTCTAATTACTACGGTTCGAAACGCGTTGACCCCCAGCCTGTGACAAGAAAGAAGGGTGCAGCTAGGAATAACTAACACCACTTCGGTGGAACCCACTGTTAATCCTTCAAACTAATAACTCATAACAGGTTCTGTGTGATAGGCAGGCAGTCTAATTCCACCATTACTTCCGCCTGTCCACTGGTATCTAAATGAATAGGATTGGCCTTTCATGTGTATTATTTTTTTCTGTTGAAATGTTTGTTATGTTTCAATTCATTTTGAGTGTATTTGCATGTAAAAAGTGATTTTGGTGTCATATACTTTGAGTATAATTTTGTGAACCCTTGTACACTTGTATATATTATGCACACAATTGTATGTTATTGATTCGACTGTTTGACAGTACTTTCCTTTGAAGCCATGTGTATGGAATAATGAAACTTGACTTTAAAAGATAATACATTTTGTAATTCAAAACGCCTGTCTCACACAGCACAAACTGGCTGGGTGTGTACCAATTTATTATAAAATAAACCTGACTAGCCACTTTTTCTGTTTATAAATTGTTGAGGTCCAGGCTAGCCAGTGGTAGGAGCCAAAACCTTCTTTTGTTCACAGCTTGTTCCACATTTAGCATGTCTTTATCTTTCGCAGAACTTGTGAAAGGGCAATCTTCATTTTATCATTGATTTGTTGTAACATCAGGAAATACAAATCACACACAAACTATTCAATATCTACTTCTCAAGGTTTAACAGTAGATACAAAGTTAAACGTGTAGTCCAAGTTGATGTATTTTCATCTCAGTAGTTTAGACCGGTTGCATCTTGGATTTTAGAAGATCTATATGATTTTGCTAAAAGTCAGTGGTCAATATCCTATACATACCTCTGGCCTCGACCACAAGTTGGAGAGGCCTTCACACCAGGTTATCACAAGAGCATCCACTCTAAAGCCCAGCAGTTTTCCTTATGAAGGATCACTCTGTTCTGGATGAAGAATGATAATGTAGTGGAACCCTGCGAACAAGTATGGAGTGCGCAGGACCCCAATAAACTCTAGAGGAAAGTTAGATATTCCATTCCAGGCTCTCATATTATAAAAAACTGTTCAATTTATTCTCGCTGCTAACAACATGAACAAGTGATATTTTAATTATATTATTTGTGGTTATTATTCATGTACTAAGCAAAAGAATGAAACTGTTGTAAATACACTTTAAAATATATAGTGACTTTCTTAGTGCTATTTTTGAGTGTGATATTCTGAGAACAATATTGGGTTTGCTACTATTTATCTGAATCCTTTATGGGACTGTGGGTAACCCAGAAAACCTATACACCACTCTTGCAGGAAATCTCACTGGTTTGTGCGGGGGATGCAGCTAAACTGGACTGCCCTACTCAGTGATGGTTCACTGAACTAAGTCCTTGTACACATGTGTTGGGAACCAAAACCCTGCAGACCTGGATCCTAGAACCCAGGATTCACAACACATCTTTATGACTCTGCACAACTTGCATTCACTAATGGATAAGCGAGATTTCTCGCACATAGTTTGTCTCAGGCCTAGCTTTAGTATTCTCGATCAGGAAGAGCCATATAGAAGCATGGGTGAGCCATGAGGATGCATGGCTGAGCTGCCAAAACTCAACCGAGGCTTTTGAAATATCTGCTGTTTTAGACACTGACAACATCTTCCCAATTATGAGCAAGTCTAAGCAGAGAAAGTAATTTACCTTTAGTAACTTTGGTGTTGATGGGTACTATGTTTTCTTTGGAGTCAGACAGGCATCTCTCACCTTTTCTCATGCTCCCACAGCACCATGGAGGGGTAAGAATTAAACAAGAGGTTGGGAAATATGACCAGAGAAGCAAAGATCAAGGTTTCTGAAGTGCCACCATTGACAGAGTGTGAAGATGCATGCTCCCTGAGCCTTCATTTACTGATTAAATGTTTTCTAGGTGGTGACCCTCATGTGCATTTGGGTTTTCGAAGGTAGGCCTGGCTTCCTACTAGAGGTCTTGCTCTAAATTCCCAAGTGTGAAAACAATTGTGGACCTTTAAATGCTTTCACAGAGAGCAGCAGTAATAAGGGCTAATCAAAAGAAATGACTTAAACCATATGCCCATCTATCTTTCAGGCCCTAAGTAGTGCAACCCAGAGGAGGAGGGTGGATATCCTTCAAAATATCAAGAAGATGTTGGCATTTGGCATGGGGGTGTTCCCCTGTATACCGAACATGGACCAAGTAGTAGTGGATGGAAAAAGCTTGTTTTCTCCTACCCACATTCTGCATTTGACTCTTGGGCATTATGAACTTGAAAGTGGAGTGATTTCTGAGAAACGCCAGTCACTTGAGGAACTGGTGACTGTGGGACCTGAGCAATCTTGAAACTGCCTGTGCCAGAAGTATTTGTGGAAGTGAATGTTAATGAGGTTCTGTTGCTTTTGTAATGTTGTATTTTGTTTCCTCCTCTGCTCCTTCTCTTAGCCCGTTGAGTAGTTATGGAAGCTAGTGTTGTATGATCTTGTTTAATGTTTGCTAACATTGTTTGATTAGGCATACGTTGAGCCAATATATGTTTCAGTTGGCAGCTTGGTGCCAAAATTGATCTTGTTATATTTTGATATTATGTACATTTTGAGTGGCGTTAGGTTGTACCGTGTTTAAACATGCTCAATAAATGGATTTTGGTGAAAATATGTTTTCTCTCTTTGGAAATGAGGCAGGATAGATATTGAGAAATCCCCCACAGTGTATTTCCAGCCCACTTACATTGCAGGGTACTTCAGAAACCAAAAGCACTTCATCTCATATGAGGCCTCCTTTACTAAGCATCCAACTTCATTTCTGGAGATACAGAGAACAAGTGTAGTTGTGGTTCCCTATGAAGGCAGATCCATTTCTGACCATGTTACTGATACCATATTAGAGTCAGATGCCAGCAAGGTAGGTTGAAGAGCTTGGTGTGGTCAAATCTCCACAGAAGGAACATTGTCAATAGCTGCATCTATATTTATTGGAGCGCATGTAAGATCTTTCACCGTGAAAGGTTTCATAGATGTCAGAGTGACCTATTTCATTCTTCTCAGAATGGACAATCAAGCTGCAGTTTGGTACATCAACAAGCTTGGGGGAACTAGGTCCCAAAGATTACCTGATTTGGCTTCAAATGTTTCTTCATGCTTAAGGGGCTGAGAAAGATCCTGCCGTTTATTCTTTACCATCTCAGGAAAACGGTGATAATTGCCACTATTTTTTCCAGATTAGACTATGGAAACGCCCTTTATCTAGGTATAGGATGCGGTCAACTGGCCAAGATGCAATCAATTCAGAACGCAGCAGCCAGGATGCTCCTCCATCTGCCCAAATATCACCCCACCTCAGAGGTCATCAGGCAGTTACACTGGCTCCCTGTTCGGAGGCGGATAGATTTTAAAGCACTCTGCCTGGTCCACAAGTCCTTAGCTGGGGTGGGAGCATTAGATCTGCAACACCTATTCACGAGGTACATGCCAATCCGACCCCTGAGGTCTGCCTCTCAGGGGCTGGCGATGGTCTCGAAGTTCCATAGACAACACTGGGGTGGGAAGGGCTTCTCCCTCCTGGCCGCGAGGCTCTGGAATTCACTGCCCTTGCACCTGAGACAAATCTCCAATCACATGAGGTTCAGGAAGGGGGTTAAGACCTGGCTTTTTACGCGATAGGACACTGGCCGGCACACACTCAGTTACCCTGCACAGCGCCAAGACGCCTCGGCATTAGTGCGCTTTAAAAATACCATCACTCACTCACTCATTACTTCTACCTGGGCAACAAAACAATGATTCAATCAAGGTCCATCCTAGGCGTCTCAACGCTTCAGATTAGGACTCTAGCTTCCTTCCAGAAGAAATGTTTGTGCTCTGGCTTGGGAAGGACCTCTCCTCTTGATTTACTGTGGGCCCACTTTCAAGATGATCTCGTTGCCTCGCAGCTGAATTATAAGAATTAAACATTTTGCAATTGGAAACATGCATCCAGGGGCATCTTCTGTGGATGCATTTCATGAATTAAGGCAGGGGAGTCAGGGTAATGCATTTCCCCCATATTAGATGATCCTCCAGACCCAAGTTGGTATCAGGGAAGTGTGGGCATTATTAGTGCTCCCATTATTTTTGCATCTTCTTTGAGATCGGGGAGGCAAATTTTGCAATAAAGCTATTGTAAGGTCAATTGACCTTGTTGACTTGGAGGAGTTCAAGGATTCCTGGACTTTCCATAGCCTTTTGGAGAAATCAATGTTGATCCTTAAAGAGTCCTGTCAACTCAATCAAGTTACTGGTATGCTTGCTCTTTCTGAGTTCATTAATTTTCGGAGAAATGCTTGGATCACTTATATACCCTTCGAGTACAGGTGGTAAATATTTTTCTACACAGATTGTCTGAAGGTAAAACCTATTGTACTACTTATACTTTTAGATCAGTCATTACTGTAGGCTATTTCCTGGTTCTCAGGTAACCTTTTGGCAACCATTTTTCATTAAGAGAGCTCTGAAACTATAACCAATGTTTTTTTTAATTTTACAGAATTTTATATAGCGCGAACTTGACGTGAATCGGGTATCAGAGCGCTTTACATAGCACCAGTTGCATTACATGAGGACATATTCCTTTTTGTTAGGCAGGGGAAGATTAAGTGATTTACCCAGAATCACAGGATGTTCAGCGTCATTGCTGAGACTCAAACCCACTTCCCCAGATTCGAGGTCGACCTCCCTAGCCGTTAGGCCAACTCCTCTCCTCTCCTGACTAAAGTATTCAATCCTTTGGGATGTAATATTAGTTTTAATCTCCCAGTGGCCTACAATGATACAGGGAAGTACACATGCATAGTGTGTGTTTGCATGTCTCTTTTAAGTATGGGCCAATGCCGTGAATCCCACTGAGCGCAACATAGTTTTTTATAATGTCCAGTGCCTGTGACCTCTTTAAATGAAGTGTAATGCATGCCTATCCAAGCAGTACAATTGGAAAGTAGGGGCAGTGAGACCCATTCATAAAGTAACATTTAAATATGTAAAGCAGTACTCCTGAAGCATTTGTTTTACAAATGCTTACATATCTTTTTTAACTAGCGCTGAAGCATCTAAAATGGCAATCAAATGTGAATAATCAGGGAATATTCTTACAGAAATACTACAGATAGAAAATACTGTACACTCTAATAGGGAGATTCACTAAGTCATCCAAGAGTATGTAAAAGAGTAGTCCTGCAGTACTATTGCGGATACTCATAAATGCTTTTGTGAATTGGCCTCCTAATTCACAAAATCAGTAAATAAATTGGTGTGACCTTCTCTTGTAGTACTATTGTCTCATTCAGGACTCTCAGGTGTGATTCATGAGTAGGAATTTTCACTTGATCCAACTGCTGGGACTTATGAAGCCACCTCCACCCCCTTCAAATACTAACGCCTTCAACACCCTCTCCTAACACGCACGCCACATAAGGATCTACAATGCTTCCAACACTCCCATACAACAACACACACCACTTCAAACCCACATGTCAACACCCACTCACATGCATGCTTCTCAAAACAGATCACTCAGGAAACACACCAACAAAATATGCCATCTGCTGAGTAGCGATTCCCCTAACACCCTCTTCATCACATAGAACTTGCTCAATCCCTCACCGGCTCCCAAAATCGCCATGGCAATCCCAGTAGGCTACAAGGTCATTTGACAAGTCTGCTTTCACAAGCCACGAGGAGGACTCGCTATCATCTGCAAGGAATCCATCAAATGCACTATATCCACACAGAACGCCAGCCCATTCATGGAACACCTGCACTTCAAGCTGCAAACCTCTGAAAAGTTCACCCTGAATGGAACCATTGCTTACCGATCTCCCAAACCGTGAGCCACATTTACCAACCTCACCTCAGAGTTTGTTGCTCCCCCTCACCATTGACTCCAGAGCCTACTTCAACTTTCACCTGGAAGACAGAAACGACCCTTGCTTTAGAACACTCCTCAAATGTTTGAGCAACATCGGACTCACCAGCTTGTCTCAGAATCAACACCCACCGCAGGACACATACTGGACCCCATCTTCCCCATAAGTGACAGCATCAATACAACTCCACCTCGCGGCTCACATGGACCGACCAACATCATCCGCTTCCAAATCAACAGACCTCACGTCAAGACCCCTACCAGGTTCAGCATTCCAAGTCACAGCTTGGGAATAAAATCACAGAAGAGGACTGGCTCAGCGTCCTTGGCATGGATCTACTGATCCCCACAGAGAGCCTCTACACAGACATCAACAACTTCAACAGCTGGATAAAGAACTGCACAGACTCCCTTACACCAATCAAACACCTCAGGCATAGTAAATTAAACAAGCAGGCCTGCTGGTACACAGAAGACCTCCAAAATACCAATCAACACTGCAAATAGCTAGAAAGGAAATGGAGAACCAGCCACAACACTACAGACAGAAGTACCTAGAAGGCTGCACTCAGACGCAAACATTACCAAATAAGAGACACCAAGAAAAAAGCACCAGTGGAGTGCATCCAAGGATGCGCCAACAGCTGGAAGGCAAGGATTTCACCTTGCCCGTAGCCACTGTCAACATCACTGCCTCCCAAAAACTGAAAATTTCAAATAGCTACAAGATTCCAAGAGGATCACATGATATGGAAGGGCCAGCTTAGTAACTGTCATTAAGCAAGATGGAGGCACCATATTGTGAACGGAGAAAAGAACTAGTGGCCCAAACTGGTGCACTAGCTGGGGATCTTGGACCCAGCAATCAGTATGCTCTCTATACGATAGAGACCGCTGAAAGGCCGTCTGCGAAGAGGGATCTCAACATTTTCTCCACATATTCTTCCATCCTTTCGATCACAGTGAATTCCGGGACTCCTATGATGCAGAGGTTATTGCACCGAGAGAGCGCCTCCAAGTCTCCATTTTTCTGTTTTATGATTGCAAGGAGCAGGTGTTCGCCGAGATTCGTGTCTCGTGTCTTCGTACTTGCCAACTCTCTCCCTCATCCTTTTGAGGCAGCTGGGGAGGAGATCAATATTGCCAATGATGGCGAACAGGCTGTTTTTGACATCAATTAATATGTCTTTTAGTTGAGGATTTTGCAGGGATGTATCATGAGGGCACCCCGGGGTCGTCAGTGGCCTGTCTGGCTCAGTGTGGCGTATCTGTCATTTTCCCACAAATAGCAGCTTAGACTGGCATGCCTCTGTCTTCATCATGGCCCAGTAGTTCTCAAGGCATGCCAGTGTCAATGATCAGTGCTTTGACCGGGCCGGGTGCGGCGGCTCATATGGGCACCTAGAACAATTTTAAGTTTTTTTTAAGTTAATTTAAAATTTTTAAATTTTAATTTTAAGGGGAGAGGGGTTGGCCTAACGACTAAGGCGCTCGACCTCGGACCTGGGGATCTGGGTTCGAGTCTCGGTAGCGACGCCAAAAACCCCCTGTGATTCTGGGCAAATCACTTAATCTCCCCGTGCCTAAAATGAAAGTGTGTCCTCATGTAACGTAACTGGTGCTATGTAAAGCGCTCTGATAACTGATTCGGTTCGGTTCTAGTTCGCGCTATATAAAACTCTGCAAAAAAAAAAAAAAGCATATCTAGAAATGTAATTTATGTTCCTTATTAGCTTTTGTCCCCAATAGGTACCCTGTTTCCTCTGAGGCCAGACTGCCCTCTCTCAACTTTTCATTGGAAGAGGGATGGTAAATTGGTAGTAGGTTGATAGGCCTAATGGGGAGCTAGCTGGGCTTGGTCGGACTGGCCAATAGGGCACTCAGGCAGTGCCTGTTGGGCTGGCTTGAGAGGTCAGTGTGTGGGCAGTTTCTTGGGCTGTTTGTGGGCCTCTTTTAGGGTCTGATGGGACGGTTTTGACAGTTGGTTTCCTGCTACTAAAACAAACATTGCTTGGCGCAAACTCAAATCCATGCAGTCTTCCATACCTGGCAAAACACCTATATGTGTCTTTACAAGTTCAAATCTGCCCCAATATATAAATCTGGGCCACTTTTTGTTAGCTTTCTAATTACTCATAGGGGTCACTTTTATTTTGGTTTCGGGCCTATTTTTTGTCCCATTCCGACCCTGGGAGAGGTGGTTGGTGATGGCAGTTCTCCTATTCACTGAGATATGCTTACTAGTAAACAGCTATGAAATATGCATGTATCTTGCCAAAAGTATTATTGCTAGCAGTCCTCGTTAATGGTGCAATAAGCATGTTACATTTCTTTTTGCTCATGTGCACATTTTGTATGTTTGTGCATGAACACTTAGGGAATGGACATTGTAAGGGGACACATACTTTGGAATTTTTGCTTAGGGAAAAACAAATCTAGTGCTGAGTTTGGGTAATAAGAAGAAGCAAGCATTGGATTTCACCTCTGCAAATTCTGTTGGTTTTGTCAATGTTTTGTTATACATGTTATGCAGCATAGCTTAAAGTTTTTTTTAAAGCCTTATGACGCGGTCAACGCTGGCCATGTCACAGTGTTTTTTTAAAACTGCAATCCATGTTGTAAACTAGCTAGCACCACTGTGCAATATGTTTTAAAAAATGAAAGTGTCCTTATGTAAAGTACTTCAAAACCTTTGATATCAAGTTTGTGCTACATAAATGCAGCAAAAAAGGCAATTAAATAAAAATCAAAGTGCCTGACAGACATGAGGGTGGGTGTGACGAGGAAGGTCATGAAAACAGGGAGGAGGACGTGGTGGGTTAAAAGGAGGGGGTCATTCAAAACAACAGAGGGGGTGGTGGGTCACTGAATGTCCCTGTGAAATGTAAGTGGTGCTCACGTTAAGCAGTCCAATACCTTTGAGTCATGTTTGTGCTATAGAAATGTGCCAACATAATAAATAAATATAAATAAAAGCCCCTGAATTGCAATGTGGTTCAGGCTGCAGCGTTTTTTTTAAAAACTGTAAGCCGTCTTGTACAGCAGATAGCGCCGCTGTGCAACATGTTTAAACAAGCATTTGCATAGCCAATAGGTCTCGCTTTTGGGACCTTCTAAGTATTTAGTTATGCAGCACAATATCCTTGGTGCAACCACATCGACTGTTGCGTGGCTAAACGCGTATAAGGTCCCAAAGGCAAGACCTACTGGCTATGCCAATGCTTGGTGTGGTTGTGTGTGGTTGTGTGTGTGATTGTGTGTGTGTGGTTGTGTGTGTGTGTGGCTGTGTGTGTGGCTGTGTGTGTGGTTGTGTGTGTGTGTGGTTTTGTGTGTGGTTGTGTGTGTGGTTGTGTGTGGGTGCAGTTGTGGGTGCGGGTGTGGTTGTGTGTGTGGTTGTGTGTGTGGTTGTGTGTTGGGTTGTGTGTGTGGTGGTGTTGGGTGTGGTTGTGTGTATGGTTGTGTGTGTGGTTGTGTGTGTGTGGTTGTGTTTGTGTGGTTGTGTGTGGTTCTGTGTGTGTGCGGTTATGTGTGTGTGCGTGGTTATGTGTGTGTGCGGTTGTGTGTGCGGTTGTGTGTATGGTTGTGTGTGTGGTTGGGTGTGTGGTTGGGTGTGTGGTTGTGTGTATGGTTGTGTGTGTGGTTGTGTGTGTGGTTGTGTGTGTGGCTGTGTGTGTGGCTGTGTGTGTGGTTGTGTGTGTGTGGTTGTGTGTGTGTGGTTGTGTATGTGTGTGGTAGTGGTTGTGTGTGTGGTTGTGTGTATGTGTGTGTGTGGTTGTGTGTGTCTGTGGTTGTATGTGTGTGTGTGGTTGTGAGTGTGGTTGTAAGTGTGTGGTTGTGGTTGTGTGTGTGTGATATTGTGGTTGTGTGTGGTGTGGTTGTATGTGTGTGGTTGTGTGTGTGTGTGGTTTGTGTGTGTGCGGTTGTGTGTAGGTGGTTGTGTGTGTGGTTGTGTGTGTGGTTGAGTGGTTGTGCGTGTGGTTGTGTGTGGTTGTGCGTGTGTGTTTGGTTGTGTGTGTGGTTGTGTGTGTGGTTGTGTGTGTGGTTGTCTGCGTGGTTGTGTGTGTGTGTTTGTGTATGTGGTTGTGTGTGTGGTTGTATGTGTGGTTGTGTGTGTGATTGTGTGTGTGGCTGTGTGTGTGGTTGTATCTGTGGTTGTGTTTGTGTGTGTGGTTGTGTGTGTGATTGTGTGTGTGTGGTTGTGTGTGTGGTTGTGTGTGTGGTTGTGTGTGTGGTTATGTGTGTGGTTGTGGTTGTGGTTGTGTGTGTGTGGTTGTGTGTGGTTGTGGTTGTGTGTGTTGTGTTTGTGGTTGTGTGTGTGGTTGTGTGTGTGTGGTTGTGTGTGCTTGTGGTTGTGTGTGTGCTTGTGTGTCTGATAGTGTGTGTGGTTGTGTGTGTGTGTGTGATAGTGTGTGTGGTTGTGTGTGTGGTTGTGTGTGTGTGGTTGTGTGTGTAGTTGTGTGTATGGGTGTAGTTAGGTGTGTGTGGTTGTGTGTGTGGTTGTGTGGTTGTGGTTGTGTGTGTGTTGTGTGTGTGTGGTTGAGTGTGTGGTTGCATGTGTGGTTGTGTGTGGTTGTGTGGTTGTGTGTGGTTGTATGGTTGTGTGTGTGGTTGTGTGTGGTTGTGTGTGTGGTTGTGTGGTTGAGGTTGCGTGTGTGTGTGTGGTTGTGGTTTTGTGTGTGTGTGGTTGTGGGTGTGTGTGCTTCTGTGTGTGTGTGGTTGTATGTGTGGTTGTATGTGTGATTGTGTGTGTGGTTGTGTGTGTGGTTGTGTGTGTGTGTGGTTGTATGAGTGATTGTGTGTGTTTGTGGGTCTGGTTGTGTGTGTGTTTGTGTGTGTGTGTGTGTGTGGTTGTGTGTGTGGTTGTGGGTGTGGTTGTGGGTGTGTGTCGTTGTGTGTGTGTGGTTGTGTGTGTGGTTGTGTGTGTGTGGTTGTGTGTGTGGTTGTGGTTGTGTGTGTGGTTGTGTGTGTGATAGTGTGTGTGGTTGTGTGTGTGTGGTTGTATGTGTAGTTGTGTGTATGGGTGTGGTTAGGTGTGTGTGGTTGTGTGTGTGGCTGTGTGTGTCGGGTGTGTGGTTGTGGTTGTGTGTGTTGTGTGTGTGGTTGTGTGTGTGGTTGTGTGTGTGGTTGTGTGTGTGTGTGTGTGTGTGTGTGTGTGTGTGTGTGGTTGTGTGTGTGGTTATATGTGTGGTTGTTGTGTGTGTGGTTGTGTGTGTGTGGTTGAGGTTGCGTGTGTGTGTGGTTGTGGTTTTGTGTGTGTGTGTGGTTGTGGGTGTGTGTGGTTCTGTGTGCGTGTGTGGTTGTATGTGTGGTTGTATGTGTGGTTGTGTGAGGTTGTGTGTGTGTGTGGTTGTATATGTGATTGTGTGTGTTTGTGTGTGTGGGTCTGGTTGTGTGTGTGTGGATGTGTGTGTGCTTGTGGGTGTGGTTGTGGTTGTGTGTGTGGTTTTGTGTGTGTGTGTGGTTGTGTATGGTTGTGTGTGTGGTTGTGTGTGGGTGTGTGTGTGGTTGTGTGTGGTTGTGGTTGTGTGTGTGGTTGTGTGTGGTTGTGGTTGTGTGTGTGGTTGTGTGTGGTTGTGTGTGTTTATGTGTGTGTGGTTGTGTGTGTGTGGTTGTGTGTGTGGTTGTGGTTGTGTGTATGGTTGTGTGTGTGGTTGTGTGTGTGTGGTTGTGTGTGTGGTTGTGTGGCTGTGTGGCTGTTTGGTTGTGTGTATGTGTGTGGTTGTGTGTGTGTGTGTGGTTGTGTGTGTGTGTGTGTGGTTGTGTGTGTGTGTGCTAGTATGTGTGGCTGTATGTGTGGTTGTGTGTGTGTGGTTGTTGTTCTGTGTGTATGGTTGTGTGTGTGGTTGTGGTTATTTGTGTGACAGTAATACTAAAAGCATCTGAAAATAAAGGAACACAAACATCGAGTTTGTAGAAAGAGAAAGCACATTGTAAGTCAAATGGGCGCAGCAAAGCATTAACACAACAATATGTTCTTTGATGTTTGATGTTTGATGTTCTTTGAACGAGAACATCAAAGGGGCGCTGCTAAAGTGATCGCGGGCGAAAGTGATCTTGGGCGCTTAATGAGGATGACGAGGTTTGCCATTTGCCGCCTCGGCTTCTAAGCGTGCGCCCGTGCACATGCACTGTAGCTCTAGGCTAGCCAGGCTGGCCATGGTAGCATTTTTTGAGCCCTCACTAAAAGTCTCGCCAGCCCAGCGCATGCGCTGGGTCAGGCGAGACCTAAAAATTAAAGTTTTCCTGTGTAAGGTAAGTGGTGCTTATGTAAAGCACTCCAATACCATTGCGGTTGCACTACATAAAAAAAAAGTTATTCAATAAAAATCAAAGCGCCTGAAAGGACATGAAAGTGGGTGTGACGACATAGGTCGTGAGATCAGGGAGGAGGACATAGCGGGATAAAAGGGCGGGGGTCGTTCTGATGGAGCGAGATAGAAAACAAAATTTTGTTTAAACTCGCAAAGTCACATTTCCATAACATGAATAATAAAATTAATGAATTGTAATGTGTTGTGCTAATATAACCTAGATTAAACTTTACACATGGGGGGACTAACATGTGTGCTCATAAACGTGCATAAATGTTGCATCTTTTTGTTCGTGTAAAATAATAAAATAATTTGTTGTTTTCGTTTTTGTCATTACTAACTGCAGCAAACCTAAAAGAGGCATGTGCTTATTTTGCTTTTCCTTGTCTATGTGATGTCATTTCTACTATTCTAGGTGCACATAAGTTTCATGGATTCATGAAGACTGGTAGATATAAACGCTGCTTTATTTGCAATGCAATAGGTCTCGCATTAGGAAAGTTTGAGCTATTGGTATTGTAAATGACACATTTTTTATTTATGTGCTTGTTTTGAAAATAGCGAAATTAATAGCTTTATCATTTACAATGCCAATAGTTTTATCTTTCGCAAATGTGACACCTATAACATTTGTAACACAATATGTGTTGTAGCACTGAGTGGTATTTGGAGTGTATGTTGCATTGAGCGTAGTGTAATTATGTGGCATGTAATTATGTGGTACTGAGTGGGATTTGAAGTGTATGTTGCATTGAGTGCTGTGTAATTATGTGGCGTATAATTATGTGGCACTGAGTGGGATTTGGAGTATGTTGCATTGAGTTTAGTGTAATTATGTGGTGTGTAATTATGTGGCACTGAGTGGGATTTGGAGTATGTTGCATTGAGTTTAGTGTAATTATGTGGTGTGTAATTATGTGGCACTGAGTGGCATTTGAAGTGTATGTTGCATTGAGCGCAGTGTAATTATGTGGTGTGTAATTCTATGGCACTGAGTGGTATTTGTAGTGTATGTTGCATTGAGCGTAGTGTAATTATGTGGCGTGTAATTATGTGGCACTGAGTGGTATTTGGAGTGTATGTTGCATTGAGTGCAGTGTAATTATGTGGCGTGTAATTATGTGGCACTGAGTGGGATTTGGAGTGTATGTTGCATTGAGTGCAGTGTAATTATGTGGCGTGCAATTATGTGGCACTAAGTGGTATTTGGAGTGTATGTTGCATTGAGTGCAGTGTAATTATGTGGATTGTAATTATGTGGCACTGAGTGGGATTTGGAGTGTATGCTGCATTGAGTGCTGTGTAATTATGTGGGGTGTAATTATGTGGCACTGAGTGGGATTTGGAGTGTATGTTGCATTGTGCGCAGTGTAATTATGTGGAGTGTAATTATGTGGTCCCCCCAAAACAGTATCCATAGCGATGTAATTCTCTTCCCAATGAATATTGCAGTGAAGTCATAAGCAATACATTCGTTAATTTATACATATATGGGAAACTGTAACTTTAAAAAAGAGAGTGCATATATTTTACGCAATAGATATAAATAAACAACTGGTTTTAACATGACAGTTATCACCTATTCATTTAGAAGGATCAACCTACTGTATGTTTACATAATCAAACTCAATATACAAGGCATATCAAGAAAAAAAAAATTGGGATAAACACAGAGGAGGTGGTAACAGAATGGGTGGTGGAGGGAGAGCCACAGAGAGCTAAAGAAGAGAGCGAGGTATAGAGGAGGGTACAGAGATATAGAAAAGAGCTGAGTGAGGAGGTAAACGAGTGTGGGTGAGGGGGGACCCAAGGATAGACGCAAATAAAGGCAAAAATTGAGGAGGGAATGGTACAAAATGTGGAGGAGTGAGAGGGGAAGGTCCAACGGGAGATGAAGGAAGTGGGGACGGTAAGTGGTCGGGAGGAGTGAGTTAAGAGACAATGGAAACATTATTGAAAGGGGAGGAATGGTAAAAACTGAGGAGAGAAAAAAAGTGAGAGGAGCAAAGAAACAGAGATAACAAAAGACAGGTGCATGTAAAGAAATCAGGAGGGAGCTAAATTGGTTAAGGGGGCAGATGGGAGGAAGAGAAAAGGGGAAGAATGAAAATAAAATGGGAGAGAAAAAATTCGGCTGAATCTACCCCTGAATGCGAGTGTCCAAAAGAGGAGGGAGCCGACGCCTAGACTTGAACCGGTTTCCCAGTTCCAAAGTCGGCAGCTTTTGCCGTTATGCCACATTCTGACTCAAGTAATAGGGCCTGAACACAAACACGAACATTATTGATCAAAATATTCTCTGAAAAGTTGAGTTCTGTTATTTACAGCTCTGCGCTATGTCCGGGTTTAAGAACACGGGAGCTGGAAGACAATTGCCTGTTTCAGACCGACGCCCGTAAGCATCTTCGTTCATGGAGGGGTCGCGAGCTGAGTGGCGGGAGACTAAAGTGCGAGGACGATGACGGCATCTAAAGAGAGGAGGAGCGCCATGTGGGTCGGCGAGGGAGGATGAATGAGCTAAAAATAAAATGCTGTGGGGTTTGAGCGGCACATGACCCGGCCCTGGCATTTCTCCACACACCTGCCCACAGAAGCATTCTGGCCTTTCTAATGTTATTTCTCTGTAATACTGACCAGTTCCTCGCTCGTCAAGTTGCCAGAGCGCAGGGTTCTCAAGCCCTGCCGCCATGTGGCTCTATCCATTTCGGCTCATGAGATGGGGTTGTTAGACCACTCTAACACTATAGTAATTTAAGGCAAACAGACCCTGGAAAATGAAGAATACGAGGCTATTAAAAGAAGCACTGGTAAAGAGAACAGGTCTTGTTTTTATGTGCTAACACATACAGCAGTAGCGCTTTCAAGTGAGGCACACAGCAGGGAGTCCGCAGGAGCGGACAAACGGGGCTGTAGCTGAAGTTTAATTGTAAGGTAGGAGCGGAGGGCTACCACTAAATATCATTAGGCGATAGGCGAGAGATAAATAATGAGGCCGAGCTAAGACGTGATTAACAAAGTCTCAAACTACTGGCGGAAGAAGGCTCGTGGAAGCAATCCGATGGAGGCAAGGGGCAAAAGTAAATAAAAATAAAAAATAGGAAAAGTTGAGTCAGTGCCCTGGCACAGCTCTGCGTCTCCGAGTGTTCATGTGTTTTTGCAGTTTTATATAGCATGAACTCGACGCGATGGTATAGGAGCGCTTTTTACACGAGCACAAGTTGCATTACACAAGAACACATTTTTGTTAGCAACGGAGATTAAGTGATTTGCCCAGAATCACAACAGGATGTTGAGCCGACGCCTAGACTCGAACCCTGTTTCCCAGTTCCAAAGTCGGCAGCTTTTGCCGTTATGCCACATTCTGACTCAAGTAATAGGGCCTGAAGACAAACACGAACATTATTGATCAAAATATTCTCTGAAAAGTTGAGTTCTGTTATTTACAGCTCTGCGCTATGTCCGGGTTTAAGAACACGGGAGCTGGAAGACAATTGCCTGTTTCAGACCGACGCCCGTAAACATCTTCGTTCATAGAGGGGGCGCGAGCTGAGTGGCGGGAGACTGAAGTGCGAGGAGGATGACGGCATCTAAAGAGAGGAGGAGCGCCATGCATGTGGGTCAGCCAGGGAGGATGAATGAGATAACAAGAATGTGGCGTAATGCCCAGAGCTGCAAGCGAAAAGCTAGAAAGCCAGGTACAAGTTAGAATGTCAGCTCACTATACTGTGACTGTGGGAGAATTAGTTAATGTTCCTGCGGCTTTAAGAAGGCAATGTGTTCTTGTACTATGCAACTAGCTCTCATGTAAAAGTGGTGCCGAAGGGTGTGAAGGATGGGGGTGGGCGGGGAGCGTAGGGGTGGCTCGGGGCCGAAGTAATGACAAAGGGTGTGAAGGATGGGGGTGGGCGGGGAGCGTAGGGACGGCTCAGAGGCCTGAGGCAGAGCGCACCATATGGAGAGGGAGGGGGGTGGCAGTGGGAGGGTGATTGATGGGCGGGGCAGTGCTGGGGAAGCCTTTGATGTGGCCTGGCGGCCGTGGAAGCCGGGCCTTTGAAGTGAAGCTAAGCTTCACTTCAAAGGTGTCGGAGGAATGCGGGCGGCTGTGCACGCGCTTTTAAGCTCAATGCGCATGCGCATTGAGCTTAAAAGTCACGGGCACTGCAAGGAATCGCCACGATTCCTTGCAAGTTAGATAAAGAGTCGATGAGCCCCTATAGTCTCGCTTGCTCGATGCGCATGGTGCTTCTGTGGACTCACCAGCTTGTCTCAGAATCAACACCCACCGCAGGACACATACTGGACCCCATCTTCCCCATAAGTGACAGCATCAATACAACTCCACCTCGCGGCTCACATGGACCGACCAACATCATCCGCTTCCAAATCAACAGACCTCACGTCAAGACCCCTACCAGGTTCAGCATTCCAAGTCACAGCTTGGGAATAAAATCACAGAAGAGGACTGGCTCAGCGTCCTTGGCATGGATCTACTGATCCCCACAGAGAGCCTCTACACAGACATCAACAACTTCAACAGCTGGATAAAGAACTGCACAGACTCCCTTACACCAATCAAACACCTCAGGCATAGTAAATTAAACAAGCAGGCCTGCTGGTACACAGAAGACCTCCAAAATACCAATCAACACTGCAAATAGCTAGAAAGGAAATGGAGAACCAGCCACAACACTACAGACAGAAGTACCTAGAAGGCTGCACTCAGACGCAAACATTACCAAATAAGAGACACCAAGAAAAAAGCACCAGTGGAGTGCATCCAAGGATGCGCCAACAGCTGGAAGGCAAGGATTTCACCTTGCCCGTAGCCACTGTCAACATCACTGCCTCCCAAAAACTGAAAATTTCAAATAGCTACAAGATTCCAAGAGGATCACATGATATGGAAGGGCCAGCTTAGTAACTGTCATTAAGCAAGATGGAGGCACCATATTGTGAACGGAGAAAAGAACTAGTGGCCCAAACTGGTGCACTAGCTGGGGATCTTGGACCCAGCAATCAGTATGCTCTCTATACGATAGAGACCGCTGAAAGGCCGTCTGCGAAGAGGGATCTCAACATTTTCTCCACATATTCTTCCATCCTTTCGATCACAGTGAATTCCGGGACTCCTATGATGCAGAGGTTATTGCACCGAGAGAGCGCCTCCAAGTCTCCATTTTTCTGTTTTATGATTGCAAGGAGCAGGTGTTCGCCGAGATTCGTGTCTCGTGTCTTCGTACTTGCCAACTCTCTCCCTCATCCTTTTGAGGCAGCTGGGGAGGAGATCAATATTGCCAATGATGGCGAACAGGCTGTTTTTGACATCAATTAATATGTCTTTTAGTTGAGGATTTTGCAGGGATGTATCATGAGGGCACCCCGGGGTCGTCAGTGGCCTGTCTGGCTCAGTGTGGCGTATCTGTCATTTTCCCACAAATAGCAGCTTAGACTGGCATGCCTCTGTCTTCATCATGGCCCAGTAGTTCTCAAGGCATGCCAGTGTCAATGATCAGTGCTTTGACCGGGCCGGGTGCGGCGGCTCATATGGGCACCTAGAACAATTGTAAGTTTTTTTTAAGTTAATTTAAAAATTTGAAATTTTAATTTTAAGGGGAGAGGGGTTGGCCTAACGACTAAGGCGCTCGACCTCGGACCTGGGGATCTGGGTTCGAGTCTCGGTAGCGACGCCAAAAACCCCCTGTGATTCTGGGCAAATCACTTAATCTCCCCGTGCCTAAAATGAAAGTGTGTCCTCATGTAACGTAACTGGTGCTATGTAAAGCGCTCTGATAACTGATTCGGTTCGGTTCTAGTTCGCGCTATATAAAACTCTGCAAAAAAAAAAAAAAGCATATCTAGAAATGTAATTTATGTTCCTTATTAGCTTTTGTCCCCAATAGGTACCCTGTTTCCTCTGAGGCCAGACTGCCCTCTCTCAACTTTTCATTGGAAGAGGGATGGTAAATTGGTAGTAGGTTGATAGGCCTAATGGGGAGCTAGCTGGGCTTGGTCGGACTGGCCAATAGGGCACTCAGGCAGTGCCTGTTGGGCTGGCTTGAGAGGTCAGTGTGTGGGCAGTTTCTTGGGCTGTTTGTGGGCCTCTTTTAGGGTCTGATGGGACGGTTTTGACAGTTGGTTTCCTGCTACTAAAACAAACATTGCTTGGCGCAAACTCAAATCCATGCAGTCTTCCATACCTGGCAAAACACCTATATGTGTCTTTACAAGTTCAAATCTGCCCCAATATATAAATCTGGGCCACTTTTTGTTAGCTTTCTAATTACTCATAGGGGTCACTTTTATTTTGGTTTCGGGCCTATTTTTTGTCCCATTCCGACCCTGGGAGAGGTGGTTGGTGATGGCAGTTCTCCTATTCACTGAGATATGCTTACTAGTAAACAGCTATGAAATATGCATGTATCTTGCCAAAAGTATTATTGCTAGCAGTCCTCGTTAATGGTGCAATAAGCATGTTACATTTCTTTTTGCTCATGTGCACATTTTGTATGTTTGTGCATGAACACTTAGGGAATGGACATTGTAAGGGGACACATACTTTGGAATTTTTGCTTAGGGAAAAACAAATCTAGTGCTGAGTTTGGGTAATAAGAAGAAGCAAGCATTGGATTTCACCTCTGCAAATTCTGTTGGTTTTGTCAATGTTTTGTTATACATGTTATGCAGCATAGCTTAAAGTTTTTTTTAAAGCCTTATGACGCGGTCAACGCTGGCCATGTCACAGTGTTTTTTTAAAACTGCAATCCATGTTGTAAACTAGCTAGCACCACTGTGCAATATGTTTTAAAAAATGAAAGTGTCCTTATGTAAAGTACTTCAAAACCTTTGATATCGAGTTTGTGCTACATAAATGCAGCAAAAAAGGCAATTAAATAAAAATCAAAGTGCCTGACAGACATGAGGGTGGGTGTGACGAGGAAGGTCATGAAAACAGGGAGGAGGACGTGGTGGGTTAAAAGGAGGGGGTCATTCAAAACAACAGAGGGGGTGGTGGGTCACTGAATGTCCCTGTGAAATGTAAGTGGTGCTCACGTTAAGCAGTCCAATACCTTTGAGTCATGTTTGTGCTATAGAAATGTGCCAACATAATAAATAAATATAAATAAAAGCCCCTGAATTGCAATGTGGTTCAGGCTGCAGCGTTTTTTTTAAAAACTGTAAGCCGTCTTGTACAGCAGATAGCGCCGCTGTGCAACATGTTTAAACAAGCATTTGCATAGCCAATAGGTCTCGCTTTTGGGACCTTCTAAGTATTTAGTTATGCAGCACAATATCCTTGGTGCAACCACATCGACTGTTGCGTGGCTAAACGCGTATAAGGTCCCAAAGGCAAGACCTACTGGCTATGCCAATGCTTGGTGTGGTTGTGTGTGGTTGTGTGTGTGATTGTGTGTGTGTGGTTGTGTGTGTGTGTGGCTGTGTGTGTGGCTGTGTGTGTGGTTGTGTGTGTGTGTGGTTTTGTGTGTGGTTGTGTGTGTGGTTGTGTGTGGGTGCAGTTGTGGGTGCGGGTGTGGTTGTGTGTGTGGTTGTGTGTGTGGTTGTGTGTTGGGTTGTGTGTGTGGTGGTGTTGGGTGTGGTTGTGTGTATGGTTGTGTGTGTGGTTGTGTGTGTGTGGTTGTGTTTGTGTGGTTGTGTGTGGTTCTGTGTGTGTGCGGTTATGTGTGTGTGCGTGGTTATGTGTGTGTGCGGTTGTGTGTGCGGTTGTGTGTATGGTTGTGTGTGTGGTTGGGTGTGTGGTTGGGTGTGTGGTTGTGTGTATGGTTGTGTGTGTGGTTGTGTGTGTGGTTGTGTGTGTGGCTGTGTGTGTGGCTGTGTGTGTGGTTGTGTGTGTGTGGTTGTGTGTGTGTGGTTGTGTATGTGTGTGGTAGTGGTTGTGTGTGTGGTTGTGTGTATGTGTGTGTGTGGTTGTGTGTGTCTGTGGTTGTATGTGTGTGTGTGGTTGTGAGTGTGGTTGTAAGTGTGTGGTTGTGGTTGTGTGTGTGTGATATTGTGGTTGTGTGTGGTGTGGTTGTATGTGTGTGGTTGTGTGTGTGTGTGGTTTGTGTGTGTGCGGTTGTGTGTAGGTGGTTGTGTGTGTGGTTGTGTGTGTGGTTGAGTGGTTGTGCGTGTGGTTGTGTGTGGTTGTGCGTGTGTGTTTGGTTGTGTGTGTGGTTGTGTGTGTGGTTGTGTGTGTGGTTGTCTGCGTGGTTGTGTGTGTGTGTTTGTGTATGTGGTTGTGTGTGTGGTTGTATGTGTGGTTGTGTGTGTGATTGTGTGTGTGGCTGTGTGTGTGGTTGTATCTGTGGTTGTGTTTGTGTGTGTGGTTGTGTGTGTGATTGTGTGTGTGTGGTTGTGTGTGTGGTTGTGTGTGTGGTTGTGTGTGTGGTTATGTGTGTGGTTGTGGTTGTGGTTGTGTGTGTGTGGTTGTGTGTGGTTGTGGTTGTGTGTGTTGTGTTTGTGGCTGTGTGTGTGGTTGTGTGTGTGTGGTTGTGTGTGCTTGTGGTTGTGTGTGTGCTTGTGTGTCTGATAGTGTGTGTGGTTGTGTGTGTGTGTGTGATAGTGTGTGTGGTTGTGTGTGTGGTTGTGTGTGTGTGGTTGTGTGTGTAGTTGTGTGTATGGGTGTAGTTAGGTGTGTGTGGTTGTGTGTGTGGTTGTGTGGTTGTGGTTGTGTGTGTGTTGTGTGTGTGTGGTTGAGTGTGTGGTTGCATGTGTGGTTGTGTGTGGTTGTGTGGTTGTGTGTGGTTGTATGGTTGTGTGTGTGGTTGTGTGTGGTTGTGTGTGTGGTTGTGTGGTTGAGGTTGCGTGTGTGTGTGTGGTTGTGGTTTTGTGTGTGTGTGGTTGTGGGTGTGTGTGCTTCTGTGTGTGTGTGGTTGTATGTGTGGTTGTATGTGTGATTGTGTGTGTGGTTGTGTGTGTGGTTGTGTGTGTGTGTGGTTGTATGAGTGATTGTGTGTGTTTGTAGGTCTGGTTGTGTGTGTGTTTGTGTGTGTGTGTGTGTGTGGTTGTGTGTGTGGTTGTGGGTGTGGTTGTGGGTGTGTGTCGTTGTGTGTGTGTGGTTGTGTGTGTGGTTGTGTGTGTGTGGTTGTGTGTGTGGTTGTGGTTGTGTGTGTGGTTGTGTGTGTGATAGTGTGTGTGGTTGTGTGTGTGTGGTTGTATGTGTAGTTGTGTGTATGGGTGTGGTTAGGTGTGTGTGGTTGTGTGTGTGGCTGTGTGTGTCGGGTGTGTGGTTGTGGTTGTGTGTGTTGTGTGTGTGGTTGTGTGTGTGGTTGTGTGTGTGGTTGTGTGTGTGTGTGTGTGTGTGTGTGTGTGTGGTTGTGTGTGTGGTTATATGTGTGGTTGTTGTGTGTGTGGTTGTGTGTGTGTGGTTGAGGTTGCGTGTGTGTGTGGTTGTGGTTTTGTGTGTGTGTGTGGTTGTGGGTGTGTGTGGTTCTGTGTGCGTGTGTGGTTGTATGTGTGGTTGTATGTGTGGTTGTGTGAGGTTGTGTGTGTGTGTGGTTGTATATGTGATTGTGTGTGTTTGTGTGTGTGGGTCTGGTTGTGTGTGTGTGGATGTGTGTGTGCTTGTGGGTGTGGTTGTGGTTGTGTGTGTGGTTTTGTGTGTGTGTGTGGTTGTGTATGGTTGTGTGTGTGGTTGTGTGTGGGTGTGTGTGTGGTTGTGTGTGGTTGTGGTTGTGTGTGTGGTTGTGTGTGGTTGTGGTTGTGTGTGTGGTTGTGTGTGGTTGTGTGTGTTTATGTGTGTGTGGTTGTGTGTGTGTGGTTGTGTGTGTGGTTGTGGTTGTGTGTATGGTTGTGTGTGTGGTTGTGTGTGTGTGGTTGTGTGTGTGGTTGTGTGGCTGTGTGGCTGTTTGGTTGTGTGTATGTGTGTGGTTGTGTGTGTGTGTGTGGTTGTGTGTGTGTGTGTGTGGTTGTGTGTGTGTGTGCTAGTATGTGTGGCTGTATGTGTGGTTGTGTGTGTGTGGTTGTTGTTCTGTGTGTATGGTTGTGTGTGTGGTTGTGGTTATTTGTGTGACAGTAATACTAAAAGCATCTGAAAATAAAGGAACACAAACATCGAGTTTGTAGAAAGAGAAAGCACATTGTAAGTCAAATGGGCGCAGCAAAGCATTAACACAACAATATGTTCTTTGATGTTTGATGTTTGATGTTCTTTGAACGAGAACATCAAAGGGGCGCTGCTAAAGTGATCGCGGGCGAAAGTGATCTTGGGCGCTTAATGAGGATGACGAGGTTTGCCATTTGCCGCCTCGGCTTCTAAGCGTGCGCCCGTGCACATGCACTGTAGCTCTAGGCTAGCCAGGCTGGCCATGGTAGCATTTTTTGAGCCCTCACTAAAAGTCTCGCCAGCCCAGCGCATGCGCTGGGTCAGGCGAGACCTAAAAATTAAAGTTTTCCTGTGTAAGGTAAGTGGTGCTTATGTAAAGCACTCCAATACCATTGCGGTTGCACTACATAAAAAAAAAGTTATTCAATAAAAATCAAAGCGCCTGAAAGGACATGAAAGTGGGTGTGACGACATAGGTCGTGAGATCAGGGAGGAGGACATAGCGGGATAAAAGGGCGGGGGTCGTTCTGATGGAGCGAGATAGAAAACAAAATTTTGTTTAAACTCGCAAAGTCACATTTCCATAACATGAATAATAAAATTAATGAATTGTAATGTGTTGTGCTAATATAACCTAGATTAAACTTTACACATGGGGGGACTAACATGTGTGCTCATAAACGTGCATAAATGTTGCATCTTTTTGTTCGTGTAAAATAATAAAATAATTTGTTGTTTTCGTTTTTGTCATTACTAACTGCAGCAAACCTAAAAGAGGCATGTGCTTATTTTGCTTTTCCTTGTCTATGTGATGTCATTTCTACTATTCTAGGTGCACATAAGTTTCATGGATTCATGAAGACTGGTAGATATAAACGCTGCTTTATTTGTTTGCATTTGCTAGGTAACATTAGACTAATTGGGAGGGTTAATTAATTAGTAAACCTAGGGTGGATACAGAATCAACATTATTTCTTACATTAATACTTTTCTTGTGTTTGTTTATTACTAGAAAGTATAAGTTGCCTGCTTTTGGGCCTAGTTTGCTCGAGTTTGCTAAAGCTGAATTTTACTTCTGCAAAAGTCACGAGATACCCATTCTGAAAAAGTGTTCGTCAAAGCTGCATTCACTAAGCAAATCTGACTTGCTGTCACCATTTTGTCGGACGTGGCCAAGGTCGGAAATCAGTGATAAAGGACAATTTTGTCAGCTCTAACTTGGCACCCGCGGAAGTGAAATGAACACTGTGAGAACATTATTTTACAATTGTTGCAAACCAAGGAAGCTCCTGGTTGCATTCGGAAAAGACAATGGTCTTTAAGAAATGTGACCTAATGGAAGTTTTGAAATGTGGGTGACATGTCACTTGTCACTCTCAACCAATGGGACATCGTGGAATTATGAAAACTTTCCTTCGCTTAGATTAGCTAGCATAGAAAGGTATAAAAAGTCATGCCCTTAGGGATGGGCTGGCTGCTGCTTTCTGACTTTCCGATGAGGGTGAAGTGCTGCTGGACTTTGCGTGGAGCATGTAAGAATCCTCAAAGAACTTTACTTTATTTTCCATTTATTTAGCTTAGCTAGGGACTTAGACTTTAAAAATGCTAAACTGTTAAAATCTTACTTAAACTTTGAATTTCTTACTTAAACTGTATTTTTCTCATGAAGCTTTTTAAACATGCTTACTTTAATGCTAATAAAATTACAATAATAAAATTACATTTGAAATACCATAATTTAGTAAATAAAATTCTTACTTTTGACAAACAAGCTGGTCTTGGTTATTCAGAAGTGCAGGTTACTATTAGCTAGATCCCATCGCCAATGGTGGTCGTTTAAATGGTTAGAATTTATTCTAATGACAATATTCTTTCCGCAGATGTATAAAATTGTATATAGTTTGTAAATAATGTGTATATAAATTTAATCTGACCACCTGATTCAGTAGGCCCAAATATGTCATGTTTATAAATGGGTCCATAAGTTAGTGTAGAATTTTGTTTATAGGTTATGAAGTTGGGTAGCGTTGTTTATGATATATTTCCTATAGGCCGCTGGATCAATTCTCTGGTAGCAGAAATTGATGGTTGCTAAGGGTAACCAAGGTAATATGTTGGTTACTAAGGGTTACTAAAGTGTTATGGTATGGAAATAGGATCGATGTTTTAACACATGTTGAGTTTGTTTTTCGTGCTATCTGTAAGCTATACCGGTATAGATTGTGTGGCGAGAAATTAGTCACGCAAGTCATCTGTTCTGTTTGCAGTGATATCGTCGAGTATCACAAGTGGTATCGCCGTGTACCATAGTGTTGTCGCCGTGCAGCACAGTGTTAGGGCTAGGTGTGAATCTTGTAAAGTGAGGGTTTTCTAAGAAATTAGAGCAGCATGAGAATAGGGACAAAGCGCCTTCCATAAAACTCACTGTGATAAAAGTATTAGTTATATCCGAGCTTGAATGAAGGGCAGAGTAGCGTCGGTACATGATTATCTATAAACAGGTTAAAGTCCTGTAGGGGTACATGTTTTATATCTATAAACAGGTTAGAGTCCTGTACGGATAACGTCGTTATTTTGCTAACGGTGCATGATTTCTATAAACAGGTGAGAGTCCTGTACGGATTTCATGTGTGTTTGAAATTAGGGAATTTTCCGTGTGAAAGTGCGAATTTGATTTGTAATTTATGTTCAAGTGGAACTCTTAGAACTGTCACTTCGCGGTGCGTTCAGAGGAAAACGAGTTCATAATTTTACGTGTTAGAAGGGTGGGGTAAGAGTTACTCTACTGACAATTGAAAATTATCCTTAGTGTGAATAGCGCTGACTATTCCGAAGTGTGGATACTTGAATGTATGTAAACTATCCTAAATAGTGAAACAAACAGGTGAGTCCTTATTGTCATTGTTTAAGAATTAATTTACACTGAAAAGTGTCCTTAAAATGGCGCTGTGAAAAGATTTTGTGAAGGAGGGGTAAGCGCTAGGAGTGAGAAGCGAGAAACCGCAGCTGCTGTGTACGTCACAGAGCCGCGCTGGGATTGGGCGACCTACGTCACAAGCTATACTCTGATTGGCTCTTGAGTCTCTGACGACCTGTAAGCTGATTGGTCCTTCAGAAAATCTCCAATTTTTATTTGTTGAGCAGAAAAGTGACGTAGCTCAACTGTCATTGGTTTGTTGGTGTGTTTCGCGCACGGATTGGTTGTTTTGCGGAACATCCCGGAAATATTTTACGAACAATTTTGTGAATTAGATTTAACTCTTAAAAATGAGTTATCATTTTAAACATGTTGAGAAAAAGCCAACATTATTTCAGAAACTCAAAAATTTATTTTCACCTGACAAGAAAATCGAAACGCGAGGTGGTAAATTACTTCATAAGTATAAAACACCTGCAGCGTACATGGAAGGTGAATATGGATATCATACTGTTTTATGGTTTGATAGCTGGAAACGCTATACAAAGAACGACGGTGTTTTAACTTGGCCTGATGCTGGTTCATTTAATATAAAAGTCTTGAGAAATTTACGAGAGAAAATGAATGCTCTTATTCCAAAACCGAGACCAACTCAATTTGAAGCTTTAGTTGAGTGGGAAGATGAGATGTATCAGTTACAAAGAGAAGCTAGTGGAATTAAAAGACCTTCTAAAACTCCAGCTTGGAGAAGAGATACTCATGAAGACAGGTTGCGAATGTGGAGGCAGGGAAACATGAGTGAAGGATTGTATTTAATACAGGAAATGGTTATGGGTACTCCTGCTGGGAAATCTATAGAAAGTGAATCTGAAGATGCAGTTATGGAAGAAATATACACTACAGCTAGAAAGAATCAACCTTTGAGACCTCCTAGATCATGGTCTACTCCGGTGGTTTCTACTGAAACTTCACCGAGTGCACCTCCAATTAATGAAACTCCAAAACTTTATCCAAATAATTGTGAAATTATTGAAACTCCAAGAAGACCAGAATTTGATAATGCTCGAAATGAAGGTAGACATTTTGCAATGACTCCAAGAGCAAGAGAAGCTCCAAAAGATTATGCAAGAGAAACAAGAAATATTGAGATAACTGATTCTGCTGAATATTTAAAATCTAAGGAAGAATTAATTAGACGAATGACAAAAAGCATGGAAGCTGTGACAGTTCCAGTAACGATTGGTCCTGTTCAGCCTGTATTTGACCAAAGAGAATCAAACAAGACAGGGTTAACTATTCCTTTAAATAAGGAAATTCAAAAGGCTGCTGAAAAATTTTACTCAGACATATCCGAAATAAACTCTTCGAGATCGAGAATGCCAGATTTAACCTTTAATGAGGATTTATCTCCAAAAACACCAATGGGTGCTATTTCAGATGTAGGGAGTCCTGAAGTTAGGGTGACTACTCCGAAACTTGATGTGGCTAAATTAAAAGCAAATATTGAAGAATTAATAATTGGAACAATTGGTCCAGATAGTTTGAATTATTATCGAGATGATGAACTACTGTTCATTTGTAAAAGTATTCAGTGGAAAACTAAAAATAAATATGATCAGTTAGAGGAACTAGCAGCGGAACTTGAAATTGATGTGAGTAAACAAAAGAATTTTGCAAAGCATTACAGACTAGACTTTTCAGAAAGTGACATTGAGAGTTTGAACTCAATGGGAAGAATACTGCATATAAAAGATTTGATTGTTTACAGCAAAAAGCTGGGAGAACTCAATAAGTGGAGAGTAAAATGGACGAAAAAGAAGGAAGATGAAAGATTGGAAAAATTGTCAAAACAATTTCCAATGAGAGAGATTGCAGGTGGAGGATATGTTCATGTCCCTTGGTCAAGACAGGACATACTGCTATTCACAAATGACTTTCCAAAATTGAGGGAGAAACCAGTAAAGTGGTATAGACAAGTAGATAGGTTTATCAAAGTGTCAAAAGTTCTGTGGATTGATTTAGATGGATTTTTCGACATTGTCGTTCCATCAGATCTTTGGACAGAATGTAAAATATCAATAAGTTGGCCAAAAACAGAACCTGAGCGTATTAAAGAAACAGGTGCTCCAAATCCTCTTGTAATGGATTTTTACGAAAAAGTGATCGTTTGGATGAAAAATAAAATTCCACCCAAAGAAGTTGATTGGGTTAAAATAGAAAGGACAAATCAGGAAACAAAGGAATCTGTTCATTCTTTTTATGAGAGGTTACTGTTAATTTTTAAACAATACAGTGGCTATGAAAAATTGGATGAAAAGGATATGAGTCATTTTATCTATAGATTCGTTTATGGACTAAAACCTGAAATTGCAGACATGATCAGGAATAGCATTGTAGGATGGCAATCACTTTCTGTGGACGATATTCTGAGAAAAGCTAAATATTGCAGTGACGAGTTAGAGGTGAGACAAAAGAAGCTCAAGGAAAAAGCCATGTGGGCTCAGGTAAAAGTGGCTGAGCAACAAATTGCCAGCATGGGTAATAAAAACACAAATTTTGTTCAAACTGGAAATACGAACCAGATACAAGGAAAACTTAAAGGTAATATTTTTCCAAGAAAATTTAGCCCAAAGATTGAGGAAATGAAACAAAGATTACCTTGTTTTAATTGTGGCGAAATTGGACATTGGAGAGACGAGTGTCCTAAACCTCCTAAAAACTTAAAGAATCCCTTATTAAATCCACAGATGCAGAATGGTGTTGACCTGCAGCAACAGCTACAGATGCAACAGGGGTTAAACGAGTTAAACATTCAGCGACAACAACAGCAACAGGTGAATAACTGTCAGGATCAATTGCCACAACCACCATTTCCGAATTGTGGGGGAGTTCAAAAATATAATCCAAGTGTGGGATTTCAGGGAAATGAACAGGTAATAAAACCGCAAAAACAGCAAAGACAACAAAGGGTGCAAATGCAAAATGCTTCACAACAATTTTTGTTAACAGAAAGCCAAGACAGTGATTCTGATGATTATTGCTGACGGTGCCCGAGAGAGGAGGAAGAGTGTGTTGTTGGAGCCACTCTTGAGGTTGACCAGTCTGGTCCATTTGTAAACGGGAAAGTTAACGATGTAGACATCACTTTTCTAGTGGACACTGGTGCTACCCGTTCTACTGTTAGATCAGTGGAAATTGAAAACCTACCTCTCTCTGGGGATACCATCCAAGTTGTTGGAGTAAGCAATCAACAAATTAAAACTGATTTAACTGATCCAGTTCCAGTTGAAATTGGAAATTATAGAGACAAACACAGATTTGTGGTTTGTAATAGTAGTCCAGTAAATTTACTAGGCAGAGACATTCTGTGTAAAATGAATTGCAGAATATATTGTTCTCCTGATGGAGTTGAGTTACAAACAATGGAGGAAGATGGTTTGTACAGAATGACAATGATGATGATGGAAGCAGAAGAAACAAAATTGTTTCCTGCATTTGAAAAGAAAGATTTGCCTGAAGAGCTCAAGGAAACAGTGAAATCTGATATATGGGATTTTACTGGGAATGAGATGGGTCTAATGAAAAACGTAGATCCAGTAAAAATTACATTGAAACAGGGAATAGAATTTCCTAACATTCCACAGTATAAAATGAAAGCAGAAACAATTGAAGGTATTACGCCTATAATTGAAAAATTAATCAAACAAGGTGTATTAAAAGAAATGGAGAGTAGTCCTTGTAATTCACCAATTATGGGAGTCAAAAAGTCAAATGGAGCATTTAGGATCGTACAAGATTTGAGAAAGGTTAATCAAATCGTTGTTCCATGTTGTCCAGTGGTTCCAAATCCAGCAGTAATTCTGTACCAAATTCCACATGACGCTGAATGGTACACTGTCATTGATCTTTGCAATGCATTCTTTACTGTTCCTTTACATCCAGACAGTTATGAAATCTTTGCTTTCAGATTCCAAGGTAAGACCCTCGGATGGTCAAGAATCCCACAGGGCTATACAGAAAGTCCTTCAATCTTTAATGAGTTGTTAAAAAGATCTTTGGAAAACTTGGACTTACCAGGTAGGTCTACGTTGGTGCAGTACATTGATGATTTGTTGATAGCTGCAAAGACAAGAAAAAATTGTGTGACAGACACAATAATACTGTTAAATCGCCTTGCAGAAGAGGGACATAAAGTGTCTCCAGGAAAATTACAGTTTTGCAAGCAAGAAGTAAAATATCTTGGTCACAGAATTGCAAAGGGAAAAAGGCAAGTGACAATTGAGAGAATTAAAATGATTCAAGCAATGCAACCTCCAAGAACACAGAGACAGGTCAGAATGTTCCTGGGAATGGTTAGTTACTGTCGACAATGGATAAGTGGATTTTCAGTAATTGCAAAACCACTACAGAGACTGACAAAGTCTGATGTAAAAGATCCAATTATTCTCAATGAAGTTGAGATGGAATCTTTTGAGAACTTGAAAAAGAGCTTATGCCAAGCTCCTGCTTTAGGTATGCCGAATTATGAGAAAGATTTTGAACTGTATTGCAGCGAGAGAGAAGGATGTGCATTATCTGTGTTGATCCAGAGACATGGGAATCTAAAGAAACCTATTGCATATTTCTCTGCAGTACTTGATCCCATTGCAAAAGCATTACCAGGTTGCTTGAAAGCAGTTGCAGCTACAAGTGTTAGTCTTGAACAGAGTGAAGGAATCATTATGGGATTTCCTGTAAAAGTTTTTGTGCCTCATTCAGTTGAAATATTGCTGACAAGAGGTAAAACTCAGCATTTGACAAGCAGCAGATTGACAAAGTATGAGAAAATCATACTAGGAGCAGATAATGTTTCGATTTCAAGATGTTTGAATCTGAATCCTTCTACATTACTGCCTGATTCTGAGATCATTGATGACATTGAAACAGAACATGAATGTTTAGATGTTATGGAATTCTGCACGAAGCCAAGACATGATATCAAAGATAGACCTTTAACTGAATCAGATTTTGTCTACTTTGTAGATGGCTCATGTTTGAGATCTGAAGGAGGTGTCTTGAAAGCCTCATATTCAGTCTGCACAGTTGCAGATGTTGAAGAAGCATCATGTCTTGAAGGAGTTCGATCAGCACAAGTGGCTGAATTGATTGCTTTAATTCGTGCATGTGAAATATCTAAGGATATAAGAGTTACTATCATTACCGATAGTCAGTATGGGTATGGAGTTGTACATGATTATGGACAACTCTGGTCTCAGAGAGGCTATATGACATCAGCAGGGTCTCCGATTAAAAATGCAGTTTTCATTAGGAGATTAATTGAAGCAATACAATTGCCAAAAGAAATTGCAATTGTCAAGTGTGCAGCGCACACTAAAGGAGTTGATTATATCTCAAAAGGCAATGCATTTGCAGATGAAACGGCAAAATTCTGTGCAAGAAAAGGTTATGCATACAATCGGGAAAGAAGTAAAGAAACTGATTCAAATTCATTAATGCTAACAACAGTTGTAGAAACATGGAATGAGATTAGAGACTTACAAAATGAAGCAGATGATGAGGAAAAAGATCTGTGGTTAAAATCAGATTGTAGACCACGTGATGAAGATGGAGTGTGGGTTTACAAAGATGGCAGAGTAGTCTTACCAAATTGCTTGATTGCAGATATGGCCAGATTATATCATGGCCCGGCTCATCTTGGAAGAGATTCTATGATCAGACTTTTCCGAGAGACTTGGTTCAATACTAAATTCAGAACAATTGCAGAATCTTTTTGTCAAAGGTGTTTATCATGCCAACAAATGAATCCAAACAGAAAATCATTGGTAGGGACAGGAATAATTGGTCGAGAGGGTGGTCCTTTTACCAGGTTACAGATGGATTTCATTGAAATGCCCTTACACAATTGCTTAAAATATGTTCTTGTGATTGTTTGTTTATTTTCAAGATGGGTAGAAGCATTTCCTACACGACATTGTGATTCAATTACAGTAGCAAAACTACTGCTCAGAGAAATTATCCCAAGGTACGGTTTTCCAGTCACTATTGAGAGTGATGGAGGAAGCCATTTCGATAACAAACTGATGAAGTTAATTTGTGAAGCTTTGAGCATTGAGCAGAAAATACACTGTGCATACAGACCAGAGGAATCTGGGGTAGTTGAACAGATTAATGGAACAATTAAAAACAGAATTGGAAAAATGTGTCTTGAAACAGGTGTAAAGTGGACAGATGCTCTTCCACTTGTTTTGATGTCATTAAGAAGTACACCAGATAAAAAGACAGGTTTGAGTCCTCATGAAATTTTAATGGGAAGAGTTATGAGACAAGCCTTTGTACCTGTAGGTAAACTGTTGAGCATAAATGACAGTGCTATTTTGGATTACTGTAAAAGGTTATCTGATATAGTGACTTCTGTGTCTAATCAGGTGGGAACTGAAGCACAATCAAATGAAAAAGTTTTGACACATGACCTGAGGCCTGGTGATTGGGTCAGAACGAAAGTACATCGGAGAAGAAATTGTCTGGCTCCTAGATGGCAGAAGCCTAGACAAATAATTTTGATCACTACTAATGCTGTAAAATGCAAAGGATTGAAACGTTGGATTCATCCTAGTCATACTATTCCAGTACCAACTCCTGAGAGTTCTGATGTTGAAAGTGATACTGATGAAGCAAAGCTTCGCATATTTTGCGGCTTGCCGAAGTCAAGAACCTCGTTTATGTATAACAAGGTAATAAATGTACGTCTTACTAACATTTATATTAAGTTTGAGTAAAGTTTATGACGCTTGCCTATGTGTATTTCTAATGAATTTAATCCGTGTCCTCTAAAATGGCCGCCGCTTGTATTTTAGTTACTGCGCATGCGTCAGCCACACTCACGTGTCCTGACGCGTCTGCAGAAGTGGAGGGAAAGTTATGCGCATGCGTAATTCATAGCTGTGCTTATCATGTGGTACTGCTCGTGCCACTGCTCTTGTGTCCGTATCAATGTAGCTAACATTTAGATGCAATAAGTTTATTTCTTGATGATGAGTTAAAAGTACAAACCCTGTGATGTGTTTTCATAATGACATTATTATGTATTAATTTGTTTTCGCTTACTTTTCATGTACCGCGGGAAATGGGGGTCTGAGTGAGAGGAGAGCCATATTGGAGGTCCCTTCTGCGCCTGTGCGACATTCGGCAGCACGAGGGACCTTGGCTGATGGAACATAGCCAGTTGGCAGTGATGGGCGAGATGCTCCTGAGAAAGTCACCTCTGCCCTGCGAGAACAGCGAATGTTGCTCCTCATATGATACAATGTTAAATTGTCATTGTGTTTCTGCACAGTTTCTCCTGGGAACCCCAAACCTGCTAGGCGGTACCCAAATATGTTAATGAAGGCTTCAAATCATGTATTGTGATTGGTGTGTTACCCAAATCCTACCTTAGGACCAATCCAAATTGAGGGATTTTGACACTTTGCAACATTGGGGGGTGGTACACTGTCCCCAAACTGTATATCTACCCTGGGTTCACCTAGTGAACCGTCCGACTTGTCTGGTTTAGCTGACCTGTCACTGACCCAACGCACTCAATAGGTGACTGAAGATACAGAGCGCTGCGGAGCACTCTGTCCGAATTTGACCATAGACTGAGGTTCTACTGAACCTTAAAGTGCTGGCAAGGCACTTAGCTGGGAGTTCGCTGACCCAATCGGGGTCTTGATCGATAGCTGCAGAGCGGGTGGAGCGCAGGCGTTGCTTCCGAACTGTGGGTTCCGGTCCTGTCCTGAAGAGGGTCCTGTCCTGAAGAGGGTCCTGTCCTGAGGGTTTGCTGTCCTGTCCTGAGGGTCCTGTCCTGATTCCTATTCCGAGGGTATCCTGTCCTGTCCTGGGTGTCCATTCTGCACTTGCTGTCCTTTGAGGGGTATCCTTCCTTGAGGGTTTCCTGTCCTTAACTGACCCGTGGCCAGGGTTTGGTTTCCACACCTTTCTAGGTAAATATTGCTCTGAACCTCTTGAAATTCTTGCACCTTCTGAATTTCTAACTTTTGCTTTAATAAAGTTCAACATTGCATATGTGATATTTTCCATGCCTTTCTGCAACTATTGACAGTCATTTATAACTTCCATAAGTTTATTCCTATGTCTTCTCATTTGTTAGAAATTATATTTTGCATAGCAGTGTGTCATTTCCTGATATGGTCTAGAACTTCGTTGCCTAGATTGTTCAAAGGCCCCTTCACCTTAAGTGAAGCGTGTTATTCATTATAAGCTCTCCTATAGTCACTCACACTTAGGCTATCCCTGTTTAGATAATACTGACTTGCATAGTATCTTGTCTCGTTACATTTTATTAGTACTTTGATGATTACTCTGTCATTATTTCTTTATGCTTATGTGATTTACGTTATCTTGGTTATTGATTGCCTTGTTTTATTGTACCTCATGCAAGAAAATAATGAACTTTAGATAAACATTTTAAAACTTCCAGTTGTCCGTGGTCATTTAAACAGTATTTGAATGTTATTGGTTGGGTTTGTATTTTGCTGCCTTTCCTTTACAGCTAGCTCCCTGATTCATTGTGGTCATTAGGCACCCGCATCGGTGGATGGTAAGTCGGGTGCACCGAAAATTGGTAGCAGGGAACACACACACACACCAACTTGGTAGAGCTCGTGAAGTCACCCGATCGATGTATATGGTGATTTAAAAAGTATATGGGCCCTGAAGCCGGAAACGGCGAAAACTATTGGTCGGGTGGCCTCGCGCGCTCTATCAGTTTTCTGGTAGCTAGAGGATGGTTAGGGACTAGTTGAGAGTAAGGCAGGGATTAGTTGGACTAGTTAAGTCGGAAGCTGCTATTATATTAATGCTGCTATAAGAGCGGCTGTTCTAAGGGAACTGATCACTCTCTTGTGAATACGCTGCTGAAATTCATGAATTTTTGTATTGTTATTATTCTTGTTCTTATATTGTTATATGTACTAATCCATGCATTTGTAAACCGAATTGTTTCGTGTTGTCCGAACTCCCCGGGGAATTGAAAGGGCAAGTGGTGAATAGAATCCATTGTCCTGAGGTCACAGGTTCGAGGAAAGTTAGGTGCAGGTTAGGATAACCGGGAAGCACTAACTAGGGTTTTCTGAATACATGTGTGAATAAATGACAGTAACGGGGTTCATTGGCAAAATTCCCATAGTGGCGTAACCTAGTAAGGGTCACATCGGAAGAGTAGCAGGTTCCTCGGAGCTAGCGTGAAAGCAGAGGGGTCCGCTGAGAAACCTTAAACTCGGAATATATCCCGGAAAGAAGTGGATGAGTTTAGGGGAATAACAGGTTCACCGATGCTAGAGTGAAGGGTAGGCGGAAGAGATCTGCCCGCAGCGAGTGAAAAGTAAATGGAAGTAGTTTACTTGCAGTAAAACAATTCTTTCTCTATCTAGACACTTGAGCACTGTGGCGAATGTGTATTCGTTGTAAAATAACCAAGCACTGAGCACTTTAAAAGAAAGAAAGTTTCCGTTACCTTGTGAAGGGAGGGAGTCAGTCGCGAAGCGCCTCTGACGTCACTCTGTGCCGCGCTAGGATTGGTAGAAGCAGCGGGCGGGTAGCGGAGCTGGAATTGTAAAGGAGGGGTGAGCGCCGGAGCGTGGGAACTGTCTCACGAAGGGGCCGCGCACCCATTGGCGGAGCTTATTTAGTGTCGCGCACCCATTGGTTGCACGAATTTCTGAAGCGCGTTCTGATTGGAGGTAGTTTGTAAACAAAGTTAGCGCAGAAGTCGTATGTGGCACTCGCAGACTACAGGAACTCGACCTGATCCAAGGCACCTAGGGTTTGAAAGGGATCAGTGGAAGACTAATAGATACGATATTATGTACGGAACCAAGAGAAAAATGTCCCTTGTAAGTAAGGTGAAAAATTATTTTAAAACGGACAAACCGATTAAATCTAGGGAAGGTGTTCTTGTCCCAGCACCCAATACTCCTGCCTCATTCATGATGTTTGACCGAGGGTACAATACCTGTGTGTGGTTGGAGAATTGGGTGAAGTACACAAAAGATGACGGAGTATTGGCTTTTCCATTAGATGGTACTTTCAATGGTAGGATCTTATTTAATTTAAGAACCCGAATGAATGAACTGCATCCCAGACCGAGACTAACGCAGTATGAGGCATTAGAGGAATGGGAGATTGAGGCTTTTGAAAGAGAAAGACCCCGAATGGACAAGGGTTTGACCAAGTGGTACCCCAGGCAGAAACAGGAATCCAGGGATAAAAGGATGAAACAGTGGAGGCAGAGCATGATTGTTGAGGGTCTGTTTCCCATGATGCCGGCATGTCATAACATTGGAGCGGGTGAGAAAAGTACTGAAAAATATAAGCATTGGGGGGCCCTGGGGGATTCAGATGATGAACTAATAGATGACATCTGTACCAGAAGTCCGCCACCTTACAATGAGGGAACCCGACCTTCCAGTGTAGGAGATGTTCCCCGACGCCACTTCCTAAAGGAAGAAGACAGGTCCCTGGGACTGGGAGGGGGTGGTCAAGTATTGCCCTATCCTGAAAAACCCGAACCGACGGAAACAAGGGATATATATCCCAAAGTGCCCGCAAGCCAGGAAGAAAAATATTCACGTACGAAAATCTTTTTTCCCAGACCCTTGTATGAAAGCGAAGAGAAACCATCGAATTCAGGACTGCCTTTTGTTCAACCTCCATATGGGGAAGAGCGCAGGTCCTTTAATACTGGAACTTTATTCCCGAAACCAAATTATGGGGGAGGACCAAGTGAAACGCATCCTACTGCCCCGAGTTTTACTCCTCCGTTGACCCCACAGATATTACATGACACAACTTTAAGAAGGGTACTAGTGGAAAAGGAGCAAGAGGCTCTAGCTAGACAAAGAACAGAAATAATTCAGAAAATTTCCCAGTTAAATACCAGTCCTGAGGCATTGACTATTCCAGTAACTATTGGACCGGTGGTCCCGTTATACGGAAATGGTCAGGGAAATCCGATTACTCCAGTTATGACCCCAGTCATGGCAGCCCCGAGACAGGAACCGATCATCATAGATGATCAGTCCAGTGAGTGCGAGTCTGAAGTTGCGTTCTTGGAATTACCAAACAAACAGACTGGAAAAGGAATACAGCAGAGGCATAACCCTTTTAATACAAAAGAAATTAAATTAGAGACAGCAACAGGTACTAGGAATGTCTCTCTGGTAACTCCGGATGAAATTGAGAGTTGGAGTCGTGAATTAGAGAAACAGACTCCGCAAACAAAACCTTTAGACCTCTACAAGCTGAGGGTTGAAATAGAAGAATTAATGGCAGGAAATGTGGGGTTGGATCGATTGAATACCTACTCTGAAGAAGAATTGTCGTTCATATGTAAAAGCTTTACAAGGAACACCAGAGTGCTCCACGAAAAACTGACCGAAACAGCAGTTAGTATGGGGGTAGATATCTCAAAATCCAAGCCCTTACAGAAACCGTACAGAGCAGACTTCTCAGACAAAGATATAGAACACCTGAATGTGGCAGGGAAGAAGTTGCAGATTAAAGAATTAATGGGGGTACTGCAGAAATGGGGAGATGTGGAAAGATGGAGAAGCAGGTGGGCGAAAAAGAGGGAAAAGGTTCGCTCCCGACAAGTGACTCCTGAGTTTGCTTTAAGAGAGGTAGAAAAACCTGAGCAGTTATGCCCCATGCGCGAAGTTCCAGGAGGGAAATATGTGCATGTCCCCTGGTCTAGGCAGGATATTGTGTCCTTCACGAACGATTTTCCAAAATTACGAGAGAAACCAGTTGACTGGTACAGGCAGGTGGAAAGGTTCGTGAAGGTACAGAAATGTCTGTGGAAAGACCTGGATGGGTTTTTCGACATTGTGGTTCCGGTGGATTTAAGGACCCAGTGTAAGATAGCCATAGACTGGCCCAGTGAGGAGTACCCAAGAAACAAGGAAACTGGGGAGCCATCAAAGGATGTCATGCGAAAATATGAGCAGGTAATTCAGCATTTGAAAGAAAAGGTGCCCGCAAAGGAAACTGATTGGACAAAAATAGATAGAACAACACAGGAAAGGGACGAGACAGTGCACTCCTTCTATGAGAGGTTATTGCAGGTATTTAAAACCTACAGCGGTATTGATAACATCGACCTGAAGGATATGACGCACTTTATTTACAGGTTTGTAAATGGTTTAAGACCTGAAATTTGTCAGTGGATAAAAGATAATAAAATTTGTTGGCATACTAAGAAAATGGATGAGGTCCTGCGGTACGCTAAGTACTGCGAGGACGAGATGGCAGAAAAGAAAAAGGCCCTCAAGGAAAAGGTGATGTGGGCTCAGGTGAAGCTCGCAGAACAGCAGGAAAAACAATTGAGTAACATGGTTAAAAATGCTGAGAACAAAGGTCCTGGGGGAGGGGGTGGAGGAAAGCCCCGGCCCAAATTTAGCAGGGAAGAGGCTATGAAGAAATTTCCCTGCCATCAGTGCGGCGAAATTGGACACTGGCGAAACGAGTGTCCCCAATTAGTAGATATTAATGAAAAAACTCCTGATTTAACTCCACAGACGCAGAAAGAAAGACCAAGAAAGACTCAACCCCAGGTAAAAACAGTTCAGGTGCCTCGAGCACCCAAGCAGGTATACAGGGGAAGACAGGCAGAAGATGAAGAGATAGAGGTTTGGGAAAGCGGGGAGAACAGAAATACAGCAACTTCGCAGTATCTGCTGAATGATACCTTCCTTTGTAATGATCAGGACTGACGGGGCCTGAGAGGGGAGGACGAGGAGTGCGTACTTGGCGCTTCCTTGCCGGTAGACCAGTCTGGACCATATATTGAAGGAAAGGTTGACGGAAATGATGTCACCTTTCTGTTGGACACTGGCGCTACCCGTTCTACTGTAAGAACAGTGGACGTTCCAAACCTACCCCTCTCGGGAGAAAATATCCAAGTAGTGGGTGTATCTAATCAATTGATTAGTACTCCTGTTACCGAACCAATGGAGATTTCAATTGGAAATTTTAAACAGATGCATAGATTTGTCGTCTGTGACACCAGTCCAGTGAATCTACTGGGTCGTGATTTGCTGTGCAAAATGAACTGTACCATCTTTTGCACACCAAAAGGTGTGGAAATACAGACCCCAGATGAAGATGGCATTTATAAATTATTGTTACTTAGACCTGACTCAGAAATTAAAAGATTGACCCTGCAGGACTTGCCCCAAGAACTACAGGAAGCCGTAAAGCCAGAGGTGTGGGATTTCACTGGAAAGGATGTGGGGTTGATGAAAGATGTGGACCCCATACAGATAGCCATCAAGGACAATGCAGTATATCCTAACACTAGGCCCTACCGAATGAATGCTGAAGTGAAAGCAGGTGTCACTCTGGAAATACAAAAATTATTAGAAGGAGACATCATACAGGAAGTGATGAGCAGCCCATGCAACTCACCGATTATGGGCATCAAAAAGCCTAGTGGCAAGTATAGGGTAGTGCAGGACCTGAGAAAGGTTAACAAAATTGTAGTTCCTTGCTGCCCTATTGTCCCGAACCCTGCAGTGATATTGTACCAGATTCCTTGGGATGCTGAATGGTTCACTGTGATTGATTTATGTCATGCATTCTTTTCGATACCCCTGCACCCCGACAGCAAATTTCTTTTCTCATTTGCCTTCGAGGGTCACGTGTATTGTTGGAACCGGGTCCCTCAAGGGTATACAGAGAGCCCCTCTATCTTTAATCAGATCTTGAAAAAATGTCTAGAGACTTTGATCTTACCTGGGAATTCTGTGTTAGTACAGTACATAGACGACCTTCTACTGGCGTCTAAAAGTCACAGGGACTGTGTAGTTGACACCATTGCCCTCCTAAATCATCTGTGTGAGAAAGGGCATAAAGTGGCCCCTGACAAACTACAGTTCTGTGCAAAATCAGTAAAATATCTAGGACACCAGATAGAAAAGGGTGTCAGGAAAGTCACATCAGAAAGAGTGAGAATAATTCAAAAGATGCAGTTGCCCCGTACTCAAAAAGATGTCAGAATGTTCCTGGGGGTATTAGGGTACTGCAGACAGTGGATTCTGGGATTTGCAGCTTTAGCCAGGCCCTTGATAAAAATGACCACGAGAGGAATGCCAGATGTTGTAGAGTGGGACGATGAAAGTCTAATGGCTTTCACAAGACTGAAAAACTGTCTGTGTACAGCCCCTGCGTTGGGAATGCCAGATTATTCCAAAGAGTTTGCCCTTTTCTGTGACACTCGCGATAATTGCGCATTGTCAGTCCTGACTCAAGAACATGGCACGACCAGAAGGCCTGTGGCTTATTTCTCTGCCACATTGGACCCAGTAGCTGCTGGGTTACCAGGCTGTCTGAAAGCAGTAGCTGCTACCTGTGCAAGTTTGGAACAAAGTGAGTCCATTGTCATGGGACATCCTGTGACCGTGTATGTTTCACATGGAGTGGTAATTCTATTGACCAGAACTAAAACACAGTATCTCACCCCTAGTCGGCTGACTAAATACGAGAGGATTCTTGTGGGTGCAGCAAATGTAAGCATTGTTAGGTGCGGTATTCTGAACCCTGCCACCTTACTCCCCGACCCCTTGGAAATAGAAGGTGGGGATGATGATGAACATGATTGTATTGACCTGACAGAGTTCAGTACTAAGCCACGCCCAGACATAAAAGAAGTACCATTGCCTGAGCATGATAAAGAACTATTTGTGGATGGTTCCTGTCTAAGACATGAACTAGGAGGCTTGAGTGCTGCTTATGCAGTAGTGTCTTTCACAAAAATTGAACAAGCAGGTTACCTATATAACATCAAGTCTGCACAAGTAGCCGAATTGATAGCCATGATAAAGGCTTGCAAAATTGGGAAGGACTTACGCATAACAGTGTATACTGACAGTCAGTACTGTTATGGCGTTGTGCATGACTTTGGCCAATTATGGCTACAGAGGGAATTCATGACTTCCTCAGGTACTCCCATTCGGAATGCAAAGGTTGTTCATGACCTTTTAGAGGCCATCCAGTTGCCCAAAGAACTGGCAGTGGTAAAATGTGTTGCTCATCAAAGGAGCATGGACAGAGTATCACTGGGAAACGATTATGCTGATCGAGTGGCCCAATGGTGTGCCAAAGATCGGTATATTGTAAATCCAAAACGAGGGGGGCCAGGAACCAGCTGCCAGCTTCAGGTGTTTGAAGAAGTGCCTACTTGGGATGAAGTGAGAGAGTGGCAGGAATCGGCTCCTTGGCAAGAAAGAGAGAAATGGAAGGAGGATGGGTGTAGACCGAGACGTGTGGATGGTGTGATTTTGGGCCCAACTGGTATGCCTGTGTTACCCCGACACTTGCTTGGCACAATGGCAAGATTAATACATGAAGGATCACACATTGGTAGGGATGCCATGATTCTGGTATTTCAACAGACTTGGTACAGTAAAAAGTTCAGGAAGGTAGCAGAGTCCCTCTGCCAGAGGTGCCTGTCATGTCAACAGATGAACCCAGGCAAGAGGACAATGGTTGAACTGAGCAGGATTGGGAGATCAGGGGGTCCCTTTATAAGGATACAGACTGATTTCATCACCATGCCCCGTTGTGAAGGGAAACGATATGTCCTTGTCATTGTTTGCGTATTTTCAAAATGGGTAGAAGCTTACCCTACTCCTCAAAGTGACGCACTGACAGTAGCGAAGTGTTTACTAAAAGAACTGATACCTAGATTCGGAATACCATGCATTATTGAATCAGATAAGGGTGGACATTTCCAGAATGAAATACTGGCTGAACTGTGTAAGGCCTTTGGAATAAGGCAGAAACTCCATTGTGCATACCACCCAGAGGCTTCTGGAATAGTGGAACAAGTAAATGGAACTATCAAAAACAGACTAGCAAAGCTGACAGATGCTACTGGCATGACCTGGGTGAAGGCCCTGCCCCTGGTCCTGATGGGACTGAGAAGTGTTCCTGACCGCAAGACAGGCCTAAGTCCCCATGAAATCATTATGGGAAGAGTGATGAGACAAGCATGGGTGCCAGGAAGCAAACTGTTGAGTATTACTGATGATTTGGTGCTTGAATACTGCAGAAGATTGGGTGACCAAGTGCGTTCTATCTCTCGCCAGATTGGAGACGACGGCATCCTCAATCCAACGACTCCTCTCCACAGCTTGGTTCCAGGAGACTGGGTCAAAATAAAGAAGCACACTCGATCAAGCTGTCTGGCACCAAGGTGGGGAAAGAAACGCCAAGTAATCCTGGTAACAACCACTGCAGTGAAAGTCGCAGGTGTTCCCCAGTGGATCCACGCTGGACACACCCAGAAGGTATTGCCAGACAAAGGATTTGAAGAAGAAGGGCAACCAGCAGAGGACCCTGAAGGAGCCAGACCAGAAGCAACTGACAACGAGCAGCCCAGCACCAGTCAGGTTGCAGGAACAGCAGACGTTGGCCCAGGAGTAGTTGACTACGAACTGCCAAGAATCCAGCCTGCTGAAGAGGTCCAGGAAACTGAGCCAGGAGTAGCTGAAGACGAGCTGCCAAGCATATGGCCAGAAGAATGGATACCGATGATTGATCTGACCGAAGATCCTATCAGAACAAGAGAACGACTTAGTGAAGGTAGAGAGTGGACTAGTCAGGAAAAGCAAGGCACAGGCGAAGAACCTCAGCCGCTTGAGATTCACATCAAAACTGAGGAAGGAGAAGGTCAGACAGGGACAGAGCAGGTATTCGATACACCACCGCTAACACCTGATGCAGATAAGGGAGAGACTAGAAATAGAGTGATAGTTCGAGCAGAAGAAAATCAAGAGATCGAAGTGCTTGAACAGGATCAGAGAGGGTTAAAAGAACGGGTTCAGGAAACAGAAACAGAAACAGAGACAATCGAAAGCCAAAAACAAAATATTCTTGAACAAGGCCAGATTAGCAACCAGGCAGAAGAATTTGATGCTAGCCCTGGAACTAGTCAGATAAGGGAAGTAGGAGAAGAAAGTGGAGAAGAATTACCACAAGATAAAGAGAACAAGAGAATAAGAAAAGATAGTGAAGTCCAAGTACCAACTAAGAGACTAAAGAAAAGAAACAACCTTGAGCCTAGGTTTGTAAAAAGATTGAGACTAAGGATAAAGACAGTGGAAGAAAAACGTGCAGAAGCAAGAAGAAGCGCTCGAATAGCAGAGCAAGAAGAAGACTCTTCCAAAAGAAGGAGTGAACGAATAAAAAGACAAAACAAAAAGTACAAATCTCCTGAATGGACACTGGTTTTGGAGGAACTTGAAGATCTTGATATAACTGACGTGAGCGACGGAGAACCCGTCCCAGAGTACTCAGCTGAAGAGGAGGACGAACCACCGTGAATTTGCACAAAGTAAGCTAAGTGTGTAAAGCCAAAAAAGAGGGGTTCGAGAGACTCCTTCTGAGCCAAAATGTCTGATTCAACAGTGAATGGTAGACCTAGTTGCAGCCGTCTTAGGACGTGTTGCAAGGTGTGTATATGTAGTGTAGTAGTACTGATAGTTATCTGGATAGGATTAACAATTTTCATTCCCTTTGCTGTAAGTAAAGATACTAACATTGTCCCTACTGAAGTTGTAAATACCGACAATGAGGAGCTAACAACACAGAGTGTAGCACGACATGAGAGAGCTTTGAGACAAACAAAACAGAAATTAGAAGCATCAGATGAGGGAGGACTACATTATCATGGAATGAAGAACAGGACACACTTAAATGTTTTCGCAAACTTGTTAATACACTATGTAGAGACTATGGAAATTGAAGATTGCTATGTCTGCATGAAGCTACCTACTTCGGTGGCTGAGGGCGTGACATACCATCATCTGCCATTGACATATGGAATCTCCTGTAGCATTTTAGCTAGTTTATTCTATAAAAGAGGACCGTTACAGTACTATTACTCTAACAATGACGTGATCTTTTCTGAACTTCCTATACGTGGGAACTTGAATCCTGTACATACCAAAACTGACACCATAAGATATATGGGAGACTACTTTCTGACTATAGGTAACATTGACATAGCAGACGCACACAGAGATAACTTGACTTGTTCTTTGCGTGAGCAGGAAAAGATGTTCCTGAACATGGCAGAGAAAAGGAGAATTAAAATTCAAAAGAAGGCTAATGACGAAAGTCAGAAAAAGCCAAAGTGGGCAGAGAACATGGAAGGCACCTCATCTGGTGGAGCGGGTCCTGCTCTGTTGCTGGATTTTGAAAAGAAAGGCAAGCTATGTCTTCACCGCGAGAAGACTAGCTATTATAATAATGTTTTCATTGGTTCCAGTGAATGCGAACATAATTACAAGGTAATTGGAGGTTGGGGTTTCAAAAATGGGTCAGAGCCTGTGTTTCCTGGAATTTATTATATTTGTGGGGACAAGGCTTATTTCAAATTGCCGGATCACTGGTATGGAAGCTGCTACTTTGGCATTGTCTTCCCGAAAATATACCATGTGAATGGAAAAGCTGGAAGCAATGAAGATACTAATGGCTTAGTGCGTAGTAAAAGAGAAAGTATAGGTGAAATTATGGGTAGTATTTTCAGTGCACTGATACCTGGAGTGGGAGTGGTTCTGAACACTCACAGAATTTGCAAATTGTCTACTATAGTAGATGTGCTGTCTACTGAAACAGCTCATGGATTTCTGCTGGTCAATACCGAAATGGTTGCGATCAGATCAATGGTTTTACAAAATCGACTTGCTCTTGACACCTTATTAGCGAAAGAGGGCGGAGTCTGCCGGATGTTGAAGGCGCAACATTGTTGCACTTATATTCCGGATAAAAGTGTACAGATCAAAAGATATGTGAAAAACATTACTAATTTGGCAAAGGAACTCAAACCACTCGAGGTTGATAGTGCCTGGAAGAGACTGGTAGATGGTCTCTCAAATGTAGGTCATTGGCTTGCTAGCATAGGTAAAAGCTTATTATTCAAAATTCTGATGCCAATTGGTATTATAGGTCTTATTATACTTTCCATTTTCTTATGCTGTAAATGCCGCAAGCGCACCAAAAAGCACGAGGTAAATGCAAGAGGAGTGAAACGAAGTGTGGATGAGATTGAATTAGAGGAAGTGAATGATCAGATATACAAAAAGGTGAAGACTTCTCACCCTGCTAAAACTGAGAGAGAAAAGTTAGAACGGTTGCTGGAAGAAATAGAACTTTATAAGGTGTGAAAGAAAGTTGGCATCTGGTTCCATTATAATTTGTGATGATAGTAAATATCATCAAAGAGGGGATTGATGAAGCAAAGCTTCGCATATTTTGCGGCTTGCCGAAGTCAAGAACCTCGTTTATGTATAACAAGGTAATAAATGTACGTCTTACTAACATTTATATTAAGTTTGAGTAAAGTTTATGACGCTTGCCTATGTGTATTTCTAATGAATTTAATCCGTGTCCTCTAAAATGGCCGCCGCTTGTATTTTAGTTACTGCGCATGCGTCAGCCACACTCACGTGTCCTGACGCGTCTGCAGAAGTGGAGGGAAAGTTATGCGCATGCGTAATTCATAGCTGTGCTTATCATGTGGTACTGCTCGTGCCACTGCTCTTGTGTCCGTATCAATGTAGCTAACATTTAGATGCAATAAGTTTATTTCTTGATGATGAGTTAAAAGTACAAACCCTGTGATGTGTTTTCATAATGACATTATTATGTATTAATTTGTTTTCGCTTACTTTTCATGTACCGCGGGAAATGGGGGTCTGAGTGAGAGGAGAGCCATATTGGAGGTCCCTTCTGCGCCTGTGCGACATTCGGCAGCACGAGGGACCTTGGCTGATGGAACATAGCCAGTTGGCAGTGATGGGCGAGATGCTCCTGAGAAAGTCACCTCTGCCCTGCGAGAACAGCGAATGTTGCTCCTCATATGATACAATGTTAAATTGTCATTGTGTTTCTGCACAGTTTCTCCTGGGAACCCCAAACCTGCTAGGCGGTACCCAAATATGTTAATGAAGGCTTCAAATCGTGTATTGTGATTGGTGTGTTACCCAAATCCTACCTTAGGACCAATCCAAATTGAGGGATTTTGACACTTTGCAACATTGGGGGGTGGTACACTGTCCCCAAACTGTATATCTACCCTGGGTTCACCTAGTGAACCGTCCGACTTGTCTGGTTTAGCTGACCTGTCACTGACCCAACGCACTCAATAGGTGACTGAAGATACAGAGCGCTGCGGAGCACTCTGTCCGAATTTGACCATAGACTGAGGTTCTACTGAACCTTAAAGTGCTGGCAAGGCACTTAGCTGGGAGTTCGCTGACCCAATCGGGGTCTTGATCGATAGCTGCAGAGCGGGTGGAGCGCAGGCGTTGCTTCCGAACTGTGGGTTCCGGTCCTGTCCTGAAGAGGGTCCTGTCCTGAAGAGGGTCTTGTCCTGAGGGTTTGCTGTCCTGTCCTGAGGGTCCTGTCCTGATTCCTATTCCGAGGGTATCCTGTCCTGTCCTGGGTGTCCATTCTGCACTTGCTGTCCTTTGAGGGCTATCCTTCCTTGAGGGTTTCCTGTCCTTAACTGACCCGTGGCCAGGGTTTGGTTTCCACACCTTTCTAGGTAAATATTGCTCTGAACCTCTTGAAATTCTTGCACCTTCTGAATTTCTAACTTTTGCTTTAATAAAGTTCAACATTGCATATGTGATATTTTCCATGCCTTTCTGCAACTATTGACAGTCATTTATAACTTCCATAAGTTTATTCCTATGTCTTCTCATTTGTTAGAAATTATATTTTGCATAGCAGTGTGTCATTTCCTGATATGGTCTAGAACTTCGTTGCCTAGATTGTTCAAAGGCCCCTTCACCTTAAGTGAAGCGTGTTATTCATTATAAGCTCTCCTATAGTCACTCACACTTAGGCTATCCCTGTTTAGATAATACTGACTTGCATAGTATCTTGTCTCGTTACATTTTATTAGTACTTTGATGATTACTCTGTCATTATTTCTTTATGCTTATGTGATTTACGTTATCTTGGTTATTGATTGCCTTGTTTTATTGTACCTCATGCAAGAAAATAATGAACTTTAGATAAACATTTTAAAACTTCCAGTTGTCCGTGGTCATTTAAACAGTATTTGAATGTTATTGGTTGGGTTTGTATTTTGCTGCCTTTCCTTTACAGCTAGCTCCCTGATTCATTGTGGTCATTAGGCACCCGCATCGGTGGATGGTAAGTCGGGTGCACCGAAAATTGGTAGCAGGGAACACACACACACACCAACTTGGTAGAGCTCGTGAAGTCACCCGATCGATGTATATGGTGATTTAAAAAGTATATGGGCCCTGAAGCCGGAAACGGCGAAAACTATTGGTCGGGTGGCCTCGCGCGCTCTATCAATACTACAGATGATTCTGATTCTGAAGCAGAAGGTGAAATAAATCCAGATTCTGAAGATCGACAAGAAGGTCGACATCTGGAACCTGTACCTGTGAATGACAATTCAACAAGAAAAGACTTGGAAATTATTGAAATAGATTCTGAAGATGAAGAGAATCTGTTAAAAGGAAAGATAACTGAGGATTCAGTTGTTTCTGTAAAAGACAGAGAAGCGAAACAAAAGGAAGTTTCAGACCAGGAGAATATCGAAAAGCAGAAAACAAGCTCTGGAGTAAGGAACAGAAATCCAAAGTCTGGGAAGTTGGAGGTAATTGAAGAAGAAGAAGAAGACGAATTACCAAGTACCAGTATTGGAAATCAGAGAGGTGTTCCTGAAGGAGTAAAACTGCCGAATAGAGAAGTTCCTGAGTCAATTGAAATTTCAGACTACGAGACTGAAGAAAGTGACGTGGATGGTGAAAGTGAAAACAGAAAGAAAAGGGCTTGGAAGTCAGAATCAAATGCTTCTGAACCAAAGAAGAAATACGTGAGAAAAGCAGACTACTGGCCTGGTGGAAGATTGAGAGTCAGGTTGATCAAGAAACCTAAAGAGCAAGTTGAAGAAATCAGTAGTCAAAAGAGTCCTGGAAAAGAAGTTGGAGTTGGAAGGAAAATTGAAGTGGTGTCGAGAAAAGGAAAAAGAATAGTGAGACCAAACCAGAAATACAAGTCTCCTGAGTGGACTTATTTAGTAATTCCACCTGTTATTGACATTTATGGTAGTAGTGAAGAAGAAAACGAAATAGAGGAAATTAGTGACAATGATTGAAGTACAGAAAATTTAATTTGGCAAAAGGCTGATGAAATTTTGTTAGCTGACATAAGGTCGAAGAAAAACTGTTTAGTTGAAGAAATCTTATGTATGACATAAGGTCGAAGAAAACTTGTATAGGGTTTTAAAAATAAAATTATTTTAAAAGGGGGGTATAAATAGTTTATTTCTTAGTTTATTTCTTAAAAAATTTTAAAATAAATTTTGTTTTTAATTTTGAGGCAAAAATAACCAAAAATGCCTTACGTTAAGGAGAGTACTTCAAAGTGTTCTGTATTTAAGAGATGCTGTAAGATGACTCTGGTGTGTCTGCTCATTTTAATTCTGCTCTGGTTAGTTTTAGCTGTGATTATCCCATTAGAGATGAATAGAGAATTACACAAAGTTAATATGACAAGCAAAGCTTTGGTTAGTCAAACTAAACATAGTGCATCTGCAAAAGTTATTGATCATCAGCCTAACATTCATCAAGATAAATCTATTAGTGATTTTTCAAGTAATACATTCACAAAGCTTTTGAGTGAATATGTCAAGGTAATGGATGCAAAAGACTGCTATGTCTGCGTCAAGTTACCTGCTTCTGTTTCTGAGGGAGTGACATATAATATGCTTCCTCTTACATATGGTGTAACATGTAGTGTGTTAACTAGCTTATTTTATCAAACTGGACGCTTAGAATATTACTATTCAGATTTTGACGAGATTTTTGCGAATATAAAGATTGAGGGTGCTTTAAATAAGCACAAGAAAGCCAAACAAATGAGATAATTTTTCCTTGTTACTAATGAACTCACTTACGAGTATGCTTACAAGAATAATCTAACCTGCAAATTGAGTGCAGAGGGAAAGAAATTTTTGAATATGGTTGAGGAGAGAAGAGCAATTTACAAAAGAAATGAATTAGTCAAGCAGACTAAGTCAAAATTTTGGCAAAAAGAGGATGAAAAATTAAATGGCAAAATGCTTGAAAATGTTGCAATTCACATAGATAAACCAGTTAGTGGAAAGCTTTGCATTAGAAGAGATAATACACTTTTTGATAATTATTTTGTAGGTGCAAGTAACTGTGAAGATACTTATCAGATATTGGGAGGTTGGGGATTCAAAGGTGGGAAAGATCCAATCTTCCCTGGGATTTATTTTGTTTGTGGTGACAAAGCCTACTACAACCTTCCAGACCATTGGTATGGAACTTGTTATGTGGGAATTGTTTTTCCTAAAGTGTTTCATGTTGACAGAGATTCAGACGGATTGTTCAAAATTCATAATTATGTAAATAGAGTCAAAAGAGAAACTTTTACAGAAGTTCTGGGAGATATTTTTCAAGCAGTGATACCTTTTGTTGGTATAACCCTAAATGCAGGGAGAATTAGAAAATTGTCCACAATTGTTGATAGATTGTCAACAGACACAGCTGATGGATTCCAATTAGTGAATGTTGAGGTAATTGCAATCAGATCTATGGTGATTCAAGATCGCCTTGCTTTAGACATACTCCTAGCAAAGGAGGGAGGAGTCTGTGGCATTTTACATGTACAACATTGTTGCACATATATACCTGATGAAAGTAAGAATATAGAGATGTACATTAAAAACATTACACAAATGCATTCAGAAATAATTCCTTTAGAAGAAGATGATTTTACAGGGAAACTTTCAAAAAGATTCCAAGCAATTAAAAATTGGTTTCATAACATTGGTAGTTCAATTCTTGGCAAGATTTTGGCACCTTTGATTATAATAGTATTCATTTTTATTTTGACAAAAATAGGTTGTTTGTTGCATAAGAGAAAGAAGCAGTTGAAAGAAAAGAAAAGGATCTATAAACTTAGAAAAGAAGAAGAAAGGGAGATTGAATTACAGGAGTTACATAGAGAGCGTTATGCTAATTCCAAAGATTATGCAGAAACAGATTTTTAGGATTACTGACTCAAATGAATTTGAATCATTTTCTCGGAAATTTAAATTACCAAAATTTTGGGTGTTGCTGTGGTGATTTGTTAATCACCAGATGAGGGAGTTGATGGAGCGAGATAGAAAACAAAATTTTGTTTAAACTCGCAAAGTCACATTTCCATAACATGAATAATAAAATTAATGAATTGTAATGTGTTGTGCTAATATAACCTAGATTAAACTTTACACATGGGGGGACTAACATGTGTGCTCATAAACGTGCATAAATGTTGCATCTTTTTGTTCGTGTAAAATAATAAAATAATTTGTTGTTTTCGTTTTTGTCATTACTAACTGCAGCAAACCTAAAAGAGGCATGTGCTTATTTTGCTTTTCCTTGTCTATGTGATGTCATTTCTACTATTCTAGGTGCACATAAGTTTCATGGATTCATGAAGACTGGTAGATATAAACGCTGCTTTATTTGTTTGCATTTGCTAGGTAACATTAGACTAATTGGGAGGGTTAATTAATTAGTAAACCTAGGGTGGATACAGAATCAACATTATTTCTTACATTAATACTTTTCTTGTGTTTGTTTATTACTAGAAAGTATAAGTTGCCTGCTTTTGGGCCTAGTTTGCTCGAGTTTGCTAAAGCTGAATTTTACTTCTGCAAAAGTTACGAGATACCCATTCTGAAAAAGTGTTCGTCAAAGCTGCATTCACTAAGCAAATCTGACTTGCTGTCACCATTTTGTCGGACGTGGCCAAGGTCGGAAATCAGTGATAAAGGACAATTTTGTCAGCTCTAACTTGGCACCCGCGGAAGTGAAATGAACACTGTGAGAACATTATTTTACAATTGTTGCAAACCAAGGAAGCTCCTGGTTGCATTCGGAAAAGACAATGGTCTTTAAGAAATGTGACCTAATGGAAGTTTTGAAATGTGGGTGACATGTCACTTGTCACTCTCAACCAATGGGACATCGTGGAATTATGAAAACTTTCCTTCGCTTAGATTAGCTAGCATAGAAAGGTATAAAAAGTCATGCCCTTAGGGATGGGCTGGCTGCTGCTTTCTGACTTTCCGATGAGGGTGAAGTGCTGCTGGACTTTGCGTGGAGCATGTAAGAATCCTCAAAGAACTTTACTTTATTTTCCATTTATTTAGCTTAGCTAGGGACTTAGACTTTAAAAATGCTAAACTGTTAAAATCTTACTTAAACTTTGAATTTCTTACTTAAACTGTATTTTTCTCATGAAGCTTTTTAAACATGCTTACTTTAATGCTAATAAAATTACAATAATAAAATTACATTTGAAATACCATAATTTAGTAAATAAAATTCTTACTTTTGACAAACAAGCTGGTCTTGGTTATTCAGAAGTGCAGGTTACTATTAGCTAGATCCCATCGCCAATGGTGGTCGTTTAAATGGTTAGAATTTATTCTAATGACAATATTCTTTCCGCAGATGTATAAAATTGTATATAGTTTGTAAATAATGTGTATATAAATTTAATCTGACCACCTGATTCAGTAGGCCCAAATATGTCATGTTTATAAATGGGTCCATAAGTTAGTGTAGAATTTTGTTTATAGGTTATGAAGTTGGGTAGCGTTGTTTATGATATATTTCCTATAGGCCGCTGGATCAGTTCCAAGCAACAAAGGGGGTGGTGAATCGCTAAGTGTCCCTTTGAATTGTAAGTGGTGCTCATGTAAAGCACTCCAATACCTTCGGCATCGAGTTTGTTCTACATAATTGGGGCAAAAAGATGTGAGAAAATAAAAAGCGCCTGTATGGAAATGAAAAGGACTTCAGAGAGGAGGGTGGCCACGAGGAAGCTCGCGGGAGCATGGCGGAGGACGTAATGGGTGACAAGCAGGGGGGGGGTAAGGTTGTTCAAAACAACATCGGTGGGTGAAAAGCACTCCAATACCTTCGGGTCATGTTTGCTCTACATAAAAGACCCCACATAATGTATAATTACAAATAAAAGCCTCCTGAATGGAAATACGGTGCAGGGAGAAGACAAACACATGCACTCGAATGGAGGGCTCATTCGGAATTTATTTTTTTCCCTGCAGAGTAAGTAGCCAGTGGAAGGACACTGGCCAGTGGCCAGTGACCAGAATCTGTACTTGGTCCAAGCTCCACCCCAGGCAAGGATGGCAAAGAAAGAGCGGAAGTAAAAGCGAACGACGTGCTGGCCAATCAGAAGCACTTAAATTTGAGCGACGTTGGAATAAACGAACGACAAATTCAGGAAAGTAAGGGTTTGGCTCAAAGTCCCTTTTAAGGGGTATTTTTACTTACAAAAGACTTTGTAAGCACAGCACTGTGCAAGCGAAACCTAAAAAAATTGCATTTTGTTAATATATATTTTGTGTATTTTATGCACGTCTGTGCTAAAGAAGTCTCTAACATGGGTCATGCATTTTGTCATCTATTTCATAAAAAAATATAGACTGCCAAGAAATGTTCTTTAACACAGCTCTATTGACAGAGAGGCATACCTTTTATGATGCAACAGAACTGCAGTTACAACCAATGTCCTTTTGCTGAGGTCACGACAGCCCCGAGGCAAAATGCAGCTAGACTGCAGGCCTGATTAAAGCATCCAGTTCAGATTTAATCAGACACAGGAAATGAGGAGTGCTGGCCAATAACCTGGATTAAAATAGAACAGATGAAAGCTGATGGCTGTGCTCTGACATCACCAGCACATGCAAGGCATAACAAACACCCAGACCAAACATTCACTGAGGCGAGCCGCCTTTTCCCATTTCACAAGGCACGTGCAATCGCTCTAGCTACACTACAGATGAAAGGCATTCCAGTTTATTACAATATTATCTAATCCCGAACTCTGGTCAATCTCTATTTAATTTAAAACGAGTGTGTCCTTGGGTTAAAAACATACGAGCATGTACCATAAGCACAAACCAAAATACAGGAATTCTAAACTCAAACGTTTCAACAAAAACATATCACAAAAATATCATCAGGATAATATCTCTTTAACAAAAATGTTGGGGCATATTTACAAACAAATGTCGTAGAGCGGGGCAATGCCAAATTTGGCGACGCCAAGCTCACAAATGTTTTAAACGTAGGGATGCGCCATATTCACAATAATACGGCGCACTCCTGTGTTTCCCCTAGCTCTGGCGCAAAAAAAGCTGAATAGCTCCAGTGCAGGCTCCCTGCCCCCATCTGGCATGGGTGCCTGAGCTGCAGGGGCAACCGTTTATGTGCAGCAAGGGACACCTTCCTGCAGATAAACAATTAATAATGGTGGTTTGCTCTTTCTATGTGTGCTGCAGAATGCACCACACATAGTAAGAGGAAAAAACGAGGAGAAATAAATATTTTCTCCTCATATCACCATGCTAAGACCAGGTATTCCTGGGCCTTAGTTTTTCGCGCTGCCTCAGCCTTGAAAATCTGGGGCAGCAATAAAAAGCAATGGATGCTGTGGTGGAACACCCATTGCACGCCCTTTTGCTGCAGAGAACTGCAGTGGAAAGGGGCATATTTTCAAGGTGGCCTTAAGCTAAGTTAAGTGGCTTAGCGCCACCTTGTAAATATGAGAAATGGCGCTACGCCACCGGAGTGTCAAAAAAAGTGACGCTCCGGTGGAGGATGGGGCTTGTAAATATCCTCTGTAGTTTCTCCTTATTAGATGATTCCATAAAATCTAGAATTAAATAGCTTAAAGAACATGGGTTCAGAAAATCCCATCTTCATAATGTTGGTGCTTAACAGGAAATAATTTTTTCATTCTCATCAGATGAATCTAGTGTTAATAATCTAGAGAATTGTGTATTTATCAGGCAGCTGAGCCAATGAGGAGGAAGAGATCAGGCACAACCTTTTTACACTTTTATTCCCACTGAGTGACAGGCTTCTCTTCCACACAGACACTCAAGAACCATCACTTGCCAAGACAGGAAGGTGTCCTAAACAGAAGTAAAATGAAGCCCAGTTGGTGAGTTATGATCCTCACTAGCGCACATACAATGATGGCTTTTTTCGCCAGCCACTGATACAGAGTGATAAAGGAGTGTAGGTGTTCACATCTAATATTTACAGTTAAGCTTGACAAAATTTACTCAGGATTTTTTTTCTTTGGTGATACTGGGTTAGTTTAGTTCACCCCGTTTAAAAATTCCAGTGAATTAGAAGGAGTTCTTGCAGTGCTTTTTTTGAGCCGGTGGTTTCCTGTGCTCGGCGCTGTAACCTAATTTCCAGCACAGGGGCTTATTCCAGTCTGCCACATGGCGGCGATGTCTGGCTAATTTAGGTATGAGCACCACAACAGCTGTTTGTTCGTTAAATTTACATTTACAATAGCTAATACCTGCCTCCCAAGCCATTCTATTGCTTTGGGGGGCTGGAATAGTATGAATTGTCACACTTGTATGATTGTGATGGTTAGTAGCTGTGCTTGTCCTGTCATTGGCAGCTGGCAGGGGCAATGTGTGGTGGAAGCCGTAGTGGCCTTCCGGCGAGTGCACTTATTCTTTTAAAAGTTAAGCACTGAGTTCTTGTGTGCATGATAGACCATAAAGGACATAGCCCTACTGGACTGAACGCTAGCTTAAGGTGTGATCACCTAGAAAGGCATGGAGGACCTCTGTACAAGACTCACCTCCACCACGGTCCCTCAACTGAGTCAATACTTCTTTTGAAATAAAGAAGCCTAGTGCCAAAATATGCAGCACTTTTAAAGGGCACAGTATCGTAGGATTTAATTAAGGGTTGACTGAATACACCACAAACCACTTTTCTAACTTGACAGAGGCAATCATTAGCCTATTTATAGAGCTATTCTTCGAAGCAGAGACAGGCACGTTTAACATCAGTAACATTCTTTAGTTGTGCAAACAACCAGCACCGCCCTCTGCTGTAGTGCTAAGCGCCAACGGTCCTCCCTAGGGGTTGAAACTGATTTGTGCTTTAATAATTCAGCTTAGCATACTGACAAAAGGCATTAATGTTGTTAAACTAGATGTGGTGTGATCTCAGAGGAAAGGAACCTTTTGTAAAGAGATGAAGGTATACACACATGAACCAGCCTAGGTGATTCACCTTGCACGCTTGTCACAGATCTCATATCGAATAATAGGATCAAATGCATTCTTGCTTTCTTTCCTGGTTTAGAAAAACACTGTCTGACGAGACAGCTCCAAGTCCCAGGGTCACCTTTACCCAGTTGTTATGGTGTAAATCATTGGGCAATACAATCAAACGGTGAAGAATACCGCAGCTTGATCATTTTTTGAGGCCGCAAAGAAGTATAGGGGCAGATGTATCAAAATACCTATTTGCGATTCTCAAATAGCGATTTTTTGAGAATCGCTATTTGAGAATTGCAAAATGGTATGTATATAAAAAATCGCAATTTGTTAGCGATTTCTTAAAATTCCTTAATTGGGATTAGCAAATTGCTAATCGCAATTATGGAATAATTTCCCATTCATTTCTATTTGCCAGGAGGCCCATAGGAATGAATTTGAAGTTATTCTCAATTTGCGATTCGCAATTTGATAATCGCAAATTGAGAATAATTTCAAGGGTGCAAGGGTGTCATAAGGACACCCTGATGCACCCCTGAAATTTACATGTGTGGGCATCTGGTGCACATACATGCCCTAAGGGCATGTATGTGCTCCATGTGGCACCTTAACAAATGCCAAAAAGTGCATTTGTGAAAGAAATCACAAATTACCACCAACTTGAAGTTGGTGGTAATTTGCGATTTCTTAAGGAGAAATCGCAATAATTTAATGCTTGATGCATAGCATTTAAGGAATCACAATTTGCGATTCCTTAAATGCTTTTGCAAAATTAAGGAATCACAAATTTTGCGATTCCTTAATTTTGCTATGCAATTTCCTTCATACATACCGTTTAGCTAATTTTTAGTCGCAAATGCTGCTTTTTTGCGAATCAGCGTTGGCGGCTAAAAATTGCTTTGATACATCTGCCCCATAGTGCCTAAAAGGTGTTGTTCGGACGGTTACTCAACATAGACTAGTCGACCTGCTTCAGTTAAAAGTGATGCCACTTTTATTGGCCTGTACCATAACTCCAGATATTAACTCCTAGAATTCACTATTATTTCCTTGTTTTACTACCTATAGCCTTCATATTTGTTGCATCAAATTCTTAGTAAAATTGAGAGTTCCATGAAGAAAAACAAACTATACCTAAAGAGTTTTGAGTGAAAGGCACTGAGCCCTCATCCACTTCAATTAGAATTCTTAATCATCGGGCCAACTCCACACCCCAAAACATAAGTTTGTGTAGGGTGTGGGATTCAGGAACTGGAGCACTTATAAGATGGGTCTTAATTTTTCAATAGTTAGATGAAGCCAATTTGTTTTTGCTCAAGTAGACTGAAATTACATCTTATTCGAAAATGCTGCCTCGGGGCCTGAATCCGTTAAAAGTCTTTTCTAGAAAGTATTGCATGCGTGCCTCTGAACCAGCAAATCTATCACTTAAAAAACAGAACAGCAGCCACACAGAAGGCCCAGGAAGCAGGCAAGATATTGGTGAGTTGTAGGGCAAAGTGTGGATCTGGATGGGTAACTGGATGCAGAACCTTCAAAGCAAATAAAGATAGGGGGGGGCAGCTGGATGTGAGAGCAAGTGTACAGTTGAGTGGAATGAGAATCAAAGATGAGGTGAATGGAAGAGTGAAGGAGGTGGAGGAACAGAGATGACTACTGAGCATGTGTAGGATGGGGTAGTCCTGAGAGCCGGGGTGATGAGCAAAGTCTGTAGAACTACTTGAAGCCCATCACTGAAACCTGATGGAAACAGTAATGGAATATTGTAACTTTCCACACACTACCATAGGATTCATGGACAGCGCATCCAGATAATAGCAACCCACAAACAATACATGGAAGCCAGTGGGAGAAGCGGCTGACCAAATGACCAGTCTCTCTTGGCACCTCTTTTGATCATACATTTTAAAGTATTGGTGGTGTGAGGACTACCAGACACCCAGGGCTGTGTTTAGGTATTCCTAAAAACATACCCTAAAAATATTGGGGTAGATAACTTTGGGCGAAGAAATAGCCCAGGGCAAAGGTATAAGCAGGCAAATGCACAGCGTACAACAATTAGAAGTAGTTGCTATTCTTAGAAAAGAACCTGTTGCAACCACAGGCTTAAAGTAAAGTTCTTTACATAACATCCAATCCGTTTTGTCACTACTCTTATACTAATGATTTCTTTTTATGGAGCACTTTACATTTCTCAGCGCTGTAACTAGCGGAGGTTACCAATATCCAATTTTGGTACTCAAATTACCCACCTTGGCAGGATGTTGCAGGTTCCAGAAAAAACACACCCACCTTTTCTTTAGGAAGGCTCTGAAAACCTTTTTTTCCTGTTGATTTATTGGTTGTTTTTTGCTCTCCCTCATTCTGACTTCCCTGCTTTACTTCCTCTGGTTCCAAGATCGTTCTTAATGTCATGATGCTCTCAGAGGGGAAACATCCTTTACAACGCAACTTTTACCACGCAGTGCCTTTACGATGCAACTTTTATAACGCAAACCATTACAACGCATTGCGCTGGGGGGCGCTCTAGGATAGGGAATGCGTTTAATTTACTATCCAACACCTTCCCTAGTGTCCACGGGGACTGGAGTTGGAATAGTAAATTAAACTATTCACTATCCAGCACCCCAAAGCGCTATGCGTTGTAAAGGTTTGCGATGTAAAAACCGCGTTGTAAAGGCATGCAATGTAAAAGCATGCATTGTAATGTCATACATCCTCTCAGAGTGGCGAAGTGCTTTGTAAATAAGCAAATAAAACAAATCAATGGAAGGCTGAATCTGCCATTCTAGCTTTCAAACATGACCTCCAAAAGCTCTAAATAGTCCTATAAATGGGGGCAGGCTGGCGTATGCTACACGAGACCACCCACCCTGAAATCATGTAACACCAGGTCAGCACGTGTAGACACAGCCACTCCATTCTGATAATATCTAAAAGATATTTAGCCAAAAAGCATAATTCTAGGCACTTTACAGCCTTTTGTAGGGACTACAGTCACACATTTGCCTTCTTGTGCAGGTGAAATTGTTATTTTACGTTTTTTGTTGTCTGCAGACTGTTATTGTTTTTCTTGACTTTTACCCCCCGTTACGCGACCTTTAGTCTACCTTCCTCCCCTTTCTTCCTTTTCAATCGTCAACCTTTTCTGGACTTTTTTTGTTTACTTATACCACAATATGTTGTATTCAGTATTTTGGGCCTCATTTATGAGAAGTGACGCATCGCTGCGTGAGAACAGAGATGCGTCACTTCTTAGTGCGCCCTCCTTGCGACATGATGGATGTGTCACGTTTACTGTATGATGCATCATATCGCAAGGAGTTACACATATGTCAGTACTTCTGACGTATCAGTAGGCGCAAAAGTGACGCATTGCTGGAGTGTGTCACAAAAGTGACGCATCTCCAGCAATGTGTCCTTTTACATGGGGCTTGAAGGGCCTGCGTCAGTCTTAAGCCTGCTGTGAGGCAGGCGTAAGATATTGACACATTTGCACCCTAGAAGTGGTGCAGTGAAATCTGGTAGATTTCACTGCATCACTTCTACGAGGTTTACTTACGTGGGAACGCCCACCCTGCATATATCATACTTGACGCAGGTATAATGTAGCGCAGGAGTTTTCAAAATGACGCATCTGCTTAGATGCGTCACTTTGTAAATAGGGCGCAACAGGAGGCATGTTTTACGCAGCCGATGCATCACAAAAAGTGACGCAAAGGAAGCGCAAAACTGTCACAAGGCCTCATAAATAAGGCCCACAGAGTCCCTTTGCACTTGTGGAGGCCCGGCAGTCTAGGCGGAACCTCCGCAATGAGAAACTGGAGTTCTGAGGTCCCGCCAGGGCTGCGAGACGCCCTTTGTGAATCGGGCCCTCCGAGAGTGAACCGCAACACGCTGAAGGGCAAGCAACAGCATTGCAATGTTTGAAAATCGAATCAAGATATACTTTCAGTCTCCATGGGGGGAAAAAAGTCCGCGCGGCTGCTCGTTTGTTTCCTGCACACATTTCTAGCTGCGCACATTCGCTTACATCCTTGGTCAGCCTGTCAAGGTGCCCTGCAGACATATTCAGTCGGAAGGATATTGGAGTGGAAGCTCAATTCTCACACGAACTTCGTTTTGCAAAGTGTAAAACGTTGCTCGGAGAGTCCTGACATAAATAATGGAACGCTATTTTTAAGGGAACGCTGCCTGTGAAATATATGTTCATAAACTGAACAATAAATCAGGAATGACTGCGACCTCTGCAAGGCTGCAGCTACCAGGCAAGAAAAGTAGTTGTTGTCTAGATGTGATTTCTCAGTGAATTCAAAAAAAGAAATCTTATCATTTACCCTCATTTGATCTACGAATATTGCTCGTGTCTTGCAGCGCTCTTTATCTTTCAAACTTACATTTTTTGGAATTCTTCAGACATGGTGACAGGTTTATTTGGTGAGATAAAAATACAAAACGAGTTTAAGTAAATGAAGCATTTGCTGGTAATTCCCTGGACAGTCCTGTTTTGGCAGGACTTGCTTTGTTGTGGCATTGTTACTGTTATTCATCAAAGGGAAATCTTTTTCAAAGTCACTACATCTAAAGGCTAGAGAACATAAACTCTTCGTTAACCGCTACTTCCCGTGTACGTTTTTTTCTTCCTTTCTTTACATACTCGGCGGATAGTCGGGTTACACTGAGTCAGTTTCAGGTCACTTTTCATTTGGTTAGAGTATATCCTTGTTGTCAAGCTGTTTCCTTGTTATTCAGGCTCAGGCGTATTGTCTTACTTCCAGCTGTGCAGTGTTTCATGTTCCTTTAATGATATTGTGCTAGGATTACATATGAAGCCAGCGTCATTCTGCTTCTTATTTGAGACAAAAGAAAAATGGTAACACTCTTTCTGTTTGTGCATATAAAAAACTTACCGCTGCTAAGACATGTGTGCGTGTATATGTATGTAAAAAAATAAAGGAAGGTTGTTACAAAAAGTGGCCTTACCTCTTCCAAGGGGACCAACACTCTCCCTAACCATATCCCCCCCACCGCAGGCCCACCATGTTTCTGCCAGCCCTCAATACTTAAAGGGAATCCCATCCTTGCCCCTCCTCTTCCTTACCCATGGGAGGATGGAGCATGGGACATCTGTGATGTTGCCCCAGGAGCCAATGGGAGCTCTTTTTCCCATGACATGTGCGTCAGCCAATAGGCAGCATCGCACTGCACCAAACCCGCCAAGCCCTGAAAGCTATCCCTAGGACTGGTCCACAAGTTCTTCACAGGCTAGCATGTTTTTGAAAACAATAAGCATTTCCAGAACTTGAGTGTGTGTACTCTATTATTCGGTTCTCTGGACACGACCTTATAACAATTGCAATGGTGGATTGGCCACTAATCCTCTGGGTTTGTGTTAGTGTGTGTGCGTTTTTTATGCATGTGTGCGTATCTTATATCCGGAGGTATAAATAATCTGTAGCAGAACTATAAAAGATTATGCAACCTAGGCCCAGGTTATCACTAGTTGATGAGGCCCTCTTTATTGTTTGGATGGGGCATGACTTATTTATAATTTGGAGGGTACATACCCGCTGCCAAAAGGGTGGATGTGCACAGAGGCCCTATCTTTTCTAAATAGAGTGGATGAGACACTCAGTGCTTTTTGGTAGGTGTCCCACGTCTGTCAAACTCTAAATAGGGCCGACCGTCTACACTGTTTTGTAACACCACAGAGAACATTTTGTCCAAACCTAAGAATAGCTCAAACCCAACAAAATCATCTTGAAAAGAAAATGTTAAGATGTCACATTGCCCTTTGCTTTACTAATTCATCACTTGTATTGATCTCTTTTTTACCTTTACTTTAAATATTAGCTACCAAAAGTGTTTACATAAATATTTTGAAATATTTAACCTCACACATCAGTGGAGACCCAAGGATGCATTTTGACACTGAGGTGACTATTAGTCGACACCCTCATAAATATGCAGCATGTGTATGAGTGAATATCCCAAATCATGGGGATAGCGTAGGAGACACTAAAATTCTTTGGGAGACAGGAACAACCCCAAGCCGTTAGTGCCCACATTTTCATTGACTTTATTATGGAAATCTGCAAGTCCCTACTACAATGTGAAAAGTAAAGTAGTGAAACAGGAAAATGATGCATTATGTGTAGTAGTTTACAAGTATGAGAATTGGCACTGAGAAAGCTCGGCTGTGGTAAGCAGATGTTACCTGTGACCCAAAGAAATGAGAAGGCCTTAGTGGAAGTAGGTCATACTTCTTGATAGGCACTGAAAGAGGAAGTTGACACTATTGGTCTACTAAAGCAGTTCAAGCATGACTGGAGGATGGGGATACTACTTGAATTCACTGGCATTGAGAAGACAATGCAGGGGTATCCTTGGACTAACTTGGATCCCAAATTAATAAAAAGGCTTTGCTGAATGAAACTCACACTGCTGTCCAACATCAGTGAGAAGCCACTGCTGGAAGAAGTGCACATGATTGGAGACTACCATCCATGGGAGTAGACAAAAAATTAAACACTCTCCACTTTGAACCATGACCCAAATGACACTGAGTGAGCAACTGAGGCTAGGGAGCATCGTCTCGAGGTAAAGGAGTTGTCCCCCTGAGGGAATTCTGAAAACAATCTTGCCAAATGGTACATTCATCCCTACTCTCTTCCTTTTTCTGAATGTTTCCTTCTTTCCATCCACTCATGTTTTTCGCCATCATCAATCTGCCTCTTTTTTCCACTCATTTTCTTCTCTTTATCCCTCAACCCATCCGTCTATCTATCCATTGATCATTCCTTCCTTCTCACCCTTCCATCTTCACTTCATGCTATGTGATCCAGCCTTCCTTTTCTCATATATTTATCCATAAATCCATCCTTCTTCCTCCCCATCCAGTACATCTTCTTTCTTTTGTGTAGTAGCTTACAAGTATCTATTAGTTCATCGGTCTCTCATCCACTAATCTATCACCTCTTCCCTGCAAATATCAATCCATCTTTTCGGCCTTCTCACCATTCATCATTCATCCTCCCTTCTGTCTTTCTGTTATCCATCCTTCTTTCTCTCCACTATTCATCCTTAATTCTCTCCAACCATCCTTCCTTCCCTCAGTTCTTCCATTTATCCATTCACTTCTCTATTCTCTTGTCCATCCATCATCCCCTCCTCCTCTCCATTTTCTTTCTCCATATCTCCCTTTCTTCGATGCTCTCTTGTTCCATTTGTTCTCCCATCTCGGTGCCCAATCTGTCACGATTCTCTCTATGAGCTTCTTTTCCAGACCAGAGTCTCGGGGGCGACTCCTCTGTTAAGGCGGAGGAGAGTCACCCCCCTGCGGAAAGCCATTAGATTCAAACGACAAAAATAAAATGATAATAAAACAATTTTATTATATTTTTATTTATCGGCCTGCAGGCTGCAAGCCGAGAGAGGGCCAAAACCATCCATACTGCTGCTGAGCAAGAGAGGAGTGGGGAGTGGTGGGCACTGCCAAGTGCACATGACGATTTGGCGGCCCTCTGGGGCCGGCCACATCATCATGTGACTTAGCCTTTCTCCTACCTGAGCTGTGTCGTACATGCGGGTTGAGAACAAACGGAGGCACCCAGTCCCTGTCTGAACTCCGAACCAGGGTGCTCAGACCAATCCCAGTGTTGATCTCATGCTGGGAATAGTATTCTCAGCATTAGAAAAGCGCTGGTATTGGCCCCTGGGAGCCTGCACAGTGTGCAGAAGTTCCTGAATGTCCAGATGTGAAAATCAGGAGCAAGGCGGTGGCCGTCGGAGCAGGTAAATGCAATTTTGTATATTTATAATCAAATTTTTCAGTTTGTATCCCCGCTCCCCATCTCACCACTTTGCAATACAAGCAACTGCTACTGCAGAGTCTCTGAACAATGTCAGAAGAACCATAAACACCATCCTCTACGTATTATGTTACAGAGAATAGCCTACGGCACTCACTCAACCCCGCTCAAGCTGCTAAAGCGGGGGTGGGGGGGGAGCTGTTATGATGCCCCTACCACTAGCACTGAGGAACTACAGCTGGAGCATGCCAACACTGTCTTCTAACCAAAAGCCACGAGAAGGCATCACTAAAGAACTTCCCACTGCAAGAGTCGGGAAACTAACACTCTTGGAGACCTCTAGTGATAGAAAAGGCACTAAAGTGGAAATCTGTTCCACCTGGCATTACAAAACTGCTGATATATTTCTGGTAGATGACGCTCTTAATATAGATGGTGGCTACATCAGTGAGAAAACACTTCTAGAAAAAGCTCGCCACTTGCTTGATTCCTCAAGTGGCGAGAGGTCACTACCATTATAAATAGAGCACTTGCCCAGCTGGAGTTTTTTAGTGCTTCAAAGGCATGCCTTGATGACGCTCACACTGCTGAACCCCTCTCCAATTGAGACAGTGTTAGTTTTGCTCAATACCCTGTTGTGAATATTTGAGAACTATTTCACCTCACCTGCAATGCTGCTATCTGTTTTGTACAGGTTCAGGTTGGTGAAGCTCACAGGTGCTTCTGCAAAATCCTTCACCCTATCCCTCGTTCCCCAAGTTTCGACTGGCATCTAACTCTATACCAAGTATCCACATCTCCTAACAAATCCCACTCCTTTCCACTGCTAAGACACATGTTAGTATTAAATGTTTATGACAATTATTGGAATGGACTGCAGTTTCTATGAAACTGTACCATTTATTACAGACACTATGCTGTCACGGTGTGTTCACAAAAACATAACCTTTGATGCATTCTCAGCTTTTATTCTTACATACAGTTTATTGCACATTGTGAGGAAAGACAGCTGCTTCTTTGAACTGGCACCTTATAAAATAAATTCATAGCTAAGGGTATATCACAGTAATTTAAAGCCCTGTGGGGTAGGTAGGTTCCACCTATTGACTCGCAATAACGTGGATCCCAGTGGTCATGCTAGAAAGGTAACCAGCTAGGTCACCACTGTGAATGACTCGATTACGTAACGGTAATATTCATTACACGAGTCATGGTCTTCCTCCTCACAGTCACCCAGGAGCACTCCGTGTTCCAGGCAAAGCATTCACCCATATAAAAAAAGTCCCCACCCCATATGGCGGCCTGACAGGAAGTACCTGTCACCTGACCTATAAGGGTGGGCCAACTGTAGAACATATCCTGCAATACCCACAAGCAGAGAAGCAACCGGAAAGAAAAAGCAAAATGTTTTGTTTGTCCCTCCACAACCAAGGACGGGAGGGAGGGACGATGACTGTGACAAGGAAGACTATGACTAGGACTAATGAAGATTACCGGTAAGTAACCAAGTCATTACCTTCCTCCTTCGTCTTCCTCGCCACAGTCACCCAGGAGCATTTTACCTAAGTGCCAGACGAACAAAAGAAACAGATACCAAAGGATACCAAGGAAATGTATTTGCAGACAAGCACAATCAGTGAACAGCAGCAAGGACAGCAGAACCAAAATTCCCAGAAAACACCTCCCCATCCACAACTTATAATGGGAGATGAAGATATGAGGGGACGACCAAGTTGGTGCCGTTAAAAGAAGCCCAGGAGGAAGCTGCACACCGGGTGGAAGGCCCCTGAATGACGGGGGGAAGAGAGACCCCAGAATGAAGATAGGCTAAGGAAATAGCAGACCAAAACCAACGCGAAAGAGTAACCGTAGTAGGTCGATGACTCTGCCGGGCAACCCCAAAGGTGACAAACAAAAATACACCGGACGAAGGGAGGCGGTCCGCTCAAGGTAAATCACAAGAGCCCTTGTTAAATCCAGCAAATTAAGCTGGATTTCCTCCTCTGTAGAGGGGGCTGGAAAAAAGGCTGGAAGGAAAATATCCTGGGATAAATGGAAAGGGGAGGACATTTTGGGAAGAAAGGCCGGGTCAGGGTGAAGGACCACCTTGTCAGGAAAAAAACTCAAGAAGGGAGGATGGCAAAGCAAGGTGCCAAGCTCCCTTAAACACTGCCTGAGGTAATAGCCACCAGAAAACACACCTTCAGGGTGAGAAACCAAAGAGACACAGAAGGTAGGGGATCAAACGGGGAATGCTGCAAGGCATGAAGGTCCAGAGGAAGATCCTAGGGGGTAACAGGAGAAGCAACGACAGGCCATCAAAGAAAAAAACTGTGAAGAAGGCAAGAAGCCAAGGACTCAAAAGAGATGAGAGAGGCATCCCGGATAGCCTTAATAGAGGACCACTGGCTGCGGAGAGTAGAAACCAACAGTCCAAGCAAAGAATTATCCCGGAGGAATTCAAGCACAGAACCCCTCTCACAGGAGTCAGGGAGAAACCCTGCGAAGAACACCATGCAGAGAAATTCCTCCAGTGATGTTCGTAAACCTTAAGGGTACTGCCCTTCCTAGAATTCTACATGGACCGAGCCACCTCAGAGGAACAACCCAAAGAAACTAGCCATCGCCTTTCAACTTCCAAACCCCCAACACCAACTGGCCGAGAGCCTGACGAGACAGGAGAGGGAAGCGAAGCGGAGAAGGAGACAGCAGGAACCTCCACATGGGAGCAACAGCCACACAAAGCAGGAGGGGTCACCAAGGCTGGCGAAGCCAAAAAGGGGACCACCAACAGCACCACCATCCCCTCTATCCTGATCTTTGCCAAAACCCTGCTAAGAAGGGGAAAAGGAAGGAAAGCATAGAGAAGACCCTGAGGCCGCCAAGGGAAACTCAGGGCATCCACACCACGCCTCCCTTCAAGGAAGAAGGGTGCAAAATATTGGCAGAAGAGCAGCCTGAGGGGAGGCAAAGAGATCCAACCAAGGCCTCCCGAACCACCCCGACATCTCCTGAAAGACCAGAGGAGACAAGGACACAGAAACCGAAGAAGGAAGAAGGCGACTCAGCTGATCCGCATGCCCATTCTCCTTCCCAGGCAGATAGATAGCTGTCAGACCCAGCAGGTTGGCGTCTGGCCAAGACCCAATCTGATCCACCAGTAGAGCCAAAAGAGGAGAGTGAGTGCCCCCCAAATGATTCAAGTAGGCACGGCCCACCTGATTTTCTGTCCGGACTTGAACGTACTTGTCCTTCAGATGATGGGCAAAGTGCATGAGCGCCTTGAACACTGCTGCCAGTTCCTTCCAATTCGAAGACATCCCACTCTCCGCAGGGGACCAAGGACCTTGAGCAGAAAGAATCCGCAGTGTGGCACCCCAAACCCAAGGGCTGGCATCGGTCATCAGGGAATAGGGAACAAGAGGATACAGGGGCACCTCCTTTGCCAGGTTGCCCAGCAGCAGCCACCAAAGCAGGTGGAGATAAATTGCAGGAGTCACCGGAACAGAGGTAGAGTAATCCTGGGACCCCGGATTCCAGTGAGACAGAAGATGATACACTAGATGGAACAGGTTTCTGCGAGCCCACGGAACCAGAAAAAGGGAAGCAGCCATGTACCCCATAACCCACAACCAGTCCTTTGCAGAAGCCGGTGGCGCAGACAGGAGGGACTCCAGACAAGAGCGGAGCAGAAGCTGGCGAGCTGGAGGAAGAAACACACTCCCCAACCGGGTATTGAAGTGAGCGCCAATGAACTGGAGTTACTAAGATGGGATGAGGAAAGACTTGCTGAGATTCACAAGGAGCCATGGGACTCCAGACAACTCCGCACCAATGTCACATCCTCCTGGGCCTTGAGGAAAGATGAGGAAGAAATTAACCAATCATCAAGGTAGGGAAACAAAAGCACCCCTATGCATGCAACAGGCCCACCAGGGGAGGCAGGACATTAGTAAACACCGAGGGGCGGAGGCCAAACCAACGGGGAGGACACACAATTTGAAGTGTTGTCCCATGGCAAAGAACTGTAAATACCTCTGGAAGAGAGGATACACAGGAATATGGAAATAAGCATCCAAAAGGTCCAAGGATGACATGAAGGCGCCATGGGAAACAAGGGACAGAGTCTTCTGCAAACTCACCATCTTGAATCTCTGGTAAGGCACATAGGAGTTCACCGTCTTGAGATCCAGAACAGGGTGAAAACCCCCTGACACCTTCTGCACCAGGAATATCAGAGAGTAGCAACACTGTCCCAACTCGGCCCCAGGAACAGGAGTGATGGCACCATTCTGGAGAAGATCCAAGATCCCCTGCCTCAACCCCAGCAGCTTCAGAGGATTCCGAGGAGTTGGAGTGGGGACAAAACGATCTGGAGGCTGAGAAGAGAAGTCAATAGAATAACCTTCAACCACAAGGCGAAGAACCCAGGAATCAGTGACGTCGCGAGCCCAAGCAGAAGAAAATTGTCCGATTCGGCAGCCCACCCTGAGATAGTCAGGACTTGGAGAGGCATCGGTAAGGGCAGTGCCTGCAGGCTGTTGCCGGGACTTTGCAGAGATGGGAGTGCCACGGCCACAACCCCTTCCACGAAAGGGCTGGAAGGGACCCTTCCCAGCGGAGGGGGGATTCGCAAATGCACGCCTGTAACCCAACCTCCGACCTTTCAGAGCAGGTCGTAGAGGCGTCAGGAGCTTACGATCGTCTATCGATTTCTTCAGTAGATCTTCAAGTTGCGGCCCAAACAACTTAGCACCATCAAAAGGCAAGCATGACAGGAGGGACTTCTGGGCGGCCTCCGTCTTCCAAGACCTCATCTAGAGGTTTCGACGAGCAGAAACAATGGAATCAGAAATGGCTGCAGCAGCTAACAGAGAGTCAAATGTAATGTCCGACAAAAAGCGAACCTGCAATTCCATAAGGGTCAGATGGGAATTAACGTCCTCCCCTTGATGGAGGTCATCAGACAAGGCCTTGAAATCATGCAGAAGAGATTAAACCACATATGAGGCGTAAGCACCAGCCCTGATGGAAAAGTTAGCGGCAGAGAATGCCCTTTTAGCAGCACTGTCCACCCTTTTATCCACAGGATCGCCGGGAGAGGTGTCCTCCGAGATTATGGAACCAGAGGAGGCCAGACTCACCATTGGAGAGTCCACTTTCACTTGAGGGGCAAACTCCGTCAAGAAGCTCTGAAGAGGGTACTTTTTAGCAAGGAACTGAGGGAACCCAGCTTTCTCAACATCAGACCATTCCCTGGACAGAAGCCCCTGGATTGCCTTATAGATGGGAAGAGTATCAGGCTCCTTCGGCGGTACTGGGAGAAAAAATCCTCCTCCTCATCCAGAGGTACAATAGTCTGAAAGGCCAAATTGTCCTTCAAGTGAGTCATGACCTCCTTCAATTCTACGCCTTAAACAAAGTGTCCCTGCTGTTCCTCATCTGAACCATCAGAGTCCGGGTCAGGCAAATAAAAAGTCCCGAAAAGAAAACACTAAAAACACTTACCGTGAAGTAGTATGCAATGGGTGTTCCAGCCGGAACACAGTGAAAAAAACAGGATGTGTTCTACGGTTGCCTCAACCTTATAGGTCAGGTGACAGGTACTTCCTGTTAGGCTGCCATATTGGGTGGGGACTTTTTTATATGGGTGAATGCTGTGCCTGAAACACTGAGTTCTCCTGAGTGACTGTGATGAGGAAGATGGAGGAGGAAGGTAATAAAACATATGGATATATACACACACTGAACCCTTGTACTTACTAGGGGAGGGAACTTGAGGTTATGGGGTGTTCAGGGTAAGCTGGTCTCCAAGTCAGACATGTACTCACAAACGAAGCTACACAGAATAGATATCTGATTCTATATGTGAAACCATGTGCACTACGCTTAATTAAGTGGGGTGCCAGGCATCTCAAAAAATGTGAAGGACTATCCGCACACACCACCAGGTGTCATACTTCAACATTGGCAGTCCTCGCTCTCTAGAAACTGCATTTGGTAGAGAGCGGGCTTTTACCTGAAGACAGGGAGGCACTTCTTAGAACTAAGTAGGGGGGGGTGTGAAAAAGTGAGAAGTTAAAAATTAGAAATGAACTAAAACGCCAAATATAATTTATTTGTTAGGTGTTTGCTTGATAATAAAAGTAAAGTGTGGGGACATAGGGGTTTAGTACCCCATCCCCATCTGTGTTGTCCCCATGTTTCTGCCGTGTAGGCCCGGAGGGTCCACGGCATTCATCAGGACAAGATATAAGGGCTCCTATCTGATCTCTTCAGATTAGGATATGCCCACCATGTAGGATGACCTTTGTCAATCTCCACCTAAAATTTGGAATCTCTTGAAACCTGTAAAATAAAGGTTAACAACGTGTCAAGAATGGCTATTCAAGCATATTGTGTAGAATCAGAATGGCATCAAGCATATCAACAAGGTTGCGCATGTGAATGTGAAACATGTGTCACTGCAAACGTGGCGCACATATATATACAAATAATCATGTACTGTGAGACCAGCTCACATTCTTACCCCAGACCAGGGGTTGGACTGCCCCGTGGGAAGGAGGGATTTGAGGGACCCCTCTAGTTACACTCTGAAAACAGAGTAGGGAGGAGAAAATTGTAGAGAAACATAATTGCACACAAATTATTGCCACACGTTCATTCAAGTAACACCGGGTTCTGTGATCTAAAAACCCTGGTGTCTCAACCATACATCACAGCCACACCCTTACTGCCTCAAGGTACATCCCTCATGGATCTCCTAAAAACTGTCCTCGCCTCTTCCCCGCTGGTAGCGGATGGAGCAGGGACATGTGGTTTATATAGGTGCCGCATTGAATTAAACGATGGTCAATTAGGCTAAATTGGTGGTATGCAGTGCTTAATTTAGCCGCTCACGATCCGGTGTCCCACTACTTGCCTGGACGCTGCGTGTATTTTTATCAGCTGTTTCAGAAAGAATAGTTGTGCGGCTGTGTAAGACAGAAGCCTCCAGGTGGAGGGCTCCCATTCGGAGCGCCGCGTCAGTGCTCAACGCTCGTGTGACCCATGTTAAGAATGTCTGACGGGAGACCCAGGGTGTGGTTAAGGTACGCGTATGCATGTTTCAGCATACCTGAACGTAGGATTTTCAGTGTTTCGCTGATGTGGTAAAAGGTATGAGAGTAACGAGTACTATGTTCGTCCATCAAACTGCATTCACCTTATTGAAAGGCAACTGGGCAAATCCCACTTGGAGGATTAAATCTTTGTTACAGATGCCCGCAATTTAAAGATAATGTCATTACGTAAAACCATTAAATGAAGGGAAAGAGGATTTACAGCGGGCAAGGCCATACTGAAAGACATTCGTGACTTGCCAATTTAGTGAGCATCACGTAAGACCATCATGCGCTAGGTGTGGTAAACCGTTGCTACAAAAGTTGCTAAAAAATTCAGCAGGGCTATGTTTATGGACATTGCTGGCTCGCAAAAAACAGGTGGGTTTGACCTCATAGTGTGTTGAGGTGTCATGTATACCACTACACATGAGTAAAAATGGTTGCCAGGATTTACACGAATACTGTAAATAATGTTGGTAGCTGTATTTACCCAATTTGTGGGCAGGGTATCGTTGTATGGATATATAGATGTACAGTATAAATTGTTGGTAGCTGTTTTTATCCAATTTTTAGCCAAGGTATATCATCATTAAGGCCAGACTCCCATGATTTGAGGCGGTATACCCAACGTTGTTCCTAAGTGTGGAGTTTTCTCATTATATTGGGGAGGTTTGAGCTAATTTTCTCCAGGGCCACCCATTCCAGACCCTCATACCTGTGGCCTTTTTCAAGGTAATGGCGTGCCAGTTTAGTATTGTTCCTTTTACATCTGATCGTACTTTGATGCTCGTTTATTCTCATTTAGATTTTTCTTGCCATCATGCCCACATAGAAGATGTTGCAAGGGCACATAATGTGGTAGGTCATGTTTTCACTGTTACAGTTTGTGAAGTTCTTAAGAATCCACGGTTTCCCTGTTTTTATATCAACCTCCTTGGTGTGGTGTGTATTCTCAGGCATGTAATTTCTACATCCTGATGATGATCCCAATATTGTTTCTACGGGATTGAAACGTCGTTGACCTTATATGTGCCGTAAACGCAATTGAATTAATTACTGATGTGTAACGGTGTCTCTACATATTGTTTGCTTGTTGCATTTCTTTATACAAGTTACAAGCATTTTTTGTCCTGCCTGAGCCTTTTTCTGAATTTGTGATTTTCCGTTCATTTGTGTCTTTGTTATATATGTTGCATTGGACACAGGATTGTGTCCCACTTTATTCTTGTGTTTTATGTGATTTGATACAAACATTACATTTTCTGTCCTGCTGTACAGATTCAATATAGCACTGATTTCAGGCCTATTTTCATTGTTTTCTGTGTGAATCTCCCCTGGCAGGAACTACTTTGTAATTGTAACATACTACTACCCAAGGTCCCTCACCATTACAATTGGGTACCCTTGTTAATTAAACACAAGGAATTGTTAGTGGCAATCCGTTGCCTAACAGGGTCCATGAACAACTTGCAATTTTTTTTTTAATTCACAGATGAGGAGCTTCCAGGAGTAAAACCTGGTTTATTTGTACAGCTATATCTTACATTACATTTCTATAAAACACAAAATGTCTCCAAAAGGTTTTCCATATTCCCGCAACAAATATTGGGCTATGATATTTTTCTATTTTTTCTTTAGATTTCTTTTTGGTTTTTTAAATTGGTTATTCACTGTTTCCTTGATGATGGGTGTGGTGTATAAAGTGAGACAGAAATAAGAAAGTGCAGTCTTTTTTTAAATTCTGCTTGATGAATATAAACGTTAAACTGTTCTCCGTCTTGTTTTTAAGATTCTCTACAGTGCACTGGAAAGAAAAGCAACTGTTTGTCTATTCACAATAATTAGGCTGTGGATGGAAGAAAAGCTGAAAAGTAACTCAAGTAATTTTTTTTCTTGTTTGCTAATATTTTGTTTACAAAATCTTAAACACAATATCCTTAACATGCTCCATTTGCTAAACGTACTCTTGACATCCTTTGCCTCTTCATAATTGTTGGACATACAGATTATGTCACAACATTGCTCTCTGGCATCAGACGTATTAAAACAGAACAGGGCCTTACACAGGCTGGAGCATGTGCTTTTTAAGACGATGTCTCTAAAAAAATACACATTACAGGTTGGTTGGAAGTTCAATCCCCTTGTGTCCATTCCTCTGGACTATGCTAAAAATGCACTTATGTGTACATAACCAATGTGTATCACTGCAGTGGGCCTATAGACAGGCAGTTGTGAGACATATCAATCAGTCATACCCAACTGATATAGCACGGCTTATCAACTGTGAGGGTATCCAGGCACTGGGACAAAATCATCGAAAACACCCACTATTGTTCATGGGTGATGGAGCCATCACTAAGCATGAAGTTTTCAGATTTTTCATTTCCCCGACTTAACGTGAATCACATGGAACATGCATTGATATCCGACCAGGGCCGGATTCGCCATTTGAGATATCTACCATTTCCTAGTGGACTACAAAGTAGAGGCTGATTTGAGATCTGGGGGGCTGCCCTATGTGTAGCACTGCTGTGTGAGGCATGGGCATATAAGATCTGAATAACCTAACTGGTTAAACTCAGCTGTTGGTAGTTTGAGGGTGTCAGATCTCTGTATCAAAATGAGTAACTCTGCTCCTGAAGCTAGAACTTGTGACACATTTCACATTGCTACAATATGCAGCAGATAACAAGGCACTATAGTCTTTCATTATTTTTACAAACTCACCTCCTATGTGGGAGATATGAGGGTGGCGGCTTTCCTTCAGAATTCCCTTATTTTGTTCAGATCTTTTTATTGTCATTTTGTTTGAGGTCTGAATTCCCATGCATATAATCCCTTTGGATCGGTTCGCCATCGGAGTGTAGCCCAAGGTCCACACTGCAGTAACCTATAGTAAAGATCCATGGACCATATAGAGATCTCAAGGAACGATATAGGATTTCATACTGGTATATCCTGTAGTAAAAATTCATGAGAAGTTATTGCCTCTCCAAAAGCAACAGATCCACCAAGCCCGCCTCAGGAACAATTCGGGCCAATGTTTTCTGGTGGCTCATTTACCTTCCCTTACCCAGCATGGATTAATTTAACTTTGTTCTAATGTATGTATCAAATGATTTCCTGTTTAGGGCTTTACTCAGTTGGCTTTGATTGAGTGTCTCTTGCAGCCTAGTCGTCGCAAATTGACACTAGAGCAATATTCAGATACTAGATGAAATATTTTGCTCGGCTGTCGGGGATCTTTATGACCAGGGCTGTCCTTTAGCTTGTGTGAATTGGGCCTATGCTCAGCGCGCTAACCTCAAAGGGGGTGCTGGAGCTCCCTGTAGCAGTCTTTCATTGACTTAGGTCCAAACAAAAGTATGTTTAAACACTTTTTCCACAGGCTGCTGGCACCCTTGTCTGCTTTTTGAGTGAAATCTTTTCATGGCACTCCTTAATCTTGTCCTAACTTCCTCCTACTCCTCCCAAGTGTTCAATTCGTAGAAAATTAAAGAGGATGATTGTGAGGGGTTGCTAAATTTAGTTTTGCCCACAACACTCTCCAAGCAAAGGTCAGCTCTGTTCTTGACTTAATGACGGCTCCGTCCAACCCATTGATGTGCCTCGTGTTTAATTTACGTCAATGGCTCTCCATATATATATATATATTCACTGAAAAAACCATAGGTTATAGACCATATATAGTTAGGAATTAGCATTTAAAAAACCTTATTTTACTCACACAAAACCATTGAAATTCCATATATAGTTAGTTGCACTAACTATATATCGCGCACCCGCAATCCACTGCTGATCATGTCACATATTACATCATTCATGACATGGTCAGTGACATCACTGATGACATCACTGATGACATCTCAAATGACATCACTGATGACATCACTGATGACAACATCCAGTGACTGTATGTTTCTGTAAAGTTAAAATATGTCTTACATATTGAAGAATGAGTGGATGTATAAGTGTCTGGATGAAGGATTTAGTAGGTGCGTGACTGACTGTATGAGTGAGTGATTAAATATGTCTGACTGAATGCATGGGTTAGTGACTAAACTGTCTTAATTTGTGCATCATTATGTCTGTTGTGATGTAAACTGCTGCATGTGTTGATCATTAGCTATACGAGAGGCTATATGTGTTATTAATTGGTTGCCCAAGTATTTCTATGGGAGATTGAGTTTGTGTGGGGGTGGCTGGAAGGTGTGTGACTCTGTGCATAGATGTGTGAGCAGTTTATTCACTAGGTGTATGAGTTCAAGAGTGCATGTGGAAACAGCTACATGGGCAGTTGACTGTGTGCATGAGTGTATTGATGAGTGAATGGATATCTCAATGCTACATGTCATACTAAATACATATGTAAAACACAGTACATGTGAGAGTTGGCATATATAAATAACTGTGCATGAGAGCCACTGAATGAGTGAGTGGTTGTATCGATCATTGTGAACTTGTATCAGGGATTGTATAAGAGAGTAAATATGTGTTAGTATATGTTTCAATAAGTAAGGTGTGTTTATCTGTATAGTTGAAGAAATGGAGGTGAGATTGTTTCTTTGCATGACTGACTGGGTGTGTGAGTAACTCCATGGATGAGTGACAGTGTGTGAGTGTCTGTATACACTGAGTGTATCTAAGGTTATATTAGAGTCTGAAGAGGTTTATCGTATTAGCACAAGAATGATGTCAAATGAGATGTCATCAGTGATGTCATTTGAGATGTCATCAGTGATGTCATCAGTGATGTCACTGACCATGTCATGAATGATGTAATATGTGACATGATCAGCAGTGGATTGCGGGAGCGCGATATATAGTTAGTGCAACTAACTATATATGGAATTTCAATGGTTTTGTGTGAGTAAAATAAGGTTTTTTAAATGCTAATTCCTAACTATATATGGTCTATAACCTATGGTTTTTTCAGTGAATTTCAATGGTTTTTTAATAGCAAATATCATAAGCTGTCGAATGTCAAGTACGTGGTAAGTAAAAACATTTTCGTGTTTATGCACACTGATCTGCTTTGAATGCTGCCCCCCACCCCTCATTTCTATTAGGAGTACTCTCTCTTTGCAGATAGTGAAGGGTAGTTAACGCAGGCCTTTGCCCCCGTTGTAATCCGTCGTGCCTGCTTCTCTCTCCATTTGATTGATTGTTCTCTTTGGTTCATTCTCTATTTACAAACAAGCACAGAGTCGCAATACTCTGTTTAGTCTTTGCAGATAGCGAAAAATCGTGTAAAAAAACTAAAGGAATCGAGCAAAATCAGTAGGCCACTAATGGGATCTCTTTTTGACCTCCCTAAAATAGAAACATTAGGAACAACCTGTTGATAATACCAATGTGTATGTACATAAGCGGCGTTCATTTGTGTTCACAGTACCCCTTCTTGATTGTTTGAATCGAGCATTGAATTGTTCGAAGTTGGTTCTCTTAAGAATCTTCTCTGCCTGCAAACGAGGAAGAATAGGAATATTCTCTCTCCCTTTGCAGATAGTGAAGGGTAGGTAACGCAAACCTTTAACACGTCGTGCCTATTTCGTTCCTCATTGATTGATTGTTTCCCCAAACATTGACTGTTTGGGAATTGGTTCTTTTTGGAGGTATTCCCTGTTTGCAAATATACGTAGAAAAATCTTTGCAAATAGTGAAAGGGTACGTAATGCGGACCTTTCTCCCCCGTTGTAATCTGTCATGCCTATCTACTCCCCACTGATTGATGCACCTGTTTCACCCGGACCATTTACTAGAGATACGTCATCTGGCCCGACCAGAGAGCACCCCTAGTGAAAAGGACATATGCAATAATAACGAAGTGATCACTGTATCCTGTTAACAGAAACTTTAGCATGAAACAACCTGGAAAGAAAAGAATAGGAAAACGAAAATCAGTAGGCCACTGATGAACATGAACTTTTATTAAACAACGAACAAAGAAACGATAACATAACGTAATGATAAAACCTATTAATGTCCTAGAAACAAGAAAACGTTAGAAATATGCCAGTGGTGAGAGACCAGAAAAACAGTAAGAGAAACCAAATCACCCCTCGCTGTCCCACCGCCTGCCACGGCAAAAAAATCGATAGACTAGGGAAAATACAAGTCAGTAGAACATCCGCCCCCACTCTGGAAACTTCCAAGGTGGGGCAGGGTTGCGGCTACGCCCAGCCGGGAGCAGCCCATATAAGGCGGGTCCTGCTGCCACGCCTCGGCCAGGAGATCCTAACGTAGGGTGTAGCCGGAGGAGAGGCCGAGGCCAGCGGGACCAGGGGATTGCCTTTACAACGCTGAACAGTTGCAGGGGGGGGGGAATGTCTCCTCGACCCTCCCCTCTCTCTCCCAGTCCGGCCGCGGTGGCCCTTGAGAGTTGCAGGTAGTCCCGCCACATGCTCTTCCGGTCCGGCCACCAACGGTCGGGGGGCCGAGGCCGACGGGATCCGGCTGCAGCCGATAAACCAAGAAACCCGTTCATGGGGCCAGAGCCAGGGGCGTCCGGCCGACATCCACCGGAAGCCCGGCCCGAAGACGGACGGGACACTTCTTCTCTCTTGAATAATGGCTGCGACAACACTGGGGGGGGATGTCTTGCACATGCCTCCGACCCCCCCCCCCCCCTCGTCCTCATCGCCTGGTCCGGCCATAACAAATCTCAAGCGAGACGCCGTGGGGTGCACTGGGAGGGAGAGACGATGCGAACAGGCCTCTCCCGCCTCCCCAGTGGAGGCTTCCCACCTGCACCCTCAGCGCTCCAAGCGCCCGAAAAAGGGTTCTTCCACTGTGGCGATGCTGCAACGTCTCGCCCGGCAGGGTGGAGCCCGTCCGCTCATTTGACCCCGCGATCGCCAGTAGCTACCGAACTCTCAAAATGGCGGTCGACCTGGCAAGAGCGGGCCCAGCATAAAGAAATGGCCCGGTCACTGGTTGACTCCACCACCGTAGTCCTCCACGACCTTGAAGATTCAACAGGAGCCGCGGGAGTCTCCGACCCCCGCAGACACCCCCGATGGGGAATGACTGCCATGATCGCCCGTGGAGTGACGAAACTGTATCCGCGGGACGTCGGCGCTCCCATGCTGGCGCCAGCCTCACTTTGAATTACTAGAATCCTGCAGACCTCAGTTCCGGTGAAAGCACAGTGTGACCCGGTAGGAAAAATTGTTGCACCCCCTCCCCTTTTTGACTGATAGTTCAAACCACCGATCCTTTCCTTTGCCCTTTTAACGGAACTTTGGACTGCCTCCCCCTCTTTTACATTTTCTAGAGAAAACAAAACATTAACCACTACATTAGCATAGCAGTTGACACCAGAACTGTTTTCAAATTGGAAACCAACAACATCTTCAACAGAATCCTTTTTGTTTCTGCTGTGACCCTGCTACAGCACAGGCATTGTCCCCAGCAGTAATTCTGCAATGCCGGTAAGAATAGCTGTGGTGCCTACTGGACTCACTCACCCCCGCGGCGCCCCACGCCGTTATTTGCTGGGCGGCAACTTACTAGACATCACCTTCGTGACATCCAGATTTCAGCGCTTTCTGCTGCCTTGGAACTATTCGCACAACAGACCGCTACTGACAATCCACCCCCCGCGGCGCCCCACGCCGTTATTTGCTGGGCGGCAACTTACTAGACATCACTTTCGTGCCATCTAGATTTCAGCGCGTTCTGCTGCCTTGGAACTATTCGCACAACAGACTGCTACTGACGACCCACCCCCAGGCAACATCTTCTGAATTTTCATAATTTGAAAGAACTAGTAACATGTCCTCATCAGGAATTCAAAAGAAATTGCCACGGTCTCTTCGTTGTTTAAATGTTTTTACTGTTTTTGTTTTGTTGTATATATTTATATGTTATTAAAGTTTTATATTCCTACTACTTTGTTGGAGTGCTATATATTTTTAATGTGACACATAATTGTAAAAACTTTGATGTACAAAGAGTCATTCCTGGAATCTTCCGCTTCAGGCTCGGTCCCCTCCCCAATCACAATACAGGATGGTTTTCAGATAGTAGGAACACGTGTGGTGTGACGGATCTCATCGGGTGTGGGCCTTGATCTACTATAACTCCTTTGAAGAGGGGTGATTCTTTACAGCTGGAGCCATAAACTACATCTGCAGGGCTAGCTGATAGCCTGGACAATCGGACACAGAGGAAGAGGAGTGTCAGAGGGTGCGGTAGTGAATAGGGCGAAAGGGAGGTGTCGGGCGGGCACAGAGTGTGATTCTCAGGGAAGAGCAGCGCAGATGGGGGGAGGTTTATTGCCCATGCATAAGACAGAGAGCGGGGGTGACCAGTGCCTGGGGAAGATGCTTGCGAGGGTGGGGAGCCATGCTACGAATCGACAGCGTGCAGAGAGTGGGTCTGGTCAAGGCATCTAAAATGGCTGCCGTGCACGACAAAAGTGTGGCATTTCAAAAAAGGCAAGATGGCGCAAACAATGTTTTTCAACACTTCCTCATTTCCTTCGAATCAAACGTTAACAGACGTTGGTGCATATTACCAAAGTTAAGCGATATTTATCGCTAACGATGCTTACCAACGAATTTTTTACCGCTGAGCATCGTCAGAAATTATCGAAGATAAACCTTGCTATTATCAAGGTTTATCGCAAATGCGATAAAAAACGGCCGCAATGCATGAATATCGCTAAAAAGTCAGCGATATTCATGCATTACCGAGCTAATGCTCTTAGCCATGTTATCCACCTCCCATTGGATAACATGGCTAAGAACTGCTCAGGGCAGGTGTTACTTTTTGGAGATATTCGCGCTTAGCGCGAATATCTCCAAAAGTTGGTAATAGGAGATAGATATCTTGCATGTTGTAATGCAAATTATTGTGGTATATGGAACTCATACCATAATCTCTCAGGAAAGCAGAAACTGATCCTTTTGGGACCGCCTGAAAAGGCCTAGGGGGTGAGGGGTACTCTACTTTGCCCCCTTTTCACGTTCCGAACTATTTTATTTTACTCTCTTCTGTAATTACACAAAATAGCAGCGATAAGATGCATCGGAGACACACAGTGAGAGAAAGGAGGCCGGAGATGAAGAAGAGATGTCAAATACACATTGGAGATAATATAGTGGCAGAAGGGAAGTAAATATGAGTAAACTTACCATGTAACATAAAAATGTTGCACTCTATACTATAAGTCTCATTTTATACTACAATCACTTCGCTACAACCTCATAAATTAAAAATAAAAATGAATAATGTCTCAAACAATTTTTGATTTCTAAATATAAATTTATTCTTCAGAATTTTCTAAATTTGAAAGAACTAGTAACATGTCCTCATCAGCAATTTCCTCATGAAAAGTCTGCAATGATGATTCTTGTAACTCTATGCCCTCCAAACATTCGATAAATTCGCCATCAACAGATTGATCAAAAAAATCATTCAAGTCATCTCCTCCTTGTGACAATATTTCATTATTGGTGCTGTCAATTTCAATCAATGTAGTGTAATCATTCAAGTCATCTCCTCCTTGTGACAATATTTCATTATTGGTGCTGTCAATTTCAATCAATGTAGTGGAATCATTCAAGTCATCTCCTCGTGACAATATTTCATTATTGGTGCTCTCAATTTCAATCAATGTAGTGGAATCATTCAAGTCATCTCCTCCTTGTGACAATATTTCATTATTGGTGCTGTCCATTTCAATCAATCTAATGGAATCATACAAGTCATCTCCTCCTTGTGACAATATTTCATTATTGGTGCTCTCAATTTCAATCAATGTAGTGGAATCATTCAAGTCATCTCCTCCTTGTGACAATATTTCATTATTGGTGCTGTCCATTTCAATCAATCTAATGGAATCATACAAGTCATCTCCTCCTTGTGACAATATTTCATTATTGGTGCTCTCAATTTCAATCAATGTAGTGGACAATTCAAAAGAAATTGCCACGGTCTCTTCATTGTGAGCCATTTTATTTTGAAATTGCTTGCTGTAAATTGCAGAAAAAAATAATCACTTTCATTTATCGTTTTTAGTAATACATAATATAAAACTAACTTTATCAAGTATTTAGTATAACAGAAGGACTGCAAATAAATAACAGAAAACATTTTTCAAATTATCTTCAAGTGTACAACATAGTTCCCCTTACAAAGAAATTGCCACGGTCTCTTCATTGTGAGCCATTTTATTTTGAAATTGCTTGCTGTAAATTGCAGAAAAAAATAATCACTTTCATTTATCGTTTTTAGTAATACATAATATAAAACTAACTTTATCAAGTATTTAGTATAACAGAAGGACTGCAAATAAATAACAGAAAACATTTTTCAAATTATCTTCAAGTGTACAACATAGTTCCCCTTACAAATTAACAACTCACCTTTTTAAAAGTAGGAGAAGTGTTAGTACTGTGTAAATCAAACACCAGAAATTCACCACCAAAAATTCCTCACAAATGTACCTCAGACAGTAGTATCACAAAATGGCTGTGGTTTCCTCTCATTTGACATATATACATAACCAATTAACTTTCATCACACACAAATACAAAACCAAAGTAACATTTTAATTGGTTCTAAATTTCAACACTTTCAAATGTGTTTTCCCCATGCAATTTTCCATAGGACATTTACATACGTCTACAGCCTGAATGGCTGAACGGAATTACACCAAACTTGGCAAAATGGTACATCAAACCTAAGAGGTCAGGAAGGATCTACTATGCCCCCTTATGGTCATTTCCCCCTTCGCTTTGGCCTCCTCTTGTCTCTCGATCCTACCGAGAGACAAGATGGCGGCCGCTACGGACTGTTTGGAATGTTGACAGACGCCGGAGAACCAATCAGCTTCGCAAAGCTCCGTAACGCGAAAAGTACGCGAAGCGGAGCGCTGTTACAGATATATATCTTTTTTTGAATGTTAATTTCTCAAAATCCACTGGAGCACATATATTGAGACCTAGCAAAGGCACATCGGGCTACCAGTCCCTAATATTTTGCCAAGTTTTGTGCAAATCCATTCAGCCGTTCGATTATTGACATTTAGATACGTCTACAGCCTGAATGGCTGAACGGAATTACACCAAACTTGGCAAAATGGTACATCAAACCTAAGAGTTCAGGGAGGATCTACTATGCCCCCTTATCGTCATTTGCCCCTTCGCTTTCGCCTCCTCTTGTCTCTCGATCCTACCGAGAGACAAGATGGCGGCCGCTATGGACTGTTTGGAATGTTGACAGACGCCGGAGAACCAATCAGCTTCGCTTCACAAAGCTCCGTTGCGCGAAAAGTACGCGAACTGGAGCGCTGCCCGGTCCGCTGTTACAGATATATATCTTTTTTTAAACGTTAATTTCTCAAAATCCACTGGAGCACATATATTGAGACCTTACCTGGCTGTACGTGGACCTTCTGGACGGCGTGCGGATCGCCTTTGCCTCTGATTTCACGCCTCGCGGAACCCGCTGCGCGGGTCCCGCTTCGCCAAGGGGCGCCTGGAACTTGGGAGCTGCCGCTGCCGCTGTTGGGACAGACCAGGGTAAATTGGCTGTGAGGGCTGCGAGCAGGAGGGGCTGGACTCAGTTTCCCAAGAGTCACAGCTCAGCTCCGCCCGCAACACCTGGGCCGCTCTCCCTCATCGCCCCGCCCTTAGCTGACCAGTGAAAGCTGCCGGATTCCTCTCTCTACGTGGGACAAACACTCGCACATACCTGGCTGTACGTGGACCTTCTGGACGGCGTGCGGATCGCCTTTGCCTCTGATTTCACGCCTCGCGGAACCCGCTGCGCGGGTCCCGCTTCGCCAAGGGGCGCCTGGAACTTGGGAGCTGCCGCTGCCGCTGTTGGGACAGACCAGGGTAAATTGGCTGTGAGGGCTGCGAGCAGGAGGGGCTGGACTCAGTTTCCCAAGAGTCACAGCTCAGCTCCGCCCGCAACACCTGGGCCGCTCTCCCTCATCGCCCCGCCCTTAGCTGACCAGTGAAAGCTGCCGGATTCCTCTCTCTACGTGGGACAAACACTCGCACATACCTGGCTGTACGTGGACCTTCTGGACGGCGTGCGGATCGCCTTTGCCTCTGATTTCACGCCTCGCGGAACCCGCTGCGCGGGTCCCGCTTCGCCAAGGGGCGCCTGGAACTTGGGAGCTGCCGCTGCCGCTGTTGGGACAGACCAGGGTAAATTGGCTGTGAGGGCTGCGAGCAGGAGGGGCTGGACTCAGTTTCCCAAGAGTCACAGCTCAGCTCCGCCCGCAACACCTGGGCCGCTCTCCCTCATCGCCCCGCCCTTAGCTGACCAGTGAAAGCTGCCGGATTCCTCTCTCTACGTGGGACAAACACTCGCACATACCTGGCTGTACGTGGACCTTCTGGACGGCGTGCGGATCGCCTTTGCCTCTGATTTCACGCCTCGCGGAACCCGCTGCGCGGGTCCCGCTTCGCCAAGGGGCGCCTGGAACTTGGGAGCTGCCGCTGCCGCTGTTGGGACAGACCAGGGTAAATTGGCTGTGAGGGCTGCGAGCAGGAGGGGCTGGACTCAGTTTCCCAAGAGTCACAGCTCAGCTCCGCCCGCAACACCTGGGCCGCTCTCCCTCATCGCCCCGCCCTCACCTATTACCCAATTGTATCCAAGGCCATAAGTTAGCACACGAATACCGCTGCGCGGGAGCGCGCGGGAGCGTCCCGGGAGAAGCCCGGGACAAGGGCGGGACCGTCTGTGGCCGTCCGGGGCCGCAGGAGGCCGGGCTGGGCCAGGTCTCTAACGATTGGACTAGAATATTATTGTTTTAGGTAAAATTTGCTTAGTATTCATATCTGTTACCCTTTTAGGTTTTAGCTGTTTTTAACCTGTTATTTATTGATAACTCTCATCTAACCACATAGTTTGTTAAAGAATGTCTTCTTCCACTCCAAATACCCTCCCTGATCGTGTGGGTGTCTCTATACTTGGCCCCTTGGATAGATTCTTTACCAAAGCTACAAAAGATATTGATCGTGAGCTATTACTGGCAGAAAAAAGGGCCGAACGGCGCTTATCAGTAGAGGCTGTTAAAAGACAGGTTCCTTCTGCTAATAGAGGCGTACTTTCTGTATCCATAGTAGAATCGCCGGACATAGATGTAGAACTTTTTAATACTGATGGGATTCCGCAAATTTTCCAGGATAATCCCCCACTTCAGGGGGGTCAAGGTATGATGGTGACCATTTTGAGTGATTCGTCCATGGCTACCACTGATAATCTTATAGATCTTAATACCCCATTACTCCAGGAAACTAATACTCATTGCCCTATTAATGTAAATGTTATTCCGCCCCCCTTGAAGTTACAAACAGAGGTTGTTAGCTTGTTGCCTTCCCCTCCTTCTCCAGAAACAACTGAGACACACCATGGTCAGAAGCGTAAAAATGGTGTCTCTTCGCCAGCAAGGAAGAGGAGAAGGCGGGGAAACAAAAATAAAAATAGGTCTCTCAATCCATGGAAACCCTCTGAGATGGCATCTCCAAGACCTCCGTTGCCAGTGGAATTGGGGAACGCCATGTCAGAGGGAAAAACAGAAACACAAATAATTGCAGACGGGGAGAGTAATAAAAGCTATAGTGCCGAGCTATTGAAAGCATTTGAAAAAATGTTAAAATCATTTGTTTTACCGCTTGTAGAAAGGTTAAAGACGATAGAAAAAAAACTGGACTCCCTCCTTTCTCAACCAATACCCCGAGATAATGTAGTGTTACCTATCTTGGTTGCTGATCATGGTGATCAAAATACCAATAAATCTCTTAGTCAGCAAAATCCCCCCAACAAATTACAGAAACCAGTTGTTGATAAAAATAGTTTATCTTTGACAAATACGCAAGTAATTGGTGTAGAAAAAGGGAAAGTACCTGCGGCTGTCCTAAAACCTACAGAACAGAAGAAAGCGACTAATCTGGAAATGTCGCAAAATGGTAAAGTTAAATTGCAATATAAAAATACGGTACAATTACCTCCAGATTCGTATGGTTTTGTTATTGTATTAACTGGAGTCCCAATTGTTGGGGAGAAGGAAATTGAATCAAATAGAAGTTTAAAAAATAAAGTAATACACTGGTTGTCCGTGAATAGACCACTACCAGCATACTTGAATGGGGACATTGTATCTGTTAGGAGGTGTCAATGGATAGGCATACGTCCCAAGGATATAGATGGGGATTTGATCATAGTGAATTTTAAGGACCAGAAGGTGGTATCCTTTATAAACGATTGGTGTGTTGGTAGTACTGAAGGCGGTGTTTCTACACGTGGTTTGACATATTTCTACCCAGAGAATATGATGTTCTCATCCAAAGAACGGCAGAGATATGGTTTAAATACCAACTATTATCAAAAACCACCTATAGAATACTCAGCCTTCGACTATAAAAATAGAAATACTAGATTCCATACCTCAGCCAATCATCGAAATTCCTACTTTGATTCAAATAGCCAATATCGGATCGATCCAAGGGAACACTGGAATATTCCATTGTCTAATATGTTCTATCCCCTGACCCCTCTAAATTTGAATGATTGACTCCCTGTATTTAAACATCCCCTACATGATTCTGGGACAATAGAAGGGGATAGTATGTCCCCTCCAAGAGATGTAAATAGCAGTGAGAACTTGGAAATGAGGAGTGATAAAAAGGACACCTATCAAATTGGGGTATATGAGGTCATCAACCCAGGGGTTAATATCGAAGAAATTGAGACAGGCCAATGTGGCCAAGAGCATTCTTTGGTTAAATTGGTAGTGGAAAAAGAGGGTACTTGTGAAAAGGCTCTAAAAACTTCTGAAAGGATTGGTAATTTCCGTGTACTTTCATGGAATATAGCAGGTTTTGCCCATAGGGTGGAGGATTTGGTATGGGCAGAGTATGTGGATTCTTTTGACTTGGTTTGTCTCCAGGAGACCTGGAGTATAGTGGATCTTAGTTTGGATGGTTTTCTGGCTTTTAACACCTTAGCGATACCATCAAACTCAGGGCGAGCAAAGGGTGGAATGATGACAGCAATCTCTGTAAAACATAATTCAATAACCGTTAATCTTGTGGTGGAAAGTACTTGGTACCAGCTGTTTATTATTAAGAATCTTTTTAGAGAGACTGTTCTCCTTATCAACTGGTACTATAATATATTTGACCCAAATAAAACAGAAATTATTGAAAATTTGTATGAAGAGATTGTTAAAGTAAGAAATAAAGTCTTTCCTTTACTCATTATGTGGTTGGGTGATTTTAACTGTGAGCTGTGTAAATTTAGTGGGTCTAAAGCATGTGGGCTGATGGACTTAGATAATCATCCTATGGTCCATTTTTCACACACAAAACAAGGCGAGGCCCTAAACAGCATTTTAGTAAATAATAATTTATTTATTCTTGATATGAATAGTTTTATGGGTAATAAGAATATGAATACGACTATTCCTTCTTTTCAGGGCACAAGAGGCAGATCTAGCACAATTGACTTTGCGATAGTATCCATGGGTTTCTTTAGCTACCTAAATGACTTTAAAATTGAGGTAAACCCGGCTAGCGATCATAACCCCCTAACCCTGAGTCTCACTATTGCTGCTGATTTAAAGCTGTATCAGGAACAACCAGTAGCATATAGCAAGAATCAGGGCATTACTGTAAAATGGAATAAAGTAGCCGTGGAGGAATTGGAAAAGAGTATTTTTAATGAAAACATGGCTCAGATAGACATATGTCTATCATCCAATCCCGACCCAGTGCATATAATCAGGAGCTTCGAGAAGCTAATGGAAAATGTAGCTACACATTTACTAGTAAAGGAGGGGGGGAAGAAGCATGATCCTGGACCCAAATGGTTTAACGCAGAATGCTCTGCTGCCCAAACTACTTTGGCTAAAGCCCTGCGTATAAAACCTAGAGATGGAAGTATGGTTGTATTAGCTAGGAAACAATATAGGCAGGCAATTAAAAAAAGGAAAAATGAATTGAGGTTTAAAGCTTGGGAAGATTTAGACAAGGCATCTGACTTAAGGGACAATAGACTCTTTTGGGAAGTTATAAATAGGCCCTTTTTAAAATCAGGGGAAGAAAATACAATGCGAGTTCACCTACCAGAAGAAACTTGGGTAACTCATTATAACAAAATCTTTAACCCCAAAGAGATATTATATAATATTGACCTGGAGGAGGATGATTCCCGCTATTTTAATATGGACTCTGCTAAGAAGCTGAGTGAGTCAATTACGCTTGCTGAAGTAATGTTAACTCTGACTTTGGGGGCAGCTTCAAAGGCCCCAGGCCCTGATTCAGTACCTTTAGATCTTTTTAAAACTAATCAAGAGTTTTGGTGTCCCCTACTTATGAATGTATTCAAGGCAATAATAACTGGCCCCATTCCAATTTCATGGAAAGAGGCTGTTTTGGTCCCAATTTTTAAAAAAGGCGACAAGTATGACCCAAGATGCTATCGGCCGATATCACTAATAGACTCAACATGTAAGTTGATGGGTCGGGTGATACTGGCACGGTTGGAAACATGGGCGGAGTCTTCAGGGGTGATTGTAGAATCCCAATATGGTTTTAGGAAAGGGAAGGGAACCACTGAGCAGTGTCTGAACCTTGCTTTGATTATGGGCAAGTACATGGGTGCCAAGAATGGCTCTATACACTTGGCATTCATGGACTTGTCCAGCGCCTTTGATACGGTGTGCAGGGAAAAATTGTGGCGCATGATGGCCTCCATGGGTTTTGAAGAACCTCTGGTGACCCTGCTCCGCAGGCTGCACACTGCTACAACGGTAAGGGTCAGATATGGCCGCGGTGGGGAAAAATCAAAATCAATTTTATCCACTGAAGGCGTCCGACAAGGATGCATTTTAGCACCTTTTTTATTCCTGATTTATACAAATGGATTGGAGGGTTTTTTGTTAGAGACATCTGCTGATTTTCCAAAAATAAATGGAAAAAGAGTCCCAATGTTGTCTTATGCTGATGACACTGTTTTAATGACACTTACCCCAAACAGTATGCAGATTTCATTGAATGCTTTTGATACATTCATGGGCAATTTAGATTTAGGTGTTAATTTTACAAAATCTTTTGCCATGACTTGTGGTCCTAAAAATGTGAAGACACGGAAATATATGGTAAAGAATGCTAATATTGAGAAGGTGGATAACTTTTGTTATCTGGGTAACCTTTTCAATAAAAAATTGAGTTGGGAACCTTTATTAACAGCAAGGGTTCAGAAGGCTGCCCAGTTAATCGAAGCTCTTTTCCGCTTTTCTAGCAAATTGGGCCAGCGCCGTGTTGCGGAAATTATATTACTATATAAGGCCAAATGTGTCTCTGTTTTGACCTATGGTTCAGGGGTGTGGGGTTCGGACAAATGTGGAAAAATGCAAATTTTGGAGAATAAGTTTGTTAAACGTTTGTTATGTGTGCCACTGAGTACATCTAATATATTTTGCCATGAGGAAGTTGGCATTGAATTCATAAGTGACATTATTCATGTTGCCCCATTGTTATTATGGGCAAAGGTTTGGCAATCAGAAAATTTGAAACTAACAAAAGATATTATCCAAGATTGTCAAAAACTTGATTACTATACCCAAATCCCGTGGATAAGATATGTTAAAGAGACCTTCTTTAAGATAGGTCTAGGAAAAATGTATACAAACCCAGAACTACTTGGTAGGGATACCAAGGAGATTATTAAGAAAGCCTTTAAATCTAGCCTGGGTTCTCTTGTGACAAATGATAGTCTACTGAGCGTACAAGGAAAACCGGCTCACCAGTTTTATTTGTCATATATTATGAACACACAATGGCGTTTTTATTTAACAAGATTTCGACTAGGTACCCTGCATTTTTTGTTTGCTTTCCCTAAACAGGGGGGATGGTGGGAAAAGTTACCCAACTGCCCTTGTAATAATAAGGTGTCGCAAAATACTCTCCATCTTTTGTTTTTTTGTACCCTGTATAAAGTTCCAAGAAATGTTTTTCTTAAACCTTTATTGGCATCATTTCATACACGCTATTATAAAGAAGCGTATGATTGTTTGTTGTCCCTATCAACTGTACATATTTGTAATTCCGTTTTAAGTTTTATCAGATCAGCTCTGGTGATTCGGAACAGATACTGATGACATTCGGTTTTTCAGAAAAGCTTGTAAATATGTAAAATGTTTGGTTAATTCTATTTGTTTTTAAAAATTTTTGTCATGTTTACTTTTATGGTTTCTATGTGAAATCGAAATAAAGTTTTTGAAACTTTGAGACCTACAAAAGGCACATCGGGCTACCAGTCCCTACAATTTTGCCAAGTTTCGTGCAAATCCATTCAGCCGTTCGGGCTAAAAGTGAGGCCAACCGCCCTATGGAAAACTCAATGTTAAAAACACGTTTTGGGACCCCCCTTTTTTCTCAACCCCCCCTGGACAAACCCCCCCCCAATTTTCAGGGGCTGCTCAGAAACAAAATGTGCCATTTTCCTGAAAATTTCAGCCAATTCCGTCCACAAACGCCAAAGTTATTAGACATAGAATTTTCAAAAAACCCATAGAGAAAAAATCCTAACTATATATACCTACTGGCGACCGCCAGTAGGTATATATATATATATATATATATATATATATATTACAACTTCTACATAGCGTGGACTCAACCCGAAAGTATTGGAGCTCTTTATATGAGTACCAGTTATGTCACACAATGTCACCTTCTTGTTTTTTGTGGGCACTGGTGAGATCAAGTGATTTGCCTAGAATCAGAGATGTTGAGTGGACACCAAAACTAGAACCTAGTACCCCGTTCCAAGTCGACACCGAGACTAGACCCTGGTTCCCATGTTCCAAGGTTGTCAGCTCTGGCCTTTATGCCACATCTTCTTTCCCTTATGTTTTTCTCTAACCAGGGGCATAGTTTGGTCAGTAAGATAAGGGGGGTGTTTGCTTCAGATTTTCAAACAATCACGCTGGCATATAATGTTAATGTACATTATACGACAAGAAGGGTGCATGAAAGGGGCTGAAGGGGCAGTGAAAAGGTAGAAAAATGCAGATTGGCAGGGGTACTAAATGAGAGAAAACGTAATACTTTCAAAATAGAGAGGTAAAGTCTATGTGTGCTTTTTTGTTTGTGTAAAAATTTTTGGGGAAATCCAACAGACACCGCACCATACCTCACCAACATCTGTACCCAACTGTTAACCAGAAACGATATTTATTGGGGGGTGTAACACCCCAAACACCCCCACTGAAGCAACGCCCTTGGCTCTAATATGCTTTGCTCTCTACTACCGGTCATTTTTCTGTGCCATTAGTGACTGGAAACTCAGGCCCTCATTTATGAAAAGTGATGCACCGCTGCGAGAAAACAGCGATGCGTCACTTTTCATTGCGCCCCCCCTTACGACACCAATGATGCGTCATATTTACGGTATGACGCATCGTGTCGCAAGGCGTTACAGATACGTCAGTATTTCTGCCGTATCTGTAGGCGCAAAAATGATGTACTGCTGGAGTGTGTCACAAAAGTGACTCAACTCCAGCAATGAGTCATTACACTTGGGCACGTCCCATGTTAAATGTGCCTGCGTCAGTCTTATGCCTGCCATGAGACCGGCATAAGAAATGGACGCATTTCCGTCCTGGGAGTGACACAGTGAAATCTCATATATTTCACTGCTTCACTTCTACGACCCTATCTTGCGTCAAAATGCCCCGCGAATACATTATACCTGGTGTAGATATAATGTGGGCAGGGGTTTGTAAATATAACGCATTTTTCACACTGCTAGTGTGTCACAAAAAGTGACGCACTGGCAGCGCAAAAGTGACGCAAGGGCCCATAAATAAGCCCCTCACACCTTTATTTTTTCCATAATCTCTCCACCATGCTAGTGGCTTTGATTTCCAAGCGACACGTTGAACGCAGTGAGCCACAGATGTACTTACTCGCTCAAATCTGTTGGGAATCCCCATCCGTTGCTGCCCAACACATTGAGACCAATCATATTAATGCAAAACAGTGTATAAAATAGGATCCACATTATATATCTTTACAAAAGAGCGCGACAATTGTAATACGCCCTATCTCATGTTACATCATCCTTAACGAATCTAACGTTTCCAGTCATTAGTGCTGTTACCTGATAATTAATTAATCATTTGAAAATATATGGGTATAGTACATATCTGTAACCCAACACCCGGCTACACCCGATACTCTTGGAGGAAAAGAACGTTCGAGAAATAAACAACACCTGGAGAGAAGCAAGCAGGCAGTACCCCTTCTCTTCTTACTCGGCACGCGCTGTATGTAACCGCAGCCTTACAATTACAGCTCGGCCTTGACTTTGGCCCAGTCAGTAATTTCTTTAAATCACACCTATTACTTTTCTTATTTCAAATGTCTCGCTCTGCGGTGAGTGTGGTATCTTCACTTCACGCCATGCAGCCAACGCGCTTTCGTCTTGAACTTGAAAAAATTCACCCTCAATCAAGAACAAGAAATAACGTAATTATTCACTGAGTGTTGCACCAACCAGGCCTTCAATGTATATTTTCGTAAATAAACCTTATACATGGATCTAAAAGGTTTATGATCATATCTTGTTTTTAATGGTGCCTGAGGAGGCCTCATGACTGTTGCATACTATAACAATATTATCCGAAATGGAAATATGAAAATATGTTATTTTATATTACTATTGTAAATAAAATGTGTATTTTCCACATACAGAACAGTTGACCTTATGAATGAGCCAAAACGACATTTTAAAACTAGGGGTATGCTTGCTTGGTGGTTTAAAAAGGGCCGATTTCCCAACACATTAATGTTAGACTTTGAATGTTATAATGCATCAGTGCTAAAGATAGGAAAAATCAGAGATTGCTTTGAATTCCTGCCTTTTCTCTCTTGACAGCGTAACTCAGTCTCCTTTAGAAATGATGATAACTCATTCACACCTTGTGACATGTCTTTCTGAAAATAGGTGCGGGGGTTAATAGGTGAGCCCCACACACCTTCAGCCAGTAAACAATGCGAAAGGTCATCACACATTATTGGTGCGGACCGAATCCCACAAAACCTTATAACCTGGTGCCTATGAGCCCAGACAAATATTGTCAATTAAACCGCTGTTGTCCCTGAAGGTATTAAACGCAATAAGTACAGGTAAAAATAAATATAGGAAGGCGGTGCTTGGTTTCCCCCCACCTGCTGCACTGGCTTCTTTTAAGATGTGTCTGAGCTTTCTTTGTTTGTTAGCCACTTTGATCAAGCCTGCAATAATCTAAAAACCCATGTGATTTGGAATAAATTGTAGGTAATAGAAATGACCGTTGGGTTGCTGGCACAGTATAAGTCCTAAGAAAAACAGTGGGGGGACGAATTAGCCTATGTAATTCACAATGAGGTAACAGGAAGTGACCTGACAATAAGGAATGGTATGCCTTATAATTTTCCTGATGTGACAAACCAACAAGTTAACATAGTCAGTAAAAAAATGAAAAGTACTTTTTGTGGCTTGTGTTACCTTTTATAAATCAGGTGTATATTTTTCACATATCAGTGTGTACTTGAGGTCACAAATGGCTGAAAAGGGCACTGTTTTTAAACAGAGATGTGGAATTTGCTATTACATTGTTAAAATGCATTTGAGAGCCAACAAAATGGGCTGGGTGTATTTTCTTGAGCAGTCAAAATTGCTATTAATGCATGTTTGTTTTCTACTAGTGTTTTTACACAGCTTCGAAATACAAAAATGCTGAACATTTGCAGTTCATTAAGCAATGAGAGGGTTACTAATCTGAAAGAAAGGAGAAGTTGAGTGTCTGAGGACATTTTGAGACCAACTGTGTTCTTTTCATATACCTTGAGACATTGTCCAACACAAAGTTTATGTTGATCAGGAAAATATGGATAAAAAACAGAGGTTAATTTTGTTTTTGTACGTCTTAAAACTGTAAACAGCACACCTGTTTGAGTAAACTGACAAGAGGAAATATCCACAACTTTAATATGAGACAATCGTTTAATAGCAATTAGACTTAGTACCATGGTGAGTTTTACAGACATTTGCAATAAAAGGTTAACATTACCTGGCCATGAAATAAACAATTTTAAAACCACATTTACATCCGACAACACACTGTATTTAGGAACAGGAGGATTGGAAAATTGTATTCCCTTCGACCGTCAGCCAAGGAGTGGATGTTCCCCGACTAGTTTTCCATTGATGTAGAGATGATAAATAGAGATGGCAGATCTGTAAAGATTATTAAAACATTAAGTTTTCGCCCCCCAGCTTGCGCTGCCAAGAAATTAAGAACGTAAATTATGTCCGCTGTAAAGGGATCAACAGATTATTTCACATACTAGCTTGCCCCTAATGACCAAGCTGATTTGTATTCCCTGGTAGTCCCTGGCACCCAGGAGTTACTGATGTATGCTGAAGCTTCAGGGAACATGAGAGGGAAAAATTGGGAGCTCCTGATATCTTCCAAGATGAAAGAATTAGGGAATTGTCCAACACCAGATTGTGAGGAAGACCACATGGATCCAGGGGAGGTTTGAGACGTAAGGTAGAAGAACTGGAAAATCGATTGCTAATTCTAGAACCAAACCTGTGATTGCCAAAAGGGGGCTACCAGAATGAGCTTTGCTTTTTGGTGTCTGGCCTGGGACAAGACCCTATTGATCATTATGAAAGGAGGGAAAGAAAATTCTTGGAAGGGACCAATCCTGAAGAAAAGCATCTGAAGCTAAGGATAAGGGATCCGGGTGCCAACTGAAGAATAGAGAAATTTGACAATTTAGTCTGAAAGCAAACAGGTCTATCTGAAAAGTACCCCATTTATGAAGCAGAGACTGAAACACCGAAGGGTGAAGCTTCCAATCGATTGAGTCTCTCAAGTGGTGGGAATGTCAGTCTGCTACAGAGCTGAGATCTCCTGACAAGCATTCTGTGAGTACAGAAATGTTGTTTCGGAGGCAGAATTCCCAACACTTTTTGGCTAATTCCACTGATGGCTTTGATCCTGTTCTGCCCAGATGATTTATGTAAAGGGCAGCAGTGATGATGTCTATGTGCAGAAGAATAAAGCAATGAACCCTGTCTTTTGCTTGGCTTTTGATCGCAAAGGAGCCTGCCAGCATCTCTAAACAACTGATATGCAATTTCTACACCGCGCTGGACCAAGTACCGGCAGTCAAGCTTGGTCCACATCGGGCACCCTACTACGTCCAACTTGCATCTGATTCTAATACAAGAGTGGGGGCTGATATAAATATGGTCCTCCTGTTCAATGCATCTAAATGGTCCATTCCACCATTGAAGCTCTAAACAGGGTTCTGGATATGGAATGACAGTGTTGGAGTAGGCCAGGCCTTTGCGTCAGTGGTGAATCTTTAGTCTTTGGAGCGCCTGGTATTGGAGAGGCCCTGGAAGAACAGTCTGTATGGAGGAAGAGAGAAAGACCCACAATTGTCGCTAGAGTTCTGAGAGATATTACTGAACTTTAAAGGGTCTGGAGGATTTCAGATTTGATAGTATGTATTTTCGCTGAAGAAAGATGGAGAGTTGCACTGGAAGAGTTTATAAGAAGCCCTAGATACTCTATCGTTTTTGGAGGATTCAAAATCAATTTTTCTGTATTGATCAGAAAACCCAGATCTGACAGAAGGGAACATGTAAGCTGTACTTGCGTTTGGAGAGTGGATGGATTTTGATGCATTAGAAGAATATCATCTAGATAGATGATGAGCTGGACGCCTTGGGCTCTGAGAAAAGTAACCACAGGTTTCATTAGCTTGGTAAAACACCATGGTGCCGAGGATAGCCTAAAAGGAAGACAGCAAAAATCATAAGTTTGACCTTGCTAATGAAATTAGAGAAACTTTCTTTGGGCTGGAAAAATGGGCACAGTGAAATAAGTGCCTTTAATATCCAAAATGAACCATCCAGTCATGTTGAAGTAACAAATCTCTGAGATGGAGGATTGTCTCCTTCTTGAAATGTCGATAAACAACAAACTGGTCAAACTGTCTGAGATTGATTACTGGCCTCATTTTCTTGTTTTTCTTTTGGATGAGAAAGATTGAGCAGAAGAAACCTGATGGATCTTGGAAGGTAATTTGGATGGCCATCTTTTGTGAGAGGGAAATAATTTCCAGAGAAATTAGGTTGGACATTATGGAAGAAAAGTTAGGGGAGGAGGGAAACACAGTTTGAAAAAGCCTGGAACACAGTTTTATAGCATAACCATGGACAGTGTTTAACTCCTATGGGTCAGAAGGTATGCAATGCCACTTTGGAAGGAACAATTGAAGATGGCCTCCTACAGGAAAGCCAGAAGAAAGACATACCTGTTTGAGGGCTGTATCTGGTACCTTTGTGTCTCGGCTTTGAAAGCCTCTACTTCTCTGGGGGTTAGAATTGTGGCTTGTAATCTTGAAAGCAGGAGTTGAAGGAGCCTCAGGAACCTTGGTTGGGGAAGTTGAGGCTGGTAAAATGGCATCTGCCTCTACCAGCCCAGGCAAAAACATGCTGAGAGAAGACATTCTTCAGAGATTGTTGTGCCTTATCAAGAGATTGGAAAGTGGACACATATTTGCTCAATTCCTTTATGGAGAATTATCGAAACAGAAAGTCTTACGCCTTAACCCTTGGGTTCATTGTTGCTAGGTTAACTAACTTGGGATCCAATTTTATTCGAATTAGCCCAAGAAAAAAATCCTGCCTGGGCCAATCAGAATGCTACATTTTTTAAAATTGGGTTTGAGGTACTCTTGTGAGAGTTCACCGAACGCAACGGTCCACTTATACAATTATAGTTGAACCTTAATATCTCAGTAACTACTGAATTGATTTACACTAAATCACAAAAGCACTCTTTGCTGTCTGACAAAAGTCTATGGAAAATGCATGGGGATTTTAAGTTTTGGGACCCCTGTTTTTACTAAGGCCCTGCCATTGATATATATATAGGTCTCAATATATGTGCTTCAGTGGATTTTGAGAAATTAACGTTCAAAAACAAGATATATATCTGTAACAGCGCGGAGATAAAATTATATCTGTATTACCTAGTTGTTGCTAACACCAGTTAGCGACGGCTAGTAGGAGATAGCGACCATCTTGGGCCCCACTTTGCATGTGAGTGATGTTTATCACTAATGACATGCAAAGTGGGCATGCCAAGATGTTAGCGACTGGAAACAGTCGCTAACATCGCTATCTCCTATTATCAACTTTTGGAAATATTCGCGATAAGCGCGAATATCTCCAAAAGCTAGCACCTGCCCTGAGCAGTTCTTAGCCATGTTATCCAATGGGAGGTGGATAACATGGCTAAGAGCATTAGCTCGGTAATGCATGAATATCGCTGAGTTTTCAGCGATATTAATGCATTGCGGTCGTTTTTTATCGTATTTGCGATAAACCTTGATAATAGCAAGGTTTATCTGCGATAATTTCTGACGATGCTTAGCGGTAAAAAAATCGTTGCTAAGCATCGTTAGGGATAAATATCGCTTAACTTTGGTAATATGCCCCAACGTCTGTTAACGTTCGATTCGAAGGAAATCAGGAAGTGTTGAAAAACATTGTCTGCGCCATCTTGTCTTTTTTCAAATGCCACACTTTTATCGTGCACGGCAGTCATTTTAGATGCCTTGACCAGACCCACTCTGTGCACGCTGCCGATCCTTAGCATGGCTCCCCACCCTCGCAAGCATCTCCCCCAGGCAGTGGTCACCCCCGCTCTCTGTCTTATGCATGGGTAATAAATCTCCCCCCATCTGCGCTGCTCTTCCCTGAGAATCACACCCTGTGCCCGCCCGACACCTCCCTTTCGCCCTATTCACTACCGCACCCTCTGACACTCCTTTTCCTCTGTGTCCGATTGTCCAGGCCGGTCCTAGGGTATCAGCTAGCCCTGCAGATGTAGTTTATGGCCCCAGCTGTAAAGAATCACCCCTCTTCAAAGGAGTTATAGTAGATCAAGGCCCACACTCGATGAGATCCGTCACAGCAGACGCGTTCCTATTATCTGAAAACCATCCTGTATTGTGATTGGGGAGGGGACCGAGCCTGAAGCGGAAGATTCCAGGGATGACTCTTTGTACATCAAAGTTTTTACAATTATGTGTCACATTAAAAATATATAGCACTCCGACAAAGTAGTAAGATTATAAAACTTTAATAACTTATAAATATATACAAGAAAACAAAAACAGTAATAACATATAAACATTTTTAGGGAAAAACAACGAAGTAGCGGTCGGCTGTGCGAATAGTCCCAACGCAGCACAACGTCCAGATTTCTGGCGTGGGGCGTCGCGGGGGGTGGGTCATCAGTAGCAAACTGTTGTGCGAATAGTTCCAAGGCAGCAGAACGATGGCACCAAGGTGATGTCCAGTAAGTTGCCGCACTGGTTTTGGTATCCTACAATGCTGCTCCGAATAACGGCGTGGGGCGCCCCGGGGGAGGCGGCGTGAACGGGCCTCTCCAGGTGGAGTCTCATCTGTTGTAGTGGGGCGCCCCTTTACCGTTTCAGTTGCCATTCCGTCCGTTTTTGGTCCACTGTGTCAAAAGCCGCAATTCAGCTGAGTTGCGCCCACTCTTGCGGTGCAGCGATAGGCGGCTGTCACAGGACTCTCAAAATGGCGGCAGGCTGTTTCCTTTTTGGGCCTGGTCCACTGAAATGGCCCTGGGACACCTTGGAAATCGGACGCTTGTCTGCTAGGTCTTGGACCCCATTCTCGAAAGCGTCCCCTCCGCCTTGATGATTCATCAAAAGTTTTGGGGGCCCCCGACTCCTGTAGGCTTCTGGTGGGGAGCGGCTGCCATGATTGCTCGCGGAATGACCACGACGGAGCTACGAGATGGTGGTGCTCTCATGCTGACGCCAGCTTCAGTCTGAAACATCCAGAAACAAGGTGGGGCTTTCATCGTTTGGGAAAAAAAAAAGTTTTCATCCAATGAAAAGTGTTGTTTTTAGGTCATATGATCAAGCCTTCCATCATTAGGAAACCAAAAGTAAAATGAACCAATGAAAAGTTTTATAAACAAGTCACATGACCTGTTATGCGGCATAGGGTATAAAATGCGGAGAAAATACGTTGGCACGTGAGGCGGCGTCAGTAGCGGACCGATGTGCGAATAGGCCGAAGGCAACACAACGCGCCAAGATCCGGATGGCACCGAGGTGGTGTCCAGCAAGTTGCAGCACTGGTGTGGCCATCCTACAATGCTGAAAGTCGGCGTGGGGCGCCCCGTTGGCCTGTGAGTTTGCGTCAGTAGCGGACCGATGTGCGAATAGGCCGAAGGCAGCACAACGCGCCAAGATCTGGATGGCACCGAGGTGGTGTCTAGTAAGTTGCCGCACTGGTGTGGCCATCCTACAATGTTGAAAGTCGGCGTGGGGCGCCCCGTTGGCCTGTGAGTTTGCGTCAGTAGCGGACCGATGTGCGAATAGGCCGAAGGCAGCACAACGCGCCAAGATCCGGATGGCACCGAGGTGGTGTCTAGTAAGTTGCCGCACTGGTGTGGCCATCCTACAATGTTGAAAGTCGGCGTGGGGCGCCCCGTTGGCCTGTGAGATGGCGTCAGTAGCGGACCGATGTGCGAATGGGGCCAAAGGCAGCGCAACAATATTTTCGGAATAGAAGACACCACAAGGCGCTGAGATGCCAAGATCCGGATGGCACCGAGGTGGTGTCTAGCAAGTTGTGGCACTGGTGTGGCCATCCTACAATGGTAAAAGTCGGCGTGGGGCGCCCTGTTGGCCTGTGAGATGGTGTCAGTAGCGGACTGATGTGCGAATGGGGCCAAAGGCAGCGCAACAATATTTTCTGACTGACACCACAAGGCGCTGAGATGCCAAGATCCGGATGGCACCGAGGTGATGTCTAGCAAGTTGCTGTACTGGTGTGGCCATCCTACAATGGTAAAAGTCGGCGTGGGGCGCCCTGTTGGCCTGTGAGATGGTGTCAGTTGCGGACCGATGTGCGAATGGGGCCAAAGGCAGCGCAACAATATTTTCTGTATGGAAGATACCACTAGGCGTTGAGATGCCAAGATCCGGATGGCACCGAGGTGATGTCTAGCAAGTTGCTGTACTGGTGTGGTCATCCTACAATGCTGAAACTCGGCGTGGGGCGCCCCATTAGCCTGTGAGATGGCGTCAGTAGCGGACCGATGTGTGAATAGGCCGGAACCAGCACAAGGCGCCAAGATCCGGATGTCACCGTGGTGGTTTCATAGTTGAGAGGCACTTCATCTGCAGTGGGGCGCCGAGATCCGGATGGCACCGAGGTGATGTCTAGCAAGTTGCTGTACTGGTGTGGTCATCCTACAATGCTGAAACTCGGCGTGGGGCGCCCCATTAGCCTGTGAGATGGCGTCAGTAGCGGACCGATGTGTGAATGGGGCAAAGGTAGCGCAAGAATATTTTCTGAATAGAAGACACCACAAGGCGCTGAGATGCCAAGATCCGGATGGCACCGAGGTGGTGTCTAGTAAGGTGCACTGGTGTGGCCATCCTACAATGCTGAAAGTCGGCGTGGGGCGCCCCGTTGGCCTGTGAGATGGCGGCAGTAGCGGACCGATGTGCGAATGGGGCCAAAGGCAGCGCAACAATATTTTTGGAATAGAAGAGACCACAAGGCGCTGAGATTCGGTTAGCACCGAGGTGGTGTCTAGCAAGCTATGCAGCTGAGTTGCGTGCGCACTTGCGGCGAATAGGTCGAAGGCAGCATAACAATGTTTTCTGAATAGAAGACACCACAAGGCGCTGAGATTCGGTTACCACCGAGGTGATGTCTAGCAAGTTGCCGCATTGGTGTGGCCATCCTACAATACTGCTCCGAATAACGGCGTGGGGTGCCCGAAGGGGGTGGGGGGGAAACGGCGTGAACGGGCCTTCCTAGGTGGAGGCTCGTCTGCTGTAGTGGGGCGCCCCTTTACCGTTTCAGTTGCCATTCAGCTGAGTTTCGGCTGCTCTTGATGCTACAGCGACAGGCGGCTGCAACAGGACTCTCAAAATGGCGGCCTGTTCTTTGGATTTGGGCCTGGTCCACTAAAATGGCCCTGGGACACCTTAGAACTCGGACGCTCGTTTTTTTTTTCCTTTCCTGTACATGCAAAAAAAGGTAAATGCCCGGTACGTTACACGCTTCATCTGCCACGATGAACTCTCCAGAGGAACCGAAAAAAAATATAGTTATGGTAACTATACCATGCATCGTCATATGGAGAGGTGGCACCAATTAATTATAGTGCTGCATAAAAGAGAGATTTGGAGGAGAACCCCTGACCTGCTAGTACATTCATCAAAGAAGTGGCACTGACAGCATCAGAGGCAAGGGAAACGGTCCCAAATATTTAGAAGAACTTTGGAAAGATTAAAATGACATGTTTAGATTGTGGCAAATTAATTTCATGTGGACAGATGAGTGTTACTCTAATAAATACAGCATATGAACATCATCATAGTCGATGGTTGGTAGAGACATTTTGACTATATCCTGGACCTGCCCGTCCTTGCCCAAAATGGCGCCGGAATAAATGGGACTCGTAACTCCTTGTTGTGTACTGGTTGCAGAACCTTGAAATCACGAGATACGTATGCAGTTTTGAAGCACATGGCGGGCGGGGACGAGAATTTATTGAATATTTCGACATCCCTATTGATATTAAGTTCTGATGTGTTATTGATTACTGTACTATTGAAAGTTCGAATTAACGTCACCCATGGTACTTGCCCGCAAATGTATATCTAGATAATTTTATTGTAACTGGCCCTGTCGTATTTTAATTATAAAATGTACGTCCACCGATTCCGTAACTGTTAGACACCTTAGTTCTTGCAACCTAATGGCCCGCCCGTTACGTTCCTCTACAGTGTAAATGTCTACTCATCATATACGATCACAGTTTGCTCCGTGGCCGGCCCACGTGGTTATAGGCTCGTATTTGTATAATGAAATTTTCACAATAAAGGTTTTTAAAAGAAAACATGGTAGTAGTATATACATTGGTAAAGTTTTTAATAATAGTCACTGTTTTAGAATCATTAAAAGGCAAGTGAAATAAAGCAGACCAATTACATGAAGGGTAAAAGGTATAATACGAAGGAACGCAGTAAAGATAAATGGTCAAGGGCTGTTGTGTTTTCTATTCCTGCAACATAAAGTGATCGATAAGAATCTCATATTCAGGCGTATCGGCGACTAAGACAGCAGGTCGACCCTCTTTTGCTCAACGGCTCCGTCATGGGACGAAGAAACGCTCTTTTTCTCGAAAAAAGAATATATTTTACTTGCAGGACAGTTGTAAATTTTCCGGGAAAGTACATTAGCCTGGAACATTATAACATATATTTAAGAAAAAATAATGTTCGGAAGTAATAAAAAGCGTAATTTTTAGGTCATATGACCAAGCCTTTCATCATTAGAATAAGAAAAGTAAAATGAACCAATGAAAAGTTTTATTAACAAGTCACAAGACTTGTTATGCTTACGTTACGCGCTGCGCGCCCCGGATGACTTCCGGATGCGCTAACGCGGCGCGTCATATGACGCATTACGCGACAACGCAGGTCCAGAATATAGTCAAAATGTCTCCACCAACCAGCGGTCGGAACACAACCCCTTTCAGCAGGCTAAATAGTTCTGTTAAATGACAACAGAAGGGACAGGCAACAAGAACCATTAGTCAAAGAGGGGAGGGCTAGTTCTTCTCTACCGGGTTACATCGGGGCGCTACCGGAACTGATCGAATTGGTAGTCTACAGTGTTTCTGGATGTTTCAGACTGAAGCTGGGGTTAGCATGAGAGCAGCACCATTTCGTAGCTCCGTCGTGGCCATTCCGCAACCAATCATGGCAGCCGCTCTTTATCGTTATTTTGGGCGGGGTGGGTGGCGGAGCCGAGCTGTTTTGCAGCCATCATTGTGTGGAGTTCAGTTCATTTCACTAGTTTTGTATTTGTCATGAGGGTTTGTTCCTAATGTTTCTATTTTAGCGAGGTCAAAAAGAGATCCCATTAGTGGCCTACTGATTTTGCTCGATTCCTTTTCTTTTTTTTTTACACGATTTTTCGTTATCTGCAAAGACTAAACAGAGTATTGCGACTCTGTGTTTGTTTGTAAATAGAGAATGAACCAAAGAGAACCAATTCTAAAACAGTAAATACTTGGATAACAATCAATCAAATGGAGAGAGAAGCAGGCACGACGTATTACAACGGGGGCAAAGGCCTGCGTTAACTACCCTTCACTATGTGCAAAGAGAGAGTACTCCTAATAGAAATGAGGGGGGGGGGGCACCATTCAAAGCAGATCAGTGTGCATAAACACGAAAATGTTTTCACTTACCACGTACTTGACATTCGACAGCTTTTGATATTTGCTATTAAAAAAACATTGAAATTCACTGAAAAAACCATAGGTTATAGACCATATATAGTTAGGAATTAGCATTTACAAAACCTTGAAAATTCACTGAAAAAACCATAGGTTATAGACCATATATAGTTAGGAATTAGCATTTAAAAAACCTTATTTTACTCACACAAAACCATTGAAATTCCATATATAGTTAGTTGCACTAACTATATATCGCGCACCCGCAATCCACTGCTGATGATGTCACATATTACATCATTCATGACATGGTCAGTGATATCACTGATGACATCACTGATGACATCTCAAATGACATCACTGATGACATCACTGATGACATCATCTAGTGTCTGTGTGTTTTTGTAAAGTTTAAATATGTTTTACATATTGAAGAATGAGTGTATGTATGAAAGACTGAGTGTGTGTGTGGCTGGCTGGGAGGTGTGTGACTGTGCATATCAATGTGTACTTGTATCAGTGATTGTATAAGAGATTAAGTATGTGTTAGTATATGTGTGAAAAAGTATGGTGTTCTGTGTTTAACTGTATAGATGAGGAAATCGAAGTGTGATTGATTCTTTACAGGACTGACTAGGTGTGTGAGTAACTCCATGGATGAGTGGCAGCGTGTGAGTGTCTGCATAGGTGTATGAGTGCATATGATAGTGTTGTAATAATGATTGACTGTATGTATGAGTGATTGTATGGGTGAATGAGTGAATGTGTGTGTAGACGTAGGAATCAGTGAGTGCGTATGTAGTAACTGGTATTGGTGTGTCATGATGTCATCAGTGATGTCATTTGAGATGTCATCAGTGATGTCATCAGTGATGTCATTTGAGATGTCATCAGTGATGTCATCAGTGATGTCACTGAAGTATGGTGTTCTGTGTTTAACTGTATAGATGAGGAAATCGAAGTGTGATTGACTCTTTACAGGACTGACTAGGTGTGTGAGTAACTCCATGGATGAGTGGCAGTGTGTGAGTGTCTGCATAGGTGTATGAGTGCATATGATAGTGTTGTAATAATGAGTGACTGTATGTATGAGTGATTGTATGGGTGAATGAGTGAATGTGTGTGTAGACGTAGGAATCAGTGAGTGCGTATGTAGTAACTGGTATTGGTGTGTCATGATGTCATCAGTGATGTCATTTGAGATGTCATCAGTGATGTCATCAGTGATGTCACTGACCATGTCATGAATGATGTAATATGTGACATCATCAGCAGTGGATTGCGGGTGCGCGATATATAGTTAGTGCAACTAACTATATATGGAATTTCAATGGTTTTGTGTGAGTAAAATAAGGTTTTTTAAATGCTAATTCCTAACTATATATGGTCTATAACCTATGGTTTTTTCAGTGAATATATATATACATATATATGGTGGGACAAGCAGGTGGCCTGGGCGGATGACAAGGCCGAATGGGTGGACAGGGTAATCTGTTGGAGGAGATACATCGACGATCTCTTCCTTATTTGGAAGGAATCGGAATCCTCAGCGGAAGAATACATAGCAGCCCTAAACATCAATGATCTGAATCTGAATTTCACCCATAACATGAGCAGGAAAGAGGTCAATTTTCTGGACCTTAGGGTCTTTGTTGACTCAGGCGCAATTCAAACTGCGCTTTACAGAAAGGCGACAGCGGGGAACTCCGTTCTTCATGGACGGAGCAGTCACCCCGGAACCCTCGTAAAAAGTACCCCCTACGGGGAATTGTTGAGAATAAAACGCAACAGTTCCCTAGATAAGGACTTTGAGGAGGCAGCTGAGAAAAGCATAAAACGTTTTAAATCACGTGGCTATTCTCATACGGTGCTCCAACAAGCAAAAGGCAAAGTGTTAGCTACTGACAGGCAGACACTCTTGATTGAGAGGCAGAGCAGAGCAAGGAAGGGTGGTAATGGCATAATAAGATTAATCACCAACTATTCGGTGGCAGCGAATAGGGTGAGAACCATTATGCTAAGGAATTGGGGCATTCTTAAATCTGATGCTGTCATCGGCAAGGATCTACCGGATCATCCAATGATAACGTTCAGGAAAACCAAGTCCCTGAAGGACAAGTTAGTACAAAGCCACCTGTCCAAAGAAAGATCTAAAGCACAACTACACGCCATGCATGGGTCGTACCCATGTGGGAAATGCAAGGCCTGTAGCACGAGCCAGAGGGTGTTATCATACCAGGTACCTCACAAGGAAGCTAAGATCAGAATCCCTAAATTTATAACCTGCTCTACCACGTATGTAGTGTACTGCCTGAAATGTCCCTGTGGACACTGTTACGTAGGGAGTACAACAAAAGCAGTGAAGCTAAGGATATTAGAACACCAACGGGCCATCGCTATTAAGGATGAGAACTACCCTATAGCTTTTTTAGCCTAGACTGCATCCTACAAGATTTGAGAGGGGGCGACTATAAGCGGAAGCTAAGACGCTTGGAGTCGAGGTACATCATTGAACTCCAAACAAAGTCACCTGGAGGTCTTAATGCGGGGGAAGAATTAACATCACACCTGTAATTAATGATATAAGAGAGTCACTATGAGCTGTGTTGATGCCAGAGTATTTTTTATGAATGAATTAAAGAAACCAAGGTAGTAAGGAGTCAGGGGACTATATGATACATAATATAATGCATACTTCCATTTAGAACAGACAGTGACTTTGAATAGTCTAAATTTTTTTTTATTCACTGTTTGCCCATTCAGGGCCCTATGGTTGCTGCGTATTTCAATATAATTAGATTCTCCCCGAGACATACCACTATATGATATAATAATTCAGGTGCACTTCGGAGAATGTTGGACTGTGATTTATTATTAATTCAAATGACACTGAACTAATTGTCTTGTAATGATTGCCCATTCAGGGCTTAAGACAAGGATGTAATTATTTATCTTGTGTAATGCAATAGCAGACACCACATGCAATTTTTCCATCAGTAATCTGAACTGATATACCTGAACTGATGTAATTGTGATTTGGTTTTGCCATTACAAGATGGCGCTTATGATTTGGACAGTGGTCCGTTTTTTATTTTGATTATATTTGCCGTTATTAACTTCCGCCTCGCCGTCGCCAGCTGACACTGACGAAGGCAAGTGCTGAAACGCGTCTGTTTCATTGTTTTTTCTGTGCAATAAACCTGATAAGGTTTAACCTACTACGAGTGCTGGTGTGTCAAGTCTTTTTGGCAGTGGAGCAATAATATATATATATATGTACAAAATTACATCGCAAAGCTACAGCGGGAAATTCCATCCTTCATGCCAGCAGTGCTCACCCTAGGCATCTCATAAAGAGTATTCCTTACGGGGAGTTCTTACGTATTAAGAGGATCTGTAGTAGAAAAGAGGATTTAGACACCTGTTTAAAAGAATCTAAAGAGAGATTTTTAAATAGAGGATACAATGCTAAAGATCTACAATGGGCGCTTGACAAATTGAATACAGGTGTCTTATTAGATGGTAGTGAGGAAATGTTAGACTTAATACCAAAATACCTAATGGTCTTAACACAGGGGAGGATTTGGTCCATTTCTTATAACATACATATAGTGTTGGATCTGTCTAGCTACATGTTCAATGGATATTGGGCTTAATATCAGGTACCTGTCCTCTTTCTCGAAAATCTTATTCTGATCTACAATTATGATATGTCTATTTTATTATTAACTGTGGTCTTTAAAGATAAGTTGTGTGTACATATATGAATTTAGGTTTTAAATTATGGTATTATATTTATTCAAAGTAATGGATTTTAAATTAAACCTTTTATTCTATGATATTTTATTGGTTTTTCTAGCTTGTTCTAGTTTGGCTGATGGACTTTCTGGCAGAGGGTTATTAATCCATTGTAAATATTTGATGAAATGTAATGTATTTAATTATGATTCCACTGAAATTGCCTATATTTATTCATATATTTATTTATATAACGTTATGATTTGATCCTTTTGATTTTCAAATAGAATTTATGTCATCAGGAATAAGCTGTAAACTTTATCTTTCCTTATGTTCTGCAAATTTTGCTTGATGATACTTGCATCCGCACACTTATTTGATTTTAAATTATTCTATTAATGTATGGCTGTTAATACAGCCACATTTCACTATTTGCACATTGGGTATTTTTACTATGAGCATTTTTATGTTGTATAAGTTATGCAACACACTCTGGGTAGTCCTTTCAATGAAATAGGATTTGGGCACTCGCCCCAGATTTTTTCCGATTATAATGAAACAATATTATAAATCCCTTTTTTAAATATTTGTAAAAATGTTTAAAATGTGTTTAACAATGTACAATTTTAATTGTTGAACTATAGTTTTTGATATGACTTAAGGACTCGAATGTGTATGATTGCACTATGCACTTTCAAAATGACTTCAGTCTATTTACTCTTTCCATGCTAAAAATGGGAGGGTTTTAAATGTCTCATAGTATTTATGGGTGTTTTTTTTCCTGGCACGTCATTTGATCAAGGCTGGGGTGACTCGGCTGAAACGCGTCATGTTGTGAGAAGGCTTCAATAAATTGCACTAAATTTAAAAACCTTTTTGTGGTGGTCCGTTCCTGGTGAAGGAGTTCACTTTATTCATTCCAGGATTTGGTTTCCATATATATATATATATATATATATATATATATATATATATATATATATATATATATATATATATATATATATATATATTATCACAAATTCGAAAAATTCGAAAATGACAGCACTCCACTGCGGGAAACTTTTCAACAGCGTTTTATTTTCACAGCTGCGATTACCTACGCGTTTCGAACGTGTCGTTCTTGATCACGGTATCTGTTCAAACAGTGAGTCCCTTTTCACTTTTGCTTTATATACATACATGTGACACGCAATGCATTGTGGGCAATGTAGTTGAATTAGCGTCATTCAACCTTTATACACAAATAATTAGTGTAGCAATTGACTTCATGTTTTGAGTAAAGCACATCACATTGAAAATAAAGTCAGAGTAATAACCATTAAACATTGTGTGGACTAAGTGCCCATTGTTGCCATGCTTGCTGTGTCTGTATTTCTGTAGTGTGTTAAGTGTGAGTGATTACTTCCAAATGTATTTGTGGTATAGCGGCGTAGAGTGTGCCCTATATGCTAGTTTATATATGCAGTGTTGTACTGTGAATGAATTCACTAATTTAAACCAACTAGTGCAGTGTAGCAGTATGGGTGTGACTCCCGTGTTTCCTGGGCTGAGTGCCCTTGCCACCGCTAATCGTTACCACATATTATGGAAGTGTTGCGCTGTGTATTTTTTAAAACATTCAAACATTCAGTTGATTATCTCGATTTTTACAAATATTCCAGTCATATCAATTAGAGATGCACATGTAGTTCAGCATCTGCATTCAGTCCCATTGGTTGTATGGTCTTAAATCTCATGATTAGTTTCAATTCCAGTCGCCTCAATTTCAATCTTCTGTCCCCTCCACGCTCATGTTGAGGTATTGCAGCTAGACCGGAATACGACATGTTTGTCCATGTATATCCTGGATGGCTTGACATATGTTTGGCCATGGCATAAGAGAAGTCTTTGTCCTGTTTGCCCTTGTGTGCTCTAAGATGCGTTTTTTTAAAGGGCACGTTGTGCTGCCAATGTATCTTTTGCCACACTGGCATTGGAGTAAATATACAACAAATTGGGTTTCACACGTTATTTGCTGTTTTATTTCAAATTTCTTTTTTGGAAACAAACTCCAACTGCAGTGAACAGCAATTCAGCTACTGAAGAGGAGTCAGACTGGAGCGAAGGGGAACAACGCCAGCGACAACCAACAGATCAAAGGTTTAATTTTTTAGAGGAGCTTCAGATGCTCCATATGGAGCAGTCAGCACCAAAAGCAACGTCCCAAAGAGGAAGATTCAACCGGACACGAGGAAGAGGAAGAGGACCTTCACAATCAAAAAAACAAGGCGCAAAACCAGGAGAGGCAACAAATCAAAGTGGAGGATACAACTTGAGGAACAGAACAATAACGAAAAAATAGCCTCCAGTAATAAGAGAAATGCAAACAAAAATAAGAAACCTCCTGATCTAGTAATCAACTTATCTAGATACATCTTGACAAAAAACGAAAATGATCTCCTCAATAAAGGACTATCATTCTGCCCAGAGGTACATCAAGAGACCACTGAAACCAAAATCGAACTGTACAAATATATCAGAAAACTAAAACTAAAAAAACATTTCAAAAGATATCCCCAACCTCCAGAAAAACCGATGAGTGACAAAGAAACAGCTAATCAAGGACAACTTCTCATAAAGGAAATTCCACAATTGCGCACCGCGTATGAATTGGCAAATGAGACAACTAGTACTCAAATTGCGAACACACAAATCCTTGAAGAAATGGCCATAACAACAGACAAATGTCCCAAAACAACATTCAAGGCTCCATCCAAATTTTGTCCAAATCTCTATCCGGGCAACAAGATAGATGTCTTTCAGGACTTAGTATTGGGAGAAATTGACAAGATGACTAACACAAATCGAAAGGCAATTGAAAATCTTACCAAAAAAGAACGACTAGCCATACAATCTCTGAAACTGAATAACACCATAGAGATAAAACCTGCCGACAAGGGGGGAAATATTGTTATTCTACAAAAACAAGACTATATCGAAGAGGCAATGAGACAACTAGGAGATACTTCCAAATATACCATGCTTGAAAGAAATCCGACAAAAGAACTAACAATTGATTTGAGAAAACAAACTAGAAAACTGGAAAAAAGTGGGCCTGTTAACTGAACAAGAAAGGAGATATCTGACGGTTGACACTCCTACGGTACCAACAATATACTTTCTCCCGAAAGTACACAAAACACTCAACAAACCACCAGGGAGGCCGATAATTTCAAGCTGCGGAAGTCTGTATGAGAATCTGTCACTATATGTGGATAACTTTATTGCTCCCATTGTGCCTACACTAACTTCTTTTATAAAAGACACAGGGGACTTTTTGCGAATCCTATCCAACACAGAATGGCAACCCAACTATTTACTTGTAACGATCGATGTCGTTTCGTTATATACATCCATTGACCACGAAATTGGCCTCAAGGCAATTCAATACTTTCTCCAACAAAGACCAATCAATTTATTTGAACATTCAAAAATGCTCATACAGATGATAACACTCTGCCTATACAACAACATCTTCATCTTTAACAAAAAGATATACAAACAGCGCTGCGGTACTGCCATGGGAGTTTCCTTCTCCCCAAGCTACGCTAATCTCATGATGGGGTGGTGGGAGAGGTGTGTGGCTTGGGGAGAAGAAAACAACCAACATATGGCAAACGTAGCGTTATGGCTCCGTTTCATAGACAACCTGTTCTTGCTCTGGAAAGGCACAGAACAGGAATTCAAAAACTTCTTTGAAATTCTGAATAACAACTCAGTGGGACTGAAATTCACTTACAACATGAGCCCAAGAGAAATTGAATTTCTAGACACCCGAATATACGTGAAAGATAACAAATTAGAAACGACTGTTCATCGCAAAAAGACAGCAACTAACAGTCATCTGCACGGTCGGAGTTTTCATCCAACTAGTTTAAAGGAAAGCATTCCCTACGGAGAATTACTAAGGATGAAGAGGAATTGTTCTGAAGAAAGCGAAATGGAGCGCAAATTCGCAGAAACAAAAATTCGCTTCCAACAAAGAGGATATAAAACAACAGACATAACAAGAGGGGAAGCAGCGGCAAGAAATAGAAACAGACATGAAATGCTAACCTCAACTAAAAAATCCCTACTTGGCAAGAGAAGAAACATGAATGAACAAAACATGAGTGAAGTGGAAGAAACAACAATGGGAGAACAACCAAGAATGATTATCAGATACACTAAGGAGAGCTTTAAAATACAAAAAATCATGACAAAATACTGGCATGTCCTGAAGAAAGATATTGACATTGGTAATGAGATAGGGAAAAGACCTTTGATTACATACAAAAGAGCTCCCAATCTATCAGACCATCTTGTGCATAGCCACTTTGAACTACGCAAAGAACAACTATGGCTAGCAACAAAACAATCAGGCTTTACCAAATGCCTAGTATGTAAGGCGTGTAAAATTGGAAAGAACTTAAAGCAACTAATGGATCCCTCAAAAAAGAAATTTGAAATAAAACAGCAAATAACGTGTGAAACCCAATTTGTTGTATATTTACTCCAATGCCAGTGTGGCAAAAGATACATTTGCAGCACAACATGCCCTTTAAAAAAATGCATCTTAGAGCACACAAGGGCAATACAGAACAAAGACTTCTCTTATGCCATGGCCAAACATATGTCAAGCCATCCAGGATATACATGGACAAACATGTCGTATTCCGGTCTAGCTGCAATACCTCAACATGAGCGTGGAGGGGACAGAAGATTGAAATTGAGGCGACTGGAATCGAAACTAATCATGAGATTTAAGAGAATACAACCAATGGGACTGAATGCAGATGCTGAACTACATGTGCATCTCTAATTGATATGACTGGAATATTTGTAAAAATCGAGATAATCAACTGAATGTTTGAATGTTTTAAAAAATACACAGCGCAACACTTCCATAATATGTGGTAACCATTAGCGGTGGCAAGGGCACTCAGCCCAGGAAACACGGAGTCACACCCATACTGCTACACTGCACTAGTTGGTTTAAATTAGTGAATTCATTCACAGTACAACACTGCATATATAAACTAGCATATAGGGCACACTCTACGCCGCTATACCACAAATACATTTGGAAGTAATCACTCACACTTAACACACTACAGAAATACAGACACAGCAAGCATGGCAACAATGGGCACTTAGTCCACACAATGTTCAATGGTTATTACTCTGACTTTATTTTCAATGTGATGTGCTTTACTCAAAACATGAAGTCAATTGCTACACTAATTATTTGTGTATAAAGGTTGAATGACGCTAGTTCAACTACATTGCCCACAATGCATTGCGTGTCACATGTATGTATATAAAGCAAAAGTGAAAAGGGACTCACTGTTTGAACAGATACCGTGATCAAGAACGACACGTTCGAAACGCGCAGGTAATCGCAGCTGTGAAAATAAAACGCTGTTGAAAAGTTTCCCGCAGTGGAGTGCTGTCATTTTCGATTTTTTCGAATTTGTGATAATATTACAACGGGACACTGCCTTGGTTCCGCTGACAGCACCAGCTCCAGAGTGCTCCTCCTGCGACAGGGCAAATTGCGAGGGTATATATATATATATATATATATATATATATATATATATATATATATATATATATATATTCACTGAAAAAAACAAAGGTAAGAGGAATGGTTTAGTTAGGCTGAGGTTTAATTCGTACAAAACCAGTGAAATTCAGCAGTTATATTTACCTGAGCTAACTATAACTTACTCCCCCGCAGTGCACTGCTTATTGCCTCACATATTACATCACTCATGACATGGTCAGTTACATCACTGATGACATTTCAAATTACATCACTGATGACATTATCCTCAGACCCACTCAGACACCTACTCATACACCCTCACATAAGCCCACTCACATACCCCTACAGCTACTCACACACCCACTCAATCACCAATACAGAAACTTACACAGCCACTCACTCAACCATGCAGGAACTCACACACTCACCCATACAACCACTCCCACTGCCGCTTACTCCTGCATACAGTTACTCACACACCCACTTTTATATCCATATACCCACTAACCCACCCACTCACTTACCCATACAGTCATAGACACAGTCACTCACTCACCCATACAACCACTCACATACCCACAGAACCACTTACATACCCATTCACACATTTATACAACCACTCACACACCCACTCACTCACCCTTACAGCCACTCATACAGAACACAGACACTCATTCGCCAATACAGCCACTTACACACCAACTCACTTAACCAAACACCCACTGAAACAGCCACTCCTTCATGCAGACAGACATTTACACACCCAGTCACTCACCCATACAGCCACTGACACTGACACAGCCACTGACACAGCCACTCAGTCACCCATACAATGACTCGTGCATCTACTCACCCACACATACAGCCACTCACACAGTCACTGCCACACCCACACACTCACTAATACACTCACTCACTAATACAGCCACTCACCCACACAGGTACTCACACACCCACTTATGCACCCATACACTCACGCACCCATACAGCCACTCACACACGTATACACACACAGCCACAAACAGAATATATGTTCAAAATAGTATCACTGGAAGTACACAAACTATACTAATTTAACTTTTGTGGTACTTTAGTACATATGGTTAACACTCATACATTTTTTGAAAGCCCTCACAATTACTGGGTGATGTAATCAGTGATGTCATTTGAGATGTCATCAGTGATGTCACTTACCATTTCATGTGTGATGTAATATGCGAGGTCATAAGCAGTGCATTGAGGGGACGTAAGTAATAGTTAGCTCACGTAACTATGACCGCTGAATTTCACTGGTTTCGTGTGAGTGAAATCTGAGCCTAACTATAACGCCTTTGTAACCTTCGTTTTTTTAGAGAATTTTGAACGTTTAAAGACAAATTCCTAACTCTAACTTGTAACCTTTGAGAGTGGGTGTGTGAGTAGCTGTATAGATTTGTCAGTGGGTCTATGAGTGGCTATATTGGTCTGTGAGTGTGTGTGTGAAGTGTTATGTGGTTGTAAGGGTGTGTGAGTAGCTGTTTGGGTTTGTGAGTAGGAGTGTGAGGGATTTTGTGGGTGTTTGACTGGGTGTTTCGGTGACTGTATGGTTGAGCGAGTGTGTGTGAGCATCTGTGCAGGTCTGTGAGTGGATGTGAGTGGGTGTTTGAATGGCTGTGTGAGTGGATGTCTGAGTGTCTGTGTGAGTGTGTTACAGCTGTGTGAGTGACTGGACCAGATCGGAACCTCACCTGTTGCTGTATCCAACAAGAGTCTACAGTTGTGCACAAAATGTCTGGAGAATTTTTTACTGGTTAATTAGTAAGAGCTACCTCATAGGGTAAATGTATAGTGCATATTCTACACTACAGCTGTGTAAAGGACCAAGAGGTAATGCCTCCAGCGACCTTGTATGCATGTAATTTCAGCAATGCAGCCCTGACAAGTGTCAATCATCAGGGTCAATCATTAGAGTACCGCATTTAGCAAAGTTGTGTGCAGCATTCATGTACACAAAATGTGAGAAGCAAATTATTGTGTCATACAAGTGGTTACTATGTAGCATGTGTAATCCTAGTACCCCCAATATGCAGTGTGCGCTAAAGTGATTTAACATCACAACCAGATTCCAGCTTGGAGCACTGAAATCGTGCATCACAGGTCACTCTAAGCACGAATAGCTCGCATGTATGCTGTGCTGCCAAGGAACTCTGTGTGTATGGTGTAGTTTACCTTAGTAGTGGGACTATGCACGTTCAAAGTTTTGCTCATGTACTCAGCGCTTTACACTAGAGGTGAAAGGCAGAACGTGCATTTGTTAATGCGCTTCTGCCCTGTAATGTGACTGTAATCCCAAGAGTGCACGAGCAGTGACTGTATTATAGAGTCACCTGCATACATGCAGTCAAGGCGCTATACATAAAGACAAACTATGGCATCGCAACATACCAATAAGAGCAGTAGCAACACACAAAACGATTGATCTTGGCAAACAGATGTGTTTCTGTTTGCGCTGTGTGCATGCCAGCAACGCACAAATATAGTGTTGTACCTTTAGCTACAACATAATGTTGCAGTGTACAACCGGCGGCAGTTAACTGTTACCAACTGTTGCTGTATGAGCTCAGAGCTTGCAAACAGAGACCAGATGGTTATGTAAATGTAAATGTAAATGTATGAAGCTTATATAGCGCATGACTTACCCTGGGGCATCTCCGCGCTTGCTTAGGGAACCCGTCCTGGTATTCCCCTGTGAGATAACCCTGGCAGGGTATCCACAAGGTGAAAGCCAGGCATCCCACCGCGAGGGGCCGATGTGGAGATTAAGCAAGCTATTGCCCAGAGTCGCAGAGTGTGTACCCGTGAGTCGAGAAGGCACCGGAGCGAGAATTATCGAGTCCGTGGAATTATTGAGCCCAAGACCCGCCGAGGCGGGGAATTGAACCCTGGTCCAGGGCCGAACTCAGGCTCCAGGTCTGCCGCCTCTAACCCCTGAGCCACACTTCTCCACCAATCACTCAATCACTAGGGCGCAAGTTCGTTTCATTTAACAAACCAATGCAATATCCTTCAGCTTGCAGAAAACCTCCACTGGATGTAGTTTGCTGAACAGACGAGGAAAGTGTGCCTGGACGGCAGAGACCATCAGCTATGCTCACTGAGTGTATCATTTGTGAAAATATTCATTAGTCTGTGTCACTGCTGCCAAGCAGCATTCTATAAGGGGCCCTGACAGAGTGTGGTGGGATAGAACAGGGAGATTGGTGGCACCAGAATTCCTGCTCTCCAACCTTGCACATGTTCATGTTGGAATGGACGGCATGATTCGCACCACAGGAACCCACTGGGACTTCCTTCTTCCTTCTTCTCTAAGCTGGCCAACAAATTTGTCACTTCTGTGCCATATGTCAAACCCACATCATTTGAAAGAGAATTAGGACAACTCTCACTGCTCGCCTATTTCCCTGTTCCCCTTCAACCACCTACAGATGGATTTAGTTCAGATACCCAAGATTTGCCCTTCATCTTATGTTCTTGTGATTGCGTATATGTTTTCTGGTTGAATTAGGCAGATCCGTGTTCCCATGCTGATGCTATTACAGTGGCCAAATAACTGTTTAGAGATATCATACGGGGATTTGGAGTCCCATTAAGGTGTTCTAATGATTGTGGAAAACACTTTGCTTCCTCTTTAAGTCATGTAGTATGCAAAGCCCAAGAGGTAATCAGCATTTTCACTGTGCATCACACTCCAATTCATCTGGCAAAGTGGAGCACTACAATAGTATTCTCAACAACAAAATGACCAAGATCTGCACTGAGATTTACTTTAAGTTGCCTAACACCCAACCTCCCCCCTCCACACCCCATCCCTGTCTCTCTGATCAATCCAAGCCATACCTTCTAGGAGAACTAAGGTAAGTCCATAAGAAATTTGTATGGGGTATGGGCTGTGTCATGCTAATCCTTTTTAAAATTGCTTGTCTCACTGACTATTCAAAATGGCCGCTGAATGATGATGTGGCTCTATAGTACCTCCGGCAATTGATTTAATGTAAGTTGTGCCTAGAGGGACTGACATCCAGATCATGTGCAGCCGTTATGCTAAAAGCGTGTGTTGGTGTATAACAAATTGGCTCATGTGCACTGGGGATGATAGAAACAAGTATTACACTCAAGAGGTACATTTGATATTGAGCATAAATAACCTTAAATGAAAGCTAAAGGATCCTAAAAACAAAATTCAACCAGAACAGTTGTTGGCTTTCCTGAATTGGAAGGAAGAGGCCTTGAAATGTTGGCAAGAATCACATGTGAGGGTCTTAAAGACTCCGAGAAGAAACTGAGACACTAAACAAGTCACTTGAGGAAAGGACTGAAGATTACACTCCCACTGCACCACATTCCTCGTATCTCTTTGCTCAGATTACTGGCAAGGTCAATGACGATGCAGGATGATCGCCAAAACATCTTAAGTTTCCCCCCTGTGGCTGACAGAGTTGGGGGTGCACCAGCAATCGTGCCTGCTGGTGGTGGTAATCAAGCTGAAGGGGTTCATCCAGGGGTTCAAGAAGAGTGACAGCAAGTTGGTGCAGAAAATATGGTGAATACAGTGAGTTGCAATGCAACAAGTGGTTTGTGATTGGCCATAGCGTGACAAATGTGAGGACTAAAAGAGAGGTCAACATGATGATACCCCAACTTCCACCCTTAGGAAGCCCGATTGGTGCCTCACTCTTCAGAGATACATGCCCAGGAGGTCAGGTGGGTAGCCTCACTATTTCCCGGAATAGTCTGTGACTGACTGCGAGTTAGAGATCCTGAATGGGGACAACAACGTAGTAGGTGAACCTGGCCCCCAGCGATGATGATGGCTATGACTTCAGTCTCCTTGATAGTATCCATCTAGAGGGTCTCCTGCCCCTATGACAGTATCCTAGTGCAAAGCCAAACCTGTGAAATATGCCAGAAATTCAGAGACGAAATGCAAACAGTTTTTGAACTTGGCAAATACATAGAAATTGTGGATGTTGTTATGGCTGGAGAAGCTTGGAACTGGCCCACATCATACACCTAAGGACAATGCTACATTAACAACGGCTAGAAATGCTTTACTGTATGCAGCTACTAATGTATGACCGACCAAATCGGATTGGAAGAATTTATATTTGGAAACATAATAAAGATAAATCCATGGATCATTAGAAAGATATATTTAACCATCGTTCTGGCATTGTTAATGCTGCTGAAACCGCTCCAGAGGAGTGGGAGAGGCTTCTGCTCAAGGATTGTTACTGAGAATGCAAAGAAGAGCTAACACTTTGTGTGTGGGCTAAATCATTTGATTCTTAACCAGCGTATCTGGCTGATTAAGTTGCAGCTGTTCAAGTAAGACAGGAAGAATCAACGGAATTATAATTAGTATCTTTACAAATGTTATCTTTCCAACAAATAGTCGGAGAGAATGGGAGAGGGCGGAAAGGATGCATGAGGACAGATAGACGTCAGTGGCAGTGTCTGGGAGAGTTTGACCACCTGGTAACCTTTTCTGTTTCAATTGTGATTAGCTGGGACATATGAAATGAGGTTGTCTAGATTAGCAGCAAAACCTTCCTCCTCCTCCTCCTTCTACAAACAGGTATCCACCTTTTTAGGACAGCCCAAGGTAAGCCAACTTTTCTGCACACATTTGATTTCTCGTAGACCAAAAAGGGCAGCATGAAAACCCACATCATGCCTATTTTATACTGTTGCTATTCAATCCACCAAGAAAATATCTGTATTCCCCTCTCCTCCTCTTTCAGGTGAAATGAATGATTCAGTTGGCATCTAAAATACACAAGTTCTTCACCGTATCTCTTACCCGGTTTTTAGGTCTCGACCTAAAAACCGTTGTTTGTCGAGATTCTAGTAAGCGGTCCAAAAAGTCTACCAAAACGGCGGATTAGCCACAGTTCATGTGATCTATGGGCGTGCACAAACCAGTCACGTTACACACAACCATTTGTCTGTGCCTCGCATCAGACTTCAAAGGCTGCCGCTCCCCCGCCCGCCGCATCAGACTTCAAAGCAATGCGCTTCTCTCCCTATACAGTGTCTTTCCCTGCTCTCGCGTTGGTCTGCCCGTGTCTCGCGTCACCAGCCCCCTCCTCCCACACCGTGTCTAGGACCTCCCCAGCGGCCCCTGTGTCACAGCCACATACCTGGCCTGAGGTAACAGAGTAATGTGTGGTCTTGCTGCTGGTGCTGAGGTGCAGAGAAGACCACAGGGTTCATTTGACACCATGAGGACAACTTCATTTTTTTAAAAATCTACCTGTGCCCTCTCTTCACTGTCCATTGGGCCAAGGCCTACAGCTTGATGTAAGCCACAGCACTTTGTGTGGATAAACATATGTGGACTTGCTGCTCGTTCTGGGTTTGGAAAACCCCACAAGATTCACTTGTTTCCTTCATGAGCCCATCACACCAACAGGAACAATGGCCTGTTTCACTCTTCTGAAATAAGTAACCTTTCTGGTATCCATAAGCCCCCCTCTCATCCATTAGGCCAAGCGCACCCTCACTCACCCTCACACCCTCACCCACCCTCACACACCCTCACTCACCATCACTCACCCTCACCCACCCTCACTCACACCTCTTCACCCTCACACCCCCTCACCCTCACCCTCACACACCCTCACCCTCACACACCCTCACCCTCACCCCCATCACCCTCACCCCGTCACCCTCACCCTCCCTCACCCTCACACCCCCTCACCCTCACACACCCTCACTCACCCTCACACCCCCCACTCACCCTCACACCCCTCACCCTCACAACCCTCTCACCCTCACTCACACTCACCCCCTCACCCCCTCACCCTCAAACACCATATCACTCAGGAACACCAACACATCACTCAGGGACACCACCACATCACTCAGGAACACCACCACATCACCCAGGAACGCCACCACATCACTCAGGGACACCACCACATCACTCAGGGACGCCACCACATCACTCGGGACGCAACCACATCACTCGGGACAACACCATATCACTCAGGGACACCACCACATCACTCTAATACACCACCAAATCACTCAGCCCAACCACATCATCACTCAGCACCACAACAGCACTGTCCTTGCTTGCTACCAACAAGCATTGTCATAATCAATAGGACTCGCATTAGGAAAGTGTACGCTATTGGATTTGTGAATAACAATGCTATTAATTTATATATTTTCAAATTCAACACATATTAAACACATTTGTCATTTACAATACCAATAGCTCACACTTTCCTAATGTAAGACCTATTGCATTGCAAATGCTTGTTATCTCTTTGTATCTGTTTACAAACAAATATGCTTTCCTCCTTCCTTGCTGTACTTTGTACTGCACTAGTGATGGTGTCCATTAAATGTTACAAACACAACAAGATGATGGATGGAGTGCTCAAACATTTCAATTATTCACCACCTGTCAAGAGATCTGGGTTAAATCCATCGTTCTTTTGCTCACTTCGCCACCCCAGTTTAGACCCAGCCATATACTAATCAGGCTTGACCCTGTTCCTCATGGAACAGTCCAGCCCAAATTGCCAAGCCAGGTCCTCCCTGGACTGGAAACAAGCATCCTGGGGCCAGTTTTAGGTTATCACCCCTCATCAGCCAGGCTAGATTGAATCCAGTGGGAGGGGCACAGGGCAGAGCAGGCACATCCCGGAGTCCGTGAGGGAAACGGCCGCGCCGCAGACACTAGCAGTGCTCTTCCTACCGTGAGGGGAACGGCCGTGCTGATACCGGACTACACCTCCCAGCAGCCTCACCGCACCACTGACACTACTGCTGCGCCCGGAGGCGCCATAAGAACATGGTACCCCTTCCGCCATGCGGGACGCGCGCGGGTGGGCGCCAGGCTAAGCCCGGGCAAAGGGCGGGCCGTCTGTGGACGAAAGAGGATGGGACGGGCCACCCCCCTTGCATCTCAGGATCAGGATAACTGGGGACCATCGTCTGGTTCCATAAAAGGGTGAGGAGAAGGAGCAGAAGGCGTACCGATTTGGACATTGGACAACATTAAAACAGTAAGCCAGCAAACTAAAAATCCAAGGGGGGGCTTAATATTGTGAGCATGGGTACTTCCATCCGGGACTTGGTACAGCTGCTTTACGGGACGTTTTAGCTGGCGTAGCATGGCTCCCAAAGTCAGTACCCGTGCCACGAAAGTGAAACCTAACATACCCCTAACCCCCAAGGTAATTGTACAAGATTGTAACATAGGGTCCCCTTTTAACATACAGCCTACCGTGATAGATCTAATGCTGCGGAAAGTCAACAATGAGATAGAGTGTCAAGTAAGTAGACTGTCAATAACTCCATTATCTGACAGTACCATTCCTTCACAGGTTGTTATCGATGAGTTGACAGTTAATTCTCCAAACACTGATATAGAGGTCCTTACACAGGACATTCCTTGCGTACAGCCAGATATCAGTACACTTGAGAAATGTGCCAGGTCAGACAAGAAATCTCCTACCAGTAAGAAAAGAAGACTGTGTCAGAAAACCTTAGGCCCAAAAAAATCTAAATCTTGATCATTAATTCCACAAAATAGACCCACTGAGGTAGATTACACTGAGGTTATTGAGATCCACAACACAGGTCCCCCACCCTGGATGGCTGATGTAGTCACAAACCTACAAAACACCCTAGAAACACTCATAGCGAGCCAGATCAAACCTATAATCAGCAGACTCGACAAAATCATAAACGAGTTAAATAAGAAAGGAAGGACTCAGGTTAAACCTGTGAATAACAGTGTCAACGGTAGCATCTCCACACTACCAGTAATAAGCACAGGGTAGCGCATGATACAACACTTACTGATCACTCTATATCCACGAATGCTGCATCATGCAGAGGGCCCAGTGTAACTGAGGGGGGGCCAAGTAAGTTAATAGCACATGGGCAAATGGGAAAACCAGTACACCAAACAAGATGTGAAATTAACTCAAGAGTAGTAAATTCCCTACCCAGTATAAATCTGCCACCTGAGGCCTGTCCTTACGTAGTGGTACTCGGGGGGGGGGTTCCAGAATTGAAATCTGAGCAGAAAGAATCCTACCCCGAGCTTAAAAATAAGATAATTTCGTGGCTGAACACAAATAGACCGCTGAAAGGGAATGAAAGTGGAGAAATCATGAACGTAGGAAGGGTGAACTGGATAGGTAGTAGAAACAAAGACCTAGCGGGTAACTGTATTATTGTGAATTTCCGGGACAAGAGACTGGTGGAATATATACTGTCGAGTGGCTCACTACAATCACCAAGTAAAATCAAAACGCTGCCACTGGGATACTTTTACCCCACACAATATGCCCCCTATAATTTCAGACATTACCCGGGGAGAGCAGGCATGGGCCAACCTGTAAATGGGATGGGCAGGTTCGCCACAAACGCTGTGATGGAGCAAGAACAAGATGCTGCCATCTGGGAGAATAGATTCAGCCCCTTATTGAGCTTAGAAGACAATGATTGACCACAAATACATCAGGTCCAAGTCATTGAGCACATTGATATGGAGGGTGACGCCATAAGTTCATCTAGTGGGGAAGATGGATATATGAGGCAGACGAAAAATAATGCACCATCATTAAAATCATCAGGCAGCCAAATATATTCCCCAATGGCAAGCATAGAAAGGGTGATTATTCAGGAGGTTGAAAAGCATCACATCCCTCAAATAATGTGCTCACAGGAGGCAAACTGGAGGGTGGCACCACCAGCTCAGCATCTGACACAAAATCCTGGGATCGATATTACACCCCCAAGGTCAGAGGAAGGGCCGATACCCGACTGTAATAAAAATCTAGGCAGGGACCCCGAGGGGGAGATGAAAATCTTATCTTGGAATGTAGCGGGCCTGGCAGGAAAATTCCACAATAAAGAATGGAGAGAGCACATAGGGGGGTTCCAGATAATCAGTTTACAAGAAACCTGGGCACTTGATAATAACCACTTTCATGTGGCCGGATATAAATGCTTTTTTGAGCCAGCACAAAAAGCTAGCTCAGGAAGAGCCATTGGAGGTCTGGTGGTATATGTAGACCTTAACATGACAGGAGTATGGACGAGTCCTCCGTGGTCAGCACATAATATACAGGCGCTACGGTATGTAAGACCAGGACTCAGACTAACACTGTTCAACCTATATAATGCAGGGTTTGTAAATGGAAAAAACCAAACGTTGTTGGAACTAGACCATAGACTCCAACAGGAACTAGATTACAGAAAAGGGGTTATGGAAAAATCTTTGGTAGTTGTAGGTGATTTTAATTGTCACCTTTTTCCTACTCTGTTTCCCCTGAACGCAGATTGGTGCCGATGCTCCATGGAGAAGGGCCCACATTTCGAACACTCCACAGAAGGTTCAGCTCTTAGTAATCTATTAAGGACTCATGATCTGGAACATACAATAGACTTGGTCAGCCTAGCAGAGGATGGGTCCCTTACTCCAACTTTCAAAGGCAGAGGATGCTCCTCTTACATAGACTATATCCTAGTTTCTAGGCATGTAAAAAAGTTGGTTAGTACAGTAGGGACTGAGTGGAGCGCATTTAGCGATCATAACCCCCTAATTTTAACATTTAAACAGTGGGGTCGCTCTAAGTTTAGCCCTCCGAGGGATAGTGTGTTGAAGGCTATAGATCAAGGAAGGCGCCTCACATGGGCAAAAATCGCTGGGGAAAAACTTTACAAAGACCTAATGACACAAGGGAAGGCTCTGATAGAGGAATGTTTAGATCCTATGATAGAGGGGAGTAATTTGCTTGGGGCATTTAGCTCAGTGACCAAGCTGGTAGATGGTCTATTAAAAACAAAAGCCCCAAGAAGAATAATCTGCAGCCAAGGTGGTTTGATGGAAAGTGCTCACGAGCCCTGAGAGACTTAAAACTTAGTTTAAAATCTAAGCCCAGGGACTCCAATAGAATAGTTCAGTGCAGACGTATGTACAAAAATGCACTGAAACAAAGAAAGGCCACCCTACAAACGGAAGCTTGGGCAGACTTGAGAGAGGCAGGAGAAAAAAGGGATATGTCTCAATTCTGGAGGATTGTTAACAATCCCTGCTTCCAGGATAGCAATACCCCTGAGATCGGGTCGAGCATTTTACCAGAACAATGGGTCTCACATTTTGAGGGATTATATAACCATAAGCAGGATACAGAAATGGATTGGGGGAGGATGCCCAACTGGGAACAGGTATTGAGTTCACCCTTGCAGAAATAACAGCAGGGATCCAAGGCCTCACACGCAATAAAGCACCGGGCCCTGATGGTACTCCACCTGATTTATACCTGAGTAAAGTAGATCTTTGGGCCCCCATCCTCACCAGAGTGTTAAACACTGCCGTCCAGCTTGGTTTGCCCCGCTCTTGGTCTACAGCGGTCATTGTCCCTATTTTTAAGAAGGGTAACAGGACAACCCGCAATGTTACAGGCCAATTTCCCTGATCGACGTCTCAGCAAAAAGTTTGGGCCGGGTAATCTTGCAAAGGCTTATGGACTGGACCGAGGAACACCATCTAATTACGGACATTCAGTATGGTTTCAGAACAGGAAGGTCCACAAGCGATCAATGTCTTAATCTGTATTTGTTGGTCACTAAATACAGTAAAGCTAGCAATGAGGCTATGTATTTGGGCTTCATGGATTTGGCTGCAGCCTTCGATCATGTAAATAGGAACAAGTTATGGTGCCTGATGAGGGATATGGGAATAGACCTAGGCCGGATTAACATCTTGAGTGAACTACACCAGGACATAAAAGCTAGGGTACCTTACAACATGGGGGGGGGACACAGATTAATTTCCCTGTACAAGTGGAGTGCGACAGGGTTGCATCCTAGTACCCTTTTTGTTCTCACTCTACATCAACAACCTAGAGAAGGCGTTGCTGGCTCTAAACTCGGATTGCCCATAAGTAGGATCGCGTCATATTCTGGTGCTTTTGTACGCGGATGACGCGGTCCTGCTTGCACGCACTCCGAGGGGCCTGCAATGCCTAATCGATGGCTTTGTTAAGTTTATGGGGAGTCTGGATCTGTCGGTAAACCTGAGTAAATCGTTTGTGATGCTAGCAGGCTCTAAACCGTGTAATAGGTTCTCTTATAGGATAGGGAACCACACATTAGAGAAGGTGAAGTCTTTTTCCTATCTAGGGTTTTTGTTCGACGGGGCACTCAAATTCAGATCCCTAGTGGAGGACCGTTGCTCAAAATTAATCTCCACAAATGGTGCCCTAGCAAACTATGGCCGTAGGCTGGGTCGTTGGTCTCCTGAACAGATTTTGAACCTCTACAAATCGATAGGTTGTGCAAGAGTAGTATATGGGTCGGAAGTCTGGGGTCACGTGAATGTGTTGAGGAAAATAAATATCTGTGAAGGATTTTAAAAGTCCCTCAGTGTACCTCAGCTGCAACTGCACACAGTGAAATAGGAAGTCCTTTTATTGAGGACCAGTTTAAGCTAAGACCTGTATTGGCATGGTTGAATACCTGGTCAAATCCTGAGGCAGTCTTAGGTAGACACATTTTGGAAGATTGCTTGCACAGGGACAAAGGGTTACATATTCCCTGGCTAAATTATGTTAAGACCACCCTGGAAAGTATTGACCGGAAGGATTTGTTCATCAACCCTAAGCTTATTTTACCCTCAGATAAATTAAAAATTAAAAAACTACTATCCAATTACTATGCAAATCGCAGAACAGCAGGGGAAACAACCAAACATTCGGTAGCTGCCCTTAGTCTCATAAAAAATGTGAGCATGGAGCCATACTTGTACCTGGTACATAACACATATGATAGATTCCTAATGACCTGCTTTAAGTTTAACCTATTACCACACTTATTAGCGGATCTTGCAGGATTTACATTAACTATTGCGCAGAAGGGTGCTTGCGGCTGCGACAATAGGTCTCCGCAAGACACCCTTCCTTTTGTACTTTTGTGCCCATTTTTTAAATATCCCCGGTGTAAATATTTGGTTAAAATTTTAAAGAAAGAAAAATTTAGGCACGCTAAAATGGCTTTATTCTACCTGCAAAGAGCTAATGACCCATGGACACTCTATTGTATTATGAATTTTTTGAGGCTTGCCGTGAGGTTAAGAAATACAAGAGGAGTTAGCTAAAATAATGTGGTTTTTAATCATGTATCCTTCTTACTCTTTTACCTGTTTGTATTGGTAATTCTAGATGATCTTCAGCTGTAATTTAATCCTATTTTAACTTTGTAAATATATTGTACTTTTATGATGTTTTTTCTAATCATCGAATAAAGAATTACTGAACTGAACTGAATCCAGTGGTACAGCGAGCAAGATACCCACATCTGGGCATACCCTTGCCCACTTAGAGTGAATGTTCCCATTGAAAATGAAAATACTGTTTACAATGGACTAGACAATATTGGAAATGCATGCTCTTTTGATGCAGATGTGAATGTAAATATGTCTCAGCCAACTATGGCTGAAGTATTAGCACATGTCCCTTAAATGTCTCTTTCTTCATGGTTTCATCACACCAGTAATGTAGGCTGTGTTATAACGACTGACTCGGTTAAGATTTAATTAACACAAGGAAATTCCATGCATAGCTCAATACCTCCTTCAGCCTGAGGTGTAAGCAGGAACTTGACCAGCTATTGTTGCAGTGTTAAAAAAAAGCTTCTGATTGCCACTTTTAGCATGTGTAATATTCCTATTATACCCATCAAAAAGGTGGGTAAAGTAACATATTGTTTTGTGTATGGTTTATGTGCTATTAATGCTGTTGTGTTGCCTAGTTTCCATGTAGTATCAAAACCCAGATTTGTAAAATGGGTTCCGCTTATTTAGTATCCCCAGATTTTTTGTTTTTTGATCAACCGGTTGTGGACTTTGGATAAGCCTCACTACTTGTGTCTACCGTGGTAATCACATGGTAATTGGAATGCATGGGTTTACCGCCTGTTTCCGCCTTTTAAGATAAGGCTGCTGCGATGCAGACAGGGTAAGGGGCACATGTGAAATTACCCGTCATGTGCAACTCAGTAACTGCGCACAGGTAGCCTGGCCCAGAAAGGACTCTGCAGGGTTGGATATTGACCTGGGGTAGGGTAGGCCCTAGTAGACACTCATAGGTATTGTCAGTATAGTTTACTGTTTTGTGTGCAGTGACAATTATATACATGGGGAAACCTGTCTCAGAGTGCAGTTTTGCCTCCCCTTTGGCATACAAAGTCTTGCAAGATCCAAGTCCATCTTATTTTGTTAATAGCTTTTTACTGTTATCTATTAATTGTAGGTTATCCTAATATTGTGAACCCCTTACAAAATCTCTTAAAGATGTATACTCCATATCTTTTACTCTGATCCCCAGAAGCAGAACAAGTCTCTATATCCCTGTAAAACGTGTTGTTTTCTGCCACTGCCCTTGGTTTGCTCGATTATACAAAGCTGATTATACAAAACCATTCACACTCCTATTGTGATTAAAGGAGGGGCTTTGCTCTTGGACTGTGGATGCAAGACCATGGTGACAAAAAGAAATTGATTGCTTAATATTCTTCTGCTCTTGATTCTGTTCCTGCAGCTGCCCATCTTCAATAGTCTGAAAGATATTGTTTTTGATCACCCCATAATGTGGCGGTGCCTCCGTTCTGCTGCTCTGGCACTGGCCACAAAGACACAACATTGTTCTATGTATAGATAAAATTCAAGTTTATTACCTCAGTACAGCAAACGTGACATGAGAAAAACATGTTTTACTGCTTCACAGATTTCAGGTAATAATTACACTATACAGGGAAACCACTCTTCTAGTAGTGTGATTTTATCTTTCTGCATAAATGTAACCCCTTGCATCCTGGATTTGGTTAAAAATCTTTTGTTAAAATACATATGCCAAATGATATGGCATAATCCATAAATTCAGACATACAGATCATAATATGCAATTTATCATGGTTGAGGAAGATGCATCGTCACTCACTTGAGGCTTTGCCATATATGTGTGGAAAGCACCTGCTACGAACTCTGTGTAGTTCAATGACTTTAGGTGGAGAGCAGCTCCTTTTTATGGAGCACATATGCAACAAGAGATGCACTCTAAATCTGTCCACCTAAAAATGTTTTCAATCAGACTTATTAAGTATTGGATATCCATGCTGATCTCGAAAATGTGGCAACAGCTTTTTGCCACATTTGCAGCAAATTCGTTAAGCACAGGATTGGCAAGTGCTGTCCACGGCGACCAGAAATATAACAAAGCATTTTACCATTCCAGGCTTTCTGTTTTTACATAATACCACGCCGCTCCATCAGCAACGGTAATATATAGCATATTATAATTGCCTTATCTGCATTAATGGTTTTTATACTTTTCTCTATTATTAAATGTATGAATGTTATCAATAAAAAATGTACCTAAAACAGAGCACTGTCTCAATAAATAGGCTCTCTGAGCCTTGGTTCAGTTCTTTTCACTATAATGTAAAGGGATTTTATTGTGATGTGAGAAGCAGAATGGCGATATTCAGAGAAAGTTCTAGCTCAACTATGGTAATAATATGAAATGTGATCTTTGCACTAATAAATGTGGTAGTATATGTCTATTTGTATACTGGATCCAAATAACATGTGTTATTGGGCCACATTTGTTTTCACTTCCAAGATCTTCCTTTTTAGGTCTCGTCTGGCGACACAGCCCGAAGCGCTGTCGCCAGCGAGTTCTATTGCTACTGACTTGCCTCGGAAGGGAGACAGGAGAGTGGCACGCGCATGCCGGACTGGAAATTTGAACGCGCCGTGCACATCTCCTGTCCCCTTTCCTCGCAAGCCTCCTGTAGTTTCACTTTTGTTTTGTAGGTGCACTCACGCTCAACTCAGGATGTCCTTGCTGTTGCAGGTCACGCTCGTCACCCCTGGCGGGTATTTTTCACCCACACAACAGTAATTTAAGGCCTCGCTTTTCATTTCTAGTCAGAGGCTCCACTCCGAGACCCCAGAAGGGGCGGGCGAACCGCGGGTTTCCCACCACACCCCTGCTCCGGTGTTTGCGCTATTGAGGAGAAGCGCTGTTTGTCAACCGGGAAGAACACCGCTCGCGCCCTTCCCCCTGTGGGAATCCTCCCGAGGCGCTCGCGCTGCTCGAGGCTGATGGCGGGCGGCTTCTGCGGCGGAAGTCCCTGTGCCTGAGGAGGATCTCCGTGTGACCCATACTTACGAGGCGGTCAGGAACGCAAGGTCCAGGCAGGGGTTGGGACAACACAAGGAGGCGAGATGGAGGCCAGGCTGCGGCTGGTGGCCACCCTGTGCTGCGAGTACAGCCTGATCACACCCGGCTGCTGCGCCATGAGACCCAACGGTGAGACCCGCTTTGCGTTTCCCTGCGCCATAGGCGTTCCAGCGGCCCCTGTGTGCGATCTGGGCAGAAAGTTGTCCACAGGAGACTGGGCACACATCCCTTCTCTGAAGTTCTCAGTAGTTGGTAATTCTGCAGGAGTACATTTGGAAGTAATTTTTTTTTTTTGGTTTTGCCGAAATCAAGAACCTCGTTTATGTGTAATAAGGTAACAAAAATGTATGTTTTACTAACATTTATTTTGTTTAAGCAAAGTTCCCGAAGCTTGCCTATGTGTATTTCTAATGAATTAATCCGTGTCCCTAAAAATGGCCGCCGCTTGTATTTTAGTTACTGCGCATGCGTCAGCCACACTCACGTGTCCTGACGCGTCTGCAGAAGTGGAGGGAAAGTTATGCGCATGCGTAATTCATAGCTGTGCTTATCATGTGGTACTGCTCGTGCCACTGCTCTTGTGTCCGTATCAATGTAGCTAACATTTAGATGCAATAAGTTTATTTCTTGATGATGAGTTAAAAGTACAAACCCTGTGATGTGTTTTCATAATGACATTATTATGTATTAATTTGTTTTCGCTTACTTTTCATGTACCGCGGGCAATGGGGGTCTGAGTGAGAGGAGAGCCATATTGGAGGTCCCTTCTGCGCCTGTGCGACATTCGGCAGCACGAGGGACCTTGGCTGATGGAACATAGCCAGTTGGCAGTGATGGGCGAGATGCTCTTGAGAAAGTCACCTCTGCCCTGCGAGAACAGCGAATGTGGCTCCTTATATGATACATTGTAATATTGCGCTACTGTTTGCCGTGTAACTTCTCATGGGAACCCCAAACCTGCTAGGCGGTACCCAAATATGTTAATGAAGGCTTCAAATCGTGTATTGTGATTGGTGTGTTACCCAAACCCTACCTTAGGACCAATCGAAATTGAGGGATTCTGACACTTTGCAACATTGGGGGGTGGTACACTGTCCCCAAACTGTATATCTACCCTGGGTTCACCTAGTGAACCGTCCGACTTGTCTGGTTTAGCTGACCTGTCACTGACCCAACGCACTCAATAGGTGACTGAAGATACAGAGCGCTGCGGAGCACTCTGTCCGAATTTGACCATAGACTAAGGTTCTACTGAACCTTAAAGTGCTGGCAAGCACTTAGCTGGGAGTTCGCTGACCCAATCGGGGTCTTGATCGATAGCTGCAGAGCGGGTGGAGCGCAGGCGTTGCTTCCGAACTGTGGGTTCCGGTCCTGTCCTGAAGAGGGTCCTGTCCTGATTCCTATTCCGAGGGTATCCTGTCCTATCCTGGGTGTCCATTCTGCACCTGCTGTCCTTTGAGGGGTATCCTTCCTTGAGGGTTTCCTGTCCTTAACTGACCCGTGGCCAGGGTTTGGTTTCCACACTTTTCTAGGTAAATATTGCTCTGAACCTCTTGAAATTCTTGCACCTTCTGAATTTCTAACTTTTGCTTTAATAAAGTTCAACATTGCATATGTTATATTTTCCATGCCTTTCCGCAACTATTGAAAGTCATTTATATTTTTCCATAAAGTTTATTCCTATGTCTTCTCATTTGTTAGAAATTATATTTTGCATAGCAGTGTGTCATTTCCTGATATGGTCTAGAACTTCGTTGCCTAGGTTGTTCAAAGGCCCCTTCACCTTAAGTGAAGCGTGTTATTCATTATAAACTCTCCTATAGTCACTCACACTTAGGTATCCCTGTTTAGATAATACTGACTTGCATAAGTATCTTTTCTCGTTACCTTTTATTTAGTACCTTGATGATTACTCTGTCATTATTTCTTTCTGCCTATGCGATTTACGTTATCTTGGTTATTGATTGCCTTGTTTTATTGTACCTCATGCAAGAAAATATTGAATTTAGATAAACATTTTAAAACTTCCAGTTGTCCGTGGTCATTTAAACAGTATTTGAATGTTATTGTTTGGGTTTGTATTTTGCTGCCTTTCTTTTACAGCTAGCTCCCTGATTCATTGTGGTCATTAGGCACCCGCATCGGTGGATGGTAAGTCGGGTGCACCGAAATTTGGTAGCAGGGAACACACACACACCAACTTGATAGAGCTCGTGAAGTCACCTGATCGATGTATATGGTGATTTGAAAAGTATATGGGCCCTGAAGCCGGAAAACGGCGAAAACTGTTGGTCGGGTGGCCTCGCGCGCTCTATCAGTTTTCTGGTAGCTAGAGGATGGTTAGGGACTAGTTGAGAGTAAGGCAGGGATTAGTTGGACTAGTTAAGTCGGAAGCTGCTATTATATTAATGCTGCTATAAGAGCGGCTGTTCTGAGGGAACTGATCACTCTCTTGTGAATACGCTGCTGAAACTCATGAATTTTTGTATTGTTATTATTCTTGTTCTTATATTGTTATATGTACTAATTCATGCATTTGTAAATCGAATTGTTAAGTGTTGTCCGAACTCCCCGGGGAATTGAAAGGGCAAGTGGTGAATAGAATCCATTGTCCTGAGGTCACAGGTTCGAGGAAAGTTAGGTGCAGGTTAGGATAACCGGGAAGCACTAACTAGGGTTTTCTGAATACATGTGTGAATAAATGACAGTAACGGGGTTCATTGGCAAAATTCCCATAGTGGCGTAACCTAGTAAGGGTCACATCGGAAGAGTAGCAGGTTCCTCGGAGCTAGCGTGAAAGCAGAGGGGTCCGCTGAGAAACCTTAAACTCGGAATATATCCCGGAAAGAAGTGGATGAGTTTAGGGGAATAACAGGTTCACCGATGCTAGAGTGAAGGGTAGGCGGAAGAGATCTGCCCGCAGCGCGTGAAAAGTAAATGGAAGTAGTTTACTTGCAGTAAAAGAATTCTTTCTCTGTCTAGACACTTGAGCACTGTGGCGAATGTGTATTTGTTGTAAAATAACCAAGCACTGAGCACTTTAAAAGAAAGAAAGTTTCCGTTACCTTGTGAAGGGAGGGAGTCAGTCGCGAAGCGTTTCTGACGTCACTCTGTGCCGCGCTGGGATTGGTAGAAGCAGCGGGCGGGTAGCGGAGCTGAAATTGTAAAGGAGGGGTGAGCGCCGGAGCGTGGGAACTGTCTCACAAAGGGGCCGCGCACCCATTGGCGGAGCTTATTTTGTGTCGCGCACCCATTGGTTGCACGAATTTTCTGAAGCGCGTTCTGATTGGAGGTAGTTTGTAAACAAAGTTAGCGCAGAAGTCGTATGTGGCACTCGCGGACTACAGAGACTCGACCTGATCCAAGGCATCTAGGATTTGAAAGGGATCAGTGGAAGGCTAATAGATACGATATTATGTACGGAACCAAGAGAAAAATGTCCCTTGTAAGTAAGGTGAAAAATTATTTTAAAACGGACAAACCGATTAAATCTAGAGAAGGTGTTCTTGTCCCAGCACCCAATACTCCCGCCTCATTCATGATGTTTGACCGAGGGTACAATACCTGTGTGTGGCTGGAGAATTGGGTGAAGTACACAAAAGATGACGGAGTATTGGCTTTTCCGTCAGATGGTACTTTCAATGGTAGGATCTTATTTAATTTAAGAACCCGAATGAATGAACTGCATCCCAGACCGAGACTAACGCAGTATGAGGCATTAGAGGAATGGGAGATTGAGGCTTTTGAAAGAGAAAGACCCCGAATGGACAAGGGTTTGACCAAGTGGTACCCCAGGCAGAAACAGGAATCCAGGGATAAAAGGATGAAACAGTGGAGGCAGAGCATGATTGTTGAGGGTCTGTTTCCCATGATGCCTGCATGTCATAACGTTGGAGCGGGTGAGAAAAGTACTGAAAAATGTAAGCATTGGGGGGCCCTGGGGGATTCAGATGATGAACTAATAGATGACATCTGTACCAGAAGTCCGCCACCTTACAATGAGGGAACCCGACCTTCCAGTGTAGGAGATGTTCCCCGACGCCACTTCCTAAAAGAAGAAGACAGGTCCCTGGGACTGGGAGGGGGTGGTCAAGTATTGCCCTATCCTGAAAAACCCGAACTGACGGAAACAAGGGATATATATCCCAAAGTGCCCGCAAGTCAGGAAGAAAAATATTCACGTACGAAAACCTTTTTTCCCAGACCCTTGTATGAAAGCGAAGAGAAACCCTCGAATTCAGGACTGCCTTTTGTTCAACCTCCATATGGGGAAGAGCGCAGGTCCTTTAATACTGGAACTTTATTCCCGAAACCAAATTATGGGGGAGGACCAAGTGAAACGCATCCTACTGCCCCAAGTTTTACTCCTCCATTGACCCCCCAGATATTACATGACACAACTCTAAGAAGGGTACTAGTGGAAAAGGAGCAAGAGGCTCTAGCTAGACAAAGAACAGAAATAATTCAGAAAATTTCTCAGTTAAATACCAGTCCTGAGGCATTGACTATTCCAGTAACTATTGGACCGGTGGTCCCGTTATATGGAAATGGTCAGGGAAATCCGATTACTCCAGTTATGACCCCAGTCATGGCAACCCCGAGACAGGAACCGATCATTATAGATGATCAGTCCAGTGAGTGCGAGTCTGAAGTTGCGTTTTTGGAATTGCCAAACAAACAGACTGGAAAGGGAACACAGCAGAGGTATAACCCTTTTAATACAAAAGATATTAAATTAGAGACAGCAACAGGTACTAGGAATGTCTCTCTGGTAACTCCGGATGAAATTGAGAGTTGGAGTCGTGAATTAGAGAAGCAGACTCCGCAAACAAAGCCTTTAGATCTCTACAAGTTGAGGGTCGAAATAGAAGAATTAATGGCAGGAAATGTGGGGTTGGATCGATTGAATACCTACTCTGAAGAAGAATTGTCGTTCATATGTAAAAGCTTTACAAGGAACACCCGAGTGCTCCATGAAAAACTGACCGAAACAGCAGTTAGTATGGGGGTAGATATCTCAAAATCCAAGCCCTTACAGAAACCGTACAGAGCAGACTTCTCAGACAAAGATATAGAACACCTGAATGTGGCAGGGAATAAGTTGCAGATTAAAGAATTAATGGGGGTACTGCAGAAATGGGGAGATGTGGAAAAATGGAGAAGCAGGTGGGCGAAAAAGAGGGAAGAGGTTCGCTCCCGACAAGTGACTCCCGAGTTTGCTTTAAGAGAGGTAGAAAAACCTGAGCAGTTATGCCCCATGCGCGAAGTTCCAGGGGGAAAATATGTGCATGTCCCCTGGTCTAGGCAGGATATTGTGTCCTTCACGAACGATTTTCCAAAATTACGAGAGAAACCAGTTGACTGGTACAGGCAGGTGGAGAGGTTCGTGAAGGTACAGAAATGTCTGTGGAAAGACCTGGATGGGTTTTTCGACATTGTGGTTCCGGTAGATTTATGGACCCAGTGTAAAATAGCCATAGATTGGCCCAGTGAAGAGTATCCCAGAAACAAGGAAACTGGAGAGCCATCAAAGGATGTCATGCGAAAGTATGAGCAGGTAATTCAGCATTTGAAAGAAAAGGTGCCCGCGAAGGAAACTGATTGGACAAAAATAGATAGAACAACCCAGGAAAGGGACGAGACAGTGCACTCCTTCTATGAGAGGTTATTGCAGGTATTTAAAACATACAGTGGTATTGACAACATCGACCTGAAGGATATGACGCACTTTATTTACAGGTTTGTAAATGGTTTAAGACCTGAAATTTGTCAGTGGATAAAAGATAATAAAATCTGTTGGCATACTAAGAAAATGGATGAGGTCCTGCGGTACGCTAAGTACTGCGAGGACGAGATGGCAGAAAAGAAAAAGGCCCTTAAGGAGAAGGTTATGTGGGCTCAGGTGAAGCTCGCAGAACAACAGGAAAAACAATTGAGTAACATGGTTAAAAATGCTGAGAACAAAGGTCCTGGGGGAGGGGGTGGAGGAAAGCCCCGGCCCAAATTTAGCAGGGAAGAGGCTATGAAAAAATTTCCCTGCCATCAGTGCGGCGAAATTGGACACTGGCGAAACGAGTGTCCCCAATTAGTCGATGTTAATGAGAAAACTCCTGATTTAACTCCACAGACGCAGAAAGAAAGACCAAGAAAGACTCAACCCCAGGTAAAAACAGTTCAGGTGCCTCGAGCACCCAAGCAGGTATACAGGGGAAGACAGGCAGAAAATGAAGAGATAGAGGTTTGGGAAAGCGGGGAGAACAGAAATACAGCAACTTCGCAGTATCTGCTGAATGATACCTTCCTTTGTAATGATCAGGACTGACGGGGCCTGAGAGGGGAGGACGAGGAGTGCGTACTTGGCGCTTCCTTGCCGGTAGACCAGTCTGGACCATATATTGAAGGAAAGGTTGACGGAAATGATGTCACCTTTCTGTTGGACACTGGCGCTACCCGTTCTACTGTAAGAACAGTGGACGTTCCAAACCTACCCCTCTCGGGAGAAAATATCCAAGTAGTGGGTGTATCTAATCAATTGATTAGTACTCCTGTTACCGAACCAATGGAGATTTCAATTGGAAATTTTAAACAGATGCATAGATTTGTCGTCTGTGACACCAGTCCAGTGAATCTACTGGGTCGTGATTTGCTGTGCAAAATGAACTGTACCATCTTTTGCACACCAAAGGGTGTTGAAATACAGACCCCAGATGAAGACGGCATTTATAAATTATTGTTGCTTAGACCTGACTCAGAAATTAAAAGATTGACCCTGCAGGACTTGCCCCAAGAACTCCAGGAAGCCGTAAAGCCAGAAGTGTGGGATTTCACTGGAAAAGATGTGGGTTTGATGAAAGATGTGGACCCCATACAGATAGCCATCAAGGACAATGCAGTATATCCTAACACTAGGCCCTACCGAATGAATGCTGAAGTGAAAGCAGGTGTCACTCTGGAAATACAAAAATTATTGGAAGGAAACATCATACAGGAAGTGATGAGCAGCCCATGCAACTCACCGATTATGGGCATCAAAAAGCCTAGTGGCAAGTATAGGGTAGTGCAGGACCTGAGAAAGGTTAACAAAATTGTAGTTCCTTGCTGCCCTATTGTCCCAAACCCTGCAGTGATATTATACCAGATTCCTTGGGATGCTGAATGGTTCACTGTGATTGATTTGTGTCATGCATTCTTTTCGATACCCCTGCACCCCGACAGCAAATTTCTTTTCTCATTTGCTTTTGAGGGTCACGTGTATTGTTGGAACAGGGTCCCTCAGGGGTATACAGAGAGCCCCTCTATCTTTAATCAGATCTTGAAAAAATGTCTAGAGACTTTGATCTTACCTGGGAACTCTGTGTTAGTGCAGTACATAGACGACCTTCTAGTGGCGTCTAAAAGTCACCGGGACTGTGTGGTTGACACCATTGCCCTCCTAAATCATCTGTGTGAGAAAGGGCATAAAGTAGCCCCTGACAAACTACAGTTCTGTGCGAAATCTGTAAAATATCTGGGACACCAAATAGAAAAGGGTGTCAGAAAAGTCACATCAGAAAGAGTGAGAATAATTCAAAAAATGCAGTTGCCCCGTACTCAAAAAGATGTCAGAATGTTCCTGGGTGTATTAGGGTACTGCAGGCAGTGGATTCTGGGATTTGCAGCCTTAGCCAGGCCCTTGATAAAAATGACCACGAGAGGAATGCCAGATGTTGTACAGTGGGACGATGAAAGTCTAATGGCTTTCACAAGATTGAAGAACTGTCTGTGTACAGCCCCTGCGTTGGGAATGCCAGATTATTCCAAAGAGTTTGCCCTTTTCTGTGACACTCGCGATAATTGCGCATTGTCTGTCCTGACTCAAGAACATGGCACGACCAGAAGGCCTGTGGCTTATTTCTCTGCCACACTGGACCCAGTAGCTGCTGGGTTACCAGGCTGTCTGAAAGCAGTAGCTGCTACCTGTGCAAGTTTGGAACAGAGTGAGTCCATTGTCATGGGACATCCTGTGACCGTGTATGTTTCACATGGAGTGGTAATTCTATTGACCAGAACTAAAACACAGTATCTCACCCCTAGTCGGCTGACTAAATACGAGAGGATTCTTGTGGGTGCAGCAAATGTAAGCATTGTTAGGTGCGGTATTCTGAACCCTGCCACCTTACTCCCCGACCCCTTGGAAATGGAAGGTGGGGATGATGATGAACATGATTGTATTGACCTAACAGAGTTCAGTACCAAGCCACGCCCAGACATAAAAGAAGTACCATTGCCTGAGCATGATAAAGAACTATTTGTGGATGGTTCCTGTCTAAGACATGAATTAGGAGGCTTGAGTGCTGCTTATGCAGTAGTGTCTTTCACAAAAATTGAACAAGCAGGTTACCTATATAACATCAAGTCTGCACAAGTAGCCGAATTGATAGCCATGATAAAGGCTTGCAAAATTGGGAAGGACTTACGCATAACAGTGTATACTGACAGTCAGTACTGTTATGGCGTTGTGCATGACTTTGGCCAATTATGGCTACAGAGGGAATTCATGACTTCCTCAGGTACTCCCATTCGGAATGCAAAGGTTGTTCATGACCTTTTAGAGGCCATCCAGTTGCCCAAAGAACTGGCAGTGGTAAAATGTACTGCTCATCAAAGGAGCATGGACAGAGTATCACTGGGGAACGATTATGCTGATCGAGTGGCTCAATGGTGTGCCAAAGATCGGTATATTGTAAATCCAAAACGAGGGGGGCCAGGAACCAGCTGCCAGCTTCAGGTGTTTGAGGAAGTGCCTACATGGGATGAGGTGAGAGAGTGGCAGGAGTCGGCTCCTTGGCAAGAAAGAGAGAAATGGAAGGAGGATGGGTGTAGACCGAGACGTGTGGATGGTGTGATTTTGGGCCCAACTGGTATGCCTGTGTTACCCCGACACTTGCTTGGCACAATGGCAAGATTAATACATGAAGGATCACACATTGGTAGGGATGCCATGATTCTGGTATTTCAACAGACTTGGTACAGTAAAAAGTTCAGGAAGGTAGCAGAGTCCCTCTGCCAGAGGTGCCTGTCATGTCAACAGATGAACCCAGGCAAGAGGACAATGGTTGAACTGAGCAAGATTGGGAGATCAGGGGGTCCCTTTATAAGGATACAGGTTGATTTTATCACCATGCCCCGTTGTGAAGGGAAACGATATGTCCTTGTCATTGTTTGCGTATTTTCAAAATGGGTAGAAGCTTACCCCACTCCTCAAAGTGACGCACTGACAGTAGCGAAGTGTTTACTAAAAGAACTGATACCTAGGTTCGGAATACCATGCATTATTGAATCAGATAAGGGTGGACATTTCCAGAATGACATACTGGCTGAACTCTGTAAGGCCTTCGGAATAAGGCAGAAACTCCATTGTGCATACCACCCAGAGGCTTCTGGAATAGTGGAACAAGTAAATGGAACTATCAAAAACAGACTAGCAAAGCTGACAGATGCTACTGGCATGACCTGGGTGAAGGCCCTGCCCCTGGTCCTGATGGGACTAAGAAGTGTTCCAGACCGCAAGACAGGCCTAAGTCCCCATGAAATCATTATGGGAAGAGTGATGAGACAAGCATGGGTGCCAGGAAGCAAACTGTTGAGTATTACTGATGATTTGGTGCTTGAATACTGCAGAAGATTGGGTGACCAAGTGCGTTCTATCTCTCGCCAGATTGGAGACGACGGCATCCTCAATCCAACGACTCCTCTCCACAGCTTGGTTCCAGGAGATTGGGTCAAAATAAAGAAGCACACTCGATCAAGCTGTCTGGCACCAAGGTGGGGAAAGAAACGCCAAGTAATCCTGGTGACAACCACTGCAGTAAAGGTCGCAGGTGTTCCTCAGTGGATCCACGCTGGACACACCCAGAAGGTATTGCCAGACAAAGGATTTGAAGAAGAAGGGCAACCGGCAGAGGACCCTGAAGGAGCCAGACCAGAAGCAACTGACAACGAGCAGCACAGCACCAGTCAGGTTGCAGGAACAGCAGACGTTGGCCCAGGAGTAGTTGACTACGAACTGCCAAGAATCCAGCCTGCTGAAGAGGTCCAGGAAACTGAGCCAGGAGTAGCTGAAGACGAACTGCCAAGCATATGGCCAGAAGAATGGATACCGATGATTGATCTGACTGAAGATCCTATCAGAACAAGAGAACGACTTAGTGAAGGTAGAGAGTGGACTAGTCAGGAAAAGCAAGGCACAGGCGAAGAACCTCAGCCGCTTGAGATTCAAATCAAAACTGAGGAAGGAGAAGGTCAGACAGGGACAGAGCAGGTATTCGATACACCACCGCGAACACCTGATGCAGATAAGGGAGAGACTAGAAACAGAGTGATAGTTCGAGCAGAAGAAGATCAAGAGATCGAAGTGCTTGAACAGGATCAGAGAGGGTTAGAAGAACGGGTTCAGGAAACAGAAACAGAAATAAAGACCATCGAAAGCCAAAAACAAAATATTCCTGAACAAGGCCAGATTAGCAACCAGGCAGAAGAATTTGATGCTAGCCCTGGAACTAGCCAGATAAGGGAAGTAGGAGAAGAAAGTGGAGAAGAATTACCACAAGATAGAGAGAACAAGAAAATAAGAAAAGAAAGTGAAGTCCAAGTACCGACTAAGAGACTAAAGAAAAGAAACAACCTTGAGCCTAGGTTTGTAAAAAGATTGAGACTTAGGATAAAGACAGTGGAAGAAAAACGTGCAGAGGCAAGAAGAAGTGCTCGAATAGCAGAGCAAGAAGAAGACTCTTCCAAAAAAAGGAGTGAGCGAATAAAAAGACAAAACAAAAAGTACAAGTCTCCTGAATGGACACTGGTTTTGGAAGAACTTGAAGATCTTGATATAACTGACGTGAGCGACGGAGAACCTGTCCCAGAGTACTCAGCTGAAGAGGAAGACGAACCACCGTGAATTTGCACAAAGTAAGCTAGTTGTGTAAAAAGCTAAAAAGAGGGGTGAGAACACTCCTTCTGAGCTAAAATGTCTGATTCAACAGTGAATGGTAGACCTAGTTGCAGCCGTTTTAAGACGTGTTGCAAGGTGTGTATATGTAGTGTAGTAGTACTGATAGTTATCTGGATAGGATTAACAATTTTCATTCCCTTTGCTGTAAGTAAAGATACTAACATTGTCCCTGCTGAAACTGTAAATACTGACAGTGAGGAGTTGACAACACAGAGTGTAGAAAGACATGAAAGAGCTTTGAGACAAACAAAACAGAACTTAGAAGCATCAGATGAGGGAGGACTACATTATCATGGAGTTAAGAACAAGACACACTTAAACGTTTTCGCAAACTTATTAATACACTATGTAGAGACTATGGAAATTGAAGATTGCTATGTCTGCATGAAGCTACCTACTTCGGTGGCTGAAGGCGTGACATACCATCATCTGCCATTGACATATGGAATTTCCTGTAGCATTTTAGCTAGTTTATTTTACAAAAGGGGACCGTTACAGTATTATTACTCTAACAATGACGTGATTTTTTCTGAACTTCCTATACGTGGGAACTTGAACCCTGTACATACCAAAACTGACACCATAAGATATATGGGAGACTACTTTCTGACTATAGGGAACATTGACATAGCAGACGCACACAGAGATAACTTGACTTGTTCTTTGCGTGAGCAGGAAAAGATGTTCCTGAACATGGCAGAGAAAAGGAGAATTAAAATTCAGAAGAAGGCTAATGACGAAAGTCAGAAAAAGCCAAAGTGGGCAGAAAACATGGAAGGCACATCATCTGGTGGAGCGGGTCCTGCTCTGTTGCTGGATTTTGAAAAGAAAGGCAAGCTATGTCTTCACCGCGAGAAGACTAGCTATTATAATAATGTTTTCATTGGTTCCAGTGAATGCGAACATAATTACAAGGTAATTGGGGGTTGGGGTTTCAAAAATGGGTCAGAGCCTGTGTTTCCTGGAATTTATTATATTTGTGGGGACAAGGCTTATTTCAAATTGCCGGATCACTGGTATGGAAGCTGCTACTTTGGCATTGTTTTCCCGAAAATATACCATGTGAATGGAAAAGCTGGAAGCAATGAAGATACTAATGGCTTAGTGCGTAGTAAAAGAGAGAGTATAGGTGAAATTATGGGTAGTATTTTCAGTGCACTGATACCTGGAGTGGGAGTGGTTCTGAACACTCACAGAATTTGCAAATTGTCTACTATAGTAGATGTGCTGTCTACTGAAACAGCTCATGGATTTCTGCTGGTCAATACCGAAATGGTTGCGATCAGATCAATGGTTTTACAAAATCGACTTGCTCTTGACACCTTATTAGCGAAAGAGGGCGGAGTCTGCCGGATGTTGAAGGCGCAACATTGTTGCACTTATATTCCGGATAAAAGTGTACAGATCAAAAGATATGTGAAAAACATTACTAATTTGGCAAAGGAACTCAAACCACTCGAGGTTGATAGTGCCTGGAAGAGACTGGTAGATGGTCTCTCAAATGTAGGTCATTGGCTTGCTAGCATAGGTAAAAGCTTATTATTCAAAATTCTGATGCCAATTGGTATTATAGGTCTTATTATACTTTCCATTGTCTTATGCTGTAAATACCGCAAGCGCACCAAAAAGCACGAGGTAAATGCAAGAGGAGTGAAACGAAGTGTGGATGAGATTGAATTAGAGGAAGTGAATGATCAGATATACAAAAAGGTGAAGACTTCTCATCCGGCTAAAACTGAAAGAGAAAAATTAGAACGGTTGCTGGAAGAAATAGAACTTTATAAAGTGTGAAAGAAAGTTGGCATCTGGTTCCATTATAATTTGTGATGATAGTAGATATCATCAAAGAGGGGATTGATGAAGCAAAGCTTCGCATATTTTGCGGCTTGCCGAAATCAAGAACCTCGTTTATGTGTAATAAGGTAACAAAAATGTATGTTTTACTAACATTTATTTTGTTTAAGCAAAGTTCCCGAAGCTTGCCTATGTGTATTTCTAATGAATTAATCCGTGTCCCTAAAAATGGCCGCCGCTTGTATTTTAGTTACTGCGCATGCGTCAGCCACACTCACGTGTCCTGACGCGTCTGCAGAAGTGGAGGGAAAGTTATGCGCATGCGTAATTCATAGCTGTGCTTATCATGTGGTACTGCTCGTGCCACTGCTCTTGTGTCCGTATCAATGTAGCTAACATTTAGATGCAATAAGTTTATTTCTTGATGATGAGTTAAAAGTACAAACCCTGTGATGTGTTTTCATAATGACATTATTATGTATTAATTTGTTTTCGCTTACTTTTCATGTACCGCGGGCAATGGGGGTCTGAGTGAGAGGAGAGCCATATTGGAGGTCCCTTCTGCGCCTGTGCGACATTCGGCAGCACGAGGGACCTTGGCTGATGGAACATAGCCAGTTGGCAGTGATGGGCGAGATGCTCCTGAGAAAGTCACCTCTGCCCTGCGAGAACAGCGAATGTGGCTCCTTATATGATACATTGTAATATTGCGCTACTGTTTGCCGTGTAACTTCTCATGGGAACCCCAAACCTGCTAGGCGGTACCCAAATATGTTAATGAAGGCTTCAAATCGTGTATTGTGATTGGTGTGTTACCCAAACCCTACCTTAGGACCAATCGAAATTGAGGGATTCTGACACTTTGCAACATTGGGGGGTGGTACACTGTCCCCAAACTGTATATCTACCCTGGGTTCACCTAGTGAACCGTCCGACTTGTCTGGTTTAGCTGACCTGTCACTGACCCAACGCACTCAATAGGTGACTGAAGATACAGAGCGCTGCGGAGCACTCTGTCCGAATTTGACCATAGACTAAGGTTCTACTGAACCTTAAAGTGCTGGCAAGCACTTAGCTGGGAGTTCGCTGACCCAATCGGGGTCTTGATCGATAGCTGCAGAGCGGGTGGAGCGCAGGCGTTGCTTCCGAACTGTGGGTTCCGGTCCTGTCCTGAAGAGGGTCCTGTCCTGATTCCTATTCCGAGGGTATCCTGTCCTATCCTGGGTGTCCATTCTGCACCTGCTGTCCTTTGAGGGGTATCCTTCCTTGAGGGTTTCCTGTCCTTAACTGACCCGTGGCCAGGGTTTGGTTTCCACACTTTTCTAGGTAAATATTGCTCTGAACCTCTTGAAATTCTTGCACCTTCTGAATTTCTAACTTTTGCTTTAATAAAGTTCAACATTGCATATGTTATATTTTCCATGCCTTTCCGCAACTATTGAAAGTCATTTATATTTTTCCATAAAGTTTATTCCTATGTCTTCTCATTTGTTAGAAATTATATTTTGCATAGCAGTGTGTCATTTCCTGATATGGTCTAGAACTTCGTTGCCTAGGTTGTTCAAAGGCCCCTTCACCTTAAGTGAAGCGTGTTATTCATTATAAACTCTCCTATAGTCACTCACACTTAGGTATCCCTGTTTAGATAATACTGACTTGCATAAGTATCTTTTCTCGTTACCTTTTATTTAGTACCTTGATGATTACTCTGTCATTATTTCTTTCTGCCTATGCGATTTACGTTATCTTGGTTATTGATTGCCTTGTTTTATTGTACCTCATGCAAGAAAATATTGAATTTAGATAAACATTTTAAAACTTCCAGTTGTCCGTGGTCATTTAAACAGTATTTGAATGTTATTGTTTGGGTTTGTATTTTGCTGCCTTTCTTTTACAGCTAGCTCCCTGATTCATTGTGGTCATTAGGCACCCGCATCGGTGGATGGTAAGTCGGGTGCACCGAAATTTGGTAGCAGGGAACACACACACACCAACTTGATAGAGCTCGTGAAGTCACCTGATCGATGTATATGGTGATTTGAAAAGTATATGGGCCCTGAAGCCGGAAAACGGCGAAAACTGTTGGTCGGGTGGCCTCGCGCGCTCTATCAGTTTTGGCAGACTGGTATTTTTGTTATCTTCTGTAACAGCCTGTGGCATTTCAACATTTGTTTTTGAAAGCGGGGAAAAACGGCCTTCAGCGAGTTGTGGATTTGTTTTGTCTTTTTGCATGCTGACGATGACAGTGAGAGAGCGGAGACCCCCCAAACACCGAAGCAATATATTGCCTGGTGTTGCTTCAGGGAACCCGTCTAGAGGCCCAGATTTTATGGTTAAATGTTGCATGCTTTAAAAAATATTTATATAAGTTGTACACTGCGTTGGTCAAATTGTGATCTGGAACAGAAATAATGTCATTACTTTTTAAATTTGATTAAGTGCCTTTAATCATACTCGTCTGCACCATTTGCTAGGAAATTTATTTGAGTGGGGTTGCAGGATAAAGTGATGTATGTTCATTGATAGGAACACCCAGCTCTGCCTTTACCTGTTCCCTGCTGATGGTGCATGTGTTTGGAACTGCTTCATTCTATATGGCACATGCTATTGTGTTCTTGAAACACACAACATATTAGCCCTCAGACCACGAGGTTCCACAGAAGATACTTTCTAGAGTTTGGCACCAGAAGTTAATGTTTTAGAGGAACAATATTTCATCCCATTTAGACTCCCTTAAGTCCAGGGGACATGTATGCTGCTTTGTAAAAGACCCAAGGGCCATCTCATACTTGGTCGTCCTTTTCACATGATTCTATTTGTAAGCGACCAGACGTTTTAAAATATACCTGAATATGGCTTCCATCTAAATACCTTCCTCAGCATCTCAAACTCTCATATATCTGTCCTTAAACTAGACCCACAGCAGTTTACACGTAGATATTTCTGTGGCCTTAAGGGTGTGTTTTGTGCCCTGCCATCTGTACTGCATCCCCATGTCTGGGAAATGTACATGAAAACCTCCTCGTCTTATAGCATCCACTAAATCTTCATGTGGTCCCTATAGTTTGGCGTATTGAATTGTAGGTCTGCCCTCAAACTTCAGGATGACATCGGCCAGGGTTTCTGCTTCCCATCTTGTTTATCATACAATTTTCTATAGAAGCCGTATCAGTTTTTACCATGTTAGTAAGAGAATTGTAGCTGTTCTATGTTGTCTCAGAAAAACGAAACTGAGCACCCAGGCCTTACCGCTCATGCTATTGCAATTGAACTTTATGCAATCCTAAACTGTATTAATTTCAAGATTAATGAGACCCGTTTTTAGGTCTGGCGGGTGCGGTAAATACCATCCAATTCCAAGATTGAATGGATGGTAAACATGAGGATCTTTGTGCTTACTGCACCAAAATCTGCATGTTCTGGTTAATAGGTGTAACTTTCCTCCGATGATTATTGGCAGATTTTTACCTGCTACTATATGTACTACAAAACTCATAATTGCGAGATTTCGAAATGTCCTATTACTTACCGGTAATCTTCATTACTCCGGGTCCCGTAGTTCTCGACACCTTCATAGCCAAGTGAGATAACCCATCTCACAGACAGAAAAAAAGAACAAAGGAATGCTGGACCTACCCTCCCATATGCGTACCGGTCCCAGCATTCCCTCTGAAATACCAAGCCAAGGATGAAGGCCGGCAGATCGGGAGGGAGGGAGGGAATCCAAGAAGGTGTCGAGGACTACGGGACCCGGAGTAATGAAGATTACCAGTAAGTAATAGGACATTACCCCAGGTCCCTCCGTCCTCGACACATTCATAACCAAGTGAGAAATACCAAAGCAAACCCTGGCATTCATCCAAAAACAGAACAAACCACCAGAACACAAAAGAGCCCAGGGAATCATCGACAAAAACAGAAGAAACCACGAGCGAACACAGCCAAGCCCAGAACCAGCAGGAAGGAACACAGGACCCGGCAGACCCAGAAGGAAAAATGCGGCCCAAAGAGACCAGAGGAGGTAACCCCCCGAGGAGGCCCTGGAGCAACATGAGCCTAGGAGCCGAACAAGAGCGAGAACTCGAGCCAAACCAAGAAACAGGGAAGGGGAAAAACCCCAAAGCCCCAGAAGACCCCACAGGAAGGAGGCCACCAGAAAAACCTGGTAGGCCACCAAACCCAGAACATCCCAGGCAGAGGAGCTCAAGCCAAAGAAGCACAGAGACACCCCCAGACACCAGCCGAAAAAACGACCAAACAAGGAGAGGCCAACAGGACCGGAAACCAATAAAAAAGAAGCCCAACAAGGGCCAGCACAGAGCCACTGACCACACCCCCCAGAAACCCCCAAACTCAAAAGGCAGGGAAAAACAAGGCCGGAGGGGAGCACAGAGCAAACGGGAAACCCAGCAGCCCCAACACCAGGCACAGAGGACAGCACCAAGGAGGTGTCCACACGGCACAGGACCGCCCCACCCCCCGCCTGGGCAGGAGCAGCAGACAAAAGAAAGCCCCAGGTAGCACAGCAACCAGGCCACAAGCCCAAGGCCCGAACCCAGCAACACCAGAGAGGAGCCAAGCCAATAGCTGAAAACAGGGCAAAAAGTGACAAAGGAACCAGGAAGCCAGGACCAGAGCCAAGCAACCCGACCACGCAGGAGGACCGACAGGGACAACAACTCAGAAGCAGTCCACGCAGAGGCCAGACCAAAACAAAGGGCAGGAGGAACCGGGAACCACCAGCACCACACCGCAAGACCACACGGAAGGCCAAAACGGAAGCAGAAAGGCAGAGGGCCAAGCACCAGGAAAACTCCAGGAGGGAGAGCCCACAGAGGCCAGAGCAACCACAGAACCGCACCCCAACCACAGAGGCGGTGGGGGGGGGAGGGCCACCCAAACAGACCCTCACCAGGAACAAAGCCCGGGGGGCAAGGGAGGCAGAAGCGAGCCAGGACAACAGAACCAGGAAAGAAAAACCCAGGAAACGCCCGGCAAAAACACTCCCAACAGCAGCCCAAAAGGGCAGCACAAGCAAAGAACCCTAGGAGGCCCCGCCCGAGGCCAACCCCATTAACAGGAGGCCCACAGACCTGGAGCCACAGGACCCCAGAAGGACCCAAGAGGAAGCCGCCACAACAGCAGAGTCCCCCCCCCCCTTCCAGCCAGGATCCAAAAGAGAGCCCAGACAAGGAAACAGAGCCTGACAAGGAGCGGAAAGCCCCAGCAGACACCCAGGCACAGGAACCAGCCGAGACCAGAACAACCCGGGGAACAAACACACCCGAGAGCAGATGGAACAAGAGGCCACAGCACCCAGCAGCCCCAGGAGACCAGGCAGGGACACGCCCGGCCCGACTACCCAAAGAAACCGAGAGCAGACGAATCCGGGACAGAAAAGGTGGACAGGACCACAGGCCACCAACCTGGAGAACCGCAGAACAGGAAAACCAGGCGGCACGCCAGGACAAGGAAGCCACAAGACAACCAGGCCCAGAAAACAATGGCCCGACCCCCAGGGACCAAAAGGCGAACCACCACCGGAAACAAACCCAGAGGAGGGGGTGGGGGGCAGGGCGGCAGGAAAGGAAGACCAGACGCCAAACCACACCCAGCCCCAAACCCGCGACAGACACCCTCAGGAGGCCCCCCAGCCAGGAACAACCAGGCAGGAACCAAACAGAACCAGGAGGGGCTGCCAGGAACACCAGAAGCAAGCCAAAGGCAAGCACAGCAAGAGCCGAGGTCGAAGCTCGCAGACCCCTGAAGCAACCCAAGCACACAGAAGGCCCCGGGACTAACAACTGAAGACCCAGGATGGAGCAAGGGAGAAAAACCCGGGAAGGAGCAGGAGGAACAAGGCGCAGACCAAAAAATCCAGGAACCAGGAGACCCAAGACCGAGGGGACCATAAGGCACCGTCAAGGTGAAGAGCCAGCGACCAGGAGACCGGTGCCCAAGACCACACGACCAACCCGACCGAGGTCCAACCAACCAAGCAGAAGCCAGGAAGCGGAGGCCAAGAACCAGGACACTCAAGCAGAGTAGAGGCCACAACAGCCAGCTCACAGCGAAAGGAAGGGCACAGAAAGGAAACTGTATGCAACAGATCCAGAGCCCGGACACCCGCAGCCGGGACACCCCGGGAAGCAGAGGAGCAGCCAAGAAAGCGGAACAAAAAACGCAGCAGGGCAACAGGAACCCAGGGGAGGCAACAGGACCCCCTCCCCCCCCCCCCTCCCCCCCGCGGCTCAAGCAACAAAAAAAACGACCCACCTCCAGCAGGGGAAGGCAGCCGGGAACACGGAGGAGCCAGAAGCAGGAGGGAACAGAGCCACATTCCCAACAGGCCGCTGCCGAAGAAGCGCGAGGCAACAATGACACAAGAGCAGCAGAGGGCAAGGCAAAAGCAAGCAGGCAGGGAGACACCAACAACACAGGGAACCCAAAAGCAAGCAAAAGCACAGCCAGCCAAAAAAAGGAACCTATCACCAACCAGGCGACCGGAACCCACGCCAAGACGAGGCACGAAGAAGCGACCCCAAAAAGTAGAATACCCCCAGCACGCCCGACCCCAAGGAACAAAGAGAGAGCAGGGGTGAGCAGAAGGCAAGGCCGCAGGCCACAGAGACCAAGGAAGAGGAGCCCAGGAACCAGCGCCCACGACCACACCGAACCCGGAACCACAGCGACCGACTGCAAGGGAAGCCAGAACAGCAGCGCCACACTCCACTACCAGCAAGAGGAGAGCAGACGAGAGCAGGCTCAGGCAGGGTGGCAAGACCGCAGGCTCACAAACAAGAAGCACCCGGAGGCAGAAGGCCTGTGCAAAGACACGGGCAGGGCGGCACCACACGAACCGACGCAACCACCCAAGGTGGAAGGCAGGACAGAGAGCCCCAAAGAGCACCAGGACGGAGCCCACACAGGAAGCACAGACCCAACCGAAGGGACACACGACCAGGGCAACCAACCCCCAAGAGCAGCAGGGGAATGTAGGTAGCAGCAGGACAAGCAGGAACGGAAACCCCCAGCAAGAGAAAGAAACATCCCCAAACCACATATGAGGGGCAGGCACCCACTGGAGCCCCCGCACACGTCGGCAGACGTCCTGGCCGGAGCGCCACGCCAGCACCCAAACCTGAAACAGATCACCAGGAGGCAGCCGTGGGAGCCGACAAGCCAAGGAGGACAGCAGCGGAGATGTAGCTCAGTGGCAGAGTGCATGCATCACATGCATGAGGCCCTGGGTTCAAATCCCGGCATGCCCAGGCGTCCCCCGCGCGCAGCGAGGCACCTGCACAGGGAAGAAACAAACCAACCCATACAAAGCACAGACACATGGCCAGTGCAGCAGGCAAGGGCAAGGCAACAGGGAAAAATGGAAAACTGCTATGTGGTACTCACCACAGGGGCAGGAATGACACCAAGCGACCTGCCCCCAAGAGCCAGCCCAGGCGCCACCCAAGACACCAGCGCCGGGCAGGAAAGAGGACTGCAGCCACCGGAGTAGGAACCAGGGCCAACACCAACCTCCGTCAATCCGGCCCATGAACAGCAGGGGTGAGAGAGGAAGAAGACCATCAGCACCTCCACAGAACCGGAGAAGAAGCCCAGCAGGAGAAGGTGGAACAAACCTCAGCAACACCAGGCATCACCGCCTCACCCCCAGGAGCATCCATGAAGGGCAGCCAGCATCAGGCCCGAAGCCAGGCAGGGGGACCAGGAGCACCGCCCGGCGCAGCCCATGGGCCCCCAGAACAGCCTCCATCCACAGAACCGGGGAAGAAGCCCAGCAGGAGAAGGGGCGACAAACCTCGGCAGCACCAGGCACCACCTCCCTACACCCCGGAGCATCCAGGAAGGGCAGCCTGCACCACGCCATGAAGCCAGGCAGGGGGACCAGCAGCACCGCCCAGCGCAGCCCCAGGGCCCCCAGAACAGCCACCACTGCGCGTTCTCCAACAGGCCAGGCCAAAGGAAGACGCGCGCAGCAACCCGGAAGGAATCCCGGAGGAGCAGCGCCCCAGCCGCAAAGGGCCGGGCGCCCCTCAACGCAACTGCCAGCAATCCCGGCAGGCCAGGAGAAGCGGACCAGGAAGGTGAATCCACGTCACAGGTAAGCAGCAAACACGTCCAAATCTGTCAAAGACAGAAAAAAAGAACAGAGGGAATGCTGGGACCGGTACGCTTCTGTACTCCCAGCGGGAGGGGGAGGGTAGGTCCAGCATTCCTTCGTTCTTTTTTTCTGTCTGTGAGATGGGTTATCTCACTTGGTTATGAAGGTGTCGAGGACGGAGGGACCTGGGGGTAATAGCACTTATCGCACATAGTTCAATTAACTGGGCTGGTCATGATGAGAGCAGTAGGTGTGCTGGTTTTCACATTCTGGTGCATAAACTAGTGCTGTGTATCTGATCTACAGTAAGTCATCAGGTGGGCAGAGTTTTTGTCATATTAAATGCCTTTGATTAGCCATTTGCAAATGAAAAAGGAGTAAACTTTTAACACCTTTCTTTAATGCTCTACTCGTGATATGGTATTAGTCTACTATAGAATAGAGCAACGTCATGACCTCTTTGTCTGATCCTTATTAGAATTGTTTTTGCTGATGGACATGATGTCTCCACCGAAAAGACAAGAAAGCTGCATGCTTTCTCTCCATTTCCACAGTATCTTTGTAGCCTTTCACCCTCCCTCGTCAGGTGCTATGTCATAAATTGGGTTCCTTAAAAAGCTGCAGGGTGCCCACATTTGTTAGTAATTAGGATAAACAAATAACGCCCCAAAATCATGTGCTGCATGTGGAACAAGTTTACTTGTTAGAACCGGTATGCAACGTTTACAACGAAATTTTTACAACGCACTACCATTACAACGCAGGCATTACCACGCAAACCATTACAACGCATTGCGCTGGGGGGAGCTCTAGGGTAGGGAATAAGTTTAATTTTCTATCCAACACCTTCCCTAGTGTCCACGGGGACTGGAGTTGGAATAGAAAATTATACTTACCACTATCCAGCACCTCTAAGCGCTATGCGTTGTAATGGTATGCATGGTAAAAACCGCGTTGTAAAGGTATGCGTGGTAAAAGTATGCGTTGTAACGTCATACATCCGTTAGAACCACTGGGGTAAACTATTACATCAATGAGAAATGGGACGGGAAGAGACAAACAGGTAGATTCATCAAGGGAAATTGCGCTCGCAAAGGGCCAGATTCTCAGAATCTGGCCCTTTGCGAGCGCAATTTTTGCATTTGGGGTTCATCATCCCAAATGCAAAAATCGCTAATAGCGAAATCGCATATTTGCGAGGATTTGCATTTAAGGAATCTCTATTTGAGATTCCTTAAATGCAATTCATAAACCATTTTTTTTTGCGAATTCGCTATTACTGGTCGCTATTTACCACGAATTGTAACTTCGTGGTAAATAGCGAAAACTTAGAAAAATGCACTTCAGTGCATTTTTCTAAGTTGCATGTTACACACACACATGTCCTTTGGACATGTGTGTGCGCAACACATGTGTACATTTTCATTTCAGGGGTGCTACAGGGTGTCCTTTGGACACCTCTGCACCCTTGAAATCGCATCCTTATTTGCGATTAGCAAATTGCTAATCGCAAATAAGGAATAACTCCCCATTCATTCCTATGGGCCTAAAAATAAGGAAGATGTAGGAATCGCAATATTTTTTGCAATTCCTACATGAATCCCGTTTTGCAAGTCCTTAATAGCGATTCCTTATGAATCGCTATTACAGACTCGCAAAACGGGACTTTGATGAATCTAGCTGAAAATGCTTCCAGACTATTCCCAACAGCAACAAGCATTTGCAATGCAATAGGTCTCGCAATTACGCGAGTTTGAGCTATTAGCATTGTAAATGATAATGCCTTTTATTTTTGTTCTGGTTTTTAAAACATAAATAAAAGGCTTTGTCATTTACAATGCCAATAGCTTAAACTTGCGTAAATGCGAGACCTATTGCATTGCAAATGCTTGTTTGAATTGTTTTCCTGATCACACAGGTGTCCAACGTGTGGCAGGTGTTCATGCTAGCTCCTGTGGAATTCCTGTCGGAGTAAGTGGGGAAGTACTGGCTCCCACGGGACTCCCATAGGATCGCAGCACCCAGCATGCCGATACACGCAAGTCAGCGTTTCCATGGCAAGAACGTTTTTTGTTTTGCTAGTAACTTTGGTGCCGTTTGATATATCTTCTTAAAACTTTTCAAACAAAAATTTCATCCACCTTCGATCCTTTGAGAAAAATTTAGAGTGATCTGTCAAGTTGGAGCGGGGAAAAAGTGGGTTCCAAAACACGTTTCCCTTTGCATTTTACACACACACACACACATGCACACACACACACACTGTTGTAGAGACGGATACTGCAGATATTGATATTACTCTGGGAAGTTTCAGTATGATTTACTTCACGTTTTTATGCAAAAATTACATTTTTAATTCGGATTATAAATTTAAAATATCGTTTCTCTCCTAGGTATGTCCAATAAAAGGATGTATGACGTTACAACGCATACTTTTACAACGCCTACCTTTACAACGCATTTTTTACACCGCAACATCCATTACAATGCACACCATTACAACGCATGCCATTACAACGAATTCTTTGAAACTACCTTTACAACGCATTCCACTACAACGCATACTACATTTACAACGCATACCATTTCAACGCATTACATTACATTGCATGTAAGGTAAGTATTGGATAGTGTAGGGGTAAAAATTACTATTCTAACTCCAGGGGGCGCAACAGTAGGGTAGGTTTTGGATAGTGTAGGGGTAAAAATTACTATTCTAACTCCAGGGGGTGCAACAGTAGGGTAAGTGTTGGATGGTAATGTTATGCGTTGTAATGGTATGCGTTGTAATGACTGAGTTGTAATGACATGCGTTGTAGTGGTGTGCGTTGTAGTGTCATGCGTTGTAATGACTGCGTTGTAAATACATGCGTTGTAATGGATTTTGCGTTGTAAAAGTTTCGTTGTAATGGTAGTGCGTTGTAAAAGTTGCGTTGTAAAGGTTGTTCACCCCAATAAAAGAACATTTTTAAAAAGTTATCTGAGTGTTCCTGATGGTCAGTTAAATTGTATATAACCGTGACAGGCTTGACATCATTGTGCAACTGAAACAGATGAGGGCACCTAGTTTTCAACTTGGAGCAGAGGGAGAGCATTATTCCCTTTCATGTTGAAATAGAGAATGGAAGCCCTGAATCTGGATGAGAGTTACATGCCTCTTTTTGTGGAGAAATGCTGTTAAATTACAAGTAGAGGTCCAACACCTGGAATGGGTCCAGGAGTGGCCCTCCCTCACTGTCAGTGCGTGAGTGAAGGGCCAGGGAATAGAGGTGCTAGCGTGGTTGAAGGAGGGTGGACTGCAATGCAAGGGTCATCAGATCTTGATATTTATGGACGTCAAACAGGAGACTGTGTGCAATAGAAAATCCTGCAGAACCATTGAAAATGAGTATAATGCAAGAGGGAACAAGGCACACATCCTCCGTTCCACTATACTACAATGCACCCTGGATGAAAAGGAGTAAGTATTCTGGAAGCCAAGAAGGTTGAGTTGTCCTTAAATCCTGCAAGGGCCACATGAGGGAGAAGAAAGGTTGAAGCAATAGGAAGATGAACCACATTTCGAGCCAAGCCATTTTCATAAAATGGATGCTGCCTCTTAGTGGAGAAGGAACCTTGGTAGTAGCCTTCCCCAAATAAGTATTTTGATGTCAAACTACTTCAAGTAATACATGTGAAGGTGACAGACATGGGTTTTCTATTCTGGCTCGGCAGACCCCGCTCTGTAGCTACTAGTTGTAAGATGTGTTACTAACCTGACATCAGATCCGTTTTCAAGGACTGGCTACAGGATAAGACGATGGTTGGGTACTGTATTAACCGCTGTAAAAATCTCATAAATTATTATAAAAAATATACTAAGGAAATAACTGGGGGTCTTAACAATACTTTAAATGAAAAGTGAAAACATAACACAACATGGCATGACATCCCATGACGTGACCTTTTATAACAAAGTATACCACTGCATCGCATGGCATACAGGGGCATATTACCAAGGGCAATATTGCCGCTTTAGCGGGAATTTTTCCCGCTAAAGTGGCGATAATTTTAACGCCCTATTACCTAGCTGTCGCTAACACCAGTTAGCGACAGCTAATAGGCGACAGCGGGCATTTAGGGGCCCACTCTGCATGTCAGCGATGATTATCGCTAATGACATGCAGAGTGGGCGTGCCAAGATGTTAGCGACTGGAAACAGTCACTAACATCGCTATCCCCTATTACCAACTTTTGGAAATAATCGCGCTAAGCGCGATTATCTCCAAAAGCTAACACCTGCCCAGAGCAGTCCTTAGCCATGTTATCTAATGGTAGGTGGATAACATGGCTAAGAGCATTTGCTCACTAATGCATGAATATCGCTGACTTTTCAGCGATATTCATGCATTTCGGACGATTTTTATCGCTTAGGAGATAAACCTTGATAATATCAAGGCTCCTAAGCGATAAAAATCGTCGGTGCGGGGCGATATTTAAATGCCCGCTAACCAAGCTTAGCTATAATTATCGCTATAGCTTGGTAATATGCCCCACTGTTCCTTACTGTTACATACTAAGGGGCAGATTTATGTTAACTGGCGCATCCCCAGGGATGCGCCAGTTAATGTGCGCCACAGTGCGCCACAGCTCCGCCACCCATGGTGCGCCGCATTTACAATGCGGCGCACCATGGGGCAAAAACGGCACAGATGCGTGACGCATCTGTGCCGTAAAGGCGGCGCATTGCTGGAGTTGCGTCGCAAGCGCGACGCAGCTCCAGCAAGGCTCGGGGGTGCCCTATCTGACCAATGCTGCATCAAGACCTACGCCTGCTTCAAGCAGGCGCAGGCTTTTGACGCAGCATTGGCCTGAAAGTGACTGAGTGAAATCTTATAGATTTCACTCAGCCACTTTTGCGAGGCGCACCTGCCCCGGAACGCCCACCCTGCGCAGGAACGCCCACAAGCGGCGCAGGGCTTTACAACGTGACGCATCTGCCTAGATGCGTCACGTTGTAAATCGTTCGTAGGGATGCGCCACGTTTACGCCGCCTTGCGTGACGCAACAGCGGTGTAAACGTGGCGCAAGGGCCTCATAAATCTGCCCCTATGTCCTTCTGGTCTGAATAGGGTAATGGGCATATTAGTGTGCTGTTATTTTGCCTTGTCTTATATGATTGTATCGAGTTCTTTTGGTCTCTTTAATTACTTTACATTTCTCAACAAATTCTGCTACATTCCATCAGAAAGCAGCACATTTCTTTCAATTTCCAGTGACAAACAGCTGTGCAGTGTGGTCAAATACTTAAGACACCACTCAGCCCTTATATGGGGCAGAGACCAGTGCTAAATTATCTCTTTCAATGTGCAGTGTGGTCAAATACTTAAGACACCACTCAGCCCATATATGGGGCAGAGACCAGTCCTAAATTATCTCTTTCAATGTTCACTTTTTGTGACAGGGCTTCAGGTCTGTGTAGGACGAGGGAGGCCAAATATAGAAGGGATTCCAAGCCTTTTTAGAGTTGGAAGAAATCTTTTATTTCTGATAGTTCTGCTATGTTGCTTGACTTTTCCTCTTTACTTATGTTCAGTAATGCCTAATTTGTTTCCATTTCCAGCCAATCACATCCTGTTTACCATGACAAATTTGACTCTTGGGTATGTCTGCATACTCTTCTTGAAGTGCCTCTGCCATTAGTCACACTTTAGCCTTTTGTACACTCAGCACTGAGTTCACACAGCTGTTTTAACTGCTACCTGTGCTGTTCATCTGCTCGTTTTTTGTAGAGATCCTGGTGAAATGTTTTGTGCTGGTATTCTGCGCTGACAACTCTGGGAAACAGATAAATTGCAACCAGCCCTTCAGCACATCACACACGTACAGTGTGTAAGTGAACACGAGAAAGCATTACAGCAGCTGTAACGGGAAGACCCGTGGGCCTAAATGTTGATTTTTACCATGTGTTTTATGGTATTCATTTTAGTCTCATCTCAACAGTTGAGGCCCATAATGCTTGCTGCTCTGCGTGGGGCTGAGAGATCGTGTTTGCAAAACTTCTGCGCTTCCTATCACTTGGGCTTTATCTGCAGAAAGCTGAGTTAGTGACACCGGGTACCAGTGCAGGACGTGCCTTTTACAAATCTTTGTTTTCAGGTGTGTTAGAACAGGAAGTGCAATTTAATGGAATCAGGGGTACACCTCCCAGAATGCATTATGCTTTTTAAGAGAAACATTCAATTTGGGACAGTGGAATCCTCTTAACATTAGTGATAGGGTTCTTTCAATATTTCTGCTGCTAACTTATTGTTTAATGAGAGTTTGGCCAGTGATTAGAACCACAAGAATAATTGTGTTGTTAGGTAATTTTTAAGTCGAGCCTATAGCTGCAGTGCGTATGCGCTGCTCGCTTTGGGAGGCATGCAGTATTTAGTACGGCGTGGAAGCTCCGCACTTACTCTCCGCCCATCTTTTTCATTGGCTTAGTCCTAAATGCTGCCTCCTCATGACAGCCATGTCATCATTTGTATCCTTCCATGGCCACTGGCCCCTTTACTTCGAAAACTATTTTCTTCCAGTGCCTCCCCCCTCCCGCAGACTGTGACTTCTCGACCCTTGTGGCCCCCCGCACTCCCGTTCGTGCCCTCTCGCCCACCCACACTCCAGTTTCCAATGCAATAGGTCTCGCGTAAATGCGAGTCCTATTGTATTGCAAATGCTTGTTTTCTTTTGCCTCGGCTTTCCTGTTCCGAGCACTGCTACTATCATGGAGGCCATCTGTGTTGACTTTGTTGCCACCCCCTTTCGCCGTAGATTGAGTTGCCTTTAGTCCCACACCTGTTGTCAGAGTTAACTTTCTTCATTGTCTGTGTTAACTTTGTTCCCGCGCCCCTCCCGTTGTCTGTGTTAACTTTTTTCCTGCCCCTCCCGTTGTCCGTGTTAACTTTGCCCCCCCTCCTCCCGTTGTCCGTTTTAACTTTTTTCCAGTCCCCCTCTCGTTGTTCGTGTTAAATTTGTTCCTACACCCCTCCCGTTCTCCACATTAAGTCCCGGGCCATTCGCTTTAATGGGGCTGCCAAATACCTGCCAGCTTGCGCAGCTGGCTACCTGGAAGACGCCGAAGCCATGCTGCAGGGCAAAAGCGAGAGCGACCTACTAAACAACACCAACATTTAAGGCATCAGTTCACTTCATCAGGTAAGGGACGTCATGACCCGAAAAATTGAGTGACAATCCACCACAGATGCAAAATCATTCCCTGAGCAACCATTTTCCTGTTCTCCTGCACATATGGATGTCTAATAACGTTAGCAAGAACCATCCCCGCTCCCGTTATGTTCTCTGGTCTTTACTGTCTTGCAAGCAAGCATTTTAGTTCCAGGATCCAAGTCATGTGGCCAGGCCCCTGGGCTCCCCATTTATTTACCAACACTTGTGATTGCGGCAGAGGCACAGGTCACAGAAATTGTGTGCTTCATCAATCTTTCGAACTGGGGATACTTTTTGATTATTTTTTATCCTTTTGTTTTTTTGATGCACGCAATTTGTCCAGAGAAGTGCATTGTACCATTTCGCGGGGAAATATAAATAAGCCAAGCTTCTACTTATTTTACTCTTTTAACAAAAATACTCGGTGTGTATGTGCAGAGGAATCCACAACCATTTTACTGTCCCGGCAGGCTCAGTCTCTGCATGGGTTAGTCGCCTGCCGAGTAAAGCTGCCACGGATCATGCTATTGATAAATTATTTTTTTCTAAATGTGTCTACGGAAAGCTTTTATCTAGGAACAATAGTGGTTCCTATTACTTTCTTTTGATCCTTGAATATTTTTGAGGTTCTGAACACCGAATCTCCTGAGGCGCAGCAGCCAGAGCATTAATGTTTTCTCAAGCACCTCGACCTGTTCAGGCTTTTCTGTTATTTTCCTCTCTTCGTTTTCAGTTTTATTTCTGAAGACATCTGGACCATTGATGACATCCCAGCAACAAATGTGTGCACAATTTAAACGCAATACCGTTTCTAAAACAGTGTAGTGAAACCTTTATTTCCTTGGTATTGTTATATAACTACCATTGTTTTACCATTCGTGCACTGTGGCAAGGCCTTCTGTTCTCTGTCCTGTTACAAATAAAGCTAGGTGGTGGAAAAAAGCGAGCATGATTTCAGGGAAGTATGGTTCTCCATCACTCTTTTATTTTTCAGTTGTAAGTTCAAGTGGGATATCCTAAGTTACAGGCAGGAGCGTTGGAATTATGCAGCAGGAGATGACCTCATTATGCGGGACGGTTGACTATATTATGCAGCTCAGATTTCGTTAGTATTAATGAATTATTTTATTATTTTTGCACATGTTAACTCTTTCTGAGTAAAGCTTTCACCTAATTAGTACCAGTTTAACACCCAAGTACATTAACAAGCTATGGGAAGGTGACCAGTAAACCTTTGTGAAGGGCCTTCCACTGTGCGGAAACACTACGTTTGCACTAGAAACAAAACATTTCTTGTCAAAATCTGCATATGATGGTTTATGTGGCAAATACAGCAAATCTATAATTGTGTGGGAAAACACCCTGGCTGCAGAATTGCTACAGGTAATGAGTGAAGGCATTCTCACTATTATGGAGAAAATAGCCCAAGGGTAGGCCTGCAACCTCAATCACATTTTTGGGCTTTCTATTTGCTCGCTCTATTTGAATTCCTAAATCAGACTACATGACCCAGTGTATAGTAATTGTATAGCTATTCAATCCCTGTAGGCACAGTACTCATGATAGTGGGCTGCATGGCTAAAGGTGTATAAGGTCCCAAAGGTGAGACCTATTGGCTATGCCAATGCTTGTTTAAGATCAGGTGTCAAAACAGGTTTAGCGGTCTCGCCAACCTCATGTAATAAAAGAAATACATAGACCAAAAACACATGATAAATACATACATATAGATACTTTAGGTCAGCCTTTTCTTTCATTGCTCAGTTCATGTTATATTATGTTATATGTTATGACATGCTATGCTAGGCTATGCTATGTTATGTTTTATGTTATGTTATGTGTTATGTTATGTAGATTTGTAGAGCGCACTATCACATGGGAGGGTATCCTGGCGCTGAACAGGTGTCAGTCTAGGCCAGGGGTCTCCAACTTGTCGATCGCGAGCTAATGGTAGCTCACTGAGGCTTTTTTTTGTAGGCAACATTGCCCGCCTTCACCCAAACCAGCTGCTCTGAATGGCTTAACTGAGCTTAGCTGGGACGTGGAGGGTCGAAGAGGATGACGTTGTTCCTTCCTGGCATCTCCATCTCTGCACCACCTGCCTTTCACACCCTAGCACCTGACTTTTCATCCTGTGCGAGAGTGCTGGTGCAGAGCATCAGGTGTTGCAAAGTGGAGCGGCTGGTACATGAAAGTGTGCAGGTGGCGCAAGCAGTATTGACCGGCTACCAGGACCGACGCCACCTGCCTTGTTCAGCCTGCCTCCAGTTAATTTGATCAGAGCAGCAGGTAAAACTTGAGGAGTCATGTGCTGGCTATATCAGCTCCACACCCATACTGAGCCCCTGCACTGGCCTGACAGATGTATAGACGAGGCGGCTCATTTATATAATCTGCCGTAAGCATCAGCAGCATTGTGGCAGTATTTTATATGATTTTAAATGTTATTGTCACGCACGCCAGGGCCAGAAAAAGTTTTTTTTTTACATCTATGGAATGCTTCTCATTTATTTTCTGTAAGTATCAGCAGCATTATGGCCAGAATTGTATATGATTTATTGTCAAGCATGCCAGGGGTACTTAAAGCATCTATGGGGTGAGGAGAAGACTAGTCTGAACTTTTAACATAAAAATGATTGTATTTCCTGAGTGACCCTCAACCACCCACTCCTTCCCTCCTACGCCCTCCTCATGGCACAGTCCCAATTGCTCTTCCTTGAAGTGCCAACACCCTTGGCTCTTCCCTCCAACCCCCACCTGCCACTCCTGTCCCTCCCTCCCCCTTCTTGCACTGATTGTTGGGACAAAAAAGGCCCCTCTGGTTCTCTCCCCTTCTTCCTTTACCTCATGAAGAAGTCATTACTCTGCCCGGTCTGTGTGTGAGAAGCCAAGCAGAGGTGAGAGGCCCCACGCCCGGTGCGGCTGCTGGCACCTCACAGGGCTTGAGCCTGTTGGAAGCAAGGAACTGGTCATTGCACTTGGAGCAGAGACCAGCACTTCCTGCCGGTGGTTGTGGTGTTTGCTAAGCCCTGCGGGCCTAGGGATGCCGAGAAGGTGGATGAGAAGGACCGCTCCTGGGCAGAGATACAGAGGGACACCCCCCCTTAAGCACAGGTCTGGGGCCTGGCAGGCCCGAGGTCTAGCAGCCAATTAGCCAGGAAAGGCCCCTTAAATACAGGCCTGGGGCCTGGCAGCCCAGTTGCCAGGAAAGCCCCCTTAAGCATTACGAGAAAAATGTGTAACTCTAGTTTTCACTGAGTACTGCAGTTTATTATTTTGCCATGAAGATAAAGGAGCTTAGAGGTATGCCCACTTATGTATCACTAAGGCATCTCTAATCCACAATGAAACTAAGTGAAAAGTGGGGATGTGCTGAAAGTATGGTTAGTCAAAATGTATTGATATGGATGGACTCTGAAGAAATTAGGCTTAAAGTCAATGAAGCTGGGCGTGGGGGTCTCTAGGAAAAATGTGCAAGTTGCTTAGCCTTTAATAGTTCACAACCATTTTCATAGCCCAGAAGTAGCTATCACCGCAGAAAAGGTTGGAGGCCCCTGATCTAGGCACAACTAGAGCCTAATCGAAAGCCAGGTTTTCAGCTTCTTGCGAAATTCAAAAAGTGAGATGAGGCTCTTATGCATAGTGGCAGGTCGTTTCATGCTTTATGAGCAATGTAAGAGAAGACTCGGCTGCCAGATCTGTTTTTTCATATGCGTCGGATTTGTGTAAGTAAGAGTCTGGATAAGCGGGGGTGTCTGGAAGGTTTGTGAAAGCCAGTGGAGCTCCTTCAGGGGTTGTGTGATGTGATTGCAGTGTGGGAGGTTGAGTGTGTTTCTGGCCACCAAGTTCTGAATGTTCTGCAGCCGTCTGGTGAACTTTTTGTTGATCCCAGCATATACGGTGCTCCCATAGTCCAGCTTGCTTGTGAACAGGGCGTGCGTGATGGGTTTCTGGGTGCTGGTTGGGAGCCATTTGAAAATCTTCCTCAGCATCCTCACGGTATGTTAATATGAGTCAGTGACTTCAATGACTAGGGCGTTCATGTTGAGTTTGCTTTCGATTATTTTTCCGAGGTTCTTGGTGTGGGTGGTGGGGGTGGGGGTCGGTCTTAGCTCTGTTGGACAACAGCAGGTGCAGTCCCACGGTAATGTGCTCTTCGAGAAGATCACAATTTCGATGTTGTTGGTGTTCAGCTTAAGACAGTTGGTCTTCATTCAGTCATGCAGGCATTTTAACTTGGTTCAGGTACTGGGTGCCTTATCCGTGAGGAAAAGAATGAGCATGCATTGTAGTCATGTGGAAATCATCCATGGCAGCGATAAGGACCGTTACCTTGCTGTGGTAGGGTTGTCATGAAGTTGGTGGTCATTAAGGTATTTGGTGGGGTGTATGTTGATGATTTTCTCTGAGACATTGGCTGGGAATGGTAGCTGGGAGATTGGTTTGTAGTTGCCAAGCGTTGAAGGGTCAGCAGAGGACTTCTTCAGCAATGAGAGGACAGTTACATGTTTCCAAGCATCTGGGAAAATCGTGGAAGAGTTGGAGGCATTTGGAATGGGTGTGAGCATGGCGCGGGTGGGTTGCAGTCCTCTGGAATGGGTGTGAGAGTGCAGGGGTCGGATGGGAATTTATGGTGGCGGCGCTTTCTTCTGGGGTGATTTAGGCGTGTCGTTAGCATTGCTTCTTTGGATAAGATAAGAGGGTGTTTGGCAAGGTCTGTTGGGTTCAGTTCTGGGCTGAATTTGCTGTAAATGGCAGTCATTTTGTTGCTGAAGAATTAAGAGATTTTTGCAGAGGTCGTGCAAGGGGGAGATCGAGTTGGAGGCGGCCGATGGTGAGGCAAAACTAGATTCCTTTGCTTCTTTTGGTGCTGGCATCGATGCCTCTGCCAGAGAAGCACATTTTGTGGTCGGGATAATTTGGAGGTGGTGTCTTAGGGCATATTTGAATGTGCACCTGTCTGCATTGCCCTGGATCATTCTTCATTTGCACTCCAGTTGTTTGCAGTGGTGTTTCATCAGTCCGAGGTCTACTGTGTACCAACTGGCCTGGTGTCTGGATCTTGATGTATTGCTGTGTTTGAATGGAGCAAGGGAAGTGGTGCAGGAGGTGATCCATTTGTTGAAATTCTTGATGGCTTTGGGGAGGCTGTTGCTTTGTCCTGGTTAGTGGGTGTTAAGAGTAGTGTGCTAGCCTTTGTCAATGATGCTCTTCCAGCTGTGGTGGGTTTGTTTGATGGTGGTGTGTGTGCATTGGGCTGGGATGGGGATGCTGAACTTGACAAAGACATGGTGTGTCCAGGGGAGTGGTGTGGGTTTGTTGACTCAGATGTTGATGAAGTTGTTGAAAATAGGGTCCAGGAGGTATCTGTTGATATGGGTAGGTCCTTTTAGTATTTGGGTGAGGACCAGGCTTCCAAGATCTTCAATGAGTGCTCTTGAGTTGGGGTTGGCGTGGTATTCCAGGTGGAGGTCCAGGTCTCTGAGTAGAATGTAATTGCTAGCATCGGGGACGAGTGGTGCGACAAAGTCTATGATGATGACAGTGAATTTGGTGTGCTGTCCTGGTGATATGTAGATGACAGTGTCACTTTCGGTGAAGTTGACTGTGACATGGAGCTTAAACAACAGGTGTTCCATGTTGTAAGATGACGTGTCCATGGATGTGATGCAGTTGATGATGTTCTTGTGGATGATGGCAACTCCACCTCCGGGCTTGTGAAGTCTGTCTTGCCTGGCAATCTTGTAGCTGGGGGGATGGTTGTGGCGATGTCAGGTGCTATTGCAGGGTTTAGCCAGGTTTCCGTGAAGAAAACCTGTCAAGGGCATTGTTGTGCAGCAGGCCCTAGATCTCTGTGGTGAGTTTGGTGAGTGAGTGAGTCTTGAGGGACATGCATGATGCGAGTGTGGAGTGTTGTATAGGTGGTTGCAGGACTGTGTGAGTGAGAGAGTAGGGTGTTGGGTGCTGTGGTGTGGTGAATGTTGGATGTGGATAGGAGCATGAAAACTTGCAGGATTGACAGGAAAAAGGTCCCTCTGTGTTTTGTGGTGTGGCAAGGCAACAGCGTGTGGAACAGCCGCAGGAGTTGAGGGTGCAGAGGGTCACAGCATACAAGCAGTGGGTGGGTGAAGTACAAGGGTTGTGGTCCAGGTGCAGACAGGCGCAGACTGGCTTGGCTTTGATGTGTTAGTGGCACGTCAGCGGTGCACCCACTGTGTGCCTGCTGTATGTCCATGCTGTGGCAGCCATTATGTAGGTGTTTCAAAATTTGAGAGAGACCCCTTGACACACCAAGGGAATAGAGTACTTGTAAACAGTAAAAGAAATTTTCCATTGACGGACAGAATTCAAGATTAGTCAAATACTATGTGCTTGTCTAGTTAGCCCATATATTAGCAGTGGTTCCTAACACAATGTAATACACCAACAAACTGTACTGTAAGTCGCTTTTTATTTTTTGTTAAAAATCATATCATAGGTAAATACACTTCTTAAAAACAATTTATAATAACATTTAAAAACACATTTACAATTTTATCATCAAAAATTCATCAATCTAATACTTGAAAGCACATTTGCAGACAATAACTTGTTATTATACTCTATTGGTTACACAGAAAAAGAAAGGAGAGACAAACATAGACACTTCTTATAGGTCATAAAGTTTGCACATCTGGGAACCTAATAATCAAAAAAATCTAAACCTGGAGCCACTAAATGTCTTGTCTGCAGGATAGATTTGGTCCCTTGATTGTGCAGGTATTGGCGTCGACGCGTTTCGATGGCTTCTATTGATAATATACCATCTTTCTCAAGACTAAATGATAAGTCTCTCCTATTATAAGGCACTGGTTGGTTGACACTTTGAGGATTTTTCCTGCAGATAAATATATTTCAATAAGTATCTTGCCTTAATAACACATTTGTTCTATACAAGCATCCTATATACTCATGTTATAATTCTGAATGCATTACTCATATATATGGGGTTCAGCTCGTTATCTAGTCAATTCTATACAGTCCTTCTGCTCCTTCACACACCTGTATGGGAGTCAGTTCATTTAAGCGGCCACGTTATTGGACCTTATTTACACATCACAATCAGTGCCTGTACTTTAATATTATGCAGTACATATTGTGCCACCATTCAACCCATTTGCCCACATCCCCATATACAACCAGTTTCCCCCACTCCTAATATTTGGGCATGTGGGACCCTCTGGATTAGTCAGGTTCACCCCCTCCCCTCTGTTGCACCTTATTTGGTCCATTTAGTGTGTTTGGGGTTCTAGGGGTTTAGACAGGTTGATGGGGTTTTATAGTTTACCTGGTTACATAATCATTATTAGTGCTTCTCCAGGTTCTCTAATTCCTCTATGATCGACACTTAATTGACCTATATTTGTTCTGTAACATAAAAGGGGGGGGGGGTGATTTGTGGTCACATTTTTAAATTTTTTAATTTTGCATCAAAGTCACTGTGCTCCCACTAGTTTGTACCCTCTTTTCAAGCTTTTACCTTAATATTCTAGTTGTTCATTCTCATGGAAAAAGCACTCACTCCACCTTATGGATCACCCTTCGTTGATCTCTGAGAAAGATATATAAAGGAACCATCATCTCAACTCTACGTCTCCAAATTCTGGCTTTTTTACCACCCTTTACAATGTTGCTGATATACCTACTTTATGCGGCGCGATTTCCGCTTGTCCTTTCCGTTTCCTTTGCCTACGGGACACTACGCCAATGCTTCTGTTGTTTCCAACTTGATGGTGTTGCTGCCCAGTTACTCATTTCTAAACCTGAAGGAAAACAAACAAGCCTTAAATATTGCCGGCGTATTGCCCCTTCAAAGAGTGATTCTATAGCTCAACCCTCTCCCTTACCATAAATCCCTCGGGCAGCCACCTTCCCGGGGTGGATTGAACCTTGCGTCCTACGGTCACGTCTTGTTCTGTGCCAAAGTAAATATAAAGAACATGAGCCAGGTTATTGTTCTTCCTCCCACACTAAGATGCTAGTCCCAATAGATGCCTATGCGGGCAGGGATTTCCTTACCATTTAATTACCGCGGCCGGTTTTGTCCACTCCCGAGACGCTCGCACCAAGTCCTTCACAGCCTCTGGAAAACCGAAAGTAGCAAATAGGACGTTCGTGTTTCAAATGGCCAATTTAAACCGTTCAAACTTGGATCCCATTGGTTCATCTAAATGTATTGCAGGTGGGCTTCTGTGTTTGCCCACGCAGGTTTTCAAATTAACCTTCAACTTTCGGATTTCTCCGGGGGTCGTTCTGTGTCAATCTCCCGCGTTTCAAGCCTCGTTTTGAAACATCATTTGGTGCGGGTTCCAAGCCTCGCTCTCGCCCAGTGTTATTTCCTGCGTTTCAAGCCTCATTTTGAGACATGGGGGAAAGCGGGTTCCAAGCCTCGCTTTGGCCCTATCCCCCTTTTTTAGGTCGAGCGACCTATCTCAATGCGCATGCGCATTTAGCGGGAGCGAGATATATAGGGCTTTAAACAGACTTTAACTAACTGGCGATTTGATGCTGTGCCCGTGCGCTTTTAGGTCAATGCGCAAGCGCATTGACCTAAAATGCGCGTGCACAGCATCAAATCGTCAGCCATCTGTTGCCCAGCTTGGTGCCGCTCCACCCTCTGCGGCATCAAAGGCTTTCACGGCCGGCCGGCCGTGCTTTCAGTTTGCCGCTCCACCCCCTGCGGCATCAAAGGCTTTCACAGCTGGCCGGCCGTGCTTTCAGTTTCAGGAGCCTGCATTGTTTTCACGGCCGGCCTCCGGCCGTGACTCGCATTTCTCCTTCCTTCCAGCGCTGCCTTGTTTAACTTTCAGCGCGTTTTCACACACGCATTCTTTTTAAACGTTTTCAGAATCAGCCAGGTTGGTAAAACTTTTGTGTTAACGTTTGTTAACTTCTCATATTTTATTGCAGGCCATATGGAGATGGATTGGTGTCTTTGAGTGAAGTTATAAGCGATCACACGGTTACTACTGTGCAGTTAACAAGTTTTTTAAAATTATCTTTTGAAGTTGGTGTTTCTCTAGTCCTGAGCTTGGTTACTAATTCCCTTTTTCCTTCTGGTTTAAATGCGCTTTCCAGTTACTTTAATCTTGCAGCTTTAGTGTTTCCAATCACCCTCCTTCTGCCACGGTTGACTCACAGAAGCACCGTTCAAGCACTTAAAAAACAAGCCTGGAGAACTCCCTCTTTGTGCAGAACAACATGTAGCAAAGCAAAGCAAAGCAGGTGCGAAAATTGCAGGCAGCGTATTTCAGGGTCATTGCCCTATTAAATAGCAGAGTTTGGTAGAGAAGACAGAGGCCTGCGATTCGGTCTGTTTGCTTAAAAGGCCATCATTTAGAAATAAAAATCGCACTTCCCAAGGTAGAGTCTCGGAGGAATTTGTTGTTTTTCAAGCAAGCCTGTGCCTGTGTTTAGAGAGAGCCACACATGCCTTGAAGATGATAACCGCATAGATTGGATTGGATTAATGTCAGTGAGAAGAGGGGAGGGGTTCCTTGCCATGTCATTGACACTGATTAGGGGAAATTGTTTTGTTGCCGCTGTATCTGTTATTTTCACAGATTTTAGCGAGGATGAGACGATATTTCAGATTAAGATTACCCCCTCTCTACAAATAATAGTTGCCTTTTTTCCCCTCTTGCATCATTAGGAGTTTATATACTAGTCACTCAGCGTCCTCATGGATGCCCACTAAAGATAAGGAGCTTTGCTTTTTGTTATGCCCATATACTTTGCACTGTCTTGTGCTTTTTTTTTGGCGAAAGGTTAATAATGGTTCTTCTATGCCAACCTCTTCATACCAATGGAATCCTGTTATTTGCATGCGTCCCGGCCAGGTTGTTGGACTGATAGGATGTGTAACCGCACACACTTTACCACTCTCAAACGCGCCTTAATATACACTGTCTCACATCGTCTGACTCACACCATCCCTTGGCCTCACACCCTCTCTCGCACACAAGTCTTCTGCAGCTGGATCGTGGTAATGAAGTGCCTCAGTGACATATAATAATTTTATAAGGTACCGTAGTGGACACGTTAGCATATATACCTATGACCATTGTGCTGTCACTGTATAAACAAGCATTGGCATAGCCAATAGGTCTTGCCTTTGGGACCTTATAAGTGTTTAGTTATCCAGCACAATATCCTTGGTGCAACAACATCAAGTGTTGCATGGCTAAACACTTATAAGGTCCCAAAGGCGAGACCTATTGGCTATGCCAATGCTTGTTTTTGTTTGAAGTCGCATTCGCGTACATGGTTCTTCCCTACTGTCTCGGAATGTAGATCTATGTATAATAGTATGTACAATCCCACGGCTATTGGGATGTAGATATGATCTCACCATTACCTCAGAACGATCCCTACTTCCTTCTTAATGTCTACTCTAATATGTTGCAATTTTAACCCGGATGCCCTATTCCCTGTATCTCAGTTTGTGATCATACTCACTACATCCTCTGCATTGCTTCGGTATTTATATACAGGCTTCCACCTTTATAAATCAAGACGTTAGGTGCTTTTATATGTCGTAGCCATCCTTTATTTTACCTAGAGTTGTGACTTGCCACCACTATACTCCTGTAAATTTCTATTTACATTGATTTTTATTAGGATTTCAATGCTATTTTCCTAATGCTGGTGTCCCAATGTTACAGGCATTTTTTGGGATTGAGAAAAATAGGATGCTGGCACACAATCCATTTTATAATATGATCATACCCTGTGTTTTGTCACTTCTCTTGTCATGTTTTTACTGACTCGCTACAATTTTCATCCAATCTTCCTTGGAGTTTAGGCCTTTGTTAATTGTATCTAGGTGACACATATACCATTGTTCACATGTCTTCCTTCTTACTTCTAGGTTTCCTCCTCTCCTACTGATATTCACCTTCTCCAGAATGAACCACGTGAATTGATTACATCCATGGTTGTTTGCCTGAAAATGGTCCGTGAGAGGCGCATTTTCTTTTTTGTTTTTCACTGAGGATCTATGTTCTAGTAATCGAATGCGGAGCTCCCTACCCGTCTCCCCCACATAGCCTAGGCCACATGGGCAGACAAGCAAGTATACTATGCTCTTGCTTCTGCAGTTGTTGAGACTTTTCGAGACCAATGTTTTTCCATTGAAGTTAAATGTCTTACTCTCGATACAATTTGGGCAGATTGAACATGACCCGCACTTGTAGTTGCCTACCGCTTTTTTGTTTTCAGTCAAGGTTGTTTGAAAACTGATGCCCGGGTTTTTATACGTGCTTACTAGAGTGTTTCTGATCGTCTTGTTTCGCCTAAATGAGAACAATGGTTTAGGGAGCGGTGTTGTTAATTCGCTGTTTATAATTTTCCAATTTCGGTTTACAATATTTTTTACTTTGTTACTTAGCCATTATGTAGGACCTGGAGAGAAGTGATGTCACTTCCTGTGCAGCTGACTGATGGGAATTCCAGTGATGTCACATTCTGTGCAGGTGGATGATGGGAAATCCAGTAATGTCACTTTCTGTGCAGATGGATGATGGAAATGACTCCTCTTGGTTGGCTTCTTCTTTTAAAGACAATTTTGGCAGGAAATCAGTGATGCTGCTTCCTGTGTAGGTGGATAATGGTAAATCCAGTTATGTCACTTCCTGTGCAGATGGTTGATGGAAATGACTCCTCTTGCTTGGCTTCTTCTTTTAAAGACAGTTTTGGTGGAAAACCAGTGCTGTCACTTCCTGTGTAGATGGGTGAAAGGGGTTCATGTTTAGTTTATATCCAGTTTTTATAGCAGCATTTTTTTCTATCATTCTTTATCTGCTTTCATTTTGTAGCAGTCTTGTGTGTTTAAACTATGTCACCAGGGTAGAGTAATTCAAAGCAAATAGTATCTATTCATTGCACCTTGAAAACTAAACTGTTTTACGTTCCTCTTTAGGCTAAGAAGCACATGTATGGTTCTGTTAAATGTATGAGATTTTTTAAATGTCAAATATTTAATTTACGAGTACGGCGTCCACGTGTATATTGCGGCATGTTTTTTTCTTCAGTTTATTTTTGTGGCATACATTTCATTGCATGAATAAAGAATAAAAAAAACAATCACCATCTTCTTTCTTGTGGGTTTGAGTTGATTATCAGGTTGCCTTCAATGGTGCTGATGTTTGGTGCAAAAAGCATAAATCGTTTTTTGCCTGGGTTTAGATTTAGGAACTGGCTGGAGAGCCATGACTAAGTCTCTTGAATAATTTCTTTGTGTTTCCATGTTGTGTTCAGATTTTATTTTTAGGTATAACTCATCAGACTATTGGTGCATGTTCAGACCTGCTTCATATTCAATTAGAGCTTCCTTGGACTGGACCGGTTGAAACAAGTTTAAACCATAGTAGTCAAGCCTCATACTTTTGAAGGGTGCAGTTAGGGGATTTGTGGTCCACCATATCAAATACTTCCATAAGGCAAAAAGGACAGTGCAAGATTCTCCTTTGCCATGATTTGAAAGGGAAATTTGATGGCCAGCAGTCATGTTTGATGGCGCCTCCTGTCAAACGTTTCCTACATTGACAGGAACCGCCATGATGACCTTTCCTGCCAATGTATGGAGATGGTTGCTGAGCTGGCAGGCATCCCTAAATTTGGTGTGCGGCGAAAGACAGGGTGGTGGATGTAAAGTCATCTGGCAACCTTTCTGTCTGTCTTTACTCCATCTGCCAAACCCTAGACCAGGCCCTCTGTCGACAGTGGCACAGTAGCCGAAGGGCAATAATTTAAAATGCCACCCCAAGAAATTATGAGTGGTAAGACTATTTGCAAGTATTCATCCCATCAACTTTTGGGTGTTTGATTGCCAGTAGTACGCCTGGAATCCTGAGACTAATGCAGCTTTGTAAACCTACTATTACCAATATTTGTGAGTTCTGAAAAATAGTACCTTTGCGTCAATTCAAGTAGTACTACTATGGGTGCAAATTTGCTACGTTTTTGGTAAACAGGCCACTATATATTTAAGTTCCTAATCCAAACAATTAACAAGTTAAAACCTCTTAATAAAGTCAGGTCAATGAGAAAAACCAAAACAGAGATAGTAGACCCAAATCAGGGACACCTAACCTGACTTGGCCCAACTACTAAACCACAAATGCATTTATTTAGGGAAATTCCCCCACCCCATTGTATATAGCTCTGTGGATCACATCTTGTTTTTATGTGACATCTCGTATATTTTCACTTTGTTCACTCATGTCACGATATGCACTCTGTCACTCATGTGAGCACCTGAAATACAGCTCTACATGTTGAAAATATGAAATAAATAAATTTTCACATGTTACCCTACATGTTCTGCTCCAAAGACTAATTTGATACTAAATTTTTGTTACTCTGGACCTACTAAGGCCACCCTTGAACCATTGTTTGTCCCAATATACTCTATAACCCCTGGTTCACTTTATGGGGTACCCGTGTCTCTTAAACTACAGGCATGAACAAGGACATTGAAAGGTCAGTTCGCAATTGCGTGTCTTGTACATGTAGTGACAAATCACATTCTGTGTCAGAAACGCCCATTGAGCCAGTCACCTTTCCGAGAAAAGCGTGGCAGAAAGTGGTCATTGCTATTAGTGGTCTGTTTGAAAGTTTGGGTCAAGAAAACAGATTTGCTATTGTATTGTTGAATTGCTTTTCTAAGTAGCCAGAACTAGCTTTCTTACGATACGTGAAAACAAGTAATGTTATTGGTTTCCGTGAGGAATTTTCAGAAGAGAAGGTTGTCCGAAGGTTTTGGTATTGGTTAATGGCTGCCAGTTTGTGTCTGGGGAGTTTGAGGGTTTTCTTAAGAAGGAGGGAGTCAAACACTACAAGACTGCTGTTTACTATCCAAGGGAGAATGGATTGGTGGAGAGGATCAATCGTGTGTTGGGTAACTGTCTACAACTAGCTGTGAGTTATGGGTTAAATCGGAAATGTGAGGTGAAAAACATGTTGTTATAGAGTTATAGGACCACTTAACATTCCAGAATGGGTGAAACTCCATTTTTGATCTCGTGTCTGAGGTTTGCATGCACCACTGCTGTACCGAATCAGATTTAGATACTCTCTAGTGGGAAGGTGAAGGGTCAGGTTATGAGGAATAGGATTAAGAAGTATCAAGATCAGTATGAGGAAAGGCACAATGACAAGGTCAGTAAGGCGAAGGTGACATTGGATACTGGTGAATGGGTAAGAACAAGTGTGGTGCAAGTCATATGAGTCAAAATGGTCTGGTCCAAAACATGTGTGTACTGCAAAGGGCAATATGGGGTTTTTGGAAGATGGAATGTACGGAAAGTTACAAAATGTGATGAATTTGAACCAAAGTTGTGCAAGGAGTGGAGGAGTGTGGCTCACTGCTTAGAGCGGCAGTCCCTGGTACAGAGGTCTGGCCGGGACCAGGGTTCAAATCCCGCCTCGGCTGATTTGGCGGATCTTGGGCTCATAATTCCTCGGACCTGATTTCTTGCCTCGGTGCCTACTCTGAGCATGAGTCCCACGCTGCAACTCTGGGCAATAGCTTGCTTAACCTCCACAACGGCCCCCTACAGCGCTGGGGATGCCTGGTTGCACCCCGGGGATGCCCAGGAGTGGACATTTCACGGGGAAAAGCCAGGATGTGTTCCCTAGCGGTATGAGTACAGCGGCAGGACACACTGCTTGCCGGGGTATCAGTGCGCTTTACAAATACGTCTACATTTACATTTACAAATACGTCTACAAATACGAGAATCTGAATCATCTGTGATGGGGAGTAAAATTGTGGTTTCCAGGAGAGTCAAATTTGATTGGTCTGTATCTCAAAGGGGGAAGGGGTCTGTGCATACAGGCACTAGTAAAGTCATAAGACTTACTTCTCATGTCAGCAGAAGACCATAAAATGTGGAAGATTATGTATGTATTGTACGCAGGTTATGCGATACATATGTTTTTCCTGTTCATTTACTCTTATAGCGTGAACCAATGATAATTTTAATTTCTTTGCATTTCATTTTGTTTTTGAAGTTGTTTGCCATAATGCATTCTTAGAAAGATTCTGTTATTGAATATATTTCAATGTATCCTTATTGGAGTTACCACTGTTATATTTTATGTATCCAAATGATCTGTTGTATGCTGTTTTCTCTAACTTCATGAAGAGACCCAGAATTATGGTTGCTGAGTTACGTGGAGAATACCAACGTGGAATGTAGTGTGAAATTGTCATTTGGGACCTTCCAAGGAATGGCACGCTTTTGCATGTTTCTTCATTAAACCCTTAAACATCACTAGCTACGTGTCTTCCACTTCTTAAAAGTGGGCATGCATCAAATATATGCAATTGAAGCTAAATAACTTGAAATCGCCAGTTTCTCAAGCACGCTCACATATTTGCATTTTCGAAATGTTCCATCATCTGTTCCAGAAACCCCAATTACTCTGTGTATGGTACAGTAATTGGGAAGTGAGCTGTATTTTAAGCTTCCTCCTCCTGCATGCCCCGCAGCCATGTCATCAGCAAAGCAAGGAAAAGGAAGTGAGGTACTCAGCCTTTTTCCTCATCCCATTCACTTCTGCGCTGAGAATTTGTACTTGTTATTTTCACTTCACATTGGTAAAAACACCTTTTTTTTTTTAGTTCAAAATAAGTTTATTAATAATAGTGCAAGGTAGGGATACAACATATAAGTAAAGAGTTATGAGGAAAAACAATAAGGGGAAGGGAAAGGAAGGGAAATCACAAGAATGATAATCAAAATACATTTCAAAGTGGAATGAGCAATACAAAACATAATAAACTAATCATGGGTATCAGGAAGTAAAAAGAAAGGGTACAGTAAATATGCAATAAAAGCAAATGCAATTATAACTATGCAGTTAAACATCTTAGCAGAACATGAGGAATGAGAAAGGGCATCAAGGGGGTTTGGAAACCTCCTGCTGAGCAGGTCGTGGACGAAAGGAGCGAGTTGTACAATTATCTAAATATAGCGAAACAGGAAGCCATAAATCAGCACGCTTAGCTGCCAACTGGGCAGGAAAAACAAAAGCAGTATCAAGTCTATGATTGTGACAAACATTATACCACCATGCTTTGAAAGTAATAGTAGACGAAGACTTCCAATTAATAGTAATTTGTTGAAATGCAACAGCCAATAATAAATCAACAATACGAACATTGAGATCAGTCTTGTCCCAACAAGGAGAAAGACTTCCCAAAAAGATATGGGTAGGGGAGAATGAAATACTAGTACAAAAAATAACATTAATTTGTGCCCAAACTTGTAACCAGAAGGCGCGTACCTTCTTGCAAAGGAACAACATATGAAATAAAGTGGCATTAGGTAAAGAGCAAGACCAACATGTATCTGATGTGGCAGGGAAACGTTTGTGAAGGGTAGAAGGAGTGTGTAACAAGCGATTATATATAAAAAATATAGTTTGCGTTAAAGATGCAGCCCTAGAAGTTTTACGAATCTTTGTCCAAATCTTGTCCCAAAGAAAAATTGGCCATGATATGGAAAAATCATTCTCCCAATGCTCCTCCACCTTGGATTTGGATCTGGGAAGTGTATGTGCATGAAGGTGTTTATAAATAACAGAGGCTTTGGGAAGGGTTTGTAAGATAGAATGAAGTTGAATGGTGGGATCGAGTGAGATGGAAGAAGGGAGAGACTTGGAAAGTCTAATGTAAGTTTCCATCACCAATGCTTTAAGGAGGAGGTATTTGGGAGCAAAAAAGAGGGGTAAATCAAAAGTGGAACAAAGAGTGTGGAAGGGCAAAAAGGTGGATTGTGAGAATAACTGTGATATCCAAAGCAGACCTTTGGTTCTCCAAGATTTCCAGGAAAAAGGCTTACCCCGGAGTAAAAGGTATTTATTGTGCCAAATAGTGGATGAAAGGAAGTCGGCAACACATACAGGAGGAGGAGGATTGGAGGATAAGAGGAGTTTGAGAGTGAATTTATGGATAAGAGTAAGAACTGAAGAGGGCTTGCGCGAAAAGGAGATACACTCAGCAAAGGAGAAAGGGGAAAGGAAAAGGCGTTCAACCTTAGTCCACAGAGGGCAAGGGGAGTCAGGGTCTTGTAGCCAAAAGGAAGATTGACGCAACAAAAAAGCCTTGTGATAGGCCAGGAAATCCGGAAAATTAACACCACCTTCAGAAGCGGGATGAATGAGTTTAGCAAGAGACATTCTGTGTTTATTATTATGCCATAAAAAGGAAGATAAGACTGAGTTAAATTTCTTAAAAAACTTAGCTGGAATAGAAATGGGAATATTGGAAAGGGTATAAAGAACAATAGGGGAAAGCATCATTTTAATAGTATCTAAGTGACCCCACCAAGACAAGTGGAGAGGATGCCACTTAGCGATAAGGTCGGATAATTTTTTAATGAATTTAGTAAGACAAAGGGAAACAGTATCCGGGATGGAAGGAGTGATATGCAATCCTAAATACTTAATATGGGAAGAGCTCCAGGTGAAATTGGAGGTGCTGAAATCAGGTTTAAAGGTGAATTTCGTCAAGGGCAGGATTTCGCATTTATCATGGTTAAGTTTATAACCAGAAATTGAGGAATAGGTCTGTACTTCCTCCAAAAAAGCGGGGACGGATACCGCAGGGTTCGAGATGAAAAGTAATATGTCATCTGCATAGGCAGCAAATTTAATGGAACGATCCCTAGTCTGAAAGCCATGGATATTAGGATTTTGGCGTAGTCTGGATAAAAAGGGTTCTAAAGCAAGGTTGAAAAGAAAAGGTGAGAGGGGACATCCTTGGCGAACTCCTCTACCAAGGTCAAAAGAAGGAGAAAGTTGGCCATTAGCATAAACTGCAGCTCGTGGACGAGAGTACAATATTGAGATTAGGGAAGTAAATTTAGGGCCAAACCCAAACCATCTAAGAGTATGAAAGAGGTAGGGCCACTCAACCCTATCAAACGCTTTTTCAGCGTCTAGGGCTATCGCCGCGAGAGGATGTTGGAGATGGGAGGATTTTGTTAATATGTTAAATAAGAGTCTGGTATTGTCAGTTATGTAACGACCTTTAACAAAGCCTGATTGTTCGTCACCTAGGAGGTCAGGAAGCAAATGGTCCAATCTTATCGCTAATGATTTGGCAAAGATTTTATAGTCAATATTAACCAGGGAGATGGGTTTGTAGTTTTTGCAATATTGGACATCTTTCCCGGGTTTGGGTATTAAACAAATATGTGCGTCCGAAAAGGTGCCAGAGGAAGTACCTAATTCAGCAAAAGAGTGGAGAAGGGAATGGAGCTTTGGAATCAATAATTTGGAGAAGTGGAGATAAAACTCAACGGTAAAACCATCCGGGCCAGGGGCTTTGTTGAGTTTAAGACGTTGGAGGGCAGTTAGTAATTCTTTCTGTGAGATGTCAAATTCTAAGGAGGAAAGGTCAGGAGGGGAAGGTGTAGGTGTTTGAATGGTGGAAAAGAAGTGAGTAAGAGACTGAGGAGAAGATTGGGTGTCAGAAGTATATAGGTCTCGTAGAAATGGGAAAAAGTAGCAAGAATATCAGCATCCTTATGATGTAAGTGTGCATTAGTATCATAAACCGATTCAATGTTCACCTTATTGTGCTTGACCTTTAAGTAATTAGCAAGAATCTTCCCAGCTTTATTCCCACCACCATAAAATTTGGTACTTGACTTAAGCAAATACAAAGAAGCATCTTCAGTAGACTTTTCATTAAATTTAATCTTAGCAGCGACCAGAGTTGTCAGACTATCTAAGGAGTGTGAAGTAAAATAGGCGTGTTCCAATCTCTTAATGTCATGAAGGAGGGATTTAGTGAATTGGCGAGCAGTCTTGCGTTTTTTAGCGACAAAATTAATAATGAAGTCACGTGCAGCTGTTTTAAAAGCATCCCAGAGATTGTGTTTTGAAACGAGTGGGACATCATTGAAAAGAAAAAATTCTTTAAAAAAGGTAGAGAAGGAAGTGGAAAACTTGGGATCTAAAAGGAGGGCATTATTAAAACGCCATCTTCTAAGTCCATCAACTTTAGGGAGAACCTCAAGGCTAACTACTACAGGGGCATGATCGGAAAGCAATATTGGACCAATTTCCGCCGCAGTGAGTGTTTGAGCAAAATCATGAGAAACAAAAATATAGTCAAGTCGTGATTGGGAACGGTGATGGGGTGAGTAGAAAGTAAACTCTTGCAAAGTCGGGTTACATAAACGCCAGGAATCAACAAGCTTATGTTGGGAAATAGCTTGGGTAAAAAGTTTATGTGGTTTTGTGGGAATATGAGTGGCATCAGACTTCCTATCCAAAAAAGGATCAAGAGGGTGATTACAATCTCCCGCAAGGATGAAATTATCATCCATGAATTGGGTAATGCGTGGAGAAAACTCAGCCCAAAAAAGGGGTTCACCGTTTGTGGGACCATAAACATTAAGAAGAGAGATGGGAACACCTCTAAGCGATAGTCTGACATGTGTCCATCTGCCATTAGTATCTGATTCTTGAGAAATGACTGTGAAGGGGAGCGACCTGCGACATAGAATAGCAACACCATTGCGCTTACCATCACCTTGTGAATAGAAGACTTCACCCACCCATGCTCTTTTAAGCTTAGCAGATTCTATGTCAGAAAGGTGAGTTTCTTGAAGGAATGCAATATCAACATTTAGTTTAGCTAGGTGAGATAAAATGCGCTGTCGTTTAATTGGGGAATTAATACCCTTAACATTCCAGGAAGTTATGTTCAAAGACATAATTTGTACATTAGAGCAACAAATTTGTTAAATAAGAAATCCATAATGAAATCAATAAAAGTGAGAAAATCAAGAGAGAAGAAAGAAGTGATTAGATGTGCGAGAAGAAAGAGGAAAGTGAGTTGAACAAGAAGAAAACAGTGTGCATTGAAGATATATGTAATAATAGGAGAAAGACCCAAGATTAAGAAGTAAGAAGTAGAAGAAAGAAAAGCAATATAGAAGAAGATAGGAGAAAGAAAAAAAGGATTAGCAAAAATGAAAGAAAAAGAAATACAACCTGAAAAAAGAAAATCATCATCATTATACAAATAAGGAAATCGAAACACGGGGGGAAGGGAAGAAGACAAGAACGAAAAACAAAAGAGGAACAGAAAACAAGAGGGAAACATACCTACAAAAGAGGAAGACGAGAAGAAGTCGAGGGGGAAGGGGCCATGTAGGTAAGGCAACACAACCGAGATCAGCTGGGCAGGGAACCGGGAAGACATCATCAGACAAAGAAGGGTTCCTGTGGAGATAGAGAAGGGAAAAAACAATAATGAATTACGAACATTGGTCAATAAAAAGACCATGAAACAAACAGCAACAATGCATCGCAAGAGAGGAAACAGTCAAACAAGTGAAAAACGCCAAAGGGGAGAAACCATGACGACAAAACGAGAAAAAGACAAAGGTAGGCAAAACTACAATTCAGCCAGGACAAGAGGAGGAAGGTCCAGAGGCGTCCATAGCAGGTGTCTGATGTTCATTAATGAAACTTTGCAATTTCACTGGATCTTCATAGGTAGTTGTCTTGTTGTTGTAGGTGACTTTAAACAAACAAGGATGATACAGATCATAAGGAGCACCCATGGAACGGAGGACCTCTCTCATATCCAGGAAAGCCTTCCTACGATTCGCAGTTGCTTTGGCATAATCCTGAGCGAAGAACAGAGGAGAGCCAGACCATGCCAATTTGGAGATAGCCTTGGCAGCGCCAGAACCTTCAAGAGATCAGTGTACTCTAGGAAATAGAGAATGACGCCTCTTGGTCGCTGTGAGGAGGACATAGACGTCGGTAGACGGCCAAGGCGATGAGCACGCTGAATGTTGAGAGACGTCCCTTCTGGTAGGTTGAGCAACTTGGGGAGAAAAGTTTTGAAGAAAGCAGGCGGGTCCGAGCCTTCAAGACCTTCCACTAAGCCGTAAATGCGAAGATTATTCCGCCTGCCTCTGTTTTCTAACTCCTCCACCTGCTTCTGAAGAGCGCCCACCTGTGAGGACAAATGCAAAACTGTGGTTTGAGTTTCCTGAAAAGATACGACAGAATGTTCAACAGAGGAAACCCTTGTCTCGATCTGTGACCAATTGACAGTTAGAACTTGAAGTTTAGCGTTAGTTTCCTCCATGAAAGGGCGAAGTGATCTGATTACCTCAAGAAAAGGACGAAATGATCGTATCTCTTCCAGCAAAAGTTCTATAGAGACGGGTGTTGATTGCTTGGCCGGTGAAGGGGGATCCTTTTTTAGTCTTTTCATGGTATTTTTCCCTGATGCTGGTTGAGAAGAATCCATGGCTGCCTCCGAGCCAGACGAGGCAAGGGAGTCTTCAAATTGAGAGAAAGCGGAGAAGACTTTAGAATTTGTCATAAAAGCCACCTTTGTAGGCGCTTTGGAAGGTAGGCGCGACATAGATTTAAAGTCGTCCCATAAAAAGCAGCTGGAGAAGAACGTGTATAAAGCGTGCTGTTACAACGTGATGAGAAGAATAAAGTCACCAGCAAATGTGGGGATAATGAAAAAGAATTCTGAAGAGATAAAAGGGGAGGCACATTTGATGGCGAAAAGAGTCGCTTGAAGAGAGGTCCAGTGCTAGATGCTGACCATGAGGTACATGTACAAAGGGAATAAATATAGAGGATAGCAAGCACAACTGACGAAGTAAGGAAGCAGCCAGGCCAAAAATGCGTGCAGGGAGAACTTGCAGACGTAGCATAGGTCACACAAGGAAGGCTGCTGAACCAGCGAAGGAGAAAGCATACTGGCAGGGCTCCCAGGATAAATGCATTGCATAACCATTAAGGGCGTGAAAGAAATCAGCAGGAGCAGAAAGGAGCATCGAAGAAATCAAGCCTGCGAGCAAATGGTGAATAGGCAAACACAAGTGCCATCCAGTTGAGAGGCGATTAAGGAAATACGCCAGGTAAAAGAAAAAGTCCTTGGAGTTTTGAAGCAACTGTCATGAAAATGCGCAATTCAATAGAGAGACGACAAGCAGTCTGCCGCCTCCACACTGCATCAAAACAATGGCAAGAAATAGTTAGTTCCCGCAGGATGGAGCATTTTGTGAGGCACTATGAAGGCCTAGGTAGGGCCAAAAGCCGCGGGGAATTGCAGAGAGCATGCCGGCATTAAAAGCACAATGCGCCGGGTTGTACAAAATGGCGGCTGCGCTGGACTGGATTAGGCTTAAAGCGGTGCACTCACTTGTAAGGCGTCTCCACTAAGATGCTGCAGTGGGTTCCAGACTTCCCAGGAGCGGCGGAGGTTGTCCGAGTTCCATGCAGCTACCAGCAAAGAAGGATAGGCAAAACGCGTTCGTCCTCACGGGAGGAGCGCACCGCGTCAGGTCGCGCAAAATGGCGACCGCAGGCAGCAGAGCGTCCTCAAAAGTAGAACAACAATTTCCACCGTCTCCGTTGAAGATAAAAATGCCTCAGGGGATTCAAGGCATCGCAGGAACGTTCCGACGGCTGACCATAGCCTCCAATTCATAAACCGGGGAGTTTGAGCGACGAATCTCCCGGATCCGTGGCAGAGCCTCACTCAGGCACCGCCATTACCCACGGGCGCCAAGCCACGCCCCCTGGTAAAAACACCTTGATGACAGCATAGAGACGTTAGACGTGCAATGGACAGATGTGAAAATAGTTGGGGGTCCAATGATATTATCGTTTTCCAGTCAGTCTCTAGGACCTATATACAACAAGCATTAGCAAAGTCGCCAAGATTTGTCTTGGCAAGCTGGTATGATGGATATATATTTTTTTATTGCAAGCATATTCCACAAAAAAAGAAAAGAAGAAAAAAGACAACATGCTTGAATACAAAACAAATTACATTTATTAAAAAAATAACCATTACATTGATTTTAATAGTGCAGTGCAGGTGCTTCCCAGTAGACAGGTGTACTCAAAACACGTATAGAAACCCTTTTTATTTTTAACACACATTAAGGGAAAATATGATTCCTGCTGGCAGACAGTAAAGCCACTATGGCTTGGGCAGATGCAAAATGTGAAAGACAATTGCACAGACTAATGAATGAAGATGGCTGACTCACGGTTTCTCTATTTATGTATGTATTTATTTGTTATTTATTAATTTTTTGAATTACATGGAGCTGGAGAAGCAGCTGTGTCTCTAGTCCAGACCCAATAAGTAAAGTTTGAGCTAAACAAGAAGATGGTTTATTTGTGAATATTTTCATGCACTATTGATTTCAAGAAAGCTGTGTGCATCGCCCGAAATAGTAAGAATCTTCCCCTTGAGAATTCCTTTCCTGACAACACACCGCACATGTTGATGTTGAGCTGTGCTTCGACATTTCCTATGTTATTTTGTGTTTTTAAAGATGTATTATTCAGATTGTGTTTCACATTATATTGGAAAGAAAAGCAATGGGCCTGTGTCATAAGTGTCGATAATCAGAATGAAGGTGAGGAGTCTTGCTGCTGCTGCCTGTGCAAATTAGATAGCATTGCAAACAATATTGTAAAAATGTTTTACCGGCCTCCATTCACGTAGAGAATTTAGAGGGGCACACTGAGGTTGGACAGTGGGAAAGGGAAGATTGGGCCCTATCTAAATCTGACAACATGTAATGCCTTTTTGGCAACCATTACTCAAGGCCCTTATAGGTCCTTGGCGATTCCTGACACTCTGAGAAGGAATGTACAATCACCTACATGATAAACAAGCATTTTGACCAACATGCAAAAGAGGAGTGTGCGAAATTTATGTAAATTGCATATGCGTAATTATGACGAATTTCACGAAAATTACATACAATTTTGCTGAACTAAACTCAATGCAAAACTTTAAGTGGATGTAATAGTGTAGCTCGAAAGGCATCCTGACGCCAATTTTGGATGCAAGGACGCATTCTGTGCAACCCCCCCCCCAGAAAACACAAAAACACATCCAGAAAACAGCAACCACTTAAGTTCCGGTTGTTCAGATTGTTCCTGTGTACTCATGCAAATATTTTTCTTTAAACAGTGAATAATTACATGGGCATCCGCAAAAATTTTTCCAGGGGGGCTAACCTGGCAAACAAAGTGGCGTGGCTAATTTTAATCAATAGGGGCGGGGCTAAAATGGCAGACAATCAGGATCGGGTAATGCTCAGGCCAAGCTGAGAAAAAAAAGTGGTGAATTATGCATTTGAAACTGGACAACAATTAGAGCACACTTATAAACCCTAATATTACCCACCTGACCCCTTAAAACTCATACATTCCCTGATCCCTAAAATTAGCCCCCCTGGCACCCCAAAACCCATAACCCATACCCGCCCTGAACCCTAAAATTGTCCCCCTGGCACCCAAAACCCATACCTGCCCTGAACCCTAAAATGTCCTCCCTTGCAACCCAAAACCCATACCCACCCTGAACCCTAAAAAGACCCCTGGCACCCCAAAACCCATATCCACCCTGAACCCTAACATTTCCCCTGGCACCCCAAAACCCATACCCGCCCTGAACCCTAAAATTACCCCTGGCACCCCAAAACTCATACCCACCTTGAACCCTAAAATTATCACTGCCACCCCAAAACCCATACCCACCCTGAACCCTAAAATTACCCCACTGGCATCCCAAAAGCTGAAAGCTACGGGGCAGATTTACAAGCAAACTGGCATGGGTGCAAATTCAGGACAGTGAGTGTAAAAATTCAGGACAAAGGGTCAAAATTCAGGACAAAAAATCAGGACAACGGGTCAAAATTCAAGACAAAAGGTAAGGTTTACAGACATATACTATTGCGCAACCTTCTCTGATGTAAGTAAGTAAATAGACAACCACTAAAGTACAAGTGAAAATAAGTTTATATTAGGTTGAGACAATTGTGCACTTCATGATTTGTCAGTATACGCGCAGCTTTAAGCAAATGTGCAGGTCTTTTTGTGGTAACAAAACCGCCCCCACCTTTCTTGCTGCCAGAGAAAACACCTGATGCCCGGTCCGGCCAGTTTGGCCTTGATACCACCCTCCAATGGCGCCCCTCATCTTCACATAGACCCTCTCTCGTGTATTTAATTTCTTCTATAGTGCTACTCATCCCAAGTATGTGGGGCAGAGTTTTGGAGTGCGTTACAACACACATATTATAAAGAGACAATCACTCATATAAATGAGAAAGTCAATGTATAGGAAATGTTGCTTAAGATAATGGGGCTTACAATGTGTAATCATACTTTCATCCACCATTTAGTCTTTCACTATTCATTCTGTCCTTCCATCTGTGTGCCCAACAATGTCCATATTCATCCATTTACAAACCTATCCATCACGTTTCCTTCCATCCATCATTTCACTTATCTATCCCTCAATCCGCCCTTTTACTCATCTATCATCCATCCATCTACCCTTTCACCCTATCCATCCATACACTCATCCACCCATCCATCCATTAACTCATCCATCCAGCCATTCACCCGTTCAGTCATCCATTTACCCATCCCCCTTCCTCTTTCAATTCCCCTTTCACTTAGACATCCATCCTTCCATCCACCCACCCATCCATCTACTCATCCACTCATGAATCCATCCATTGAACTTATCATTCATCCATCCTTTCACTCATCCATCCACCCTTTCACTCCTTCACTCATTGATCCATCCTTTTGTCCATCTACCCCCCTTTCACTCACTCATCCAGCCTACATTCACCCTTTCACTCATCCGTCCATCCATGCACCCTTTTACTTATCAATTCATCAATCCACCCTTTCACTTATCAATTCATCAATTTATCAATCATTTCACTCATCCATCCACCCATTCACACGCCCGTCAGCCACCCTTTCACTCATCCATCCATCCATCATTTCACTCATCTATCCAGCCATCCATCCACCCATCCCTTCACTTACTTACTCACTCACCTTTTCACCTATCAAGAACTCCACACTTGCTGTAGTTCCTAAAGCAAGGGGTGGGGTGGAGCAGGGTTCACTATGCCCCTGCACATAGGCAATCTGAAAAAGTGGAAGGCATGAGTCATGCAAGATGTATGACGTTACAACGCATGCTTTTACCACGCATGCTTTTACAACGCGGTTTTTACATCGCATACCATTACAACGCATAGCGCTTTGGGGTGCTGGATAGTGAATAGTTTAATTTACTATTCCAACTCCAGTCCCCGTGGACACTAGGGAAGGTGCTGGATAGTAAATCTATTCCCTATCCTAGAGCGCCCCCAGCGCAATGCGTTGTAATGGTTTGCATTGTAAAAGTTGCGATGTGAAAGCACTACGTGGTAAAAGTTGCGTTGTAAAGGATGTTTTCCGTCATGCATGATGCACAGTGCCTTGACGTGGGGCGACTGACATGGTGTTGTTTCCAGAGCGTTAAGTGGGATGGAAAAACTAGCGGGGTCTCTCCAAAAGGGTGTTTCATGTAATAAAATGCGTGGCTTAAAACACATAAGCTAAAAATCTGTGCTTAATATAATGTGCCGCCCGACTGGTATTTTTGTTCCTTCTGTCATTGCAACCAGATATATAATACAACAAGTAAGGTTACACTTGGAACAAGTAACGTTACACCTACAGCAAGCTAGAACTATTGGCTTTGTCTATGGTTGTTAGTTGCATAAAATAAAAAAGCAGCAACCATAGCTGCTATACTATACCTATAATCCTTTCCTTTCAACTTCTTTCACCGCCTTCCTTTGGCTAACTGGATTCTCAGGTAGCAGCAGCATGGGCGTTTTTGCATGTCTGTGTGACAGAATGCCCTGTCCTGGCCCGAGGCTGGAGGAGGCCACCACATGCTGTGCCAGCCCAGACTGACCCATTGTCATTCTGTATGTGGCAATCAGCCACACACAGAATGATAATGGGCGGGCTGGGGCTGCTCTTGTGCACAGGGGAGTGCGAGGCGGTCCCATCAGGGAGTTGAGGCCTTTTGCAGGGGAACAGCTCTGTTCCCTGCAATGCCTAAAATTAAGGCGGGCAGTTGGATGATGTCCTGCCTGAGGATGAGCCCCGGATTCGGGATGCATTTGTGCACATTGGCGTGCGCAGGGGGGCAAGGAGAGGGCCGCTCCGGGGGGGGGGGGCAAGCGCCCCTCCTTGCCCCCCCCCCCCGCGGACGCCCATGAATAATTATGCCAGGTGTCCTAACAGTGTAATTTCACTAGCAAGCCTAAATGCTAATTTACAGAAATTATGTAAGATTATTATGGCATGAGGAAAATTTTAAAGAGGACCAGGAAAATTAGGGATCTTGTCATTCCAGCGTCACTGGTCTCGATAGCTTTCAGAAATCATGAATTGCTTCTGTCTGAGAGAAAGCATTGACCAGTCCTTCAAAAACCATTCTTATGGCCACTCACCCACCCATACAGCTACTTATACCCCCCTTATTCACTTATACATCCACTCACTCACACACATACAACACTCAGACATCTACTCCCACACTAATACAGTTACACAGCCACTCAGATGACATATATTAGAAACAGTATCACTCATTAGCTGTAGAAAAAGAATAGTAATTTAACGTATGCACTAGCTTAGTATATATCTCTAATATCTCCGAAATGTTTACGAAATACTTATGCTTATTATGGGCTCTGCATAACCTGGAGAAATCTTGTCTCTACACCCTCACAGGATGGTGGCCCAGCGAGAGTTGGACCTGTGCGGTTCCAGTAGAGGAGCAGGGATTCAGATACCTAGGCATTTATATCGCCAGGGACCGCCAGGTATTCTATAGCAATAACCTGGACGGGCTGTTGAGAGAGTAAGGGAAAGGCATGGGTCGATGGAGTAAAGCGCCACTATCGTTGATGGAGCGTGCAGCAGACTACAAAATGATCTATTTACCCAAATTCCTATACGCCCTAGAAAAATCCTAATTTGAGGTCCCAGATGGTTTCTTTAAACTGAACACAACAAGTTTGCTGCTGTAGGATGGTGAGGCTCAGAGGATATTGATGTCTGCCTTGACCAGAAAGGTGCTCAATGGGGGTATTGCTCTCCCAGACCTTCGTTTATTCTATTTTACAGCACTGCTGGTGGCAGCTAATAACTGGTCAAAAAGGGAACCCTAACTGGTAGCATATAGGAGAGCTGTGGCACTGGGGAGCTATGTTAAATAACTATATGGTAGAGGGAGCTTGACGCATCCCACCCCCACGGCTATTGTGGTCAATGCTTGGAGAAGGGCCACAAAGAATATCGGATGGCAGGGAGTTATCACACTGGAAACTCCTCTCTGGGAGGGAGACATACTGGTGCTTTTACAGAGAGTAGAAGGGGGTACTAAATGGGACCTGCTAGAAATCTCGAAACTTGGGGATCTTTGGATTGCAAGGGGCCCGATTGCTTTTGAAACGCTGCAGGTGGAATACGAACTGGTGGGGGGGCCAATACTTGAGTTATATTCAGTTCCAACACGTCATTAAAGGATATATAAGTCAGATTGAGGAAATCCCGGTTGAGAGCCCCTGATGTTTCGGGTGATCTGCGCCCCACCACACAGGCATTCCATATCAACTGTATTCAATACCCTGCTAGCCCACAGTACCCCGTTGTTCCGGGACCTGAGACAGAGGTGGAAGGGGGACCTAGGTAGGCTTGAGGATGACGAGTGGGGAGAAGCCTGCCTCTACCCTTAGAGGTGGCCATACAGGCACATTTTAGTCTTGTCTAACTTAAAATACTTCTATGGGCAAACCATACAAGAACGCAACTTTCTGCAATGAGACGATGTCCATCTGACAGGTGCTCAAGGGGCTGCCTGCTGCCCGATGCGGGGCACCTTGATTCACACAATATGGGAGTATAAAAAATTGTGGCCCTTCTGGATGGAGGTTGGAAACAGGGTGTTTGGGGTCATAGCTACCACACTAGACCTCACGCCAAAACTCTTCATGTGAGGCATCTGGAGTAAACAATCCCTGGACAAATTTACCCTTTTGTTCTGCACAATAGCGATAATTGTGGCCAAGTGGGATGTAATCCAAAAATGGAATAGTGCCGGGTCCCGAGAGTAGCGGACTGGGGGCGTAATTTGGACAGGTGTATGAGGGCAGAAGAACAGATATACCACGCAAGAGCCTATCCAAACAAGTTCGAGATAATTTGGGGAATGTGGAAGGCCCGTAGCGAGGACATGGAGTGAACTCTGAGCAATCAGCAACTGCCAATTGTGGGGGAACGCTCAAGGTGGTATTCACCCGATTTAGCCACGGACCAGGGAAACGGCTATTGACTGGGGAGGGGGGGGCAACTGTCCTCAACAGGCACTCTAAGTTCTATGTGCATAGGGGGTCTCTCTGAGAGACGTGTGGTGCCCAGGGGTAGTGGATGGCAACGTTTGGAATATTTTTGGTTTATTTGCAATTTCGCTTTAAACAATTTTTTTTTAATTCTTTTCTTCACCCTGCGAATTTCCACCCTTCTAGCGTAAACTATGCATAGTTACTTAAAGTTACAGAAGAATCTGGGATTTCCTTTTGAGCCCAATCACTGATGTGACGCTTTATCTACAAGTGTAAGATGCTCTGATGTAAGGCTGTATTTAGAAAAGGCTTCAACCTGTTTCAAGCAGATTTTAACCACAAATAAACGTGCATGCCCAATTCCCTCCCCTTTTTCTGGTGTCATGAATTGAAGAAGTCTCTGTTCTGCATTTCCTCTTCATGGAATGGGGAACTGAAGAGACCAAAATCCCCTTTACACATTAAAAAAAAACATTCATGGTAACGTATAAGTTTACAACAGATGAAGTCATTTCAGCCTCAGCAATAGCCTGTTGTACACGTTTTGAAATACAAAGAAAGGGACTTGTTCACCCAATACAAGCGGGAAAGGGCACATTGAATAAGTGAAACCGTGGCAGCGGTAAGGCTCTGTTTCCAGCCACAAGGTGTTTTTAGGTCTGGCTTAGAGTGGAGTTTATGCTCTCATACACGAACAAAGGGATACGAATTCAGCCCCCCCCCCCAGTGGTTGACTGATGTGTGATTAACATGCTGATCAGCCCACATTAGTCATTGGTTGATGGCACCTGTTATTCATGATGTGTAGGATTTTACTAATGCTCCAGGAAAGGGTTAATTTTAATAGGCATATGAGTCCACAGTAGGCGAAGCATTCTCCTTTATTCCTCAAAACACTGGCAAAATGTCAACACAGGAACAAAGCAAGCACATAAACAACTGCAGAGCCGAGAACAGAGCAAGGCCTATTGATGTCTAGGTACTGGATTAATCCCTGGTGCAGCCTGCTACCAGGAAAGGGGGGACCTGAAATCCGGCTTGCGGGACCATGAGATGGGAGCGAAGTGTCATAGCACGTTCCCCTCAGGTTCTCGAGAGTGTGATTTATCGCCTTCTCTATCGACCCAATGCACTTTCCACCCTCTGAAGACAGAGAGGTGCAGAATGACCAGATTTTCAAAACCAAAAATTGCAACAGATGGTCACCGATGCAGGACTAGCATTGACAGCTACAATGGACACGGAAGAACTACAACAGCATCAACCGACAAAGAAAAAGGACTACACTGACACAGTGCATAGACATAGAAGACAAATAAGATATAGCAATGGGAGGCGCTTCAGGAGTAATGTCCTTGGCTTCATTCGAATAGCATAGAACTCCCAAGATGCAATATGCCAGGCATGACTAGCTCGTGCAGTCCTAATTCTTACTTTCTATTCTGGTTCTTGCGGTTTTGCTATTCTCAATGTAAATGCAGAACTAAAATACCAGAATGAAAGGGGAACCCCAGACGGGGTAAGCTGCTCATACTTAACATGGAGCTAATCAGGACAAATACAATGTTTCGTTGATGCTAATTAGGATGAAGGACAAGAGGTCGCGTAGCAAAAAAGATGGAGAAGCCCATAAAATACTTGTCTAAGACAGAGATATGGTGGAGAGAAACTTACTAAAAGTCACACTCTAGGTTCAACGTGCCATTATCTACATGGGAAAGATAACTCGGAATATAAAGCTAAACAATGAAACAAGTTACAATGGCGTCTCCCAGCTTTTTTCCAAACCCCTGGATTGGGCAGTCTATGGAAGTGGGAAGTAGAGGCGGCAAGCTAGGAATCATCAACCATGGTGGGTCCATAGTAGGTGTCCATAAACACACTTAGATCAACATGCACACATGTGCAATCGCACACAGGCCAACAGATTCACTGACACCTCTACACACAGAGTCACACTTCCAAGCACACAAGCACACACAACAGACAATTGCACATCTGATACTCACACAGATCATATAGCCATGTTCAGAGGCAGAGCAAAACGCCTACAGGCTTCAGGCACATGCAAACTAACATACATGCAGGTACATGTGCAGATAGAAGGCGCCAAGGGCACAAAAGCAAGCCTGGAAGCATTCAAGCAGACAGAAACCAACAGACACCAGAGAGAGAGACCAACTGACATAGAGGCACCCATTTACAGACAGGCAACACACGTAGAGGTTCAAATAGGAACACTGGCAACACACAGCATCACAGACTGCATTCATGCAAGCATGCGTGGGTGTGGTGGATAAATAGATAGTGCACGGCTGTTTATGGGTAAATTAATGCTTTTAAGGATAGAGTGAATATGCTTGGATAGATGAAATGATCGATGCCTGGGTTGATGGAGAGATGAATATGTGTGAAAGGGTGAGCTTGTAGACTGGTTGGGAGAAGACAGCATAACTGTAAGTAGAAGAATATCCCTCTAAACCAGCAGTCGATTCACTCATTAACACACCATTTTATTCATTCATGTACTCACACTTGCGTTCGCATATATATCCATGCTCACTCATTTATCCATCCATGCACCCACTCATGTATTTATCCACGCGCGCAGCATCCATTCACTCACTCTTTTGTGAACTTTTCTCTGGACATGGTCTCTCATTCATTAGTTGAGACACTCACACAATTATCTACCTATTGACTCACTGCCACTTTCATCTGTTCACCCATTCACACAACCACACACACAAACACGCAAAAACTCACCAATCAAGAAGCACCTTCTCGTAAATAAACAACATGACTTTGTCAATGTTTGCTCTTATTGTAATCAGAGCCTGTAAACGGCGGTTAGATTAGTCAAACAAGCAATTGCAAAGCCAATAGGTCTCGCTTTTAGGACCTATTGTCTTTGCCAACGGTCTGAAGCCATGCTGTACAGCAAGCACGATGATGTGCAGCACGACTAAAGACAACATGCAAAAAAAGGGGCTATGACAAGGCAGCTGCATTATTTTGTATGGGTGTGCACCACACATGCACATGCCAACAAAATGATACTCACACTTTTTTTTTAAATATTTGCTGTGTTAGATTGGTAAATAAATTAAAAAAATAGCGCCAAAGTGTTTCGTTTTTAAATTACCGGTGGTGGGGGAGCAGCTCTGAGAGCGCAGGCGGGGGGAAGCATCACTAAGGTCCTGGGTTGGGAAGCATCACATAGGATGCTGGTAGGTGGAAGCGACATTAAGGGCACATGTAAGGGAAACAACTCAGAGGGTGACGGGAAGCAACACTGAGGGTTGGAAGGAAGGAAGTAACATGGAGGGTAGTAGAGAGGGGAGAGGCACAAGAGGAGAGAGAGCAACGTGGAGCAGGCGGTGGAAACGCACATGGGTGAGAAAGCAACGTGGAGGACAAGTAAATGAGGGCGAGCACAACTTTTGAGGGAAAAGGGAGAGGCACACGGGCGGCAATGAGCAAGACAGAATTTTGAAACTGTCACGAAATGTTTAACACAAAAGAAAAAGTAGTGCTTGAAAAGCAAGGAGTAGAAGGACACAAGTAATGTGTTCATGCTCCAGAGGAGGGACAACCACAAGAAGAGGAGGGAAAAGCACACACAAGCTAACCAATAAAAAGCAAGCAAATAAGAGTGACAGTAAAGTCAACCAATGTAAGCAATGCACTGTAAGTTGATACTAGGGGCCAGATTTAAAAAAATGCATGCAATGCAGCACAGCCCCCAAAGAGGCTCCGCTGCATTGCGTGACAGGTAGGGAGCAGGAGAGCCTCATATCTACAGAGATATGGCTCTCTCCTTCCCTTTCCCTACCCCCAGTGCTAATTTTAGTTGCCATGCGCCTCTCACACACCTTAACACCTTAGCACTAGGGTGTGTGCTTGAGTCTAGCATTGGTTTTGTACAAGAAGGTTACCCTTTCTCTGCAAAGTACCATGCCTAGATAAGTTTAAAAGCTTTTGCTACTTTTTATGTCTGCTGCACAGTGCAGCACGCATGCAAAGTCAGAAAAAAGGAGAAATCAAAACACTTCTAGTGTTAGTACCTGCTTTGAATTGGCATTAACTTTTTGCGATATACCCTGTCTAAAATTCTTTGTAGATAGGGTTTTGCATCAAAGGGAATGGGTGGTTGCATGGGAACGCCCATGTACCACCCATGCAATGCCACGTGGTCCTAAGTAACGCAAAACAGTGCTTAGCTCTACTTTTAGTATACTTATCAGCCCAAAACAAGTTTTGCACTGGAAAGTAAATTCCCCAAAAACATTTTGTGCTGGCGCTAACCCAGTGCAAAATGTCTGAAAATCCACCCCTAGGTCTTTTAGCCAACAGACTGCTTGTGGTAGCTGATAGGCAAAACCTAAGAAGAAGTACAATCTGAGGTTTCCAACCCCCAGCTGCCATCCTCCTTAGCTTGCTAAAACAATATTGTACAGACAGTGAATACTTCAGACGGTTCATTACAGGCTACCGGGCTCATTATAAGGCCTTGTTTGGTTATTTTTGTCAATAGTTTATTAACATGTGACTCTATTTCTTCGTAAAGCGTCCTATTCTATGATATTAGATAATTCAATCTTACAGAGCAAGAGGTGTGGCGCAGCGGCCAGGGTGGCTGACTCCGGAACACAAGGCTTTCGGGTCGATCTCCAGTGCAGTGGCAGGTTAGCCCAGCACCATGTGACTCTGGGCAATAGCTTGCTTAATCTTCCCAATGGCCCCCAGCACCCTGAGACCCTGAGGGGTGATTAGTTTGCGCTTTAAAAAAGCAAGGTTATCATTTATTATGAGAGAGGTAATTTATCTATATATTTAGCTGTTTTATAAAGCGCCAAAACCTCACGTTTTCCTAATCGAACAGCAAATGGAAGAGAGAAAGGGGGATTTTTGTTTTTTTTTACATTTCGATTTCTGCTTCAAAAACTTCTTTCCCACGTCTTTTTTCTAGAATGAGGTAAGGGTCTTCTAAAACACAGAGGCTCGCAATAATACAGAGCATAAGCTAGCTGTAACATATACATGGGGTATTAGTTTAACATTCGTAATGCACTTCAGGTTCACCGTAATGCAGTAATGAAGAATGGCAGGGCCTGCAGCGAGTCAATTACAGATTTGAGGATTGGATGGAAGCTATGAGGCAAGACTATATGACCTTTTAAACTCCACCCAAAGCTCCATAAGGGCCTTGGATCGCGTGCCTTGATTCAGGCTTTCCACTACACTTTGTTTATGTTATAGATTTACACGAATGTATGGTGTTACGCCAAGCTGGGGAAATCATCTCATTAGGAGAGGGAATATGAGAGTTAGATTTTGTTATGAAAAGCCACAGATATGGGGTGGACATAAGCATATCGGAGTGGAGACGTATAATGCTACATTCCAGAGGATTTACTTGTATTATGTAATCCCTCCTGAGTAATGGCATGCTTACAACTGATGACATGCCACATAGCTCCTAGTTTAAAACCCTTCTGGGAGGAAGTAAACTATGCAGTTAAAATGCATTTAGTGCAATTTGGGGAGCGGATTTGAATGTAACAGCATTCATTTTTGGGCCTGGGCCAAGCAAGTGATATAATCTATTGATTATGTTTTGCTTAGTATCAAGTCTTTTAAGAACTCTCCATAGTAAACCCTACTTCCCAGCATGCAGCGGGTCCTGTCGTTGGCTTTGTTTTCATGAATCTGCTGAAACCTTTCTGCTTTGGGATCATTCCTGGTTCGCCTTATCAGAAATTAAATGGCCAGGTGCCAAAGGCAAAGAAGGCTTCATTCCATCACAGGCATGTGCTGTGAAAGATAAGATAACTACATTTATCTAAATGGGGATATGCTAAAAATCTGGCGTTGGAGAACCCTGCCCTGGCATATCACAGAGTATGCGTTGGCACTTGAGCCCGCGTCTTTGTCCATTTGAATGCCCTGTGTCAATCCTCTGGCCTGTGCACACCAATCTTTTGCCTCTACTGGTTGTATAGTGAAGGAATGACTTCCCATCTCCCACATTGTCCTGTTATTTATAATACAATTTCCCTGGAGGTTCAAATAGACGCTCTCTAAAGAGAAAACGCAGTGTTACTGGCAAGTGGAGTTTTAGCTGAGAGGCTAAGTGGTGAAAGGTGGAGGGGCTGTGGTCATGAAGCTAGGTTTGTGGCTGGGAGGGTGTTGTTTGTGTTTTGGATTAAATGGCTTACACCAATGCTATCTCATTGGAGTTGAAGATGTTGTTTATTTAATATTGTTTGTCCAGAAAAACAAACCCAGGTGTAGAGGCATACTATAGAATTACACATTAGTTACTAATGTTCGTTAAAAATGCAAACAAACCAGAATAAAACGCAAACTTTAAAAGGTAAATGTAATAAAAAGATGACACAATTATGCCAGCATGATCTTTCACAAGACTGTGGGCAGCTTTTCTTCAAGGCATCAAAGAACAGTAGAAATGGAAATGCTTCCTTACTGGATGCCAAATTTGACAAATATCTAAAGGCTGAGTAATTGTGGTTAGGCCTACCTTGATGAGTAAAGATTGAAGAATGTTATCATCAATGCCTTACAGTACAGCCCTCAAAACATGACAAGATTGTTTCGCCTTAGCAGTTGGTGGAGGCACTTTGCCAGAATTTTGATCCCACTCCGATTGAAGCGTGTTTACGCGGTCCGCATCCATGGATGAGGCAATACTGTTCTGGTCTTCATGCCCAGCACTGCATGTGGCACTTTCTCCTGTGCCACTCTGTCGGCAGTGATTTAGAGCTGTGTGGAGTGCCACCATGGGAAGGCGATGGTCAGAGTGAGGGAGAGTGGAAAAGAGGAATTGTGTCAAATGTGATATGTCTGGAGATGTCATTGTCCTGGATAAGATTGGTTGGACCTAAATCTATCACTGTGAAAGTGTTCCTTCCCAGTGTTTGTTGTCTAAAGTTTCTAATTCAAGATGGGGCTATCTCTTTTTCTTGTGAAATCCGTTTCTTGCTTGGTCCATATATAAGGTTTTGCCTTGAAATGGATGCATTTCAACACATTTATTTCCCTATTTTTCGTCACTTTCATTGTCGACTTTAAAAGCCTTTTTCCCAGATTTTTGATATTTTTAATTTTTATGCAGCTGAATTCCTTATTTTGAAGCCTTTACGCTGGGACCTTTCTCTACCGCGATTCAGGGAGTTTTCGGTGTTTTGGTTATCAACTATTGTCTACAATCAAGAATCACCAAGATTGCCAAAAAGTTTTTTTGCACCTCATATTTTTTTCTTTTTACCTGCCACTCTCTTAAAATGTACTTTACACTGTTCACATGACTTTTATGTTCAGGGTGGTATTGCTGAAACTTGGAGGAGTTGCCCTTTCTTCAGGAATTCAAGCAAACGTGAAACAACTTCACAGACTCCTAGCCTTGATTCAGACCCAACCCTGTAACCAATATTTGATCATTTGACAGAATCATACCTTTTCTATATTCCACTAAATGGCTTTCACTTGATTAATGTATTTACTGCATACACTAGCATGCTTCACTTACATGGCCTTACAATTAAATTGCCATTTGTACCTTGCATTAAAACTGGAGGTATGCGACAAAACCAGGGCTCTAAGAAGCAAATTAACACTTCTTTTCAAAATCATCACTTGTTGAATATGGTCACCACTTTCTCAGGACAATGCTCAATTATTTTAATGCCCTTCCCACCCACATAAGACTTCCACAACCAGAAAACAAAATGTAACTCTGAGCTAGAAGAACACTTGCTAACAAACCCTAACACCTCACACAGCACTCCTTTATTATCTTTTCTCACTGATGATCTTTGGCATAAGGACTGGCACATTTGACTCCTCTACCCTCTGTTTTATAGTTTTTGTCTTATTGTTATCAATATTGAAGCATTTATGTATTCATGCTGCAGCTTTTGACATTAACCACTAGGAGTAATACTCGTAGGGCTTAGATTGCCCCCTTAAATTTGCTCCTTGGATTAAATATTCGAATCTATTCTGAATGTTAAATTTTTAAACCTGGACTAGTCCTTCAAACTCAGACACATCTGTAAATCTGCCTCAACGATGACCTTTACTAGCACTGCTTTATATTCCAGAGTATTCAAAACAATAAAGCCTGTCTCTTGTTTGGTTTGAACAATCCTGACACAACACACTGGCACTGAAATCTCCTTATCCTCTCTATGTAAAGTAAAGTTAAGAATGACTTTCAAAACTCTTTGCCTAGTATGTAAGGTGCCGATGGGTCAATCACTGAATTACCTCACAAAGGCCCTCATTACAATGAAAGTTGGACGAGCGTCCGACTGACATTGTATCGAGAATGGGACCGCCCGACAAGGAGCCAGAGGTTCCACTCTCCGAATTACAATGCAACTGCTAGCATGGCAGTCGGAAACATGAAGTTTACTATTGTGGTTTGTGCTGCCAGCCGAAAAAGGGCTTCAACACGAGCCAAAATAGTAAAGGGTATACTTAAAAACATCCATCCACCACATTTACCCCCTGGCCCCATAGCAGTCCCATGGGTGACCGGGGCCCTGCAAGGGGCCCCCAAAGTCACTTTCCGACAGCCTTGTCATGGCGGTCGGACAGCCATGAAAAGGCTGTGAGAAGCTGACATTTCTAATCCCAATGGCAGTTCCTCCGCAGGCACCGCCCCATTGTAGAGATTACGAATCCGACCTCTGCCCCAATGGGCTCCTTGAGGCGGCGGTCTTTCCCCCCACCCGATGTGACCCGACCATCAGCATCATAATCCGGCGTTTCGAACGACGGCCCCAGATTTCGGACGGACCTCTACCGACAGCCTGTTGGTCCATTCCCCCATCGAAATTGGTCCCATAGTTATTCATCCTTACCTACCGACCACAATCTTTCGGTTGACTAAAAGATTTTTCCTGACTACCTATTCAACTAGATACAGGTGGTTGGGAATTCCCTCCCTTGACATCTGAGACCTGAATATTACTTGTCAGGTTCAGAAAATCATGAAAAACTCACATATACTCTATCTATGGCATTTGATAACCCAGTACTTTGCAAAACATTAATCCTCAGTTGGTTCATTGAATCCTGGTTGGTCAGATGCCTTAAACCAGGACACCTTCTTCAGTTTTGGATCCCAGGACTCTGTTAAGGATATGTCCTCTTTTCAGGACACACTCAATGCAAAGTATTTCCGGCAAGCCTATCTCTCTCTGCTGGACTATTTGGTTCTACACCACAAGGCTTTCCAGAGAACTATTCTGCAACAAATTAATCTCTTTATGTACTTACATCCAAAGTGCTCTTTACAATCCCCCTGATAGATCATACTTGCTCCTTACTATTATATATACTAAAGCGTGTGCAGTGATTGATGTATATAACATGCTGTGCCATTGTCGCTAGCTGATGAGGATTATGAATCCGAAACCGGTCCCAGGATGCTTGTTTCCGGTCCAGGGAAGACATGGCTTGGCAGTTCGGGTTGGACTGTTCCCATAAGGCACAGGGTCAGACTGATTTGCATATAGCCATGTCTGAACTGGGGTGGCTGAGTGAACTAAAGAATGGTGATGGATTAAACCCAGATCAGTTGACTGGGGGTGAGTGTTTGATTTATACAAACGCTCCGTCCATCATCCCCTTTTGTATCGCGTCGCTGTATAGGCACATTTTCCTATGTTTCCCTACAACTCTTTTTTGCAGAGCATTCTATCACCCTCCAGATTTTAGCAGGGTTGTACTAAGAAACAAATAATGAACAAATGGCATGTATGTATATTTCCTGAAAATATTATTTGGTTAGCACATTGGATTGGTCAGTAACATCTAACCCTTAGTTGATGATGTTGGATTCAGGATGGTTCTTCAGTAACAGTTTGGCACAGTGATGCCTAACAGGGCTCTTCAGAAGAGACTTCTGCCTGAAGTAATGGAGGATGGCGAATCATTCATCACACTTCCTCTAAAACACAACTCTTTCTTTCACTGAACAAAATGATGAAGATTTGGAAACTGGCCTGTGTCTTCAATCCTAAATTATTGCATTTAGAATTCTTAGGAAGTACAAGTCAGGAAACAAATATTCACCATCAAATATTTCAAAGTCCAGAACACTTAAGAATTCTGCAGCAAATGAGATAAAAACCCATGTAAAATTAAATTGTGTTATGTTATGTTAAGTTTTGTTATGTTATATAATGTTTTCTGAAAACCCTCTTCCATCCATTTCAGGGTATTAACCACTATTTTCCTAAAGGTAAAATGTTACTGTCAATAGTTACTTTTAACAGTTATTCTGAAAAGAAGAGAAGTGGCACGAGACAAGAAGGGAAAGTTAGAAAGAGCAAAAGAGAGAGAAAGATGGAGAGAGACAGAGCTAGGATACATAAGGTGCATAGTCATTTGGGGCACTGAGGACAAAGAGACAATCCCACAGTACATTTGGCCTCATTAGGAGTCAGGCTATAGTCTACATAGGGCTGGTAAGTTTGTTACCAGACCCATTGGGATTATGAGATCTACAGTAACTACATTGCTCAAAAGCATTTCACCTGGAGCAGGTGAAGTCTCCGGGTTGCTTACTGGACAAAACATGCAGGTATTGGGGCTATCATAGTAATTCCCACATCTCTTTCCTCAAATTCCCATAAACATGAGTATTTCTGCCCCTGTCCAGGGTTCACAATGCCCTCATCATCGAACATTTTGGTGGAGGGCAAAAAGAAATACCAGGCAGAAAACTGCCTGACTCATAATTGCACCCATTATATTGACCATGCAATACTTGGAGCCGTTACAATTCCAGGGGATCTGCACTTTAGACAGGAAAGACTACATGTTTGCACTCCTTCTCAGATGAGGAGCCATGACCCAAGAGAGGATCCTCATTTCCCTTCACCAATCTGCTGCGACAGTGCCTTACTAGTGCTGAAACAAGGGGTCTGCCAGATGCAGATGCAGAGTTTGGAATTTCTCTGGTTTAGTTTTATGTCAAACACACAAAAGGTGGTGGGAGGAAAGCTTGCCATTTTCTTACCAATGTCAATTACTCGACGTGGCATTCTCAGTTAACATTCTTTTGCTCATTCTTCAATCTCAGTTTGTACTCAGCCATATGTAATTCAGTCTTGACCCTATTCAAGTAGTAACAGTCCAGCATAAACTGTAAGGCCAGGTCATCCCTGAACTGCAACACAAGCAACCCAAGACCAGTTTTGGCCTGATCGGGGCTCTGCCATCGGATAAAGCTTGTTTCAAGTGGCAGTGCTCACAGGACCCATGTCTGGGCTTCCATTGACTCTTATGGCAGTTCATGAACCACACAAAAGCAAATCGGCGGAATGCTTGCAATTTGCCTAACCACTGACAATCCCTTGGATAGTATTCCTACTCATACTGCTTTTGCCCACCATTCCACCTTAGTTCGGTCCAAGCCATATGCAAATCAATCTTGACCATGCTCCAATAAGAACAGTTCAACCCAAAATGCCAGGCCCTCCCTATCTCGTGTTCCGCAGGCCAGAATGTGGGATAAAGTGGTAATACTACATGCTTCATCGTGTTCCAAGCTGTAAAACTCAAAATATTACAAGTTTTACAGCACAAAATTCCTAATTAGTCAATTTTGATGCCAGGATATCCCCTGCTCCAAAATCTACCAAACTCATAATAATGGTGGCCACTATTGAAAGTATCTCGATGTACCTCATGTTATTGTTGATGTGCTTACTCTGTAAAGCGCTCTGATACCTTCGGGTCTAATTTGCGCTATATAAAACTAACACATAAGTAAATAAATGTGGGCAATATGTACATGAAACCACTGTACTACTGCACCATCACTTGGTACTCATTCAGGTAAGGACTCTGCTAGAGTTCATCCCATCCAGGTCAACTAACTTCATTGGTACAGCACACACTGCCAATAAAATGTCTTTTTATGCTGTGAAAGTAGCAGGGTTAATAAACCTGTAACACAATAAATAGAGGGGCTGGCTCGCAAAAGTAATTTATGACTAGAAAGCTTGTGAGGTGCAAAATCGCAGGGTTTACAACTGATTTTAAATATTTGCAAAAGTACTTTTATGAGTCAGAAAAGCGTTTTCAACACATAAATGGCCTTTTACAATCCTGTCCAATTTGCAAATATAAGAGGTCATGAAAGAAGCATCCCCCTTTTATCTGTATTGTACTGTATTGCAACATTTGTATAGTGCTTACTACCCCTATGTGGGTTGCTGAAGCTCTTACCTACATGGGTAGCACGCCACACCATGTAGGGTGTGTGGATGGAAAGTGTAATCTTTGTTTTGATTCAGTGTGGGAAATGTTTTTACATCGTGCATGATGATCTTTGGGATGTATGACTTTACAACGCATACTTTTACAACGCATACCTTTACAGCGCATTTTTTACAACGCAACATCCATTACAACGCATTCCATTACAACGAATTTCTAAAAACTACCTTTACAACGCATTCCATTACAAAGCATACTACCTTTACAACGCATACCATTACAACGCATAACATTACATTGCATGTATGGTAAGTAATGGATAGTGTAGGGGTACAAATTACTATTCTAACTCCAGGGGGGTGCAACAGTAGGGTAAGTGTTGGATAGTGTAGGGCTAAAAATTACTATTCTAACTCCAGGGGGGTGCAACAGTAGGGTAAGTGTTGCATAGTGTAGGGGTAAAAATTACTATTCTAACTCCAAGGGGTGCAACAGTAGGGTAAGTGTTGGATAGTGTAAGGGTACTATGCGTTGTAATGTTATGCGTTGTAATGATATGCGTTGTAATGACATGCGTTGTAGTGGCATGCTTTGTAGGGTCATGCGTTGTACTGGTTGTGTTGTAATGGCATGCGATGTAATGGATGTTGCGTTGTAAAAGTTTCGTTGTAATGATAGTGCGTTGTAAAAGTTGCGTTGTAAAGGTTGTTTCCCGATCTTCGAGGTGCAGTTACCATTTATGGGACACAACGCTTAGCAGTATGATGAATGTAGGGGTGTGAGAAACATGTGTGTAGAGATTTTTAGTAAGCTTGCTCTGCAGGTACTCTTCATGGTACTTCTTTTCATAGTCCACCTTGCTAATTACTGCACTGGGTTGTACATTATGAGATAGTATATTTAAAGCTTATATTTTATGGTGCGAAGCAGGAATAGGTTGTAGGAAGACATGCATCAGAGCTCTGCTGGGGTGGACTTTGTTACTATGATCCCATATCTGATTGCCATTGCGAGATGTCGAAAACGTCATAGTATGTAGTTAGTTGAGACCTGCAGTGGTGGACTAAATTAAAGTCCTCTGTTGGCCAGCACCCAATAGCTATTCACTTCAGTTATTCCATGCTTGTTAAGCTGTTGTTGGGTGGTTTATTGCTTAGGACTAGTACAGTACTGTGTGATGCACATGGCCCATAGCAGATTTGTATTATGTCAGGTTGAGAGCATCAAGCAGTGGAAGGATAATAATAAGCAGTCTGTCTAAATTACAGTTGACTACCCATCTGTGGAGTGTTGTGAAATTATTAAATTATTTTTAGTATGAGGCAAGAGAGTTATAGATTGTATTGTATTGTAATTGAATTTAAATATCATTACCCGTGGAGAGATACTGTAGTACTTTACGCCAGGCAACACCTTGCTCCAGAACCCAGGGTCAGTAGGTGTTTTTGGGGGATTATTGTTGATTGATTAGGTATGGTGTTACACTTTACTGGAAGAGGGGGATATGTGAATCCATGCATTGGTTGGTGGTTTTAATAGATGAGCTATAGGCAATTAGTTATTGTTAGGTTGCACAGGCTTGTCTTTTAAAGAACAGGCTATGATCTTTGATATGAGGTGTGAGAAATTTGTAGTGCTACAATAATAGGGATTCCGGCGAACATTCATGTTTCTTAGAGTAGGCTCAGCTCAGAGAGAGTCATTCGAAAGAAAAAGGAGAGTCGACAATCAGAAGTCAAAGTGGGTTTATCTTTTATTCGGAGAAGAATGTATTAATGGTTTGTGACAACAATTGTGGTTGCAAAACCATTGGTCAATGTATGATGCGCAGAAGGGAAGCTATCCTTGTGGGACATCTTACCCTTTGGGAATCATGGCGATGGCCTCGAGGGGAGTAGGCAGTGATCCAGATTTTTGAAAAGCAGCAATTTTCACATTAGGAGACATAGTGCATCTTTAAAAAAACATGTTTCTTGTTTGGGAATGCAGGAAAGGTGGTCTGCTGTCCTTTGCAGGCCTCCATCACAGCATTTGCAGCCAATCACAGGGTGCTGCAAATTACAATTATTTAACATGAGGTAGATCTCTTTGTGACCCCCGGCAAATTAACTATTTGTAAAGTGACTTCTTAATACATAGATCGCATCGCAAATGGCTTTCCCATTAACAAATCAGTCAGTGTGCATATCGCACATCCCTGATTTGGGAATGGAAATAGTACATAAGGCACAACGTGTTTATCAAGCACAACACAATTTTAGGACCTACAAAAAAGAGTAAACTCTTTTTAATAAAATAATCTTCAACAAGAACGTTGGTCACAGAACATGACAACCAGTTACCCATCTTATTTTAAATACATACATAGTGTGAGTTGAACTGTATGTATCTATCATGGAATTATATAAAGCAATTGATGCACATTTTGTGCAACACAATCAAGTTTGAATTTGTTGTGTTAGTGGGGGAGACTGAAGGACTGCCTCCTTGGGTAATGGATAAGCATCCTCTTCCCAAGGTAAATGACATTTCACTGGTCCATAGGATCACCCTGCCGTTGGCAGATGCCAACATATACTTGGGGATACACTGGGAAGAGCTAAGGGTGAGTCTGTGTATTATCAGGAACAGAAATATGAGAGGGTCTGGGTAATATCAAAACCAGAGTCTGGTATCCACTCAGGGAGAGAAGAGGTGAAGCATAGCTGACCCAGTATGGCAAAAGGAGTGACTAAGGGTTTATGCGTTTCTGGACAATAGCAGCAGCGTTAGGTCTGAGGATCCTTTTGGCTGTCCTATCAGATGACCACAGCCATAGAGGAATAGACGCCTACCGCTGTTTGGCTCTTGTTAATTTACTGAGGCATGTAGTTTCTGTGCTGGAGGGTAGTATTTCTCAGTCCCCCTATTCATCCGAAGGATACCTAAAGCTAATGGTATTAACAATCAGCCTGACTTTTTCGCACCTCTCTCATCTTTTACATGACAGAGCACTGAGGATCTTGTAGAGATGCAACACTCCCACCTGGTCTCACTGACCCAAGGAAAATACTTGCTCTACAATCTACTCCAGGAGATGACATCTACTATTAGTGGCATTAATCGTGAGGTGTCAGTGATTAAATCCGACTTGGTTGAATGCAGTTTGAAGCAGCTGAACGTAAAGGTGGACCATACTGAGGAATAAGTTATTGGTCTAGACCAGAAAATGTCTGTCAAAGAAAGCAGGTCAGTACACAGGGGGAAACAGTGCAAAAGGAGAAAGGCGTATAAAATGAGATTATAAGCTCTGTACTTCAACTGGAGCAAGAAGTTAAGCGACTGCATGACAATGAGAGGGGGACACAAAATTGAGTTTTTGAAATTCGACCCTTTTTTCAAAGGAGATCGTTTTAAAGTTCTAAGGACTTTTTCAGAGTCAGTCTCCTTGACGCTGACTCGGGAAGTTATTTACAAATGCACATGGTATCTAGGATACTAGCGGTCAAGATAACAGAACCCCAGGTTCCAGGACAATTAATGTACTTTCAGGAGATTCTTCTCAGAGGGAGCTGGTGAAAAGCTCTATATTTGAGAGAGATCCATAATTTAGAGACTTGTCTTTCTCAATTTGAGTCAAACAAAGCAGAAGAGGGGAGAGGAGTTGTAGTCTGTTAAAAAGGACTTGTTGGCAAGTACCCTTGAGGCTTCCCTCTGGTACTTGGGCGTGATGCAGGTGGTTTGGAACGGTAAAACCTATTTTGTGTACTCAGTCTATCACCGTTCATGACTTTCTGGACAATAAAATGCACATCTGGATGTATTGCAGTCCAAGGACTGTTTATAAATGAGGTCTCCTTGCTTAACTACTTAAGTGAACCTTGGTGATGTGGAACCCCGATTTAGCCAGAGACTTTGCGGCGATTAGATGGGTAAGTTTGAGCTTATTCTACTAGCTACTTATTTATCCACTTTTTCCACTCTTCCCTTTTTAGGTTTCGCTGAGCCAGCGCATGCGCTGCTCAGAGAGACTTTAGTAGGTGAGTTTTCAAAGTGCGACTGGCTGGCCTAGTGCTTGAATTTACACGAGCGTGCACGCGCGCAGCCGCCATCTGTCCGCATGACTTTCGCTTTGATCGCGATCACTTTTGCTTTCACGGCCGCGTTGCCGTTACTTTTACAGCCGTGCGGCCAATGCTTGTTTATTCTTGTTTTTATTTGCGAACTGAGCCAGCCATGCATATGAGTAGTGCAGACTGAGTGGCAAGCAATCATGGGAGTTTTACGTTCTATCCACAAAGCCTAAACAGAACCCTGTTTAATATGTTGCGTTGTGATTTTGTTTTTTGTCTTTGAATCACATTTTAAATCAATGAAATACGAAGCACTATTCAAGCGTCTCCCAGGTAGAAGAAAATATACACTTGGAATTGTGTCTCAAGTATTCTGAAAGCTCTTTCAAATGCCTGCGCTTCTGAGTAATGGTTAAGGAACAGTATTTAATCCATAATGACATAACTATTGGTTGCCGACAAGATGAGGCATGGTGTGCACAGTTGTTACCTTGAGAACACACGGCCCCTTTCTGACGTTTACTCAGCAGTATTGGATGGAGGAAATGCTGAATCACTCTCTGCTCTCTATAGCAACATCAAGGTGGCGATTATAAGTCACACAGAGCAATATGAACTTCTGAGAAATAGATTCACTCACCCTGGAGTAATATTTCTGTTAACTGTAAAAGCGTCACATTGCATGAAAGCGACATGCCACTCGTATTTTTTTTTAAACATATTTTATTGGTTTCATGTATTCATCTTGCACATACATTTAATCATCAGCCATCAATATGAATCAGTCCCTTCAATAGCCTTCCCCTCCTTGCCCCCCCTGATCTATTCAATATTAATGCCGTAATATATTATGGTGATAATTTATACATGGTCATACCAGAAACCTTAATGTTTCCCATGCAGTCGCTGCATCTAGTGCCCGTTCGTTATTAAGCCGTCTCGCCTGCTGGTATCTGAGTACACTGTCACTGCCCGCCCATTTTAAGAACTCAGCCTTCCATCTCCTGCCACTAGGACCTTCTTTCGCCTTCCAATGCCTCGTTATTTCTCTTTTTGCTAGTAAGAGCCCCATGTCTACAAAGTTGATTGTTACCTTGGTTTTAGATGTGTGAGGGAACCAGTGCAGAATGCATGTGGCCATGTCATAGGTCAACTGTCGCTCCGTGATTGTGTTCAGAATGTCTCCCACTTCTTCCCAATAGACTTATAGTTTAGAGCATGACCATATCAAATGCTCCAGTTCTACCCCTTCACTCGCACACCAAGGGCACGCTGCCTCTTCTACTTTAAAGTATTTCCTAATTTCCCCTGGTGTTAAATATGCCCTATGAAGTATATAGGAATGCACCAGCTGGAATCTCGCGTTCCTTTTGCTCTTCCAAGCTCTACGCATTATCTGTGCCCAGGCCGTCTCCGGTATGGGTTTCCCTATACCTGCTTCCCATTTTGCTCTCACGGTGCCTAAGGGTGCTAGCCCTTCATTCAACATTCTGGAGTAAAGGCAGGTGACCGCCTTGAAGGTCCTAGCTGCCATCATTGTGTATTGACACGCCATTGTTGTCTAAGGTTCTGCAAGCCCTTCCCTCCACTGTGCTTGCAGCGCACCTGCAAGTGCTGCGTGCATGAGGAACCCCCCTCTAGGTAGGTCGTATCTCTCTTGTAACACTTGATAGGGTAGCATTTCACCGTCCTCATATAAATCTCCAATTACTTGGATCCCTGCCTGTTCCCAAACCTGTAGTGGCGTCCAGTCGCGTGGGAGCGCTGTAGCCATCCCCAATGGGATTTCAGGCGCATAGGGATGCAAAACCCCCGCCCTGCGCTGGGATCGATTCCAGCACAGTCTCAGTGTTTTTTCTTCCATAGAGAGATCCCTAAGGTCCAGCTTTTGTTGCATGACTGTGAAGGAGAGGACATGAGTGGAATCCCCCTACCTCTTGGGTGCTCGGGCCCCTAAATTCCTTTGCTACTGCTTGCGTCAGTATCTGTAGCTGGGCCGCCAAATAATACAGCTCGAAATCAGGGACCGCCAGCCCTCCCTCCGCTTTGGGCCTAATCAACGTCGCTTGAGCTACTCTTCGTCTGCCAGATTCCCACAGGAATCCCACTATCAGTGATTTCAACAGTTTAAAAACCGAGCCCGGTATCCGTACCGGCAGCGTTCTAAAAAAACATAGCAGCCTAGGGAGCGCTATCATTTTTAAGAAGGCTATTCGGCCTGTCACCGATAACGGGAGAGCAGCCCAAAAGGCCATACTACCCTTCAGTGCCCTCACGCATCTCCCCACATTTCCCTCCAGCATATCAATGGCCTTATGATAAACATGTACACCCAGGTATGCCAGGCACGTCGGTTCCCACCGCACTTACCTATGTGTAATGGGTTGGAGCTCTCCCAGCCTCGTCGGGAACAGACATGTTTTTGACCAGTTCACCCGCAGCCCTGATATATCTCCAAATTCCGAGAGCAAGTTTGCTGCTCCCTCCAGTGCCCTCCCTGCATCCTCGAGAAACATCAACAGGTCATCGGCATACAGAGATATATATACTGCCGATCTCCCCTGTACCACAGGCCACCATATTTCTCACCCAATCTGGCCTTCGCCGCCAGCTGCTCTATGGTTAGGGCAAACAGTAAGGGGGAGAGCGAGCACCCTTGTCTCGTCCCTCGGGCCACTGGGTATTGAGATGATATCAATGATCCAACTCGCACCCTAGCTACGGCGGACGTGTAGAGCACTTTCGTCCAAGTCACAAAGTCAGTTCCCAAGCCAAAGCGTCCTAATGTCTTATATAGGTATAGCCACTCTAAGCTGTCAAAGGCTTTCTCAATGTCCACTGACAGCACCACAGGTGGTCGCGCTCCCGGCTGTTGCTCCTCCAATATCCATACTAATCTCTGAACATTAGAGGACATGTTCCTAGTTGGGATAAACCTGGCTTGATCCTCGTGGATGAACGCGGTCATATGCTGCAAGAGGCGAGTCGCCAAAATTCTGCTCAATATTTTGTAGTCGGTAGTCAGCAATGATAATGGGCGATAGGAGGCCGTGTCTGTCCCCGCTCGGCCAGGTTTCAAAAGCGGGATCACAAGTGCTTCCCGCAAGGAGTCAGGGAGTCGACCTAATTCTTTCGCTTCCTTGTAGACCTCCAAGAGCCTCGGGGCTAGTAAGTCCACATACTTCCAGTAGAACTTTATTGGTAATCCGTCCACTCCTGGTGTTTTATTTCGGGCCATGCGCTTGATAGCACTCCTAATTTCCTCCATCTTTATGTCCTGGCCCAAGCATTTCACTTGCTCCTCCTCCAATTCTGGGAGTGCTACCCCATCCAGAAAGGAGTCGATTTCAAGGTCCCCCGCAACCAACAAACTTTCATAGCCTGTATGTACACGGCTGGATCTTGGCCAAATATACTCTGAGAAGGTACAACGAACCTTTCTTTACTTGATCAATAAAAAAAGTGTTAAAGCAGTGCAGAAAAAAGTGAGTGGTGAATTTAAAATAGGGTGGTGTGCCCCAAATTAACAAGCTTTATTCGGCGTGCGGACACTACCCCCTAACTAAAACCAGAACAGTGCAATACGCAAAAAATATGCGAAAATGGGCCAACATGTTTTAGCCTAACGGGCCAACTGTCCCCCGGATTTCTTCAGGGCCTCTGCTCTCTATAATATGCCACTGCCTCTATTGATTGAATATTAGTGAAAATTAATCATGCAAAATCCTTGCTGTGAAGATTCAGTGTAGTGGCGTGAATACATTTAAACCTAATCCTCCATGTCAAGGGATACAATTGGCATCCAGCTTGACTGGGGACTGGACCTCACCTCACCTGGACCATGCTCAGGATATGGAGGCCCCGCTCTATCCGTCGGTGCCTCTGGACTGCACTGAGTGTAGGGGCTTCTCAGAGTATATTTGGGCAAGATCCAGCCGTGTACATACAGGCATGGTGTTCTCTATGATCAAGAGGTATACCTGCCTTTAAAACTGGATGACCAAATGATAAAACTGATCAATTTGTATAGTTGATGGTCACTCAGATTCTATCAGAGGCGGACTTTCCCTTCTATACTTTTCTTTTCTCCTAAATTCCTGTGTCATGTGCAATTGTTGTTGTATTTGTTTTACAATTTGAAACACAACACACTACTAGTGAGAGAGTGTGACTTACTTGCCTGAATTGAGGTATTGTAGACCCCTGGTTCCTTATGGTGTTTAAATGTTATTATTTGGGGATGTGAACCTGGGCTGGTCTTAAAATGACCCTTTGACCCTTTCCTCCCTGTTGTGTTATGATAGCTACCACAATACAGTCATGACAAAATGGAACTTGAATAACGAGCCATTCATCTTAAGGATGAATATTTCCTCCAGGACTTAATTAAAAGAACACAACTTTCAGTGACTTTGTTAAATCGAAAAGCCAGTGTCATCACTGAATGCTCAATGACCCTAGATTGCATTCTGTAGTCACAGGGAGGAGGAGAGAGACTAGCTCAACTGTCCACCAGGCCTAGGTCCAAATCCAGTGGAACCCACCCTTCATCAGGACCCCAGTTTTATCTTAGAATTATTTGTTGTAGGTATTGTGTTATTTTAATGCTACCAGTAAATCGAGAAATTAAGTGGGTGATTTTCTATGGATTAAGTGTAAGATATTACCTACCGTTAAAGTTGTATGAATTATAACTGTTTTTTAAAACAAATAAAGTGGTACTAGTTTACCAGCACCTCAGCCAGAAAGATTTCATAACTGTAGTGTTTACAGTGAGGTTGATCTGCAATCATGTGATATATGTTATAATTTAGTATATTTTCCAATCTCACTCATGTGCTGTTCATTACTTATGACAAGTTTAATATATGTATTACCATTAGAAAATGACAATAATTATTAAAACATTAAAGGGTTGTTTTAACTCAAACGACTTAATAATATGTTGCTAGACTTTGGGTAAAAAACCTCTATGTAAGCGTTTCAGAATTCATGACATGTATAGATACCTATGCCATATATTAAACAATCCCAGATGAGGTAGAAAGCAAATTGGTCTTATGTTAGTTGGAGTGAGGAATTATTGAGAAGTTAAATCATAAGAAATAATAGTTTGAATTGCTGAAAATAGATATTTAAGCTTAGGGTCCAAACTGGCAGGCAATTTTTCTTCTGTCTGTTTTCCTCTCTTTTGATATTTCCTTTCAAATCTATTAAAATTCAAATTATATTTTAATTCAGACTGGTCTGGTAAAGAGTACCTATTTATGCAAATTAAATGTTCCAAGTTGTCTGTATGATTTACGCTATCATCCTTTTTATTAAATCTATTTTACGGCATTACTCTTTCTGCTCGTGCATCGGTATTGAATTATATTCAATATTTACAGACCCCCGTACTACACTGAGCCATCGGCTATCAGACTGATGACATCATTGCTCATCACTTTGGAGACGAATACAAGAAATACACTACGAGGACAAACTGGACTCTGAGTATCGCTGAAAAATATAGAGGAATGCATCAGTCATCACTTCATCATCGTACCTTTGTGTATATTTCATCTCCACTAACATTTATACAGACAAATTTATCTTATGGCCATTGAAGCCACATGATGAACTCCTTTCAAAATATTTTGTGTTTTTGCGAATAAAAACTACTTGAAACTATTACACACTGATCACATTGATACTACTTTTGTACCCTAAAAGACCTCACAAAGAGTCCGAGTTTTTAGGTCTCGCCTGAGACAGCGCATGCACTGTCTCTTCGAGACATTTAGTAAGTGGCTTTTAAAAGTGCCACCAGAGGCTTTTGCTGGCCTACAGCTTGTGTTCACGACCTCATGCACGTGCACAGCTGCCATCTGTGTTTTTATTGCTATAATCAGGCTCCTCTGCTAGCACTATCCCCTCCCTTTCCCCCCTGCCTCTTCGTCAGTTTCATTTGTGTCTTCTATCACTGTGAATGCTCCTACTTCCACCAGGGACACACCATTAGTCGTCAGTGCACGCTTTCACCAGGCACACACATCACCAGCCGTCAGTGCACGCTTCCACCAGGCACACACACCACCAGCCGTCAGTGCACGCTTCCACCAGGCACACATACCACCAGCTCAGTGCACGCTTCCACCAGGCACACACACCACCAGCCGTCAGTGCACGCTTCCACCAGGCACACACACCACCAGCCGTCAGTGCATGCTTTCACCGGGCACACACACCACTAGCCGTAAGTGCACGCTTTCACCAGGCACACACACCACCAGCCGTCAGTGCACACTTTCACCAGGCACACACACCACCAACCGTCAGTGCAGCAGGCAGGCTCTTCTCAGAGTTTCTTGGTAAATGTGTGTTCGATGCCTGGGAGGGAGTGGGTCGAGTTTCCTTAAATCATGCTGAGTATGCAGATGCAGTGCATGAACTCCTGTGTGAGTGAGTCATGCTGCCTGGGGCTCACTCACTCCACACTTGTAAACTGCGCTTGCACCAAGCTTTTTCTCATTTGCAAAGTTTGGCGCATGCGCACAGCTAGGCAGCCCCAACACCCCTGGGAATGACTGCTTCCTACGATCAGAATGGAAAGAACATTCAGAGCAATGAAAACAAGTTCATTTGATGCAAAGAACTGGTAACAAAAACTATGTCCAGCTATTGTAGATCTGGCAACTTAAACAAAACAGCAACAAAAAACAAACAAGCATTGGCATAGCCAATAGATCTCGCTTTTTGGACCCTATAAGTATTTAGTTATGCAGCAGAATATCCTTGGTGCAACAACACCAACTGTTGCATGGCTGAATACTTATAAGGTCCCAAATGCGAGACCTATTGGCTATGCCAATGCTTATTTTCTCCTGCCTTCGGGTGAGTAAATAAGTATCTGATTTAGTGTTCTTTCTTCGATGGAGATGTTTAAAAAAAAATTGAAAGGCGGAGTATTTCTGATGCTTTATTTCCGAGCTGTGTGAGCAAGCAGTTAAATAAAAACATTTAGAAAAAACAGAGCCTTAAGTAAATCTGTGCATTATCAGGCGCATGAGTTTAAGTGAGTGTGGCTTTTATTAGGAGAAATGTTCTGAGTGTTTATGGCCGCTATCAACTTTTAACAGAACTCTGAGTATGTAGGGTCGTTATCAAGAGCAGAACCTGAATGGCTGCTCATTTAATATCAAGCAGAATTTTCAGAAAAGATCCATGAGTCTGCATATGTAATGCCAGGAGCTGCTCATGGGACTGTGAAGTAGAGATCAGGATGGCTCCATCACCAAGAACAGAGTTCTGGCAGACTCTATGTGAGGTAATACCTGAGTCTAGATAGCATCAGGGACAGATATCTCAGTGAGTTTGTGCATTATCATATGCAAATCTCCAAGGGGGTCTCCGTCTTATAAGATCAGTTTCATGTGCGAGCAGAGCACTGAATCACTTAGAGTATAAAGAGACTATCCCTTCGTCACTCGAGGTAACATTATGTTTAGAGCTTTGAAGAAGTCTTTGTTGTCAAGAACTGAGCTCTAAGCGAGTTTCAATATTATCAAGAACAGATACTTGGTTGAGTCTGGATATGAAGAACACAGGGGCATATTTATCAACATTTTGTGTCTCCCTTGTGCCAGGCAAGTGACACTAGGAGACCCAAAACCTTGAAGGAGGTTTATCAAGTCATGCAAGGCCACCTTACGTCACCCTGCGTGGCTTGGTGAATCTGGAGTAATGCAAGGCCACGCAAGTCACTGCCTTGCATTACTCTGCCCGAGGGAGGCGTTCCATGGGTGGAGCATAAGTGTTCCCATGCAACCACCCATGAATTTTGGCACATTCCCAGATTTACCATGAATGGAGGACATGGGAATGCGTCAAAATGCTACGCTGTGTCAGGGGCGGTGTAATGAGGAGAAATATCTTTATTTATCCTCATTTTTTAAACTTGCTGTGTGTGCTGCATTCTGCAACACACATATAAAGGGGAAAAAGCCTCAAAGGATTGTTATTGTGCAGGAAGGTGCCCCTTCCCACACAAAAACAATCCTGTCTGTAAAGGAGGCTCATTAGCACCATTGAGCAAGGGTGCCTGTGATGGCGCTAGGCAGCATATAGTGCACCAGCACAAGGAGAGGACAGGAATGCCCCAGATAATGTTAAATATGGAGCATCCCTGCCCTCCCTCTGTCATGCAATGCAGCACAGCAAGGTGTCTTGCTGCACTGTGTTGCGTGACATTTTAATAAATCTGCCCCACAGTTTTGCTTCATGGGAATAATCAAGACCATAGTTCATTGGTCTCACTAAACTGTTCACTATCAAAAGCAGGGCTTTGTGTGAGTTTGGCCTCTAAACAGTAATATAGCAAGAGAACCATGGACTCTAATGCAAATAGGGTATAGGGGCCTCCTTATCCCTGGTGGAGTAGTAAAAGGCAGTCAAACCCATGGACCCCAATTCCATTACACCGGACGCTGCACCATTGATTGGTACGCCCCTGTTATTAAATGTTCTTTTAATTGTATGCGCAATGTTTTGTAACTTGTTGGAACTGGGTAATCAGTTCATTCATTGTGCTGGTGTATGTGATCTACCTGATTTAACCACCATAGCCAGTAGCACAGGTTACTTAACGTCCACACCACACACACTTGTTGACCAATTAATGTTGAAAGGCCCTCTTTGCATGTATTAAGCTCAAAGTTAATAATAAGATAATATGTTTGTTTCTTAGTATCACATTTATGTTTTTGGCTAAATATCCCAATTTGGAGCAATTGTGATATGATATGCTCAGCATGTTTCATGCTGTATGCTACTTCAGGAACATCAAATGATTACATGATTTATGAACTACAAGAGGTTTAGAATTTTTTTTTAACTTGGCTGTTCAAACAAGTCTATGAATAAATCCACAAGCAGTGGCCTCTTCCTACCTCAGCTCCAAGAGACCTTTTTGGGAGTTGTGTGCTTAATAAGTGAACATAAACATAACATAACATAACTTTTATGATTAATGATTTCTTAAACATATATTAGGAAATACATGACCAATGTTTACTGAGACCTATTTTTCTTCCAACAAATATAAAAGTTCAAACCACGATGATTCTTGGAGTCCTCCTGAAGAAGCACTTGAGAACCTCTATTCACATTTAAATTGTGTCAAGGGAAAGAACAGAAAGTTGTATCAAGTCCATTTCCTTAAGACTTTCTTCTATTGAGCTGGTAGTTATAAAGAGTAAATCATTTTCAAGAATGATAGCAAAAAAGAACAATACTCGATCATTTTATCGGGTTTGCATGTTTAAAACAATCTGTGACAAAATTTAAAACAATTCTGACTTCTGCATCTTTATAGTAGACACCACTCTTGAGTATTAATGTAAATTTCTCATATCTGGACTGTTAACACGCATGTTGACCCTACCGACATGAAGTGATTTTCCGGCAGACATCTATAAAGGCTCTACTGAACAATATTGTAAGGCAATAGTCTGGGGCTTGATCTGGCCCAATCAGTCAGTCAGTCAGTCATCTTTATTATATTATTAAAAATAATTATAAACAAGCCATTATCATAAAAACACAGACTAAAACATCAAATAAAATGTATACATGTAGTAACGTTTACATACTCACAAAATTACGCCAGTATAATACATTTGTTAAAAAGGTCTCCACAAAAGAGCACCCAACATGATCAGGTAACAGAGGAAATAAAATATTCGCCTACATTGCCGAAAAATCCAGAACTTTTAAAGCAGGTATCTGGTCCAATATTTTGAAGGCCAATGCTTCATGACACAATATCCTGAGGGGCCCCTAAGGGGTGAATGTGAGGAATGTGGGAGCCCATGGAGCGGGGCAATACCACTATCCAAATTCATGAGTACGATGACTTGAGCACCAGTTCGGAAGTAATTTTCTAGAAGAAATAATTTCACTTTCTTTAGAAGAGAGAGCAGGTGCCAAGCTGTCTTTATTTTGTGGGCAATGGGTTCCTTTGGGTGAGGTTGTTGTCCAGGGTGAATCCAATTGACTTGGCATTTAATGTTTTAGGTGCGGGCTGTGGAGTTTATAGTCATACAGGGTGGGAAGTAAATGAATTATAGTTAATTCATAATTACTATTTTTTATTAATTACGTAATTGATAATTAATTATGTAAATTGTGTAATTAAGATGTTTTAAAATTATGTGTCATTTGCAGATTGTCGATTTGTAGGGGTACAGGGTGGGAAGAAAGTGTATTATGATTTATTAATATTTAATTTAAATTATTATTATTATTTAATTGATAATTAATCATTTAGATTGTTTAATTAAGATTTTTTTTAATTATATGTCGCCAGTTGCCTAATGCAAAATGATGTGGTCCCCTGGTTGTGTTGAGGCTCCTCAAAGGTTCCCATATGTCACAGACATTCATAGTCCTGACGTTCAATGGACGTCCCCTGAAGGGTAGGGCCCTACTGCAATCCAGGGAATGCATAGGCCTGGGTTATGCTTCCACTTGGGTCTTAGAATGAAAAAGGCCAAAGAATAAAATACACAATTCCATCGTGACTAGTGAGTAGAGTGCGTGTCATTAATGTTGTAAGCCTGTACTCATGCCATAAGCGTGGTTGTCCTACAGTATTGAACTATTTGTGCCTAAAGCTTCTTAACTGTTGTGCGCTGTTAAATCCTGTTCTGTGAATAGTGCACGCGCTAATTCCTAATGAGATTACACAGCATCGTGACACCTGCTGCTGGCACCCACACGAAAGCTGCACTGCACCGAGAGCCGGACACAGTGCATTTCTTGGCGGAATTTTAACTTCAGGGTGTGAAGCTGGTTTGCAGGAAGTCAATTGTCACTCATTTACAAAAGGTGTATCCTACCTTGCCAAGGAAAACTATAACTTACACTTATAGCCTCAGTCTGTTTTCTGTGTAGTGGTTGTTGCCACTGATGTAGTATTATGCACCTTAGTAAATAGCAGCTTTTACTAGCAACTGTTTAATTGAACCCAGTGAATTGACGTCAAATAGATGAAAGACAGTGTTAAAGTCTAAAGGTTTTCATGAAAATTGACCTCAGTTAATGTTAAAGAAAAGGTGCCTGACGTTGGAAAATGTGTTTAACTTTGTCATAATCATAGAGTCAACATAGAAAATGCTTCTTTAAAATGTCATAAATAAATCATGCAGCTTTAAACTGCAGAAGATCCCTCTTTTGAATGTGTAAGATAAACGTGCAGCTTAAATAAGTAGTAGTAGGCTCTCATACCTAATGTGCTTCCACGACCAGGCCTGAAAATGTCTACCAACTTCTGTTTGGCATCTAAATCAAATTCCTTTTAGATCTGCTGACCTAATCATCTGACTGCAAAATCGTTGATCACGTTAAAATGGGCTGCTCTAAGAGAAATATATTTCTTTGCTTGATCACACCATATGATTTCCTTATTCCTCTAAACAGTGTAGTTTATTATATTTTAGAATGAATAGAGTATTAGCAATGTTAAGCTTACTGAAGATATTGTTTTGAATGATTTCACCAAGACTTACAGATACAAATGTTTCATTGTTTTAGAGTAGCACTTTGTCCGCACAAAGGGATACTGGCATCAGCTAATAGAATAGGTTTACAAAGATTCTAATGAGAACCTTCCTTCATGTATCTAGTCCAAGCCATTTAGAAGTGTTTAGATAATTACTCAACGGTGTGGATGCTTACCGTAGAAAATGGTAGGAGAGAGATAACATACCATAGGAAGACCTGTTTCTATTGGACAAGGATGACTTAACTGTGCTAAATGCTGCAAATGTTTTGTGTTGTCACATATACGTGTTCCTAGTTAGAGAGGAAATTAATCTATTCCAATCTATTCCTTTCCATGTCATCTTACCCTCGCTGCTTTATGCATTATTTCCCCTTGTTCTTTCCCAGATAGCTGTGTGCTACTGCTAATGGTGATTCCCTTTTTACTTTGACCCTTTTTGCGGATAGACCTTCTCCTCACACTGTTCATATCTACTGCTGTGATTAATTTATTTTGCTATAATAATGGTTGTTACTGATAGTCATTGGGGTACTCAGTTGAGTTTTTGGAATTTACTATTTATGGGGAGTTCATTTTCTGACTAACGAGAAGCTCCAGAGTCTTGCTCTTTTCCAAGAGAACTCTTTATGGGTTCTTATTTAGGTTAGGACTATTAAATTAAGATAGGGACTATTTCCTTTATGGAACACACGATCTATTTTATGCTGACTCTAACAAAACATTTTCTAGATATTTCTGTAATCTGACTAATCTGAATACTAATGCCAAAAACAATACAAATCTCTTAAAGAAAAATAAAGCTTTAAAACGATCTCAAACCTCTCATTATTGACTGAACATTAAGATATTGAGAGTTGATGATTCTATTTGAAATATAATTTTTTTACAGCTCCATTCAATCAAGGTGGCAAAGGTCCATTTGTAGGAAAGCCAAAGCTATGAGGCGTTTATGTAATTGCTTTAGATATGCACTGGTCACTAATTGGCTCTCCAAATTTTGGGCGCTGGGCATTGCTTGGACTTGAGCGCCAAGATACTCCCTGGAGTGGTAGTAGCGCTATAGAAGTGTACCTTACATTACATTTGGACTTGAAATTATGTAATTGAGGCGACTAGTGAAGTGATGTCATAGAAGTGGAAAAAACACAGTTGATGGACAGAATGTAGAACAATGTCATACATTCACCCCAGTACAAGGATCTGGGCCTAAATCCATCGTTTTTTTGCACTCCACACCACCCTGGGTTAGACACTGGCTATATGCAAATCAGCTCTGACCCTGTGCCTCATGGGAACAGTCCAGTCCGAACTACCAAGCCATGTCTTTCCCAGACCGGAGTCAAGCATCCAAGGACCGGTTTCTGGCTATCAGCCTTCATCAGCCTGGATAGCTTGACTCCAGTGGTGTGGAAAGCCTGGGACTCACGTCTGAGCATTCCAAGCCCACTCGGGGTGAAAATTGCAAAAAACACAGTTGATGGACAGAATGTAGAACAATGTCATACATTCACCCCAGTACAAGGATCTGGGCCTAAATCCATCGTTGTTTTGCACTCCACACCACCCTGGGTTAGACACTGGCTATATGCAAATCAGCTCTGACCCTGTGCCTCATGGGAACAGTCCAGTCCCGAACTACCAAGCCATGTCTTTCCCAGACCGGAATCAAGCATCCAAGGACCGGTTTCTGGCGATCAGCCTTCATCAGCCTGGATAGCTTGACTCCAGTGGTGTGGAGAGCCTGGGACTCACGTCTGAGCATACCCAGCCCACTCGGGGTGAAAATTGCAAAAAACACAGTTGATGGACAGAATGTAGAACAATGTCATACATTCACCCCAGTACAAGGATCTGGGCCTAAATCCATCGTTTTTTTGCACTCCACACCACCCTGGGTTAGACACTGGCTATATGCAAATCAGTTCTGACCCTGTGCCTCATGGGAACAGTCCAGTCCGAACTACCAAGCCATGTCTTTCCCAGACCGGAATCAAGCATCCAAGGACCGGTTTCTGGCTATCAGCCTTCATCAGCCTGGATAGCTTGACTCCAGTGGTGTGGAGAGCCTGGGACTCACGTCTGAGCATACCCAGCCCACTCGGGGTGAAAATTGCAAAAAACACAGTTGATGGACAGGCTGATGAAGGCTGATAGCCAGAAACCAGTCCTTGGATGCTTGATTCCGGTCTGGGAAAGACATGCCTTGGTAGTTCGGACTGAACTGTTCCCATGAGGCACAGGGTCAGAGCTGATTTGAATATAGCCAGTGTCTAACCCAGGGTGGTGTGGAGTGCAAAAAAAATGATGGATTTAGGCCCAGATCCTTGTACTGGGGTGAATGGATGACATTGTTCTACATTCTGTCCATCAACTGTGTTTTTTGCAATTTTCACCCCGAGTGTGCTGGGTATGCTCAGACGTGAGTCCCAGGCTCTCCACACCACTGGAGTCAAGCTATCCAGGCTGATGAAGGCTGATAGCCAGAAACCGGTCCTTGGATGCTTGATTCCGGTCTGGGAAAGACATGGCTTGGTAGTTCGGACTGGACTGTTCCCATGAGGCACAGGGTCAGAGCTGATTTGCATATAGCCAGTGTCTAACCCAGGGTGGTGTGGAGTGCAAAAAAAATGATGGATTTAGGCCCAGATCCTTGTACTGGGGTGAATGTATGACATTGTTCTACATTCTGTCCATCAACTGTGTTTTTTGCAATTTTCACCCCGAGTGTGCTGGGTATGCTCAGACGTGAGTCCCAGGCTCTCCACACCACTGGAGTCAAGCTATCCAGGCTGATGAAGGCTGATAGCCAGAAACCGGTCCTTGGATGCTTGATTCCGGTCTGGGAAAGACATGGCTTGGTAGTTCGGACTGGACTGTTCCCATGAGGCACAGGGTCAGAGCTGATTTGCATATAGCCAGTGTCTAACCCAGGGTGGTGTGGAGTGCAAAAAAAAAGATGGATTTAGGCCCAGATCCTTGTACTGGGGTGAATGTATGACATTGTTCTACATTCTGTCCATCAACTGTGTTTTTTGCAATTTTCACCCCGAGTGTGCTGGGTATGCTCAGACGTGAGTCCCAGGCTCTCCACACCACTGGAGTCAAGCTATCCAGGCTGATGAAGGCTGATAGCCAGAAACCGGTCCTTGGATGCTTGATTCCGGTCTGGGAAAGACATGGCTTGGTAGTTCGGACTGGACTGTTCCCATGAGGCACAGGGTCAGAGCTGATTTACATATAGCCAGTGTCTAACCCAGGGTGGTGTGGAGTGCAAAAAAAATGATGGATTTAGGCCCAGATCCTTGTACTGGGGTGAATGTATGATATTGTTCTACATTCTGTCCATCAACTGTGTTTTTTGCAATTTTCACCCCGAGTGTGCTGGGTATGCTCAGACGTGAGTCCCAGGCTCTCCACACCACTGGAGTCAAGCTATCCAGGCTGATGAAGGCTGATAGCCAGAAACCGGTCCTTGGATGCTTGATTCCGGTCTGGGAAAGACATGGCTTGGTAGTTCGGACTGGACTGTTCCCATGAGGCACTGGGTCAGAGCTGATTTGCATATAGCCAGTGTCTAACCCAGGGTGGTGTGGAGTGCAAAAAAAATGATGGATTTAGGCCCAGATCCTTGTACTGGGGTGAATGTATGAGATTGTTCTACATTCTGTCCATCAACTGTGTTTTTTGCAGTCATAGAAGTGGAGCATGCAGTGAAGTAATAATAGAAGTAATATCAATCGAAGTCACGAGTGGGAGATGAAAAGTGATAGCACAAGTGGGGAGTTCATACGCATGTCAATAAAGTGTGGGACAAAAATCCGTTCCGCTCGCGGAATTTGCGGATTTTCAGCAATTTCGTGATCCACGAATCTCGCAAAATTGCCGAAAAATCCTCAAATCCGCTCGCGGGCGGATTTTTTTTTGGGCCCACAGGAAGCACTTACAGTTAAGGCAGGTGATTGAGTTGAAGCTAACTTTTTAACCACTTTAGAATGGCGCCGACAAGCTGCCAGAGTTGAAGTTGCAACTTCAACTCTGGCAGCTTGCCGGCGCCATTCTAAAATGGTTACAAAGTTAGCTTCAACTCGGGCACCTGCCTTAACTCTGTAAGTGCTTCCTGTGGGCCAAAAATTAAACCTCAACAGGAAGCACTTACAGATATAAATAAAGCAGGTGCCCGAGTTGAAGCTCAAATTCAGTAACGTTTTAATCAGCCCAAAACATTAGTAAGCACGGTCGAGGCTGGGCAAATGTGCTTTAACCCCATATCTGTCAGTCGAAAATTAGCTGTAATACTCGAGGGAGGTCTTTGCATCCATGAGTTTCTCGAGCGCAAATCCTGTGTTGTTCCTGTGACCAGGAGGCTGCTTTCTCCTCACCTGCTGCCCTGCTCGCTCTCTGACCCTTTATAAACAAGAGGCATGTTGACACGCATAGAAGCCCCGCACCACACACTAGCGGTATCAAACCTCCAGCTTATCTTTAATCTTTCCCCTCTCTCTGACTCAATCACCAACTTTCAAACTATCCTGACGTTTATCAGCAACTGGATGAATGGTAACCATCTAAAGCTAAATCCAGACAAGACCGAGCTGGTGCTTACGGTCGGCTCTCCTAGCCCCTGGACCTCTGCCTTCTGGCCTTCTTCCCTTGGCCCCTCCCCCTTACCCTCTGCTTCTGTAAAAACCCTGGGAATTAAAGTCAGCAAGGACCTCACAATGCGCCCCCAGATTAGCACAGTAGTCTCATCTTGCTTTCTGTCCCTCAGAACCATACGTAAAATTTCCGTTTCTTTTCCTTTACAGCTCTTAAACTTATCCTTCTTGCCATGATCTTGTCTCGTCTTGATTATGGCAACGGCTTGTATGTAGGTATTCCTGCTTACGAACTTCGGCGCCTGCAATTAATCCAAAACCAGGCGGCTCGCCTGATTATAGACTTCCTAAGTCTCATCATGTTACCCCCCTGCTAAAACTCTTCATTGGCTGCCCATCTCCGAGCGATACTTATTCAAGATGGGCTGTTTGATCTTCTTGGCTTTGGCCGGCACCGCGCCAGCTTTTATCAACTCCAAGATCAGAGCCTATGTCCCCAATAGAGATCTGCGCTCCTCTACTCAGCTTCTCTTAACTGTCCCCGCTTCAGGAGGAAACAATTCGGAGGCACGAGGTTTTCTACCCTTGCCCCCTCTTTCTGGAATGATCTTCCCTTTGCTATTAGGTCCATTCCCACTTACCTGGACTTTCCCGAAGCCCTCAAAACCTTCCTTTTTTCTCACGCACTCTCATCCTAAGTAGCCTTCCCTGCTCCCTCAGTGCCGTCCGTCTGCAGCGCCAAGAAACCGCATGGTGATCGAGTGCTATATAAATCTCTTAACTTCAACTTCATCAAACGTCTTCCCGCCCTTTCCCAACTATGATGAGCTCATTCAAGGGACCTCGGCGCCTTTTGGCGCGGTGGCAAAGTTACAGGCACACATGGTCAGTGGAGACAAATCTTCTGGCCCTTTACGCAGCTGCAGTGTAGGAAAAGCACTCAACATTTACCCAACGAGGTAGCACTTACTGATTAGCCAGTAGAGTACTCCAGTTGAGTAGAGTGCAAATCGCAAAAAATCCGTGAGTTTGCGGGAAAATCCGCGAATTGGCAGATTCTTTTGTGATTTTGCGCGAATTTTGCGGACCGCAGTTCTGCAAAATTCGCCCATACTTAATGTGATGATGTCATAGGAGGGCTGAGTCTAACAGGTTGGCCTAGTTCTCCAATGGCCCTTACTGACTCAACCAAGCACATTCATGGCTGATTAATCCCCTGCTTGTTTGATTTCAGGACTTCCTGTCCATGGATGTGAATCCGGTGTAGCAGCCGCTATTACTAGATTTCTCTTCTGAACCCCGGCACTTCCCTTGCTACCCCTGGACTCAGGAGTCATAAAGGCAGACGTAGGAAAAGAAAGTAAGCAGAGCTCCAGGGAATTGTCCATTTTATATACTTCCCACTCCTGCCTTTACCTTAGCCCCTCAATGACAAATAGGAAGCTTGTGAAGGGTTACCAGTGGGACAAGGGAGCAACCATGTGACGTCATCGGGGGGGTCAAAGGGAGACGTGATTTCAGGTCTGCTAGCCTTGACATTTTGGTGCACCTTTTTATGCCCTGTGTGTTTTTTCTAATCCTTACTGGCATGATAACCAGCAATGGCTTGGTTCACCAAGAGGCATGAAGCTAGCAGGAATGGAAGCTAATGTTTTCACATTTGAAATTTCCACACATAAACATCCTGAGAAATCAACATATGATAGTAAAAGAAAATCTTGCTGCAATGTAATTAAAAGACAGGGGCAGCAATGTAACAGAAGCAATTTGTAAAGTATTTTGCCTTCCCGAAAAATTGTAAACAAACATTTGTAAAATTTGTATGAAAATCGAAAAAAAATGTTTGTGGTACAAAATTGGGAAACTGTTGTAAGGTTACTTTGCACACAACCAATTGGCCTCTCTGCTGTTCCTAACCATGCAATAATACTAGTAACTGCCAGTGCTTAGTTTGTAAAAGAATAAGTGCCGGGCCCGTGATTCCCATGATTAATATGTGTTCTGGGGCACTGTAGAAGAAGGGAGAAAACTCACAGCAGAATGGACACATTGGGACCAAAGTAATGGAGAAGGAAACCAAGACTTGATGGGCAGAGACACAGGGAAGAAACAGAGACTTATAGTCTAGAGAGCCCAGGGTGAACACGGACATAGGGGATGGAATCGCTGGGGCAAATAAGACATGGGGCCAAGATTCATTGCTGAATGAGGACATATGTGTCAGAGTCTTGGAGGAAATGGAGACATGGACCAGAGTCATTGGGTTGGGTTCTTGTAGCCAGGGACACAGGGGAGGAGAGAGGCATGTATGCAGAGCCTGTGTGAAACATGGGGGCCTCCACCAGAGTTTTTCACTCACAGCAGCTCCCTCCATGTAGGGAGGGTCAGCTTTGGGGGAAAGTACACCTCACAGTTTATCAGCAGTCCCACAATTGGGAGATGGTACACTGGAAGTATAGCTAATGTGTTTTATTCTCCAAACCGGTGTTTGACGAGCTTTCGAAGGAACCTTTTATCTGTTCCTAAAAGACTGGGGCAGCAAGTGCTATAAATATTATCTGAAGAAGAGGAGTGAAGTTAACTTAACTGCAAATATCAGACTGGATAATAATTGCAGAGTTTACCTCGGCTCTTTGTTGGCATCCATCCTGCCAGTATTTGGGGTTATAATTTGGTCAATCCGATCCATGCAAAAAGATTTGGTCTTTACGTACACAAGGATAACAAGCATGTGCTCTTGAAGTTAGGACGAAACTGGCTGGAACAACTACACAGCTTCAGATAGCCTGTCAGGGCATGAATACATTGATGGGCAGAAATTGGCGGAAGCTAAACTCTGAAAAAAATGAGATAATGGTTAAGGTGCATAGAGGATTCTCTACCTCAGTTTTTTGGCTTATTGAATCTGGCTCTTGTCCATTTCCGGTTGCACCATTGATAAATCTTGGCTTTAAACTATGATTTTCTGATTTCCTTGTTCAATTAACCCCAGGCAATGTGAGTGAGTTATACTGTTACTTTCTCAGTCATGCATATGATTGCACCACTCTTTGGGAAGAAAGACCACATAACCTCATCAAGTGAAATAAACAGGTTGTTTGTGGCAATTTCCTGTATTTCGGGTTGCCTTTATATCACCTGCTCCAACGTCAATTGACGGCAGATGTGGCTGCCTGGATGGTAGTAGGGGCGAAAAAATTGAATCACATTACCAGTGGGTATAGATGTGTTCCCTACTAAGTAGCATGGTCCTCTGCTTGGTACATGGGGACATCTATGGCTTTGTGCCACAATTTCTTAATTAAAAAATGAATGTCAGACCATGCAAATGAAACTCCCTCGGACCCTAGGCTTTTATCTTAAAAGGAAGGAAGAAAAGAAGATCTTTCTCTGCTCTTACTCTATCTTTATAGATCCATCTTTCTTTCGCCCTTTGAGGTCAATCAACTTTCCCTGTACCATTTTCTGCCACTGTTGAAGCTATTGTATCTTTGTAGTGGTCCTCAGTAGAGCAATGCAACCCTTGGGTGAGCAGGTCCTCATTCAAATTAGTAATAAAGAGGTAAAAAAGATGCTAGTGGGAGGTAGAGATTATCGATAGGGGCCAATATGACCCCATACCTATCTGCCCCAAGTTGACTCCATTTGTCAAAGAAAGCAAAGAATGCTGGGCATTTTGTTAACGTTCACCATGACAGCTCACACTACAGCTTTGAAATCTGTAAGAAAGACATTTATGGAGGAAATTGAGAGATTGTGTAAGTGGCAGGTGATCATGTTGGTGCATATGCATTGTTTGGCTACGAGAAACCCATAAGGAACCTCATTATGATACCCCATTGTGGGGAGGTGGGGTGTTAATTCTCACTAGATTCAGAATGCCAGAGACCCTAGGGTGCAGAAATAATAAGTATTAGGGTGTGAAGCTGTGTAGTATCTTCTGAGCAATGATGAACTACTGCGGGAATTGTTAATTCCGGATCTGGTTCCTCTGGTCTTTCCTCATTTTCCTCAGTTTCCGCTGATTTCGCAATGAGAAGCGTGAACGATGCACTGTAATTTCACAAACCTCATGATTCCTGATATGATCAGCCACAAAGCTTCCGGCCTCTTAGGAAATTATTGATGAACCATAATAAGGGCCATAATGGACACTCTGCGCAGTGGCGTAACATAGGCCCCCGCAGCACCCCCTGGTGTGCGGGTCCCCAAGCTCCAGGGGGGCCCTTAGCACAATATCCTGACTAGAGAGTTCCTGATTAAGTCCAGAGGGCGGGCCCCTCCATGTACCTTTCAGGAGAGCCCCTCAAGTTTTGTTACGCCTCTGACTCTTCGGTGTGAGGTCAGTGGGCACTGGAAAGAATAGCAGCGATGGGACTGGCTGTAAGAATCAGGGATTTAGGTTCTCAAAACAAAATCATGACTGGGTGACTGGAGGATTTTAAAATTGTGCAGAGGCCCAAAATAATCTAATCTTGCAGAAGTAAAACTGAGCCTTTGGTTAAAAACACCCCCCACTATCCAAAACCTCTGCTTTGAGTTGGAGAAGAACGTATACATCTGTAGCATACAGATGGCATGTTAACAAAAAATACATATATTCGTTTGCCACAAATGTTGTCCTGGCTGCTGCTTCGATACTGAAAATAGCATCTGTGCAGAGCTTTACTTCTCAAGGCCCCAGGTGGATCGAATAACTTCCTGTATATCCTTCCTCCTGCAACAGCGTTCTCCTGAAATGAAATACACTGTCCCAAAAACATGCTCTCCATTAAGAGTCTGTCAGAAGCGCTGCCAACGGTTTTATGTGTAATGTGTTTCCAGGTGATTCAAATTATGCATCTGTTGGGTTAGATGAGAGAGGTTAATAACACGGCTCCCCAGGGCCGAGAACACTCCTTATGCAGTGTTACTTTCTGTCGCCAAAGCTGCCGGGCCAGAGCCGGGGTGTGGACGGCACTGAAACCTTATCCGACCCCAGGAGCAGGACGGGAGCGTGCCTGCTTCCCCGAGGCTTTGCGTCAGCGCTATCTTCAGGTTGCGTCAGACGGAGCCGCTTTTCACCCCCTCCTTATTTTCTCTCGTCGATGTTTTTTGCACCGTTAATGAGTTTGTCTGCAGGGAGAGGCATGCGCGGCGATAAGTGCGAGGTGGTGGGGCGACAGGGGCGTGGGGTGAGCAGATGTATGGAACTGTCTCAAGAGCATGAAGGAAACGATATTTACAGGTATCTTGATTCCAAGAAGAAAGTGACTTTAAGTGCTTGTCAGACTTCATTGGTAGCCGCTGGTAGGTAGCACTGCAGTGAGCAGGGTCGGACAGGGCCTGGGCTGCAAACTGAAGTGGCCCACCATTAGCGAATTAGATGGCTAAACAAGCATTTACAATGCAATGGTTTTGCCTTTGTTAAAGTTTGAGCTATTGGCAATGCTCTTGACATTATTTTTATTTATGTTTTTTTTTTTACATAAATAAATGGCATTGTCATTTGCAATGCCACTAGCTTTATCTTTCGCAAATGACACCCACAAACACCTACAGAGAGCCCCCCAACACACACCCACACAGAGCCCCCCACACACTGCGAGCCCCCCACACACTGCGAGCCCCCCACACACACTGCGAGCTCCCTCCACACACTGCAAGCCTTCTCCACACACTGCGAGCCTCCCCCACACACTGAGAGCCCCCCCACACACTGAGAGCCCCCTTATCGTAACGGACCTTCATGCTCTGACTAAATCTAGAGTTGACACGAACACATGCTTGTGCTCAGCTGACTCTCAGCCCCACGATTAAAGCACAATAAAAAAAATCTGGCATCGCACAGAAACAGGGCATCCTAATGCAAGCGCAGGAATCAATTTGGCCATTATAGTGCTGCATGTAGATCTGGCGTTCATTAGACAGAATGAGAGGCACCTTGGTAATGTGATATATAAAGATGCAGGACTGAGAGACCTTGAGCGTTGGAGTTTGTAGGTGTAATGATACTCCTGAGGGGGTGATAGCCACATATAAGTCTGAGTCAGTGGTATTGTGGAAGGAATGATGTGTGAGGTTGGTGAGCTGTGAGGATACACAAGCATGATGAGGGTGACATGGTGGCTCAACGAGGAGGCTGTCGTGTGGCTTACGTTGGGTAAGTGAATTATGCAACCAGTCTGCTTTATCAGGATATGGTTTCTGTGCCGGGCTGGTTTTGGAAGTGATGCTGACATGCTGCATTCACTGCAGTCCTGCTTCTGGCGATATGGATGACGGCCCCTCGGTGACTGGACCATCTTCGGGGGTTGCTGTATGCCCAGATCTACTGGCTATTTTTGCAACAGCTGTGGAGGCTGGGTTTCAGGCCTAGGAGGGATCCTTCTTTAGAGGGTGATAAGGAACTAAAGGGCCGCATGGTGCAGATATGGCTGAAATCTTGCAGCATGTGCGTGATCATTTGGGATTTGCTTCTTCTGCTCAGACACCGGCTTATGATTACTTTTTTCCCTCAAAATCAGCGCGTGGAATCTTTGCCCTTGCATGCTTACAATCATCATGTGCTTACTAATGAATTAATGGAAGGATGTTGAGAAGTCGTCTGTTCCTCGCTTTCTTTTGGAACGTTATCCTCTGGATAAGTTTGGGGAGGAGTTCCCAGCCTTCGTGAAGATTGCCAACATTATGGCTTGATTATCCTAACAGGTTAATGTGGTTTCAGAATATGCATTGCCATCTAACACAGTGCTTAGTGTTTTGGTTAGCCCTGAGAGCGAGACACACTGGAGTAGTAACTGCAAAATGTGTTCAACGCAGATTGCACGCCAGGATCACATTATGTGCTAAAATATAGCGCCAAACACCAGTTTTGCATTATTGCATATAATTTAGCTTCATTTTTCCAAAACTTTGATTAATTACACTGAATCAAAATATGCACATTTTACTCTAATCACTGCATTTCTTTTTCTATTCTCGCAGTCCATTTTCTGACAGGTGTGTACCTATTTCATACACTTTTCCACAATTACATTTGGGGCATTTGGCCCATCCCCCTGGGTGCTCTAGAGAGCGGCTAAGAACTGGATGTACATGTAGGCCGGATATCTTTAGGACATAGTTACAAGCGCTGTGAGAAACTCTTGCTGCCTTCGGTCTCCGCTCCAGAGCTCTCAGTCGTGCCCTTTCATAAGCACCTGCCCAGAACACCTTAGGCTTACAGTGTGTTCTATACCGGAGGCCTGGGTGGCATTAAGACAGCTACAGAAACACTCCCAAGTGCTCTTACAGTATGAGAGTGCAAGATGTAGTAAACATATGGTGCAAACACAGACTGCATCTCTGATGTGGATTACCTTGAGTCATCACAGTCAATATGCCGAAATCGATCAGATTGTGTCCGTAAATTTAAGGTTGATATAGGGTCTGATATGGACCTGCTTCTAAGTCTGTTTACCCGAGTCACTCCAAGCCCTTCTGCCTGCACTGCATTCACATGCTGGCTGCACTCACCCGCATGGATGTTGCATCATCACAGTAACGAACAACTGATTCCCACTGAGCCTGTGACCAAACGAAGTATTTAGGGATCCCTTGCACCCCCTTGAGCACCAGGCCATCAGCCTGCTTTGTGCATCTGTGACCCCTCCCACGCCGGCTCGCGGTCCTGCTCTGCGCCGCTGGAGTGCTGCCGCCTCCGGCGGGGGCCTGCAGGCTCGGTGTCCTTCTGCCCCGCCTTCCTAGCCCGGTCATTCCGCCTTCGTTTCTGGTTTCTTCACGTGACTCGCTCCATCTCCTGGGCCTTCAGAAATCCCGCGCAAATGATCCATCTGTCTGAAGAGAACTAACCCCCCCAAAAAACGGTTTGTGCATAAAAACCCTGCTCCTCGGATGAGGCCGGCCCCAGTCCTCGCGCTGGGGCTGCACGCGCAGACTGCGAGGCTGCCTGGTGCAGACTCATTAGCCCCCCACGGGAGGACGCGTCCCCAGCCTCGGCACACACTGTAATTACAGTGACATGCTAAAGCAATTATTTCCTGTAATCAGCTGTCGCCGGCGCGCGGCGCGGCCCTCCGCGGGTTTCCTGTCCTAGTTTCGCGGGTGGAACCTGCGGCCCCCCGTGGTCCTTCCTTGAGAGGCTCCCCGGGCGCCGGAAGCCCGCCTCGCCCACACCTGCCATTGTTGATAGGACGAAGGCGCGGGCCTGGGAAACCTGCCCTCATCTTTCACAGAGCCATCCTTCTGGTGCTCGGCCCTTCAGCGTGCCTGATTATATTATCTGAAGCGTTACTTTCGTTGACGGAAGAGGTCTGTTCGTTTTCTCAGCTGTCAAACGCTTTATAGATAATACCTATACCTTGTAGTTTTTTTGTTATTAAAACACCCTTCTAATTTCCTATCTCCCTACTCTTCCCAAGCTCTCCCACCCACCACCAAGTTTCAGGGTCTTCAGAGCGGAGCATGCCTACTTTCACTTTGTCTGCAGGGCCAACGACTGCCAGACTAGACTATTCCAGTTACTGGTCCGGAGTAAATCAAGCGAATCTCATTAGTACACATCTTTAGTTCGTTATCATTGGTTAAAACAAACTACATGTATTGCGGGACTTCACCACCTCCCTGTGTGCAGTAAAAACAAGCGGGAGGGGGCGGGAAAGGGGGGTGGAGAGACGCAGAAGTGCCGGCAATGCAGGACCAGATTCGGGGGCGTTCCCGGCTTTCGGCTGACGTCGCGTGACGTCGGCAAAAGCCAAAGAATCTCGGGAACGCCCCCGAATCTGGTCCGGCATTGACGGACAGGCCCCTCGTCCAATGGCTAGGCTCCATTTATGGAGCCAGCCAATGAATGACGAGGGCCGACCCAAACCCACACTACAGTTCTCATCAGGTTTTCGCCTGCGCGAAAAAGATGCGCAGAGCGCATCTTTTCGCCAGGCAAAACCTAAAAAAGTGGTCCGCATTCTGCAAATCTGAGCAGTTTTAAGGTATGGGAGACTGCATGCATTCCTCTTGCTGCTGGCAATGTTTATGGTTCTATCACGGAAAAAAACAGTCAAACCGGCCCACCAGACCATAAAACAGGCAAAAACATCGCCAAACACTAACTTGTCAGACCAGCCCTTCTTGCGCTGCCAGCTTGCTCCGTAAGCCAGACTCAGGGGTCGATTATGATGGCGGACGGACTTGCGTCCGTCCGCCACCACTGAATATGAGGGAGCATCCGCATGGGCAGCGGCGGTCCCTCCATGGCAATTAGGATGTGACCGCCACCCTGGCGGTCACATCCTGTATTTTTTACATCGCGGCGGGTGCTGCTTGAAGCAGCACCCGCCGCAATGTAAAAAATTACAACAGTGCATTTGCATGCACAAAGCGGCAGGCACCGCACGGTGCCTGTCGCTTCGTGCACACAAATAATGCAGGTGCCTGCCACTTCGTGCACGCAAATGCAGGGGGGTACCGTAGGTACCCCCCATGTGCATCCCCCACCCCCCAATCACCCTGGGGGCCCGCAACGGGCCCCCAAAGAAATCACCGTATGCCTTTCCACGGCGGTGAATCCGCCGCGGAAAGGCATCTGTTCATCCCCATCCTAATATGGCTGGTGGTGTCTGATAGACACCGCCAGCCATGTTAGAGCTTTTCCGCCACGGTCGGAAGGCGACCGCGGCGGAAAAGCTGCGGACAGATTTTGAAAACCACCGCCATCCTAATTTGGCGGTGGGTCATTTGTGCCTCCCCAGCTGGGCCAGAGGATGCGGGAAAACCGCGATCCTGACTCAGGGGTCGATTATGATGGCGGACGGACTTGCGCCCGTCCGCCACCACTGAGTATAAGGGACCGTCCGCATGGGCAGCGGCGGTCCCTCCATGGCAATTAGGATGTGACCGCCACCCTGGCGGTCACATCCTGTATTTTTTACATTGCGGCGGGTGCTGCTTGAAGCAGCACCCGCCGCAATGTAAAAAATGACAACAGTGCATTTGCATGCACAAAGCGGCAGGCACCGCGCGGTGCCTGTCGCTTCGTGCACACAAATAATGCAGGGGGGGTACCATAGGTACCCCCCATGTGCACCCCCCACCTCCCCAATCACCCTGGGGGCCCGCAACGGGCCCCCAAAGAAATCACCGTATGCCTTTCCACGGCGGAGAATCCGCCGCGGAAAGGCATCTGTTCACCCCCATCCTAATATGGCTGGCGGTGTCTGGTAGACACCGCCAGCCATGTTAGAGCTTTTCCGCCGCGGTCGGAAGGCGACCGCGGCGGAAGAGCTGCGGACTGATTTTGAGATCGCGGTTTTCCTGCATCCTCCGGGCCGGCGGAAGCCACCGCCGGCCCGGAGGATGCGGGAAAACCGCTGGGGAGGCACAAAAGACCCACCGCCAAATTAGGATGGCGGTGGGTCTTTTGTGCCTCCCCAGCGGTTTTCCCGCATCCTCCGGGCCGGCGGTGGCTTCCGCCGGCCCGGAGGATGCAGGAAAACCGCGATCCTGACTCAGGGGTCGATTATGATGGCGGACAGACTTGCCTCCGTCCGCCACCACTGAGTATGAGGGACCGTCCGCATGGGCAGCGGCGGTCCCTCCATGGCAATTAGGATGCACATCCTGTATTTTTTACATTGCTTGAAGCAGCACCCGCCGCAATGTAAAAAATGACAACAGTGCGGTGCCAGCCGCTTCATGCACGCAAATGCAGGGGGGTACCATAGGTACCCCCCATGTGCACACCCCACCCCCCCAATCACCCTGGGGGCCCGCAACGGGCCCCCAAAGGAATCACCGTATGCCTTTCCACGGCGGAGAATCCGCCGCGGAAAGGCATCTGTTCACCCCCATCCTAATATGGCTGGCGGTGTCTGATAGACACCGCCAGCCATGTTAGAGCTTTTCCGCCGCGGTCGGAAGGCGACCGCGACGGAAAAGCTGCGGACCGATTTTGAGACCCACCGCCATCCTAATTTGGCTGTGGGTCTTTTGTGCCTCCCCAGCGGTTTTCCCGCATCCTCCGGGCCGGCGGTGGCTTCCGTCGGCCCGGAGGATGCAGGAAAACCGCAATCCTAATCGGCCCCCAAGTTTGGTAGTGGGGGTGTTTTTTGACTTTAGTGGCAAACTCAGCAGCATTTCGGTCAATGCAAAATTACTACTGTTAAACCCTTTCTTAAAATACCAGGGGAGAGAGAGAGAGAGAGAGAGAGAGAGAGAGACTGATAGAGAGAGAGTGAGTGTGGGGGTGGAGGGTGGGGGAGGGGAGGGAGAATTCGGGCCAGACTGGCTACCGGGCGTTTTTTCCTGGGATGGCAGGGTGGTGTCCATGTGCACTGCTGATGGGCTGATGTTGTTGTTAGTGGGTGCCCGGCACTTCTAAATGAACATTGCAAAAGAAATAGCTTTAAAGTGTACTTTTTAAAACATTTGTTTTGCATTGTTTATTAAGGAAAGCCCGGTAGCTAGTCCAGCCCTGGGGGGAATGCGGATCAGCTGGAATTTCCCCCCAGCCTTGAACAGAGCTGCAGCAAATGGCCTGGTCAGAACCTGGATCCACTACAAAGTCAGCAAAAATTTTGGTGCCCCTAACTCTTATTTGTATTTGTTATTACTTTTGTTTGTAATTTAACCTAATCATCTATTACAGGGTTCCCCAAAGTTGGTCCTGGAGGGCCGGATCCATGCCAGATTTTTAAGATAACTGCATTATCTAAATGCGGATATGTAAAAATCTGCCTTGGATCCTGCCCTCCAGAACCGGCTTTGGAGAACACTAATCTATTACATCCGAAAACGTAAAGAAGTGAATAAGAAGAGAAGGAGGGGTTGTGAGAGGGGCTAGTCTTAGAGGCTCACTAAGAAATGGGTATTCATGGGAGTGGCCTGCAGTATCACTAGAGAGACCTCCCTCCTTCTGGCAGCCCAATGGTCATTCCAGCACCGTAACCTGGTAAAATAGGTATGATAAAAAGAAAAAACCTTCTGGATAGCTATGGGCCCTTATGTAAAATTAGCATTTCCAAGAGCTTAGCGTTCCAGGCCAGAGGCACAACCAGAGCCAAATTTCGGGGGGCTACTAAAAATTTCGGGGTGGGGGGGCTGATTCTTCCAGCAATATGCAGAGTGGAGATGCAGGGGCTCTAAGAAGGGGTGAAAAAACAACAAAGGCTCATTAGCAAGTAAATGGTCTTTTAAAAACCTGTGAAGTACTCGGGTGCGGCTGTGTGTGCCCCCCGGGAAGCTGTCTCAGCCCGGGCTACCACACACAACGGGGGGGGGCTGAAGCCATTTGAGCCTAATGAGAATTGCGCGCCTGGTCCAGGCACAGTTTGTTTCTATGTGGAATGCAATGCCAGGGTTCAATATCCCAGTAACATGTGAATTTTCTGATCCATTCCTTCTGCAAAACAAAACCTTCATTAAAACACTGTGCAAACGTTTGAAATAATAAAAATTTCTCTCATATTCAGTTCATCTCCATGTTCTGCTGGAGTGTGCCCAAGACATCTGAAAGACCGTTCTTTGTCAGCACCTTCTATTCTGAGTCTTTAAGGAGAATGTCTTGTGGTTGCAGCTTTTTTTTGTCTGCGATGCTAAACTCACCATATCCTAGAGAGTACAGGTTTGTCCTTATCCTCTTTCAGGGTGTGGCTTGGCCTCTGAATTTTCAGTGGCAATTCCTATATTCTTATGGATAACTTTAGGATGACTTTGCTTACGATATAGGGCAGCTTTCTTACAACATCAATATCAGCAAGTCTTTCGGTTCACAAAGAATTGTTTTAGTCCTAGTTTTCCAAAGGAATCTGGATCATAGTACTTCCAGGTATTGCAGTGGAACAAATTGTGTGAGAGGAAAGGGGTCTTGAGTGTGGCACCTCCGCATGTGTAAAGATACTACTCATAAGTCCCTTTGTGAATACCAAACTTAGACTTCAGGTCTAAATTTAAACTTCAGATCTATGTTTACCTTTGTGAATCGGGCCCTTGGTGTTCTGTAACCTTTCCCAATCACCCTCATACCACTCTTCCACCACCCCATTTAATCCTTTAAAAAACATGCCTGTCGCCCTAACCTTTTCACATAACTGCTGGAAACTCTTTCCTCTTTCCAATATTCGAAAAATGCATTCCTTCTGTTCTGTCATCCTTTCCCAGTACCCTCTGCAGCATCCCTCTTCCTGCCTATCAGAAGCCATCCTCTCTGCCCACCGTTGGATAACAGAGAGCCGGCACTGCAGCAAGAGAATCTGACAGAGCAGCTGTCAGTGCAGCTCAGAACACCCAGCTGAGGCTGTGGACACACAAGTGCTGACATGGGGGGTAGCGGTTAACATTCCTCCACTCCTCTCGCATCTGGCGAAAGAGTAGTAATTTTAAATTCTCAATATATTCTTTTGCAAATGAAGCCTTTTTTACCAGAAATGCTGGCCATAATAAATTAGATTGTTGGTGCCTGAATTTTTACATTGATCAGGGATGGAAGTGAATGGTGACCAAAGGGACAACATATATGGGATAACCTATCTTCTGCTGTACGCCATAAGGATATCAGTGAGTAATTCAATGGCTAAAAATATAAATGAGGCCAAAGGTAAGTTCCATTCTAAATTCACAGAACTTCAAGGCGGTGTGCAATAAGCTTTTTATGAGGCTTGAGGTGTAATTTATTCACTATACTTCATGATTGTGTCATCATCAACCTGTCCCTTTTCCCATTAAATACTTGGTCTCATGCTCCTTCTAATAAATAAAAAAAACGGTCTTCTGGGCATAACTGCCATCTCACCTCCTCACTCAGGTCTATGGAGACTCTGGGAGGTCAGCATTCCTCAGAGCACGGGCTTTAGAGGCTAGTATCGGACTGTTAAGTCCAAAAATCAGTGAGTAACCAACGTTTGAAAACCATGCTCCTGATAATGACTTCCAAAGGAAGCCATACACAATAACATTAGATTATATATACTTTGCATTACACATATAACAGCATTTTTATTATTACACAAATTCATGATTCCAGGCATAAGAATGTCTAGCCAGTGGCTGAAGCTCACATTTGAACCCACCAACACTATTTATAATTGGCTAGCCCACACAGCAGGTAAAGTTAGCAGAGTCTGCAGTGCAAACAAACCAATCCTTTGTGCCCTCCTAACAAAGTCGTCCTTTAGCATGTGTGAACTGAGCCTACAGCCAGGGCGCTGTCCCGTGGACGGGCACTGTAGGTCCCTGCAGGTTGATGCCACACTTGTTTGCATTTTGTTAATTTTTCTATTCCTGGCACTCCTTAATATTGGCCCCATTGCTTTCCGCCTCCTCCCCACAAATGTTCAATACATAGACAATTAAAGTGGGCAAGGATGAGGGGGCACTATTGGGACTGGCACTTTCTGGTTGCCCTAGCCAGGCAGAACCTACCACTCCAGTGAGGGGTGAGTGATTGCACACACTGTATAACTTGCGCTCACACTTGGGTAGCTTGGCACTGAGTATTCAGGCTTATCACAGAGGCATTGAGTAAAGCATTGGCATAACACTCACGTGTTATAAACTACACTAAGTGCCACAAAAGATCTTCACATGTGATGTATGTCAGTAACATTTGTATTCAACACACACAGTAATCAACACAACATGAACATCATGTATTTCGGGGCATATATCACACTTAAAAATATTACTGGCAGTACTAGGCCAAACCATGTTGAAATTGCGTCAATATATTGTACACTTGGGACAGATCCAATTCTAACCCTGCCCAGCACCCTTTTGTGATGCAATATGTTGTCAACCACAGGCCGACCCTAGGAATTCTTATAATTCAATATTACACAGTTGGATTTGCACCCTCCGGAAGTGGGTCCTATTTCAGACGATGATGATTAACACAGGAATTGTTATTACACTGTGTTTTGAATGTGGCTTCTCCCCGATAAGCTACACCCAAACACTGCACTCCCACCTGGCAGGCAAATATATATATCATTATTCCTTTGAATAGTCTACACTTTTAAGCATGTCTTACCACCCCTGGCACAACAAGACTGCAACACAAAACAAACAGCACCTTTGGAAAAGGAGTTTTATTTAACAACATGCAAAGACTATCACTTTTAGAATAAGGCTTGGGGTTTATTACATAATGTTCTCTAAACAAAGGCTATCTCAGATACCAAATGCATTATATTCAAATATATGTAGCAAACTTATAATCTAAAGGCATGAATTAGTAACTGAGCAAACTTATAATCTAAATGGCATGAATCAATAATTATACTGTTTAATAAACAAGCAATAACTGATATAAGATAAGATACACTGGACGTCCTGCAAGAGATCAGAAAGATATACATAGGATCACTCTGGATGTGCACCTCCCATACCACAAAGAAACACCTCAAACGATCACAGCCACTGGCTCACATCACAATGGCAATAATCACAAAACTCAGTACATCACCTGCTACATACACTGCCCACTTCTGGCCGGGGAAGTCTTCACACAGCCGGGAATCAGAGCTCAGAAATCAGGGTTCAATCGGAGATAGACACGTCTGCCCTCACTCGGAATCCAAACTCTCAAAACTTCCACTTCCAACTTCCACCAGACCAGTGGAAGCTCCCCCCTTTAATACAAGTGAAAACGTTGGTCGAAGCATCTAGCAAGCCCCGCCTCCTTTTCCCATCAGATTCCTGTACCACTTCGTACCAAGGTCACACGTCCGGTTGATCAGGCCTTTGTTATGACTCTGCCATAGAGTGAGCACATTCCTCTGACAAGAACCGGTTTCTACTAGCACACAGAGTGCAGAAAACAAATGAAAGAAAGGCTCAGAAGATGGAGTCGCTTAAGCATAGGCCACTAATGCAAGATGGCATAAGATTATGCCAAAGCCAATAGGCAAGCCCTGCCATTAAGCAAGATAAAGTCAGATAACAGAATGGTCAAAGCCAATAGTAGGAACTCATAATTCTCACCACTGACACATGCCTACACAACTGCACACCTTCAAATGCACATCCCACACGCTCTGCTCTTGGCAAGACTGTTCCACTCAGTAACAGCTTCCACTGAAAGACAGCAGGATTACAGAACAGAAGAGAAACAGGCAAATGCAGGACCATCCTACATTAAGGCTAAGGTAAAATAACACACTAAAATTAATTAAAATGGTGATAGTTGGAGGTCATCACAGTGTGCCAGACTACAAAAGTGGCTCTTTCACTACACACTGTGCATTTTCAATTGTAACCCAAATGTGTGATGTACTTATGTATTCTATGGCATATAATGGAAATCACTCTTATATGATGACATACTGTAAATGTATCTACTGCAAGTCTTCATTAATAAAATGTATTAAACAAAATACTACACAGTTGGAGGGTGCATCCCGGGTCACAACAATATCAGAAATATGTACATACAAGGAATTATAAACTTTTTAGCAGCATGATGGGCTGAGACTGTGCAGGTAAAACCAATGTCAAACGTAGAGTTATCCTCGCAAGAAATCAATGTGCAAAAAAAAACAGCCAGCCAATATCCTATATCACAGATGGTTCACAGACTGTAACTCCCACACACACTCTCACTCCGCACAGATACACAGCGCTACAGATATCAGTCAGGTCTGTACAGAGCACGCTCACAAACATACTCACTCAGTACCTTAATGCAGTGCACTGATACCCAGCAGGTCAATTGATAACACACTGCAGTCCCGTGGCCCCAAGACTCCCTCAACCCTCCAGCTCACCCCTGCAGTCCTGTGCCCACAAATGGAATATATCCAGCCCCCTTCTGGATACTAGGCCGTACGCGGCCGAAGTTACACTTAGTCAGGGTCCCAGGGATTCATTTGGGGCTGCATAGCAGGACTAAAAAGGAGGCAATCATCAAAGGGAGGGGTGGGCAGCCACTCGAGAAAATCACCCCAGGATGCAGAGCAGAAGCAGGCTGAGGCCAATAGTCGGTTACTCACAGGGTTCCACAAGGGCCTTTCTGCACCAGCCCAGTTCTGCATGGCACGTGGTGGGGGTCACGCAGTCTCTTGACCTGATTTCAATCGCTCTTGAAAGCGTTCCACCAGCCCAGTCAATCACTCTCTTTATCCAAGCCAGATCTAAGCAAAACTACCTGGCAACACAGTGTTATCTGGAGCCAGGTAAGGAGAAGGAATTTGGTCAACCGCGCTGAGGGCCAAAAAGATGACAATTGATGAAAGGAGACTGAAGTGGAGGGGGTTTTCGGAAGCAGGAGGCACCCTATCAGGTACACATTTATCGCACCCAGGCCATCCATGCGCAACGTCTGGTGCACGTGATACGGGTCGCCCCAAACTGATCCGGTCACACACAACCAAAAGTTGCAAATTCCATGCCTCCCTGAGAATGAGGCACAACATCCGGTGCGCGTTAAGATGGGTCGCACAAGACAATTCCGGTCACACACAAAGAAGAGTTGCAAAGTCCGTACCTCCCTGGAAACGAGGCACAATGCCTGGTGTGGTTTGATACAAGTCGCACCAGGCAATTCTAGCCACACACACAGGCGCAAGTTCAGCAATACTATATGAGGTAGAATGAGGCACTATTAACTTGTTTAACTTCAGCCCGGACGCTGATCCTCAACTACGCTTTCGATTCCTGACAATGCAAGTGTCGACTCACCGAATATAATACGGAGACAATTCTATCAAGATCGCTAAATATTATCTACATATATCCCTTGCACCATGTATTGAAGTAAAGGTTCAAACTGGACATATACTTAAGGCAAAATCATTACAAGTACCTTAGATGGAGAGTTTAGATTACCGCTGGCAGAAGTAAGATTGCTTTGAGGCATTTAATATTCATCAGGAATAATTGTTTAAAGTCAGTAGCCGATTTCATCTTAAGGGTCTTCAGTTTACACATGACATTTTGGTTCCTGAAGATGGTCTTCTAGATGTTTCACAACACAAGACTGAAACATCAACATTTCTAACACATTTTCAAAAAAATTGTTATATAGGAATTATTCACTGTATGTTCAATGATAATTTCTATTTTGTAAATGAGTGCAAGAAATGGGTTACTCACAAAAATGTATATGAGATAAGACTACATATAAGATAATTGACCTCATTCATTTTTTGTTTCTGTGAATGTTATTTTGTACCCTTTTTCTAAATTATCTAATTATGTAAAATTATACAAAAAGTATAAAACTGTAGTTTGTTTTTGCTTTTATTTTTGATATATTCTTTTGTGAATTCCTTAATTGATTTTAACAATTCGTAGATCTGTGTCCACTACTTCGGGGTGTAATAATTTGCTTTAAATAACATAGTTTAATATGTTGATATGCAATCCCTTGATTCTTATTCCCTGGAAATGAGGCACAACATCTGCCATGCGTTGAGATCGGTCGAATCAGACAATTCTGGTCAGACACAAAGAAGAGTTGCAAAGTCTGTACCTCCCTGGAAATGAGGCACCATGCCTGGTGTGCTCTGATACTAGTCACACCAGGCAATTCTGGTCACACACACAGGCGCAATATTAGCAATAGTACATGAGGTAGAATGAGGCACTATTACCTTTAAACCCCCACCTCTGATGGTTACAACCTTTGAATATGACACCACATGCCTCTCGGACCCAGCGGCGTGAGAAGGTCGAGAGGATAGACACATGGCATCATAACTCCATACTCTATGGAAGTTTGAACCCGTTATGCAGTCCGCCGGGTACCGTTGATGCCTGGAAACTAAACACAATAGGTAGATCCGGCACAACACAGGTACACTAACACATGAAGCACGTTCTCTTTTTGTGAGTTTTTAGAGAAGCATATTGGATACTCTTATAGATCCTCTAAACGTAGACAGTTACCTATGACATATGATTTTTTTTCCTAAGGTCCTGAAGAATCGCGAGTCACTGTACAATAACGCGAGAAACATGACGACCATTACGATCACACACTAACTGAGACTCATGTAGGAAATATTGCATTCCATCGAGTACCGGCTAGTTTTCTTATTTTAACTAGAGCAGGAGACCCCCAGAATAAATTTACACTGGTACTCCCAGCTTTATTTTAACTCACTTGCACGTCTACGCACTATTGGCCCCACACCCACACTTCACAAACGGCTGTTGGATAGAAGATCTCCACTAAAGTGCCCCTCTTTGAGGTGTCGCCCGTTGGGTATTGCACCGCCGTCCCAACGAGGAGCAGCCCAGATGATGAAGCATGACACCTGAAAGGGTGTGTGAGGGCATTACATCCAACAAAATGGATGCCCAACTGTAGGACTCACTGAGACCAACAGCATCCAGACATCAGTGTGACACGTACATCCTCCCATTTGAGGAACAGCGCAGCTTCCTTTGTATAACCACATGCAATAAGCATGCAGTTGGCTTGTCGTACAAGAGAGATGTGGCACGGTCGACGAACAAGCCACTCTTGATCTTGCAACTGGTGAATCCGCTCATCACCAATATGGCTCTTATAAGTGCTGAGGTCCCCACAAAGCAGGGGCCCGTGCCTTAGATCCGGGCAAGACTTCTGGGGCTCCGCACAAGGCAATCCGGTCTCCAGGCACAATTCTTAATTCCAAGCTCACACCTGCTACCAGTTGAGATCCAGCAGACTATGTGGACACTTAAGAGGGCACCTCTCTCTAGGTGTCACAAGTAGACATGGGAGACCCTCGTAGGAGATCTTTGATGTCTCTGAGACCTCTGAAAGAACAAGTACAAGTCAACAAGCCCTTGTAAAACACACTTCAGGGTGCCACACAGCAGCAGGTAGTCAGCCCAGGCTAGCCACTATTCATGAAGGGCACACAGTCCCTTTCAATGGCAGTAATCCTTCTTGTGCACAACAGATTCCTGTGGCAGTGTGCACCACGAGTTCTAGGTTCTCCTGTCCCCTGTCCGCACAAGTGTCTCTCTGCCCTGCAGAAGTATGGCACCAGTAGTTATACTGCAGTGTGCCTTTGAAGTTTGTGGTGTTTCAGAGGGTCTCCTTTTGAACCACAGATGTCTCTCCTACATTTCTGTCCTTTCTGCCATAAGGCTGTGGAATGCAGATTTTAATCTTTAGTTAGGTCATGATCTGGCTCCAGAGGCCAAGTGTCAAAACATCTTCCTTCACTCTATCCTGCCAGGCCCTCAAATGGCAGAGGTCTGTCGATCCAGTTGCATGTCCAATGTTTTATTGCTGTCACTGGGGAATATCCAGATGTAATCCCCAGCATCCAGTGTGGACTGGAGCCAAGCACAAAGGCACACAAAACATTTTTGGAGCAAAGAAGTGCTCACTTTCTAGTAGTGGCATTTCTACGCTAGTCATGACAAAACTTCATTTAGCAGTGGAAAGGTGCAAAATCCACTGATAGGAAAAATAAGACTGTTCTACTGCAATCCCCTATTGCAGTCTGAAGTAAATTCAACCCTTTCCCATGTTAGCCCATGGAAAGAGCAAACCTCATAGGTAGTGGAAACACATCTGGGTATTCCTGTCTACTTGGGCAGGGAACACACCCAGGTACCTTCCCTGCCTTTCACGAACCACTCGCTTCACCCCAGCCTGAGTAGAAGCACAATTGCGCACATGCAGACCTACAATGGCAGGCTGGACACATGTTTAGAAACACCATTGGTGCAAGTGCGCACACAGGTCTGCAGTGGCAGGCTGGACACATGTTCAAGCACATCATTAATGCAAGTCCCCAGACCAGCAAGCACGGGCAGGTGGTTGACATGTTTTAAAATATCATAGGTGTAAGTGCGCACACCGGCCTGCAATCGCAGGCTGGACACATGTTCAAGCACATTGGTGCAAGTGCGCAGACCGGCCTGCAATGGCAGGCTGGACACATGTTTAAGCACATCCTTGGTGCCAGAGCATAAACCGTGTCTAGTTTCACAAAAAACAGGTAAGCGCTACTTCCTAACATGGGTAGAAAGGGTGCGCGCACCTTCACACTGCATTTACAGGGGGAAAGTGCCCCAGACCCTAAGGCCACAACAAGAGAATCACTCAAGTCTGGAAGGGGTCCCTTAGGGAGAGCCAAACCCCTAGGTAGGGAAAACCCTCATGGGTTAACTCCCTACCCGGGCAGCGAGCACACAGTTGTACCTACCAGGCCCCTCACCTACCCCGAGTTTCACCCCTCAGGACTTACCCTAGGGCTGCTTTGATGGTAGTGAGAGCCCCCCTCAGGGTTGGCTAATGAGTGAGAAAGCCCTGTTTAAAAAAAAACACATTACTTTCGGTTGAGATTCACCAGTAAGATTAAGATCAAATGCTTGTGAAAAGCCAAAAGAAGCAGAAAAGTGGACGCTCAGCCTCTAATTCCTAACTCTTTTAACTAAGTATCCTGTATTTTTGATATTCAATGAATTGTTGACAAAAGATGGCCTTTCCTTTCAAGGAAGAGCCAGTTATACTAAAGCTATTTTTACCTCTTCATAGACCATTTATGACACTACCTCTTCTTACACCATTTCTGCCATTTCTAAGCACTGTAATTAATTTGTGCTATTAGTCATTAATTTAGTTATCTTCTTATCTGCAGATCACAGCAGACGTCAATGAAAATCTAGAGAAAAATAGTAGGAATGCCAGTCCGAAAACAATACACCAAAAGGATGTATACAAATAATTGGAAAGGAAGACAGTGTCTCCTGTTTCTAAATGAAAACCATCCACAGCAAAACCTTTTCTTGTGAGTGCCTATCTTCACCTGATGAAATATTTACTAGGGCACAAAATAGAGAAAAAAGTGTTTGCATTTTCTACTCAGCTCTAGAAACAAGTTCAACGTGCTGTCTATGCTGCAAATATGATGTGAAGCAACTGTCTACTAAAAAACACCCTTGCAAAGTTTCCATCAAAAGAAAACCTCTCACAAACACTAGCTTGTCCACATCTACAGACTTTAAATACAAATCTGTAGAGAAGATTCTAGCTCTTAAATGGCCTTTCGCATCTTCCTTATTACCAGTTGATAGGATGGAACATCTTTCAAAATCAACGTATATGGTGTGAATTCTGGGGAAAGTTTGGGAACGTCATTCTTGGGCATCATTGTAGAACTACTTTTCTGTTATAGATGAGACTGACTGTTTTAGAGTGAGACATCGATGAGCAAATATGGGGAAAATAATTATATTTCAATTTAAATTCTGTTTGTTGAGAATTATGTGAAGAGAGTACTGGGAGGGTCTGCACGTTAGGCTGGCTGGAAGAGGGTTCTTGAGTATGATTTGCCTGTTGGTCTTGTCATTTATTTCTGCTTACTTTAACAAGAATCTGTCAGAAATACCTAGTAACAATTTCCACAGGAGCAGAAGATTGCTCCTCAATCCTCTCCACCACTATATGCCACAGAAAATGTACAACTGTCACACACACCAGCAAACAGGAAAGGGGAATGGATAAAAAGAGAGAATGCCTCAGATGTTGGGTGCTTTATCTTCTCAATCCTCACTTTGGTACTCTACTTGTTCATTTAGAGTTGCTCCTTCTGGATATTGTACCTATAATAGATTACAATGAACTCTATTAAAATCTATAACTCAATGTATATCTGCTTTTCTGAATATCAATGTAAAATGCTTCTACATATGATTATATTTCTCACACTCATTTTTCTACTTGCACTGGTCTGAGGATTACCCTCTCTTTATAGTGTTTTTACATGCTTTTTGAATAATGTTGTAATAAGTGGAGCACCATATTCACACTTCTAGTCTCCACTTGAAAAGCACTTGCATTTTTATATAAATATGGAAACTTTATATATGTATATATATATATATATTTATAATATATATATATATATCTACATATACACACTTACATACATACATATATTTTTCACCAGAGCGATGTATGAAGAAGTGTGCAGCATTTATATGGACTTCTGGAGAAATGAAATAAAAAAGACACCCTGGAAAAACAAGACTATGAGATTTTATGCATTGTGAACATCCTAAATTACCTACCTTTTACCATCTTCCAAAAGTGCATACGAATTGAGTGGACCCTCTTGGACATCCCGTTGTATCCTCAAGGGCCAGCCTTTTAGAGAATGCCTCAGCGTACGTAGATTACATGCTGCTCATAACGTTGGCCATCACAAGTCTATATAAGTGCATTGCCTATGAGACGGGATTGGCGGCTGTACAATTCTTCCTCAATGAGAGGGCCTTGAAATGCCAAGAACATAATGAGATGTTGCTGGAATTAATATCGTTCTGCTTGAATAACAACATTTTCTTATTTGCAGGAGAGCTCTATCAACAGCAACAAGGGACTGCCAAGGGCATGTGCTTCGCCCCCAGTTACGCAAATTTATTCGTGGGCTGTTGGGAGCACGTGGCCTGGGCAGATTACAATGAAAAATTGATGGACAACGTAGCCCTATGGACTCATTATATAGACAACCTATTTATCATCTGGAAAGTTAGACGTTGTGCGGCTGAAGAATATATTGCTGCTTTAAACCACAATGATTTAAACTTGCACGTTACAGAATGCATTAGCGATGTGAAACTAGCATATCTAGATCTTATGGTCTATGTAGAAAACAACAAGTTACATACTACGCTCTATCGTAAACCCACTGCAGGAAACAGAATATTGCATGCAGGTAGTTTCCATCCCTGAAGCTTAATTGGGAGTATCCCATACGGAGAACTTCTGCATATCAAACGCAATTGCTCAACAACAGAAGAATACACAAAAGCAAGGGTTATGTCTATCAGGAGATTTAGAGAAAGAGGTTACACAGAAGGGATCTTACAAGAGACTGCAAAGAAAACAAACAAAATACAAAGGCAAAAACTATTATTAGAAAGAAATGAATCAGTAAGAGAGAAACGGGGGAACACAACATAAGATGGATCACTGATTATACAAATAATTCATCAGAGGTATATCAGATATTTCATAGAAATTGGCGTACTTTAAAGAGTGAGATAATAAGAGGACCACACCTCCCACCATCCCCTCTTATTACTTATCAGGGTGGGCCCTTATTGAAAGAACACTTGGTAAGGAGCCATTTTGTAGCAGGACAATCAATCAATCAATCAGAGTACTTGTAAAGCACGCTACTTACCCGTGAGGGTCTCAAGGCACTGAGGGGAGGGGGGTGCCGCTACTGCTCGAAGAGCCAGGTCTTGAGTAGTCTTCTGAAGGCGAGTAGGTCTTGGGTCTGCCATAGGTGGGTAGGGAGGGTGTTCCAGGTCTTGGCGGCGAGGTAGGAGAAGGATCTGCCGCCGGAGGTCGTTTGTTGGATGCAGGGGACAGCGGCGAGGTCGAGGCTGGCGGAGCGGAGCTGGCGGGTGGGGGTGTAGAAGCTGAGTCTGCTGTTCAGGTAGGCGGGTCCGGAGGTGTGGAGTGCTTTGTGTGCGTGGGTGAGGAGCTTGAAGGTGATCCTCTTGTCAATGGGAAGCCACTGTAGGTCTCTCAGGTGAGGGGTGATGTGGCTGCGGCAGGGGACGTTGACGATCAGTTGGGCGGAGGCGTTTTGGATGCTTTGTAGTTGTTGTAGGTGTTTGGCTGGGATTCCTGCGTAGAGTGCATTGCCGTAGTCCAGCCTGCTGCTGACGAGGGCCTGGGTCACTGTTCTTCTTGTTTCGGTCGGGATCCACTTGTAGATCCTGCAGAGAGTGCGGAGGGTGTTGTAGCAGGAGGAGGAGACGGCGTTGACCTGCTTAGACATGGAGAGGGAAGAGTCGAGGATGAATCCTAGGTTGCGTGCATGGCCAGAGGGTGTTGGTGCTGTTCCCAGTGTAGTCGGCCACCAGGAGTCGTCCCAGGCTGAGGGGGTGGGTCCGAGGATGAGGACCTCCATCTTGTCCGAGTTCATTTTCAGACGGCTGCTCCTCATCCAGTCGGCGACGGCCTTCATTCCCTCGTGGAGGTTTGTTTTGGCGGTGTGTGGGTCCTTGGTGAGGGAGAGGATGAGCTGGGTGTTGTCGGCGTAGGAGATTATGTTGAGGTTGTGATGGCGGGCCACTTGTGCAAGGGGGCCATGTAGACATTGAACAGCGTCGGGCTGAGCCCTGGGGAACGCCGCAGATGATGTCGGTGGCTTCGGATCGGAAGGGTGGGAGGCGGACGCTCTGGGTTCTACCGGCGAGGAAGAATGTGGTCCAGTCAAGGGCCTTCTCTTGGATTCCGGCTTCTTGGAGGCGTGTCTTTAGAGTGTGATGACAGACCGTGTTGAAGGCAACTGACAGGTCCAGGAGGATGAGGGCTGATGTGGAGAAGTGTGGCTCACTGGTTAGAGGAGGCAGACCCTGATGCAGAGGTCCGACCCGAGACCAGGGTTCAATTCCCAATGCGGCAGGGTCTTGAGCTCAAAATGTCCACGGACTCGATAATTCTCGCCTCGGTGCCTACTGGAATCATGGGTTCACACTCTGCAACTCTGGGCAATAGCTTGCTTAATCTCCACTACGGCCCCACTGCGATGGGATGCCTGGTCTTCACCTTGGGGATGCCCAGTAGGGGTTATCTCGCAGGGAAAGCCAGGACGGGTTCCCAAAGCAAGCGCTAAGAGACCTGTCGGTGATTTGGCGCTATATAAATCGAAAGTAACATAACATAACATAACATAACATAACATAACATGTTTCGCCGTTGTCTAGTTGGCGCCTGATGTCGTCTGTGGCAGCGATGAGGGCTGTCTCGGTGCTGTGGTTTCGTCTGAATCCGGACTGGGACGAGTCCAAGATGTTGTTGCCTTCGAGGTGGCGGGCCAATTGCATGTTGATTTTCTCCGTGACCTTCGTCGGGAACGGGAGCAGGGAGATGGGCCGGAAGTTCTTGAGGTCTTTGGGGTCCGCCTTTCTGACAGAGAAAGAAGGAGCCTGTTACCGGATTCTACTTATGTATGAGATATAAAGCATGCAATATTAGTCAGAAAGTTTGTGAATACAAGATTCCAGGGAGAAAGACCAAAAGAAAAGTTTAAAAACTTCTCAGCGGTAACTCAGAATTAACTGTATACTGTCTTTCCTGTCCATGTGGGAAGCAATACGTGGAAGTACGATACATCCAGCTAAAAAGAGAGTGCTCGATCACATGCTGGCAATTACAAATAGAGATCATTCTCTGAGAGAGCGCGAAGCCTGAACACTACTTCTTCACCTCAGTAAACAGTTGAGGTGTGCACTGTGATACTCTGGTTTGCGCGTTCACAGTCAAAATGGGTTTCGTGGCCCCAACTACTAAACTGCATGTTTACTTTCAAATCAGGATCCGCCATATTGGATTATCCTCTGTTGATTAGCGGTACCCTTGCAATAATATTGTTTGACCCAACTTTCAGAAGGGACCCATTTTTTTACAATGAGGATATTTTCTATTTTAATGTTTTTTAGGCCTCTAAAAGTTTTCTTTAGTTTAAAACAATAGCATATCATAGCATTCCTAACATAATCTCTTTAAATGTCTCTAAATGTGCAAAACTCTTTTAGTTTCCAAAACCGCCATCCAGGTTACAGCAACACCCTGGTATACTGGGTTATATCTAAGGTAATTTCTTCAGAACTGATATCCCAGAACTGCGCTCAAGATTTTTCCTAGTACATTTAAGTTCAACCTTTTTGGTAACTGACTTAGATATGTGCTTACCCTCCCCCTTCTTCTCTTTCTCTCCCAGCACCACAGTTACTGTTGTATGGTCTTGTTTCCTTGTTGTGTGCAAAGATGGGTGTGAATATTACAGTGCCTTGTAGCTGAGTCTAGCCCTGGATCCGAGCATACGCAGGGATTCCCATTTTGCTTAAGCCGGTGGCAGACCTGCAAAACTTTCCCCTTGTAACTTAAATGTTCTCTAGCTTCTGTATCTTCATCATGTAACACAAAATTCCCCTTAGGACACATGAACCTAAAATGTGTACATTTGGAGTTAAAGATGGCCTTCTGGCAGGATCAATTTGTCCTTTAGCCAAACTAATTTTGGGATTAACTGTTACCATAACTGTAGTCAAATAATTTGTAATGAACCCTGGACCAATATCAGGCCGCTTCCCTTTCTCCAAGGGAGGATTGGTTTTCCTCCTACCCATCTTCCTGTAGGCAGGGCCGGGCACTGTTGCCTACTAAACACTGGGAGATACAAAAAATGAAGGTCACTACAAATAACACTCCCTCCCCACAAAAGGTGACAATACCTCATCGGATGACTATTCATTCTACGCAGGGCAAGAGGATAGGCCCAACCCAGCCTCAACCAGGCATGAAAGGGGCGCAGACAGGCCTGCTCTTGGCCTGGTCTTCGCATGGGGATCGTCCTGGCATGACCCACACTGTGGGAGCCCAGAACTTCTATTATGTGCCCGCTCAGTGTGGCGATCAGTTCCCCTGCCTCCTTGGGAGCAAGGGCTGCCTGGGATTTGGAGTCCGGCCCAAGATTATTCACTTCATCCTGGGTTATTTTAAAGGATGGTTCAAAGAAGGACATACTTACTTTTGCTGATGTTGCTTGTGTAAAGATTCTTTATGTTGTCTGTCCGAATATTGTTAGAGATAAAGTAAATTGTGGCTGGGGAGTCTTCAGATAGTGTTACTTTTGAACACTGAGAAAAAGATTCTCGTTAAATTCGCCAGTTATAACTATGAATTAATTAGCGTTTTTTTTATATCATAATGTCTAATTCTGATAATATTGTTCAGTATTTAGTTTTGAAGGTTAAGGTTATCCAGTTGACCGAATGAAACAATTAACGCTTAGTTTGACTTGGATTCAATAGTGACAATCTTCATATTAAGTTTATTGTTGATTAAGGTTAATAATCTAAATTGATCATTAGAAAGAAACTGTACATTTGAAATTATATGGTGAATACATAAATTAGAATATTACAACCAAGAAATTTTTGCCACTTTACCGATGTGTACCAGAACATCTTTCTTTAATAAATCCAAATCTTAATCACTATCCCTAATAGAGCCTAAGTAAAGAAAATCAGTGTACTGAACTTTTAATCACCTCTTTCAATATTGTAGGTAAAGATAGAGAGATAAGGTGTAGTGGAACAAACCTACTTGGATTTTTCAATGAGTACCAAGTAATCTGCATCCAAGAATCATGGAAAAATACTCCTTTTTTTTGTCTAACTTCACAACACACAATATTTTAGGGACATAAAATACATTGTGCTGATCAAACGGAGGATTTTCCCGCAATGATTTTTGATGCTTGAGTAAGTATGTATATTTCGTCTTTTCAAATTGCAAAGCTACGATAGCCAGGCCAACTCTTTGTGCAAATTTGTTATTTGATTAAGCTAAGGTATTCAGATATCATGATTAAAACTCAACGAGGGTATTTTCATAAGAATTTGATATGATGGTTCTTTTACATCAGGATTTTTTGTTAAAGCTATTGAGTTGTTATTTTGTTATTTCTGACCCAGATGCATTGTTATTAATGGTTATTTTTGGAATCTGTGATTCCTTTGAATTTGTTGAAAAAAATAAAGTGATTATTTTCAGGTCAGAGAGTATTTTGGCTAACAGTGCGCAGCTATTTGCTATATCATTTAAGACATAAATGTTCTCTGTAGATTGAATAACTAATCATTCCTTTATTGAGTTTCCATTTAATTACAGAATAGAGTTAATGTGAATATATTTAGATGGAGCCATCAAGTCCTTCCTAAGTAGTTCACGACAGGCTAGGGCTTGGTCACTTTTTGTTGGGTGCCTGGAATTAATTGAAAGAGAACTAGTGGAATCATTTGGTTTTTTAAAGTTCCTATCAAAAGTCAGTGATTTTTTCAATTAACAAAAGCTGAATTGTTTTATTTTCATCCGGATGATTGAAGATCAGATCGTTTTTCAGGTTCCCTTGATCGTTATTGACTTCTACTTGTGATTTCGAGCTTTCGTTGTCATTAAGTATATTTTTCATTAATTTTTTCAATTTCTTTAATGAACTCTTCTTACATATAGCATAAATCCATCTGCCTGATCTTTCTTTCCTGATACTCCCTCATAAGTTTGATTGTCATCTATTTGCTTTGTCATAGATTTAGGCTGTGAATTAGATATTGGCTCTGGGTAGATTGATTCTTTACTGCATGTTGCAGATTTTAATTTCTTTGGCCGTTTGCCTTTCGATCTCTATTATTTGTCTCCATTAGGATGGTTTCATGCATTTGCAAAGATTGGTGCAATAGCAATAGTCTTGATAAAATACTAGTCTTGATAAAATATCGATTAACTGATTTTTGTTATTTTTGTAGGGACTAATTGTAGCAAATCCACAATATCAGGCAGGGGTGATAGGTTGTTAGAGATAGCTACAAATTGGGTAAGTATTTGTTCAAATTTTAGGTTCGGTTTGGAGCTATCTTGTGAAGATTTTAATTCAAAGCTGACAAATATTTTGTTAAAGAAAAGCCCTGCTCCGAGAGTAACGACAATTGGTTTACAAGTATATCTTACATTTTAGTCAGAGTGGCTCTAATATCTCCCATTGCTGTTAACATCCAGTAGGCTGGTGGAATCTCTTCTGATTGTTTGGCAAAAGTATACTTCAGTTTTCAAATCGATAGTTAAGACATGTTCAGGTAAATGGCTAGTGAGTTGGACTGTTGATATATCTACATTTACATCTTCCCAATTCTACATTTCCTCAGGTCCATAGATAGAATCTGTTTCAGAAGTTTCATCAAGTAGTCTTAGGTTGGAGGGAATTGGTTTTATCTCTACAGTTTTACTGGTGGTACATTGATATCTGGAGAAAATTGGCCATTTTCCAAGGTGTATTGCATAGGTGTAGCGCCTAGTTTTAGTGATGTGTCTGCTATCTTAAAGCAGTCTCGTATTAATTGTTATCTAGTTCGTATTATTGGTATTAATGATGAGAACTTTATAATAGACTATAGAGTGGAATATGCTCATACAGATCTGTATAATAAGTATAATGTATAAGGATTATGTGGTTAGTTTTATGGTTGTTTGTTTTTCCGCTTATATAGGAGTTAAAGCAAGAAGGTTCAAGTAAGGGTCTTTTGGATGAGCAGGTCAGAACACAGTACACAATATAATAAAATCCTGTTGCAGGGCTCACCTGTTTGCTCTAATGGGAACTAGTAGATATTTCCAGGTAGGAGTACTGGTGCTAACAAAGGGCTCAACTCTTTACCAAGTACCACAAAGCATCATGTAAGCCAGAAGATGCTGATTCAGCATCCCACTCCTGCTACCATAATCTCTAAAGCCTGTTGATACCTGCCACTTCCACTGGAGCAGGCTGTGTTCAACTAAAAACCCAAAGGACGCCTGCCCAGAATCCAGCACCCAGGACCCAACACATGGTCCCCGGTTAGGAAGGCATTGTACCCAGTTCAGGCTCACCTGACGCCTGGGGTTGTGACGGCTGGGAAGTAATCACCCAACCTACTTCTGATTTTGGAGACCAGGAGCTGGGGCGTCAGGGTGCTCATATACTAAGGGAACAGAGGCAGCAGAGTCTAGCTAAGCTAATTACATTTCTTAAGGAGTCTAGTGAAATATGGTGCAGAAATGATTGCTTCTGTCCATTGTGGAAGAATTAATTTCTTTAGAAATGCTCTGAGGAATACTAAATGATCTTCTGGTGCTGAAAAATGGTGTTTTACAAGCAACATTTTTAGTCTTGTACGGCCGACGTTGAATTAGCTGATTTCTATTTACCTTTGAGGTTTTATTAGACTGGAACTTTTATTGACTGATCATAAGGGTTGTAAAATGTGTTAGATGACTCGTGCTGGTTTTTTATTTCCTCTGACAAGTCACACATATTAAGGAGACATAAAGGACTGAAAATATGTATTTTTAATTAATTTTTTTCTATTTATCTTTATTTCACTCAGCACCCACTGTGATTTATTGTTAATTGAATGGCTGTTTGGATTTTCAATTGTTAATCATTGGAGGCATGAAGGGTCCAAATACACCTTATCTTCGGGGTCGGCTACCGTGGTTGTATTGTCTCATCTGATTTCCATTTTTTTATGGCCACCAAGCTGGTGGCTTTCAGCTAGTTGAAGCAAACTGTTTCATAACATAATGTATTAATTATTACTGACCATTGACTTTGCGCACAAATATGATTTGAGAAATAGTGGTCTGTTTATATATGCAGCCACCTCTCACCCACACTGGGGAGGGAGTACAGCCAACCACAAGCGCCATCCAGCATGCTGTTAAAGTAACCACAACTCTATTATATTTGCCCTCTTCTCGGATCACACTCTATATCTACACGCTATCCCATATTGAATTTTAGCCACAACTTTTCACATCTAATTTACCCAAAAATAATGCCAGCACACAACTTGATTGGAACAAGTAAAGAGAAAAATTTGACTGGAATACATGCACCTTCTCAATTCCTCTCTGTTAGAGGGAAGCGTGCCCCAGAGCTGGAAGCATACCATGGGCCTTATACTTCTAAAAAAAACTGTCTTTTCCTGACCAACTGGTCAAACGTCCATCTGATTTCTTTACTGCCAATTCTCTCCAAATGTTGAAGAAACATGTTAACACCTGGCTTAAATCAGATGTGGAGGCCCAACATTTTTTACACCTTTCACAGTCTGGCTTTATGGTGGGCCATAGCACTGAATCTGCCCTCCTGTGTGTCACTGAACATCTTAGATGATGTCTAGATGATGGGGAAATGATTGCACTTATTTTACTTGATCTTAGCGCAGCCTTTAATACTGTGCTCCACTCTATTTTAGCTTAAAGACTGAGAACATTGGGCCTTGACAACACAGTACTGAACTGGTTAATGTCATTCCTTAAAGATCAGACGTTTCACGTTTTCGCAGCTAATGAGAGGTTGGCGCTAAGGGGTCTCACTTTGGGTGTACCTCAGGGCTCTCTTTTAAGCCCTATGTTGTTTAACATCTACGTTCGTCCTCTAGCCGATGTAGTGCAGAACTGTGGTGTAACTTTATTTTCCTATGCTGATGACACACAGGAAATCTTTTTTTTTGTGACCTGCACAGGGCCCTGGTTCCTCCGCTCTCAATCAGGGCTTGAGCCAAATCTCCTTATGGATGAATAATCACCTGCTCAAGCTCAACGGTGATAAGACGGAGGCCATGGTCCTGGGTAAGAATCTCTCTCTTTGCGGTCCTCAGCTTTGGCCGACATCCTTAGGGGCTTTTTTCAAGCTATCATCCAAAGTCAAAAATCTGGACTTTTTGCTGGATGAAAATTTATCTAAGAAGCCTCAGGTAGCCAAAGTTACCTCCACCTGCTTTGTGGTGCTCAAGTGGGTGAGAAAGATTATCTGGATACTTCCCCTACCAGCTCAAAGGACTCTGTTTCAAGCCCTCATTCTATCTAGGCTAGATTATGGCACTGTGTTATATTTTGGTATTGAATAGGCTTCGATTCGACGACTACAGTTTGTCCAGAAGTCAACCGCCAGAGTTCTGTTTCTGCTTCCAAAATACGCCTCGGTTTCGCATCTTTTTCATGAGCTCTGCTGGCTTATGTTCACAAATCCTATCCAATTTAAAGCCTTGTACTATATGCACAAAGCTAAAGTTGGGTTGGGTCCGCGATATATGCAGGAGCTGGTGGTGCCGTATCAGCCCACATGTATGCTAAGATCAATGAATCAGGCCCTGTGTACTGTGCCTAGGTTGAGACTGGCTCACATGGGTGGCTGCTCTTTCACTGTCTGGGGCCCTAGACTGTGGAACGCTCTTCCAGAGTCTTTGAGAAACTGGGCCTCACTTCTTGCATTTTGTAAAGGTTTGAAGACCTATTTATTTTAAACAGCAGCTAAGCCACCTTCCCCTCTTGATTAGGGCTGGGAAATCCTTTGTGGGTAGTTGTGGTGCTTTATAAGACCATAAAATAAAGTAAAATACAATAAATACACATAGAAACATTTAGATTTCTATTTTAGCTCAGAAATTAAGGATAATTGTGAGACAAAAATGTTGACTGTTACTTTTAGGCCACCTTTTACATATGTTGCCTAAATTGACTTTCTTTAAACCATATTCTTAAATCTGGGGGGAGAGGGGGCTAAGGGTGGGTTCACTAATGAAAAGGAAAAGATGGCGTACTCAATGGAAATAATTTAGTGATCAAAAACAAGGGATCAGTACAGTGATTTCTAAAGGTTTCAGTTTCTCAACAAGTAGAATTTGACAGCAGGTTCTGACTCTGAGAACCCTTAAGCACTCCTGCTCCCTTCTCTACATTGGTCGTGCAAGTCCTACACAGTAGTTTTGTTCCTGCTGTTTGTCGTGGGCCTTTTGGGATTCTCGTTTTTTTCTTTATTGTCCAAGAACATTATTTGTCACGTTGGAGCACACATTAGGACCTTTCAATTTTTCTTCTTGGCCTATAAAAACATTTTCCAATTTGGATCCAGCATTCATACAGTACCCAATAGAAATAAGATCTGTAATGGGAAATTGCATAAGCTTAAAAGAAAGAAATCATTCTGCAGGCATGAATTAATCGGTGTGCTGGCCGATGGAAACTTCACACTTTGTTTTAGCTGAGTTGCAAAGTAACTGTATCTTCTGAATAAATAATGCCTTCCAAAATGGGTGCTATGTGCCTTTTTTTCTTTTTCATACGTAGCCACGGCCCATGCAGGGAAGAGATGTGGGGGGGGGTGGTGCCGGGTGGGTAGATTTCGATGGACAATTATGAGGGAAAATTAATTATTTATTTAATTGCCCCTCGTCAATGTCCGTCAAAATCCCCCATATCCGGCCCCACCGCTCTTACTCGCTCTTACTTGCATGGGCCGTGGCTGTTCAAACCCCTCCTAAATCGCAAATCTAACAGCCAAATGTTGCCTCTTTTGATTCATTGATCACATTTCGAGCACATGTCTTTAGTTATAAATTAATTTATCTATGGACTTCGATCCAGTGGTAGCCTAATTTCAATCAACAGCATACCACCTTACAGAGAGTATTTTTATTGTAGAAGGAGTGTGTCAAATACGAGGTGCTGCAGATGGGGCGGCGTTACTCTCACTACCTGAGACCCAGTCTTTGGGCCAGTATTAATCTTTCCCGATTGAATCCAACATTGTTGGATCGGAATTGACCTGGTTTGATAAATTGTACCCAATTATGAGTTTGCTGTTGATAATGGGGAGTAATGTGCAGATGTTGGGGCATACCTCACCTAATTACACATGTGACGTAAATTATTGGACATTTTACTTACGATAAACTTCAGGAGGTTTGACTATATCCTGGGAAGCCTGCAGGATTTCGGTGTTAGCCCTTAACCTCATAATCTGGTATGTGCGATTACAGCTACTACACATATTGCAATTCCGCAAGCTCATAATAAGAGTCTATGAGGTGTTGGGTCTTTTACCGAAACCAGAGTATTAAAGGGAAGGCTGTTTGTGGGAACATGTTACAGGAACAGTACTTTTTACACCTTTCCAAGGTGAAAAAGTGATTTGCCCAGAATCACATAATTTGTTGGTCAAACTCCGGAGTTAAGATTAGAACCCTGGCCCCTAGGTTTCTACATCAACGGACTATGGCCTACAGTCCATTTCCTCTTACTCATCGCTAATTGTTCTCTTGGTTAGCCCTCCAGTACAAAGCTACAACAGTGGCCCCTTCAGACCCATGTCAGTGGAATCAATGTGACATGAGACGCAAGGACATATGAATACACTTCTGCACAGCTGGTGATGCATCAGACAAATGATGCAATGTTTCATTTTTCTTGGAGAATGATCCTTGCTTCGCACATCAGTAGTAGAGTGGCGCAATGCCTTGGGGGCTGTGCAGCTAGGGAAACCTGGCATGGTTTCCTCGCTGAAGCAGTCGCGCCAGCCGTGCTCCCGTGTGTGAAAGGAGGAGGGTGAAGGCAGGAGGGCGAAGTGCCTGCAACTGGCAGAAGAGCAGCAAACTTTTACAGAGCAACTCATATGAGTGCTTCGTATCCCTTAAAGCACTTATCTTACTGTATGAGACCAGTGGCCAATCCAGAAGATGGAATAGCACCCATATTTTAAATAAATAAATTAATATATATACATATATATATATATATATATATATATATATATATATATATATATATATATATATATATATATATATATACATGTGTGTGTATATATAGCCTATTGAGCATACATTTGTTCATTTAGTAGTTTAATAAAGTACGACCAACCATGCAGTAATTGATACTATACCTTTAATTAATGTAATTTATAAATATAAGCGTGGGACATAAACAGTAGTTCGGAATATTGAGTGCACACAAATGGTTTGTTATGCAATGCATTGTTCTGTGGTCATAATTGTTTGACACACCCATTGCTGCTTGACAGAGGGACGTTGTCAGTAGTGATGTGTAAATCGATTCCCTATTGTCTTAAATCAAGATAACATCTCTTTATTTTTAATCATAAAACTTGTTATTATTAGTTTATTTTGTCTTGTTCCTGCAGCTTTGCGGGCGGGGCGGGGCTGCTCTGCTGACAGAGCAGGGGAGGGGAGTAGTGGTTTGCACTCTCTGAAATGCACATGAATGTTCTCTACCCAGGCTGTATTACAGTCTGAGTGGAGAACATGCTCAGCCCCCCAGTCCCTGTTTGAAAACCGCACCACGGCGCTCCGACCAATCACAATGCATTGTTGTGATTGGCTATGGGGAGCCTGGGTGGTTCCTGAGTGCTCTGTTCCTGTTCTGGAGACGAGGGTGGCGAGAAAGGCGAGATGCGACAAGACACCACGAGTAGGTAGAAAACAAAATCTTTACCCACTCTCCCGACCCCTCCACCCTCTGCCCTCCCACCCCTGATCTGTGCCAGCTGCCATTAGTTAATTTGAGCTACCACTAGCAGGAGCTCTCACTCTATCCATTACATTACCTGAAAGATGGAAAATCCTACCAGCCTGCGCCTCAAGCAGTAAATGCAGCCGACCAATGGAAATAAGATCCTGCCCTATGGTCAACGCCAAATAGTGCCTACCTGCACTGCGGTCAATAGTGCATACACCACCCTAGATTATGACCGTTGTTAATGGATTTAATCTTGGAAGGGCACCTGTGAGTCTCCTCAAGACCCAGCTTCACAGTGAGGGCTCCGTAGAAGTCCTTTCTTTAAGGGGGTGGAACTATCTATGCCCCGGGACATTTTTACGGGGCACTCAGGACAAGTTCGATTTAACATTGTCAGCTAGGCAGGAAATGGTTTACTCTTCAGTCAAGAGCCAGGGCTAACATATGAATTCAGGCTCAGGCATGCAGGAAGGCCCAGACTTTGATCCCAGTAAAAGGGCAGCCTGAACTCAACCTGGCTCTTCACAGAGGTGCTTGCTCCAGTTCCACAGAGTTCGCTCCTGTACTCTAAACCTGTTGTCTTTCTTTTATTCCAGTTCCTCTTTCTCTGCTTTGCCATGTTTTGTTATGTCCTTTCTGACTGTGTTATAGTTTTCGCAGTCCAACTCTCCATGATTCTACTTACGCCTGTCTGTGTGGCTTCTACACTGCAAGATTCTGGTACCTCCAATTCCACAATGGAACTAACCTTTGTTGACTAACCATTTGTGGATTATTTTCCTAACTTCCTATTTCAGCTCACTTGGGACTGGAAAAGAAAGGGTGTTTTTTCTTAATAGATAACAAGTGTCCCCAGTACTTAGGTAAGCCTTACCCACACCCGCCTCCCTGATTGACTTCTTCCAAACACTGCCTTAGAACAAACACGTACTAGATAGCTGATTGCTCGACCTCTGAACTTGCTGAGAAGGGTTAAGATAGATCCACGGCCTACAATTTCCTTAAAGAAGGCTACTCCACCACTACACCACCATGAAGCAACCTGAGGCCTGTGTGGTGCCACAGTATGACGTGCCAATTTACAAAAAACAGTGGTCCCTACATGTGGACAAGATAACATACAAAAATCATTAATCATACACCTGATAAGTAGTATGTCTTTTGTCCAGTCGGACAAGAAAATTTCTTTTAAATGTTCTGGTTGATAAAGTGAATTTTAAGAACCAAAAAAGATAACAAGTGGGCACAGCCGTGACCCACAACAATCAAGACAAAACAACAAAGAAATGGCCAAAAGGGCAAAGCGAAAATCTGTCTGTATACTTGTGGTCAGTGCTACAGACTCAATCTCTTAAACATAACCATACCATTGCATCAAATAATATAGCATTATCATATTGCATATGGGGTCAATAATGTTGATAATTCTTGTCCTGATGATGATGTCACAAATGTAAAAAGGCATCGAAACGCCGTCGACTAAAAAACCCCATATGCAATATGATAATGCTATATTATTTGATGCAATGGTATGGTTATGTTTAAGAGATTGAGTCTGTAGCACTGACCACAAGTATACAGACAGATTTTCGCTTTGCCCTTTTGGCCATTTCTTTGTTGTTTTGTCTTGATTGTTGTGGGTCACGGCTGTGCCCACTTGTTATCTTTTTTGGTTCTTAAAATTCACTTTATCAACCAGAACATTTAAAATAAATTTTCTTGTCAGGCTGGACAAAAGACATACTACTTATCAGGTGTATGATTAATGATTTTTGTATGTTATCTTGTCCACATGTAGGGACCACTGTTTTTTGTAAATTGATACTGCCCAAGGTCCCTATGGCATACCTTGTCTTTGTGAAAACACAGTATGACGTGCCAGCACTCCACAGAGCACCCACATAAATGCAAAGGGGATATATATAAACACACACACATAGCCTGTGATTGAAATCACCAGCAGATAAATCAGTTTTCCTACCTGAGATTGCCACTTGTGGTTGCACACAAACCTCTGTAGGAGTCGGCGAATCCACACAACAGTGGTAAGGCTCCGTTTACCTTTGGGAGCTGAAAATTAAGGGTTAATTTCTAAGACCTTTTAAAAGCACTCTGAATGTCCAGGTGCATGTAACTTGATCTCTTTCTACGGTGTACCGTTTCCTATCACAGCTGCAAGAAGAAAGTGACACGGCCTTTAAAAAAAATATTAACTCCGCCCCTCGACCAGCCAGCAACTGCCACACGATTTTAGAACTCAGCTTGAGAAAAGAAGACGTCATTTTCCGAGTATCCGAATTCTTGTAAAAAACAGGAGAAGCGTCTGATGCCCCAGGACACTCGACAATCAGAACTTTCTCATTGTCCGCCGAGATAATTCAGCTTCTTTCTATCACAGCAGCTTTTGTAATTAAAACACCTAGGGCAACGAATTCAATTAACTCCCCTCCCCCAATGATCAGCAAAACCTGAAGGTCGCATCACAGCCCTTTCAATTATAAGTCGAATTTTAACTACGCACCGAAAGTCATCTACAGATGCTCACACATTCAGCTTTACGATAAAAGGCAAAACAAGAGACACAAAAGTAACATCTCGCAGTTCACAGATGTTGGAATTTTACACGAGCTTCTAGCAGAAAGATGAATGTGCTGAACAATAATCCAAACATGTTAATAAGTTTTAATTCAAAATGAAATCCTTCCTCTAAAATTAACTCTGATCAGTGTTAGGCTAACCTGCAATCAGCCAAGTGCAAGTGCGCCCACATAAGCGGCACTTCTGTGAAATGCTCAGCAGAAACATAACAGTTTTAGTTAACACAGAACTATTTTACTTGGCATAGGACTTGCAACACTACATATTCAGAGGCATCTTTTCCAACGCTATCTGTGCTCACAGCTTGTAATTAACACCTCGCTCTCTTGTGCGAGATTCAGGTGGTAATTTATTTTCAAGGAAAGCCTCAAGTATTTTTGCATGTTTATCTGTGGACCCTGCCTATGAAATGTAAAAGTTAGGTAAACTGCATGATTTTGTAGAATGGGTCAGCTTTTCAGGGACATTTTAAGGATTGTAGGGCATTGGGCCAAATATATTTTGGTGGTCTTTGTTTGGAACAGCTTTAAATTAATGATCCAATTTCACCTTTCATGCCCCCTTTGGCCAGGTCTCTGGCAGTGCACAAACACACTCGTCCAAATTCTAAATGAGTTTACATCTAATATTCAGGTATATTGACGTTTTTTCAATATTGTAACACTGTAGCAGTTCACTGATGTTACTGCAAATAACCTCTGTGACCCACTCCCATTTTCTCATATGTCAGGTTTTTCCTGTTTTAACCTAAGAAAACTTTTTTTATGGATGTATGAAACATAAACCCAACATTTCTCTGCAATATGTCTGTAAGAGACTTTCACACATCACCTACATTAAAAATAAATTAAAAGAAAAGGCTATTTAAAACAATGTGTAGAAGAATTATTCGAGGTCACCAAGGCAATTGTCTGCAGGGCAGATCTGTCTCTGTCAGGGGGGGCCCTGAAAGGCTGAGACCCTGGACCAAAGCCCACTTTGCCCATGCCTTAAAACGTCTCTGAGCTAACTATAACACCCCTAAAACCTATGTTTTTTTCAGTGAATTTCTAAGGTTTGTGGAATGGACACACTCCTGACTCCGCATTTGGGCTGGGGATGCTGTGTACTTACAGTCTGGTCACTCCTGAGTTGTAGTCTATTATTCCGGACTATGACTGAACTTTAAATTAGGAAGCAATTATGTGAATACGCCAAATTCAGGCACTTGTAGTAAACGCAGGATACAAATACCTTTTCTCTGCTCACATGTACTCGACGAGTACTCTGGCAGAGCGCTCTGCTGAAGAGTCTACTTGAAGTCTGAGACTCTCTTCAAAGAGGAGCGGGAGGCTCGCATAAGAGAGATTTATAGGTGCAAGGTGGTGCTACTTTAAGGCCACTGTAGGCAGTTGCCTTATGGATTCACCGCTTGTAGCTTAAAAATAGCCTAGTCGGTGTGGGAAAGGGAGTGCATAAACAGCAAAATATAATTTTGCTGAGGATCAGAAACTCCTTGCACCAAAGATGTATAGATCCATACAAAGGGAAGCCCAGATTTAGTGGTAAAGTCACATATTCCTGGTTGCCTCTTCCTGCACTTTTTATTACACATGTTCCTGCTATGGTGGGTTGCAGCTTCAAAGGGCAACTAGTGGGCCTGATCCTCTATCAAGCTTCATGTCCTTCTTAAGCAGCGGAAGTTGGTAGGGAGACCAAAAAGACTAGGAGCTAGCTGGCATTTGCCAAGACCTGCTCTCATGCTAGAGGAACAAGCAAGTTTGAGTTTAGACCCCGAAGGTCTCCAATTTTGCACTGTGGAGAAGCTGTAGTCAGGCTTGGGATGTGGATGTCCTCTCCCAGCACCCACGGTTCCCATTCACTCTTGATAATCATCCTCTATCAGCTGGGAATCCAACACTCGGGGGCTTATTTATGAGCCCTTTTCGCCACCGTTGTGTCACTTTTAGTGATGCTGCGGTGGCGTAAAATATACACATCACGTTGCTCCAGATTTACAAAGTGACGCATCTAAGCAGATGCGTCACTTTGTAAAGCCCTGCACAATATTATATCTGCGTCAGGTATAATGTATGCAGGGTGGGCGTTCCCTCTCATTAAAGGCTTGTACAAGTGGCGCAGTGAAGTCTATAAGATTTCACTGTGACACTTATAGGAGACCACTGCGTCAAATCCTTACACCTGCCTCACACCAGGCGTAAGACTGATGCAGGTCCTTTCCCATGGGGCTTGCCCCATGTGAAAGGACACATTGCTGAGTTTCGTCTGTTTTCAGACACACCCCAGCATTGCGTCATTTTTGCGCCTACAGATACGTCAGGAATACTGACGCATCTGTAATTTCATGCGACATGGAGTGCCGTACAGTAAATATGACACATCCATGGTGTCGCAAGGAGGGTGCAGTTAAAACTGTTGCATCGCTGGTTTCACGCAGCAATGCAAAAGTTTTCATAAATGAGGCATTCAGTTCCCACCAATGCAGGACAAAGACCACAAGCTAGTTTTATTATCTGGTGAGGTCAGTGCAAGTGGATCATGTGTGTGTCATATCTCATATTGTCCTGGCACCAGGCAGGTTAAGAAGGTTCATGGGGGTTAACACACACCAATTTGAAGTTATCCAGCATTGGACAGTCTGAAGAGGTTGCCTAGAAGCTCTAGTGGAAAACCGGTCCTTTCCCCTTCAGAAAAGGACCCAGCTACTCACTTGGATGGCTCCATGGGCAGATAGCCTCGTTATTATACACTATGGCCTGCAAATATAATAAAATAGGGTAAGTCTCACACCTTCACATACAGAAATGGAAAGAGGACAAGCTGCTAGGCTATAATTGCTTTCATTGTCCAGGAGACCATTCCAATATCACAAGGTAGGCTTGGTGCCCATAGGTGCAGACGACCCTTTGCTTCATGGGGCCGGCTTTTAACCTTGACAACTATATAGTTGGAGAAAAGAGAGGGGTATAGAGCCCTGTGAGGGAAGCCTTCCTGTGATTTAGAGACATATATATATATATATATATATATATATATATATATATATATATTTTTTTTTTTTATATATAGCGCAAACTAGCCCCGAGGATATCAGGGCGCTTTACATGAGCACAAGTTTCGTTACAGATGGACAACATCATGTTCTTTTTGTTAGGTATGAGGAGATGAAGTGATTTGCCCAGAATCACAGGATGTTGAGCATCTTTGCCGAGACTCGAACCCGGTTACCCAGCTTTGAGGTCACCCCCTCTAGCTGTAAAGCTACATCATCTCCCCACATATGCCAGTGGAAGAAACTGGATTGCTGTCCTCTCACTATGAAGGTCTTGTACTGCTGCCAGATCCTTGAATGATGCCTCAAAGACAGTGTTGGGACTATTGCCACTACACTTCCTTCAGCCTGAAAGGAAGAGATTGTAAAATTATGGATATTTCAGCAAAAACTTCCTGCACAATGGCAATAGAATAATGTATTTGACAAGCAGTTTAAAACATCTGGTTATACAAGGTCAAATATCCTTTTATTTTTCACAAATGTTTACATCCTGTCTTCAGTTAATGTTTCCCACCTGCCCCTTCTAAGTAGATACTCAGTCATACTTTATGACTGAGAATCTAGGGTTCTAAACAGATTTTAAGTAAATAACCACAACACCTCAAGGATGAGCACCACTGTGCAAGGACAACCCTGATGGCTAAAGCACTCACAATTATTTTTAGAACTCCTGGAGTATGTCAAGGATTGACAGCAGTAAGTCGGGGTAGTCAGAACTTTGTCAGGAATGTTTAAATATGCAAGGAAGGGAAACTAGTTTTCCAGGGATAGAAAAATATTGTTGAGACTACGCACAATATTTCAACAAAGACCACTAATACACTAGGGACAGCCAGATTCTTATCAAGCACATTCCCACTATGTCAAGGGTAGGCCAATAACCATCATGTCGGGGCTAGCTAGAATGTAGTTAAGAATACCCACATCTGTCATTGATAGGCTCGTGATATACCATGCATAGCTAGACTGTCCTACAAATGGTAACTATATTTCAGATGATGCTGGTTAACAAATGTTTCTTTGCCAGAGGACAACCAAGGACGAGCGTCTTGGAAGGGAAGATGATATGCTGTACTATACCGATAAAATGTAGACAACTAAGTCAGAGAGGCTTGTGAATGAAGAAACGGTTCAATGAAAAATGATTCCCCTGCTCTAGATTCTTCATTCAGGAGACCTATTGTGTGTGCTTGGCAAGTTATGGAAGCGGAGAGCCAGTTCTGATCATCTATGCTTGTAGTGGAAGTAGAGACGAGACAGAATGGATAATCTCCACATTTGTCCACTTGTGATTGGTACAAGGGAAAGAGATCTGATCTAAAGGCTAGCCAGCTTACCTTTGAATCCTGATGACAAACCTTCTAATTTGGACCGTGGCACCTAATTAAGTAATGGGTGATTCTGGTCAAAGCACATTTTCCCATGCCTGCATTTATGATATAGACATTGCTGCAAATGTGTCATTAATTCTTCAATTGATCCTAATCAATCCAGTACTGATATATGTAACTATCTGATGCCTATGAGTTTAATGAAGTGTCTTCTTACTATGCACATCATTCTGTCTCTTTCCTGTATTATGCAACCCACTGCTACCTGACGATCAGGATTAAACCTATTTAGGCCCACCATATGGATGGCACAGTGAACAATGCTAGCATTTCTGCCCTACTGGAGTTACTGATGAGTGAGTCACTGGTAATTCTGGGGCATACAAAATTCAGGTAGATCGATAGACAGACAGGGGCAGATAGATAGATAGATAGATAGATAGATAGATAGATAGATAGATAGATAGATAGATAGATAGATAGATAGATAGACGGACAATGGATGGATGGATAGATCCATAATAGATACATAGGTAGGTACATAGATAACGAGATAGCTAGATAACAGTCCACAGATTAGGGGGTGCAATACTTGCCTTGGTCCGGGTGCTGGCAACTCATGTTACACCGCTGGGAAAGATCGATAGATAGCTAGATAGATAGAGGTTGAACTATATGAACGGGTGTTTTGGTCAAAATAATACATTGTTTAGAAAACAATGCAGGAAATTATCTTCAGCAATATCTTGAGCTCACCTCATGCAATGCTATTCAGAATTTAGGGTATGTATTGTCCTGAGTATCAGGACTCAAGTCCTAAATAAATGTGGGGGGTCTCGCCAAGTTAGGCAGAATGGGTGTGACATCACAGGAAGGGACATTACCACACGTGACATCACAGAAAGTGACTTCACGGCGCATGACATCGCATGTGGCATCACAGGAAATGGCATCACCACCCATGACCTCACAGGAAGTGCCATCAAATCTTAAGACCTCACATATGTTTAGAAAGTCTATAATGGGTACATTTGAGCACCGTACAGTATTTAAAAAGTTTGATTTTTGCATTGGAGTTGTGCTAAAATATGAACGCAACCCTGTCGCAAAATCTGGGCCTCAACTTATAATTTTTTTTTAACCTGACACAAAGAAATTGGCAACAAGGACAAATATGGCAGGAAATATGTTCAGCTTAGTCGGTTGCAATATCTGTATTTTAAAATATATCTTATCGGGATTAAGGCACCAGCTGTGTGCCAGCTAAATCACAGGCAATAATAATAATAGCAAGATAACTCTGGAGGATAATATGTCTGCTGCATAGATCTGTGTTTTGCCTAGTCCTAGTTTTGAATTAAAGTAGCATTAAAGGTTAATATGTCTCCTGCAAAGCACATTATGAAACACACAGATTACAGATTTTTATTTTATGTAATTATGTAAGTGAGTTGCTGCTTTTAAGACATAGATCCTTTTGTTACTTGCAGTTCATAAATTGTAATCTTGTAATACAGCACAGAGAAGTATGAAAGACATGTGGCTCCTACACCTTGTAACCCTCACTGTCTTATGTAACACATTATTTTTATTGATTTACACACTTATGATTTAGTATCAATGTGTGCTGTAAAGTGCTTTGCATTGGAATGAGTAGTGCTAAAGCGCATAAAAGAAATATAACAAAATGGTGGTATTTAGATTATTATTTGTGTAAATACTGGGGCTCTCAACACATTTGGCATTCTTACAGTGTATGCATATCTCTTATCGCTTAGATACAGGGCCTGAACAAAGTCAAAAGCATTTCTCTTTGCGAGTTTCTATTTCCCCTCCATTGCATCTAGATGTGAGGCTCCCAAGAGCTCCAAGCCAGGATACTCCAACAAAAAGAAGCCCAATGGCGCCTTAACTCCGGCTTTTGTTATGGGCGAAGCTGGAATCTGATAAGCCCCTTCCCTGCCTGCATGGTGCTGCTTGGAACAAAAGCAGATAACGTGCAGGCCTGATGAATGTGTCATGGTGCCTGAAAATTACACCGGGACAAGTTTAGCATATTTCTGTGAATTCTGGGAGAAGTAGGAAAGGAACGTGGCACTCCACTGAAAGAGGCCAGCTATGCAGCAGGGTAGGCGGCATCTACCCATGACTCGAGCCCTGCTGAGCATGCTACATGTGAGGGTGTTTGCTTTGCACGTGTTTGTGGTGTTTAATAGCTACATGCTGCTCTTGGTATTGTCCTTGTTACAGAGTTGCTTCTGTAAAGGCATGGTGCAGTCTGTTTAGTGTGATAAGTTGTGCTACTGGTGTAAGAGTGAGAGTTCTAGGTGGAAGGTTCTGCAGTCCTCTGTTGGTTATGTGATGGCTTTGTATCGTTGTGTTACATTTTGTATCTCATGTTTGCGATGCTCTAGTGCAGTGCAGTCCAATGCCTCGTTTGCATGAGGGTGTGATGTTACTTGTCTGATGGAAGAGCAAGGGTATGTGAGGGAATAGTGTCATTGTGTGCAGTTGGCTGTGTTAATCATGAATTAATTGGATACTGTAATATTTAGATGATATGGCTTCGCCTGTGCATGCTACACGGTGGGGAAACAACATTTACAACATGGGCGGATCACACGTTCCCTTACCCCGCAAGTGTTACCCCGCTTGCCTTTACCACGCATATTCCTTAACAATGCATATGCGTGATAAAGGCAGTCAGCGCTCTAGATTCAGAGTGGATGAGCAGGGAAATTGCGTGGAGGGAAAAGGAAGGATCAGGACAGGAAGGACAGGGTTGCTGCATAGTATGTAGGGTTTGTGCCGAGATTTTGGGCTCATGGCGGGGTGAGGGGAGGGGTGTGGAAGTTTTTAGGACTTGGGGCCCGTTTTAGGGCTCAGGGATGGAGGGCTGGGGCCAGGGTAGTTTTCAGGGCTGAGGGCCGGGTTTTAGGTCTCTGGGTGGAGAGTCAGGGAAGGTTTAGGGCTGTGGTCGTGGTGGTTTGCATGGCTGGGGCCCAGGTTTTAGGGCTCAGGACATGGGGCTGGGTGCGATCTTTACCACGCATATGCCTTTACCAATCATGCCTTTACAACGAAATTCGTGTTAGCGTCAAGCTTGGTAAAGACGCAATCGTTGTAAATACCGCATTGTTAACTCATGCGATGTAATCGCATGAGTGGTTCCATCATACCACCTACACAGTGTGCTTCCGGGTATGGCGACTATGGTCGTGTTTGTGGTGCTGAAGACGTATAGCCCCTGCTATTTCTGTTGTTATTAAGTGCTGTTTTTGTGCCGGAGAGGCGCAATGTCCATCCGCGACGACATGATATCAGTATGTTTAAGTTGCTATGTTAATGATGATGCCAAAATTTCTTCTGGCGCGCCTTCAGCTAGTGCAGAACTCCGCTGCAAGGGCCATTTATGGCCTTCACCGAAGAGCGAGCGCATCGGAGCTGCTTAAAATGCTTCACTGGCTCCCTGTCGCAAGACGGTTTTCTTTTAAGGCGCTGACTCTCGCCTTTAAGGTGCTTCATTCTACAGGGGCCAGATATATTCGGAGGCGCCTTGCCTTTTATCTGCCCTCTAGAACTTTGAGATCGGCATCCTTGGCCATGGCTTCTGTTCCTCCCATCAGGCGGGCTAGAATTGGAGGTCGCTCTTTCCGATACTTGGCACCACGGTGCTGGAACTCCTTGCCTGTTTCTCAGGAAAATCACCAATCTACTGTTTTCAGGAAGGAGCTGAAGCCATGGCTTTTTATCCAGTAATCTTTCCGTTGCCCCGCATCTGCCCTGGATTTTCCCTCTCTCGGGTCTTTGTTAAAGCGCCGGGACACTCTAAGGAGTAGCCGTGCGCTATAAAAGAGCCGTACTAACATAACATAACATAACATAACGTAGTGTAGTGAGCTGTCATGAGTATGGCCTATGGAGATGTGTGGAGGTGTGAGGCTGTTGTATTGGTTGTCTGAGGAATGAGTTTGCGAGTGAGTATATGTTGTGATTGTGCTTAAGAGTGCTGTTATATTAACTTTAGAGTGCTTTTTTCAATGACTTTTAGAAATAAAAATAAAAAAACTAGAAGTTTTAAAAAAATCACGAATTTGGCTAGCGTAATGAAAATTAATTAAAATTGATTGGGCCCGGCCTGGGGTGATATGATTTGTTGGACGAGTTAATGAGTGTAGCACTGTCATCGGTATGACTTTCAACACAAACTTATTTTTGCATGTAGTAATTAGATACCATGTCCTTGCAACTCTGAACTGTTAATTTTTTATACTTTGTTCTTAATTGTCTTTTTACTAATCCTCTGTGCCTTACATTCAGTGTGGATTCTCACTTCTGGAGACATTTCAGGTGCGCTCTGCCGGTGGCACTGGAAAGCAAGGTCTCTTCAGAGGACTGTGTTCAGATTGCATCAACCGTACCCACAGGACAAGGAAGCCTTTCTCAAGCTCCGGCTCCTCGAGGGAGAGGAGAAATATTGCTTCAGCTGAACACAGCTGTGTATTTGTTATGATTAATTAATTCAGAATAGAAATGCTAGAGCCCTAGAAAAATAAAGTCTTGAGCGGGACACGCTTGGGGTTGTTTCGCATGGATTATATTTCATGTTGAAGTGGGAAAGGGAGACAAAGGGAGTCGAGAGGAGGCACGGGAGGCGAATCCATGTTTCTGTCACACTATTTTTAACTCTGGCAGAGGGGCTCAAATACAATGATGTTGGAAAGCGCTTTTCTGGCTACAGACGAACAATATAAACAAGCACTGGCAAAGCCAATAAATCCTGTCTCGCCATTGACACCTATTGGCACTGCCAGTGGTTCTGGAAATTCTATAACAGTAGCGGCTCGTGGAGGGAGTGCTGCGCGGCGGAGGGGCGGGAAGGGGCAGGGTGGGGGGTAGTAAACTACGGAATACGGCCGAACAGAGGTAAGTAAACAAATAAATAAATAAAACGAATTTCGGTGCGTGCGCTGCATCGCATTTGGCAATGCAGCACGCACAATGAAATTCGTTTTTATTTATTCTGTAGTTTACTACCCCACTCTGCTCCTCCCCCAACCCGCCTCACCGCCCGCAGCACTCCCTCCAAGAGCCGCTACTGTTCTATACACATCCATGATTTAAAAAAAAGAAAAAAGCCTTTGACAAAACGGGCACGTCAATTTGTAGGCCCATGCCATGAGCCTACAAAATGACAAGTGCTTTTTCTTTCTTTTTGTTTGCAGATCAGATCGGTAAACAAAAAGAAAAGAAAAAGTAGCACGGGTGGAGGAAGCAACACACAGGGGAAGCGGTAGATGGAATCAAGGAGGGATGGGGAAGCAACAGGAGGATGACAGATATAACAACTGGAGTCGTGGGTGGAGGGAACGACTAGAGAAGGTGTGGGTGACGGGAAGAAAAAAGGCAAGAAAGAGCACAGCATGGAGTGGGGTGGAGAGCACACAGGCAAATAAGCAAAGTGTGGGATACCCACACAAGGGCAATGCGGAGGAATCTGGGGGTTGCATACAGGCAGAAAAAGAGCAGCAACAGCGATCATGTCAAACCGGGAGAAGTACACAAGGGAGACGTCTGGTAAACACATGCACTTTCGTAGAGTGCTTAAACAAAAAGAAAAAGTAGCGCTTGATGAGGGTAGCAGTGTAAGCACAAAATAATAAGTCATTGCTCCAGAGCAGGACAAACTCAAGAAGCAGAAAGAAGCCCACTCACGCTAATGAATAAGAAGCAAGCATATGGGAGTGACAATGATGCAAACCAATGGTAAACAATGGGGAGGTTCTAAACCCACTGTAAGCTAATACTAGTCTCACAAGACAGTACATACAGTGTTTCATAGGTGAGACCTAAAAGCAGCTCACAGTTTAGGAGTATTTCCTCTTTGTTATGATTGCCAAAAAACAATTAAAGACATTTAGGGGTATATTTAATTGGAAATGGCACAGCACGGTGCTGCGAGCAATTTTGCAATGTCGTGCTGCGTTATTTCAAAACACAGGAATGTCCTATTACTTACCGGTAATCTTCATTACTTCGGGTCCCGTAGTCCTCGACACCTTCATACTTACAAGTGGAGATGACCATCTCCCGACAGAAAAAAACAAGTGGAATGCTGGGACACTAATACTGCCCCTCCCCCCGGGAGTACATAAGCAGTACTTACCCAGCAGCCCGCATGTACTAACAAGCCCAGACAGGAAGGCCGGCTGCCCGGGAGGGAGGGGCGTATGAAGGTGTCGAGGACTACGGGACCCGGAGTAATGAAGATTACCGGTAAGTAATAGGACATTACCCCCAGGTCCCTCCGTCCTCGACACCTTCATACTTACAAGTGGAGAATACCAAAGCGGAAAACCCGGCCTTCCGCACGCACAAGCACACCCAGGAAACCACAACAAAGCAGCCACCCAAGGGAGCACCGAGAAGGAGGAAGGAAGACCGCAGGAAACAGCCGGCCCGCGACCCAGAACAGGACAGCAGGGACAAGGACCGGAGACAAAGAAAAAAGGCCAGGACACCAAGAAAGGAGGCCACCAACCCGAGAAACCGGCAACCGGGACCCGGACCAGGACACCAAGACCAGCCAAAACAACCCACCGGAGAAGACCGCCAAGGCCAGAAACAGCAGGAAGGCACACAGGGCCAGGCAGACTAACCAGGAAGACGAGACAACCCGGAAGAAAGCCATTTGAAAGAAACGGCCAGAAGAGCGCAGGCACAAGCACCCAGCCCAAAAAGGAAGGAGAAGTACAGGCCAGAAACACGGCCAAACACCCAAAAAGAAAGGACCCGAGCCCAAGAGACCCGAGGAGGAAACCCGGCCGAGGAGGCCCAGGAAGCAACAAGCACCCAGGAGCCGAACAGGATCGAGAACCCGACCCAAAAGACAGGGACGGGGAAGAACCCCAGAACCCAGCCGAAAGCCCACCAAACAAGGAGAGGCCAACAAGACCGGAAACCAGCCACAAAGAAAACTCAACCAGGTCGGGAACAGAGAAACCGACCACAAGCCCAGAAAACCCCAACCCCAAAGGGATGGAACACAAGGTAGAAGGGGAGCACGGAGCAACCAGGAAACCCCAGCAGCCGCCCAATGAACAAAGAGGGCAGCACAAAAGGAGGCGCCCACACGGCACAGGACCGCCCAGGAACCCCACACCCAGGCCAGACAAGCAGCAAGGGCAGGAGCAGCGGAAAAGAAAAGCCCAGGGAGCAGAGCACGCAGACCACAACCACAAGGCCCAAACCCAGCAATACCGGAGAGGAGCCAAGCAAACAGCAAAAAAAAAAAAAAAAAAACCAGGGCAACAAGACGCCAACAGAACCGGGAAGCCAGGACCAGAACCAAGCAACCCGCCCACGGGCAGACTCAAGCAAACCCCAGAAGGAGAGCAGAGGACCAAGCAGCAGGAAAGCCACAGACAGCCCGCCGCCAGGAGGGAGGGACCCGTAGAGGCAAGAGCACCACAGAACCGCACCCCAACCAGAGAGGGAGGGGGGTGGGGCACCCAAACAGACCCATACTGGGAACAAAGCCCGGGGAAGCAAGGGAGGAAGAAGCGAGCCAGGACCACAGAACCAGGAAGAACCCGGAAACGTCCGGCAACAAAGCACCAGAGCAGGCCGAAAAAGACAGCACAGCCCGAAAACCCAGGAGGCATAGCCTGAGGACACACACAACCAGCAAGAAGCCGGCAGAACCGGAGCCACAGAACCCCACACAGGCCCACAACACCGGTAAAACAAGCCCGGGAAGAGAACCACCAGCAGGAGAAGGCCCAGAGGGAACCACCCGGAAGCGGCCCCAAAGCAGAACACCCCGCCAGGACCCGAAGGGAGACCAGCAAGGAAGCAGAGCCCAAAAAGGAGCCCCACACGCAGGAGCGGCATGCCCCAACCGAAAACTCAGCCAGGCACCCACCAAGGGAACCAGACGAGACCAGAACAACCCAGGGAGCAAACACCCCTGAGAGCAGAAGGACCAAGAAGCCAACAGCACCCAGCAGCCCCAGGAGGCCAGGCAGGCACCAACCCGGCCCGACCAGGCACAACCACCGAGCAGACAGCAGAGCATGGGGACAGCACACCACTCCGGAGAACAGGTGGCACGACAGGACACGGAAGCAGCCAGGAGGCCCCAGCCAGGAACAAACCCGACAGGCACCACGGCAGAAACAAGAGGGGGGCCAGGAAACCCCAGAAGCAAGCCAAAGGCAAGAACGGGGAGAGCCAGAGCAGAAGCATCCAGGCCAAATACACAGAAGGCCCCGGGACAACACCAGAAGCCCCAGGCCGTAGCAAAGGGAAGCCCACAGCACCAGGAAGACCCAGAATATCGCCCAACCAGGCACCAACCAGGCCAGACTCAGCAAACCCACAGGGAACAGATGAGAACAGGACCAGGCAGGGCGGAACAGAACAGAACAGCCGCATCCAAGGCAGTACAAGCCACCCAAGCGCAGGCAGAGGGGACAAAGCACCCCAGAGAGCCCCCCGTCACGACACCGGCAAGCAACCAATGACAGGAATCAGGCGCAGCCCAAATGCCGACCAACCCCACAGAAGCCAGGAAGCAGAGGCGAGGAACCAGGGCACACAACTGGAGCAAGGCCACCACAGCCAGCCCGCAGCGGAGACAAGGCCACCCACGGAGAAGGCAATCGCCGAAGAAGCGAGAAGCGACCCAAACCGAAGAGCAGCAGAGGGCAAGGCACGAACAAGCAGGCAGGGAGATCCCAACCAACACAGAGAAAACCCCAGGAGCAAGCAAAAAGGCAGAGCCAGCGAAAAGGAACCAGCCCCCACAGAGGTGACAGGAACCCACGCCAACCCCGGAGGGAAAAACCACCAAGCCCGAGTGGCCAAAAGCAGGGGCACCCCCCCGGAGAAGGGAACCAAAGCGAGAAGCCCCCGCAACACGCCCGCCCCAGAGAACAGACTAGAGCCGGGGTGGGCAGGCGGCAAGGCAGCAGGCCAGGAACAGGAACGTGACTCCGTAGATCAAAAGAGGAGCACAGGAACCACAGCGTCCGACCGACCAGCACCCACCAGACACGCACGCACCGCGCGGGGGCATCAGATAACACCAGTGCGACCAAGCACCAGAAGCACACAGAAGCACCCGCCACTGAGCACACACAGGAAGCAAGCAGCGCGGGCACTGGAGGCAGCAGCAGGACAACCCAAAAAAGAAGAGGGGACGAAGCACAGCGCCGAACGCATGCACCCCAAGTAGGAGGCCCCGGCACAAACCACGGCACACCCAGAAGACCATGACGCCGGAACACGGCACAGCCAGGAGGACAGCCAGTCACCACCTCCAGGACCAGCCCACGAGACCCCAAGAAGTAGAAAGGGGGCGAAACAGCCAGAGCGGGGGCCAATAGCAACAAGGCCCCCACCGACACAGGGAAAAAACATCCCCAAAAAAAGAAAGGCAGGCCAGGGACGCCAACCCCTCGAAACCCAATCGGCTGAGCGCGGAAAGGCCAGGGCCAAATGAACGAGACACACAGGGACCCCAGAAGAAAGCTGCGCAGGCTCCAAGCCACGTGTGTGTCCATCAGAAACCAGCACCGAAGCCCCCACCAACACTGCAACCAAGCCCAGGAAGGAGCTGGGGGCCCGCCCGTAGGGCAGAGGGTCCACAGGACACGAAGAGCACGGGACACATCCCCACAGAAAAGCAGCACAAGACGGAACGAAAAGTACATAATGAAGGGCACCTCGGAGCTGAATAACAGATGTGGATAGTAACCCAACTCAACGGCAACCACACAAACGAACTGAGAAGGACAAAGCGACAGTACTACTCAGTTCAGCTGTGCTCAGTGACTGACCATGAACTCGACCTAGCCGGGATTCGACCTTATAACCTCAGATCATGTATCTGGGACGCAGACTCCCGAAGTGTGCATCACAGCAAACATCAGCACGTGTGCAGCTCACCGAGCCATCTGATGACACGACAGTGAGAGAAAACACGAAACAGCCCAAGAAAACAAACACAGCACCGGAGCCAGAAGCCCCTGGCCCCAACCCAGCAGCCCCAGCAAGAACGGGACAATACATCCCAAGAGCCGATGCAACCCAACACCCAGGCGAGCCATAAACAGAGGGCAAGGCCGAGCCCCAGGACAGGTCAGAGGACACCCAGCCAAGGCAGGGGAGCTGCCGGAACCCGCAGCATCAGCCGCAGAAGGGCAGCGCCGTCCCCGGTACAGAGGCAGCCCGCGAGCAGGGAGGGGCTGCAGAGGCAGAGCCCGGACTGTGACAGGACACAGAAGGCACAGGAGAAAAGACACACTGAAAACATCCAGCAGCTGCCAGTGGACCCGAACACCAGTTTTCACATCTGCAGCCCCTGTGGAAGAGAAGCACGAGTGCAAACATACTGCCCTCTGGACACCCCGGCACAAACCCTAGCGTAGCTATGCACAGGACGACCACAAGGGAGAAGAAAAAAGAAGAAAACGATCCCGAAATCAGGACTCACCCGGAGTGGGGGCCAACCCCAGGAACAAGGCCCCCACACCACCGTCGATCCAGAATCCAACAGGAGCTCATCCAGCGAGGCACGGCTCCCCGGCCAGGCTCGGGAAGCCGAGCCTGCGACCCGGAAGCAACCGGGAACTCCAGCACCAGCCACAAAGGGCCGGTAGGTGCAAGCAGCACACAGCAAAGCCGGGAACTCCTCAATTCCAACACCGGCTCCAAACAGAGACTGACTCCAATCAAGCCCGGCAGGCCAGGAGGCAGTCCAGGGACCCCGCGCCAGCACAGCCAGGCAGCCGGGCGGGGGGAAGAAGAGAAGCACTGCCACTCCAGCCCAGCAGGAGCTGCACCAGCACACCATGTAATCTGTCGACAGACAGAAAAAAGAAGAGGAGGGCTGCTGGGTAAGTACTGCTTATGTACTCCCGGGGGGAGGGGCAGTATTAGTGTCCCAGCATTCCTCTTGTTTTTTCTGTCGGGAGATGGTCATCTCCACTTGTAAGTATGAAGGTGTCGAGGACGGAGGGACCTGGGGTTAATGCACCTTATTCACAAGAATATGGTGCACCCCTGTGTTTTCCCTTGTGCCGGCCCTAAGAATAGCTGCATAGCACCATCACAGACACACCTGCACAATTTTGCAAGGGTGCCTGCATTCCAGGGATGATTGTTTATGTACAAGAAGGTGCCCCATCATGCACATAAACAATCAATAATGGAGATTTGTTACTTCTATGTGTGCTGCATGCAGCACACATAGAAAGAGCAAACAACGAGGAGAAATAAAAGCATTTCTCCTCGTTGCACCACACTAACGCCTGCTTTTCACTGACACCCACAGCAACACCCATTGCACCCTTCTTTCAAAGTGATGCGTGTAAAGGGGCCGTATTAACAAGGCAGTGATAAGCCATTCAAAGTGGCTTAGCGACGCTTTGTAAATGTGGAGCAAGGCATAGCGGAACTAGAGCATTAGCTAAAGTGACGCCCCAGTGGTTCTATGCCCTTGTAAATATACCCTTAAGTTTTGTTAAACTTCCCAGGGATGACCATTCATATCTTTAAAAAAAGACACATTCTACTGTAAATGCATTTAGACTGCATATTCTTTTACATGTGCCATGAAAACTCATCTGTTCCCATATCACGTGCTAGCCATGTGGTTATGGTAGTTGGGAAATGCTAGTTGCCAGTAATGAACAAAGAGGTTATTTCAATGCTAAAGTTACGCTAAAAACCAATCAACATTAACGTTTGTCTCTCGTCAGCTTCATCAGGTTATATTTGAGATCTGAGTGACAGAAAAACAAGGATGTTCTGCCAATGCAAACCCTCATTCCTGCCAAGTGATATCCTAGCCTTGAATCATCTTATGTTACTAGCCAACAATGAAAGATGTCTACCACTTCATTAAGAAACACTCAAGAAACACCTGGCTGCTTCTGTCTTGAGCCCCACCTAAATCAAGAAATTCTATTTAAGTCAACTTTTGCCTTAAAAAACAGTTAATAGTGACAGTACTCACACGCTCAGTGATTTATGGACATACTCATCATTTATTTAGATATCACTTCAGCAGTTTGATAAATGGCAATAATGCCACAAGCGTAGTGGCAATGTGTTGTTGAGTAGAGGCCCACAGACAATTAAAGTAAGAGTGCTAGTTACCAGTAGTCAAATAAATATTAGGCAGTATTACTGTACGGCCTTCCTACTTGATTTTGAGGTGGTGAGAATAGCCCAGCTATAGTGGTAAGCACCTGGTAATGTACAGCGGCTGAGAAGTGTTGCTATGTTGGAGTAATCAGACAGTGGACTGCAGCATGTACTAAAAAAACACAGTTGCATCTCCTAAGCAGCACAAATCACAATGCCAATAGCAATATACATTGCAAATGAAGGAGGAAGCACAAAATACCAGCAATGAAAAGGAGACACTCTCTACTCACCTAAAAATCCAGTATTTGTAAAGCACACAATTACCTAAGGGTGTCAAAGCACTGGGGGCAGTGGGGAAGATTAAGCGAGCTATTGCCCAGAGTCACATGGTGCTGGGCTAACATGCAGCCAGTACCAGGGATCAAACCATGAACCCTGTGGTCCAGAATTAGGCTCCTCGACCGCTGCACCACACCTCTTCCACCAATGCTTGTGTTGCAATATATCATGACATGGTTGGCACCAACACAGCCAAAGAATTGAATCTCGGATTAAAAACAAAGTACCTGATTTAGACTTTGTTGGAGAGGGTACTCTGTCACAATATCGACAGCGTGCCCTCTCCGCCAAAGCAAAGTTGTGCCCTTCTCATTTAGAGTAGAGTAGAAGGCAGAACTTCAGTATGTAGCCGGCGGAGACTATTCCTACATACGGTGAGTCATGGAGCTGACGAGCTCGTGCATGAAGCACCTGCGCGCCAGTGAGAGGTACCTGACCTGATATGATGTTTGGCAGCCTACTCAGCAAACCCCAAATTGTAAGCCTGTAATGTCTACTGATGACAGTTAACAAACCAGAAACACGTGTCTAAAAATCAGCACCATTTGCGCCAACTTTGGCGAAACACTCGAAAATATTTCAACAAAGCGAGCTACAAGAGACTGCATTTACCAGAATGCCAGGGGCGAACCTTGCCTGAGAGGTGAAGCGGTGTGCTCCCCCCCATGTTGTCTGTTTAAAAGTACTCCCGTGAATCATGGAGCTGACAAGCTCATGGATGAAGCACCTGTGTGCCAGTGAGAGGTACCAGACCTGATATGATGTTTGGCAGCCTACTCAGCAAACCCAACATTGTAAGCCTGTAATGTCTACTGATGACGGTTAACAAACCAGAAACACGTGTCTAGAGATCAGCACCATCTGCGCCAACTTTGACGAAACACTCGAAAATATTTCAACAAAGCGAGGTAGAAGAGACTGCATTTGCCAGAATGCCAGGGGCAAACCTTGCCTGAGAAGTGAAGCGGTGTGCTCCAACCCCTGTTGTCCTATATACAGTGGGCGAACAGACAGACAGTTATTCCTCTCCACCATCAAGAGGTAAAACCTGTAGGTAACAGGCAGTGAAAACTATAAAAATGACCCCTACACCATGGGAGAAAACTCCCATGGTGATAGGGTCATTTATTTTATTAAATGTCAAAACTCAAATCCGGCTTTGAATTTTCTTTTTGAAAATAAACAAATATTGAAAGTTTGACATACAGATCTGTCATGTTGACAGAGCCGTCAAGCAATCTTTTATTGCGTGACATCGGTTAGTTTAAATGCAAGAGATGTCCGCTGGATTGGTAGACATCTCTAACTTTGGCAGGTGAAGAACTCTCTCCATGGTGGGAGTAACAATTACTCTGCCATGGTGGTGGTACATACTCTGTCTGCCAAAGTCAAATCAGGCCGAATGTGTTTATAGATGTCAGTGTACTACCTCAGCAAAAGGGTGGAACCTGGTACAATAGGAAGGAAATAAAAAAAACGGTGTGATTGTGGAAACCACATATATTACAGGACAACTGAAGATCCCTGGTCTAGGCTCAGATACTGCACCAAAAGTGTCCAACGTTGCTGCTTTTGTCCAGCATACGACCTGTAAAAGTCAAACATCCTTACAATAAATGCAAATGTATGAGTAGCTGCAAGGCTAACTATAACTACAGAGGTGCAACTGGTATTCATGGCTGTTGCAGTGAAACAGGCAGGAAATCAAGTAGTGCAAAGGTGTGAGGGGGAAGCGGAAAGTAACATAAAGTTACCTCTTCCCTGATACATGGGCATGACTGTTAATTCAACATATTTCTGCCGTTTTATGCGTACTCATCAGAACTGTGTGTTGTATATGTGACACTGAGTGCCTGTTTTTGCAGGCAGAATTGTAATGTAGTGACATTTTCTTTTGGGTATGACAGCACCCTCAGGTTGCTGCTCCAGCTACCTCACAGTTGCCGTGCTTCAGACACCTCAATGTTGTCTTTTTCCTGCTGACTGGGGAATCAGTTTTTGACAGACTGGTGTCTCCGAAGTGTGAGACGCCAGTAGCTCTTTCTGCCTAAGTGCTTCTCTGCTGATTCGTCCGACGGGCTCAAAGAGAAAGAACTGAGGGTTCTCTCATATCCTTTTCGAAACCCTGAAAGTAACAGAACAATACAATTTTGTCTATTTAAGCGGATATTCAGGGTCACCAAAACGGGGTTTCAGAGTCCTGATGAATGTGTGTGACCCGGAGAGACAGATAAAAACACTGAAACATGTTGACTTAAAAATGTCATGAAGAGGCATACTTTAGTTCTCTTTTCTTTTGGACTTTGGCTAGTGAGAACCTATTCTAGTCATACCAGACACAATTTTAATATTCTGGTTGTTACTCTGTGATTATGACAAACCCCACAGGGCTGACCATAAAGGATGTCCCTCTTGGAGTATATTCTCCTAGGGCAACAGCAATCACAACACGGTTTTTACCATGCTGTGCCATTACATCGCATGCGTTACAACACATGTAACTACGTGAAGCCATTACTACGCATACCGTTACATAACATGCGCTGTTACAACGCATGCAATGTAATGCCGATCCACCTCGTTGCGAGGAAACAGAGGCACTTCCTTTTCCTGACAACGACGTGCACCAACGTGAAGCAGGAAGCAGGAACCGGGAGCAGAGGCGGCGACACTGGAGAGGAACCACAGGAAAGAGAGGTAAGGGTGATTGTGCTTGGGGTGAGAGTAATGTGGGTAGTGGTTTAGGGTAGTGTTGTAGTGTCGTAGTGTTTTAGGGTTAAGGGTAGTGTAGGGGTGGGAGTATTGTGGATAGTGGTTTAGGGTAGTGTTGTAGTGTTGTAGTGTTTTAGGGATATTGGTGTTTGGGTAGTGTAGGGGTTGTGCTAGGGGTAGTGTTTTAGTGTTAGAGTAGTGTAGGAGTGGGAGTAGTGTGGGTAGTGGTATAGGGTAGTGTTGTAGTGTCATCCATCTTGTGAGTTGCAGCCTGCATGTGGCCCAGATTGCAGTGAGCAGAGTCCAGGAAGTGGTAAGGAGACAGACTAGTGCTGCCTCTTCCGAAGACAAAAAGTTGTTTAAAAAACTATTTTCACTTTCTGTGTTTACTGTCTCTGCCTGTGGTTGTTACAGTTGAAAATTGTAATTTTAGCCTGCCTGTAATTGCATATTTTATCACCTGTGTTGTGTTTTAAATGTGTGGTTTTCCCTGCCCATGATTGCCTTCATTTAGTGTGTTGAATTGTGGGATTTGCAGTCCAACCTCTGTAGTTTGTCCCTCTCATTCCTTGGTGACAAATCTGTTTTCCCTCCAAATTTCTCCTTTGCTCTGTGCTTAGGCCTGTGTGCTCAAACAGTGCACCCCCGCCTCCATTTTGTGTTCATAAGCCAGTGAGGCCAGCCCCCCTGCCTTCCCCTCCCCCCCAGCAACAGGGATTTTCTACATCAGAGGGTGCTTCTGTGAGCTGTTGAAACTGTATTTACTGGGGCCTGTGCACTTCGTTTTTTGGCCAGCAAGGGGAGTAAAGCTTTATTCAAACAGTATTGTTAGATTTCGAGTTAGTGAAGCCTTTACCTGCTGAAGTCCAAAGTTGTGGATTGAGCCTGTCTGTCTCCTAGGAGATTCTGAACAGGAGCAAGCAGCTTCCAACTCCCTGACCAGCAAACCTTGTCTGAGGTTGCTGGGACCATATATGGTGAGCTAGTGGTTGGCACATGTGTACACTGATTGGTGATTGTATCTGGTGTTTCTATTGGGTTAGGGTTAATGTCCTCATTGGTTGGGTATTTGAGGGTTCTGAATGGTTTCTCGGTCTGTGAATCAATCATTGCAGGGTTGGGACAAGGGCTAGGGTTAGGATTTCTATTGGAAGTAGGGACTAGGGCTTCCTATGTTATTGGTTGTTGGGAGTAGGGTGGGACTAGGGCTAGGGTTAGAGCTTTAATTGGAAGTAGTGATTAGGGCTTCTGGTGTGATTGGTTGTTGGACCAGTTGTGGGACTAAGAGTAGGGTTAGGCTTTCTATTGGAAGTAGGGACTAGGGCTGCCTGTACCATTGGCTGCTTTGACTTGGGTTGGGACTAGTGGTAGGGCTAAGTCCTTTATTGGACGTAGAGATCAGAGTTTTTGAACTGATTGGGTGCTTGGACTAGGGTTGAGATTGGCTGCAAGGTCCTGGTCTCCTATTGGTTCTAGATGCTAGGGCTAGTGTTGTGATTGGATAGTGTTAGTGCTAGGGTTCCAATTGGCTGAAGGGGTCACCTGATTACTAGGGCTACAAAAAAGGCCAGGCTTAGGGCGTCTCAGCCCAGGCGTCGAGGCTAAGGGCGGAGAGGACAAGGGTAGTTGCCTGTTTGGGCCTGTTAAGGGCGGAGAGGACAAGGGTAGTTGCCTGTTTGGGCCTGTTAAGGGCGGAGAGGACAAGGGTAGTTGCCTGTTTGGGCCTGTTCGAGACTGTTCGGGACTAGGGCCAGAAATGCTGCCCTCTGACTCCTTCCCTCCAAAACTCCTTTTTACTCATCCAGAAGCCTCTTCCTACTGCTAAGACTTATATAAAAATAAAAAATAAATCCTTAACTCTTTTATCCCTCCACTATCCTTTTTCAATAAAAATTAACAGACTAACATGTTTCACTTCTCAAATTCCATATTCCATATTCAACTATACACATATACTGCCCAAATAACTGAATAACATATCTACTACTCAAATTACTTCATATTTATACTATTCTAATTTTCAACACTAATCCTTTATGGGTTCTGGAGTGGCGTGCTACTCGCCAGAAAAGCGCTTCAACGCCCATCAGGGGTACCAAGTGCTATATGAATGCAAATCTTTCTTCTCCTTTTATCCATCCGCTATCCTTCTCACTCCAAGTAACAGACTAATATCCACCACTGAAATTAGCTCATATTTCACCATATTAATTCACCACTAATCCTCTATAGGCTCCCTGAATAGCATGCGTCAACAAGCGAGCGTTAAATAAATACAAACCTTTGTCCTACTCTATCCTTCTGCTATCATTCCAAATCCAAATAACTGATTAACCTATCCACCACTTAAAATGTACTTGCATGTTTCACTATACTAATTCAACACTAATCCTCTGTGGGTCCCGGAGTAGCGTGCTACCCACCGAAAAAGCGCTTTGACGCCTCGTCAGGGGTAGTAAACGCTAGATAAATGCAACTACAATACAATACAATACAATAGTGTTATAGGGTTTAGGGTAGTGTAGGGGTAGTGTGGGTAGTGGTTTAGGGTAGTGTTGTAGTGTTTGTGTAGTGGTTTGGGGTTAAGTGTAGTGTTGTAGTGGCTGTGTAGTGTAGTGTTTTAGGGCTTAGGGTAGTGTTGTAGTGTTTGTCTATTGTTTTAGGTTTTATGGTTGTGTTGTAGTGTTTGTGTAGTGTAGTGTTTTAGGGTTCAGGGTAGTGTTGTGTTTGTGTAGTGTTTTAGGGTTTAGGGTAATGTAGTGGTTGTGTAGTGGAGTGTTTTAGGGTTTAGGGTAGTGTTTGTGTAGTGTTGTGTTTTAGGGTAGTGTAGTGTTATTGTAGGGATTGGACTGGGGGTCGGGGGAGGGTTTTGTAGGGTACTATATTAGTGTTTAGGGTAGGGTAGGGTAGAGTCACTTACCTTGCAAACTTTTACCACGACTTACACTTTACCATGCATGCCTTTGCGTTGTATTGGCATGCGTGGCAAAAGCATAGTCAGGGTAAAATTTTGCGATGTAATGGCATGTCGTTGTCATTGACATTGCGTAGTAATACCCGCGTTGTAATGTCACGCGTGGTAATGGTATGCGATGTAATTCATACATCCATTCTCCTACATCAGTGAAGGTAGGAAGTCCCTTGATCTAGATAAGGCTGGCCTGACATTGGGGTAGGTCTTCCTCAGTTGTGAACTAAACCTATGACACACACAGGGACTGGGTTGTCGCTACCATGTTTGGGATCGTCCCACACAGGAGCACCCCTAATGATGAAACAAGTCACGTGATGTGGGTGAGGATTTGATGTTCTTTTTAATGACCCTCTGAGGACAGTGCTAATGCACCGAGAGCTAGGCACAGCTGGGCCTTGCCTTTTGGCGAGGATGCTGTGATCTGACTTATTAGTATTGATAATGGTGACTTGATTATAACTTTCGGCTTCCTTTCACTCTCCTGATAATATAGTATGCTGCGATTTGAAACAGTGCATGGGAATGGCAATAAACGGCCTCTCAGGTCAATAGCTAAAGTGAAATTGGGCTAACAATGGTCAAAGAGGTGGGATTAGGAAAGCTGCTTCTAATTTTAAATTAAGTAAAGCTCTATTTAGGAAGCAGGTTAAGATAGCAATAATATGTAAAAAGTTAGGTTGGTGGAATAGCCGACAGCCATGAATGCCACGAAGAACATAGAGGTATTTAGGTCAACTAAAAATCCTGTTAGAAATTGTTGTCAACTCCCTTAATGGGAGATAGAGTTTACCTGGGCTTTTAACTGAAGGGAACAGCAATTGTACACATTATCCCTCAGACAGATGAAAGGAGTCTAATAGAAACAGTTTCTTTGTGGAATGATGGGAGAGGGAAACAAATTCATATTTGTTCTTTTAAGCGAATATGGCAAGTTATTAATGAATCTGTGCTTTCTAATCTAACTGAAGGGGGCTCACATGAATTTGCATGAATATTTAGGTTATTGAATATTGTTTTAAAGAAAATACTCTGTATTACATTTTGGTAGGCATGTTTTTAGTGAGTGTACACTGACCTGTGAGGTACTAAAAATGTTGAATTTTTATTTAGATGGCTTGGATAAACCTAAACAAACTACATTTGAAAGGAACATATTACTAGAGTTGGGGTACGTTCTGCCTCTCTGATGATGGAAGAAGTCTACCCTTAAATACCACAACAGGGGTGTGGTTGCTGAATGGGATCCTCCAATGGGGGAAGGAAAAGTGTGCTTGGAAGCCCTGAAAGGTTTGTCAAAAGGCTAAAGTAAAGCCATTAGATAACTTTACACTTTCGTATTATATATTTGATGTTTGAGTATTTTTGAAGGAGGTAAAAGGTGACAATCTTTTTAAAGAGTTTTAAAAAATATAGACTAAATTGAATTCTGATAGAGGCAGTATTAGTGCACTGCAATAATAATAAAAAAAAAACATGATGACGATAATATATAATAATAACATTATCAACAGCGATTATTATTAGTATTAAGAATTATTAATATTATTATTGAAATTAGTATTAGTATTATTGTTACTAATTTTCTTATCATTACTACTACTGGTGGTAATACTAGAATCAGTAGTAGCAGTAATAATGATAATAAGAATAATGATAATAATAATAATAATGCGTTATATATAGCGCTTAATGCCACACTTCTGTTGTCACCAACCGCTGTAAATCACAGGTCTTTTACCCAATTTTTAGGGCTCGCTATTACATCCTGCAGGGATTAATAGCGAGTATATAGTAGGCGAAACAAACTCTTGACCAAGCGCGATTACGTGCAGTTCATGTGATCCAGTCGTGTGAGACGCGCGTGCACGTCAAACCCATCAGCCTCGCACCAGACTTCAATGGAATGCGCTCCCAAGCTGCTCCCCCGCCGCTCGCCATATGCTCGTTCACTCGCTCGCTCCCCTGCACCCCCTCCCCCCCTCACAGCAATGCCAAGTGCTTGTTTGTTTAGAAACACGGCGCCCGCAACCGGTTTCAGAAGCCGTCATTCACCATATGTGGTGGCCACATGATGCGCTCAACAGTGTGTACATTTTGTTGCACAACCGCCATTCTAGGTTGCAGCAATTTCATGTTAACATCGATTGAATGTAATGCTTTTCAAAACCCAGTCATCAAGCAAACGTGTTCACTCTGTTTTTTCTATCTGTTTTTTCTACATATTTTCTGATCGGTGTTTGTAACATGAAGATATGCCCATGGATAGCTTTAGAATAGATGCAGGACTCCCATCTGACTCCAATGTAAAATGAATGTTTCCTTCATGTGGAAACTTCACTATTTTTTGCTTTGTGAAGGTGCACAAAAGTGTGTTTGTCATTATAGTCATATAGTCCCAACGAGGCATCCATACCCCAAGGAAGAGCACACATCGTGGCAGGGTGTTGAAATTTTCAACTAGCGTTTCTTACATTTGGTATGAGCTACACTTAAACACCCTAATGAATATTTTATCTGGGCCACAAGATGTATTTACTTTTCGTTTTTGAATGTCCCCTTTTAATTCTCTCACTGTTACTGGTTTGGTTATCTGGCGCTACAGACTTTTAAGGATTACCTTCAAGGAATTAAACCTTGGGGGCCTTTTTCTGCTCCTTAGTGAGACTTGCTGTCGAAATTTGTTTGGAGGCTGATCCATAGTAGACCGTTCTCGACAGCGAGAGCGAGAATTCATTTTAGGCATCCCACAGAAGCCCCAAAGGGAGATGTCGTTGCTGTTGCTGCAAAATGTATCGGAACCATTTTGCATGCCACGTGTCATGTTTTTTTAAATTCCGTTTTGTTAATTTTTATTATTTCAGTGTAATAAGTTATTTACAATCCAGTGTTAACTCAGTCCCTGCGTTTTAGGCTGTACTGCATTCTAAGTTTTGTGTTGCTTTCCAAATACATATATTCTGCTGAACCAAGAACATCAAAGCGACCGGCCACTTTGAGTCCATTTGCCACCAGCCACTTCACGCGCTTCGCAGGTCATAAACAGGACCATCTGCTCGTGAATGCTGGCATGCTTGCCCAGCCCCCTCCGAGCGCTCGTGGCACATGCATTCTTTTGTGTCTCATTTGCTGCTCAGCTTCAACCAGTGCCCGACATTGCACCCCAGTTCTACGCTCCTCACATGTATCGCCCTGTCCAACCGGAGCTCTCTTTACCACCACTGCATGGCCCCAGCCCCTCTGAAGCCCTTTAATCCCTTTCCCACCCTCTCACAACCCCTTCAAGCACTATTATCTTAACATTTGTGTTTCTCTCTGTCTTATGATGCCTGCCCTGTCACCATTTACATCGGACCCCTCACACACCCTCACTCCCTCTCACCCTCATACACCCTCACACAACCTTACACCCTCACACACCCTCACTCACCCTCACACCCTCTCACCTTCACACACCCTCACACCCTCACACACCCTCACACCCTCTCATCCTCACACACCCTCACACCCTCTCACCCTCACACACCCTCACACCCTCTCACCCTCACACCATCACACCCTCTCACCTTCACACACCCTCACTCACCCTCACTCACCCTCACTCTCACACCTCCTCACCCTCACACAACCTCACAACCTCACCCTCACACACCCTCACTCACCCTCATACCCTCTCACCCTCACACACCCTCACACCCTCACCCTCACACTCAAACCTCCTCACCCTCACACACTCTCACTTACCCTCACACCCCCTCACACCCCCTCTCACCCTCACACACCCTCACACACGCTCACACCCCCTCACACCCTCTCACCCTCATACCATCACACCCTCTCACCCTCACACACCCTCACTCTCCCTCACTACCTTACTCTCTCTCACTACCTCTCTCTCACTACCTCTCTCTCTCTCACTATCTCACTCTCTCTATCTACCTCACTAACTCACTCACTCTCTCTCACTACCTCACAACCTCACTCTCCCTCACTACCTCACTACCTCTCTCTCTCTCTCTCTCTCTCTCTCTCTCTCTCTCTCTCTCACTACCTCGCTCTCTCTCTATCTCGTTCGGCCTACCTCACTCTCTCTATCGCACTACCTCACTCTCTCTCTATCTCACTACCTCACTCACTCTCTCACTACCTCACTCTCGCTCTATCACTACCTCACTCTCTCTCACTACCACATTCTCTCTCACTCTCACTCTCTCTCTCTCTATCTCACTACCTCACTCTCTCTCTATCTCACTACCTCACTCTCTATCTCACTACCTCACTAGCTCACTCTCTCTCTATCTCACTATCTCACTACCTCACTCTCTCTATCTCACTACCTCACTCTCTCTCTATCTCACTACCTCACTCTCGCTGTCTCACTACCTCACTCTCTCTCGATCGGCCTATTGTCAGGGGTCAGTACCTGGAATTCCAGATTTCCGTAGGAACGCCTGGCTGAAGGTGTGATGCTAATTTCCCAACTCCCTTACACCACTGGACCAGATTTCTCTGACCCCAGCGATGAGGGGGAAAGGGGAAGTGGATGACAAACAGAGAGACAGACACACTGATGACCTCACTTCTTCTTCTTCAGGAAATGATAGTTCACCTGCAAGAGTTAACAAACCATTACTACATTCTCACTACATCTGAATTAAACTAAAAGTACCTTTTCTCTGACCCTCCTGTTACCTGACTAAGTGTGAGCATTAGCCTCTCTCTGACAAGACTCAATTGGCTGAATACGATTAATAGCTGGTTTTCTTAACACTGAATATTGAAGTCTTTTTAGCTGAAATGCTGGCTTAAATAAAAGTCTATGGAAACTGGAATTGCCAAGCTGATAATGTAAGTCTCTTGGTTGAATTTCGCAAACTGATCAGGACTATGCTGCTGAAGATTAAAGTTGGTAAGCAAAAATATATATATATATTTCTATCTACTTACTGGAACCTGAATAACGAATAATCCAACACTGCTGCCTAATTTCTCTGTGCATTAAGGAATTATGTAATTGAAGTTTTATCCAGTAGGTGGCGCTAAAATGCAATTCATGGAGTTTCAGGCGCCTTATCTCAAAGTCTTATTATGCCAAGAACTAGGTTATAATTCACAGTCTTTTTTCCTGAGACCAACGGGTCTGAATACTTCTCAACGAAGAAGTAATAATTCACTGGTTGAACAGTCACTGAATTTAACTGGAAATGAAGCACTCTGCAGCTTCTCCGGTAATGAAAAGGAAAATTCTTACCGGGTAAAGGCAACTGCGGAAAGGACACGGCTGACCTGAAAACGCTGACTTCAAAGGATAGCGTTTCTTTAATGTGAAGACTTCGTGACGGCAGAACACTGTTGACGAAGTCCAGATTTCTCCAACCAAAATTGACGCGCTGTCACTGGATTACAGTCAGGAACGGGAGACAGCGATTAAAGTAATTATCTGAAGAAACAAACTCAGAATCACCGCATGAAGCGGTTCACAGGGTGAAGAGAGCACGGAAAGGTTACCGTCTCTCAGAGGTTGACAGTTGAAGTGCGCAGCGGCAAAATTGCTCGCGCACCAAATTACCAGCATTAACGCGTCAGGCAGAACGACTAGAACGCTGACAGTTCTAGCAATCCATGGCATCAGGAGAGGCTTCCACCATCTTTTGCCTGAACTTAGCCACCAACCGCGTCCAGCTTACAAAGCGACAAGGAAGCTTAATGTCTGTAAGAAACTGCTGGTGAGGGGTTTTAAACGGGTTTGAAACTGTGCCATGACCATTCCTGACAGTACCCCCCACCAAAACCCCCTCCCTAGGCTTCTGTGGGTGAACTTTATGGAACTCTCTCACCAATCTGGGAGCATGAATGTTTGAACTGGGTTCCCAGGACCTTTCCTCTGGACCATAGCCTTTCCAATCCACCAAATAAAATACCTGACTTCTTTTAATCTTTGAGTCAAGTATCCTTTTAACTTCAAATTCTTCTGCCGATTGTACCTGGATTGGAGCTGGAGGAAGAACCTTGCGCAAATTAGGTGGATTTCTGCGGATTAAAGAAACATGGAAGGTCGGGTGAATTTTAAAGGTTTTAGGTAAGTCAACCCTGACACTCACGGGATTTATCATTCGTACTACTGAGTAAGGGCCCACAAACTTTGGCTGAAATTTTCGGTTACCTCTTAATCGCATATTGCGAGTGGAGACCCAAACTTGATCCCCTGGTGCAAAGACTGGTCCCTCCTTACGACTCTTATCAGCCTGCTTTTTGTAATCAGCTTTGGACTTAATCAAATTTGCAGAAGCTAACTGATAGGCCTGTTGCAATTTCTGAACTAAATCACCAGCTGCCGGAACCTCAACTTCTATTTGACCTGTCAACATGTTGGGGTGTCTGCCATAATTTAAGAAGAAAGGGGAGAAACCGGTAGCAGAGTGTACTGAGTTATTGTACGCAAACTCTGCTGTACTAAGTAAAGACGGCCACTCCCCAGCTTGTTCCATCAAATAAATTCGAAGATACTGCTCAAGGTCTTGATTAACCCTCTCCGTCTGCCCATCCGTTTCTGGATGGTAACTGGAGGACAGACGAGAGTCTATTCCCAACCCTTTTAGAAAGGATCTCCAGAAACGAGACACGAACTGTGACCCTCGATCTGAAATGACCACCCTAGGAATTCCATGCAGTTTTACCACATGTTGAACAAACAGAGTAGCTAATTGAGTGGCATTTGGAAGACCCTTCAGAGGGACAAAGTGACTCATCTTGGAAAATTGGTCAACCACTACCCATATGACAGAATTCCCCTGGCTAGATGGCAACTCGACAATGAAATCCATCGACACGGTGTGCCAAGGATAAGGGGGAACGGGTAAAGGCATGAGAAGACCCTGTGGAGATTGTCTAAGACTCTTCCCTTTTAAACATTGTTCACAAGTGGCAACATACTGTCTCACCTGAGCTTCCATGCCTGGCCAATCAAAATTTCGCTTCAAGAGCTCCAAAGTCTTAGTTATTCCTTTGTGTCCAGCCAATTGCTGATCATGAAATAAACCAACAGTCTTTTCTTGTAATTCAACTCCTGGAACGAATGTTTTGCCTTGAATTAATGGTTTCCCATCCATTACTAACCGATTAGGACCCTCAAGTGCCCAATTCTCATAGTCTTTTTTCCGAAATTCTTCTTTGATCTGTTCCTCCAAGTCATGGACCACCGAAACTGCCACAATTCTTTCTTTAGGAATGATAAACTCTTCCGACTTACTCTCTGGCTTCTCAACTGGGTCATCTTCTGGATTCAAACGAGAAAGTGCATCTGCCTTTCCATTTTCAGCCCCAGGTTTGTAAGTTAGAACAAAATCAAAATCTGCGAAGAAAAGCGACCACCTGAGTTGTCGGGGGGTTAATGTTCGAGCTGATTTCAGGAACTGTAAATTTCGATGATCTGTAAATACAGTGACCACATGTCTCGCTCCCAATAAATAATGACGCCATTCTTGAAATGCTTCTTTCACAGCTAATAATTCTCTATCTGCAATGGAATAATTAATCTCCGCCGGAGATAACTTTCGAGAATGATAAGCTACCGGATGGAGCTGTCCTGTCTTCCGGTGTCGCTGTGACAAAACTCCTCCAATGGCCCAATTTGAGGCATCCGCTTCCACAAAAAATGGTTCTGATGAATCTGGATGCTGCAGAATGGGTGCAGAAATAAAAGATCTTTTTAAGAACTGGAAAGCTTCCTCCGTAGCGGATCCCCACTCGAACTTTTCATTCTTCCTGAGCAATCGTGTGATTGGGCTCACCTTTTCAGAGAAGTTTTGAATAAAACGTCGGTAGAAATTAGCAAACCCCAAAAAACTTTGGATTTCTTTAACAGATTTTGGAGTGGGCCAATCTTGAATTGCCTTTAATTTGGAATCATCCATGTAAACTCCTTGTGGAGAAAGAATAAAGCCCAAAAATTCGACTCGTGACGAATGGAAGACACATTTTTCCAGTTTGACAAAAAGTTGATTCTCCAATAAACATTTCAGGATGGATCGTACATGGAGAACATGTTCTTCCATATCCTTAGAAAAAATTAGGATATCATCTATGTAGACTACCGCAAACCTATCCAAAAATTCCCGGAGGATATCATTCACAAAATGCTGGAAGGCAGCGGGTGCATTGCACAATCCGAAAGGCATAACCTGGTATTCAAATAAACCAAATCTGGTTCTAAATGCCGTTTTCCATTCATCTCCTTCCGCCATCCGCACCAAGTGGTAAGCCCCTCTTAGATCCAATTTGGTGTAAATATGGGCATCTTTCACTTGATCCAGAAGCTCAGAAATGAGTGGTAACGGGTAGCGATTTTTCTTTGTAACCAGGTTTAATGCCCTATAGTCAATGCACGTCCTTAAACTCTTGTCCTTCTTTGGAATAAAAAAAAGAGGAGAGGAGACTGGAGACTGTGAAGGTCTAATAAAACCATTGGCCAAATTCTGATCAAGGTACTCCTTTAAGTGCAGATTTTCAGATTCTGAAAGAGCATAGATCCGACTACATGGCAAAGACGCTCCGGGCTCTAACTCAATCTTACAATCATATTCCCGATGGGGGGGAAGTTTAAGAGCTTCTTTTTCATCAAAAACTGACTTTAAATCTTGATATTCCTTTGGAATTTCCGGTATTTCCACTGTGCAAATCATCTGAGGTTGATTGGCTAGACAATAAGAGGTTGTTGACTCACTTTCAGTAGGAATTGGATGAAAACAATGCTGTAGACAGTAGTCCGAACTCAGTTCAACAGTTCGCTTAGCCCAGTCAATTTTGGGATTGTGTTCCGTTAGCCAGGGTAACCCCAAAATTAACTGAAATTGCGGGGCATCAATTAGATTGAAACTGATGTAGCTACAATGTTCTCCTGGACCCAAAATTGTGATCACTTCTGTATCAAAGGATATTGGTCCCGAGGATAGAGGAGTTCCATCAACAGCGCGCACTGGTTCAGGTTTGGATTTCCTCACAAACTGGATGCCCAAACTCCGGGCGAATACAAGATCACAGAAATTTCCTGTGGCTCCTGAGTCAATCATGATTGCCACAGTGGCCTGTCCTAAATTGCCAAATGAAATTTGACATGAGAGAATAAGATGAGGAGCAGAAAATTGCAAGGTATTAGCCAAACTTTGCAGATTGGGAGTTGCCTTAGAATCCGCTTCCACCAGAGCAACTCCTTCTACTGGTGGAGCTTGTCTTTTACCCATGACGCAGTCTTGGGTCGTCTAGGGCACTCCCTCAAAAAATGACCTGAACCACCGCAATACATACACAACTTCCCAACTCGTCTCTTCTCTCTTTCTTCTTTACTCAGTGGTCCTCGGACGGTACCAATTTGCATCGGTTCTTCTGTAGTTACTTCTTCTTTAGTCTTTCCAACTTCTGAACGCATTCGGTCAAACCTTGGAGGAATTGTTCGAGTTTCTTTCCTTCGTTCTGAACGTCTTTCAGATTGTCTCTGATCAATTTGAAGAACCAAATCTATCAATTCCGACACATCCGTAGGTCTTTTAGGGATCTGAGCCAACCCATCCTTTAATTCGTCCCTCAGACCTCGATAGAATATGGCAGCTCTTTTAGCCTCTGGCCATTTTGTTTCCACAATTAGTTTATTATACTGAGCAAGATACGCCACCAATTCTCTGTTTCCTTGCTTCAAATCCAAAAGCTTGTTGTCTGTTGACTGAGAAATTGCTCGTCGATCAAAAATTCGCAAAAATTCTGTTTTGAAATTTTCAAAATTATATAGCACCGGATCATTGGTGGACACCAAAGGCATGGACCACGCCGCAGCATCACCACTCAGATAAGACAGCATGAACGCCACTTTTGATTGGTCTTCTTTAAAGATTATCGGTTTGCACAGATAATGCAATGAGCATTGAGTAACAAATACCTGTGCCTTGTTTGGGTCTCCCAGAAACCTTTCCGGAGGGGCTAATGGAATTGTCGGGGACATAGCATGCACTACCTGAGTTGTAAGTTCTGAGGACGAAGGAGAAGGACTAAATGTTTGAGACCTCTGACTCCCAAAATTTGGACTGGGACTAATTGTAAGTTCATTAAGCCGCTGACGAAGGTAACTAGTCTCCTGATTAGATTTTTTAACCTCTTCTCTAGTTTCACTCAACTGTTTTTGTAATCCTTCCAAAATGGAACCCAGGGCCTTTAAATCTAAACCTTCAGCCATGACGCCCAGACGGAAGGCAACTGCGGGCACTTCAATCTGTCAGGGGTCAGTACCTGGAATTCCAGATTTCCGTAGGAACGCCTGGCTGAAGGTGTGATGCTAATTTCCCAACTCCCTTACACCACTGGACCAGATTTCTCTGACCCCAGCGATGAGGGGGAAAGGGGAAGTGGATGACAAACAGAGAGACAGACACACTGGTGACCTCACTTCTTCTTCTTCAGGAAATGATAGTTCACCTGCAAGAGTTAACAAACCATTACTACATTCTCACTACATCTGAATTAAACTAAAAGTACCTTTTCTCTGACCCTCCTGTTACCTGACTAAGTGTGAGCATTAGCCTCTCTCTGACAAGACTCAATTGGCTGAATACGATTAATAGCTGGTTTTCTTAACACTGAATATTGAAGTCTTTTTAGCTGAAATGCTGGCCTAAATAAAAGTCTATGGAAACTGGAATTGCCAAGCTGATAATGTAAGTCTCTTGGTTGAATTTCGCAAACTGATCAGGACTATGCTGCTGAAGATTAAAGTTGGTAAGCAAAAATATATATATATATTTCTATCTACTTACTGGAACCTGAATAACGAATAATCCAACACTGCTGCCTAATTTCTCTGTGCATTAAGGAATTATGTAATTGAAGTTTTATCCAGTAGGTGGCGCTAAAATGCAATTCATGGAGTTTCAGGCGCCTTATCTCAAAGTCTTATTATGCCAAGAACTAGGTTATAATTCACAGTCTTTTTTCCTGAGACCAACGGGTCTGAATACTTCTCAACGAAGAAGTAATAATTCACTGGTTGAACAGTCACTGAATTTAACTGGAAATGAAGCACTCTGCAGCTTCTCCGGTAATGAAAAGGAAAATTCTTACCGGGTAAAGGCAACTGCGGAAAGGACACGGCTGACCTGAAAACGCTGACTTCAAAGGATAGCGTTTCTTTAATGTGAAGACTTCGTGACGGCAGAACACTGTTGACGAAGTCCAGATTTCTCCAACCAAAATTGACGCGCTGTCACTGGATTACAGTCAGGAACGGGAGACAGCGATTAAAGTAATTATCTGAAGAAACAAACTCAGAATCACCGCATGAAGCGGTTCACAGGGTGAAGAGAGCACGGAAAGGTTACCGTCTCTCAGAGGTTGACAGTTGAAGTGCGCAGCGGCAAAATTGCTCGCGCACCAAATTACCAGCATTAACGCGTCAGGCAGAACGACTAGAACGCTGACAGTTCTAGCAATCCATGGCATCAGGAGAGGCTTCCACCATCTTTTGCCTGAACTTAGCCACCAACCGCGGCCAGCTTACAAAGCGACAAGGAAGCTTAATGTCTGTAAGAAACTGCTGGTGAGGGGTTTTAAACGGGTTTGAAACTGTGCCATGACCATTCCTGACACCTATCTCACTCTCTCTCTATCTCACTACCTCAATACCTCACTCTCTCTCTATTTATCACAACCTCACTCTCTATCTAACTACCTCACTCTCTCTCTATCTAACTACCTCGCTCTCTCTCTATCTCACTACCTCACTCTCACACACACTCTCTCTCACACACTCTCTCTTTCACACACACTCTCTCACACACTCTCTCTCTCACACACACTCTCTCTCTCACACACTCTCTTTCTCACACACTCTCCCTCACACACTCTCTCTCTCTCACACACTCTCTCTCACACACACTCTCTGTATCTATCGCCCTCACTCTATCTATCTATCGCTCTCACTCCATCTATCTATCGCCCTCCCTCCATCTATCTATCGCCCTCACTCCATCTATCTATCGCCCTCACTCTATCTATCTATCGCCCTCACTCTATCTATCTATCGCCCTCACTCTGTCTATCTATCGCCCTCACTCTATCTATCTATCGCACAACAACAGCATCACTCAGGGGCACCACAGCATCACTCAGGGGCACCACAACATCACTATGCGCTACCACAGCATCACTGAACGCCACAGCATCACTTGTCGCCACCACAACATCACTCAGCGCCACCACAGTATCAATCTGTGCAAACATTCAACAACAACTTGTTCAAATATATTCTCTCAATGTTTCAAGCTTTATTACAAATGTCACAAAAAAATGTTGATATTTCACTTCTGTTCTTATATTTTCGTCACGATAAAATACACTGAACATAATCTTCACAAAAGTTATTTACAAAAGTTTAAGCTATTGACATTATAAATGACAATAACTTTTATTTAAGTATTAATTAATTTAAAAAAAAACATTATTTGTAAAATCAATACTTCTAAGTCACGTAAATACAAAACATGTTGCATTACAAATGCTACAGGTGTCACATTGTCAAAAAATAAAAGTATTAGCATTGTAAATAACAAAGCTATTAATTTCACAATTTACACAAATAACACATAAATAACAAATTTGTCATTGACAGGACAAATAACTCAAACTTTCCTAATGCGAGACCTATTGCATTGCAAATGCTTGTTTAAACAGGGCCTGGTCAATACCACTCGGTAGATAAGGACTTCCACCTGTTATTTTCTTTAAAAAGCTTCTCTTTACAGAATTGTCTGCTACATATTTATTAGTCCTGACAGCCTCTTGGATACACTTATTATATTCGAATTTAGATTAATGCACATGTGTACCCACTGCAAATTTGCACAAAAGAGGCATCGCTGTCTTCCTCAACCGAGTCTCAAAATCAAGTCACTCTTCAAAGGAAAAGTCAAACAGATAAATGCGTGTCATTTGCAATACTGTGTGTCCACACTGATGGAATTATTTACAAGCCCCTTGTGCCTCCGGTACGTCACTTTTTCCCATATTAAAACAGGAGGAATTGCACGAGGGTGACTGCTGCCCTCTCGCTGTTCTACCCACACACCCGTTGACCTGCTTATGGCAGAAGATTCCCTGGAGTGAGATGCATTCTGCTGTTTCATAATCCTTTATACGTTTATACCTTTGACTGCAGGCTGGCTGCTGCCAGATGCCATTAGATCCAAACAGCTGGCCGGACAGCAGTTCCCCTCCAGCGACATGCATCACCGTGCTTCATCTAGAAGACCATTCCTTGTCCTACTTGATTTATAAAGTGGACATAATTTCGATAGAATTTTCCATTTATCATACTCCGATACAATATTTTTTAAATTGTTATGGTTCCTTCGTGGTTTTTCCAGCCATATGCTTTGTGAGTGAAAAGTGACGGGAAGAAGTTGTACCAGTAGAGGCTTTATTGATCTTTTAACTCAGAAATCTAACATTTTCTTATGCACATCCCGTTTTCAGCAAAATATTGGCCTGATTTAGAGCTGGGGGGGCGATGGAAATCCGCAGATTTTTGCAGGATGTATTAAATCCAGAGCATTATATAACAGCATACCCATACAAATATATTGTCCTGGAGGAAATTCCACGGTGGATTGTCCACCGCATTTGAAACTCCGCTTCGGAAACCAGAGGATTTTCAGGTTAGCATCAAAGTCTGTAGGTTGCCAATTAAATTGATTGTTTATAACAGCATATTCATCTTTCAATACCACAACGGTAATGATTTACAAATATAAATGTGCTTTTTAAAAACAAAATGATGTACAGATCTTAATTAAAATTCAGATATAACTGTTACTGTCTATTCTATGAGTAAATCAATGATGGGTGGGCTGCCATTCCGCAAATGTGGGACATGAAATACATCTACCCTTTTGGAGAAGATGGCCAGACTAATTTTGTGTTACCCACCTTGGAGGCTTAGCTTTACCCACAAAGTGGTTCCCGCACGAAGGTCGCCACTTTAGGGGAAAAGTCTCCATGATGGTAGGGTCCACCATGTTGTGTTGTGTTAGCATGATGAAGCTGCTGTAACAAAGGTGGAAATTGAAAATGTACCCCCAAATAGGGATGCTCCCCAAGTGCAGGACATTTTTAGCCCCACTTTTAAAATGATGATGACATGAACTGGGGTTTCTTACAGCATGTCAGAGATATTTTGATGGATTCCGATTCAAAACTGAAGGGCCACCTTACATTGAGCGGCCTGTGCAGTAGCTATTCCGGAGGCATTAGATCCGCCAAACTAGGAGGTGGCTCCACCGTTTGAAACACAGACTTACCTAACTTGTATTCGAAAGAGGCGAGGGCATGCAGAGGTGTAGTTTACTTTAAATGACCAAACATGTTTCCATCACTGCCCTTTCTAAAACACCCCCTTGATCACAAAGTTTCAATGTACAAAGCATAATCCATCATCAATAATGTTTACTCGGATCTGATCCATCGAACACTGTAAATAAAATAAAGTACAACTCAGAAAGCAAAGGCTAGGACATTTTGAAACTGCTTTTAAAACATATGACAACATAATAAATCGTGAGATTATACTAAAACAACCTAAAACTTCAAAGATATAAAAATCCAATGGAAAGTTCTTTCAGATTTCACGTGGGTATTGTTGATCTTTGTTTATTTTTCATTTACTTATGTGTAAATGAAGCTAGGAGCCGTCGGCTCTCCAATTACTGAAAAACATTGGCAAGCACAAGCATTGGAAGTGAAAAAAATATGGTGCCCTTCGAATCGTGTTTTTGAGTGGCAGGTTTTTACAACTTTTCCAAAGCTACATAACTTTGGTTTCCTACTAATATCTAGATAAATGTAATTCCATAGCAGTTGGACTAATGCTGAGAACTTCAGATGCCCTTCCCAGAATAGATGTACAGTTCACCAGCAGGCCCAGGCTGTTACAAAGCAACGCATGGGGGAGTCAGGCATTGCTGGTGACTTTTTTCTGTAGTTATACTCGAGATGTTTCCTCAAAATACTGTTACACCAAGCATAATATTTTTATGAAAATCTACTTAGCAACCATCAAACAGTGCAATGATCTTATGTTAAGAAAATACAATATCAAAAGGAAAAGAGTATGAAAGTGCTAATACTATAAAATGTACTAAATCAAATAGAATGTCAATTAGAGAGGGTTGCCTATACTTCCGTTTTATAGTTCGACTTTACTATATATTCTTTCACCAGACTTTTGCCACTTGCAATAAAACATCGGGTTGCTTGAGCTACTTTTCCTGATAATTAACATTATTTGGGGATAAATCTCAGGGGCAGTCTCAAGCAGCATGGAGCTCACCTCCATCCCAGTCTCCTGAATACTCCTCCCTGGCGTGGTATTCTATCAGAATATCCTCACAATAACATAGTACCATAATAATATCAAGGACAAAAGTTAGAGGACCAAAATATTCACAAGGTAATCTTTACTTACCTCCACAGGATGTACCTATGTATCTTTGATACACACACACACACACACGCAAACACACACAAATATATATATATATATATATATATATATATGTATCACTTTTCTATCAATCCTTACAAATGCACCTACTTTCACAGGATTGAGGCAGACAGACAGGTACGATGCTCCAACAGAATTTTATTACAACGACGTGCATGCCATAAAGCGTTTCGGCCACAGCAGCGGCCTTGATGACAGGGAAGCGGCGGCGGCATACTGATTGGCTATTTGTTGACTGTCAACATAGAAAGCAACAAGTCACTACAATGGAAATCATTTTCAAAGCATCCAAACAATCCATGGTATGCATAATGTGAACTGAATATCAATTTTGTGAATGAAACACATAAAGAGCTAATGACCCAAATTCCAAACATGAACAGCACTAGACATGGTAAACATACTAATCTTCTGCAGTATATACCATTGAATGATTTCACTTCAGTGCTAAAAGTAGTGCTCACACAGTAATGATGCCCACAGTGGGCTGACCTTAAAGTTATGGAGATGGTTAATCACATACATATATAATCACAAGCATTGTGTGTAGAAAGCGTAAAAAGTAATAAATGATTAAAATTAAACTTTCAAAATAACATTCCTATATATGCAAACATACAGTGCTGTTTTTCAAATTCTTCAGCCTGAGCAGGATCCACGGTTCCCCTGCCATCGGACTTCACTGCAGAGGATCCTCTCTGTTGTGGAGGCACCAGCGATCTTCTGGCTGAGGCATGGTCCTGCAGTTCTGTGTATTCACATATTCAAAGCACGTCTCCATGCTGACAGTCTCCCCCTCCTGTATCACGGAGTTCCTCTCTGCTCGCTGGTCCCGCTCTCATCTCTTTGGGAAAAAATACCATCCTTACCTTCTTTGCTAGTCTGTCTTCTCTGTCTATTCTGACTTACATCAATCTTTCTTTAATTTCTAATTTTGTTTCATTTTGTTTTTTACAGGCATCTTCATATGGTTGTAATCTGAATTGCGGCCATTTTGGGGCAACTTCGCCTCTCCAGGTAAGTGCTTCATAATACCTACTTTCTAAATGCACAATGAAGTGAGAGTAGTGAGGGACTGCTGCAGGTTTTCTACGTCTACCAAAAGGTCATAATTAATTTTAGGGATTCAGACAATCTACTGAAAACCTTGGGGTACATACCAAAATCCTATTCTTTGTTCTAACACATTTATTAGATATTACATAGACATCGACATAAACTATATAATAAACCTTTATATTAACAAGATTGCCATTGAAATCCGACATTCCTGCACCTCCCCCATAGGTCCCTGATGTGCATATTTATTTATTTTATTTATGCGATTTTATATAGCGCGAACTTTACCCAAAGGCGTCAGAGCGCTTTACATAGGACCCAGTTTCAAACATAAGGACTGACGGTACAAAAAGAATTTGCACATTTTTGACTTACATAAGAACCAGTTGAAAACGTACGGACTTAGGTTTACATGCGTTACAAAAAGGTACAAACAGAAAAAATTTCAAATGTACAAGAGATAGAGTCACACAAGGAGGAGATACAAATCGATAAACTCTAGGCATATACTAGTGAAATCTCTATCTACTTAGGGAGGGGATACACATGGATATACTCTAAGAGTCACATAGGCATGGTAGAGAGCAGAGCGGACTCCTGCATAAACTAGTGATTAGAGTTATCTCTATATACACAGGGAAGGGGTAAGACTGGATATACTCTAAAAGTCACATAGGAATGGTAGAGAGCAAAGCGGACTACTGCATGTTCTAGTGATTAGAGTTATCTCTATATACATGGGAAGGGATATGACTGGATATACTCTAAGGGTCACATAGGAATGGTAGAGAGTACAAAGGTCTACTGCATACACTAGTGAATAGAGTTATCTCTATATACATTGGGAAGGGATACACATGGATATACTCTAAAAATCACATAGGAGACTAGTCATTAGAGTTATCTCTATATACATGGGAAGGGATATGACTGGATATACTCTAAGGGTCGCATAGGAATGGTATATGGTGCAAGGTCTGAAGCAAATACCATTGATTAGAGTTATTACAATAAGTCAAAGAGCAGAGATCCATAAGTGTGGATGCAGTCACAGCACAAAGGGAGGGTGGGAGGGATGCAAGGGTATGGAGAGAAGGGGAAGCTGAGAAGGGAGGAGACATTTGAGGATCATCCACGGGGAGAAGGGTTAAAGGACGGGGGAATGGGAGGAGGGCTAGAGTCCAGAGAAAACTGTCCGAAAATAGCAGCAAAGTGTCGGTCAGGACAGAACAAAAGTCCAAAGGTCCAGGAGAGAAGGTGGGAGCCCAGGTGGGAGATGAAGCTGGAGGCCATCCGCAGGCGCGTCGCCATCTTGGAGAGCGTGTGGTCATCCGGCTCGGTGGGCGTGAGAGTGCGCAAGGTGATGAAGGTGTTGGTGCGGTCACGCGTTTACCGTGAGGCGCTGCCACGGCAGCCAGTAAGTTGTGTTTGTATTCAACCGCCCTGGAAGATGTGTGGGAGTCGGCGGCGGACCGGCAGGGGGGCAAGCAGTGTGGCCTCCGGGAGCCATGAGCCATGCTGTAGGGGGGGGAGGGGGGAGTGATCCGGTGATCCGGCCCGTGTCGCAGGACCACAGGGCATACCGGAAGTGTCAGAGGCCCCCAAAACGGTAGTAGGACGAGTGGCAGGCAAGACAGTCTGAGACAGGGCCACAGGATAGGCAAGAGGCCGGTGAGAAGTTGGGGCGAGCCAGAGGAAGCGTCGATCGCCATCCGAAAGTCGCCGCCGGCCGCCATCTTGGAGTCAGGCAGGCGCCGGGAGGATTCCCTCAGTGGTGGTTGCCGTTAGAGTAGGGCTAGATGGTGCTATGTCCCGGCAGCCGCTGTGACAATCAGCGAGAGTCTGGACAAGCTGGGGGAGCGCCGGTCGCAATCCTACCTCCCAGCGGCGGCCAGTCGGCGGAGTCCATGGCGAGGTGCCGCCCGCCATTTTGAGCACCGCCGCCGCCCTCTCCTCCTTCTCCTCGGGAGACCGGACCCGTCCGCCAAGCTAGGAGCGATCACCACTGCTCCGCAAATGCCCCACTCGCTCCTCTCCATGGGGGGAAAAGGGCGAATCAGGAGAAGGGCTGTAGCAGCCTACAGCCAGGCCCGAGCAGCTCGTGAACCGGGAGACGAGACGATCCACGTCCGCTCGGCTCCCGGCTCCTCCCCTGGAAAAACTGCATAGTTATCCTAGCGTTAGTAATCTCAGTTCCCTCCCTTCTCCCCTCCCCAGAATCATGGTTTAAGTTTTCACTTCAATCTTTAGGATTTTTTGTTTATTACATCTTTTAAATGACTTTGATTTCATCACCAACTTTTCAATATTGGTTCATTTGAATATCTAATAGTTTCATTCTCTTATTTGCAGTTCGCTGTTTATTCAGGCACATTGGCCTCGAAGATTCTAATGATTTGAACAATTTCGTAGGTTTTGTTTGTTCTTTTTAAAACCCATACGTGTAGACTTTACTTGACTAGCTGTAAAGATGTGTTTTTGTGGAATTGTTAGATACAAACATTACTGCATGGATTACTTGTCATTGGCTTTTATTTCAGTCTCACAGTTGTTTTATGTTCATGGGGAGCTGTGTTTCACTTGAGTTTTCCTTTCCTGTGAGAATGTGATGTGCGCTTAGCAACAGTTAATTGGGGATGACACAAAATGTAGGTATGTCAAATGAAGGCACAGTTGACGAACTGTGAGAGGTGTTAATCCCCTAAGGATTTTGTTGCTCCTCGACTGGACCTGGTCACCAGATTAAATTCAATATTCAATAATAATTCAGAGTTAAATGTAAAGCACATTAGGCTTTACAATGAAGATTGACACAAATACTGAACTATTGAAAAATGTAAAGCATTACTGAAAACAAAATATGTGATTAGAAGTCAGTCAATGAATCAATAGCATGATGCTCAGAATAAAGATTAAAAAAATTAATGAGCAGAACCAAATACAGTTCAGGTCATAAGAAATAGATTAAAAATTGCAGCTCTTACTAAAGCCGAGGAAGACCATACTGCCATGATCATACAAAAACAAGAGGCCAGACACCTGATGATACAGATAGTTGTATTGAAATCTGAATTAAACTCTAAACTTAGTCAGAAAGCTGCTCAAATATACCAAACACATAGGAAACAGGTTTACGAAAGTGGGGAGAAAGTGGGCAGACAACTGGCTCTTTCAACACACCAGAGAAATGTTAGGAACAATATTCCCTTAATAACAGATAAAGGCCAGACTTATACTCGCCCGATAGATATCAATCAACAATTTCAAAGGTTTTATCAAAATTTATATTCAGTAGAAACTCCAACTACCGAAAAGGATATAAGAGACTATTTGGAAAGCCTTCTTACCAATTCTGAAGTTATGAAGCTCTTAGACGACTCCACCAAGGAAGAACTCGAAAAAGAAATCACACTGACGGAGGTTAATGCTGCTTTGTCACTATTATCTTCAGGTAAAGCAGCCGGTCCCGATAAATTACCGATCGACCTGTTTAAAGTCCTCAGCCACCAATTATGTCCTATTTTATATGACTTATTTCTTGGGATTCAATACAATGGGGTCCCTCCTACCTCATGGGATGAGGCTACTATAATCGTTTTTCCTAAAAAGGGAAAACCCCCCGAGCAGTTAACCTCGTACCGTCCCATATCCCTGATTAATTCGGACTCTAAATTGTATGCAAAAATTCTGGCACTTAGACTCAGCAGGGTCATTGAACATCTTGTCTCCCCGTGGCAGCATGGTTTTATACCAGGCAAGGGAACCACAGACCACACCCGTAGGGCAATCACCTTATTTGATGCCATGGCTGCTACGGGGGGTCAAATGTCAATGATCTTGCTGGACGCTGAGAAAGCGTTTGACCGCGTTTCATGGGACTTCCTTTGGGGAATCATGAAACACAACAATTTCGGCCCCAAATTTATTCAATCTATTAAATCAATGTATCTCCACCCCAAAGCAAAAATTCTAGCAGCCGGGTTATTATCAGACCATATTAATATTGCCAGGGGTACTAGGCAAGGATGTCCTTGCTCACCCCTACTTTTTGCTCTATATATTAATCCCCTTATTTTGAAATTATTAGGCACCAACATTATTAAACCTATTATTAGCCATCAGTTCGAAACCAAAGTGTTGGCCTACGCCGATGATATCGCGGTCACTACATCAAACCCGACTGAGGCCATTGGTGAAATAGAAAAACTCACCACTGAATTTGGACGTTGCTCGGGCTATTCTCTCAATAAAGGAAAAACGATTATTTTATGTACTGACAATACCATCTGTCGGGATCAACGTAGAGTTGAAAAAGCTACGTACTTGGGTGTTGCTCTGTGCACAAACATTAAGCTATTGCCCAAAATCAATTTTGAGCCATTGGTGGCTAAGATTAAGAATGATTTTGAGAGGGTTAATAGCCTTCATCTTTCAATAATAGGTAGAGCCAATTACGTAAAAATGAATACGCTACCTAGATGCCTCTATCTATTCCGGGCGATCCCGCTAGCCATTGATCAGGAAATGCTAGTATTGATTAATGCTCTTATATCAAAATTTATATGGCAAAACGGGAAGACCCGAAGATCACTCGCATTCTTATCACTCCCGCTTGAGAGAGGCGGCCTCACTATACCTAACATAATTTTATATAATTGGGCAACATTCTTAAAACAGCTTACCCCTCTGATTAGTGGCCATAATTTAGAGAGCCCACCAGGCGCTGAAGAAATACCCTCAATATATGAGCTTCTTTTAGGCCAGGAAGCCAAGGGCTTACTCCTACGTAAAACCGAGGCAATAAATTATAAAGACATCAAGGGCGGAGTAATGGCTAGTGCACGTAGAATATGGAATAAAGTAGTTAAATATATCCATATTGGGAAGATCAATCGGTACACGCCGGTCCGGCGTTCAAACTTTATTCAAGATCATGATTTAGCTTCCACTGTAAAGAAATGGGATAAGTTAGGTATTAGAACAATCAGGGAGTTTTTAATAAATGATTTTGATACTACCTTCTTTGATCTGAAATATAAATTTAACTTACCAAATGGAGACTTTCTAAAATTTGCACAGCTATTTGCTACACTAAAAGCAAAAGAATCCCTAATTTCTCTCCATAAAATTGAAATTATGGATGCAATACCTAGAATAAACACTACGATCGGAACCTTGTATAATATCTTGCTGAATAAACAAAATGATGATCTTGACAAAACTGAAAAGAAATGGGCTATGAAATTAAATAACCCTAATGTAGATATTGTCAGAGTGCTTGAGATGAGCCAGAAACTGCTTATGGCTAGCAATCTTAAAGCGCAATTATATAAAACTGTATTTGATCTTTATTTTACTCCCGCTAAATTATTTACATGGGGTAAACGTGAGAATGACCTATGCCCTAGATGTACCCAAGGACCAGCAACCCTTATTCATATGTTCTATAGCTGCCCTGAACTGACCTTGGTTAAAAAAATGCTCGTATCTTTCTGGGAAGAAATATTTAACCATAAAATACCGGAATCAGAAACTCTATTTCTATTTGGCCATGATTGTTCCCTAAATCTAACTAATTCCGAAGAAAGAGTAATCTTTATAAGCACAGCTGTTTTAAGACTAATACTATCCGCCCAGTGGAAAGATGCAGATCCACCTAGCTTCCAGATGTGGCTAGCGCGCTTCCTAGCGGTCTACACATTTGAATCCGCTATATTCGAAACAAGAGGAATTAGATCTAGGGCCCGAGGGTTGGCTCTCTGGTCCCCAATTGCAAATTGGAAATTGGGTATTATTCCCAGTGGTATTGGCTGATCTTATGATCTATAATCAATCTTCTATCTATGTTTCATGTGATTAATGTTCTACTGAGACTTCGTCTAGCTTTAATCAATGTGGCCTTTTTTTCCCTTGTTTTTTCAATATGTTTTACCTCCTGTATAATGTTTTTATGTTATGTTTTGTCAATTTCGGTTATCTTTGTAAAATTACTCTTGCTTTTCCTGGTTGAAAAAAAAAAAAAAAAAAAGAAATAGATTAAAGTTATGAATCAGAGGTCAGACCGATTTGGGCTCACTTCTTAAAAGTCAAGTAAGAGTTAGCCAACACCCTCAGGATTGGGCTCCTTTTATAGTGCAAAATTCAATAAAACTTATATATGAATACAATCACATTAGAATTCACACAGACTGAACCAATCAGGTTAAAGTATGCACAATATAGTTTCTGAAATCTGATTTGTCAGCATTATCCCACTAAATCATATAATACAGTTCCCATCACTGGTGCTCTTCAGGCACCTCTACAGTTCTTAAGAGAATCACACTGTGGTGCCAACTGGTGAGGCCTTGGGAACATTCACTCTCAATAGAAGAGTGTGTTCCAGAATCCCAAGGAAAAGAACATCATTCTGTTCCTGGGAAAGTGACATTACATCATGCAAAACTTTGTTTACAAGGTTACATTACTCGTGTATGAATCGTCTGTGTAAACAGTGAAACAGTAATAAAAAGATGACTGTGTGCTGAAAGATGGCTGCACACAAAGTTTGCCATTTTGAAATTGAGGCCTGCATTGAAAACGTCAGCATGAGCACATTTCTTAATCTCTCGACATAATGATTAGATTCCTACCACATATTAATTTTGTTTGTCGTTTTAGGAATATAGTATATGAAAAACCGTTTTCCAATGGTCATGTGGCTTCATCTGAGCAGTCCCGAGTCTCTGATGTCACACTGGAATTCTGAAGGAACCTGACTGGGCTTTGCCATAAATAGCCAAAATCTAATGAGATAAGAAAATAATATAATTAATAAGTTATAATTAAGTCTCCAAAAATGTTCACTACTATATTGAAATAAATTGAGTATTAGATGGTGGGCTGCTGACATACCTGTGATCTGCAGGTCATGAGCTTTTTTTTTTTATAAACAGCTTCAGTTTAGGTGTATTAGTTGAGAAAATATCACACGTGATTCTACTAACAAAACAAAGAAATGGAAAAAGGGAAGGAAAACATTGATGTAGATGAATTTGTAGTGAGTAAATTAAAGGGATTATTTTTCCTCAAATACTTCACTAAGATGGCAAAGTCCAAAAAAATCTCATGATTTTCAGTTAACAAACAAAACAAGAAATTCAAGAACTTTAATTCGAAATTTCTTGATCTCCCTCATACAATGTTACCGGATCTGGTAAAGAAATTGCATTATCTAAAGAGGCTACATCATATTGTAGATATTGGTGAGAACAGCCTATAACAGTTGAGAACATGATTAAAAACCGAACCTCCACTAGGGTTTCCTTGAGTACATACTGCCAGAATATCTCCTCTTGTTCTCTCATTTTAAATTATACATCCCAGTTAACTTAAATAGGATAATAAAGTTTTACCCATTTTATCTGCTTTTGTTGTCACATTCTGGAATTCCAAGGGTGTTGATTTGTTTTTCATCTTCTAAGAAATTACAAAGGCTTGATGTAACTTTAGCATTAAGATCTCCTACAATGACAAAATCAAAAACGAATTTGTTTAACAAGATCTCCCAAATCTCTCGAGGTCTTCTCTCTTAATGTGCCTCGGGGAATACATTTTGCAACAAAGAAATTAACTATACTCTTTTTGATAAGTCAAATAAGGCCACAACTTAATGCATATTAGAGGGAATGTACTTGTGAAAATCATCCCAGTTACACTTCTGTTGTTAAAAGGGGGCAGAGTTGTGGCCTAAGGTCCCGAGCTGCCACCTTTGGAATTGGGATAGCAAGTTCGAATCCTGCTATGGATCAATATCTAGAAAAAAATCTGAACTTGTGTAATGTAATCTTGTGCTTATGCAAAGTGCTTTAATGTTGTTGGGCAAACTTTGTGGTATTAAAAAACTGCAAAAAAGCAATAAAGTCGTAAGTCCTTCTGTGAGAGGTCAATGCTCGTTTAGGGATGGGGACATAATTTGTATAATTCCAATGTCCATGTGCTTTGCACACTTCTTATGCTAACATTCTGCATTGGCTCAAGTGTGTAAGGGGAGCTGGTGGATGACGTCCGAGGCTCAGTCAACCAATCACATCAGCAGTAGCAGTGTCCTTTGAAACCTTCCATGTCTTCTTATAATAATAATAATACAGGGCTATAAGACGAGGCACACTACAAGACCCAGAAGCCAATGCCCATCTGAGGGCGTGTCATCAGTTAAAAGAAGGTGTGTCTCAAGCAGGTATGAAGATTGAACCTTTGAGAAAGAAGCACTTGGCTTCGAAACGCATCAGGTTGCACCGATTAGCTGCCCAGAGGAAGCGCTTTTACCATGGTGGTCTGTGCTCGAGTGAGTCTCTGCCCTAGGGGCACCTTGAGCTTAAACATGAAGTACGCGGCCGCCCTTGCCGCGAGAAACTGCACCAGCCCGCGAAGACGGGCGCCATGAGGTTTGGATACACTTAACCTTGTATGGAGCACCGACTTTGGATTTTAAGTGCAGCCATGGACGGAAGTCCATCCAGGACTTTGAACTACACTTCAAACGCACCTATACAGGGCTATAAGACGAGGCACACTACAAGACCCAGAAGCCATTGCCCATCTGAGGGCACGTCATGGGTTAAAAGAAGGTGTGTCTCAAGCAGCGTACGAAGATTGAACCTTTGAGAAAGAAGGACTTGGCTTCGAAACGCGTCAGGTTGCACCGATTATCTGCCCAAAGGAAGCGCTTTTACCATGGTGGTCTGTGCTCGAGTGAGTCTCTGCCCTAGGGGCAACTTGAGCTTAAACATGAAGTACGCGGCCGCCCTTGCCGCGAGAGACTGCACCAGCCCGCGAAGACGGGCGCCATGAGGTTTGGATACACTTAACCTCGAATGGAGCACCGTCTTTGGATTTTAAGCGCAGCCATGGACAGAAGTCCATCCAGGACTTTGAACTACACTTCAAACGCACCTATACAGGGCTATAAGACGAGGCACACTACAAGACCCAGAAGCCATTGCCCATCTCAGGGCGTGTCATCGGTTAAAAGAAGGTGTGTCTCAAGCAGCGTACGAAGATTGAACCTTTGAGAAAGAAGCACTTGGCTTTGAAACGCGTCAGGTTGCACCGATTATCTGCCCAGAGGAAGGGCTTTTACCATGGTGGTCTGTGCTCGAGTGAGTCTCTGCCCTAGGGGCACCTTGAGCTTAAACATAATAATAATAATTATAATAATAAATGGTCCGTTTCCGGTTCAATGCGACTAACATTTTCTTATTGCTCTTATTCCTGGATCATTCCAAAAGGGCGTAACTAATTGTATGTGACAATCAGGCAACACTTGACAGCTCAGTAAAACATCTTTTATAAACCATGTTTACATGTTAACATTTGGCCACAATATCTCCAGACTGGTGTTTTTGAAAATGAACAAAGGTTGGCCGAAGTCGCAGCCTCAGAACTGGAATGCAAGAGTTGAACGTGCCATGAAATGAATCCATAGATTCATCATCCCTCTTCCTGGAGCCAAATTGGAATGGAAACGACATTTCTGGCATGTAAAGTGTGTGTGTGTGTGTGTGTGTTTGGCCTTCCTTAAATTGATTTAAAATGTTGGTCCTAGTCGGTTTTCTTCGTGCCAGGTTCCTGCGTTGGGAAGAACCTGCAACAGATTCTATGCACTTGGCCAATTTGGCTTTTAGAAAAAGCGACAACAGCATGTTTATCATGTCACTGTTTTTATTGTCCTCGTTTCAATCAAAACCGAAACAAAATAGGCAGGGTTGTGTCATGTAGATTTAGTGCAACTGCCAGAAAGGAAATCGGCAAACTGAGGGTGACCAATTTTTTAATTTTAGAAAACATGTAGCTCATGTTCCAGTATAAATGAAAAGTCAGAATATGTCACCATTTTCAGTCACCAATCTTCTTTCATTAAATGATTTTATAATGGACCTGAGTGAAAACTACACCCTTTGTCTAAGCTAAACCCGAATAAAATTTCCAACATATTATTGCGTGATCTCCAGCATTTTTCTTTACTGAAGTGATGCGTAGTGGCTGACCTAACGCCATTATGCCACATCTCATGAACACGATTTTAGTTTAGGTAAAAATCTTATTACAGTAGCACGGGAAGAAGGCGACTGAACGGAACTCAATAGCTGTTGCACAAATAAACAACCAGAAATGTAATTTCGAGTTGAATTTTTAACCAAATCAGACAGTTTGGATGATATTTTTAGCTCGAAATACATAATTTGTTTTTGTTTACAGGGGGGAGTGCCCTAGAGAGCGAGGATACTGTACATACAGTAAGTTTCACATTCCTGCCTCTTTTCTAAAAATTCCTGTCTTTTTTTTTTGTTTAGCCCTTGGTCATCTTGAATATGAATTCTGGAAGGAAAGCATCACTCGTTGTTTGTCTTCAAATCTCTTCTGCATTATACACCTATAACATTTTCATGTTTTGGGGAAAATTAAGTAAATTCTGTAAAGTACTTTGCAACATGATTATTTGTAAAAGGGAAGGCACCACTTTTTTTCTCCCTTTTTTAAAAATATGTTTGCTGCTGACTGGCCTGGAGTTTTTAGTAGGGGGTATAATTAAGCCCAAACGGGATTAAGGAATAACCATATAAGGGTAATGGACATTTTTTGTGATTACATACATTTCCTCATTTTTCTTGTGTTTATGGGAATTTCATCCAGATTTTTCATTATACTGTGCTGTAGGCAACTGATGTATTTTAAATGTATTTTTTACATATTTTCAATGCTCCTGTGCAAGAGATATTTTTATTATTTTAGGGATTTGTGGATGGCTGTGAGTTCAGGTTCCCCTTTTGTCTGCATGTGCATGTTGGCGGCTGGGGTGAGGGTTGCTCTAGGAGTCCAGTCAATGTATCCAGACATTGTGCATGTGTGAGATGGTAGATTAAAGTGCTTTTCTGAAACCTTTGCCTCCTTTTTTACTTGTCATGTGTTCAGCCAGCATTTTGAAGAACAAGAGTGTGGCCCATAGGCTGCCATTTTGTCTTTGTGCTCCATGCCGTGTCCTTCCTTCCTCCTTCCATGTGGTCAACGATTTTGTGAAATCAGTGTGTTTGTCTGATTACTAATCATATTATCCCACTTTTAAAAGCAAACAAATGTCCATGAAGTGGTTCTTACCCCGAGATTTCACAGTACAGGACATCATGATATCCTGAACCGGAGCAATATTCTCTGCCTTATGAAACATCTTGTCACCCTGGACCAGACATAAACAGGGGACCTGGAATGGGTGAGATTCATGAGCACCCAGGGGGATGCCCACAGTGAATCCACAGTGGTGGGGATTAAGCAAAAGGAACAACAACAAGCCGTTTTGAACTAATGATCACAACTCGCTGAGTGGGGCATAGACATCCAGATTTTGCCACAATCAAAATATCCACATGTCCTAGAATTAAATAGCAAGGGTAAGGGACCCTGGTCGGTTCTGCATGGGACAAATAGCCATGTTTATCAGAGCAGCAGTTGGATGGGCTCCAAGGACCCCATGGGCATTAGGATTTCCTGTTGAGACCACTATCGAGCTATTTATACAAGCCCTCATGCGCCCGGACCAAACAAGAGCTCTAGAAGACTGCAGTACTACTCCTAACACCTGTGGCACCAGGCTAGGGAGGGAGGCGGTCAGAGGCGCAACGCCAGCTAAGGAGCAGCGAACCATAATATCATAGAACATCGCAGGGATCCGCAAAATTACAGAAAATGAAAACATAAAGCAGTTTCTTGAAAATTGGGATATCTGGTGCTTTCAAGAGACATGGGCCCTGACCTGCACTCCATTTGCAGGGTATTATGAACATCATGTACCTGCAATAAAAAGGAATCTCTTTGGTCGACCATCCGGTGGTCTATCAATTTTCATAAAACACGCCACCAGCCTTGTGACCACAGACTTTCTATCAACCACATCCAGGTTACAAGCTTTACAGATTAGTGGCCTGAATCTCAACTCTCATCCATTTTGCCTTCTGCTAGAAAACTGTTATATCAATCCAGTACAGACCACCAGGAAAGACTTTATGGTTGCACTCTCACAGAAACTAGACGACCTCTTAAATAAATATAAATTCTATCAGGTATTCTTAGCTTGGGACTTCAGTTTAAGGGTTCTTGATATTGCTATATCCCCTGCACGGGGGAAGGGCTGGGCAGAATCCTTCTACAATTTCCTACAAAAATCGCAAGCTGACTCCAACTCATGCACTGAAAGAAGCACGAAAGTCATCCTGACAACCGCAATCAACCTTCCGGGATATCTCAAGAATCGACTACATTATGGTCAGCGAAGCAATCACGGCCAGATTGAAAGATTTTGAAGTCGAGGATAGGTTGGAAAGTGATCATAGGCCATTAAGAGCAGTGATCCAGTTGAAAGTACCAACAGCCACCGTCTTTTCAAGCCATTGGTGAGTCGAGAGGGGAAGAAAAATATATAGTTCTGCGGAGGATAAAATGGTCAGAGAAGATAGGCAAGAAGATGCAAGCCTGGTTGGAGCAGAACCAGAAGGGTACTCCATCAATGCTCCCATCATCTATAAAGGACTGGGAGATTATTTTAGAGGACCTCCAATTAAAGCTGGGAAACCCTCAGCTGCAACGCTCTAGCTCTAAAGTGCCATTAACAGCAGGAAGTAAATGCCTAAAAAAAGACATACTCAACTGCAAACGAGCCCTCCGTAAGGCCCTAAAAGCAAAAAAATAGGGAGCAGAGCAACGGATGGATCATCAGTCACTACATGGAGGTTGGTCTTAAGAAAGAAATTGTGGGGACACAAAAAAGAGCATACAGAAAGGGAATGGCTCAAGGTGTTCTCTCTGCTCAAGGAAAAGAACCTCTCTGGGCTATGGAGGCACCAGAAGGGTACTCCATCAATGCTCCCATCATCTATAAAGGACTGGGAGATTATTTTAGAGGACCTCCAATTAAAGCTGGGAAACCCTCAGCTGCAACGCTCTAGCTCTAAAGTGCCATTAACAGCAGGAAGTAAATGCCTAAAAAAAGACATACTCAACTGCAAACGAGCCCTCCGTAAGGCCCTAAAAGCAAAAAAATAGGGAGCAGAGCAACGGATGGATCATCAGTCACTACATGGAGGTTGGTCTTAAGAAAGAAATTGTGGGAACACAAAAAAGAGCATACAGAAAGGGAATGGCTCAAGGTGTTCTCTCTGCTCAAGGAAAAGAACCTCTCTGGGCTATGGAGGCACATCAATCAGCTGAGTACTCGTGGGGTAATAAGATTAAAAGGAGTAGCGGAGCCTGACTTGCTAAATCACGTGAAACAACTATATTCACACACTCCTTCAAATAAAGGCTGCTGAGAAGAAACTATCGGCGAGGAGGGGTTAAATCAGCCAAACAATCCAAAGTCTGAAGAAGTGAATGCCACCTCTGGCACCACCTCTACTGAACAGAGCGCCCGGGCAGAGGAGCATCCAAGGTCGCCGGGCCTGATAAATCCTGCTATGGTCATCAACACCCTCAAGATTATGAAGAATGATAGAGCCCCAGGGCCCAGCGGGATACCTGCCCCCATTTTTATAAATGCCCCAGACTTTTTGGCAGCAACCCTGACTCCTTTTTATAACCATATCCTCTCGACAGCCAAGATACCAGTCTCTTGGAGAGGCTCGATCCTGGTCCCCATCTTTAAAAAAGGCGACCGCCGGAAGCCATCAGCCTACAGGCTCATTGCTCTTCTTGACCTTGAAGCTACGGCCTATGCCCGCCTCCTCTTGAAAGACCTGGCGTCTTTTGCAGAAGAAAGAGGTATCATTCCCTTTTATCAGTCAGGCTTCAGGTCACAGTTGTCGACCCTGGACAACGTGTTGCCGTTAGCTTATCTATCAGCTCAGACAGTAAGAAGAATAGCCCCCACTGTTTTGCTGTTTCATTGATTACAGTACAGCTTTCAACAAAGTTGTTCACAGAAGGCTATGGTGGAAACTAGACAAATGGAGAATTCCACCTAAACTCCTGAAGGCAATCAGATCCCTTTATGAAGACACCTGGGTGCGGGTTAAAACAATGTCATCCAAAATGGCTACGAACAACGGGCTTAAACAGGGCTGTGTGCTGGCCCCTTTCCTTTTTAATTTGTACACTGCGGACCTTTGGGACTCTCTGAAAGGAGCTAATCTAGTAGCACCTAGGCTAGGCAGTGTGAGGCTGCCGGTATTATAATATACTGATGATACAGCTATATTGGACCATACAAAAGTGGGCCTACAAAGAGCCCTAAATGCACCAAACCATTTTAACAAGGATAACTTTCTAACAGTGAACCAGGGGAAGACTAAGGTAATCATTTTCGGGAGTTACAATCTCAAAAGGAACACACAGTGGCTATTGGGAGTGCTCCAAATCAGCACAGTGACTTCATACATTTATCTGGGGGTTTGGCTCACAGAACGTGCCAATGTGAACACCCATCAGAAACACCTGACCTCCAAGGCCAGCAACGTCAAGCATCTGTTAAAACAACTGCGCCAACACTTGATACGCCCTTCTGCCGGACAAATATTGACTGCCTATAAAGTGAAGCTGCTTCGAGCTAATAGTTATGGCCACCTGGCCTTCCTAGGGTCGCTGGATACCTTTTTAAATTCAGCTCAAGCTAAAACATACAAATTAGTGCTCCATATCCCGAGGTCAGCCAGGAAATCAAGGATGAGATTGGAGCTAGTTCTCGCGCGGCCTGACCTGACATGTCAAAGGGAGCTGATCAAGTTACACCTAAGGATATATCTTTTTTTTTTTAAAACCTTTATTACGCAGTATTGGCAAACAAATACGGGCCTACAACCATCCGGCCGGCCTCGAAATCTTGTGGGTCAAAATAGCAATCTATATGGCGACTCGGTAACATATCGGAACAAAGTACAATCATCCTGAATTACACTGGAGACATGCGTATTACCGAGAAATAGAAGAAGTGAAGGTTCATTTTTAAATTTTATAAAGTATAACGAAAAAGTAGGAGCTGAGAAGGATCGAAGTCCATACAATCCGTCTAAAACATAAGCGGGCGACTGCCACTAAAAGAGATCCAGCAAGCAGGAAATCTAAATCAAAATGGCGGCATACAGATAACACAAAAGGGTGAACAATCCCACAGCACGATACGTGCCAGTCGCTACCCACCCCGTATCGATCCAACCCACAACCCAAGGAAAAAGGGGAAAAATAAAGAATATAAAAGTAAAGAAAAAGAAGGCCCATAGAAACTGAAACGGACAAAAGAAGACCCCTCCCCCCCACCCTACACGCATGCAGAGGCTACGGCCACCCCCCCCCAGCAGCGTGTCTGTCGCCCAGAAAGAATACCCGAAATACAGAAGTAGAAGAAAGAAAGAAAGAAAAAGGAATCAGAGAAGATCAGAGGAGGGTCAAAAATTTGTAAACAATATAACCAACAAGTGTAATCTCGGCCCCCCCCCCCCCCCGGGACCCCGAAACCGATGCATAACCAACGTCTAACTCCCCAGTCCGTCCATCATTATCCAATCAAAACAAGCAACAGGAAGCAAAAAAGGAAAAACATCATCAACCTTGTCCCTTCCGATCGAGCGCGACGACGAGGTACAACCGTAGAGCAGCCATCTTGGATGGAAAAAGCAGACGAAATGACAACCACAATACAGGGCACTGTCCACCAAGGTCTGTCCACCTCAATGTCCTGTGGTCAACGGCTGCACAAAAAAGGGAACCACACAGCAGCAATCTTCGAAAGTCGACCGGCCAAAGCAATAGTAGCAAATCCAGGATAGAACAGAAAGACACGCCAGTAGAACACAAAGGAGTTGCCCGGCATGGCGTCCAAAGACGATTCCCCAGCCATTGCACAAGTCCAGAAACCACACACTGCACCACAACCACGACAGGCAATACCGCAGCGGTATCAAGATCTTGGACCTCCGACGCCTCCATGTAGATCTGGGTAGGCAGTTCACGGTAGCCGAGCACAGGGTGTGGCGAAGTGCTCAGTTCACGAAAACCAACACAGCCAGTCGAGGGCACTGCGGGCAGAATGGCATCTAGTCGCTCCCCCAGGTCCCGGGCATTGTCAGATAGGGCAGCTCGCAAAGTACCCAAAGCGCTCAGAATATCACCAATCGCCAAAGATGCCGCAGGAAAAGCGGATGCTGCAGCTTCCTGCACATGGGGCTCACAAACATATGCCAGACCCCGAAACTGTTCGTCGACATCCATTGTTAGCAGCCGGTCATCACACTGCAGAGCACAGCCACGTCGGGGGTCCATGGGCCACTCACTCCGTTATGACACCGCACTCAGCTGCAGTGCAGCGCCGGTCGTCGTAAATACCCTTAGTAGCAGCCTGGGGTCGTCAGTTGCGAGCGCCGAGCGCTCGGTCCAAAATGGCACCCACAACAGCGCTGGAAGGCGAAGAGGCACTCAAAGCCGTCCACAGGCTGGAGAAAGGACACAGTGTATTACTGGCCGCGGCAACAGTGTTGCGAGCGTGGAGGTGAACTGGCCAGGATGGTACGTTGCGGCGAGAAAAGCAGTACGGCAGCCGCTCTCCGCCGGCCGACCCCGCACCGTCGTCAGTGGCCGCTGTTGTTGTAATCAGGGCCGGCCATCTCCGAGGAACAAAGACCCGGTCACCGCCATTCCGCTCAGAAAGGAAACAAGGACGCTCTGTCGCGTCTGCCGCAGGGAGCACGCCGGGGAGCGCACCGTTGGAGTCAGGATCACTTCCCGGTTCCGAAACATCAATGCGGTCACAGGATAACTTGCAGGATCAGTAGCTATTCGGAGGGAAAACGAGAGGGTCGGCGGAGCCGAGGGTTTAGGCGGCCATCATGGTTGCAGGCTAGGCTCCTCCTCTCACACCTAAGGATATTGAGGGCTCCAGTCGACTCTTTTAGACACCAGCTGAGATCTATCTTCGAGGAGACAGGCTCGGTTTGGCAAACCGGCCTTGGCAGCGCCATCAACACACTGAAGGTGGAGGAAGCAAGTATACAGTCACTGGAAATTCAAATTCATTCTTGGAAAAAAGCGATAAATAGACAAGTGTACGGCACATCGTTAACTCAAGACATCGAGTCTCTCTGCTCAAGCTCTAATCTTGATCCACTAAATAATTCATACACATCAGGCAAAGCCTAACCATACCTAAGCGAGGCCCTAACACCACAAGCTTGTAGCAAAATACTCTTCATGAGACTTATCACATTAGGGGGCCCCATTAGGATGGCGGGTGGATCGCCCCAGCCAGGCCAGTGGTAGCCACCGTCGGCCTGGCGAGGGCGATCCGCCCGCCATCCGTGCCGGAATGACTCATGCCATATTATCATGGCTGGGGGGTCTGCGGCGGACGGAAAGACCGTCCACCGCTTTTGAAATGGGTTCTATATGGTGGCGGTGTCTACCACCAGCCATATTAGAATGGGCATTTTACAATGCCGCCACGGAAAGGCTTGCAGAGTCTGCTTTGGGGGCCCTTTGAGTGCCCCCAGGGACTCCGGGGGTGGGGTGTGCACATGGAGGGTACCAATGGTACCCCCCAGCAGTTCCATGCACAACATGGCAGGCACCATGCGGTGCCTGCCATGTTGTGCATGGAAGTGCACAGGATGCCTTCCTGGCAATGTGGCGGGCGGTGCTGAGTGCACCGCCCGCCCCAATGTCAGGAATGCTGGATGTGCCCGCCACTGTGGCGGGCGCATCCTAATTGCAGGCACGAGACCCCTGCCCTTAAAGTGGGCGGTCACTTTCCACGATTAGATGGCGGGCGGACAAAGTCCGCCCGTCATCCTAATGAGCCCCTAGGTCTCACTGATTTTAATCCAGCATGGGCTTGCAAGGGGGAATACACAAAGTGCAGGCTGTGTTCCTACACGAGGAAATCCTGGTTGCATCTCCTATGCTGCTGCCCCAGTCTTAACAATGTAAATGTAAATGTCTAGTATTTGTAAAGCGCAAACAATTACCCGAAGGTGTCAAGGCGCTGGGGGCCCTCGGGAAGATTAAGCATGCTATTTCCCAGAGTCGCATGGTGCTGGGCTGATCTGCCGCCGGCACTGGGGATCGAACCATGAGCCTCCAGGTATCAGAGTCAGTTGCCCTCGCTGCTGCGCCACACCTCTTCCACAGTGAACAATGAACGTCGGAGACTCCTGCGCTCAATCTGTATTGTTAACAGAGCAAAGACCTGCAGTGAAGCGTCAGCCTTGTGCTTTTCTAAAAGAAATGCTATGACCTTAGCAAGACTGGGGAAATCTACGCATCTGATCAGGGTTACCTTAAAGGCCTTGAATGAAGGTAATCCGACTTTGGCGATGGGTATGCCAAACCCTAAGGAAGCAAGCGGACAGGTCCCTGACAGGCACTGAGGAAAGCATCCCCATTTTCTACAAATCCTTTGAAGACGGTGTTTTTACATTTCTAATAAGGTGTTTTAATCAATATGAGTTTTAAAGAACATTGGGCACTGCAAAAGTGTGTTTAAGGACACATGGTCAACTACAGATACAGGTTTGGGTTGGATCGGGAGGGTGCCGGGGAAAGGAGGGTGGTATTTCAGTTGAGTACAATTACGATCTTTTTAATGGAGTCTGTTCTTACTGTAATGATTTTAATTAATTGAACAGTTAATAATACATTCATACTAGAAAAGCATTTTGCTAGGAACATTGACTGTTAAGGCATGTTAACCTAAGCTAGCCTAATTTTTCTCTTTTTAATATACTATTGCATTTATTTGGGCTTGTGCTGCTTGCAGCTGTTTGAAGTAGTCTGTAGTACATAGACAGAGGTTCAGACAGAGGGGCATTTTTACAAGTTAAGTGGCGAAGCATGTCGTTAAGCCAAGAAGGCTAACAACATGCTCCGTCACTTCAGAAACAGAGGGCTGCAACATATTTACAAGAATATGATGCAGCCCTACATTTCCCCCCTGCGCTGGCGCTAAATTTAACTGCCTAGCGCCAACTCAGGCAACCTTGCACCAATGTGCAAGGGTGTCTGCGTTGCAGGGCAAGAATGTTAATGTGCTGAAAGATGTCCCTTTCTTCACATAAACAATAGTTAAATGCTGTTTTGTAACTTCTATGTGTGCTTCTCAATGCAGCTCACATAGAAGTTGCAAAACATAATTTTTTTTAAATGATTGTTTATGTGCAGGAAGTGACACCTTCCTGCACATAAACAATCATTGGTGTTTTGCTGTTTCTGTGTGTGCTGCACAATGCAGCACACATGGAAACAGCAAGAGACGAGGAGAAAATAAACATTACCCCCAGGTCCCTCCTGACCTCGTCCCATTCCTTAAAATATGGAGATAACCATCTCCATGACAGAAAAAAAGAAAAGGAGCATGCTGGGATACCCTACCTGCTCCCTCCCACTGGGAGTACATAAGCAGTACCAGCCCAGCATGCGGCCTGTTCTTTTTTTCTGTCTCCGACAGAATGGATGTTCGAGTGTGCTGTGATGTTCTACTTACTGCCTGCGCCCGCTCCTGCTGGGCTGGGGTGGCGTGCTGGTCCTTCTCTGCTTCCCCTGCCCGGCTGCCTGGCTTCGCGGGCAGGGGTGCTGTTTCCTGGTTTCTTCGTTTGTCTGCCTCCCGGCCTGCCTGGCTTGCTGGGTCGCGGGGCTTCTTACTGGCTGCTTTCCGGTTTGCCGGCCCTTTGCGGCTGGTGCGCCGTCGTCCCGCTGTTCTTACGGGTCGCCAGGGCGTGTCTCCCCGTGCTTGGCCGGGTGGGAGACGCGCTGCTCCTGTGGCTTGCTGGCGTGGCGCTGGTTGGATTCTGGTGCCGGCGGTGTGTGGGGGCCTCGTTTCCTGGTGCTGCGGCCCCCCGCTACGGGTGAGTCCCGCTTTGCGGTGTTTTGCTCTTTTCTGGTGCCAATCGTGCTCGCAATGGGAGATGTTGTAGCATTGTGGCATGTGCAGTCTACAGGGCAGCTGGGGAACCGGGTTCGTTTCTCGGCAATGACGCTCACCGTCCTGTGGTTCTGGGCATGTCTTTCTTGTCCCCGTGCCTTCACGAACCTGAATGTGTCCTCATGCAACGTTTCTGGGTAAACCTGTTTGGGCTGTGGACCCGGGTGACTGACGGTACGTTTCCTGGCCGGGGTGCCGCTTTCCCTTGCAGGCTGGACGCAGACTGGTTGCTTCTGCTGGTGTCTGTGTTGGGTGGCTGCTGGGGCACCTTCTGGTGGTCTGGCCTGCGCCCTCCCACTGCTGTTTTTCTTCCCCAGATGTGCGTGTGGTGTGGCCTACTCTGCCCGGCGCTGTTTTCCTGGGGGGCGCCTGGGCAGGTTTCTTGTGGGGCGATGAGCTGTTGGTGCGCTCCTCCTGCCCTCCTGGTAAGTTCCGCGTAGCGGGCCCTGTTTCCTTCTTTGTTGTTGTCCGCCTTTCCTGCTGTCTTTCTTTTGCAGGTTCCTCCTTGGCCGGGTCCTTGGCTCCCTGCCTGTGGCCAGTGTGGATCTTGCTGTGGCCACGGCGGGGCGGGGCGGACTTCTCTGCCCGGCGCTGGTGTTCTGGTGGGCGCCTGGACGGTCTGTTGGGGGTGGGGGGGGTGATGTTGTGGCCCTCTTCCTGCCCCCCTGGTGAGTACCTTGTATCGGTAGTCCCTGTTTCTTTCCTGTTCACTGTCCTTGTGCACTGTGTGGCGGTTAAGGCAGTGTATGGGTGGGTTGGCCTTGCTGGACATGGTTCCGTCTTTTGCCTGCTGTTGTCCGTGCCTGTTGCTGGTGGGTGTCGTCCTCTGGGCGTTTCCCTGCCGGTTGTGTGGGGTGTATGCTGTTTCCTGCACTGTTTCCTCCGCTCATGTCCGCGTGTCGCTTGGTCTCCTGTGCTGCCTTGGCTCTTCTGTTGCTGCCTTGGTTTGCCTTCCCCGTGCCTCCTCGGCTGCTTGTGTTCTGTTGCTCGGGGCGGTGGGCTGGTGGTGTGTTTTTTCTGCCGCCTTGGAGTCCTTTTCTCCTCCTCTTGGATTTCGTCTTTGGGGGGGGGGGTCCTGGGGTGTTTCTCCTGTGGTGGGGGCCTCCTGCTTCGTGTGTGTTGGCCCCCTCCTTTTGGCTCTCTCGGGCGTTCTCCTACCCGACTTTTTTACTGCGGGGGGTCCCCTGTTGCTCGGGCCCCCCTGCTCTGCCATTGTTGCGCCCCTGGTGGGTGCGCTTGTGCCCTTGGAGGGGTGTACGTTCCCTCTCGCTTCCTGCCTACGCCCTGGTTCCCTGTGTTTCCTTTTTGTGTTCTGGGGACGCTTCTATTTTCCCCTGTGTGCCTTGGGCGTGCCTCTTTGGTTGGCTTGCCCTTGAGCCTTGGTTTGGGCTTTTTCTTCCTGTTCCCCTGGCCTGTGTCCTGTTTGGGGGTTCGGTTGGGCCTTGCCGGGCTCCTGTTCTTTCCTTCTCCGGCTGCTGCGGCTCCCTGTGCTTTCTGTTCCGGGGTTCTTGCTGGCTTTCTTTTCTGTTTCCGTCCGGCCTCTCCCTCTGGTGCTTGCCGCTTGGATTGGGTCGTTAGCTGCTTGTGCTGTGCTCTGCGGCTGTGTTGCCCTGTGGCTGTGGCTTCTTGTCCTCCTGCTGCCTGGCCGTCCCTGGTGGGTGTCTTCCTGCTGGGCCGTGGCTCGCTTTCTGCGGCCTTCTGTCCTTTGGTTCCTGGCGTTCCTGTGGGTTCGGTCCGGGTTCGTGCCTATGGGTTTCCTGAGGTATCCGCTGCTGGTCGCCTCTTGCTTCTTCTGCGGGTGCTTTGCTTGGGCCCTGCTCAGGCCTTCTGGCTTTCGGCGGGTTTCCTGTGTCCTCCCCTTGTTTCCTTGTTGGGGGGGGGCTGTTGGGCCCTTCCTCTGTCCTGGGGCGCCTTGTCCTGGTTCGGGTTTGCTCCGGGCCGGGCTGGTTGTGCTCCTGGTGGGTCCTGTTGTTGTGGGTTTGTTTCTCCCCTTCTGCCTGATGGGGTTTGGTTTCCTGTTGTGGTTTCCTTCTCCCCTCTTGTTTCTCTGGTTGGTGTGTTGTTATGTGGGGCTTTGCTTCACTGGCCGCTGTTGCCTCTGGTGGGGGCTGGGTCTTTGGCTCTGCCTTCGGTGGCCGCTTGTTCTTCGTGGGCCTGGCTCCTGGGCCTCGCCCTGTCTGCCGTTCCTGGCTGTGCTGTGCCCTTTCCCTGCTGGTGGGTTTTGGGTGTCGGTCTCCCCGGGTGTGTGGCCTCTCTGCGCGTTCCTTTCGCCCCTTGGTTCCTGCCCTTCTGTTGGTTTGTGCGGGGTGGGTGCCGGCCTGCCTGCCTGCCTTTTTCACTGTTGGGCGCTTTTTGCTCCTTTCGGGTGCTTTTGCTTGCTCCGTGCTCAGGGTGTCTGCCTTCTGGTGGTGTCTCCCCCTGGTTTCCGGGGGGGGGGGGGGGGGGGGGGGGGTTGGGTTTGTTGTGCCCTTCCTCTGTGCTGGTGGGTCTTGGCCTTTTTGGTGGTGTTGCCTCGGGTTTCTTCTTGCCTGCTGCCCTGTTTCCCCTCTTGTGCCCTGTCCTGTTGGCCGTGCCTTTTCGCTCCTTGTGGGGTTTGGGTGTCTGTCTCCCCTGGTGTGTGGCCGGGTTTCTGCTTCCCGCCTCTCTCGCTCTGCCTTGGGTTACGGTTGGCTTTGCTTCCGTCTTGGGGCTTTGGGGGGCCTGACGTTGGCCCTGTGCCCCCGCGCGGGCTGTTTTTGGCCTGTGCCCTTTGCTCTCTCGTTGGTGCTGGGGGGTTCCTTCCCGCTCCCTTGTTGAGTGGTGCGCCTTGGGCTTCTTTGGGCTCCTGTCCTTTGCTTTCGGTGCCGGTCTTTTTCCCGTGTGCTCTGGAGGCCGTGGCTCTACCTTTGTTGGTTTTGCCTTCCCGGTCCCTGTTTTGGCATCCTGTTCGCTTTACGTTTGGGTGCCGGGTGGGCCTCTTGGCTTGCTTCTGTTGGGCTTTGTGCTGTGGGGCCCTTCTTTGCTTCGGGTCCTTGTTTTTTTGGTCCCTGCTGGGTTTCTTTTCTGGCTGCTCCTTCGCTTGGGCTTTGTCGTAGTCCTGGGTTGGTCTTCGGTCCTTTCTTGGTCCGCTCCCTTCGGTTGGCTGGGGCACTGGGTCCCTTGTGTGGGCTCTGGGCTTCCTTCCTCTGGTTCTCCTTTCTCTGGGTGGTCTGGCTGTGGTTGGCTGTTGTGCCTTTCCTGTGCCCCTTCCTGGTTGGGGGTTCCTTTTTGCCTCTCCCTCTGGGTCCAGGTGGTGCGGTGTTGTGTGCCTCCTGGCTGGCTGGCCTGCCTGTTCTCCGGCGGGTTTCTTGGGGTTGGGCTGTGGGCCTTGTTGTTGGCCTTCTGCCTTTGGGGTTTCGCCTTCGGTGGTTCCGTGGTGTGTCCCTTTTTCCTCCTGGGGTTCGGTTCCTCCTGTCCGGTTCTGGGGTTTTTGGTTTCCCTAGTTCCGTGTGGGCCTTTGTTGTCTTTCTTGACTGCGCCCTCGTTTTTGCCCCGGTCTTGGTCGTTTTTGGGGCGCCGGGTTTTTCTCCCGGTTGGTTGTCCATTTGGGTGCTGCTGCTCTGCGGCGTCTCTACGGGGGTTGGCCTTTGGTTGGTCCTGCCCTGTGTCCGGGTTCCTCTGTGGTTCCCTGTTGCTGCCCTCTTTTCGGTTCTGCTGGGGGCTTCCCCTGCTGTGTTGGGTTTGTCCCTCTGCTTTGTTGCTTCCTGTTCTTTCTGCTCGTCCGCCCTGTGCGGGATGTTCTTTTCTGCCCTTGTCCTTTGGGCTGGTTTGGCCTGTTGGTCCCTGGTTGTTTGGCGGCCTGGGTCCGGGGGCATCGCCCTTGGGGGTTTCTCGCTGGTCGTTTGCCCTTTCCTGGCTCCGTTCTCTGTTGCGGCGCGTGCGCTTCTCCTGGGCTTCCTTTGGTCGTGGAGGGGGGGGGCCTGGGTTTGGCTCCTCTGCCTGCTCCCTTGGGTGCTTGGCTCTGCTTCTGTGCCTCCCTTCCGCGTGGCGGTCCCCTTCTGGCCTTTGGGGTCTTGGTTCGGGCCTGTGGGGTACTGTTTTTTGGTCTGGTGCCCTTGTTGTTGGTAGGGTTCCGGAAGGCCGGGTTCTCTGCTTTGGTATTCTCTATATTTTAAGGAATGGGACGAGGTCAGGAGGGACCTGGGGGTAATGTCCTATTACTTACCGGTAATCTTCATTACTCCTGGTCCCGTTGACCTCGTCCCATTCCTTACTTCCCTCCCTCCCTCCCTTGCGGCCGGCCTTCCTGTTGTTGGCTTGGTGTTTTCAGGCTGCATGCTGGGCTGGTACTGCTTATGTACTCCCAGTGGGAGGAAGCAGGTAGGGTATCCCAGCATGCTCCTTTTCTTTTTTTCTGTCATGGAGATGGTTATCTCCATATTTTAAGGAATGGGACGAGGTCAACGGGACCAGGAGTAATGAAGATTACAGGTAAGTAATAGGACATTTCTCCTCGTTTTGCCAGGGTAAGACCAGGTTTTCCCTGGTCTTTATTTTGGTACAGCCCCATATTCATGCTGCCCTTGCAAATATGGGGCAGCGGAAAAATCAATGGGTGTTGCGGTGGAATGCCGCCAGCAACACCGATTGCCCTCCCCTTTCTCTCTAAGTGTAGCTTGAAAGGGTGCCTTATTTACAAGGCAGCGTTAAGCACGTTAAGTGTCTTAACAATACCTTGCAAATAAGACAAAGCTTAAGGAAATCAAAAGGGGGGAGTGAAGAGGTGATGCCGGTGGGCACTGAGGTGGGCACGTCCTCCTCTTGTCAGGGTTTTAGGTTAATCAGAAAGGGCCACCTCACATTGGGTGGATGTGTATCCAGATGTCATTGGAGTACACCATCTTTGTTAAAATACCCCTCACACACCAAAAGGGCCCTTGGTGTCATGCTTCATCATCAGGGTCTTCCCGTCCCGCTGCGGGGCGGGGCAGTGCTGCGACAAGCGGATACGCTGGAGCACCTTTAGATGGAGGTGCTATGTGTTGGGAGTGAGTGTCAGTGGGGTCAGGGGTGATATACGGTGTGAGTTAAAAAATACCTGGCCTAGTGGAAAAAGAAAATTTTATTAAACACTGGCTGGTATTATTAAAAGGAAAAAGTGAAACGGAGAGATGGAGCAGGTTAATGGGCTCTCTCTCCTAAGTGGGTCAACATGTTTCGAGGCACGGGGCCTCTTCGTCAGGACCTAGGGGAGATCCCCCTGTCACTCACTAATGTTTTCTCCACATAGGTAGAAAAAAAGTGTATGTACAAAAAAGTGAACAAAAAGAACTATGTGAGTAACTACAAATTAATAATTACAGCACATATATGCTACCACACTAATAATGTAGTATGCTTATCAATGGGGGGATCAATGCCTCATGAGCCAGAAAAATCCAAATTTTAAGACTTTTGATATTCACAGAAGGCATTTAGGAGTCCGAAAGTTAGAAGTCCTATCTTTACTACTACTAAATTGAGAAAAATCCTAATTTTTAGACTTTCGGTATTCACAGAAGGCATTTAGGAGTCCTAAAGTTAGGAGTCCTAACTTTACTATTACTAAATTGAGAAAAATACTAACTTTAAGACTTTTGGTATTCACAGAAGGCATTTAAGAGTCCTAAAGTTAGGACTCCTAACTTCTGTGAATACCGAAATGAGTAAGTGCATTCTGTGAATACCAAAATGAGTAAGTGCCTTCTGTGAATACCAAAATGGTAGTAAGTTTAGGATTTTGTCTTAAGTTAGTTCTGTGAATCGGGCCCATAGTGAGGAAGATAAACCCCTGATTGCTCATGTCTATAACGACTCAGACAAAGTGTGAATCACTTCTGTTCAACCTGTTCCAAGTTTTGTAGTACCATCAACACCACCTGCTTCAATTTCTTCAAAAAAACACAAACCTGCATCAACCACCACAATCACAGTCTGTGGAAAGGCAAACGCAGCCATCTAGCCTCACCACATCGAGTTCTTCTCAGGTTACATAGCCTATTTACTTTGCCAATGCTGTGGAAGAGAGTCGAAATAAAATATCTTAGTAGATATGACTCTACAATGCTTTCTCCCCTTGTGCAATACAGCACAGCAATTTTGGCTGCTGCAATGTGTGGCATTATTTTCTGCCATTATGTGTACAATCATTACCTGCAGCAACCTCAAGTTGGCACAAGTATAAGAGGCCTATCATGTCAACCCAAAGTGTCCAAAGAGCCCGCCTGCTCAATGTAAGTCACTTGAGGTGGGATCATCACAAAAAAGCAAACACAACAACCCACTATCATGTCTAGTGTTATAAAGGAGTCACTATACCGCTGCTACCCCTAATTTAGTCATTTGGGGAAACTGGCAAAACCGTAAGCTATAATTTTAGCCTTTGACCTCTACCCTTTTTCTTTGGTGGAAGGAGAGTGTTTCCCTGAAATTTGTGGTGACCTTTTGTATCAAATGTAAGCTTTCAAGCCAGACTATTTTTCAATGATTGCTGTGCCACAGCTGCAACATCAAATGGTGGAATTGGTTCATGAAGCAATGAAGGAGAGTGCAGTGCTGTCCATCCATATCACAACAGACATGTGGATCGACTTGTCTACCTATAGACTGCATGTGCACCACTACACATTGTGTCTTTTTCAAGAGGTTTAAGCAAAGGCTAGCCACCAGTCTCGCCTTTGTTAAAGCTCTTCAAGGCATTTGTTGACATGCAAAGGTTGCAATATTTCCCAAGGAGAAAGCACATACATCTGACAACATCTTCAAGAATTCAATTTGAACGTCTTCAAATGGCACTGTATTTGTTGCTACTAATATTGATAGTCATATTGTGAATGTCATGGCTGATGGAGCATACTTCAGAATCCTATGTTGTGATCATTCTTTCAACCTAATTTCCAGGATGACCTCAAAGAAAAAGTAGTAGTTCACAACATACTGGTCCCCTGTTGCAGGAGTTGCATACATTTCAACCATTCCTTTAAAGCTTGGAAGAGGTTGAGTATTATTCAGTTTACTAACAGAGTCCCTGTATAAACTCTTGTACAGGAGGGCTCAACCCATTGCAACGCCTGTTTGAGCAGTACAGGTCTATCAATAATTTTATGCTACAGAGGAGAGATGATGCAAATGCCAAAGCCATGACAATGGAGGTTGACAAATGAGGGCTAATATAATTCCCGATCCAAATGTTAGTACCTTCACTGATTTTGAGATTGGAAGTCAGCAAGAGGATTATACCATAAGCCAAGCCATACCATTGTTACAGATAATATACCAATGTCAAGGAAGGAGTAGCTGCTTTGGTCAACAACTTAATCCTTCATGTGAATACAAATCAAAGCCTGCAAAAAGAGATTGCTTCCTCCAAAGAGTGCATCTGATACACTATAATGGATTCATTGTACAAAAAATGGCTATACACTTTCAATCCTTATTCAGCACTGGAGCTGCTATTCATGAGAACTCGAGCGTCAGGAAAGCGGTCGAGCAGGAATGTGGATGATTGCAACTTCGATGGTATAAAGAACTGAAGTGCCAATCTTCAAACTCTGGAGCGCGTGTTTGGCTCAGAATCCAGAATTATGGCACATCTGTAGCAGTAGCAGTGACATAATAACCACTCCAAGACACACCTGCTACTTACTCAACTACAGCATTCTGTCCAACCTCTTTCATTGATTGCTTTATGATGAATGTCCAGACTTAAACCAAGCACCCATGAGCAGGAAACCCTGTCCCCCTAGGCCTGGTGGTGGGGTCCCAGAGGTCCAAAAATATTTTGGGGGGAATTTTTCTGCAAAGTATTGGAGGATCCACAAATCTGTCATAAAAGAAAAAAGAAAAAAAGTGCAGGCTCCTGCAGTTTCTGTTAAAAGACCCCTGGTGGGCCAACCCTGGGCGGAGGAAGGGGTGTGTGAACCTCCCATCCTCCAGGACCGATAAATTAAAGGGGAGGAGGGCCTCCCTTCCCTGGCCAGGAGAAGCCCTGCAGACTCCATCCCCAGGGCCGTCTAGCAAGTAAAGCGTGAGAGGCCTAATGGCCCCCATCCCTGAGCTAGCCCCCGGGGCTCGCTCAATGATGGTGTCCTGGGGTCCCCAACCCCGGGGACACTGTCTGTTTCCCTGCCTCTCCGAACCCACAGAGATAAACTGCAGTTTACCCCAAGGATCATCGCTCAGCCCCATGCTCTTCAACATCTACATGGCCGCCATCGTCAGACAGCATGGACTCAGCATAGTATCTTACACCGACGATACCCAGCTCATCTTCTCCCTCATGAAGAACCCCGATGGCACCAGACTCTGCTTCCAGGAAGGAATGAAGGACGTTGCAGTCTGGATGAAAGAGAGCTGCCTGAAGCTCAACTCTGAGAAGACTGAGGTCCTCATCCTCGGACCGTCCACCTATGCCTGGGACAACACCTGGTGGCCCTCCGCCCTCGGTAGTCCACCCACCCCCACAGACAGCGCACAAAACCTCGGCATCATCCATGACTCCTCCCTAACCATGATGTACCAGATCAACTCCGTCACCTCCACCAGTTTCAACTGCCTCTGCATCCTCCGCAAGACCATCAAATGGATACCCCCCGAATGCAGAAGGACAGTCACCCCGGCACTAATAACCAGCAGACTGGACTACAGCAACGCCCTCTACGCCGGAATCAACGGAACTCTTCTACACAAGCTCCACACCACCCAGAACACCGCAGCCAGGCTCCTCCTCGGGACCCCACGGCAAGAACACATGACCCAACACCTATGAGACAGCCACTGGCTACCCGTCGAGAAGAGAGTAACCTTCAAACTTCTCACCCACGCCTACAAACTCCTCTACAACATCGGACCCAAATACCTCAACAAGATAGTTTCCTTACACGTACCCAAAAAGAACCTCTGCTCCGCCGACCTCACCGTGGGGGAGACCCCCACCCATCTGCGGAAATAGAACTGGCGGAAGAGCCTTCTCTTACATCTCAGCCAAGACCTGGAAAGAGTTCCCAGTTACCATCAGATGCTCTCCATCCCTTCACACCTTCGGGAAGAACCTCAAGACCTGGTTCTTCGACTGAACCGGAGCTGCAACCCGTCTTGAGACCCTCACGGGTGAGTAGCATGCTTTATAAACTCCTGATGGATTTATTGATTGATTTAGAGAGGGCTACAGTTCTCCCACAAAGCTGCTCCTGGCCGGTAAGAGAACAAACCATTTCTCTGCTACCATGGAAATGCTTTGAATTGCAAAAGAAAATTGCTTCCTCCCGGTTGGAGCAATGCAGGCTCCCACTTCATTCGCTATGGGTGCACGTGGTAGAGCTGGCAGGGCTGCGGGGGCCTTGGGCTTCTCCCTGCAGCCCCCAATGTGGGTAAAGAAGTGGCATGCCACAGTTGGGTAAACCAACATATATATAAATAAAATCGTTATTTTGGCTCCTACAGGAGCAGGGGGCTGGTTGGGCCATGGGGTCACTGGGCCCCCACCCTCCTTCTGTGGCCTCCTGTAAAAACATTTTTTTTGTAAAAGCATTGAGTTTCTCCGGTGGGACCGGCACACCAATATAAAATGTTAAAAGACACAAAAGGTGAATAATAAATTAGCTGCCACAGCCGTTCATTTATTATTCACTACCCCTTCAAGAGGTGCCTCATATTGCTCTGGGAGGGCTATTTACATATATTTTGCTTTCCGTGGTGTCCCTAGAAGGGTCAGAGACATCATCGCCTTTTTTAATATTGTGGGGGAGGGCTGTATGGACTTCTGCTACCCCCCAGAAAAACTAGACAAAAATACATGTCTCCTGAATCATTAAAACCATGACCCCAGGAGAACTTACTATATTTTTTTAAGCTTTTCCCATGTTTGAGCTTTTGCTCTGCATCTGGAATATCATTGCCACCTAGGGGATGGTTGTATTTTATGTGTTGTAGATGTATTACATAAGATATACAGCCTTGATATGGTTGCGTTTATCATTGCATTGTGTGTGGTGTAATATGATAAAAGGTAGGACAGGGATGTATTTGTTTCGATTTGTTTTCTTAATGAAAAAATAATATATCTCTGTATATTTATTTTCGCATTTCCCGTCCTCTAAATATAATACAAACTGTGTAAAAAGAAAGAGTCACAGACCTGGTTCAAAAACACTTATTTAGTTATTTATTTATTATATTTATATAGCGCATTATCACCGATTGGTCTCTAAGCGCTTGTACTTGAGAAAACTGATCTTTTCAGAGAGCAGGCCAGTTAAATCATAGCCCATGCTTCTCGAAAGAGCACTGTTTTTAAAGATCGTCTAAAGGGCATTAAATTTGGTTCCTTCCTGAGACTAGATGGTAGCTTGTTCCAGGCTGCAGGAAGAGTGGTTGAAAAAGCCCGTCCGCCTAGGGTTGTCAAATGATAACGCGGATTTACCAAAAGAGCATCCTCAGATGAACGCAAGGTTCTTCTAGGGGTATATTGCACCAACCTAGCTTTAATATAGTTAGGTGCATTGCCGTAAACCGCTTTATGAGCGATGCACAGACCTTTAAATAAAATCCTCTGCCAAATGGGAAGCCAATGTAATTGGCGCAGAAGAGGAGAGGCATGAGTGTTTCTAGGCTTTCCAAAAATCAGTCTGGCTGCATCGTTCATCACGATTTGCAGTCTCGAAAGTTGTTGCTGGGGGAGCCCAACATAGAGGGCCTTTCCATAGTCGAGACGTCCTAGGATCATTGCGGACACCACCATCCTTCGTGTGGAAAAAGAGAGCATTGGAAAGATTTTTCGGAGTTGCCTTATGAGGCCAACGCAAGTGCCAACCACCGATGACACTTGATTTTTCATGGATAGATTACCATCAATATGGATACCCAGGCTTTTCACCACTTTTGCAGGTATCGGAGTCCAACCCAGCTCCTGTGGCCAGAGAAGATCGTTCCAAGGATTGCTTGAGATGGTAATAGGCAATACTTCGGTCTTCTCTGGATTGATCTTCAGCGAGTTGGAAGACATCCAATTAGTCGTGTATTTTAAGATGTTATGAAGCCTAGCCTGGGTATCAGATGACTCCTCAATCTGTATGATAATCTGTGTGTCATCGGCGTAGTTATAGATTTGACACTCCATTTGATTTAGAGCAAAAATCAGTGGCTGTAAGTATATATTAAAAAGGAGTGGTGAGAGGGCAGAACCCTGCGGCACTCCACATGTGATTGCCGCTGGTGTAGAGACTAGATCTACCAGCTGGACCCTCTGCGATCTTCCCTGCAGGAATGATGTTAACCAGCCCAGCGCGGTCCCCCCGATGCCCAGATCTCTCACGCGTCTCAACAGTAGGTTGTGATTCACCGTATCAAACGCGGCTGAGAGATCTAAGAGCACCAGGGCCCCCGGGATCTTTTTGTCGGCTCTACATCTTAGTTCATCTAGAATGGATACCATCACCAACTCTGTACTGTGATGTTTTCGAAAGCCAGCCTGATTTTGCTCTAAAAGGGCGTTGGTCTCCAGATGTTTTGAAAGATAGCTCAGAACATGCTGCTCAATCATTTTCGCCAAGAAAGGTAGTTGGGAAATGGGCCTATAGTTTTTATGATCTTTGGCATTGGCCCCTGGCTTCTTAAGAAGCGGGATCAGCCTGGCCTCTTTAAAGGAAACTGGGACCTGTCCCGTCTCTAGGGCTCTATTGAAGAGGGTAAGCACATCCTCTTCCATTCCTGACATTGCGAGCTTAAAAACACTGGGTGGGCAGGGATCAGCCTGTGAACCCGAGTTTACTCTCTCTGTCAGAGTGACCAACATGTCCTTAGTAATCAAGGGCAGTGTGTCTATAACATAGTGTACGTCAGGGGGATCCTGCGTGATATGTAATGGGCATTCAAACCTTTGCGTCTGGGAGATTTCATCCAGGAGGTTTTTGATTTTCCTTGTAAAGAAATCCTGGAAATTCTGGCAGTCTTCCTGTGAGAACTCAGGTTTCTGCTCTTTGGTATTTCGCAATTCCTTGAGAACTTTAAAAATTTCTTTCTGTGGCAGCAAAGAAATCTGCTTTACGGGCTAATATGGCCTTTTTATACTGTGCAAGCTCCTGTATATAAAGGTTCCGGGCAGTTTCTTAGCTCTTAAAGTTTCATCAAACCAAGGAGCTCCCCTCCCTCTATCCACCCATTTTACCTTTTTTTCAGGGGCGACAACATCAATGGCATTCTTCAGTTTATCAAGTAGTTTTTGACTACTAACCTCGACATTCTCATTAGCTGTATTTGACTCTTTTGAGTTTAGTAGGTGTCCTACCAACTCCTCCTGGTTGATATTTTTCCATTTTCTTACCATTTTCCACATAGTTCTTTGTTTATTCCCCACCCGGTTACTTTTCTTCTGGCCAGTAATTAAATAATGGTCTGACCAATCGCATGGTATAGTGCTAATGGAGTCTGGAACGGAGTCTATGCTCCAAACCAAATCTAAAGTATGACCTTTGTCATGGGTAGGACCAGTCACCATTTGACACATACCTAGAGTCATTAGAGCCTCTTCAAGCAGAAGGGCTTGTCCTACCTTTGGGGAAAGCTCCCAGTGGAAGTTGAAATCTCCCATGATCATCAAATTGTCATAGTGAGACCTGAGGTCATGTACGACCTCTAATAGGTGATCCAGAAAGATTGAGTCAGCCCAAGGAGGACGATATAACAGGAGGATAACCCAACAGATGGTGCCCCTTTCGAATTTCACGCCAAGGGCCTCTGCTCCACCCAAATTTTCTGCACATATTCTTTCCGGTTTCCAACCATTATTATATAAAAACGCTACCCCCCCTCCTCTCTTCGTACCTGTTCGGTTGAGACAAATAGCTTCAAAGCCAGGGGGGAGAGAAGCAACCAAATCCGGTGTTGAGGAATCCTCAAGCCACGTTTCTGTGACACCGAGGATATCAATATCGCCATCTTGCAATAGCTAGAAGACTTCTAAATTATGTCTCTGTAAAGAGCGCGTGTTTAATAAACCGTAATTCAGGGTAGTGTCCACTGTTCGGAACTTTGTTCCCTCCTTTAACTGTCTACGTTTAAATATACCTTCATATCGTAGCATAGCTTTACAGTCCAGAGAGGGTTCTACATCTGCTCGGTTACATTTTAGTAGCGCGGTTCTACTATATGTAATAACATGGCCAAGGGTTATGGCCCCTGGTCCCGGTTGGGCGCGGATGGGCGTAGATGGGCTCGCCTCTGGCGCGCCCACGGCGCTCTCGCTGCGCGTCATCGCTGCGCGCTGACATGTGCCTGGTTAAAATAGCCGTCATACACTAGCCGCCTAACAGCTAGAACGCTGCCCCGAAAAGGCGCCTAAACCACGTCCCCACCATCCCCAAGATGGCGGTGGCAGTGGTGAAGAGACCCGCAAAGCAGCGGTGAGGTCACAATTTAAAATGCAGGTAAGCGGGCATGCTCCTATGCTCCTAAAAAGTATACCGAGTATACCGTAAGACACACAGTTTCCCACCAGTTAAAAATTCCAATAAGCTTGAAAGCCTACAAAGACGCTTAGCAAATGCGCTGCGAGCAGTTTAGAGGCGCTGCTGATTACAATTAAAATACTTCACTACGAAGCCTTCTCTGTGTGGTTCAGTTCCGGACACTTGATTAACAATGTTTACATCATTATTGAAATATACATTTGACTAAAATGATTGGTAATTTCTGGAGAAATATGATAGATCTTCTTGTGTATAGGGTAGGTGGGAGGGAGGAGGGGAGACTTGATTGCCTGCAAGTGTTGGCGGTTGGGCCTGGTCTGAGGCCAACCCCCATTCCGCCTGCCGGGCATGGCCAAAGGCTGTGTGCAGCGTGGGGTTGGCTATTTGAGAAGGGTTGGCCACATATCCTGGACCCAGCGGGGTTTGGCTTTACGTATGATAATAAAACATTACTTAAAAAACCTAGAAATTTACTGAAGAAAACAAAGGTTAAAGCAACGTTATAGTTAGGTGAAATGTTCAGTAACAATGTAACGTTTTAAACACTAAAAACCACAGAAATTCACTTGTTAAAGTTATCTCAAGTAATTATAACTCGTACCCTAATGTCAAATGTCAAATGTCAAATGCTTTTATATAGGGCACTTATCACTAAGGAGGTCTCAAGGCGCTTTGCAGAAGAAAGGCATTGACCTGCCAGAGTGGAGACACATCACAGGGAGGTTTTTATTTAGGAAAGAGCCACGTCTTTAAACCCCTTCGAAACTCCAAATGATTGGAGAGGGACAAGAGATGAGTGGGTAACTTGTTCCAAAGTTGGGGTGCCACATATGAGAAGGATCGACATCCGTTCCTGGACGTCCGGACTCTAGGCTGAGACAGCAAAAACCTAGAGCTAGAACGCAGGGCTCTGGGAGGGGTATACCAGGCTAATTTTTTTGTTAAGTAAGAGGGGCCGATGCCGTGAAGGAGTTTATGGGTTAAACTCAGGATTTTAAATTGGCATCTTTGGCACACAGGTAACCAGTGCAGTTTTTTAAGAGTAGGTTTAGAAGCAGACCTGGGAGGCAGGCCCAGCACTAGTCTTGCTGCCGCGTTCTGAATAGTTTGTAATTTTGTCAGCAGATTCTCATTTATGGAGGCGAACATGGCGTTTCCATAATCAAGCCTGCTGACGATCAGCCCCTGAACCAGCGGCTTTCTGGCTTCACATGGGAGCCATTTGAAGATTTTACGCAGTTGCCGAAGTATACCAAAACAAGTCCCGGCAACTTGGTTGACGTGAACCTTCATGGAAAGATCCCCATCAAGCATGATCCCTAGGTCTCTTACGGCTTCTTTAGGCTCAGGACAAGGCCCTAGATCCTGAGGCCACCAGTCCTGAGACAGAAGGTCTTGGCCTTGCCGAATAGTAGGATTTCGGTCTTACTGCAGTTAAGTTGGAGTTTGTTGTCACTCATCCAGTTCTTAATGTGGATCATACATTGTTTAAAACTGGTGCGGGTTTCCCGGGAGTTAGATCTACAGGTAATGAGTTCCTGAGTGTCATCTGCGTAAGAAACTGTAGAGAAGCCATAGGATTTTATAATATGCGCCAGAGGGCAAAGATAAAGGTTAAACAATAAGGGACTAAGGATCGAACCCTGCGGGACCCCCACAGAAAGAGGGATAGTGGCGGATACATGAGAATTCAACCTGATGTAGGAATGACGGTCCTTAAGATAGTCCGCGAACCAAGCCAGAGCATTGCCTCTGACACCAACCTCCCACAACCGATGTTTCAGAATGCTGTGGGAGATGGTGTCAAAGGCAGCGGAAAGATCCAATAATACCAGAATGGCTGACTCGGCCCTGTCCAAGGAGAGTCGGATGTTATCCACTATTTCTATTACATTTCCATTACTGCGGTTTCAGTTCCATGGGCGGCACGGAAACCCGACTGCGATGAGTCAAAGAGTGCATGTGTTTCAATGTAAGAAGACACACGTTTGTTTACCAGATATTCAAGAACCTTGCCAAAATAAGGTAGTAGGGATATTGGTCTGTAATTGGACAAAATAGAAGGGTCACTATTGGGCTTTTTTAGAATTGGCCTCACCTGCGCCAATTTCCAGCTACTAGGCAAAGAGGCATTCACAAAAGAAGCATTAAAGATGCTGGACAGACCATCAGCTAGCAACGGAAATAGCTCACTGCACTGACGGGGGAGCAAAGGATCATTAGGGGATCCTGACTTAATTTTTTTTTGGAGTGCCAATAGCACTTCAGCTGGGGAAGTGGGCTCCAATTCTATCATAGATGGAAGATCCATAGTTTCGAGAAAAGGCTCAGAGTTAGAAGATGCTTCCCCACTTACATCCACTTTTTGAGGTGAGGAAGGGAATGAGGAATATATTAGTTGGATCTTACTGTGAAAATAGGAGGACAGTGAGTTCACCCACTCCAAGGAGGGATCAAATTCTGATTGCTCAACCTGTGGAGTGGTAAACTCCTTAACTATTTTGTACAATTCTTTACTAGATTGGGAGGCCTTGTTTATTCTTTGCGTAATATAAAGAGATTTGGCTGCCTTCATGTGTTTCATATAGACAGAATGGATTAATTTGTACTTCTTGCGGTTTTCAGGCGTTCGGAACTTTCGCCATAGTCTCTCCGCCTATCTACAATCCGTTTTCTCTCGTTTCAAGGTCTCGGTGAACCAAGGTGAGGCGATTCTTTTCGAATTAACTTTTGTTTCCGGGATAATTTTATCAAACGTGTTTCTAATAGCCGTTTCTAATTGCATGGCCATTGATTCAACATCATTAGGACTGTTGTCCGGCGGCTTAAAATACATCTGAAATGCCTCGAGAGTCAGTTTATGCCAAGGTCGGATAAATATGGATTCTTTATGGGTGGCAGTCCGTAACCTGGAAGGTATAGAGAATTTAAAATTTATTAAGAAATGATCGGTCCAGATCATCTGCAGTGGGGGATCACAATTTAAGTCAGTCATATTAGAAAATACTAAATCCAATAAATGACCAGCTTGATGGGTGGAGCCTTGAACCCGCTGAGTTAGTCCCAGGGTTTCCATGGTTGAAATTAAGTGGCAGGAATCCAAGTCGTGTGATAGCTCCGCATGATGATTAAAATCACCTAATAAAATAAAGTTATCTGTGGCCAGCACGTGGGAGGCTAAAATATCAGACAAATTGTTAACGAAGTCAGATTTACCTCCCGGGGGTTTATATACCAGGGCTGCTCTGCCTACCACTGCCAAGTTATATCTTATGTTAATTATCAGAATTTCAAGCATGTCGCTGGAGAGCGAGTCAAGCCGGGTAATCTCTAAGGGGGCCTTTGCGGCTACTGCGATGCCTCCCCCTCGCTTCCCAACTCTATCATGCCTAATCAGGTGGTATTCACTGGGGAAAGCCGTGGCTATATCAGGGGCGGCCTGGTTGTGGAGCCACGTTTCCGTAAAGAAACAGATGTCAGGTTTCTGACTGTCCAGTAGGCACCAGAGCTCTAAGGCATGTTTAGGGATAGATCTTGTATTGAGATAGAGAGTGGTGAATAAATTAAGGTCCGTATTTGTACTAGTATTACTTAGTTCCCGCGGACTCACAGGGCTGATTTCCTCCGGGCTCCTACACAACAGGGAGGAAACAGCCATCCTGGCCGAATCATTCCTAAAAGGGGTGGCAGTAGAACAGACTACCTGGGATTCAACTAAATTATATTGATTTAAAGAGAGCAGTTCCTGCCGGTTATAGCAGAGCATGAGTTAATATATACGGACCACTTAGGCAGCGTAAAAGTTCAAATCGGCCGAGGGTTTGGGCGGCGGGCGGCGTCCTGGCACGGACGGGCGCAGACGGGCTTGCATTTGGCACGCCGCTGCGCGCGTCCGCGCTGTGTGGTGGTTTTAAGTGGGGAAGGGGGCGGGCAGCTCTGATGACGCTGCTGGTGCACCGGGTGCTTCCTGTCCCTCCGCGCAAGCGGCACAAGCCGTGGCGGAACGGGGACCAGCACAGAGAGGTCAGCAGGTAAGAATTAAGCGGTCGTAGTCACCACAACACATTAAAATTGCACACGATAAGATGTTAACGCGGTCGTGGTCACCGCAGACAATGTTAAAAATACAACAGGTAAAACAGCTTGTTAACCTTCAAGTAATTGCAAGCCCCGAACCCACTCAGTAGACAACGCTAGTGCAACACACAGCTAGGTTGCCAATCTCGCTGCGCGCGTCTGCGCTGTGTGGTGGTTTTAAGTAGGGAAGGGGGCGGGCAGCTCTGATGACGCTGCTGGTGCACCGGGTGCTTCCTGTCCCTCCGCGCAAGCGGCACAAGCCGTGGCGGAACGGGGACCAGCACAGAGGAGTCAGCAGGTAAGAATTAAGCGGTCGTAGTCACCCTAGCTATGAACTGCTAATTACCCCACATATTACATCACCCATGACATCTATGACATAATTGATACTATCACTGCAACATTTGCAATTAAATTATTGATGAGAAAAAAGTGCATGGCGGGGGTGCGAGTTAGATATCTCACTCCGTACTCACACACCCAAACAACTACACATACACACACACACACACACACACACTCATATATATGCACAAACCCACACAACCCCTTCACCCACACTCACACACATGCCACTCAACTCTACACACACAATTCCACACACACACTCACAGAACACCAACGCACCCACACAACTCCACAGACACACATTCACACAGCCCCACACACAGTCACCTACACAACCCCTCACTCACATACACACCCAGACAACTTCACACCCCCACATTTGTATACACACAACCCCACAGATACACACTGAGACACACAAACAAGCCCCACACACAGACACACATACTGACAAACCCCCACACACCCATTCACAACCCCATACTTTTACACACACACTCAAACAACCCCATAGATACACAGTCTCACACACAAACCCACACAACCTCACATACACTCACATAGCCACACAACTTAACACACACCTACAAAATCATACACTGTCACACACACACAAACTCATATACACATACTGATATACCTCCTCCCACAAACACACCCCTACACCTGTAATCACATACTCACACAAAGACATTCACACACACACTGAGACACACACGCACAGCTGCACAGAAAGACCCAGATATTCACTCATAGACACACACAGTTATAAATACACCCACTACACACAACCCCACATACACAAAGTCACACATACCCTGACACATACCTCTGCACACATTCCCTCACACACATACATAAACACACAGAACTACTCTTATTCACTCCGGCACACACCCGCAATGAGACACATGATCCCCACATGTTCACTCATACACACAGGTGGGGATCCATGGCCAGTTTGCTGCTTGCCAGGGGGTAGGGGTGGTCACTGCCCATGGGGGTTCGGCACAGGCCAGGTCCTGTGGCCAACCCCACAGCGCTGATGGCCAAACACCATGTGTGGAAAGGGGTCAGTCACCCAGGAGGGGGTTAGCAAAGGCCTGGCTGCAGGCCAGGGTCTGCGGCCAACCCCACAACCTGAAGGTTGTGTGCAGTGATGGTGGACTGTCCACGGGGGTTGGGTATGGTAATAAGATTATATTATAAAAATCATAGAAATTCTCTGAAAAAAAGAAAGGTTATCAGTAGGTATGGTGAGAGGATTTTACTTTATGTTGAAAAAAAGAAATTCACTGAAAAACCAAGGCTCAAAGTGACATATTTAGGTATGGTAAGAATATCTAACTTTAACTAAAGAAAAAGGTTAAAGTGACATTGTAGTTAGGTGAAAATGTCGGTCACAACATAACTTTTTAAATCCCCAAAACACTGAAATTTACCAGTGACAGTTTACTGAGCTACCTATATATTGCCCAGCTGCCATTCACTTCTTATGACCTCACATTTTACATCGCTCATGACATGTGAAATGGCACCATTCATGACATCACTGATGACATCTCAAATAACATCATTGATGACTGTAAAAACCACCTTAGAATTAATAGTAATACTTTTTTTAAATGTAAGTATCACTTACCTGTCTGTTGTGCCCCACACGCCCCAGGAAAAGTTGTGCTTGACAAAGCTGAAGCCTCTGCTTGCCTTGGTGGCTACCAACAACATGAGGTGGAGGTGGCACTGCCCAAAAAACACAGTGTTGCTATTTCCTTCTCTGAAAGAATGCTCCACGGGGCGAAGCCCAGGCACAGGAGCAGAGAAGGTGGGCGGAAAGTCAACATAAAGTATGAAAAAAAGGAGAAGAGGGCAAGATTAGAATCAATCTTAACTGGGATGGGCAGGGAAACTCTAGGGAATAGGCTAGTAGGAACAGACTGGAGTCTGCAGTGCCAAATCCTAATCAAACTAGCGGCTGCCATGTATCATATAATGTTTAGCATAGATAGTGCCCTCATGTCACTTTTGGGAGTGAGTTGACAGAACTGCATTGTGAAGAAAATTTGATCTTACCTTTGTGTCATCGGTGCCAGATCTCATAATGACTTTTTGAAGACAGACTTGTTGGAAGTCACTTCCTCGTCTCCATGCATTGATGCTGTTGAGCAGCTTGATAAGTAAAAATCAATATATAGCTTTGAGGTCTTGTTTTTATTTTCTATTGTTTCAGCACAGTTGTCAACCTGTTCCAGATCCTGAGGGTTCCTTTCATCCAGCTGTTTTCAGCTACAGGACCTGTGCATGCTGTGACAAGTAGGCTCAAACTAATAATAGGAAATGTGTAATTGCAAGTCCTCGCGTGCTTAGAGTTGCTGGCTGAAAAGCTAATAATGAGTAATAATCCCCCTTGTGTCAAGGGACCCATTGATACATATGCTTTGTGATGTTATGTGGATATTATAGAGTGCACGGACATCAGAGTTTCATGGCCCTGTAGACGACATCAACATAACCAAACCTGTAAAAAATAGAGACTTTAAAAGAAAGAAGATAATTTTCAAAAAGGAGCACTAATGTTGAAAGCAAAGTTTTCAGCTTCTTGAGGGAGACTGAGCACAAGTGGAAGCTTATTCCCTTCCTTGGTGGCTGCAATGGAAAACACTCTGGGCATATTTTTGACGCAGTTTGTGTCGCGTTTACACCACGCAGTGTGGTGCTTGTGCGAAGCAAACCTTAAGTGAGATTTATGAAGCCACGTAAGGCCACTTTCAGTGGCCCTGAGTGGCTCCATAAATTCGGAGTAAAGCACTGCCGTGCAAATCGCTGCATTGCTTTACTCTACCCTGGGATGGCATTCCATGGGCAAGGGTGTTCCCATTAAACTCCATTGGATTTTTACGCATTCCCAGATTTACCAGAATTTGTAAACATGGGAATGCGCCAAAATGCTATGCCTTCCATGGGGAGTCGTAACAAGGAGAAATCTGTATTTCTTGACTTTACTTTCTATTTGTATGTGTGCTGCATTCTGCAGCACAAATAGATAGATGAATACGTCTCAGGGGATTGTTTTTGTGCAGGAAGATATCCTTTCCTGCACAAAAACTGCACAAAAACAATCCTGCATGCGAGGGTGCCTGCATTGGTGCTAGGCTGCGAAAAGAACATCAGCACAGTGGAAAAGGCAGGAATGCACCTTATTGACTTTAACACAGTGCATTCCTGCCCTTACCCTGTCATGCAGTGCAGCGCAGCAAGGTGACTTGCTGCGCTACACTGCATGAAAATCTCATAAATATGCCTCTCTGTCTCCGGAAGAGCCCTTTTTGACCCGGGAATCTACAGCAGCCTTTGTTTCAGAGAGTGTAAAAACTGTTGTGGGACATGAAACTAGAATTTGGAAATCAAAAATATGGAATGGAGGTTTGGATCACTTGTGTACAATTAGCAAAGATTATAATAGTAAAATTTTTTGACAGAGAGGCCTTTAACCCCTTCCATGCGGCCGCGATTCTGCGCCTGTGCGGCAAAATCGCAAGTGGGCGGGTTCATGACGGCCCCCAGCCGTCATCAGCACACGAGCGCCATAGTGCATGACGGCTGGGGGCCGTCATCAGCATGCAAGGGGTAAAGAATGGAATAACTATGTCCCTGAGTTGTGCTGCAGAATGTTCAGACAGCAGAATCCATCTAATGACATTGTCAGACAATCCTCGATAGATGGAATTACCATAATCAAGATGGGATTTAATCAAGGTTTTGGCTTCTGGAACAATAAACTAAAAGATTTTTCTCCAGTGCTTGATTTGCCTGAAGCAGGAATTGGTAAATATGGAAGTTCGGGAAAGGTTGGAATGTATATCTATTCCTTGCTTTCATGTGACAGAAGCAGGGGGGACTTGTAGATTCATGCCAATTGAAAGTATTGTAGTTGGTAGAATGAAATATGGTAATGAGTTCAGTCTTGGTGGGACTGACTTTCAAAAAGTTGCAGTCCATCCAATGACACAGTGGTAAGAATGTTACCGGAACAACCTTGGCATCATCAGAAGGATTAGTTATATTTAACAGGTTCTCTGAATTGTCAATAAACATGTTGATTTCTGAATTCATGGAGAATACTATAAGGGCGAGGGGTAGTGTATTTTTATTTATTTTATTTTAAAGTTTTATAGAGCGCGAACCAGACCCTTGAGGGTATCGGAGTGCTTTACAAGATTGAAGGGTGGTATACAAAAGATTTAGGAGGGAAGGGTAACCTTGGGGTAAAAATAGGTAGATAGTGTATAAATGTTTAAGAGTAGAGGAGAAAAAGTGAATCGCTGAGGGACCTCAAATGAGACGCTGAACTGAGATTGATCTGACATGTAATAGGAAATCCAATTCAGTGGCAAATATTCAACACTGGTATATTTGAGATGGTCTAAGAGCATATTATGGTTGATGGTGTCAAAAGTGCTGAAAGATCTAACAGCGCAAGGCCATCTACTTTACTCGGATCTACCAGCCTCCACAAGTTATCAAAGACTTAGGTGACAATTAAGGCTCTGAGCTGGTCTGTAATCACCCTGAGGAGGGTGTTAAAGGTTGTTTAACTTTATGAAGGGGTGTATTTGGGCAAAGAGGAAGACTAGTTCTTCCATTACTTTCCCTAATAAGTGCAACAGTGATATTGGCCGGTAGTAGTTTTTGTCATCTGGCTTTTTTAGTAATGCTTTTTCCAGTGTCATTTTCCATTGGAGATGTACAGTTCCCTGCATTAGTGAATAGTTGCATATGTTGACAACGTCATCGAATATTAAGGGACTCACCTGTTTTATTATGTCTGTCGGTGAAATAGTTGAAGCTGACCTTGAGGGCTAAGCATTAACTATAATCTGTAAGAATTCGGCATGGGTTTCTTCAGAGAAGAAAGTCAATTTGTTTTGAATATCTCTGATTGGGGCAACGTTGCTGGAGATGCTAGAAATAATCATATCTGAGTCAATTTGGGAGTACATTTGCTTGATTTTACAACTGAAATTGCTATGAAAAATTGGGCGTTTGTCTGAGCTGTGTTTTCAGGTGTTTTGGGAAGGGAGGGCATTTTGGATTTCTCAATATAGTAAGATTCGAAGGGGCTGATTTAGATGTCGGTCCGAAAGCGGTCAGAGGCTTTCAGACCGACACCCAACATTTAAACTCCTATGGTCAGATGTTTCTCACATTGAGACGGTGTTGGGGAGAGGCAAGTCTGCCCGACATCGTAATAGGCCCCTAAATGTTTACAGAATCGCCAAAGAAAGAAGAAAGTGAGTGGGGAGGAATATGATTGACAAACAAAAGCAACCAGAAGGCCCAAAGTTGTTATTATAAAGACCATTCTCCAGAAAAAAGTTGATATGGTTGCTGCGTAGCTATTTTCAAGAAACAGTGCACAGACGTGATGAATAACGTTCATCTCAGGTTATCTGTAATTTATCTGTCCTTCTCTGCATTTTGCAATGGGTTAGTGACCCTCACAGCAGCATGGGCATGATGATCTGAGGTAATGACCCTGCACTCTGCACAAAGGGTATGGCATTTACTTCACCTGGTATATGGAGGTCACTGACTTTATCCCTGAAACAGTCCTAACAAGCTTGGTCATCTCTCACTTCGCTCACAGGGATCCACTCGACAGGCTTTCCGCTGAACCTTGCTCCCTCTAGGCACTCTCCTCCTCCTCACAGGGTCCACTACTCTTGGCAGGCAGGCAGCAGGCTGCGACTCCAGGTTCAGGGCAAGTGGTCTTGACTTCATGGGTGATGGCCCATTATCCAGCAGGGAGACTAGCAGACCTTTGTTCGTAGTCCTGTTGCAACAGCTAGACAAATTGGTGATTGTCTCCCCTGATGAACACTGCTGCTGAACAACTTGTGGGACTCATGCTCCCACCTTTATAGTCTAAATTCAGATACAGGCATGACTTAATGTCTGATCCTTTTCAATTTGGGATGTGGGTGTCAACTTCTATTAGGTCTCCTCTACTATGGCCTGTCCTTTGTCAAAGGGACAGTTTGACACAGCAGAAGTGACTTCAATTCTGATTGATCCATAAGACAGGCCAATGGAGTAACCGGGGATTACACCTGGCTGTAAGCCTCCACTGATATATGCCTCATAAAGGTTCAATAGCATAATGCTTCACCTCTTTCATGATTTCCTGGTCTTACTGCCATACTCATCAGACCCATCATCTTCCTGACAATGAGCTTAGGGTCTACTGACCTTTAACTCTTCGTAGAATTAAAGAGACCTTTCATGTGCACAGAGGATGCTCTGGTCCCCTTCCTCCAGTGTGTGTTCCAACCCCAGCCGTCGGAAATGTCAGAAATCCACATCTGCTGTCTAGGGGGTTGTAGGCCTCACTCAACTAACCATTCCAGGCCTTGGGCTTCCAAAATGGATTTCACTGGCCTCCATGTTATGTACCAAGCACAGGTCTCCATACATCCCAGCCTGCACATGTAAGTATCACACGCTGTTGTGCGCTAAACGCATTCGCCATGTAGACCAAGGGTGAGTTTAGTACACAGCAGCTGAACTTAAAATGAGTGGGACGGTAGGCACCTCTTCCATGACACAGGCAAAAAGGCCTGCTCACACTACTGACCGCTGGTCGGAGGCTTTTAGACCGACATCCAATGTTTAAACTCCTATGGTCGGTCGTTTCTCACATCGAGGCGGTGTTGGGGAGACGCCAATAATAGGTCCCTAACTGTTTACAGAAGTGCCAAAGAAAGCAGAAAAATTGAGCCGGTGAGTGGGGAGGAACATGATTGACAAACAAAAGCAACCAGATGGCCTAAAATTGTTATTATAAAGACCATTCTCGAGAAAATGGTTTCTATGGTTGCTGCTTATCTATTTTCAAGAAACAGTGCACAGACGTGATGAATAACGTTCATCTTAGGTTATCTGTAATTTAAGGTTTCCTGTCTGCTGCTCATCGTTGACTAATACATTTTACAGAATGTAGTGGTGTAACATGGGTTTTCGTGTTTTTATTAGAGGGTAAAATATTATTCTGATGTGTCTGCTTCTCCTTATAATAAATATCGGTAATGGAACGCATTTATTGCATATGATGCAGGAGGTCAATGTAATGAATGGAAAAGGGATGTATTGCCTTAGTGCCTGCTCTTATTTCTGATTCGCTCCATTACTTTCATTGCTGTTTTCAGCTATTAGATGAATCACAACCTTCATCTGTGCAGAGTAAACACATCCACTTCTCCATAGATAGCTATCGGATCCCCTTCTATAGAGAGGTAATTGCTTCTGGACCATCAGAGCAACTTTTTAGTGGTGGCAGGACAACATTTAGAGTGCATGGACTCTCCATGGAAACAGCGTTAAGGAAACAGATGATGGAGGGTTATGGCTCATGTAGTCTTCACTGCAAGCTCTCACTTTTCCTTTTTTAATGAGCTTAACAACAGAAATCTCGTGAATTTGCAGACACATTACAGAAGTTTCAATTAAAAAATGTGTGATGTGTGCTGAATTCCAACTTGCTTAGGAAAATGATGATTGAGCGCTAGCAGGAGCGAAACCCACCTTATTCCAAAGAGTTCTATGAAGGAAATCAAGGTGGGTTCAGCATCTTCAGATCCCCCAGTACAACATGAATTGAGGCTGCAAAGCTGTTTGTATTAGTAACGCTCATGAAATGTCAATTTGGCCATACTAGAGACAGCCCTGAAGAGGAGATTAAGGGGCACATGAATCAATATTGCATTTTGCGATTTCTTAAATTGCGAAAATTACAAAAATGTTAATGCATCCCAAAAATGGGAATTGCATTCGCGAACGGCCGAATTTTGCGATTCGCACCATTTGCGAATGCAATTTCCTTTGATGCATGTGCCCCTATGGGCATTATTTACCAAGAATTAACGTAGCATGGTGCTGCAAGCAATTTGGCTGCGCCACACTGCGTTAATTCAACTGCACAGCGATGCGTCATATCTACAAGAACTTGAAGGATCCCTTAGCTCTCCCCTGCGTTGGTGCACAATTAGCTGCCATGCGCCGACGCAGGCACCCTTGCACCATTGTGCAAGGATACCTGCGTCACAGGGATGGCATAAACATGTGCAGGAAGGTGTCCCTTCCTGCACATAAACAATCTGAAATGGCGTTTTGAAACTTCCATGTGTGCCGCATTAGCACACATAGAAGTTGCAAAACTTCATTGTTTTTAAATGAATATTTATGTGCAGGAAGGGACATCTTACTGCACATAAATAATCACATGAGGTGATTTCCTCGTTCTTTGTGTGCTGCAGAATGCAGCACCCATAGAAATAGGAAAAAAACGAGGATTTCTCCTTGTTGCGCCTCCCTACGTCTCCCCTGGGGAGGCGTAGCATTCAGACTAATATCCAGGTTTACGATATCTCGTTAATCTGGACATGTGTCAGGTTCCCTGGGTGTTGCGCGGGAATACCCACAGCAGCACCCATGGAACGCCCCTTTCACCCAAAGTGCTGCGTGGAAATGAGCCGTATTTACAACGACAGGAAAAGCCACGCAGGGTGCTTTTCCTGTCCTTGTAAATATAGGGCAGCATAATGCACTGCCAGGTGCGTCACAAAAAGTGATGGACCTGCGGCGCAAGGGGCTTGAAAATAAGCCCCACAGTATTGTTCTATCATCAGGCAGCCACCTCCCATATTTATTCTGCAGAGTACATGACAAGTTAAGTAATTGTTTTGCATCACTGCAGGCTTTTTAGGTAGTTTAAAATCTCACGCCTGCTTTTTAAGTATTAAAATTGCTCATAAGGTGTAGTTAGTCAAATTTAGGAAATCCCAAAAGAAGAGTAGCACTTGTTTTCAAAATAAATGTGTATGAAGGCGTTAGATGGAGTATTACTTGATTCTGTGATGTTATTGCTTGGTGTAGGGAAGAAAGCCTCAGCTCATATCTACAGCTGGTATTCAACACCATTACCTTTGCCCTGGTTGTTCCTCTATGTTTGATCCATTTAATCCAGCTCTGCCCCCTGTAATTGTGGACTGATTGCTCCTTTTGAACACCATTGTTGTGTAGTAAGATTGAGGAGACACTCAATTAGTCTCCTCCTATGTAGTCTTGATGGGGGTGTTGCAGCGCGGATCGCATTTGCACTCTGCAGATAGCTGGTGCAAACTCAAGTGCAAGCTGCACTCAAGTGAATGGACCTTTAGTCTCAGACTGAGACGGGAGTGAATAATTCAACAATACATAAAGTATAATGAAGCACATTAAGCCCCAAAATTACGATATTGAGGAGTAGATTTGCAAATCCTGAAGATTGATTAGAAGATTAGGGCAGTTACAAGTGAATCATTTAAGGTGATCAAAAGCCAATGGTTAGTACATTAATATATCTGTTATATAATTCAAATTAATTCAAAATTAGCAATTACAATACAAAATGCCATAGAGCAAAATTGAGCAAATTCAGCATCACCAGGAAGGGAAGAATCCCGTCCGTTATGTTAAACTAGAGGAATTCTGAAAAACAGTGAGAGAAAAAAGGTAGGACGTGTCCGCAAACAAGGCATCGAAAAGCCAGAATCAAATGAAAATTCAGTCATTTAAGTGAGAATGGATTTCTCAGGAGTCTGACTCTTCGAGCAGAAGCAGAGAAAGTCTCTTCTTTAAGAGTGGAAATGGTATCTGCACTAAGTAGCTCAGCAAGGCACAATAAAAAAAAAAAAATTGTCAGCAAGCAAAACTCTCTGCAGTTCCAATGGAGGAAAAAACAAACAGCATTGAACATCACACAATATCTGGATGCTAGTCGTCTTCCCAGCAACCACACAATGGAAGTCTCAGCAGAATGACCTTCAAGAGATATCTCGTAGTAGAATGATCCCTCGCAGTCAGGCTCCCAGCACAGAAGCAGCGATTCATTATTCACCTCTCAATGAAACGCAAACAGATACGCATTCACACATAAACTGTAAATAGGAGAATACATTTGATTTAAAGCTTTCAATTACACTTTGGCTCCTGAAATGAGAGAAAAAAGGGCTCAGCAGCCAAAATAACATTTCATGTTGACATGAATCATTTAAACTGAGGTCTACATTGACTATGGTCAACTTTAAAAATGAAAATCACACTTTATATATAAATGGGGAAACGGCCTTTACAACGAAGCCGTTTCCACGAAATCTTTAACCACGCATGCAGTACAACGCATGCGTGGTTACCACTAAAGCCTTTACCACGCATACCTTTACTACGAGGTTTGTAGTAAAGGCATATGTGGTAAAGGTAAAAAGTAAAAAAAGGGGGGCTTGGAGGGGTCTCCCCCCCAAATAAAAAAAACTCACCAGAAGTCACGTGGGGATCTGCCAATAATCAGCGTCGTTTAAGAGAAATCGGAAAAAAAACTTCCGTTTTCTCTTAACGACGTATGACGTCACCACGCAAGTAGTCGAGGTAAGGGTTATGCGTGGAAAACGAATTCCGTTGTAACGCATGCGTGGTAAAGGCATGCGTTGCAACGGAATTCGTTGTAACGTCATACATTCATATAAATGCAAGTGGTGCAGATAAATGTAAACTTTATGCAAAGCATAAAATAGTGACAGAGCATCACTATGGGTAAGTCCTCTCAAGCCTGGGTATTAGCTGAATGGAGCACTTTATAGTTTTTGGTGTGCCATAGAAGTATCTTCAGGCAACAAGGATTCCTACGGCATTATAAACAGCAAGACTCAAGCCAATCCTACCCAAAACAACCTCCAGCAGACAACAAGATACGACTGCTGAAGACTGCTCTCAGGGAGAAAGGAAGAAGGAATGGGAAATAGACAACAATGGATGGATAGGGTTCTCATCCTTCTTCACAGCAAAACAATGATTTCCTTTACACTGGAATTCCCACCATTCCTCCCCTTAGAATTTTATCGAATGTTCAGAAATGTGCTAAAACAAGACATGTTGATTACTTTTTTGGAAGCACAGAAAGGTGATACTCCTCCTTCGTGGGGCCAATCAACTATCATGGCATTTATCAAAAAGGACAAACCTACCTCTGACCCGGTTTCTTATAGGCCGATTTCACTTATCAATGCCGACAGCAAAGCCTTTTCTAAAATCTTAGCGGCACGGCTCTCATCGATAATTCCCACCATAGTATCCCGATGGCAACACGGGTTTATACCCAAACGCGACACCACAGATCACGTTCGCCGAGTAATCGCTTTGTTGGACTGGGCAGAGGGCACAAATACACCGGTGGGGGTTACTCTGTTAGACGCCGAAAAGGCGTTCGACCGAGTGGCTTGGTCCTACCTCTGGGATCTTCTATCATTTAAGGGGTTTGGACCTGGTATGATTAGGGCACTGAAAGCTTTGTATAGAACACCCACCTCATCTATTAAAATTGGAGGAATTCCCACCATTCCATGTGATGGTCTCTAAAATAACATAAACGAATTTATTAGAAATCAATATTTTATATAAACATAGTACCTCATTGTCTCTGATCAGGACTCTTTAATAATTGCACTCATCAGTTAGAGACTGCTTGTAAGATGAATATGGAAACGAGTTACCTTCACTCATCCCAAAGAAAAAGGAAAAAACCATGAAAAACGAAATAAGCAACATTCATCCAAAGAGAGTACATGAGACCCAATTGTGGACTTATAGAATAAATAGAGGAAACAAAAGCAGTCTCAAATGTTCACCCCAATGATAGAAGTCCAGATAGGTTCAGCGCACTGACCTTAAAAAGGATGTTACCCGTACTTTTTCACTGAGGGTATATTGTCTCAAATCCAGGCGAAGACCAAGCGATCTCTTAAGTTATCCTTGTGAGCTCAAAAACAGGGAAGACAGGAGCCGGAAGTTTAATTCAGGAAGCCGCCACTCCATAAAGGGAGTACGAGCCCGAGGTGGACTGCTAACACAGCTCAGGTCTTTTTTGGGGGGCAAGGTTTAACACAGGCCAGTGAGCCCCTGTTATGGGAAAGCCTTCCTGGCCAAGGAGGTATATCCAGGAGAAAAAATAAATGAAGATGACCAAAACAGGAACTTGGCTTCAATTCAAAATGTGAAGACGCAACAAGAACGAGGAGTCAGGGTACAGACGAAAGCAAGAAGGCGGGGAATTCAGCCATACAGGGAGCTTGAAGCAAAGTGAGACTAAGAGCATAGTCTCATCTTAAATGCATAGCCTCTGCCCCCAACCAAGAGCCCCTCCTCCAGCCCGCATAATCATCAGACCTCACGGGAGGTTGGCAAAGTGCAGCAATCGGGGCCAGAGACACTCAGGTATGTGGAAGTGTGGAAGGGATTAACCCCAAAACACACTCTTTGTATGCTTCGACCTAGTTTACACCATTATTAGCAAGACATGCAGGGGAGGCAGGTTCAACCTAAGGGGTCACAAAGAGACAGCAAATTACAGTGTACTGCTGTACAACCCTGCAACCCACAGAAGATGTACAGTGCAGGAAGGGTGATGTGTGACACTTACTTACAGGGGAGATGGTTAGGGACCCTATGCTAGTGGTAGAAAAGATTAGGTTTGAAGCCCTTCAAGTTCCTCCTGATTCTGCAGTACCTGCAGCTACCATACTCCGTGTAAATTCTAGTCCATCACATAGCTTAAGCAGAGGTGTACACCGTGGCCAAGGATGGTTTGGGATGGTAGGCCTTATATGAACTTGTATGTGAAGCTTAGCTCATCAGTAATGGGGACGGGCAGCAGGATTTCCTATCACAGCCTTATTTACTATATTTTGATACATGGCAGTGCAGCAAGCTTTCCTGCTGCGTTGCCGTGCATTAAAATAAAAGGGCAGAGCTGCCCTATATCTACAGGATATGGTGCATTCCTGTCCTTCTCCTATGCACCTGTGCACAAACAGCAGCCGTTCACCAACACAGAAACCCTTGCGTCATGTTGCAAGGGTGCCTGCATTGCGAGGATGATTGTTTTAGCACTCCAAAAAGTTGAAAATCTGTGAATGTGTCAGGTTCCATTTATGTTGCGTGGGAACACCCACAGCAGCACTCATGGAACGCTCCTTTCACGCAGAGTAAAGCGTGAAAGGGGCCCATATTTACAAGGCCATTAAAAGTCACTTAGGGTGACCTTACATGGCCTTGTAAATATGAAGAAGCCCATTACGCTGCCAATGCATAAACAAAAAAGTGAAGCACCAGTGGCGCATTGGGCTTGTAAATGAGGCCCTCAGTCGTCTGGAAGTGGCTATGTAGTTGAATGAGGATGAAAGATGGAAATATGTGAGTATAAAAGAGATGTTGATAAGGTAGTTTGGGTGGGCCCATTTCCAATACAAGTCAAAATAGAGAACATGAAGAAGACCCACGATTTATGGAAGTCTTTGATGTATCCTTCTATATAAAATGTTAAAGGATTGTAAAAAGAAAGAAAGTTGTGACTTTTGAGGAACTGGTTATTTACTGATAGTTGAGCACCTTTTGCATGTTTAAGAATGAGATTTCCCTACAATATAGCCGTGCCTCTCCTGAAATGTTTTCAAAGATAAGCCAAGAATACCCAGTGAAAACCGGTTTGTATGTGCAGCACTGAGAGTGGAACGAACCCAACAGACAACTCCTTACACAAATATTTGATTCTAAAACCACTTGCTTGCTCAAGTTCCAGGCAGCATAATCACTCTTTTGCTGCTGCATTTGTTCTTTGTTACTGCACCTGGCATTTAATTTCAATTCTTTTCTTATTTATTGAGGGGTTTCCTAAAGCGCTGAGAATGACCTTTGGTCAATTCAGAGCATTCGGCTCTCCAGTTGAAGCATTGGACAGAAAGAAGGCGGGCATTTAAAAATGAACTGAGTAATGTGGAAGCCACTAGTAGAAGTACAAAATTAGATGCAGAATTACACCAAACATCCGATTCCCAAATGCTTCTTTTTGACCTGCATTCACAAGGGTAAGAAAAAAAGAATTTGGGCCAGATTTACTAACATTTTAGGTAACACAATGCAGCAAAAGAGCTTGCTGCTTAGTGTGGGTGAAACAGAGAGAGCAGAAATGTGCCATATCTACTAAGATATTGTATTGTATTGTATTGTAATTGCATTTATACAGCGCTTACTACTGCTGACGAGGCGTCAAAGCGCTTTTTCGGAGAGTAGCACTCTACTCCAGGACCCATAAAGGATTAGTGTTGAATTAGTATAGTGAAACATGCAAGTACATTTAAAGTGGTGGATAGGTAGGGCGCTGTTCTGCTCCTTCCTAGCTCTGGCGCACCCTGTGCTGCCTAGCGCTAATGCAGTCAGGGGCAGGGAGGGATACCTTTGACAGAGCAGAAAAGCTTTGATGACATTAAACTTACATGGATGCTAAACTGTACCTTGACGATAACGTATTGAATGCTAAACAAATGCAACCTGTAGGAAAATGTGCATTTCTTAAAGGTGTAAAAACAAAAGTGCAGCTTATTAGTCTACAGAAAGCTCCCATTTTCACTGTGCTTACATATTTTTTCTTTTTTTACTTTCTCTTTACCTTTAATAAAATAATGCCTTTTAGAACTGCTGATTTATTTCAATATTTAGCTGTAATACATCTCATTGTCAGAAAATGTGCTGTTTCAAGATAATGTCTTTCTTTCCTCACGCCGTATGATTTCATTGCATTAGATCAAGTGACTTGCTATATGTTATAATAAGTAAAATGTTTAGTAGATTTAAGGATTTTCTTTTAAAGAAAATGTTTCTCATGATCTAACCAAACATGCTAGACATGCTAGATATTAATGTTTTATGTCATAGAGCAGTCTATTGTTACACAGTGGGACACTGAACAGCTAACAGATTAGGGGGCATATTATCAAGGGGGTTTATCTCCGCTTTTTTGGCTTTAAAAGCCAAGAAAGCGAAGATAAAATTATCTCCCTATTACCTAGCTGTCGCTAACACCAGTTAGCGACAGCTAGTAGGAGATAGCGACCATCTTGGGCCCCGCTTTGCATGTCAGAGATATTTATCACTAATGACATGCAAAGTGGGCGTGCCAAGATGTTAGCGACTGGAAACAGTCGCTAACATCGCTATCTCCTATTACCAACTTTTGGAGATATTCAGGCTAAGCGCGACAGCTGACAACTGACAACTGACAACTGACAACTGACAACAGGCGCCTGCTAGGACATGAATGTTTTGCTGTGATAGCTGTGCCCACTGTGTTCTAGAGCTTTGTTGCTATCATGTTATAAAGAGTTCTGTGGAAAGTGCACTGATATTCTAGGTAGTGTAGGACCTGTGCATAAAACTGCTGTATAAATAAATGCATAGGGATTTGATCACTGTCCTTCCACGCACTAGTGTTGAAACGCAATGTAAATATTCATTATGCCTCAGTCCAAAGACTACATTCGTTAGTTGGTGTTGAACCCTGGTATGCACCCTCAGCAGCTTGGCTGACATCTCAGTGTAAATGGCTCTCATAATCAATATCTCAGTGTAAAAACTCTCATGCTTTTCACTCAAAACTCCTGGGGCTTCATTCTCAAAGCCATTTGCACTTCTGTGTTCAACTAAAGGTGACCTTGCTCTCATGCCACATTTACTGAAGCATAATATTCCCCTGTGTTGGAGTAATATTGTGCATGAGTAAATTCCTGTCCTGGGCGTGGGGCAGGGCATAGGTGTTTCAGGGCAAGGAGGCCTTTGAGAGTTTGCGAGTACCCAAACATATTCTCTAGTTTGTGGGTATTCAAAAGAATTTCTACTACATATTGTCACGCATGAAATGATGTGAAATGTACTGCTGACAAGGGCAGGAGTAAATTAATTTGCAGTGCGGAATAGAAAAATCCCCCAAAATTGGCAATAGTGGGAAATAGTTTGCTCTTGAGCAGAAACATTGCACTGAACAAACGCGGTGGCATGTCCCCACATGCAAGTGTGTAACTATGTACAAGTGTGTGCTGTGTACAAGTATGTGCTATGTACAACTTGTGAGTGATATGTACAGCTGTGTGCTATGTCCAACTGTGTGTAATGTACAACTGGGTGATATGTACAACTGTGTGCTATATACAATTGTGTGATATATAAAACTGTGTGCTATGTATAATCGTGTGTTATGTACAACTGTGTGCTATGTACAACTGTGTGCTATGTCCATATGTGTGAAATGTACAACTGTGTGATGTGTCAAACGGTGTGCTATGTACAATTGTGTGCGGTGTACAACTGTGTGCTATGTACAGCTGTGTGATATGTACAACTGTGTGCTATGAACAATTGTGCATAAGGACGTGCCTCCAGATAATTGCAATTGCCAACTAACAAATGTTTTTCAAGGCTATAGTAACCCTTGACTGTCAAAGTGTTACAGGTCTACTAATTGGTCAATTCTTCGTGAATTCCAAAAAGTTGTAAATCTGTTCAAATGTTAAGGAGTAACCCCTCAGAGGCACATTGATAACCGACTTTTGAGAATGTACGGCCCTGACAATCCTAAGCTAGGGTTAAGGAAAGGTGCCTGCAACATCTCTTTTCAAGCTTCCTCCTTACAAAATACCCCCTCTACACAGTTCACTGTTCACAAAAAGTGTTTTTTTGTTCAGTGATTTTTTTTCAATCTGAACTTTTGCTACCCAATCACGTGTCCCCAGTGCAGGGAAACCTAAAAGTTATGTATTTTAAGAACTTTCAGAACATAGCACAGTTGCAGAGGCAACCCCCTTCTTCTTAAGTAGTTACAGCGGTGATTGCCACTGGCTCTGAAGGCTGAGTGGGTTGGCCCACAGTGAAAATATAATTTCTGCTTTATTGACCTCTTCCGAATTGATGAGGAAGCTGATAAAGAAATGTTCACCAGAATACTATGAAAGTGCTAGGAGGTGGGGGTCGCGGGCTAGAAATGCAGCTACAGTGATGGGAAAGAGCTGTGATAAAAACTAGGAAACAAGCATTTGCAATGCAATCAGTCTCGCCTTTGGGACCTTATATGTATTTAGCTATGCAGCATATTAGCCTGGGTGCTGAAACATCTACTGTTCTTTAACATGGAGGGAAAGTAAGCACCAAACTGCCTGACACGCCAGGTATGGGAACAGAAAGAGAGAAATATTGCCTTTCAGTGGGGAATGGTATAGTCCAAATCTCTGTTTTTAATATAAAATCGGTGGTCATATCACTGAAAATACAAGATTTGAAAAATATATTATTGTCTCCAGGTGCTCGTGGAAGACAATTTCTATGGACTGGAATCTGGAGAATGCTAAAGTGATTCTGGTATTTTACTGACCTCTGCTGGTCGTTTACTATCAAGAAAGTTAAATAGAGGCAGTTGCCAGAAATTTTTTAAAAAGGAAGTCCCACAGCAGAAAGCAATTCTGGTATTTTACTGACCTCTACTGGTTGTTTTCTATCAAGACAGTTAAATAGAGGCAGTTGAACAAGCAGAAAGCAATTCTGGTATTTTACTGACCTCTGCTGGTCGTTTTCTGTCAAGACAGTTAAATAGAGGCAGTTAAACAGAAAAAAGTCCCTAAGCGGAAGCAGACATGTCCTAGGGCTGATCTCCAGAGCCCACAAAGTATATAGACATATAAGTATATTACAAGAGGTCTCCAATGCTCGACCTAAAAAGAGAGAGAACAAGGGAGAACGAAGGAGAAACAGAAAAGAAACAAAGTACGGAAGTGAGAAAAAGGAGGAAAAAAAACAGGGTAGAAGAAAAAACGAAAGCCAGAAACGGTAGAAAAAGTGAGAAGGCAGGGAGGAAACTCTGTCGCCTCCGTGTGGCTCAGTCTCAGCACATTAATAGTACTTTTTATTGTATTATTTCATGAGCGCACGTTCAGAACCACCTGGAAGACAGTATGCTTTTTTACCATATTCTTTTGAGAAAGATGTGCTCTAAAACACACTATTCGACTTTTTAAAAAGTACTATGATGAATGCACCCCTCCGAAGCAACACCCTCCCCTGACAACTTGAAGGGGTGGTCAGACTCGCTTCGCTCACTCGGACCTTAGAAATATGGCCAAACTGGGGTGAGTTTAATTTTCTATCTTCACCCTTGACATAGCATAACTTAAAATATTGTGGCTGCACTTCACTCCACTAAGTATAGTCAAAGTAGCAGCATTGTTTTCACTGAAGGGTATTTTTGAGACGGTGTACATTACAGATGGTGCGTCATATCTTTTTAATAACTGCTAATAACTTGTAATACCTTTAATGATGAAATGAATGCGTTTAAGAGGTTATGTTACATGTTACTACTGCTCTATATGTGCTTTGCATTGCGCTGTGATGACCTTTGGCCATTGTTTGTGCTATATAAAAATAAAAAAATGATAAAATGATAATTACCTGTGCAGATTGAATCCTTCTGTATGTCTTTACCGTGGACTTTGCAAGCGGATGAACAACTTTCCAGAACAGTATATTTTGTGGATTGAACTTGCTACTCCTAAAAGACAGTGCATTATTGAAAAAGCCGTAAAAGACGCAATCCTGGAAAGGGCTAACATAATGAACATCCTCTTTGCACAGTATGGTCTATTTTGTTAGTCATCAACCAGTCCTGAATTTCCAGCAAAACAACCCCAAGCCTGGTGATGTGCAGAAAGAAATACTCATAATGGGAACAGTGAAGCTACATGCCACAGCATGCATTGTGCTTTCGAGCAACAACAACTGCTGCAAAAATCTTTGCAAGCACTGCAGGGACCAAAGCAGTGACACGTTTCCACCACAGCTTTAACTGCATCAGGAGCCACAATATTGACCATAGCTGGCACTAGAACAGGCACAGCAACTTTAACCACAGAGGTGACGACACCAAAGGACACAGCTGCTAGCACAGCAGGGACCCCATTTAAACTGTCACAACAGTATGGAACACAGCGGCAACTACATCTCCAACCTTAAGAGGGATGACAGCAGCAACCACATGCCCTACCACAACAGGGAAAACTCCAGCAACATCAGCTGCCCAACAACAGGAAGAATAGCAGTAACAAAAGCCGCCACAACAGAATGGACATCAACCACAACAGCTGCCAGCACGGTAGGGATAACAGCAGTGACCACAGTTGTAACCACCTAAAAAAGCAAAAACAATTGATGAGTGGAATTCTTGAATTAATGAATCCCACTGGTAAGTACTTTGGACTCATTCCAGTTAATTGTTTTTCTTGCCACTGTGCCTCTACAGACTATGACATACCATATGCAAATCAGCTTTAGTTTTACTCCAATAAGAACTGTCCAGCCCAAACTGCTAAGCCCTGTCCCATCTGAATGGAAATGCAAGCAACAGCAGACCAGTCCGGCCTGTTAGTCCTCGTACGTCACAGCGGCCATGGGGCATATGTCTTAGTCTAGTCTTAATAAATAAGCACTGGTTGGTCTGGCTTTAATGTGCTATAACATATAAATACAGATATACATAAATGTGCAAATACTGTTTGATGCTCATCTGTGCATCCAGCCTCTTTCTGTGCCCCCTATGACTATGCCTGCTGTTTTTTATTCCGCGTGCTTGCTGTGCCATGCAACTGGTTACACTTTGACAGATTTGCAAATGCCTCTTTCCTTGCACTTGCACATTTAAGCCACAATTTTGTCGTTGCCAACGCTTGTTCCAGTGAGGGGTTGGGCCACAGTCTCACCATGCTTCTTCAACCTTACCATTTTCAGCCCTTGAAAAAATCCTCCCCCACCTCCGGATGAGCTGCTGTATAAAACAATAATTTACAGAACTGCAGACATTTCGATCGAGCCGTCCTTCTGTTTTGAGTGGTGGCTCTCAACGCTGTAGTTGATCGTAGAAACGTCCCGAGTGACGTAGGGATGAAAGTACAGGCCTGATGTAAGTCTCCCATACGTGTCACTGCTGCAGCGGAAAGCACTCACAGCTGTACAGTGGTGACCCAGAAACCTAGCCGCTCATGAAAGCCGAGAGCCGGAGCTGTTCAAAAGCCCCGCACAGGAGGCAGCTTCTTTGAACTGCGCTAACACCACCACTTCCTGAAAGGCAAAGAACTCGGCACACATGCATAATTAAACAAAAACCCTATCAATAGATCCTGGGACGTGCATGTGCTCAAAGAATTACGACTGCTTTGCTTTTGCTTGCGGTCTCTGCTGTTTGTTTTGTGCTTGAAGCGTCACAAAGATCATTTATTTTTAGCACTTTATTGCTCTTCTGTGTAACTGGAGCATCTGTCTGCGCCTAAAGCTGATCAACATCCCCTTTGGTCATGAAGAAGCACTGACTTTTTTTTTTATTACTTTTTATTATTTTAAGTCTTGGTTATGACTTTTATGCACATGCTCAGATTTTCATTTATAGGTACTTTGACCTTGGCTGCAAAGAGCGTGTGTTTTTGCGTAGGAATATAAAACCATTTAAGAGCCAACTGCCCTTTCTTTATTCCACCCTTCTCCCCGGATTTTGTTTCCTTTTCATTTCTGATACATCAGACCGCACACGCAGTTTAGGAGTACCCCCAGCCTCTGGAGAACGGTCTCCTTTCAGGTGACTGGAGAGGCACAGGTGCGGAGCAGCGCCCCTTTGTGTGCGGAACATGAAAGGGCCTATCACGTGCGCTCCACGGGTTACGTCTGTGCGTCTTGCAAAGGCCTGTGGGAGTCGGCAGCAGAAAGAGTATCTTCAGAGCCAGAGGACTTGAGTTTCAAGCCATATGCTCCATTTAGTGCGAGTGATATCAGCGGCCTTGCAGCTCGCGGTGTCTAGAAGCAGTCGAGGAGCTGCGATGGCGCAATGGGAGATGTGTGGATGAGCGGAATCACAGTATATCCCTCTGATGCCCATTGCTCCATTATCAACCGTCTTGTTCAGTAGAAGAATAGCTTACATTATGGACGAGGCACACCATTTTACAGAGACACGCCCAGTTCAATGGCATAGCAAGGTCGCCATGTGCCATAATGCAAATCAGGAAAGCATTCTAGCACCCCTGGCTGAAATTCCAAATCTCAACTTTCCCCGGGCCCAAATGGACTCCGGGAGGGGGCCCTTTACACAACCCACTCACTCCCCATATATATATTTTTTCTTCAGAAAAAATATGCAAATCATTTCTTATTTTGGTCCAGGTGGGTCCCTTTTGCTCACCCCCACGGGGCCTAGGGGACAAGGTATCCCTACCCGCCCCCTTATAATATTATTTTTGATAACTTCAGGAAAGGGGAGTCGGGTTAGATGTACGAAAGTTAGAAATAGCGATTTCCTAATTGCGATTTCTTGTGAATCGCATCAGGAAATCCCTATTCCTAATGTATGAAACTCTATTGAGTTTCATTAACGATTTGTTGTGGGTCGTAAATAGACGTACCTCATGAATTTTAATGAGTTAGGTCGCAATTTGTAACCCACTATGATTCACTGCCATTACAGGGTTGGTGTCCTGCTGGTGTGCGTGTATTTCAAAAGCCCAAATCCCACCTTAACATTCCCAAAAATTCAAAACATTGTTGCATTTCAAAGAATGAAGACAAACATGGGCATCTTACTTGCTGTAGTAGGCTTCCCCCTAGTGTGAAGCTATCCATGATCATCGAAGTGGCCATTGTGTGCACCCTAAATCTAGAGCAACCCTCAGGACTACTTCAGTGCTGAAAACCCTCTTGGGTTTCATATCGGAAGTTTATCTTTTAAACATGCAGAAAATCAGTACATATCCAGAATGTAGCATGTCACACACATTTCATCGTAAGATGTGGAACCACAGGAGACATCTTTATCCACAATACAGTTAATTGACCTCAGCATTTTCCACTTTTGCTGTTTTTCGGCAGGTCTCTGTGCTGAGGTAGGTCGGTTGTACTATTGATGCAGTGTTTCTTTTCTGCTTTTCTGGGTCCATTGTTATTTCTTGTCCCCTGGTGCCTCAGCATATGGTGAATACAAGAAGATGGGATGGGAGAGCACACCTAATTCACACTGATAAGCCGTGAAATATAAACTATAAACGTGTATAATACAGTGGTGCGACAGTATGACACTTGCTCTCTGTCAAGTGTAGGCTAAACAAGAAAAAGAGATGCTGCCGGACGTGGCAGCAAACACTGTGCGGCACTGTGCACTACTGTCCCATAGGGATTAAACAATATACTCAATAGATAATCAATAGAAAATCACAATGAACAACAGAATCCTTCTGATGTAGCAAAAGCGATTGTTCACACGTTTTTTTTTACTGTGAATTAATTTGCCACGTTGTGTTTCAGCCAACGAACTACCTGCAGACCAGCCCACCCATTGAGTTTGTCTCCGTATATTATAGTTTTGCCACAACTTTACTCAGCCAGGTATTTCCTGCGCATTTTTTCAGTACCCTCACATGTACTGTGTTCAATCTTTGGGTTGCACACCTTGTGCATTATATTTCTCCACTTTGGGATCGGAGCGTCATAAAGTTTTTCATCGCTATGGGGCCCCGTTTGAAGCATGATTTTCATTCCTTCTCAATCTTTTTTATTGTTATTTCATTTCGGATTTATTACCACACTCTTGGGTCTATTTGTCCTTTAACCACTCATCAACTCTGTCTGCCAGGACCTACCTTGGCATTTTTAATTGAGCTACCAGCATGCATCTCACCTCTTTATATCAAATTTTCCACTCCCATGGATGTCGCTTGTACAATTTTTTCTACTACATTGCATCAGTAGTTAGCTGTATCTTGTTTCTCTTGTAGATTGCCCCTGAGGAAGGGACACCCATGTCCCGAAATGCATCAGGCTGTTCACAAGCATTGGCAAAATGTATTATACTAATGTATTTGGCATTGTAATAGTCATGATGTAATGACTGTATATTTGCATTTATTCAATTGTTAATAAGTCATTGACAACTATTGTATATACAATTAGCTTACCATGATGATTTATGCATTTTTGATGAATGCGATCGCTTTTGCTACATCAGAAGGATTCTGTTGTTCATTGTGATTTTCTATTGATTATCTATTGAGTATATTGTTTAATCCCTATGGGACATTAGTGCACAGTGCACAGTGTTTGCTGCCACGTCCGGCAGCATCTCTTTTTCTTCTCAGCATATGGTGAACACATTCAAATCTTTGTGGGTTATCTGGGTCGTTCCTCTTGCTGCTTTTAACACTGACCTTATGTTTTTTCTAAAACAAATCCTTGTTTTAAATTTTCATATCAAACCTAAACAAGACATAAGGCATAAGACATTTAGGATATTACATGTAGTCATAGTTTAGCTCCCCACCAACCCAATACAACAGTAAGCTGGTATGTCCTTACATTGTCAACTAGAGCAAGTAAAAAGAACAATTGATGGACAGAATGCAGAACAATGTCATACATTCACCCCAGTAGAGAGATCTGGGCCTAAATCCATAGTGTTTTTGCTCACCATGCCATTCCAGTTTGGACCCAGATATATGCAAATCAGTCTTGACCCTGCCCTGCGCCCAATGGGAACAGTCCAACCCGAACTGCCAGGTCAGGTACTCCCTGGACTGGAAAAAAGCATCCTAGGACCAGTTTCGGGCTTTCAGCCCTCATCAGCCAGTATTGCTTGATCAGTGGCATGGAGAGCACGGAACTCACGTCTGAGCATACCAGTCCCACTCGGGGTGACAAATGCAAAAAGAACAATTGATGGACAAAATGCAGAACAATGTCATACATTCATCCCAGTACGGAGATCTGGGCCTAATGCCATCGTTTTTTCGCTCACAATGCCATTCCAGTTTGGACCCAGTCATATGCAAATCAGTCTTGACCCTGTGCCCAATGGGAACAGTCCAGCCCAAAAAGCCAGGCCAGGTCCTCCCTGGACTGGAAACAAGCATCCTAGGACCGATTTCGGGTTGTCAGCCCTCATCAGCCAGGATAGCTTGACTCCAGTGGCATGGAGAGCACGGGACTCATGTCTGAGCATACCTGCCCCACTCGGGGTGATACATTCAAAAAGAACAATTGATGGACAGAATGCAGAACAAGGTCATACATTCACCCCACTACAGAGATCTGAGCCTAAACCCATCGTTTTTTTTGCTCACCATGCCATTCCAGTTAGGACCCAGCCATATGCAAATCAGTCTTGACAGTGCGCCCAATAGGAATAGTCCAACCCAAACTGCCAGGCCAGATCCTCCCTGGACTGGAAACAAGCATCCTAGAACCGGTTTCGGGCTTTCAGCCCTCATCAGCCAGGATAGCTTGACTCCAGTGGCATGGAGAGCACGGGACTCACGCCTGAGAAACCGGTCCTAGGATGCTTGTTTCCGGTCAAGGGAGGGCCTGGCCTGGCAGTTCAGTCTGGACTGTTCCCATAGGACACAGGGTCAAGACTGATTTGCATATGGCTGGGTCCAAACTGGGGTGGTGTAGTGGGCAAAAGAACAATGGATTTAACCCAGATCTTTTGACTGGGGTAGACTGTATGCATTGTCAGCATTCCATCCATCATTTGTTTGCTGTAAGAACTAGAGCAAGTAGGCCCCTTCTTCTGTAAGTATAAAAAGTCTCCCTATATAATCTGGAGTATTTAAGAGCATCCCCGATGTGACGAACAAGCCCGCCAGATTTTCTACCAATAACCTGGCATCGGCCATCCCCCAGCAATTCAGTATAGAGATCTTTCATTATTGTTTCCACATTGGACTCTTCAGTGTCTTCTTACAGCCTTCTCAATCTAATATTTTACCATTGTGAGCAATTTTCAAGGGCTTCCATTTTCCTAGTGATTGCATGTTTTTATGATCGTAGGCTCAAGAGCTGCTACTCCATAGCTGTGCTCTTTCCTCCAGTTATTGATTTATCCTTCTTCTTTGATGACTCTGATACTGGCTGAGTCCACATCAGTTGTCAGTGGCGCAAGTTTTGTGTAACTTTTAAATTATTACAGGCTAGCAATGAGTTCAGCTTTTGTCAGTGCCATTGTGGCTGGTTCACCTCTCAGGAGGTTCCCTCCAGTTCTGGGGCTCCATCGCTCAGATCCCTGGTTGAGTTAGAAAAAAAACCTGTTACCTTCTTTTGTATGTGTTTCTTGGGCAGCATGGACTGGACTGTGTCTTTTACATATACAACGGGTATAGCACCCTAGGCCCACATATCATGTGTGTGTCTCTATATCAAAGGAACTCTAGGGTTTGCACTTAAACGATTTCAACTGGCAGAGAAGTCCCGTACACAGGGCCATAGTTTCATCTAACAGCTTGTCCTCATTCATGCTATGTGTTGGAGCAAAAGATGTGTGTGCACTGTTGAAGCATGCTCCATGATTCACTTGTTTCTTTGTAGGCAGATCCTCCCATAAGTCTATTGCATACATTCAAGGCACTGCTCTAACACTTAATTTTTCATGGGGCCTGCTGGCTTTCGTTCTCCACCCTGGGGGCAACAGGTCCCAACAAGCATTGGAAATGCAATAGGTCTCGCAATATCGCGAGTCTGAACTATTAGCATTGTAAATGATAATGCCCTTTATTTTTGCGTTCTGGTTTTTGGAACATAAATAAAAGGCTTTGTCATTTACAAGGCCTATAGCTTAAATTTGCGTTAAAACGAGACCTATTGCATTGCAATGGTGGTGGTGCTGCTGAGTTTTCTCTGAATCTGCACTCTGAATCTGCACTCTGAATCTGCACTCTGAATCTGCACCCACAATCTGCACCCACAATCTGCACCCACAATCTGCACCCACAATCTGCACCCACAATCTGCACTCTGAATCTGCACTCTTAATCTGCACCCACAATCTGCACCCACAATCTGCACTCTGAATCTGCACTCTGAATCTGCACCCACAATCTGCACCCACAATCTGCACCCACAATCTGCACTCTGAATCTGCACTCTGAATCTGCACCCACAATCTGCACCCACAATCTGCACCCACAATCTGCACCCACAATCTGCACTCTGAATCTGCACCCACAATCTGCACCCACAATCTGCACCCACAATCTGCACCCTGAATCTGCACCCTGAATCTGCACCCTGAATCTGCACTCTGAATCTGCACCCTGAATCTGCACTCTGAATCTGCACTCTGAATCTGCACTCTGAATCTGCACCCACAATCTGCACCCACAATCTGCACCCACAATCTGCACCCACAATCTGCACCCTGAATCTGCACTCTGAATCTGCACTCTGAATCTGCACCCACATCTGCACCCACAATCTGCACCCACAATCTGCACCCACAATGTGTGAGTGGCGTTGCGTGTGTGAGTGGCGTTGCGTGTGTGAGTGGCGTTGCGTGTGTGAGTGGCGTTGCGTGTGTGAGTGGCGTTGCGTGGATGATAGTGGGCTTGCGTGGGTGTGAGTGGCGTTGCGTGTCTGTAAGTGTTGCTGTGTGGGTGAAAGTGGCACAGAGCCTTTGATGTGGCCTGGCGCAGGAGAAATGCTGCTGCTGCTAATTAAATACAAGAGCGTCCGGGAAGCGGCCGGGAAACACAAGTACGGCCGGCCACATAATTAGGGGAGGAGAAGCCGCACAGCACACGCTGGGAGAAGCCCTTTGATGTGCTGTGCGGCCGCGATGCGCGCTCTGTGCTGGGGGAGGGCCATTAGCCTGAACTCGCGGCAAGATCAAACGAAGGGTGGGAGGGACATTGAGGAACAGATGGCCATGAAAGTGTATGGGCCAAAAGCGCATGCCTGTGGCCACGTGCACTCGAAGAAAACGCCACGAAAAAAGCGGTGGTTTGACAATCAGTTCGAGCACTTGAATTCTCGCCATTTCCCATTCCTTCGGAATGGTAAAGGCGAGACCTAAAAAGGACTATTACTTGGTAGGCAGGGCTCACACCCTTCATCCATCTCCTTTTATTCCTCATGAGGTTGCTCAGTCAACAGCCCCCCTCTTTACTCCATTCACCTATTTGCTCAGCACCAGGCCACCTCTCTTCAGAGAGCCTTTTCTTTATTTGTCTCCCCAGTCCTTGGGCTGGGGGCGCCCTGTCCGCAACTGTTGTCACTGCGCCACAGACATCTGAGGGGAGACCCCTTCCTTACTCCTCGCGACCCTCTCCAATGCAAATGGGATTCTTACCACAAAATTTGAGAAGGTAAACTTCAGGGGGACTAATCTGGGATTGTATCCTACCCCTACTTCATCGTGGTTGGCCTGAACATTTGGCTTTGACCTGGTCCAGCATGACCAGATAGCCTGGGTTGGCACTTTCAGTTTCTAGGCGCTATTTCGCATTTTATTTTTTATAAATTCATAACTCCGGTTCTACTGATTGAAATTTTGTCATTTTGCTCTTGTTATATTTATTAAATTAAGATCAATGTTTCTAACATAGTGTGGGATCTTGTGTGATGTTTCTACTGTTTTACTATTTGAAGTGTTGCACATTGCCTCTAGGTTAAGCCTGACTGGTCTGTGTCAAGCTACAAGAGGGAGAGCACAGGTCAATTTGTAGTTTGCTTGTGCCTTACCCTGACTAGGATTGTGGTTGCTGTTTGACGGGAAACAACCTTTACAGCGCAACTTTTACAACGCACTACCATTACAACCCAGTCATTACAATGCAGCATCCCTTACAACGCATGCCATTACAACGCAACCATACCACGCATGGCACTACAACGCATACAATTACAACTCATGTCATTACAACACAGTCATTACAACGCATACCATTACAATGAATAGTACCCTTCACTATCCAACACTTACCCTACTGTTGCACCCCCTGGAGTTAGAATAGTAAATTTTACCCCTACACTATCCAACACTTACCCTACTGTTGCACCCCCTGGAGTTAGAATAGTAATTTTTACCCCTACACTATCCAATACTTACCATACATGCAATGTAATGGTATGCGTTGTAATGGTATGCGTTGTAAAGGTAGTATGCGTTGTAATGCAATGTGTTGTAAAGGTAGTTTTTAAAAATGTGTTGTAATGGCATGCGTTGTAATGGAATGCTTTGTAATGGATGTTGCGTTGTAAAAATGTGTTGTAAAGGTATGCGTTGTAACGTCATACAACCCTGTTTGACTAGAGCTCACACCCCAGTCAACCACCAACCTAATTTCTAACCTTTGTGTTCAGCGGTGAGTGTAGATCAGGAGAAGGGGCTGCCTACTGAAAGGATCACAAAGAAGCTGGAGCTCCAAAAGGCCTTGAGGGCATGGGCAGAGGCCCATCAGTTGCCAGTCACAATGATGACCAGAAGGAAGAGGGTGATGTAGTGAGATCTGAGCAGGACTTGCAGGAGGTTCTTTGAATGTATTCTAATAAGGAGGGGGGTGACTTGCACCTAGGATTGGATATTCCTCCCCATTGCAGGGAACAGTGTGTTGTCTCGCAACCTGTCCCCAGAGGAACTGGCAGTAAGGAAGGCAGAGAGGGAGTGCATGCTGGAGATGGCCAAGCTGAAGAGTGAGGAAAAAAGACTGCTCATGGAGACGAGAATTACTTTGGAGTGTTTGGCTCATGAGAGGAGTCTTAAAGAGCTGGACAGGCAGAGTCCAGCAGGACGGTGGTAGCATTTCTACAGTCATCAACAAGAACAGTGTGCTGTTTCCACAAGTTGGACAATTAAAAAGAGGGGTAGAGGATGGGAGAATCCTCCCATTCAAAACTAGAGTCCTCACACACCCAGCAAGCTAGGTGTCATGCTTCATCATATGGACTTGCTCCTCGTGGGGCGGGCGCGGCAATGCCCGACGGTCACCCTAAACGGGGCTTTTATCGGAGATCTTTTGTTCCTGCCGTTTGGTGCGTGGGTGTGATGTCCCTAAAGAACAGTGTAGATATGGTGTGTGTGAGTGATATTAAAAAAGGTTGGATAGTCCACAACAAACCCTTTATTAGAATGGTAATCCACCTTCTTAAAAACAAACTGAGTGGCAGTGCTCAGGCTCAATGGTCCAATAGAGCTCAGCTCTACTCATGTGAAGTGGTCGACATGTTTCATGCGTAGCGGTCAATGCTGATCCATCGCATTTCATCAGGACCTATTCTATTCAGAAACTACCCGGATTCCTCTCAGGGTGTGGGGGGAAGTTATTGTTTTTTTCTGTCCCTCATGGATAGGTTTTTCCTGGCGGTGACGAAAAGGATAAACATCAATTACAAATCCACCCTAAATAGGGTGGGCATTGTAATGTCATTCCTCCGACGGGCTGTTCTCCATCACGCACTCAAAGGAAGTATTCCATTGACAGTCAATAGGGGCCGCAGTCGATGGAAAACTTAAGGTATGCCTGCCTCTAAATGACTGGTAACAAAAGGGGTTGGCTCTAATCAGTAAGGCTGAGCCCATTAGCTAAACAACAAGGAAAAAGTGCCAATACCGATGCCTGATTTCAGAAACAACTTAATGGATAATGTAAAGATAACAATTCAATACACTTCAATGCTAGTTAATAGCTGTTTATTTTGAAAAAGATTTTTGTTTATGCATATTTTTTTTATTTAAATGCAGTGATTCAAGAACAATTTGTAGAAAAACAATCAAAATAAGGACACAAGTGAGATAAAAACCTCATACATACCATCATTCATAATTTCTCAAAACATATCACAGTCAAACCTCTTCCATTCCCACATTCATACAGTGTACTCAACATATCCTGGGATATCAATTGGCCAGTAAGTGAAGTCTGCTTATCCAATTTGAAAAAAGATTTTTTCAACTCAAAACAATACACTATACATAATGCATTAATTCAATCAAACAGGATTGATAATACAATTCTTAATTTTAAGGTGTAAAGATGCTGGTCTAGGTGCGGAATCAATATGCACAAAGACTCAGCCAAGCAGACCGACAAGCCTACGCGTTTCGAATCCTTGAGGGTTGCAGGATTCTCACCAGGGCCAAAAAAGCTCACTTAATACTTTATCCAAAGGTGTCCTGCTTATAGAGAAGATCTCCTCTCTAGGCGTGCACGGCCTTCTACAATGGTCGCTATGTAGTCTTTACTAAGGGAGAGTCTTTCGTGGGAGTCTCGAGCCGAGTGAATCGGCGATCCACAACGCATGGGTGCCGGAAATCTGGCTTAGTCAAATCGGGGTCGCCCAGGTGAAGAACTAGACCGGGAGCGGCAAACGGCGTCCTGGAATCGATCGAAGTCCGTAATACTGCGCAAATGAGGTAGGTGGACTGAGGGGGAAACATCCATTACAACAGAGTCATTACATCACAACGCAACTGACACTATGCCACTGCCTTACATCGCATGCCTTTACAACGCCTGCCATTACAACGCATGTCACTACAACGCATGCCATTACAACGCATACCATTACAACACATGCCATAAGAACGCATTATAAGGTAAGTAATGGATATTTTTTAGTTTTAGGGTGGGTATGGGTTTTGGGGTAGATGGGAATAGTAATTTTTACCCCTACACTATCCAACACTTGTCCTACTGTTGCCCCAAAAGTATTATGCATTGTAATGGTATGCGTTGTAATGGAATGCGTTGTAACAGTAGTTTTAAAAAATGCGTTGTAATGGCATGCGTTGTAAAATCATGCGATGTAATGGTAGTTGCGATGTAAAAACCGTGTTGTAAAAGCATGCGTTGTAATTGTTTGAATTGTAACGTCATATATTCAGACTGAGGGTTTGATGGGCAGAGTACTCTGTGACGTTTGCGATGGAGTACCCTGTCACCAAACTCTAAATGAGGATCTGAGCTACATATAGTATTAGGTTAAGGAGGGAAATAGGTGTGCAAAGTAGCCTTTATGTCAACCATAAGCATCTTTGTTTGACGTTGTTCCCAGCATATCACGACTCAAAATGATTTTTTTTCTGAGAGTACATACCAAGCAAGGCGCAAAAAGCTCACTACAGCTAGGTTACATCAAATTATCTCTGCCAGCGCTGAAGCAATGGAGCAGTCTTATTTAAATATGTCTTTGCCTTCATGAAATTATTTTTTTGCACAGCGGAGCATTGGCGGCTGGTGGAATTTGAAAGGGATGATGTGTTTTTACTTTTTACTTTAGTACTTCTGTTTATATCACCATATTGAGCAGTATTTATTAAAACTGCTAATAAATGCCTCGCAATATAGCGTTATAATCTGATGTACTAAAGTCAAATGCTCCTGCATGTTATAAGCATACAAGGGGCTACAACACTTATAAATATGTGAGTTCAGGATGCACCAAATCCTGTACTCACAAATTTAAAAGAGCTCTCTTGTATGCTTTTAACATGAGGCAGAGTTTATAGCACTATATTGAGCGGCATTTATTAGCAGTTTCATTAAATGCCTTGAATTAGAGTAATATAAACTGATGTACTAAAGTAAAATGCCCCCGCATGATAAAGGCACATTAAGGGGACACTTTTAAATTTGTGAGCACTGGGTGTGTGCTCTGTTGTGCCAGCATTTTGTTTGTTTGTATTGTTTAAAAAAACAGTAAAAACGAACTGCAAGCTGGCAGGCATGATGGAAGGTCTCCACCCCCCATGGCTCTCTTACCTGCAAATCCTGCTCTGGAATACCCATGGCGGCCCGCAACAGGGTGTGCTACTGCTGTTTTAGTCCAGGGTGGCAGGCTTGAGAGTAGCAAACATGCCCTCGGGCCTCCGATGGCTCGAGATCACAGACTCTCATGACTCTGTGACCTTGAGTAACATGCATGCAATCCTTCCTAGGCTGCCAGCAAGACCCTTTCCCAACACGTCACAGGTGACGAGTCGGGGAAAGGGGGCTGCTAGCAGGCTGTGAAAGTGATTGACATGCAGTCCTGGGAGTACATGGCTATGCCCTAGATGCCCGGACTGCTTGTAAATATGACACTACTGGCATCATAAATGGGAGGTCTCTTCAGACCCTAGAACACTGCAGGCCAGGGCTGGCGCTAGGTCAGCCTTAGCTGGCATAGAGAATTTTTTTAAAATGAAAATGCTGAGGGACACATGCTCACAAGACCATGGGCCTCATTTATGAAAAGTGACGCATCGCTGCGTGAAAACAGCGATGCGTCACTTTTCTCTGCGCTTTCCCTGCGACATGATTGATGCGTCATATTTATAATATGACGCATCATGTCGCAAGGAGTTACAGATACGTCAGTATTTCTGACGTATCTGTAGGTGCAAAAGTGACGCATTGCTGGAGTGTGTCACAAAAGTGACGCAACTCCAGCAATGCTTCCTTTCACATGGGGAAAGCCCCATGTGAAAGGGCTTGGTCAGTCTTACGCCTGCTGTGAGGCAGGCGCAAGATTTTGACGCAACAGCGTCCTAAAAGTGACGCAGTGAAATCTCATAGATTTCACTGCGTCACTATTACGCGGCTTTTTGCGGGTGAACGCCCCCTCTGCATACATTATACCTGACGCAGGTATAATGTAGCGCAGGGGTATACAAAGTGACGCATCTGCTTAGATGCGTCACTTTGTAAATAGTGCGCATCAGGAGGCATGTTTTACGCCGCCGATGCGTCACAAAAAGTGACGCATCGGAAGCGCAAAACTCACGCAAGGCCTCATAAATGAGGCCCCATGTGTCCCACACGAAAGTGCCTGGCTGCCTAGCTCATAACAACAAGTGAGAGAGGCAGCCAGCCACTTAAGCAGCACCCACAAGGACGTAATGCACTTATTTAATTACAAAAAGTAAACTTATGTGGATCGTAATTGTTCTTTGCAATTACCATCCACTTAACTTGAAAACAACATGTGCCACGCCCTGGCACCCTCTAGTGGTAGCCGCTGCTGCCTTTGTCTAAACCTTACTGCTCAGAGCCACAGCTACCCAGAGTTGAGCTTAAGGTTTACAAATGAGCCCGACTGGACCCAATAATGGTTTCGCAAATGTATTCCACGATTAGGCTATTAGACCTATCATATAATACACCCAGATCTTCATATTGGTGCTTAGCGGTAGTATCCAGAATTTGTATTTAGCTGTACCAGACAATTAATAAGTTAGCAACCACCGAGAGAACCTGCCAAGTCAACATTGAGCAAAATGTTTTACAAGTGCCAAGTTCTGTAATTCCAAAGGCACAGTTTTCCAGAAGTTAAATAGTTGCAAAGTCTTCAAAATACTTCAACAATGGAGAACAGAGGAATCGACTTGACTACCCTACCCAAACTGAAGAGTAATGACCTAAGGATGCTGTGGAGGTATAGATTTTTTTTTCCAGGACGCAGTGTCAAACAAAAAGATCTCGAGAAAGCCCTCAGGACCTGGGAAGAAGCAAAGAGAGTTCAGGCTTAGTTGGAGGAAGAGATCAACCCTGAAAATGTGGATCATGAGAATGGCATTGATCCTTTTGAAGCAGAAGGGTACAAGGGGAGTTTGGTCCCCACAATTCGTTCAAGGAATAACTCTGTCAGAGAGTGAAAGGACCTCCTCCTCTGTGAGGAGGCCTAAGAACCTGGAGACCAAGTTCAGCCTATTAGAGATTCTGGATAGGAAGCGGGCTCTAGAAGAATGGAGATTGGCCTTGGAGGAGAAGAGGGGGGTCAAGATGGAGATGAAATCCCAAGGACATGGTGGAAGCAACAAAGAACCAGAGGGGACTGCAGAGGGTGCCTATGATCCCAGGTTGCCAAAAGGGATTGTTCCTAAGTATGCAGAGGGGGACAACATAGTCAAATGGCTGGCATCCTAGGAGAGAACTTTCAGGATGAGAAGGGTGGGAGCACAACATTGGAGGTCCTTATTGTGGGAACTCATACCAACATTAGGAAGAGATAGACTGTTGACTAGAGGAGGAAGTGGCAGAGTCATACACTTACATGAGGGAGGCACTCATTGAGCTATTTGGTCTCACTCCAGAGGAATACAGACTTAAGTTAAGGAACACACAAGGGGAAATGCAGACCTGGGTGGATTTTGTAGATGTCTCTGTGAAATCTCTGGAAGGCTGAATGAACGGTAACAGAGTAGATACCTATGAGGGGCTCTATACTTTGATGGTAAAAGAGCTCATACTTACAGATTGTACTTCAGAGAAGTTACACCAATATCTGTTACATTCTAAGCTATCCAGCCCTAGAACGCTGGGAAAGATAGCTGATCAATGGGAATGCACAATGGTGCCCAAGAAGTCCCAGGGTGGTGAACACAAGAAACGATGACAGGCCCCCCTTCCGGTGAAAGATGGGGTCAACTCAGAAAATCCCTAAGAGACCCCCAAAGATGCCCAAGGTGGGGAACCCAAAGCCCCATCCCAGTCACAGGGGGGGGGGTACTTTGGAAAGAATTATGACCAAACAAATGCTGGGGTGTGCTATGACTATAAACAGCCAGGGCACAAGAGGGGAGATTCTTGTTGCAAAAAGAAGTTACCCACTGCTGACCATATCAACAGCATTGCCAGTGTAGGGGAAAAGGAGTGGACGTTGTCCCCAGGATTTCAGGGGTTATACTGAATCTACTCCAGTCTCTATGAGTGGGGGGGGGATGAACCTTTGGCCCACTGGACTGCCAGTATGGAAAAGTACAGACAGTGGCCAACAAGCAATAGGACTGTAGTCCAGGCCTTGAGGGATAAAGGTGCCAGCATTACCACAGTTATGACTAAGCTGGTGCACCAAGTAATAAACTCTGAGAATGTGACAAAGTCTCATCCTATGGCTGTGGTAGACTTCGAGTGGGGAGAAGTTACTGGCCCTAAGAAAGTACCTGTGTCCCCTGTCATCCCCGTAAAGTGTCTGCTGGGCAACAGCCTTGAAACTTCTTCCTGGGCAGGGGTGGAGAGAAGGACTCATGCAGCAAAGCTGGGTCTTCCTGAGCAGGTGTGTCTCTCCTCTAGAGCACAAAAGGCCTTAAGGGAAAGCTAATGGGGCTTTCGAGCCTGGAATAATGGCTCAAGAACCTTGTACCAATAGGAAGGGTAGGAAGTCTGGCAAGGCCACTTCCATAGGTTCATAGAACCAGAAGGAGCGTAACCCTTGTGGGGAGGGCCTGGTGTCTGAGCAGGAGAGTGCTTCCTTGGAGGATCTATCTGAGCTGTCAAAACTCCAAGGGGCAGGTAGACTCTCCAGAGAGGACTTGAGCTAGGAACAAAATATTTGTCCTACTCTTGAAAGCCTGAGAAAAGCTGGCTGTCAAGCAGGAGGAAGCTTATATCACTGGTACCCATAAGCTGTACAGGGAGGAGGGAATCCTGTACAGTGAGGCAAGGGACCCCAAACCAGGGGCAACCAGGAGACTGATTCAGATACAGATAATTTCTTCTTAACTTTGCCCATGACATCCCATTCGCTGTGCATCTGGGGGAGACTAAGACCTGGGGAGGGCTGGACAATCATAAACTACACATATGCACATCCAAAATCTCAATGCATTAGTGACATTTGTGTATGCTGACAGCATACACAAATGTCACTAATGCATTGAGATTTTGGATGTGCATATGTGTAGTTTATGATTAGTCTGTGTATAATTTATGCCAATCAGACTACCCTTTTGTTTTGCCTACAATTTATGTTGTATGTTTTTGCTTGTGGAGTGTGTTTAGTCGGGCACCGGCTGGTGTCCCACTTACAATTTTAAAAGATTTTGATACAATCAACTATTTAACCAAATAAAACGGTCCGGCTGGACGTTAATATAGAACTATCTAGTCTATATTCATTGAACCAATTTTGTTTGTTTAGGGACCACTGTCTCTGTTAAAAAGTACTACCCATAGGTCCCTAGCGATTGCACCTTGGGTTCCCTTGTTTTGTAAAATATATATAAATATACCAGATAATCTGAGGCAATTCCCCTTAGTTCAATTACAGCACCTGCAGTAGCTAGAGCCCTAATGGTATCTTCACCAAGGTTGGGTTCTCTAAGGAGGTCTTATCTGATAGGCAGACATTTAATTTGTGCCTCTATCAGATAAGACCTCCTTAGAGAACCCAACTTCCAGTAATAATATATGCAAATCTCCCCTAAGGGAGGCCTATGAAGCGCTAAGGCAGGAAGCTGTATATTATTAAGTAGGGCATGTAGTTAATATGTGTCTTAGTCGCAAAACTCCAATGATGGCATTATGATGCCCAGGTCGAATTTAATGTCACTTTTAAAATAAGGCACCTTTTGGAAAGTTTCCACTCTGTGCCCCAGCGGTCCAGTAGCCTTACATGGGCTACGACCTACAGACAGCTTTCGGCCCCCTAGGAAGTAGAACATCAAACACAGTCTGTCACAGGGTGAGTTGTTACCTCCTTTTCAAAGGAAACCCCTCGAGGTGCTAGACCAAAAGTTGAGCTTGAAAGGGGAAACTGTCTTTGATGGGCAAACGGTGATAACACTCCAGAGGTGCTGACTTTTGTCCCTGTAGACTAGCTTGAGACAGGGCCAGAGAGGGAAAACCCGTCCCAAGCCAGTTTTCCTGTTGGCGTCTAGTCCCCAGGTAGCCACACCTCTAAGGTGGGCTACTGACCTCCTAACATCAAAGGATATGTCCCAACATCTTGATAGTGGCCAGAATGGTACGCTCTGGGATTGCCAGATGCCACACATTGCTGGAAAGCCACCACTAAATGTTCCAGTGGCAAAATATCTGCCCAAATCTACCCCACTGGCCCCCTAGACCGTCTCCATGTCGGATTTAGTAAAAGTAATAAAACATTTACAAATCTGTATCTCCAGAACCCTCTGGTGGATTTTGCTCATCAAAGACTGTCAAAATTAATTAAATATACTCACATTTTATAAATTGCTGTTTTGTTTTTATCATATTGGATGGCTTTCTTATTATGTAGTTTGGTACTGTTGAATGTTTTACACTAAGTTCCTTTGTCTAAGCCTTGCTGCTAAAAGCCTTGCTGCTAAAAGCCATAGCTACCCAGGGCTACCCAGGGCTGAGCTGAAGGTTTACAAACGAGCCTGACTGGACCCAATAAAGGTTTTTCAAGTGTATTCCATGATAAGGCTACCTAGCCATATCATGTAATACACCCAGATCCTCACATCTACTACTAAAACCAGTTTCTAGGATTGCTATTGAGCTGGATTTTATCAACCTTTGTACTTGCTTCCTATAGATCTAGTTTAGATTCACTGCAGTCCGCCACTCTGAAGTTGGTAGGCTCGAGTGTTGAGTGTTCTGAAGTCTGAGAAAAACGCAGCTGACAAGACCAATATATACTGGCTGTCTCTTCTCTCTATCCCATCAGTATTTAGTTTGGCTCTTAGGATCTCACATAGTACTAACAGATCTACATTCTGGGGAGTGGAGTGAATTGATTTAAGACTCTGTCATACCATGACTATGAATCCTAACCATTCCCTGTGTGGATGTTCATGTTTGAAAACACAGAGTCTTGATAGTATGGCACAGAATTGCCAGTCAATATGCCCGTATTTCTTATCGACCAGCGCCAGGCAAACCAAACCAGTGGAGATAGAGAACAAATTCTGAGCTCTAGAGTTGGGATAATGGCTGCCATTTTCATTGTTATGTTTGGGAATAGGAAACTGTGAGTGCTGAAATCATCTAGGTTGTGCTGTCTTGTAACACCCTAGAAGGATGGGGCACCTTATAGAATTGGAGGCGCGCACCTGCACAAAGTGTGGGGTTAGAAAACATTGGCTGAGCCGGCACAGCTGGGCAGAGTCTATGTGGCCTCCTTACGTGGTTTATGTTCTATTTGCTAGTGAGGTGATCAGCTTATTTAACAGCGATGCTATTTAATTTTTTTTATTTAACAATGCAGTGTATTCTGGAAGTTGTAGCGTTGGTCCTCTTCAATTGAAACAATTGCACTAACTCACCTTATAGCAGAGGTTTGCTAAAAATGGAGTCATTTAGTCTCAATAAAGTGGGGTGATCATTAGGTTAGCTCTGCTTCTGTGTATGCCCTTCAGCAATGCTTAATTTCAGCCAGTGGCTGCTTGTGGGGGCCACTGGCACTCATTTTTGGGGACTGCTTATTTTTCTGCATCAGACATTTACCAGAGCAAGAGCGGGTAAAACACACAAAACAGAAAAACGGAGGAAGATAAAGATGGAAAACCATCACAAAGGGACACAAATCTGAAATCTGAAAGGGTTTGATAAATGGGCAGAGAGGGCCCGATTCACAGAACTAACTTAAGACAAAATCCTAAACTTACTACAATTTTGGTATTCACAAAAGGCACTTACTCATTTTGGTATTCACAGAAGGCACTTACTCATTTCAGTATTCACAGAAGTTAGGAATCCTAACTTTAGGACTCCTAAATGCTTTCTGTGAATACCGAAAGTCTTAAAGTTAGGATTTTTCTCAGTTTAGGAGTAGTGAAGTTAGGACTCCTAACTTACGGACTCCTAAATGCCTTCTGTGAATACCGAAAGTCTTAAAGTTAGGATTTTTCTCAGTTTAGGAGTAGTAAAGTTAGGACTCCTAACTTTAGGACTCCTAAATGGTTTCTGTGAATACCAAAAGTCTTAAAGTTAGGATTTTTCTCAGTTTAGGAGTAGTAAAGTTAGACTCCATTCTCTACCTATTCTACTCTATTTCTGCCCGTCTTTTAGAACCCCAGTGCACTTTGGTATTACAAAAAGGCCTGCAGAGGATTGTTTGGCCCCTTTTGCACTGTGTATCATGTAGTTGCACCCAGTGCGTTGGCTCATCCCAGAGGGTGTCTCTTTATTCACATGGGAGAATGGCCCATGCAAATAGGGGAATGCCTTTGCCTTTATGCTTTTTCCTTATTACATATGCACCTGTTGGGAAAACAGACTGCTGAGAGGCAACTGGCTGTATGGCCCTCTGAGGGTGCACCTTGGGAGATGGTCATGGGTGTCTCAGAGGCCTCATGGGCGTTCTCCTGAAGACACATACAGCCACACAATGACCTGCCTTGAAGGAGGAAGGGGGTGCATGTCCCCTCCTGAAAGTTTTACTTGTCCCTCTGCACTGAAACGCGGACCAGTGGATTCAAAGTGCATTTCAATGCTGTACTGTCCCTAGTGCAGGTATGAGATTTCATTATTTGAAAAAAGAGGCTATTCGTTTTAACCTAGAGTCCAGTAATATCCAATTACAGGACAGTGAGTAAAGTAGCTGGAGGTAGCACCTAACTATGCTGGAGCTGTTAAACCTAGATATAAGTAAAATATAAGGCAGGAAGGTGTTTAGCCAATGAAGTATAAATGTTTTTTGAGAAAAGAGGTCATTGTAAAGTAGACAATCTCAATAATATGGACACATTTTTTTCCAATGCTAAGTATACAGAACATATTGTCACATGAACATCACTACTTATTTGCAGTGCAGAATATCCACAATATGGATGTGTAACAACAGAGTTGCTGGCAGTAGACAGTGAACACTCAACGAGCACGTGTTTCGCCCTATTGTGTCCGAAAAGCCTAGCACTTTTTCAAGACTGAAACATAAGAAAAATAATGCAGACACATAAAGACATGAATAAAAGCACAAAATGAAACTGAGATGTTACAGACATTATAATGTATTAAGTACTAGAGTACATTGTGAGTACATTGTGAGGCAATACACATGTGGTGGAGCCATCCTATGACAGTGGTACACGTGTGAAGATGTGAAATCCTATATATAGAATAACATTTTATGAAAAAGATTATAGAGCTATAACGGTGGGGGTGGATCAGCATTAAGGGCATGGTAGTCAAGCAATTAGAGTAGATGTTGTTACTTCTATATATGTTTTTATTTTTATTTTTTTGTACTCCACTAGGGGGGATTTTTATATGTCTAAATGTGGTACTTCCAATGAAGGGGAATCTTCCAACTTAACCCCAAAATGGGAAGGAATAATCAATTACCACTTAGTTCCAACAAATGTGTTCTCCTAACGGAGATCATTAAACATTGGCTGCCGGAGAATTAGCAGTTTCGTGCCCTGTGCAGAGAATGAAAGACCTTATAGTGCTCATAAAACTTTCACATTTATAATGGCATTTAAATATGAGCTCAGGAAAAATGTTAATCTCAGGTATGAGATTGCACCTGCACTAGAGGCAGCATTTTTTTTAATGTAATATGGCACACATTTCTTCTCATACAGGGATAGTGCACCATTTTGCAAATTATGACCCCAGGTGTCTTGTTGTGAGATTATAGATACAAAACAGAATAGTGCCGCATCAAATACACACTATCTTATAAGACATGAGATGCTCATTTAGTAGAGGTTTTTTTTGCGTTATGGAACTTGTCATCTTGTATTTATTGTGAAAAAAAGCGAAATTACATTTACTAGTAAGCAAATAATGGGGGGGGGGGTGGCCTGACTGCCCGCAAGATGGTGGGTTGAATCTGATGCCCCTTGGTCTCACGTTCTTCTTAGGGGCTGACATTTTGTAGGCAACTGATGCTTGTTCCTGCACTGTTTGCCTTGCTGGAATGCTTTTGCAAGTGTACTTTAATGCTTTCCCTCAAATAAAGTGGCATTTTATAAAGGAACAGACTGACAATCAAGAGACAGTGACTTTGAACTGGATTTTCTATTTGAACTTTCTTTTCTTCAAGGATTCATATTCCTTTTGTCACCTCTTAGTGTTATGCTGTTGGAAGTTTAATGGACAGATGTTTGAGATGGATTTTCTCATGCATGGATTACATACAGTCTTTTTGGTACTTTGATCCAATTTTTTTGCACTCACACATGGTAATTGCTTGCAACACATGGCTAACTAACTCTTTACTTGACAGTTATATATTGTCAATTAATGTTTATTTAATTTTTTTATTTCTTGTTTCACAGCATCAGATTTTATCAACATAGTTTACACAGTCATATACTCATGGAAAGCCCCCAGATATAAATACCCATCTTACGTTTCCTTGAGCCTTTAGCAGAAAACAAACTATATTCTAAATTATATATATTATACATTCTAGCTCGCCACACTTCAAAAACGGGAGCCTCAGGTTGCAACCAAGCGGCAGCAATACACAACGGGCTATAGTCATAGCCAAAAACAATAAATACCGGTGTTTATACATTGGTTTCCAGAGCTCTAACTCAGATCCGGTACCTAACATCATCATGGCTGGGAAAATACTAATAGGTATCCCAGTTACAGCAGACAAAAACCTTTCAATATTGCTGATATATGCAGACAGCTTACTACAAGCCTAAAATACGTGTAAAGAATCCGCATTGTCACTCCCACAGCGAAAGCACTTGCCATCATACCTCCCACCCAGGAGTATAAAAATAGATTGAAGGCAGTTTTAAAAAACTGAGCTTTCAAATTCTCAGATAGGAATGTTTCTTGAGACATAATAATAACCTTCTCTAGAGACACCACTTGTTCACCCAGAGCGTTCACCCATTTTAGGTTAGTTTTCTCCAAATCATCTGCCTTTGATGATAACAATATTTTATATATGACCTCAATTTTCTCCTGCCGCTTAACTGACTCAACCAATTTATGGCGTACTATTACCAGCTTTTTCTTACATAAAAAATCCCGGTTTTGGAGAAACTTAAAAAACTGTGTCCTGGGTACATCATATTGCCTTGCAAAATCTGAAAATAATGAATAAATACCTTCCCAGTCATACAAATCACCTATTAGCCGAATACCTTTACATCTCCAATTTCTGGCCACCACATCCCAAAAAATGGAAGGCAAGATGCGTTCGGCATTAGTGGGAGTATATATAATATGTTATCCCAGTTAAAGAAAATTTTGTTTGAATAGCTTTCCAAACCTTGAAGGCGGCCTCCATGATCTTAAAACGTGTCCGTTTATAGTAACTACCATAAACTTCCTTGAACAGACAGTTTTTAGCTTCCGCCCCAAGTAATACTTGAAAGATTGATGGAGCTTCTGCTGGATTACTGACCTCTTCCCCGGTCAACAATACACTTATTCTGAGCAGAAAACAAGCGTAGTAGTAAAATGTGAAATCTGGTATTGACCAACCACCCCTTTCTTTTGGCAGTGTCATAAACCGCATTGCTCTTCTAGGTCTATCTGGGGCCCATAGAAATTTAGCACCTGCAGTTTGCAGGTGCTGAAGTTGCTCTTTTGCCATCTCTAAAGGAACGGATCAGAAGAAGTATAAAACCCTGGGTAAAATATTCATTTTTAAAATATTGCCTCTACCCACCAACATGAGTTGGAGACGAGCCCATCCTGCTAAACATTCTTTGATCTTGGACATGATATCTATCCAGTTTACTTCTACTAATTCTCTCATAGATGTCCTGATTTTTATCCCTAGATATGTTACCTCCTTGACAGATCTTGGATCCTCAGAAATCATATTATTTGTACATAATATTTGTGTTTTTGTCTTATTTAACTTATACCCTGAAACTTGTCCAAATTCTTGTGCTAACCATTCTATTTCTGTAACTGCCGTAGCCGGATCACTAGTAGTAATAGCGATATCATCCGCATAAGCAAATACAGAGAGCTGTATTTCCCGGACAATAAACGGTCGTACTAAGGGGCTCCTCTCCAACATATTAACAAAGGGATTGATATAAATAGCAAATAATAAAGGGGAGCAGGGACACCCCTGCCGGGTTCCTCTAGTTATTTCCACAGGTTCCGAGACCCTACCGGTTAATCAAAAAGGGATACGAGGGGAAAAAAAGGCTATCTATCCGTCCGTACCAACTACAGCCCTATTATGCGTGACCCCTCGCCGGAACTCGCCAGTACCATCAAAAATCTAGTGGCAGATGCGGTCTCAAAGAAATGGGTTACCACCAAGGAAGCGGACTTCATTATTAATACAAACCCTCGCGTCCCGGCATTTTACATCTTGCCGAAAATTCACAAGCCACAGCGCCCCCCACCAGGACTTCCAATCGTATCTGGTATACAATCCATCCTCGAACCCTTATCTCAATTCTCGGATTTCTTTCTCAGAGAAGCAGTCATCACTCAGAAATCATACGTGCAGGACACCACAGATATCCTAAACATCTTGAAAGATAAGACCTTTGATCCCGTGAACCAGTTCTTGGTCACGATCGATATCGAATCATTATACACCAGCATCCCCCAGGGCGCGACGCTGGTGGCAGCAGCTCGTGCCCTGGAGGCGATGGAATGGTTCTATGACACGCCTGTGTCTTTTGTCCTCCAATGTATAGAGCTAGCTCTCACGAGGAACTTTTTTGAGTACAAGGGACAATTGTACTTACAGACGTCTGGGACATCTATGGGGGCTACATTTGCTCCGAGCCTGGCCTGCATTTATGTAGGCCAGTTCGAGGAGAATGTGATTTACCACCCCTCTAATCCATTCCTAAGAAACATCCAGGAATGGAAGCGCTACATAGACGACGTCCTCTGTATCTGGACAGGTACAGAGGACCGATTACGTCTTTTCCTTGACTGGTTGAATCAAGCTGATGAAAGCCTCCGCTTCACGTGGTCAATCAGCAACAGCAAAGCGGTATATCTTGATGTGGATATATCAGTGCAGAATACAAAGTTGGCCACCACTGTCCATCAGAAAGACACGGATCGAAACTCTCTTCTTCACTACCACTCGTTCCACCCGCGTGCACTGAGGGACAATCTGCCGGTGGGTCAGTTTCTCCGGTACCGCAGAAACTGTTCCTCCACCGAGGCGTATGTAGACCAGTCCGCTGGTCTGGTCGACAGACTAAAACAAAGACAATACCCCAATAGAGTCATCAAACACGCAAGAAAAAGAGCCCTCAACACCCCTCGTGATGCCCTTCTTGAACGCAATGTAAAAACCAATCAACCTTGTGTACCTGTGGTAACCACTTTTGACCCACTTTCCACCAAGATCAGACAAATCATCCGGAAAAACTGGAATCTACTGGACACTCCTAATGATAAGATGCCAGTCCCGCGCTTTGCATTTAAAAGGGCAGCGAACCTGCGCGACAAATTGGTACATACAAGGACGACGACTAGTAACCCTCAGACCAATTCTATCCCGGCGGGTCACTACCCCTGTGGTGGCTGCTCTGTATGTCCATTGACCACTGCAACCAAAGAAGTTAAACTACACAATGGCAAGACGTGGTATCTGACCAAATTCAGTAATTGTAACACCACACACGTTATCTATAGGATTACCTGTACGTGCGGGTTGCATTACATAGGCCTCACTACACGTAAAGTGAAAGTGCGCATTCAGGAGCACCTTAGTACCATCCGAGCGAGAAAACTCACCACACGTCTGGTCCAACATTTCATAGAAAGAAACCACGGGCCCAGTGATTTGCAATGGACAGTACTAGAGAAGGTGATGGGTAACACACACAACCTAGACGCAATACTTGCCAAAAAAGAAGCACGCTGGATTTATTCTGAGAAGGCTGACAAAGAGGGTCTTAATGACTCTATCGAATGGAATAAAGTGAGCAGGCGGTAGATATATTACAGGCTTGTCTTAAATATTCCAACCTGGCAGCAGCTTAGACTCAGCATGGCTATTTGTATTGTTTCTCTATGAATCATCAATGCAATGGGGTGGCTGTACGGCAGTCAGAACGTGACATTTTATCATTCTGCCTGGCACGAGTATGTGCTTAGATCCCTGATGGCCCCGTTTCCCTTGAATGTCTACTTGCCGGTGGGCTCCATCTGTAACCAGCACCGGCACACTCGATTGGCTTGGTCACAATAAGTCGTCCACAGGACGGTTTATTAAATTTTATTCTTTAAGAATAAACAGTGTAAGACCTCTGATTTAGTCCTTTAAATTGGGTCGCCTTCATTCTTTCAATTGGGTCGCCTCACTTTTAACATTTAACACGAACGAAGTCAGGTCATTCCTGACTCTGACTTCACCCCTTACTCAAGATGGCCGCCAGGTAGCGCGAGGGGCGGAGTCCCCCCCGGGCTACTTCCGCGTCCCAATCCAGGTTTGGATTGCGAGACGTCGGAAGCGCCGGAGGGACTCGGCAGTGGTATGTTAAAGCGAGGAGCGTTGGCTCCGCGTCCCGGTCCATGCGCGTCAATTACGAATCTGGTAGGCGCGCACCCCCCGGGCATTTCGCTCGAGCGGGTTATGCTTTTGCGCTCTCCCCGCATACTGAGTGAGTATAAAAGGTGAGCGGAAGCTCCGTGCAACTGTTGTAGGGGGGAGGGAGTCAACAACCCACATGGCGACACAATTTTTATGTAGCGTTACTATTTACCGACCTGACAATGGTTGTGGAATTTGCAAAACCGACTTATAACAGCTACTTGTTGGTACATTATAGGCAACTTGTTTGCGCAAGCAGCAACATGTGAATAATGAATGAGATCGAATACTCTGAGATACATGAAACGGGCGAATTATGTCTCTCTATTCAGGTGACTCACCTTGAGGAGTCTCCAAGACGGTTTCGTGATCAGCTGACACGCCGTCCTAGTTGATGCTCGCCGGTATTCCCAGTGTTTGCGAGCACAAGGTAATAGCCAAGGGTATGAGTGTGAGATATATTTAGACTCCCATTGGTTCATCACCTTACCACAGCTGTGTTCTGTTGTTTTTATGTATGTATGTGCACAGGTTTCCAAATGGAGGATTATGAATAAGAGACCCAACCATTTGCCCTGATGAAATTGCCAATGACAAGGCAATGAAACATGTTGGTCCAATTACAACATCAAATGGTATCAATTTAACCATTTTTTTAAACAGTGCAGTTTGGCAGCACCAGAATAAAATTGATTCAGCCAGCCAAACCACACTATTTTATATATATTTTTATGTTTTGTTGGTGTTGGGTGTAGGTACTTGCTAGTTTTGAACACATATTTCTATCCTACTAGGTAGTGTATTTGTACACTTCCTTCCTGTTTCTCTATCCTGTTTTGTGCACATCTTCCTTTGCACATTTTCATCCTCCCTGCAAGGAAAGCAACCGATGATGAGAAGTGGGTAAACCGGACATACATAAACCGGGAACCCCCTCGGGTGTTACGTCCGTGAGGTGCTTTCCTTGCTTTCACACATATTTTCTTTATGTGTTGTATCCTGTGCACAGTGGTTTTGGTATGTTTGAACGCATGTCTGGACCTGTAACGCAGCACTGACCTGATCTGGCCACTTGGTGTGTGGACGGGAGGCATGACCCCGTAAGTTACTGAGTCTGAGATTCATTACATGCAGGCTAAGAGGGCTTCTTGTCCGAGACCCTACCCCCAACACAGATCCTAGCTGTTGGTGACTTATATAACACCTGTAACGCCTGAATGAATCCTTGTACGAACCCTGCTCGGCCCATAATGTTCCATAAATAATCCCATGAGACGCGATCGAAAGCTTTCACCGCGTCTAATAATATTAGTCCCAGATCCCTTCCTTCAGCCTGAGCGACATCAAATAATGTCACAACTTTATTAATGTGAGCCACTGTCCCACGAGAGGGAATAAAGCTGTGCTGATGTAAAGATACCAACGGGGTATGATTTTTGCCAATCGATTTGCCAGTATTTTGAAGTAGATTTTACCATCACAATTAAGCAATGAGATTGGGAGGTATGAACCCGGCATCTCAGGAGGTTTCCCCTTCTTTTTAAAAACATCGACAGTGGCTTCGTCCCATGTTTTAGGAGCCTGACCGCTTTGAGCAGCACATATCGTCTCCAACAGCTCCTTCTTAAGATCGTGGAAAAATACTCTATACAACTCCACGGGGAGCTTACCCGGACCAGCAGCCTTGCCACTAGCTAATCCCTTGACAGCCGCCTCTAGTTCATCCATAGTAATACTACCCTCTAGCAACTCCACCTCCTCCCGGTCTAGCTGTGTCAATTCCCCGACATCTAACATATTGTTCACATCACCCTGGATCTTCTGCTGAGTATATAGCTCAGAGTAAAACTGATGAAAAATAGCAAGAATTTCCCGGGGATCGCGTGTGGTTAGGCCAGAACTATCCCTAAGGCTGGTAATTTTCTGATAGGATTCTTTCATCCGCAATCAAGCACGAGACAACGCCCTACCGCCTCTCCATACTCATGGCACTCCCTTTTATGAATCAAATATTTCCTGGCGTTCTCTTTATTCCAAAGTGTATTAATATTCGACGGGTTCGTGCGGTATCAGATTCCAACCCTGTAATATCTTTACCCTGTGCAATCCCCTGTGTTAGTTTAGCCTCAGCAAGCGTCAATTTTGAGTAAAGGTCCTGTAATTCTACCTTAGCCTTCTTTTGATAATGAATACCGAAACTCGTCACTTCCCCTCTGAGACAATCCTTAAAAGCGCCCCAAAGCACTGGCATGGAAACTGTGTCTTTATTATTAAAAAAAAAACCTCCTTAACCCACTTTCTCATATGGTCCTTAAACCCTTCATCAAGCAATAGTTTCCTATCAAATTAAAAGTTCTTGGAGCACACTCAACTGAGAGTGCCGAAATTTCCAGCACTATTGGTGCATGATCAGAGGTGATCCTAGGGTAAATCTGTATCTCGGCTCCGACAAGTAACTCAGTAGATATAAAAAAATAGTCAAGTCGAACCAATTTTTGATGAGGGAAAGAATAAAACGTGTACCCAGGTTCTAATGGTTGTATACTGTCCAATGTATCTAGTAGCCCATGATCCTTCACCAAATTAACTAGTACTTGGAACACCCTTGGTTTCCGACCCACATATAGTTGCCTCCCCCTTTGTAATTCATTATTAACCAAATTGATGTTAAAATTTCCACAAAGAACTAGGGGAGCTGGCCATAATGCAAGTTCGGTATTCAATTCTTACAGATTGTAAATTTAGAGATGCTGAGGACACATTTGACAACCACCCATCTCCCTCCTTTGTTGGCTAAGGCACACCCTGCATTTTGAATAGCGGGCTTAACTAATATTGCAACCCCCGTGTTGTTGATGTTTGCTGTGACGCTACGAGCAGTACATATCCCAAATCTATCAATACAGAACGTTTACCCCAAGGGACATGCGACTCTTGAATACAAATTATATCCGGTTGGATCAGACGCAGTTCCGCAGATACCCTTTTTCTTTTATTATAATTATTGAGGCCTCACACGTTAAAATAACAGATTTTCAACCCCCTGGTAACCATAGGAGAATAAACATAAATGCAATTTGTAAGCCTTGCCTAACAGACATTTTGAATAAAACAATTCTTCTGCTGTCAACCACTAAAGCCAATCTGATGCTGTGAATGTTTTCCCTTATTCCCCACCAAGGTGCCCTCTGCACCACCCCTTCACCACCCGTGACTCTGCACCCCCACCCCTCCCCCCCGCCCCACCCTGGAGCCCCCCACCCTCTTAAAGAGGCTTTAGGACCCATGGTCCTGCAGATGAAAAGCTTCCCGAACACCTCCTGCCATCTCTGACTAAACCCCCCAGACCAAAGAGAGGGGAGTCCCCCCCTGGCTGAGCCTACAACAAATAATCCTAACACTTAACTGAGAAGAAGAGAGGAGCATGAGAGAGAGAAAATTAAAAAGGAGTAGAGAGATGCACCAACAGGTAGGCGGGAAACAAAAAAAAGCCACTATTAATGTAAATCAGATAAACAGACCTACCTGCTTATACTATATGCCAAATTATTACTCCTTATTCCTCATACCCCTACCCCCATACCCAGATCTCTAGATAGAATTTAAACACTCCTTTGCGGGGGATTCATTTGTAAAAAACCTAGTGCGCTCTTGGAAGATCACTTTGGGCTTTGCTGGGTTCAACAAAAATGCTTGAGCCCCTTTACCTTGAAACTGCAAATAATTGACGTAGTTGCCAACGATTCTCTACAGCAGGGTTCTCCAAACCGGTCCTAGAGGGCCGGATCCATGCCAGATTTTTTGCACATCCCCATTTAGATAAATGTAGTTATTTTAAAAATCTGGCATGGATCCGGCCCTCCAGGGCCTGTTTGGAGAACCCTGCTCTACAGTATACTGGCAAAAATCGGGTCTCATAAAAAACTCAAAACCTTGCCCAGATCTTTTCTTATCAGGCAGTGCTAGCCTAAACACCTCCGCCCATGCCAAAAAACTATTGAATGACACTAGCATGGCCCTTGGTTTTACATCAGTTTGCCCTGGTCTCAAACGAATATTAAATGGGAACCTAGGCGGGATCTGTAAAACTCTTAAGTTTGTCCTTCGTGCCCAGTTTTCCATATCGGTCAGTTTCCACTGCGTGTCTTCCTTAATAGAAAGTAATGATTCAGTTAGTGCCTTCTGCGTGATCAGTTTTTCTTCCAAATTAGAGATGCGAGCTTCTGCTTCATTAAATCGAGAGGTAAAATCCATACATGATTTGGAGAGACGCCGTACTGGGTTTTGCAATTTGCGGCATAAATTCTGCACTCTCTGACTTTCATCTCTTGTCTCTTCCTGATGCTTACAGTATGCACAGTACCAGCAGCGACCAGCTCTACAGCTCCCACTGTCACATCTCTCTCCGCTGCGTTCACCACACTTTGTGCTGCCTGCTGCCACTTGTCTTTCTGTACCACCGATGTGTCTGTAATAGGTAAGGAGGGTACTACTATGGGTGCCATATTTGACAAATATTCACTATTCAAGCTGCCAATGCATCTGCGGGGGTTTGAACAAGCGTTTTATCTTGTTGTTATCTTTCTTTTTCCCTTTATCTTTAATACCAGAAAATATTGCTGGAATAGTCTTAGCTCCCCCGTCATCCGCTCTCACCTTGGTTCAAGAATTTCATCTGAAAATTATCAATCTAAACAACAAGGTATTATTGCCCTGATTCTACAGTACACAGATCTAATGTCACCCGTTGAAGTAACAAAACAGCACAAGCAGATGTTATGGCTGGGACAAAGAATCTTCATTTCTCAAGACACCTCTAGAGCTACAGTGACTGGGATAAAAGAATTCCTAGAGATGCATCCTGCACTTCTAGCTATGAATGCTAACATTGGTCTGAATCACTCAAGCTGTTTCAAGGTCACACAGAATGAAAAAAACTATGACGTATGGTTGTCTAAGTAAATGTCATACCTATTCACTTGCAGAAGGGTGACGTAATGGAAACCAATAGAAATTAGTTGTAACTTTCCCTGTTAGTGACAATATCATTGTATATTTGCTTGCTCTTGTTAGTCTGTTTTAGAATTGCATTGTTATGATGTGTTAAAATTATTTTTTTTGTTTATGTTTATGTTCTTTTATCTCTTTTTTATTACATCTCTTCTTAGGTGTTTGTTGTCTAGCATCTCATGATGTTTCCTATTTGTCTACCTGCCATTTGATTTTTAGTCTGGTTCTGGTTCGCCATTAGTTCTCTGAGCTATTGTCTCTTTTTCCATAAGTTGGTAAGTCTTTGTTTAAAAATAATTGTTATCTGGTGGTATCATATGTCTTGTATTAAATATTATTTTTCTGTTTGCAAGCTCCCTTTTATATTTCTTTAAATAATTTGCTATTTCTGGAGTGCCATCCTCCTCTGCCTCTTGTTCTTGGTGAGTCACCACTCCTCATTTTCCTTACTTTATTTACTTGACTTTAATTCCATGATTGGGGTGACCTCATACCATATCTTCTTACTATCTCTTTTTCTCTTTTTTTCCTCTTTTTTCAATCATGCTTCTAAGCTATTCTTCTTGTTGTGATGAGTTTACCTTACGAATGTTTATGTTTTCAGTTCATAATATGTTTCCGTTTTATCTGGCTTGTGCAACATTTCATTATTGCATAACTACTACATATGACACATAATTTACGTATTACTACTTGAAATGTTCAGGGCTTGCATAGCCCTATTAAAAGACAAAGAGTGTTTTCCCAATTATCATGAATGAAATGTCAGATCGGATATTGCCCTCTTACAGGATACCCATCTCCCTGAGAAAGATATTATTTATTGGCGAAAATGTTGGGTTGGTCTGGTGTATTGCTCTTCGGCTAATGGGAAAAAAATGGGGTGACCATTTTGATTCTTAAAGCAGTATATTTAGATGTTATATCTACTGAACATGATGTGAATGGAAGATGGTTATTCATGCATATTAAAATTAATGCCATTCCCTTTTCTATCTTTAATGTAAACAGTCCTGCTGGTACTAAAGTACCTTTTTGGGATTTTGTATCCGGAAAGTTAATGTCATGTTCTGCTGAGAATATGATTTTGAGTAGAGTTTGTAATCAAATCTTGGATCCCTTTTGGATAGGAATTCAACTTCTAATTAAATACCTAACAAAATGCAGAAAACATTTCAAAGATCTACATCCAACAGGAGTTTGATGGATGCCTGGAGGATTTCTAATCTCAATCTCTGGAAATATACTTTCTACATCCAAGGACATCAAAGATAAATTATTTCTTTCTATATGAAGATCTATTCAAATCCTTATTGAATGCTGATATTGGAGTAATCCAACCCTTTCCGTGGCCACCTAATAGAGTGGAAACGCTATATTGACGATATATTCGTCATATGGAGAGGAGATTTTGACACCCTTGAGCTGTTCCACATCTGGCTGAATGAACAAAACAATTACCTCAATTTCACAATGGTTGCCAGTAAAACCAGTTTGCCATTTCTTGATCTTCGTATCTTTCCGTCACTCGGAGGTCTGGAAAGTGAACTTTACAAGAAGCCTATGTCTAGGAACTTGCTTCTTACCTACAACAGTTTCCACCCCAAATCTTTACGCGAAGGGCTGCCCTTTGGTCAGTTCCTTCGCCTCCGTAGGAATTGTTCCACTAGTGAGGACTTTAAGAAACACACCACAACGCTGTCTCATAATCTTCGAGCCAGGAAATATCCCAAAAGATTGGTACGGCAATCTTATAAGAGATCTGAAAATAACAATCGGGAAGCCCTTATAGAGACTACATTGCCAAAGTCAACGCTCACACGACTCACCTGTGTCAATACTTTCAACACGCACTCTAACCAAATTCAGAAAAATTGTGCGTAGACACTGGCGTATTTTGAATGTGGGGCAGAATAACATTCCACTACCTTTGTTTTCCTTCAAAAGGGGTAAAGACTTGTGGGACTGGCTTGTCCATACACGACCACGAGGCATTACCACTCCTGAACCGAATGAATACCCATTGGAACATGCCAGCTGTGAAAGGGCATTACCCTTGAGGGACATGTACAGTTTGCCCCCAGACTAAGCACACCACAGAGGTCGACATCGGCACTTCACGACCTCGGAGGCAGTTGAAGCATACAAATTGCAACAGTGAGCGAGTGACCACACGAAAAATTAAACAGCGCATTATGGAACATAAGAGCACCATTCGGTGCAAAAAACAAGCTACACAGTTGACCAATCACCTTTTGGAACTAAGACACAGACCAAAGGAAATGTGGTGGACCATCTTAGAACAGCCCTACATACCCCCACATATTAGTGATGTGGCTACTTTCCTTTTCAGGAAAGAACAACGTTGGATATTTAAGTTACAGAGCCATATTTTTGGTCTTAATGATGAGATTGCATGGACTTCTATCTGACTCCTCACTTTATCATTATTTTTCTGGTATACGAGTTTTGTATCAATTTTCTATGTAACTACATGTAACTGTATGGATAGAAACTTAGCTACTACTATAGTTCATATTCTGTAATGATACATTACTACCAACACGCATACCTGATTGATCGCGAATATCGACTCATTACATCTCCATGACTGCTACTACAACAAATAAACAATTTCCCAGTGTTGCAAATTTGCCAGTATACTCAGTCTTGCACCTTGCTCTAGCGTGTACACCTTACGCTATATTCAATGAATGCACTTCGTTATAGCCTTTCTTACAAATAATTTTTTGCCTCATTGTTAACTCACATCTTTTTAAAACATACTGTACGCTTAGCCTAACACACAAAGTAGGTTTACATCTGTGAACTCACACTTTCATAATATACTGAAGGTATAGCACAGCCCACAGGGAGGGTCAATACTGTGTTTAGTCCTCATCCATTCTTTGGAGTTCGAGGCTTCTATCATGCTTCGGTAGCCCCCTTTTCTTTGTTTCATTCTGTTTCATTTTTCGTAAACTTACATTAGTACATGGATAATCACTAGGCTTAGTGTTACTTTTGTAAAGTTATCCGTCGCGCACGTTCTATTGTTTAACAATGCAGCCTTTACGATAGACTACATTTGCTATCCTGCTCCCGTCAGCGTGTAAGAGCAACAACGGTTAACAGACTACATTTCCCATGAATCCATGTCGGTTCTGTAGTCTTTTTTGCACCACCCGCTGGATTGGTGGTTCATTCCACGTGTTGCGCCCTCCTTGCAACTACCGCAGCTGTAAACAATTTGATCAGCCGCGTGAGGGTATTTAAACCGCTACCCCAGACAGGACGTTACCTCCGGTGATTCTCAGGTTCCGGTCCAGGGTAGCGACGGAATAGGTGAGCAACCATTTCTCCTTTTGCTTTGTTTTGAAGCACTCAATTCTAGACTGACTGTCTCTGTTAGTATAGTCCATTATCGGGTCACCTTGAACATAAGTGGTGTTGCATTTTGGCACTTTCTTGATCCCTTTCTCTGTTTGCTTAACCGCCAGTCATTTGTTAGAGCCACCAGTGAGAGCTACTTGTTCCATATGCTGCCCTCCATTGTTTGTAACAGTCCCCACTTAGTAAATACTTTTGCAATCTTTTTCCAGTCATAGTTAAGTTACTAGTGTGAGCTACTTGTTCTAACTGCCAGACTCACTTTTTACATAACAGTCTCCACTTAGTAAATACTTTTGTAATCCTGTTCTAGCCATGTTATGCAGTAAGCCTTATGCAATCTACTTATTCTCTATTTGATATTTCATAATGGAGCTTCTCACCACTATGATTATCACATTTTTATGGATTTGGGCAAGTCTAATCGCTTTCCCCTCCCCCCCTTTTTTTACAGAGCGTTGCCTCACGCCCTGAGCGGTTGCCAGGAGCGGTGAGTACCCTCCCGATTTGCAACGGGTAAGGTGTTTTTTTATATAAAGTCTATCACCTTTTTGGCTTTGTATGGGCACACATTTATTTGAATGTGGCATTTATGTATTTTCATTGTTGAGACGTTAGTTCCTTTAGCACCTCTAAATTATTTTAAAATATTTTTCTACAGGAGTGCGACACCTATGCTACTGTGTACAGGTATAAGGTTGTATCATTCTAATAAGATTTTATGTTATTATCTATTTCACTTTTTCACATTAAGATGTGCAGTAGTTTGAATATGGTCCTGAAGAAAGCCTTATTGTAATTGGCTGAAACATGTCGACCGCATTACCAGTGCGCTCATACATCTATTGAGGGCGCCCATGCACTTTTTTATCTTTTGACACCAAAGGATACATAATAAACATATTTTTCCTTTTGGTAATCAATTGTAATAACTTGTCACCACACTGCAGTCACATCATTACACTATGCTTTATTCAGAGAATCATTCCATATATCTGTGAGCTCCTCCTATATAACAACAAGGAGGTGCAGAAGAGTTTCCCACATGATGTGAAATATCACCTTGGTGACTGATGGCTGGAGTCTACCTTGTTTGGACCAGTGTCTGGTCACATTTAGGGCACAATTCACATGTTCATCCGTCTCAATTTAGACACTGCTAGAATGATCATAGACATGGCATTAAAATTCAGCATCAACATATTTTTGGGAATGGTGGGGGAAACTAAGTGGGTTACTATCATAGAAGTAGCATTAGTAAACAATAAATAAATTAAACGAAACTTAATTTTGTAAACTAATAATAATCTTTTTCAAAATTATGAACACCCTTGTGCAGGGGTGTTAATCCAGTACGCCCGGGGTTAGCAAAACCAGGACACATGTTAACTCTAACTGAGCTGAATTAATGAGCATTATGGGTTGGACACTGAGAGGGTAATGAGGACTTTCCAAAGGAATCAATACATCTGGATTTAATGCCCTTCTGATTCCTAACTCTCCCCCAGTTTACCCTGGAAGTTTTTGCTGATTTCAACAGCTGAATTGTCAGGATAAAACATAACAGCCATGTGGTATTTCCAAGCACCTTGTAATTCCAAATGGGGCCAATAACTTTAGTTACCAGCCTCATCGGGAAATCCGGGGAACTCGTCATAAGGCATTATTGGGCAAACCACAAACTTATCATCGTCATTAACGAGAAATAAAAATGCTTCTCTATATTAAAGTAAACATTGACCAATTCATAAGTAGTAGTAAAGCAGTTCAAAGTGTAATTTCATTTCTATAAAACACCCTAGCTCTATAGTAAAAGTACCTGTGACTGCATGAATAATAATATTTAATGGGAATACTCAAACAATATTTTTTTTAATAGACGCCACTTAGTACTCGATTGTCTGCATGTTTCTAGCATTGTAACACAAAGGTGCTAGCAATCGATCTATTGTACAAATAGACATGAGCTGTAGTTTCGCCTAGCACATTGTGCAATTGCAAAGAAATATATATATATATATATTCACTGAAAAAACCATAGGTTATAGACCATATATAGTTAGGAATTAGCATTTAAAAAACCTTATTTTACTCACACAAAACCATTGAAATTCCATATATAGTTAGTTGCACTAACTATATATCGCGCACCCGCAATCCACTGCTGATCATGTCACATATTACATCATTCATGACATGGTCAGTGACATCACTGATGACATCACTGATGACATCTCAAATGACATCACTGATGACATCACTGATGACAACATCCAGTGACTGTATTTTTCTGTAAAGTTAAAATATGTCTTGAGTGGATGTATAAGTGTCTGGATGAAGGATTTAGTAGGTGCATGACTGACTGTATGAGTGAGTGATTAAATGTGTCTCACTGAATGCATGGGTTAGTGACTAAACTGTCTTAATTTGTGCATCATTATGTCTGTTGTTCTGTAAACTGCTGCATGTGTTGATCATTAGCTATACGAGAGGCTATATGTGTTATTAATTGGTTGCCCAAGTATTTCTATGGGAGATTGAGTTTGTGTGGGGGTGGCTGGAAGGTGTGTGACTCTATGCATAGATGTGTGAGCAGTTTATTCACTAGGTGTATGAGTTCAAGAGTGCATGTGGAAACAGCTACATGGGCAGTTGACTGTGTGCATGAGTGTATTGATGAGTGAATGGATATCTCAATGCTACATGTCATAGTAAGTACATATGTAAAACACAGTACATGTGAGAGTTGGCATATATAAATAACTGTGCATGAGAGCCACTGAATGAGTGAGTGGTTGTATCGATCATTGTGAACTTGTATCAGGGATTGTATAAGAGAGTAAATATGTGTTAGTATATGTTTCAATAAGTAAGGTGTGTTTAACTGTATAGTTGAAGAAATGGAGGTGAGATTGTTTCTTTGCATGACTGACTGGGTGTGTGAGTAACTCCATGGATAAGTGGCAGTGTGTGAGTGTCTGTTTACACTGAGTGTATCTAAGGTTATATTAGAGTCTGAAGAGGTTTATCGTATTAGCACAAGAATGATGTCAAATGAGATGTCATCAGTGATGTCATCAGTGATGTCATTTGAGATGTCATCAGTGATGTCATCAGTGATGTCACTGACCATGTCATGAATGATGTAATATGTGACATGATCAGCAGTGGATTGCGGGTGCGCGATATATAGTTAGTGCAACTAACTATATATGGAATTTCAATGGTTTTGTGTGAGTAAAATAAGGTTTTTTAAATGCTAATTCCTAACTATATATGGTCTATAACCTATGGTTTTTTCAGTGAATTTTCAAGGTTTTGTAAATGCTAATTCCTAACTATATATGGTCTATAACCTATGGTTTTTTCAGTGAATTTCAATGGTTTTTTAATAGCAAATATCATAAGCTGTCGAATGTCAAGTACGTGGTAAGTAAAAACATTTTTGTGTTTATGCACACTGATCTGCTTTGAATGCTGCCCCCCACCCCTCATTTCTATTAGGAGTACTCTCTCTTTGCAGATAGTGAAGGGTAGTTAACGCAGCCCTTTGCCCCCTTTGTAATACGTCGTGCCTGCTTCTCTCTCCATTTGATTGATTGTTCTCTTTGGTTCATTCTCTATTTACAAACAAGCACAGAGTCGCAATACTCTGTTTAGTCTTTGCAGATAGCGAAAAATCGTGTAAAAAAACAAAAGGAATCGAGCAAAATCAGTAGGCCACTAATGGGATCTCTTTTTGACCTCGCTAAAATAGAAACATTAGGAACAACCTGTTGAAAATAGCAATGCGTATGTACATAAGCGGCGTTCATTTGTGTTCACAGTACCCCTTGTTGATTTTTTCAATCGAGCATTGAATTGTTCGAAGTTAATTCTCTTAAGGATCTTCTCTACCTGCAAACGAGGAAGAATAGGAATATTCTCTCTCCCTTTGCAGATAGTGAAGGGTAGGTAACGCAAGCCTTTAACACGTCGTACCTATTTCATTCCTCATTGATTGATTGATTGTCCGAACATTGACTGTTTGGGAATTAGTTCTTTTTGGAGGTATTCCCTGTTTGCAAATAAACGTAGGAAAATCTTTGCAAGTAGTGAAAGGGTACGTAATGCGGACCTTTCTCCCCCGTTGTAATCTGTCATGCCTATCTACTCCCCACTGATTGATGCACCTTTTTCACCCGGACCATTTACTAGAGATACGTCATCTGGCCCGACCAGAGAGCACCCCTAGTGAAAAGGACATATGCAATAATAACGAAGTGATCACTGTATCCTGTTAACAGAAACTTTACCATGAAACAACCTGGAAAGAAAAAAATAGGAAAACGAAAATCAGTAGGCCACTGATGAACATGAACTTTTATTAAACAACAAACAAAGAAACGATAACATAACGTAATGATAAAACCTATTAATGTCCTAGAAACAAGAAAACGTTAAAGTATGCCAGTGGTGAGAGACCAGAAAAACAGTCCGAGAAACCAAATCACCCCTCGCTGTCCCAACTCATGCACTCTGAAAGTTCAAAGTTTTGAGGAGTGCTTGTAACATTGTCTGAAGCCTATTTGCAATTGCTTCATCTTCACTATTCTTAAAGTAAGTGGGGGCTGTTGTGATGCGGTGCCACCCTGAACCGCTTGACGGAGGCCCCCGAGGGACGGTGTCATGTCGCGGACTCGGAGGGGGCGCTTGGCTCCGGCCCCCTCCCCAAGTCGTGTTGCCCTGGTGTGGCCTGAGATCGCCCCCGACATAGGTGGCCGGCTCCCGGGGTCAAGCGGAACTTTTTTCCTTTTGGTGACTCTTCCATTCTTCACCTTGTCCCACAATCCGTTTCACCTAAAGACACGCTGTAGTGGGGCACCCCTTTTCCGTTTCATTTGCCATTCAGCCCGCTTTTGCTACACTGTGCCTCTTCCGCTATTCAGCTGTTTACCGCCCGCTCTTTCGACTACAGCGTCTCGCTCACCATGTACTTGAGTTGCTCCCGCTCTTGCGGTGCAGCGATAGGCGGCTGCCACAGGACTCTCAAAATGGCGTCCATCTCTTCAGATTTGGGCGTGGTCCACTAAATGGGCCTGCGACACCTTGGAACTCGGACGCTTGTCTGCTAGAGCTTGGGCTCCATTCTCGAAAGCGTCCCCTCATCCTTGAAGATTCTACAAAAGTCTTGGGGGCCCCCGACTCCCGCAGGCTTCTGGTGGGGAGCGCCTAGCATGATTGCTCGTGGAATGGCCACGACGGAGCTACGAAATGGTGGTGCTCTCATGCTAACGCCAGCTTCAGTCTGAAACATCCAGAAACACTGTAGACTACCAATTCGATCAGTTCCGGTAGCGCTCCAACGTGACCCGGTAGAGAAGAACTTGCCCTCCCCTCTTTGACTGATGGTTCTTGTTGCCTGTCCCTTCTGTTGTCATTTAACAGAACTATTTAGCCTGCTGAAAGGGGTTGTGTGCCGTCCGCTGGTTGGTGGAGACATTTTGACTATATTCTGGACCTGCGTTGTCGCGTAATGCGTCATATGACGCGCCGCGTTAGAAAGTTTAATAAATTATGAAACACAATAAACAATCCTTAAAAAAAAAAAAAAAAAATAAAATAATCAACAAAAGCAACAGCTAGGTAATACACATATAATTTTATCTCCGCGAAGCGGAGCGCTGTTACAGATATATATCTTGTTTCTGAACGTTAATTTCTCAAAATGCACTGAAGCACATATATTGAGACCTAGCAAAGGCACATCGGGCTACCAGTCCCTACAATTTTTCCAAGTTTCGTGCAAATCCATTCAGCTGTTCGATCCTACCGAGAGACAAGATGGCGGCCGCTACGGACTGTTTGGAATGTTTACAGACACCGGAGAGCCAATCAGCTTCGCTTCGCAAAGCTCCGTAACGCGAAAAGTACGCGAAGCGGTGCGCTGTTACAGATATATACCTTTTTTTGAACGTTAATTTCTCAAAATCCACTGGAGCACATATATTGAGATCTAGCAAAGGCACATCGGGCTACCAGTCCCTACAATTTTGCCAAGTTTCGTGCAAATCCATTCAGCTGTTCGATTATTATTATTTTTATTTTTTTTTGCCCCGCGGGGCCCTTTTAAAACCTCCACATCAAACCTAGGGGGTGAGCGACAATGTACTATGCCCCCTTATGGTCATTTGCCCCTTCGCTTTGGCCTCCTCTTGTCTCTCGATCCTACCGAGAGACAAGATGGCGGCCGCTACGGACTGTTTGGAATGTTGACAGACGCCGGAGAACCAATCAGCTTCGCTTCACAAAGCTCCGTTGCGCGAAAAGTCCGCGAACCAGAGCGCTGCCTGGTCCGCTGTTACAGATATATATCTTTTTTTAAACGTTAATTTCTCAAAATCCACTGGAGCACATATATTGAGACCTACAAAAGGCACATCGGGCTACCAGTCCCTACAATTTTGCCAAGTTTCGTGCAAATCCATTCAGCCGTTCGGGCTAAAAGTGAGGCCAACCGCCCTATGGAAATTAACATGGGAAAAACGCGTTTTGGGACCCCCCTTTTTTCTCGGCCCCCCCTTGACGAACCCCCCCAAAATTTTCAGGGGCTGCTCAGAAACAAAATGTGCCATTTTCCTGAAAATTTCAGCCAATTCCGTCCACAAACGCCAAAGTTATTAGACATAGAATTTTCAAAAAACCCATAGAGAAAAAATCCTAACTATATATACCTACTGGCGACCGCCAGTAGGTAATATATATATATATATATATATATATATTACCTACTGGCGGACCGCCAGTAGGTAATATATATATATATATATATATATATATTACCTACTGGCGGTCGCCAGTAGGTATATATAGTTAGGATTTTTTCTCTATGGGTTTTTTGAAAATTCTATGTCTAATAACTTTGGCGTTTGTGGACGGAATTGGCTGAAATTTTCAGGAAAATGGCACATTTTGTTTCTGAGCAGCCCTTGAAAATTTGGGGGGGGTTCGTCCAGTGGGGGCCGAGAAAAAAGGGGGGGTCCCAAAACGTGTTTTTAACATTGAGTTTTCCATAGGGCGGTTGGCCTCACTTTTAGCCCGAACGGCTGAATGGATTTGCACGAAACTTGGCAAAATTGTAGGGACTGGTAGCCCGATGTGCCTTTTGTAGGTCTCAATATATGTGCTCCAGTGGATTTTGAGAAATTAACGTTTAAAAAAAGATATATATCTGTAACAGCGGACCGGGCAGCGCTCTGGTTCGCGGACTTTTCGCGCAACGGAGCTTTGTGAAGCGAAGCTGATTGGTTCTCCGGCGTCTGTCAACATTCCAAACAGTCCGTAGCGGCCGCCATCTTGTCTCTCGGTAGGATCGAGAGACAAGAGGAGGTCAAAACAAAGGGGGAAATAACTATAAGGGGGCATAGTAGATCCTCGCTGACCCCCTAGGTTTGATGTGGAGGTTTTAAAAGGGCCCCGCGGGGCAAAAAAAAATAATAATAATAATAATTGAACGGCTGAATGGATTTGCACGAAACTTGGCAAAATATTAGGGACTGGTAGCCCGATGTGCCTTTGCTAGGTCTCAATATATGTGCTCCAGTGGATTTTGAGAAATTAACGTTCAAAAAAAGATATATATCTGTAACAGCGCTCCGCTTCGCGTAACGGAGGTTTGCGAAGCTGATTGGTCATTCTGTCACTGGGCTATAGTTGGGCTACATCTGGCTGATATTTGGGCTACATTTGTTTTTTTGTGTGTCTGGCGGCCATCTTTGGGCTACATTGGGCTACATTGGGCTTCATTGGGCTACATTCGGCTAATTAGCAAATAGCTCATCGCAAACTAGGAATGGTAAAGAATCGCTATTTATTCCTTAAAGTTCGCTATTTAGGAAATGCAAAAAACTTTGATGATATATATGGCGGTTCATCTCTAACAAGATAAGAAGCATAGGGATACATTTATGATGACTGGCGCATCACCAGGGATGTGTTAGTCATTCTGTGCCGCTGTTCCGTCACCTATGGTGTGCTGCATTTACAATGCGGCGCATCATGGGGCAAAAACAGCACAGATGCGTGATGTATCTGTGCCGTAAAGGTGGCGCATTGCTGGAGTTGTATCGCAAGTGTGATGAAGCTCCAGCAAGGGTCGGGGGTGCCCCTGTCGCAGGGTTTCTGTTCTCACACAGAACTGTGGACAGAGGATTGGAACCTCGGCGAATTAGGGTGTCCCAAAACTCACGTTAGTAATCAAAAACTCCTTAGCAAGCTAGGTACAGTGTCACATTGGATATAACAAACTCTCAATGTTTAGACAATCCAGAATATGAACTTATAGTACCTCAGGATACGTGGAACTCATGAACAGTCGGTCGTTATAGATTTCTTAGAAACCAGAACATGGAGTTAAGAAGAACAGATGTGTATTTGAAATGTTTATTTACTAATGCCGTCTTCTCAGGCGTAGTACCTTAGATAATAAAAGTACACATATTATCAGTAGCAAAATTACCAGCATAGTTACTAGTACATAAAAAGTGAATGGTGATAGTATGTTAACATGCTGTAAATGAATAAGAGTTAGCAACACTTATAAGCAGCCGCGGGCCGTGGAGGGAGTTACGGTGAGGCAGGGAGGCGGGGAGGGGGAGAAGCAGGGTGGAGAATACAAGTACACATATTATCAGTAGCAAAATTACCAGCATAGTTACTAGTACATAAAAAGCGAATGGTGACAGTATGTTAACATGCTGTAAATGAATAAGAGTTAGCAACACTTATAAGCAGCCGCGGGCCGTGGAGGGAGTTACGGTGGGGCAGGGAGGCGGGGAGGGGGAGGGGCAAGGTAGAGAGGGCTCCACCCTGCTTCTCCCCCTCCCCGCCTCCCTGCCCCATCGTAACTCCCTCCACGGCCCGCGGCTGCTTATATCTCACCCTCCCTAATACACATATTATATTATTTGCTAAGAAGGTCTCTTTGTGTTGGTTTAGGGCGTGCCCATACTTTAGTGTCTTAGATTTGAAGGAATCACATCACCATACACCAGCTCTCTCTTCATGTGAACCGCATCAACTGTTGTGTATGTGTGTTCGGCAAAGCAATATAAAACCCGCCTCATGCCCAGAATTGGCAGAAGTTGCACTTATGTTATGAGTATGAAGTCGTGGAGATCAGACCTCATAACAATTCTGTATCGTGTTGTTCTTGAAACTTTAGCACTCGCTGTACAGATATAGTTTAACAAGTAAAGCAGATAGTAGACCAATAACATATTATTCTCATGTAAACCACGATGAACTACTAGGTGGAAAGCTAAAGCAACAACTAAGTGTCGTGTGCAGAAGTTGCAAAAAAGGAAAAATGGCGTTTAAACCGGTAATGAGCCCATGCTAACTTAACACGGTGTAAAGATATCCAGGACCTAGATGAACCTCCTCATGATCCGGAAACGAACTGAATAAGATAATAGAAGTGCCATCTCATGAGAGCAGATTGCAAGTTTATATGTGGACGGTCCGCAAGGTAAAGCATTAAAAACTAGGAAAATTTAATGCTAAAGAAAAATAAAACAGCCAAGTACTTTATCGAGTCTTAAGCCAATAGGCAAGGTAAATAATAAAAACTTGACAAATAAGTCAATGAATTGTCAATGAAATGCTAGTACTCAGCATATCAAACATGAAAAAGGTCTATGACATAACTGTGTATGCAAAATAAGCTGCAACAGCCTCCAATAGGAAGTCACCGTCTTCATCCGAAAACAGTTCAGCCATCCAATTTAAAAGCGGAAAAGAACATACGTGCTCTCCCAGCACCGGATCCTCTATCACCATCAGAGGACAGCTCGGTGGGTTTTCAAGAAAGCTCTCTTCCAAGAAAGACTGTGCTGCCGCCAGTAAATTCCAGGGACCAAGTAGTCCATGCATCAATGCCACAGCCATAATCCTTTCGCCAGGACAAACCAACTCGTGAGTAATGATAGGAGTCATCAGCTGATTAAAGTCGACGTCAGGAGAAACCGGTCCGCAGAGACACAAATCAATGGCCCAATCGAAATCACAGGTCAGGCAGTGAAATACAGGCTGGACACAGGTGAAGTAGGAGAACCGAAAAGATAATCCATATGCCGTGCTTAATATCGCCAACGGCATTGTGCCATAATATTCTAGCATGCGATTGCGGAACAGTGTCAGCAGCTGCAGGGTCTGAGGTTGCATAGGAGGGACATCCATATTTAAAAATGTAAAAAAGCACAAGAGCGTCCGCTGGTAATGCAAGTAAAAATGCCAATCCACGAACCAGAGTGCAGAAAATACAATGAAAGGAAGCAGGGATGACTCCAAAGATTTTCTCAAATGAAGTCACGAGACCACTGGTAACAACTTTAAAAAAGTGTGTCAGGGACTTTGTGGAGGATGCGTTAAAGATAGTCGGAAACATGTTGCTGAAATTGAAAGGCAAATCTTAATTGAAAAGGGTGTGCACCTCTGTACGGGTGTTCGCTATGTGAAGTACGAAAGTTTCACGGGCCGAACTCAAGGCCACCTCTCTCTGAGACAAAAGAGCTCTTATTCTTGCCATGCCGTTGAAACGTGTCCCAAGGTTGGTATTTGTGGCCAGATTGAAAACTCCCTATGTTCATGTGTGGGAGGAAATAGAACATTTCTGCAGCAAATAACCCGTTCACTTACTGTTACGATAAAAGGAATACTTTTAATTAACTCAGAACAATCTTCATTATTGAGCATCAAATAACTACCATTTTCCAACAACTTGAACGTGGGGATGATAGCAGGAACTGGCGTGCCTTGCAACACGCAAGCCATATTTGGTCGGTGTTTGTTGCATGAACCGTGTAACTGTATGTGCCTACACATTAGTGAATGATCTGGCGTCTCAGTGCATTCCTCTCCATTCAGATAAACTTCTTGATCATCTTTGAAACATCTGTATGTGTATGGAAGCGACCAGACCTCATGAAGAAAAGCACTACCTAAAGGTTCATAACGACCTATTGGTATATATTTCATACAATTTGAAAACTTATATAAAGCAAAAGGCAGCGTTATTAAACCGTGGATAAGGCATGTTGTCAAAAAACCCGCAATCCTCTGCTGATGATGTCACTGAGCATGTCATGAATGATGTAATATGTGACATCATCAGCAGTGGATTACGGGTAATAGTATCTCTAGTTTACTCCCCTATAGCTGTCTTTATTTTAACATAAGTGTGTGTTTCCCTCCCTTATACTTACTGTTTTTGGTTCGCTTCCAGTTCGCGTACCGGCGAGCGAACTAGGAAGCGAACTAAGAGAAATAGAGGTTGGCACAGTTCCAAATATTGTACCAATTTTTTAATAACGGGGAGGTAGTTCTGAAAAGAACTTTTTTTTTTATTTTTCTGAACATTTTTTTACTGTTTTTGAATTTTTCGGAATAGTTTTATATTTTTTTGGGTTTTTCTTGGAGGGGGCAATGAAAACGATTCATTGTAAAGGGCTCAACAGGAGCAACAAAACAAAAAAAAGAAGTATTTATTATTTTGGGCGTTTCGGACAAACTTGCATATGATAGTCAATAGCTCTGTTGATCAGAGTGATGCTTCTTTCTCCGTAGGAAATGAATCCATCGCAAAATACGCAGGTGTGTTTTACTTCACCAAATCTCATTTGTATATTTGGCACCATCTCCCTGCCCTCTGGTCCCGTTACTTCCGGTACAACAGATCTTCTGGCCATAATAGGGAGATTATCTAGGTCGTTCCGAAACTGTGCAGCACTGTAGTTGTTAGGATGCCACCTAGTCATATGGCGATGCATTGTGTAGTTTCCGAAACTGTATTTTTTGTCGGTCCCTCTGGACAGTCTATCTTGACATATAAGGCAAGTTACGTATCTTGCATTTACTTTTTTCTGACCTTTGGGAATTTTAAAAAATTGCCAAATGAAGTTTTCTTTCCGGTGAGACGTCTTGGGCTGCTCAGGCAAAAACTGCCTCTCTTCGTGCTCGTCGTCCTGTTCCTCTTCTTCCTCTTCTTGTTGAATTATAACTTGAGCAGGTGGTCCACTCTTCCTTGGATGTGGTGGAGGTGGTGGGGAAGCACCAGCTGAAGCTACTAAAGAAGCCATTGCTCAGTGATCACAAAGGGTCTTTCTCTCACAATGATGAAAGTCAGAGTGAGCAAAGAAGGAGGGATTTTCATCATTTGGGAAAAACAAGAGTTCTCAACCAATCAAAAGTGTTCATTTTAGATTATATGACCTAGTCTTACATCATTAGGAAACCAAAAGTGAAATGAACCAATGAAAAGTGTTATTACCAAGTCACATGACTTGCTGTGTTTACGTTAAGCGCTTTGCAGGGCCTCACGGTTTGCTTCCAGAAACCTGCGCTTTGCGACTCGCTTCGCGTACCAGTTCGCTAACGTAGCACGTCATATGACGTATCACGCGACAACGTGGAACGTCATGCGGACGGGAGGCGTCACGATGTTGTTTTCTAACGCGGCACTTGCGGTAAAGAAACGTTTACCGGCTCGCGGTCTATTTCGCGGCATCAAGGTCAGCTAACGGGAAGCTTCCCGATTCGCGAAGCGGGAACGTAGAAAAAAATATATAAAAAAAAAAAATTATTCATAAACATATAAAATATATTTTTGGATTTAAAGAAGAATACATTTTACAGCTACAGATATTAGCTGTTAAAAAACCAATGAAATTCACAGAAAAAACCATAGGTTATAGACCATATATAGTTAGGAATTAGCATTTACAAAACCTTGAAAATTCACTGAAAAAACCATAGGTTATAGACCATATATAGTTAGGAATTAGCATTTAGAAAACCTTATTTTACTCACACAAAACCATTGAAATTCCATATATAGTTAGTTGCACTAACTATATATCGCGCACCCGCAATCCACTGCTGATGATGTCACATATTACATCATTCATGACATGGTCAGTGACATCACTGATGACATCACTGATGACATCTCAAATGACATCACTGATGATATCTCATTTGACATCAATGGTCACATCAATGATGATATCATTAATGTGACAATACAATGCATCTCCTCACACTTTAATATAACCTCTGTTACACCCAGTGTTAAATACAGAGTATAATTTTTGAAACCATTGACACACCAATACTAGTTACTACATACGCACTCACTGATTCCTACGTCTACACACACATTCACTCATTCACCCATACAATCATTCATACATACAATCACTCATCTTTACAACACTATCATATGCACTCATACACCTATACAGACACTCACACTCTGCCACTCATCCATGGAGTTACTCACACACCTAGTCAGTCCTGTAAAGAATCAATCACAGTTCCATTTTCTAATCTACACAGTTAAACATAGAGTACCTTACATTTTCAAACATATACTAACACATACTTACTCTCTTATAGAATCACTGATACAAGTACACATTGATCTGCACAGAGTCACACACCTCCCAGCCAGCCATACACACACTCAGTCTCCCATACAAATACTTGTGCAACCAATCAATAACCCATATAGCTACTTATATAGCTACTGATCAACACATGCAGCAGCTTGCACAACAACAGACATGCTGATGCACACTTTCAGACAGTTTAGTCACTAACCCGTGCATTTAGTAAGACGCATTTAATCACTCACTCATACAGTCAATCACGCACCTACTAAAACCTTCATTCAGACACTTATACATCCACTCATTCTTCAATATGTAAAACATATTTAAACTTTACAGAAACACATAATCACTGGATGTTGTCATCAGTGATGTCATTTGAGATGTCATCAGTGATGTCATCAGTGATGTCATCAGTGATGTCACTGACCATGTCATGAATGATGTAATATGTGACATCATCAGCAGTGGATTGCGGGTGCGCGATATATAGTTAGTGCAACTAACTATATATGGAATTTCAATGGTTTTGTGTGAGTAAAATAAGGTTTTCTAAATGCTAATTCCTAACTATATATGGTCTATAACCTATGGTTTTTTCAGTGAATATATATATATATATATGTGTGTGTGTGTGTGTGTGTGTTGCATACAACCAAAAATGCATTTAGTTTATGCATTAAATCCTCAATATTTTATGGATGAGTAGCAATACACATAGTAGAGAGTAAGCAGAAAGCATTAGTGCGTGGTGAAGTAAACACATTGAACTACTGTGCTAAGAATACAGGCACGGGTTTATTTAAAAGCTGACTGTGTGCAGTCAACCTTTAATACTGAGGTAGCAAAACGCCACTGGCAAATCTCTAGGCTTTAGGGAACCCTTTCAGGTAGAAGACACAGCTGTGTGACACTGACACGGTGCTAAGGGAAAGGGACTTTATCTCCCCAGCCCTCTGAAAAATCATATGAAACTCGTTGGCATATGTGAAACTGACTCTCAGTATGGCTCGTTAAATACATACAGCAATCTAGAGGGAATCCCGGTACACACAGGAGACAGAGACAAACAATCTGATAATGGTTGCTTTACTTTGTAGTCCTTTGTTCCACACTTGTTCTCTACCCTGGGGGAGCTTGTTTTACAGCATGATGTGTCTAGGCTGACCCACCTCCAGACCGCTGTCCCCCGCCACTGCCTGCCTGTCCTTGACACACAGAGGAGTGTCCAGGCTGGTTAAGCAATAGTGATGTTGAGCTATCGAGTCGTCATGCCCTTTGTTCACCATAGCATAGGTTTACCAGACGTCCCAGTGTCAAATTTCTGTAAATGTATTACGTCACGTTTTTTGAGGCGTTTTGACAAAGTTTACTGCAGAGGATCAGTTATCAGCATTCAACAGGAAACAATTTAAGTTACATCAAAAATTCAAAGCCATCTCGCTGCACTGCGCTGCCTGATAGGGAAAGGGCAAGAAAGTGCCGTATTTACCATTATACAGGATGTTCCTGTCCTTTCCTAGTGCTGGTGCACTGTTGTCTGCCTAGTGACAATGCAGGCACCCATGTGTTATGTTGCAAGGGGGCCTGCCTTGCAATGCAGGATATGTTTTGTGCAGGAAGGGATGTCTTTCTGCACAAAAACAATCAGCTGAGGCTTTTTGCTCTTTCTATGTTTGCTGCAGTTTGCAGCACATGTAGAAATAGGAAAAATGAGGAGAAATAAAGATATTACTCCTCGTTACGCATTTTGATGCATTCCCAGATCTAGCACTAATGGTAAATCTGGGAATGTGCCAAAGTCCATGGGTGGATGATTGGGAACACCCACACTCCACCCGTGTAACACCTCCCTGTGGCAGAGTAGAACAAGAAAGCAACTACCTCTGCCCTGCTTTGCTCCAGATTTACCAAGCACCGCAAGGCCACGCAAGGTCACCATGCGTTGTTTGGGAAATCTGACTTTAGTGTTGCGTTGCCCTTGATTTCTCTTGCGTGATGCAAGGGCAAAGCAACAGTTTGATAAATCTGGCCCTGTGTCAACATTGCATTTGATTGAACATTTTTACAGCAGAAATAACAACATTGGAACCCTAATATCGCATTGCTATTCGTTTTCTACGTTGGTGTGTGTTGCCCGTTAAATCGGTCTGTATCCCATAGTCTCTGCAAAATGACAGACCCATTTCTATGTCTTACTATTAGTTTTTGGGTTTCAACATATGATCACCCTACCACGGCATGAAAAATATGTTGCTTGGTTTGCATTGAACATTGCAAAATAATCAAATACTGGTGGCTTCCCATAGGGGAACATGTCTAGAAAGCAACCGTAGGGTTACAGGCATATACTCAGTGGCGTCTTGGGGGAGGGAGGTGGTGCAGATGGGATCCCTGCCTCAGCTCTACCCTGTGTCTGTTGAGTGCTGCCCCATGCAGGGTTGTGTCACACACATTAATACACAAGTGAGCCAACCAGTCTTCTCTGCGAACTCCTGTGCAGGGGCATGGCTTGAGCAGTTAAGACTAGGGGGTTTGAGCTTCAGATTTACCGCCAATCACGCTGGGATATCATGTTAATCATTACATGGGAAGAAGCGCCTGAGGAAGGTTAAGGGCCAGTGGAACGGGAAACGAGTGGGGATTGTGAGGGGTACATAAAATACAGTATTTTGTAAAATAACCATGTTTTAAGACCCTAAAAACTGAGACGAGAGTGTGTGTGTGTGCGCGTGTTTTTGTCGGAGTGAGTATTTATAAATCTCAGGTGAAATCGTACAGACATCTTACCCTATCCCCACTGAAATCTCCCGTGCTCAACTATTTATTAAATAATACATTTATTAGGATGGAGTAACACCCCAAACACCCCTATGGACCTATGACCCTGCTCCTGTGTTAAATCCCCAACCCCCCCCCCCCCTTGCTATTCTAAACTAAAAACTACTTTTAGAGTCGCTGACTTGCAAATATGAGACTGGGCTCCGGTGTAAGACAACAGTCGATGCTGCACTCTAGGTAACCTCTCACCTCTCATCCGAAGCATGCGGAAATTACATAACTTGAGCACTCTGCGTCCTTAGGTTACCGACAGAATCCTTTTTATCACCGCCATCATCAGAATCAAAGAGGAATTATTTGGCTGAGCCGGCGCAAGATAAAACGTCTTGAATAATTCATCAAAGCAGAATTCATTATGTCTCAAGGCAGCCTCTATAGCATGTGTAGACTGCAGCTCGAGCACGCGCGCGTGCGGAAGTGCAGTGACGCAATTGTTACCTGATTTTCCTCGGTTGAATGCGCAGCAAAGATGAACTGAGGGATGCAGGCAACCTTACGTTATCTGTGAAAGAATGGCGACTGTAGACTATGTCTTTGTGAAGCGTGCAAAAACCTGAAATAAAATGTTGTTATTGGAGACCTTAAAGAATTACTACATATGTTCTGGAAGTAAACTGTATCAGGTGCAGGATAATAAAAATTAAAAAAAATCCTAATTTTTCCGTTTCTTTGGTATTGGGATTACCCAATCATGTGAATCAAAAACATTGTGCATTTTTGTTGATGGGTCGAAAAGCTCTCTCTTAGCACCCTGAAACCGTCTGGAATGAGTATACTGTACAGTTTATAATTAGAAATCACCATGACAAGCAGTGATACTTAAGGTAGAGAAGCAGTCACTGATCCTGCTTCACGCCCTCTTTCTGATGAAAAAAAGTGAAATTCAGTGAACAATCTGCAGCAAAAAATACTGAAAGCAGCTTGTAGGAGCTTCTTCAGGTCTGGTCTGAAAATGCTGCTGTGTGCAAAACCTACTAGGCCTATTCTTTAAAATATACATAGCTTTAGCTCAAACTGGAAGAGTATTATTCTCTCAGTTCATGCTATTGGCTGTTTGGTGTATCATTCCACCTTTGAGGAAGTACTTAATTGGAATGCATGCAGCACTCTTTTACATTTGAAATGTACACTCAACGTTTGTTATATTCATATCATTTTCTTCTAAAATGATTTTATAGAGACATCAGTCCAGTGTGCTACTTTTTCCTAACACTGGCAAAGCCAAAAGCGTATGCTTGAATGTGACAAACGCTCATTTGAAACGATGATTCAGGCACAAGCTGGCGTTGAGCAAGTGAGAGTGGCATTGTTGCTTAAAGCTTTAAAGCGCAGTGTTGCACAAGGATTGCCAATACAAATAAAACACAAGCTCTTATTCCAGGTCCTGAGGAAAACCCTCAAATATTACATTGGGTTTGAAACGCGTAGACCGTTCTTTTGTGCCGAAACAATTTTTTTTTTTTTTTAAAGAAAAGTATCAGGTCTTTAGAAATGTATGATAAGCGATGAAAATTCATGTTTTCCTACCTGAATACCTAAACTGTTTGGCCAAAATTCCCCCTGGGTTTGTGTAATCTCTTAAACTGACACCTGTGGCATTCTCTTTCTAACCTTTCTTTATCTTTTCTTCTTTCTTTCTTTTTATTGCTGTGGAATTTGAGCTCACTCAAATTCATATAAAGTCCTTGAATTAGTAAATGTTTTGTTATGTTTTTGTCATAAATGTAAAACATCTGTTTTATGGTTGTATTAGTTTGTGGTTCACCAAAATAATAACATGGACAATGCTCATGATAATAATAACATGAACTAGAGAGTCCTTTGGATAAATAATGAACTTTATTCAAAAATAAAATAAAAGTATTTATCAACTTTTTCAATCACTATGAGTGTCAGGTGTTATAGTTTTTGAATGAGATGGTAAATAGTCATCATTACTAGCAATACCTTTGTTGTTTCGCTTATAGTTCCGTCCAGCTTTACTGATTAAGGTCCAGAAACCTTTATTGATTTGTTCTGAATGTGGTAAACAGCATTTGTGCATGCAATGCATCCAACCATTGGTAAATGTCTGCGTTTATACCCTAAAGTTAGATCATTGCATTGTGAATGAGCCTTTGGCCCAGCTGCTATAATTAAACTCATGTTAACGTGTTTAGTTATATTGTAATGCATACCAACCAAATCTGCTCTGCTGGATGCTCGGAGCTCGTGATAATCATGAATGTATCATCACTGCCCTTGTTCTGTATATGAGGACACTGCAGACCGCTGCAAACTTGCTGTTGAGACTTTGCAGTGGGTTTATCAGAATTAGAAACAGAGGGGCATATTTACAAGAAAAGGTGGAAGTGCGGAGCTGCGCCAAATTTGACCGTGCTGAGCTTCAATGCAGGGATGCACCGTATTTACTACAATACGGCGCACCCATGTTTTCCCTACTGCTGGCGCTAAAATTAGCTTCCTAGCTCCAATAACGGCACCCTTGCACCAAAGTACAAGGCTGCCTGCATTGCAGGGAATGATTGTGTATGTACAGTAAGGCGTCCCTTCATGCACATCAACAATCATTAATGGCTATTTGTTACTTCTATATTCACAAATCACCATTATTTAATGATTGTTGATGTGCAGTAAGGAGCATCTTCCTGCACATAAACAATCATTTAAGACTTTTTGCTCTTTCTATGCGTGCTGCAGAACAGCACACATAAAAAAAAGCTAAAACAAGGAGAAATAAAAGCATTTCTCCTTGTGCGCCCTTCTAACGTCTACTCTTGCATGGCATTAGTTTTTGGCACTGCCACAGATTTACACCTCCTTGTAAATCTGTTGCAACTTCAAAAAACAATTGGTGTTCCAGTAAAACGCCCACAGCAACACCCATTGCATGCCCCTTTGCTGCAGAGGACAGCGGCGGAAAGGGGCATATTACAAGGTGGCGTTAAGCCACGCTAAGTGGCATAGCGCCAACTTGAAAATATGGAAAATGGTGGTATGCCACTAGAGCGTCAAAAAAAAGTGCCTCTCCGGTGTTGACAGGGTCTTGAAAATATGCTCCAGAGACTTCTGGTTGTCGAGAAGGTGTAGGTGCATGGAATTAAAGTAAGTTACCAAGCATATTTATTCTGCACAAGAACTGTGCTGCAATTATGTAATGGTGCAAAAGGATTGGGCTGTACCTTGGCACTAGAGGACTTCCACATTGAGATGTTACATACAGTGCTTGAAAAGCAATACAAAATATTAATGGAATACATAGTGCAGCAATAAGTACATTCACGATGATAAGATATTTTAAAAAGAAGGGTGGAGCACGGAGAACAGCCATTACAACGCGGGGATTACCCCGCACTGCCATTACAACACGGGGATTACAACGAAAGTCGTTACAACGACTTTTGCTGGAGGGCGCTGTTGGATAGGGAATAGTTTAATTTTCTATCCAGCACCTTCCCTACTGTCAACGTGGGCTGGAGTTGGAATAGAAAATTAAACTATTCCACTATCCAGCACCCTCCAGCGAAAGTCGCTGTAACGACTTTCGTTGTAATCCCCGCATTGTAATGGCATGCAGGGTAAAAGCCCACGTTCTAATGACATACAACCGTGGAACACACTATCTCACATCCCAGTAGAGTTTGCCCCAGTGCATTATGGTAAATCCGGTATAAAATTAGCGCTTACTTCAAAAGGAACTGTAGTTTTTCACCAGTGTTGATGCAGATAGTGCTGTATATCTCTAAACACATGTACGTGTTTCTGGATGTCGTCCTTCAGCAGTAAAGCGCAGCAAACATTCAACTGGGGTTGCTGGAAATGCTGCCAAAGTCTTCACAGGTCGCAGTACCACTCACTGACACATGGCTAATGAGCTGACAAGCTCCTCTGGGACGCGCTTCTGTGCCAGTAAGTGGTACTGTGACCTGTGAAGACTTTGGCAGCATTTCCAGCTACTCCAGATGAAGGTTTGCTGTTTTCTACTGATGAAGGATGACATCCTGAAACACATGCATGTGTCTAGAGATTTACAGCACTGTCTGCACCAACATTGGTCAAAAACTGCAGTTACTTTTGAAGTAAGCTAAAAACTACAGTTACTTTTGAAGTAAGTGCTAATTGTGTACCATATTTACCTGAATGCAATGGGGTGAACTGTGCTGAGGTGAGAGGCAGTGTTCTCCCTCCTCCTTGTGTTTAAAAGACTCATTTGAGCTAACAAGCTGACGAGCTTACCTGGGATGCACATGTGTGCCCGTGGAGTGGTACTGTGACCTGTGAAGACTTTGGCGGCATTTCAGCAACCCTTGATGGCTTATTTCTGCTCTCTACTACTTCTGCACTCTACTCATGAAGGGCTAAACCCAGAAACACGTGCCGAGAGATAGCAGCACTACTGGCACCATATTTGGTGAAAAACTACAGCAACTTTGAAGTAAGCGTACTGCATTTACTAGAATGCAATGGGGTGAACTGAGCTGGGATGAGAGGCAGTGTGCTCCCTCCCCCCTTGTGTAAGATATTTTAAAATCCTGCTGCAGAAGTAGATGAGCATCCTGTGGTTCAACGGTTTGGATCCCAGTAAAGGCTCGCTTTGCCTTTTATCTTATCAAAATCTCATACAAAGGACTGCTTGGTAGTAGTAAAACCGTTTGTTTGCAAGGTTATGAAGCTGTAATACCGGCTCTTGTCATCAACACAGTGCCAGACTCTCACTGATATTATCTATAGATCATGCTGTGTGGGCTTTACACCATACAGATAATATTTCAATAAACCTGCACCTGAACCAACATCAGATAACAAGCCTGTTATGAAGCCTGCAGGGTTTGATTAAAGCCTACTAAAAGCCTATAAACATAATAACAACAGGACACACCACATTCGCAGTGCACCTACACCCAAACCCTCAGCAAAGCAGATCCAAGCAGATGCGAGAATCAGTGTCCATTTAATGATTTTGGGGGCCCCGGGCAAGACATATTTTGGGGCCCCTGTACAGAACAAATACTAGATTATATGTGAAGCTTTAACCCCTTGACCGCGGCAAAAATTTCACTGCGGTGCGGGTGATTCATGGCGTGGGCGTGGTTCGGACGGCCCCCGGCCGTCCTCCGCACACGCCCACTGTGACGTCAGACGGCCGCCGGCCATCCGACGCATGGAAGGGGTTAACAGGGTCACACAAAAACAGTTGAACTATGCCTTGCTCGGGAACCCCAATTGGTTTTAAATCACACTGAGTAGAAAGACAGAGCTGTAGCTAGAGGTAGGCACTGAGTGACAGAGGTTTAGATAGAGAAAGTGGATAGACAGAGGTCAAATAGAGAGAAAATTCATTTACCCAGGGGTTCTTGGAAGGTGGGGGCCCTGGGCAATTGCCCACTTTGCCCATGCCTTAAAACGTCTCTGGCAAGACAAGACAAGCAAGGGTGCCTCCACCATCACCCATACTAGTCACACTTGCTGGCTCTGCTACTTTCAGAAACTGTGCACTTGACTTCTCACTTGATACACACTGACAATACATTTTTTTTAAATGACCTGCCCTGCATACAAACAGCACCAGCCAATCACCCAAAGAGCTCCTGAGGCACGAGCACCTAAGCTCACACCAGGATCAGCAATGGCCCTGCGACAGGAACTGTATATCATAATACACAAATGTATAGCTCTGTCCACAATGGGCTGTTACTAGCCTAATCCCTACATTACACCCCTCTCACAGCCACTCTTCCATCTCATGAGTGGACACAGACAACCAGCAGTTTGGGCACATACTGCAATGCAGCTGCTCGCTTGTGCTCATTCCAGAATTCTTTCGGCTTCATGTCACAAGTGATTGTACTCTTGCCACCCATCAACTTAATTAGATGAATATTAGTTGCACGACCAATAATTCTGTGCACCTCATCTCTCATACTGACCGATCCCTTTTGCCTGTAGCTACCACAGCCCCAAGGCCATCTCAATGACAAGGTGTTTTCCATGACGTAATATTTAAACTACTCTGATTTTCCCCTATTATATTATTAAACACCCTATACAGTATCCCAGTTTCAATTCCACCTTACCATACGAATTGACAACCTTGTACACACCCACCACAGTGCAAAGGCCACAAAACCGGCAATGTGTCCCTCTCAAAACTGAAAAATAAATTTGATGTTTGAGGCCTGCTTCCTTCTTTATACTCCAAGCCTCTCCTCCTGTGACATAATTTTTACCTGCCTGGATTGTTACTTTTACCTATGTCTGAAAATGTTCCAGAGCTGTGCAGTTAACATCGAGTTAGGCGTGACACATACATAGCACACTTCCCCAAAATCCTACTAATACACTATGAAGAAAACGGGCCTTCTTATTTACTAACAGGAGCTGTTCAGATTGTTCAAACTAATAAAATATGTAATCGATTGTCGTGTTTTCTGAAGCTCAAGTTAGCTGTCTAGAGAAGGGAACATTTCCATTCTCTGAACTTTTTTTTAATAATCATGCAGTTGGAATGTGGCAAGAGAAGAGTTAATCTTACAAGTTCGGCTCCAGGGAAGGAGGGGGGTTATCATTGCCTCGGACTTCTGTGCACTGCTCACAATTTGAACAAGAGTATTGTTCATTGACCTAATTAGAAAAACAGCAGCCAAGCGTCATCTGACAGCTCCTCGCCCCCCAGAGCACCATGCACAAGAAGGGCATTTAAAGTACTGGTGTCTATGGTGTGGTTAGGCAAGTGGACCTAGGGATGCTGAAATATGGAGTTCCAATTTCAGACCATAAAATAACTACTGCAGCGAAGCTTTACATGACTTGGCATACACAAACAAACTAATGCAACTGCACTTTTAGGCAGCTGGTTATAAGGGACAGGTACGGATTAATCTACTTGATTAGTGATGCGTGATGAAATATGATTGGGCTTATTTACCCTTTGACCTAATATGTTTATTTCTTTCACAGTTGTTTATAATTATTCTTAGTCACATTATTAGCAAATGAATAGTGTGTTATAAATAATCTTATCGAATAAAATGTCAATAATTGTGTGTGTACTTATTTCGGGGATCAGGAAAGGCTCTGCTATATTGCCTTCAGGTAAGAGACCTGTGGATCTGGTTTCGAGTCTCGGTAACGACGCCAAACATCTTGTGATTCTGGGCAAATCACTTAATCTCCCCATGCCTAAAATGAAAGTGTGTCCTCACGTAACGTAACTGGTGCTATGTAAAGCGCTCTGATACCCTATTCGGTTCGGGTCAAGTTCGCGCTATATAAAACTCTGCAAAAAAAAAAAAACTCAGTGGGGAAGCATGAGAGACATGACAGTTTTCCTTTTCGCCAAAAAATTGCAGTTTTCTTTTGGGGATTGGGAAAACTTCATGGAATGACTCCAATAATTAGGTGCAGTGTGAAAAGCAGAGCATATCTTCCTCTATGGCATAGCTGATCCTTCATGGGCAGGAGCAGTGTAAGTGGCTCTAATGCAAAGGGAAGGTACAGCATGTGCAGTGGCCGTGCAGGCATCTCACACAAACACAATAAATGCAGCACATGCCGTTCATGTTGTCCTTGCACAGAGAATAGCTGGGAAAAAGGAAGAAATAGAGGGAGCTTCTCTCACTAACATAATAGGAAAGTCACAAGCAGCAACAAAGCCATATATGTGCACACACAAAGCTATTGACATATTGACATCATAGGGAGCAGCAACAAAAGCTTTCCTCGCACAGACAGAACATTTATCAGGACCATAGGATAGTCACACATGAGGTGAGAAATTGGAAGCAGAAGAGATTGTTTCCCACAAACACAAAAGAATCAATAGACCACATACCAGTGCAAGCATCCCTTTGCTACAGTTAAGTAATGGGCAGAGACAGGCTATGATTACTTTATTCAAATGGTCCGTTTTATGGTGGCAGGAAGATCTCATGGCCTGCTGACCACTCCACTGAACATTGGACATAGGACACTATACCATATGGTAAGGTAAGCAGCTCCATGAACTGGTGGGGACAAAAAGCGGAAATAGATTCCTATGCAGCGGAGAGATTTTTGTTCAACAGACCGGATTCTGATCAATAGTGGTAGAACCTATAGTAATCTGAAGATTCAAATAAACAAGTTTGTGATTACTTGGAGCATGTGGAGAATGTTATCAACAATTCGGTCGTCGACTTCCTGGGATGAAAACAACAAAGTACATATATAGTAAGGGCAGTACAAACTTGTCTCACTCAGAGTACAAGTACTGTAGGGACTGTGCCGTACAAGCTTCAATCATACATAGCATAGGTGGGAAACAACCTTTACAACGCAACTTTTACAACGCACTACCATTGCAATGAAACTTTTACAACGCAACATCCATTACAATGCATGCATTTACAACGCAGTCATTACAACGCATGACACTACAACGCACACCACTACAACGCATGCCATTACAACGCAGTCATTACAACGCATACCATTACAACGCTTAGCATTACAACACATAGTACCCTTACACTATCCAACACTTACCCTACTGTTGCACCCCCTGGAGTTAGAATAGTAATTTTTACCCCTACATTATCCAACACTTACCCTACTGTTGCACCCCCTGGAGTTAGAATAGTAATTTTGACCCCTACACTATCCAACACTTGCATTACATGCAATGTAATGTAATGCGTTGTAATGGTATGCGTTGCAAATGTAGTATGCGTTGTAGTGGAATGCGTTGTAAAGGTAGTTTCAAAGAATTCGTTGTAATGGCATGCGTTGTAATGGTTGTGCGTTGTAATGGATGTTGCGGTGTAAAAAATGCGTTGTAAAGGTAGGCGTTGTAAAAGTATGCGTTGTAGCGTCATACATCCGCATAGGTAGACCATGGACAGAAGCAGTGCGGCCATTCACCTCAAATGGAGGAGGGACAGTGGCGACTGGATGATGGAGAGCTTTCCTCACAGAAGAGGTTCATATTGGACAGCAGCAGTGTAATTATCCCTCACACACATATGATAGGCACAGGAGTAGTACTAGCAGTGTAAGCATCCCTCACACACAAAATAGGCACATTAGAAATAACAGCAGCAGTGTAAGCATCCCTCACACACACAATAGTCACAGTTGAAGTACTCGTCCCCCAGCCCTCGGGCCCATTGGGCTACCAGGCAGCATCTTCAACGAAGATAGATATTTTTGGGCCCCCCACACGCATTGCCTATTTATCCATTGCCACAATACCTCAGTAGCTCTGGACTCATGGAAAGGTTCCATCTTGCAACCCATTTATAAAAAAGGGGCTGCTTCACAGCGGGTGAACTACAGACTGATCGCATTATTGGATGTTGATAGGAAGGCCTTTGCTAAAGTGATCTTGAAAGAGTTAGCGGTCTGGATAACAAAAAACCAAATCATACCGCAATACCAGACAGGATTTTGGCCAAACTCATCGACACTGGACAATGCCATTGCGCTATCATATCTGGCAACGAAGGCCACAGAGGTCACCACCCCTCTACTATATGCATGTTTTGTTGACTACAGTGCTGCCTTTAATGGCATTGACCGCAACAGACCATGGGTAAAACTCGTAAAGTGGGGTAGTCTGAGGAAACTCCTGGTGGTCATCATGTCACTTCACACCGGCACTTGGGTCCGCACCAAGCTCACACAGACATGTGCAGCAGCCAAGATCCACACGAATAAAGGGCTAAAACAGGGTTGTGTGATCGCACCCACCCTGTTTAATTTACACACTGCGGATCTGGGAGAGGCACTTTTAAAAATCAACATCTTTCCACCCAAACTGGGCCATCTAAGACTTCCTATCATGCAGTATGCGGATTACCTTGTTCTATTGGACCAAACTAGAATAGGCATGAAAAGGGCATTAGAGTCATTGCATTTTTACAATATGGAAAACAAACTCCAAGCCAATGCAACAAAACTAAGGCAATGGTCTTTGGCTACAAACCCAAAAAATCAGTATTGGGTTGCTATCTTGGCCCGCTAAGAATTGCTACTGCCAACAAGTACACTTATCTGGGAGTACAATTCCCAGACCCTGGCAGACCAAAACTGCAGGCCAAAGAACTTGAGGCTAAAGCGGCTATCGTTACACATGCCTTATGTAAATTAAATCATAAGCTTTTAAGCCACTCAACGGAGGGCATTCGTCGAGTAATGCAGGCAAAGCTAATTCCAACACTGAGCTATGGCCATCTTGCTTTCCCTGGCCTGTTGACCGACAAATTAGAGTGCCTGCACATCATGACTTTCAGAAAGGTTTTAAAACTTCCGTACTCGACAAGGTGCACACTGATTCGCTTAGAGTTCAATATTACAGCAATGGATATAGAATGTCAAAAAGACATAGTTAAATTCTATCATCAAGTGATTAAAGCCCGTCCTGGTACAATCAAGGAAGCTTTACAAATAGTTTTCGCCGACAACACTAGTCAATAGGCAAGGTATCTCTTGATGGCCAAAAAGACATTGGGTCTGCCAGCTGATCTCGTAACCGACATACCACTAACAATGCCAGGCCTAAAAAGCCTGCTAAAAAAGCAAGGAAAGATCACTTCAAGGCAACAGGATCTTGAATGGATCAGATCTATCCGTGACGCAGAAGGCCTTGTCTCACTCATGTCAACCATATCGGAAAGCAGGATTGGGAAGGCAAGCCCTACAGAATGTTCTGAGGACTAGGCTTCTAACATTACCAATACAGAATTACAGGTCTCACTGGAATAATACACCTACAAGAAGCAAGGGATGTTGTTTGTGGCAATATAATATATAATCTGCTGAGCACGTTATCTGCTGCTGTCCTGTTCTGTTAATTATGAGGCACCTATACTTAAGAACTATGGGCTAGATGTAGGTAAATCTTTTTTACCGATTCTAAAATACCGAATTTTACCGATTTGGTATTTTAGAATCAGTAAATTAGATGTAGGTAATAATTCAGTATTTTTTACCGAATCGGTAAGATTCGGTAATTACCGAATCGGTATTTACCGATTCGGTAATTGCCATTCATTCCTATGGGCCTCCAGGCCCATAGGAATGAATGTCAATTACCGAATCGGTAAATACCGATTCGGTAACATTGTGAAATGGTCAAGGGTGGCAGGGTGTCACTTTGACACCCTGTTGCACCCCTGATTAGTGCTTGTGTGCCATGTGGCACACATACATGCCCTAAGGGCATGTATGTCTGTCACATGGCACAGGTGTACATGCACAGATTTGCATATACACAGGTATTCGTTATTTACCACCAACTAATAGTTGGTGGTAAATAACGAATCCTTAAAGCCCTGTGGCACTGTTTACAGTGCCACCTACATCTCAAAATGCAGATTCGGTAATTTTACCGATTCGGTAAATGTACCGTTTCGGTAAAATTACCGAATCTGTATTTTGAGATGCCCTACATTTCAGTATCCAAATACCGGTCGGTAACGGCCAAAAATCTGTATTTTATGCCGTTACCGACCGGTATTTGGATATCTATATCTGGCCTTTAGTTTATTAAAAATGGCGTAAGATCATGCAAGGAGGCTCTAATGTTCATTTATACCACTAAAGTGCTGATGGAGCTTGCATGAATTGGGAAGTTTCATGCGGTAGCTGGAATGGTTCTACGATCAATGCAAGAACTGATGATGACTGCAAAATAATACATGAGCCACAGATCATCAACTGTGGCAGCAACCTTGGCATCAGGATTTTGCACTTCACCCACTCGCACTATTATTCATCATTTAACACTGAATAGCTCGCTTTGGGAGGAGCACTGTCCCTCAATTTATCACACGTCCCTATGCAGAAAAAAATCACATGCATGCCTCTACGACACTTTCCTGCATGCTCTCGCACCCATGCCTCTCAGTCCTTTTTCAGTGACGTTGCTCCGTCTTCTTTATACGTTCTTACTTCTTTCATCGTTCTTTCACAGCTCACATATGTTCCATTCCATCCGTCTGCTGCGAACAAAATAATTACACTTATGCCTGCATGACATCTTATTGCACTTCCACTACCACATGCTTTTTAGTCTCGCTCCTTTTTTTCTGCTGTATTTTCTTATCTTTCTTTTTTTTAGATGTTCTTAAAAACTTTTTAGACCTTTTAATCATTCAAATGTATTTTTTTATTTTATATTCATTATCGCCCTTGGTATACCCCATAGAAGCACAAGGAGCGAGACATACTGCCACAGAAAGACTGGTAGGTAAAACAGGCCAGTTTATACTGTGTCCCCACTCAGTATTATCTCACCACTCCATAAGCGCCACATCAGGGTAACCGTTAAAGAGTGATGTTGCTGCAGTCATAAACCCGTCATTAATAGCGAACCAAAGTTATTGGGTATATAAAAGAGGAGACCCAAGCAGCCTAATCATTGGACCGTGGGAAAAAACCAAACAAAAAAAAAACCCACAGTCGAATGCATCGGTTACGCCCAATTCAAAAGGAGCCAAAAACCTCTTTTATCCGGATTTCCAGACCTTGCCAGATCTGCCTTTGACGTCTGAAGAACTGAAGTACGCCAGTCCAACAGGGTAGGTGGTGTCGGGTCCTTCCATTTCTTACAGATTTCTCCTCTGGCCAGCCGTATGGAATAAAAGAGAAGGTTTTTGGCTGGACTCCGGATCTCATCCGTAATTCCAAATATTGCAAACGAAGAGTTTATCAAGACTTGGAAACCCAAAGCAGTTGTAAGTGAAGCACTTATTGAATCCCACTAGGGAAGCAGGAGGGGACAATCGAAAAACATGTGTATGTCTGAAGCAGCTATCAGCCCACACTTAGGACATGCCACAGAAGAGTCTTTTGAGAATTTCGATAGCCTCTGTGGTGAATAGTAGGCCCTATGGAGGGTGAAAAGATGGTTCCTACGAAGCCAGGCAGGCTTCATGATATCCCACATAACTTTAAAAGATGTAAACCGCAAGTTCTCAAGGTCATGGCCAGCAAAGGAGGAACCCCACAGCGTCTCTGGCAGATGAAATTCGCCATCAACCTCTTCTAATAGTAGATTATACCATAATGAAACCTCCTTTCTGGCTGGTGATTTATCAAGCAGCAGGGCTACTATGTGGCTATCACCTCCTAATGGAAATCTGCTCTTAGCCGAAATCTGTGAGTGAGCCCAACTTGTGATCTGAAGATATTTAAACCTAGAAAGGCCCGGCCCGATCTTAGTTACCAAGGAATCCCATGGGAGCAAACAACCCTCTACGAATAGATCCCCCCAGACCTCCAAGCCTGCCTCTCTCAATGATGTTGCAAGATTATCAAGAAGCCAGCCCGGGCTCCCAGGTGAATTCCACAGTGGCGACCTACCTGCAAAATATCCAAGCTTTACAGAACTCCTAAGTTTAACCCATGTTTTCGCCATCCCCTGCAGGACCTTCAACTTCACCTTTTTAAAAAACTTGGGGTCACCAAATTTAAACAGGAAACCCTGTTGGCCCACACCCTCTCCTCTAAGCGAAGCTGCAAACATACACCCAACCCCAAAATTCGTAGGCATTTTTAGCAACATCCTTGCGTGAGTAAATTGGAATGCCCACGCATAAAGTTGACGATCTGGAGCTGCTAGGCCACCTTTTTCTCTACGGCGCCTAAGTTTATTCCAGGCAATCCTAGGTATATGGTCATTCCAAATAAAAGAGCTAATATCACCCTGAAGTTTAGATAAGAGAGAGGGCTCGAAATAAAGGGGGATGGTATTTAAAAAAAAGTAATTTTTGGTGATATAGACATTTTTATCAAGTTTACTCTTCCCAGAATAGACAAAGGAAGTGAGGACCAAGATCGCATAAGTCTTCGACAATCCTTTGCCACAATGCAGAAGTTGAGTGTATCAATGTTATTTATGTCTTTAACTATGTTGAGACCAAGGTAACGTAAATTATGGTTCAACTGAGCCCCTGCCACTGGCTCAGGATCGTTCCAAACCATAATCTCAGTTTTAGAGGCATTAACCTCGTAGCCGGAGATCTCTCCAAAGTCGTGAGCTAGAGCAATCACTGACGGAAGGGCCGTACGGAGTTCTGATGAAAAGATGAGAATGTCATCAGCGTACAGGGCAACCTTCTTCTCCCATCCCCTATAGATAAAAGGTTTGATGTTAATTTCATCCCTTAGCCGTTGGGCAAAGGGTTCAATATACAGATCAAATAGGAGAGGGGAGAGAGGGAAGCCCTGTCGTGTTCCTCTTGTGATGATAAATGAATCTGACAATTCTCCGTTGACCAGCAGGGAAGCCGAAGGGTTCTGATACAGCAATCTCACAGCTCGACGAAATCCATCCCCGATGTTAAACTTACCCAAGACCCCCGACAGGTATGTCCAATTCACCCTGTCGAAGGCCTTGGTAGTAAGCATGGGCGGAAAATCCGTTCCGCTCGCGGATTTTGCGGATTTTCGGCAAATTCGCAATCCGCAAACTCGCGCGAATTTGCCAAAAATCCAATTCGCACGCAGCGGATTTTTTTGCTTGGTGATACAATTTTGCGGCGCGCGGCGTTCACTTACCGTCATTCAGCGTTTGCAGAGTTGTTTTTCTCCATATTTTGCGTGTGCTGCGCCATTTTGGATCTTGCTGCTGGATCCCGCGGGAGTTTGGCGACCGCGATTACGTCATCGTGGCTTGCCACCTTGCACAGCACGCATCGCGAGAGTTCGCAATTGCGAACACGTAGATGCGGCGAGCAGCAACAATCTCGCACTCGCGAAATTTCAAAATTTGCAATTTTGCACAAGAATCCACCAGCAAGCAGCATAAACCTTCTAAAAATGATTATTTTTATCAGAATAACTCCTAAGGTTGACATTTGCCTGCACTTTTTTTGCAAGGGGTCCTTTTTTGGGGGGGGGGGGGAAGGAAGTGCCCCACAGTCTCCAACTTCCTGTTCCTGTCCAGCAGGCTCCTCCCAGTGCTTTCTTCATGTGCTGGTCACTTTCATTTGGATCTTGACCTGGAAGGATTACTTTTTGTGGATGCTGCTGGATATTTGGATTTGAGGCCTTTTTGACTTTCTTTGGGTCACTTTTGGATTAGAAATCAACTTTCACAAGTAAGTTTGTTTGGGGCATTACAGTTGCTGCAACTACAATTTTGGAACTTTTTCAGAACATTAAATAAAATATATTGTGGGTAGCCACAGTATCCAGTAGGACCAGGGTTAGTTATGGGTGCATGATACAACTGTTTTGTTGAATTTAAACATCATTGAGGGCATGGATGGCATGGGATTGTGCTGATTTTTGTTTTTTTTTCGATTTTTGGGGCTGCTGTTGGGGCCTTTTGCCCAGGGGTACCCAGTGGTGCATGGACTGAGTCTTTCTGTGGGGTCTCTTTCATGTAAACATCATGGAGGGCATGGATGGCATTGGATTGTGGTGATTTTTGTGTGTTTTTCGTTTTTTTGGGGTGTACTGTTGATGGGGACTGGCCATGTGGGTGGGGGCCATTTTGACTGCTGGTACAGGCAGGCCCTGGCCATGTGCTTGGGGTACAAGGGGCCATTTTGAAGGCAGGCAGTGTGCTTTGTTGTGTCATAGGCCTGCAACCAATTTTGCCTAGCTTTCATCCATTATGCCCAGGGGTAGTGAGTGGTGCATGGGCCTAGTCTTTCTGTGGGGTGTCTTGAATTTAAACATCATTGATGGCATGGGATTGTGCTGATTTTTGTGTTTTTTTCGATTTTTTTGGCTGCTGTTGGGTCTTTTGCCCAGGGGTACCCAGTGGTGCATGGACTGAGTCTTTCTGTGGGGTCTCTTTCATGTAAACATCATGGAGGGCATGGATGGCATTGGAGTGTGGTGATTTTTGTGTGTTTTTAGTTTTTTTAGGGTGTACTGTTGATGGGGACTGGCCATGTGGGTGGGGCCCATTTTGACTGCTGGTACAGGCAGGCCCTGGCCATGTGCTTGGGGTGCAAGGGGCCATTTTGAAGGCAGGCAGTGTGCTTTGTTGTGTCATAGGCCTGCACCCAGTCTGCCATGCTTTCATCCATTATGCCCAGGGGTACTCTGTCAGTGGTGCATTTTATTGGTCTTTCCATTTTGGGGGGGTAGGTATAATAAAAATGCTTACTTGCAAACTATTAATTGAAGCGCTATATATGCAACATTTATTTAACTGATGTTCCTCTGGCTTCGTTTGCTTTTAGGTGCAGAAAGACGAATCATCAGCCTCATCGTTCCTCATCAGTGCCAGGCAGAAGTCCTGCTGCGGTGTTTGCAGCACAACGTCACGTGTGGCCACAGACAACTCTGCAACTTGTGCAACTGCGGCCTGCTGTTCTGAAATCTGAAGAAGATGGCCCCAAAAAAAGTTGCCCATAGCTCCTCTAGCAAGAAAGTTGCCAGTAAGGAGCAGAAGAAGCAACTGGCGCCACTTACCAAGGAGACTGGTGTGACGACCGCCACATTTTTTGGGATAAAAAAAAGTACGCCTGCAGCAGCAGCGGGGTCTGCTGGGGACCAAGCTGGGAGCAGCACCTCCGCTCCATTGGGCTCAGTGCCACCACCACCACGCCAACTTAGGTCCAAGCCCTTGAGTGCTGCAGAGGCAGCCAGTATAGTTGTTCAATCACCATCGACCAGTGATGTTGGCTCATCGCAAGAAAGTAGCAGCATCCCTCAATCAACACAGGTTGTTGTAACTCATCTGACGAGTGTTGAACAACCACAGCCGCAACAACAACCACATGTGCAAGTACAAGCCCAAGTACATGTGGAAGTAGAGGCGGTGCAAGGAGAGGAGCAAGCAGAGGTGCATGGAGCGGCACAAGTGCCCACAATAGTTGTTCCTCCCGAAGTAGGGGCACATCAGGAAATCGACATTCAAGCCGAGGTATCACATGAGGAAGCCACTCCTCCTGATGATTCATTGTCTTCCAGATCCCCAGCAAGGAAAAGATCAAGGATGGTGTCTACTTCTTCTTCAAGCCCCCTTTCTTCTGATGATATGGATAAAACTTGGGAACCACCACGGCCGTCTGAGAGTGAGGCACACCATGATCTGACAAAGGTAGCTAAGCGTAAAAGGAAGGTCCCCGACAGTCTCAGAGTCATGGAGTGTGATGATGACGCTAAAGAAGAAGGGGCGTATACTGCTCCTGCTGATGAAGACTCTCACGACGACGACGCAGTCATCATAGGCGTTACTCCAGCCTCAGCGGGCATGCAGCACACAGACATTTTCACCCTAGCCCCAAATGCTGCTGAGCGTTATGATGATAATGGCGACGTGGGAATGGGACCACCACGAATGCAGTTAACTAGTACACCAACACCACCACCTACAGCTTCCATATTTTCTCGCCAGAAGGGACCTCCATCCACCTCGACCTCCATGTCCTCAATTAGTGGTGCTGTAAGTGCACAACGTACTAAATTTCGGCAACACACATCCTCCAGTTCATCTGGCATTAGCAGCATTCCCAGTATCGCCTCCTCTGCTCCCCACAGACATTTGAAGTCCGCAGTTTGGGACTTCTTTAGTGTTAGCCCAACAAGGGAAAACATAGCCATTTGTACCATTTGTAAGGTTCGAGTTAGTCGTGGTAAGCTTGGTACCAACTATGGTACCGGAGGCCAGAGAGGTCATCTTGAGAGACAGCACACTGTCAAATGGCTGGCGCACCTAAGGGAGATCAAGGATGCCCGAATTGCAAGTCAACAAATTGTATCCGTTGATGTTTCATCTGCTGATGACGAGGAGGAAGAAGAAGCGTCAGACATTTCTTCACTTACACCCAGTACCCCTGTCAGCAGCAGATCTATGAGCCACACTAAGAGTGTGGGAGAGAGTGAGACACCAACGCGAAAAAGTTCATCACGGAGCGTAACTGGGTCTCAGAAGTCATCATCATCCCGTAAATTGGTCCAGCCCACCATTAGAAGCATGTTGTTTTCAGAAGCGCCATATGAACGCAACCACCCAATGGCGCGTCTGTATAACAGTAAGCTGGCTACAATGCTAGCGCTGGACCTTCTCCCTTTTTCTTTTGTGGAAGGGGTGGGTTTTCTTGAAATGGTGGCAACGCTCTGCCCTAAATGGAAGGTTCCTAGCCGGTTCTATTTTGCCAGAGTTGCGATTCCAGCACTACATGAAGATGTGCTCGAGGTGATTGGGGCAGCTTTGCAGAAGAGTGCTGTTCACACTATACATCTGACAACAGACATGTGGAGCAGTTGTAAAGCCACTGATTACATCACTGCACACTGGGTCTCTTTTTCAGGGGTTAAAGGCAAGATAAACGCAGGTGTTGATGAGGACAAAGTTTATAAAGCTGCTCGGAAACATGCAACAATAGCCATGTTTGCCATGGAGAAAAGTCATACAGCAGAAAACATTTTGCATGAGTTTAACACAAAGGTCTTTCAATGGCTGTCCCCAAGAAAACGCATGATTGGTTATGTTTCCACGGATAATGGCGCCAATGTAGTTAAGACCATGGATATGGGTAACTATTTCAGAGTGCCGTGTCTGGCGCACTGTATAAACCTGGTTGTTAAAAAATTCTTGAGTGAAGAAAGTCCAGTCTCCGAGTTACTGACCACCTGCCGAAGGATGTGCACACATTTCAACCATTCTTTTAAGGCCCGGAAGCAGCTGAGGTGCCTGCAATATGAACGTAAATTGCCAGTGAAAGCACTCATCCTGGAGGTGGCAACACGTTGGAACTCAACCTTCTACATGCTTGAGCGTCTGTATGAGCAGTATGCGGTAGTCGATCAGTATTTCTTTAAACTGGGTACACCTATGATGGACATGAGGATACAGGTGGAGCAATGGCACCTAGTTAAAAGCCTGACAGACATGCTTTGTCCTTTTGTGGTCTTCACACGTGCAGTCAGCAGGGAGGACTGTAATTTGGGAAAAGCTATCCCATTGTTGAGCATGCTAGAGCACCGACTGAAGGCGGTGTGTTCTAAGTTTGAAAAAGATGGAAAGGAAGAAGCATTAGAGTTGGCGGAGAAGTTATTACACCGCCTACTTGGCGATGATCGTCTTGAAATGATCAAGACAGAACAGCATTACATTTGTGCTACTATTCTGGATCTACGGTACAAAAAGGCAGTGGCAGGCAGAGTATTCTTTCCTTTTGATGACGCAGATGTTACAAAGTACAAACATTGGCTAGCTGTGTCAGCCACTCGGTTTGAAAGAGAACGGCAGGAAATTGAAGGAAAAGGCAGTACATCAGCATCAGCAGGCCGTCCGCAGTCAAAAAAATCCCCTTCTGCATTTGTGGCTGTGGCAGAAGTGAGTGATTTGCCCTCTCAGCCGTTAACGACACCAGCAACCGTATCATCTGCACCAGACACAACAGTAATATCGGGTGATGAAGAGGATTGGCTAACTGAGCTTGGGTTTGCTTCTGAAATGGTCCCAGAAAAAAGTAAGCAAAGTGGAGGAACCCGGGAGAACCTTGAGTTGATGGTGCAGACCTATCTGAATGACTCAACAGAGGTCCATCTTTCTCATGACTCATTGGCGTATTGGCATGGGAAAACAGTTGCTTGGCCAGAGATCACCAACCTGGCTATAAATTACTTGTCTTGCCCACTTGCAAGCGTGTCTTCTGAACGTGTTTTCAGTGCTGCTGGTGGCATTATAACTTCCAAAAGGACCCGTCTCTCGCCCAAAAATGTGGAGAGGTTAACAATGATCAAGATGAATCAGCACCTCATACCACCAGATTACAAAATACAAGAATGCACGCAGGAAGAAAACGAGGAGGACACCAACTTAGATGAGGGAAGTTCTTCTCTGTTAAGTGACCTACTCCCGTATGAATTCGCAGAGTTTGAGGACGAGCTCTTCTTCCCTGACACTGAGCCTTGAAAATAAATGAGTCAATGAATCACTAACTTTCTGTTTCGTCCTTATTCACTTTTATTCCTGTGTGTCTCTTTCTTTGTTTTTCAAAATCTATATAACAAAAACTTTAATCACCTAATCACAAAAAACAAGCCCATCAGCAGAACTGTCTTCACTTATTTGCTTATTGATTTGAAGGTGCCGCAGTCTGCATTCCTCAGGTTCACAAGTTCACAACAACATGCTCCTCTATCCTCCTCCTCCAGACTCCTATTTCCCTCAAACCAGATGGCTGGATTACGCCCAATGAAGAAAGACTCTGTACTTGTGGGGGTGTTCTACTTCTTTGCGGGTGAGTAGACGGCTCTGGGGCCATTGCTGGGAAGGTCTAGTACTGGATAAAAGTGGTTTGGAGAAAATCGGAGCAAAAAAAGTTTTTGCCTTTTTGCTCACTATAATGTTTTCGGTGGCCTGTTTGGGGGGGTCCTGTGTTTGTGGGTGGGTTTTGGGGTCTGGGAGCAACGCTGGCACAGTCTAATTTTTATTGCATTTGTTTTCCAGGACATCCATGGTGGAAAAGTCGAGTTATGACCTTGCTGCACAGCGCGTTTGGACAGAATTGAAAGAAGGCCGAAAAATAATTTTAAGTATGAGATTTTCCAGTTCAGCTTTTTGCCTGTTTGGGGGTGTTGTGCTTTTTTGCGGGTGGGTTGGCGGGTCTTGGGGCATTGCTGGGAAGGTCTAATACCGGATAAAAGTGTTTAGGAGAAAATCCATGAGGAAAACGTTTTTGCATTTTCTGACATTTCGCTCACTACAGCGTTTTTGGGGGCCTGTTTGGGGGGACCCTGGTGTTTGTGGGTGGGTTTTGGGGTCCTTGAGCAACGCTGGGTATGGATACTTTTCATTGCAAGTGGTTTGAAGAAAATCCGTTGTGGCAAAGGGGAGTTAGGGCCTAGCTGCAGAGCGCGCGTGGAGTGATGTTGGGAATTTGCCAGGAAAATTACTAAGTCCCCATTTTTGTAGTTTTGCTTTTTGGCTGTTTGGGGGTCTTCTACTTGTTTCCGCCTGGGTTGACGGCTCTGGGGTCATTGCTGGGAAGGTCTAGTACCGGATAAAAGTGTTTTGGAGAAAATCGGAGCAAAAAAAGTTTTTGCCTTTTTGCTCACTATCATGTTTTAGGTGGCCTGTTTGGGGGGGTTCCTGGTGTTTGTGGGTGGGTTTTGGGGTCTTTGATCAACGCTGGGTATGGATACTTTTCATTGCAAGTGGTTTGAAGAAAATCCGTGGTGACAAAGGGGAGTTAGGGCCTAGCTGCAGAGCGCGCATGGAGTGATGTTGGAAATTTCCAGAAAAATTACTAAGTCCCCACTTTTGTAGTTTTGCTTTTTGCCTGTATGGGGGTCTTCTACTTGTTTCTGCCTGGGTTGACGGCTCTGGGGCTATTGCTGGGAAGGTCTAGTACCGGATAAAAGTGGTTTGGAGAAAATCCATGAGGAAAAGCGCTTTTTGCACATTAACTTAGGGCTCGTTAGGGTTAGCACTAGCAGCAGGGTTGCATGTGTTTCGGGGTGTTCTAGATTTTTGCAACTGAGTTCTGGGGTCTTAGAGCACTCGTGGGAATGTGTAATTTTGGTTGCAAGTGGTTTGAAGAAAATCCATGGTGGGGAAGGGGGGATTTGGCCTAGTTAAAGAAAGCGTTTGCCACTATTCTTAATTTAGGGCTCGTTAGGGTTAGCAGTATTGTATTGCATGTGTTTGGGCGGGGGGCTGTTTGTGGGGGGGGGTTTGCGAGTCTTGGAGCGATGCTGGGTATGGATACTTTTGCTTGCTTGGAAGTGGTTTGAATACAATCCACGGTGGGTAAGGGGGGATTTGGGCCTACTTTACTTTCAAAGTACGTTTTGTCACCATTTTCTACTAGGCCTCGTTTTTTGAGATCTGATTGGGGGTCTTCTTAGGGTTCTCTAAATTTTTGCGACTGGGTTTAGTAAGGGTCTGGGAGCACTGCTGGGAAGGTCTAATTTCGTTCTAAAACACAGTTTAAAGTACACCTAGCTTGAGGGGAAGGATCCGCTAAATTAATTCGCCCATACTTATTTATCCTTCAAAAGGAGACTCAGACAGAGTAGGCACTTTCAAAAATATTGTACTGTCTATTAGGAATCTCAAAGTGTGACTTTTTGAACTACACAGCGTACATACCTTATATTTATTTGTCAATGGTGTTCTAATATCACTTCCTGTTTTTCCATCAATAATTACAGGCCGGGTTTCAGCCTGTGCAATGGGGAAAAAAGGATGAAGTCAGGCTTCACATTAGCGAGCCGCAATTCAGCATCCGGCAGGAAGTGGACAGGGTGTCTTCTGGTCACCAACATTGATGGACGGAGCGTCAGATGGAATGGAGGAGTCCCGCTAATAAGAGGAATGGTTGGATGCATCTTACAACTTCCCAAATTCAACAGGATAACTACAACAACATACAGATACAGTATCCGTTCTTTTCTAATTATCTTTTAAGTAATGTTATTGCTGTGAACTTCTATGAGTGTGACTCTGCATTTCTTTGATCTCTGCTTCTAAATTCATCCCTACAGCCATTGGATAGGTTTTACTTCTGCTATTTTTCAAACCTAATTTAATGTACGAAGTGTTTCTCTGAGTGCAGAGATAGGCAAGTGAAAACGCATAATTATTACTGCAGCCCTGTACTGTCGCATTCTTTCATTCACGGTTGTCGAAAGTACTAGTTACTTTTCAGTAACCATGCATGCAGTAGTGCATGCACTTCCTTTATGTCACTTAAAAGATTCATGGTTAGCTTTGTACCCAAAGATTTGTTTATCTTCAATTATTGTTTGTCCATGCTGTGCTTTTTTTTTCTTCTCTCTACAAAACTTTCCCAAAAACCCCCATTCCCATCCATTTTCCAAACCCTAACCCTCTTCCCCCGGGCTGTGTGGTTTTGATTGATGTGTGACTAAATGACAGCAATAATTCCACACACTTGCTGGGGAGGATAAGGTCATAGCAACAGGATGGTGAAGGAATCCGAGGATATATTCTTACTCAGCTTTACACCGAGTCACTATTGGCAAATGAAAGCAGATTTTCATGTGCGCCATCAACTTGATTGGTCATCAAGAACATCCTCATCCTAGAAGTGGCAAATGAAATTATTACGCTGCTGTGTCCTTGACCTTCAGTACTATTTCTTGTAATAGTAGCCAATGTCAAAGAAATTCAACGCAAGTAGTAGTTATACTTTAAATACTTTACCATTTGTTAGGCATACATTATGGCACTGTTCTAGTGTACTGTCACCTGCTATATTCTCTATCGTACCGTTCTAATGCTACGGTAAGGACAAACAAGGTTTCATTTTCTTTTTTTTCAGATGCTGCAACTGCCACTGTGTAACACCACAAGTACCACCGCAATGATGACATTTCATCCGCCCAGGATTGCCAACCTTAATCGCCATTTCGCGTGCAGCCAGCCCTGTGCCTAGCCCTATTTCCAAACACAAATTACAGGTAAGATAAGCGTTTGGGGGGAGGTAGTATAATGAAGTATTAGGAGAGACGAGAGACTGACACTAGTCCTAGGACTATTGAATTCACTTACTCTGTGAGAGGCACTTAGTTTTGAAAACATTTGGGCCGTTAGTACTTACACAACTTGAATCAAGATGCCACTTAAGTTTCAGGACTGTTAACCCTCCACCCACCAGCCTCAAAAGCAGTAAAAAACACGTATGCTAAGAGAAAGTTTAAAGTATATTTATATACCCAGTAACATAAATCTCCCGCAAGACCCAACCCCCCCCGAACCCCAACGAATGTCCCTGAAAACGAAGTCCAAAAAAGTAGAAAACCCAACTCCCAATTCCCACCCCCCAGAAGTCTTTAAAAAAGGGGCAAGGGACAGTCTCCTCCTACTGGCTGCTGTTGACTTTTCGGGCCAGGTCAGCATGCTCCTTGCGGAGGGTCTCAAGCAGGGTCTTGGTGTTGAGGAGCTCCTGCTCGAGGTAGGAAACCCTCAGGGAAAGGCGGTGCATCCTTTTTTTGCAACTGCTGTGGGGGGCAGCTGATTTCTTTGCTGCTCGGTGGTGGCGGTTGGCTGCGGTACCCCGGCTCCGTACCGCTGGAGACCTGCGCTGACTGGCTGACCCAGGGAGCGCAGAGGAGGATGCAGGTGTCGCCGTGGATGTTGTTGACGTACTCTGCGTGTCCTCCTCCTCCTGGGCCACCAGCCGCCGATATTCGGCGACAGTCGCCTCCAGCCTCCGTTGCCGGGCCCTTTCAGCCAGCTTCTTCCTTGTTGGTTTGGAAGGAGCATCTATATGAAGAAAGAAAGACATAGTCTGTAACCAATGCTCTTTAAGATGAACACAAAATGATTCAGCAGAAAGTTGTGTCACAGTAGAACTAGCAACTTGGAAGCGCAGTACATAACTATTGTGGCCAGTATCTATCTAACCTCCCACTTCTTCATCCTTGCTCTAACATTAGTGGGAGTTTAAGGAATCAATTCTACGAGCACTATGGACTCACTCCATTAGAGTCGACTATGACAGTACACCAGTCTTATTCTTCTTCTTCTCTCTTGTTTAGCAAAATTGGTACGTTAACTTCTGCAAGCCGGCATAATGCCAGCGCAGTCAACTTGCACCCGAGAAAAACAGATGCCCGCCATGATGAGTGAGACAGACTTGCGTTACTGTACCAGTCCAGTACATGCAGGTGGTGATGCTCTTACTTTTCTATTACGGGTGGCACTGAGAATCCTCTGTTACAAGGGCTTAACTGCTTAATTAATTTAACTTTCACCCTACAGTGCCAATGAATAGATACTAGAAAAGGAAAATGAAGAAGATAAATAATCTGATTATCTATCACTGCACATGGTATGTATGTCGTTGCTTACATATGGGATGACTTTAGGTGCTTTGCTTTTTATTGAGTGAACAGTGATACATCCACACAAGAATGACCGAGTTCTACTAAACTTATTAACAGAGGTAGTGAGCGGCCATCGTAATAGCCGGATATATGCTGTGCTTGCAATACAAACTACTGCTACTATTCATGGTAGTATTCGTACAAAATTACAACTTCTTTTCCTTGCCTTTCCTACACTGGGACGGACGTGCGGGTGCGGTGTTACATGCTCTTCAAAGTAACACTTAGTTCATCCAGTGACCATCTACTCTCTCGAGATACACATATGCTATCGAAGAGTCAGATAGTACCATGATCCAGGCATCCATCCATTCAAACTATATGTCAATCATTCTTCTTCATGTCTCTCATCTGGACAAACTTTACGTTTTCTCACGGGGAGCACACTATGCAGTCTGCAATCTCAATAAGTAAGGAATATAAGAGCTTACCACTGCCCGCCACTACCGTGGCAACCCGCACAGCAGTTTGGTCCGGCACTTGCACCGCCTCCTCCCCAGAACTTTCCTCCTCCACCTCCGCGCTGGTCCCAGCACCAGATGTTCCACCTACAAAGTACATTTAAGAATGTTAGATGTCATAGACATACACCAATCACTAGTATTTTGTCTAGGAATGAAGAAATGTGAATACCGAAAACAAGCTAATAATTTGTGACTGTCTACTCTAAAGTAAAAATGTCCCTTTTTCCAGGGAAGGGTGTTGTCTTGCTGCACTTTTTGGCACAACTGATGAATGCGTGCTTTTTAACACGCACCATTTGTCTCATAACAGACAGAATCTTCACTTCTAAGAACAAATCATCATCACTAGGACGGAGGGACCAACGATTCAGCACCAAAAAGAAAAATTAAAGTTCAAACCAGGTGAGGGCTCGGCTCACCCACAATAAATGTGTGAAATAAATCACTATAAGCACTTTTCCATTTTTAATCAACCGTTTATGTTTTATGACAAGCTTGATTTCAATGAATATTTTTACTTTTAATAAAGCTTTAAAACTTAACACCTTCAGCGCGGCGCAGATTCCTGCGCTGTGCTGAAGGTTCTAATGAGCCTACCGGCTCAACCGACGCTCATGACGGAACCGTTCCGTCATGAGCGTCGAAGGGGTTAAATAGACTCTGTGGTTTTTGGTCATGAGTGAATGAGCAAAGGGTTTTGCAATTTGCAATGCATGAGCCCGTGCCTCTGACACTTCTGGACTCTGACTCCGTACTCTTGTCCTGTGTTGGATAATCATCATTGGGGATCAATCATCGATGAATTTGGGAGCTAAATGACTCTGCCACATTATCTAGTCAGTAAGGAGATTGGGGGTTCTTCAAAGTCTGATATCACTGAGGTATGTGGAAAGTCGACCTGTGCCTATTATAATTGATAAACAATGCACTTTAGTTTCCATAGTTCTGTTTGTACAGATGTGTCCCTGCAACAGTAGTAGTATGGATTGTCCTCCTATCCAAACCAAAAGTAAAGTAGTATCTTATTCTTTCTTGGTGGTCATTCACCTTTTTATTGTTGGCAATTGTCAAAGCATAAACATTTAGAAGACTTGAAAAGACATTATGGACAATCCCAGAGGACTGCACTCAGAGCATAGAGCTATTGCTGACTAGAATGGGAGTTTCGTTTTACACCTTTTGCCAAATGTTCAATCTTAGTTAGCTACACAGACAGACAAATAAGAATAACCTAGTAATAGCACAGGGAGTCATAGTCGAGGCAGGATAAGAATTTAGATACAGTCTACAAGAAGATCAAAGACGATTTAGAAAAAATTGAATGAGGAACGCTAGGAAAAAATAGGTACTCTATATTAAAATTAAAACTTACCGGGGCCAGCAAAGGAGCCCTCGCCTGACCGATCCTGGCCTGGTTCAGCAGCAGCAGCCTCCTCCAATGTCCTCTTGCCCCTGGGGGGAGCTGATGTACAACATGAAAGAAAGAAAGACCCAAAAACATGGATGATTGTTGTCAACCAAATCAAACATTTCAAAAGAACAATAACAAAATCTTTTGGCGAAATAGCAAATAGACAACTATTGAACAGGATATATTGACCTATCTCATGTGGTCTACTACGATATTAGTATTGCTTGATTTGCGGACCGTCGACTTGGAAAGTTATGCAACTCACTAAACAAACTACTAAAAAGGTTCGCCTAGGACTGGCAGGCAGCAGTACGCAGCACGCCAAGTGACAGACAAACTCCATCGTGATTGCAGATCAGCGACAACACTAAAAAGTTTCCTACTACATTAACCAGTCATTAAAATACTCAAACTATCAATCCACCACCACTATTTCTTCTTATTGCCACGTGTACAAAGGAAGGACTGGACTGGAGTCTGTAGGGGCAGATTTACAAGCCCCTTGCGGCTCTTCTGCTCCATTGTTGCATGACTTTTGTGACGCAGAGGCATAACAAAAGAGGCGCCATGGTGCGGCGTATATTAACAACGTGACGCATATGGGAGATGCATCACGTTGTAAAGCCCTGCGTCATCAGGGGGCGTTCCGGCGCAAAGGAGGGTGTTCCAGCGCAGGAACAAATCCTAAAAGTGGCTGAGGGAAATCTACAAGATGTCAATCAGTCATTTTTAGGACAATGATGCGTGACTCAAAGCCTGCGCCTGCTTGAAGCAGACGTACGGCTTGACGCAGCATTGGGGAGATAGGGCACCCCAGAACATTGCTGGAGCTGCGCCATCGTTGTCACGCAACTCCAGCAATGCGCCGCCTTTACGGCACAGATGCGTAAGGCTTCTGTGACGTTTTGGGCCCATGGTGCGCCGCATTGTAAATACGGCGCACCATGGGTGGTGAGGGCATGGCGCACAATTACTGGCGCATCCCTGCTACTTTGCAGGGATGTGCCGGTAATTGAAAATCTGACCCTTAGTGTCTAGCATTACGCAGTTCTTTACACTACACTCATTCATAATTTCTCAGGCCAATGAAATGAACACAAAATAGAAAACAAATAAGCATAGTAGCAAGGCTACTGAGAAGGAGAGCAGTGCACCTGAAATGCACAGAAGATTTTGAAATATAATTTACCTACAATGTAATCGGCAGCATTATTGCTCTTGGTAAAAAACAAAAATTTGCAATATAATAACACACACAGCGGGAGAAAACAGATTAGTGATGAAATAGCTAGAAATAGCTAGTACTACTCACCAAGCCCGGGGATCTCGACGCCGAGCACGTCCAGCAAGTCGCGTTCCCGGTCCATGAGATCCGTCCAGCGGTGGGTGGCCTGGTTGTAGGTGCGCGGGACCCCAGAGTGTTCAAACATGGCCCGGCACACCTTCTCCCACCGCTTCCGGCGCTCCTGGATCCCGTAGCCGGTAGCGATCTTGCCGCCTCCCATGATGGTCTTGAGGAGGCGGCGCTGGACATGAAAGACTAGTGCGGCCACCTCCTCCGCACTAAAAATCTCCCGAGCTATAACTTGCTCCCCCCCTCAAACGCCCGCATGGGAGCCGGGCACAGGGTGCGGGACCCTTCCCCTTCGCGGGCTGCTTCCTGGCTCCATTTACCATGGTCTGGGCAGAAAGGAAGGTAAATAATAAAGAAGAAATAGAATAGGGAAGAAGAAAAGAAAAGGGTTAAAAAAAGTAGTTTAAAATTAACCCAAAGTAGCAGAAAACACCAAAATATAGAGCTAGAAAAATAGAGGGATAGATAATAAGTAAAATAGAACAAAAACAACTTCAAACAAGCAAAGGTTGGCAGAGATTGACAGAGGATACAGAAAGCATGCCCAGAACCATAGCAATGAATGAAAAACAAGATGGCCGCGCCCGTTGACGACCGCGTGGGTAAGTTTGCACGAGAGTTTCCCCGCGATCACACGCGAACATGTACTAGCGAGCCGCACACTTTGCGAGATTACACATAGCGCCCAGAAACGGATTTACGTCACGCAAACAAGATGGCCGCGCCCATGTATGACCGCTAGGGTAAGTTCGCAGACGTTGCGCTACAAGCGGCTTGCGAACACGCAAAAAATCACGCGAACAAACACGCCGCAAAAAAACCAAATCGTGTATTCGCACGAATTCGCGGCTTCCGAAATCGATCTCGCACGAATTCGCGCCCCGCGAATCGCGCGAAATTGCAGAAAAACGATTTTTGCAAAACTGAAAGCACTCAGCAGGTGCAAAAGTTCAATCTTAACATTAGTAACAATTCCCTCTAGTGCTTCCTGAGGGGCCCCTCCAGAGTTCAGTTGCCTACGTGCAACTATTCTATGACCCTGCTCTGACCCTCACAGCCGGCTCAGAGAATAGCTACAAGTATGCCAAAGGTCCTGCTAAAAAAATTAGACTGCAACAGAAAGCAATTACAGATAAGGAAGCAGGTGCCAGACTGGAAGTTCAAATTCAGTGACACATTAATCAATCAGCCCCTAATTCATTCATGTCAGTTGAGGCAGGGCAGGTGTGCTTTCCCCCCCATAATCTACAGTGATGAAACAGAGGGTGGCATGGGTGAGCCAGAGGGTGGCAGTGGTGAAACAGAGGGTGGCAGTGGTGAAAAAGAGGGTGCTGTGATGAACCAGACGTAGAAACAACATGGTCGCAACCGTTGCTACCCGACAAGTAAGTTCGCGTTTGCGAACTGGTAAAAAACCCTCGCGAAACGGCAGAAACACTTGTGAAACCAAAAAAAAAAAGAAAATCCGCTGAATTCGCAAGAATTCGCGGATTTTGCGGATTGCGAATCCGTAAATACGCAATTTCGCGGATTGCGAATCCGCAAAATTCGCCCATGCTTACTTGGTAGCATCAAGCATGAGTACAGCCAGGGGGAGGGACTCCGTAGTTGCCATATCAATGGCCCCTACTAGATCGTAGGTCAATTCATATAACTGGCGACCCCTCACAAAACCCCTCTGATCCTGATGCAAAATGTCTGCTGCTACCGCCTCCAGTCTATTTGCATGCACAGACGCAAATATTTTGTAATCAATATTTAAGATGGAAATCGGTCTATATGACCCAAAACATGTTGCTGGTTTCCCTGATTTTAGGATCAGAGTTATGGAAGCACTATTCCATGAAGTAGGAGGTAACAATCCTCCCTGGAGGATCTGGTTAAACAGTGAAGTAAGGAAGGGAACCATTATCGGCTCCAAGGCCCTATAGACTTCAATAGGAAGGCCATCTGGACCTGCTGCCTTGTCCTTCTTGCTACTAGAAATAGCCAATCTGACCTCTTCCTGTGTAATGATTTTGTCCAGAGAGGCACTATGTTCAACAGACAAAGAAGGAAGAGACACCCCCCTCAACCAGTCTTCCACATGATCAGCCTCAATATGTTTATCTTCATGGTATATAGTTCGGAAAAATTCCCGAAACGATCTTCTAATATCTTCATCGGCAGAGTACGCCACACCCTCAAAAATAATTGAGTCTATATTATTTCTAACCTGGTCTGTTTTTGTCTTCCAAGCTAACAGTTTCCCCGCCCCCTCTCCCTATTGGAAGTGAGCTAGCTTACTAGCTTCCCATCTCTCAAGAATCTGTGCGTCCAAAATTGAGCCCAATTCCCCCTTTATAATAAGTAACTTATTCTGCCATTCTTGTAAAGTGTCAGGGGGCGCGGCAGGATGCACGGAGATTTCAGCTTGTATTCTAGCCATCTTGATTCCATATATGCAACCGCCTCCCTATAGATCTTCTTCCTATATGTTACCTTATTAGTTATCAGACCCCTTAAAAAGGCCTTAAATGAGTCCCAAACGCACCCCGGGGAAGCTGACCCAATATTGTTGTCCATGAAACTCTGAGCTTCTATTATAAGAAAGGTGATATCTTCTGGCGCTGAGAGTAGTGAACGGTCAAATGACCAAATTCTCTGCGAGGTCTTAGGAAAACCCGCCAGTTCCAAAAAAACGGCCGCATGATTCGATAAGTGAAATGGAAGGTGAGAGATGCTTTGTACTAAGCTAACCGGTTTTTGACTAATCAGCATAAAATCGATTCTTGATTGGTGATGGTATTTATAGTTGCGAAATGAGATGCCCTGTTGTTGACCTGATCTTATTCTCCAAATATCCACATAGCCCAGTTGTTTCATATTGTCAAGCAGGAAAGCCCTAGTTTTAGAAGGAGTCAAAGGCCTGTTGGTCGGGGTTTTATCAAGATAGGGGTCTAAAACTATGTTGAAGTCCCCTGCCCAAATAGTCGGCTTCGAAAAAGAGAGTAGGTGGGAAAAGATGGACTTCAGGACCGAAGGGTCTTCCTGATTTGGACCGTAATATCCCACTATAGTTATTAGGGCCACCGCTATAGTTACTGAGACAATTATCCATCTACCCCCTGGATCGACTAACTTGGAGACTAGTCGTGCTTTTATCGATTTTTAAAAAATAATCGCAACTCCTCTAATATTCATGGTTGCGTTGTTGGAACACATAGGTCAACCCACCTATTTTTTTGGGCCACAGAAAGCATCTCAGATTCGGTAAGGTGAGTCTCCTGGAGCACAATGACCTGCGCATCCGAATCACAGAGATACTGCATTATCCTATTCTTTCTAGGGCTGGTACGCAGGCCATTGATATTCCAGGAGAGAATTTTTAACCTATTCATAAAAAACAAATCCTCCCACCATCACCAATCCAAATGCCGGGAAGCCACCAATGTACCTTCCAATATGAACCAATAAACCCATATCTCTCCAGTAACAACAACTTAAAACCAAACCGAAAATGAGGACATTTTTATATTTTTTACCTTGCAAACCCCACCCGTGCCCCACACTACCCCTCCTACCCCCATGGGAAACCCTTGCTCTATCTATCCGGACGCATCCAGAACAAATGTATTTATTTATGATGTATTGGTTTTGTAAATGATTTAGGTAATCAAACAATATAGAATTACTATCACCAGTAGAAGTACCAGCAGCAGCAGCATAAGCATCCTGCACACACACAATAGTCACAGTAGAAGTAACAGAAGCAGTTAAGCATTCCTCACACACACACAAGTCTCATTAGAAGTAACAGCAGCAGCGTAAGCAACCGTCAGACACAGAACAGGCACAGTAGAAGTAGCAGCAGCATAAGCATCCCTAACACACAGAATAGGCACAGTAGAAGTACCAGCAGTAGCAGTATAAGCATCCCTCACACACACAATAGTCACAGTAGAAGTAACAGCAGCAGCCTTGGCATCCATCACACAAAGAAGAGGCACAGTAGGGATCACTGACATAACCTCGACAGACCGAATATCGACTGGACAAAATATCGATGACTAATTATCGACAACAAAATTATCGATTTACTATACTTACACAACAAACATCAAAAATATCGACTACACAATATCGACTACTAAAAACAACGACTACAACAATATCGACTCACAACATTATCGATTTCTAAAACACCGATTATTAAATATTTATATAACAACAGTCAAAATATCGATTACACAAACATAGATAGCAAATTTATCGATTGTAAAAAAATCGACATTAATAGATCCTAAAATAAATGACTTTATTATTTAATAATTAAGTCATACTGATCATAAAAAACCAGATTTAGTTAATATAAATAGATGACATATATTATTTATTTTCATAACATTTACAATACACAATAAATACTAACATACATTTTATAATACATAAACAATGTTTCGACCTTCTACACATTTTTTACAACTAATTATATATATTCCTCCACTTTACAAATATCAAAATAACATTACCTAGAACATTACCTATACAAAATAAATCCTTACACATTCAATAAACGTTAATTGGCGTCACCCATATAAGGAAAACAATTAGCATAACAGAAAAAAAAATTCAAATCAACAAATAAAAACAGACTATCCATTTAAACAACCAATCCTATTTCTGAAACAATTAACCTAATACTATATAAATGAAATAATAAGTAACTAAAAACGCAGTATACATCTCCTAAGTAAAGGAAGACGAAACTCTGCTGGATTTCTGGAAGAAAACTGATGGACTTCAACAGAAAGAGACCTACACATATCTAAAGTAAGTACTACTACATTATTAGTCAGCGAAAATGTAACTCTCAAAGCTCACACCTATATTTTAAAGCAAAATACATCAAATATATCTTTTTTTTTAGCACTCATCCTACAGATGAAAAAAAATAATAGAATTAATAGATAGGTAACTAAATCTAAACTAGCAAAAAACGTCGAACAAATTATCATAAATAGTAATAAAATATATCTACACATTTTCTCAACTTCCACAGGTACAAAAAGATATACACAGAAAATAACAGTTTGAAGAACATCAACAGCTGAAAATAACGACTTGAAAGCATCAAAACATTTACAGGTAAAATACAAATGTGTGAAACTGTATAATGTGATTAGAACATTTTTTTTCCTTAAAAAATATTTACATTCTCTTTTAATTACCTCCTAGCACTACAATACTATCATGACTGAAGGAGCTAAATTCATTTATTCACAAAAAGGGAAAATGCTTCTTTGTTACATGGGATATGTCTACACTCAAGAGAAACAAAAAGATTTGAAAGTGTTTTGGAAGTGTACGAAATATTATGCCAACAAATGTTATGGTAGAGCTATAACTCAGGAAACTACTGTTACTTATACTAAAGAACATAATCACCCACCCAATGTAACCCAATGTAACAGAAATAGAGATTAGACAAATGCTAGATTCCCTTAAAGAAGCTAGTACTAGCACTGATCAACCAACAACTGCTATTCTGAAACACCATTTAAGTGTACTTCCCCAACATGCTTCTAGCCAATTACCATCTATAGAATCCCTTAAAAGAACAGTAGCTAGACAAAAAAGAGCAACATGCAGTACTCCTCCCACACCAAAAACTTTAGAAGAAGTCCAAATTCCACCTGAACTCTCTGTAACTCACAATAAAGAAAATTTTATACTCTATGACAACAAATCTAAAGATAAAAGAATTATACTGTTTGCCACAGCAAACAACATGACAAAACTTACCCAATGCCAAACTTGGATGATGGACGGTACTTTTTCTGTATGCCCCAAACCTTTTTATCAATTATACACCATCCATGGTCATTTCCAAAATGCAAATATTCCATTCCTTTATGCCCTTCTACCAAACAAACAGCAAACTACCTATCAAGAAATACTAACTGAAGTCAAGCAACATACTAACAACTATTTTCCACAAAAAATTATCATTGACTTTGAAAAAGCTATGATAAACAGCATCCTTAAAACATACCCACACACAGCAATACAAGGTTGCTATTACCACTTTAATCAATGTATCTGGCGACATCTACAAAAATCAACCTTGAGTATCCAATACGCCACTGATAGCACATTTGCTTATCAAATCAAAAAACTCATCGCCCTAGCCTATGTTCCACTAACAGATGTAACTGAGCACTATAACTTATTAATAGACAGCCCCTACTATAAAAGAAACGAAGATAAACTAAGCCCTATGCTTGACTACTTCGAAGACACATGGGTAGGAAGGCTACACAGATCAGGCCACAGAAGACAACCCAAATACCAAATAGCTTGGTGGAATGTCTACCTTAGCACACTAAATAAGGAAGCAAAAACAAACAATGCAGTTGAAGGATGGCACAATGCCTTCCAAGCAACTACAGGCCGAGGAACGCCTACCCTTCACAAATTAATACAATCCTTACAAAAAGAACAAAGTTACCAGGAGCTCCGAATGGAGCAATCAGTAACTTTGATTGGACCTAAACTCACCAAAGAAACTAAAACAAGCATTTACAATGCAATGGTTTTGCCTTTGTTAAAGTTAGAGCTATTGGCATTGCTCTTGACACTCTGAAGCTCCACTCTGAAGCTCCACTCTGAAGCTCCACTCTGAAGCTCCACTCTGAAGCTCCACTCTGAAGCTCCACTCTGAAGCTCCACTCTGCACTCTGAAGCTCCACTCTGAAGCTCCACTCTGCACTCTGAAGCTCCACTCTGAAGCTCCACTCTGAAGCTCCACTCTGAAGCTCCACTCTGAAGCTCCACTCTGAAGCTCCACTCTGCACTCTGAAGCTCCACTCTGCACTCTGAATCTGCACTCTGAAGCTCCACTCTGCACTCTGAAGCTCCACTCTGAAGCTCCACTCTGCACTCTGAAGCTCCACTCTGAAGCTCCACTCTGCACTCTGAAGCTCCACTCTGAAGCTCCACTCTGCACTCTGAAGCTCCACTCTGAAGCTCCACTCTGCACTCTGAAGCTGCACTCTGAAGCTCCACTCTGCACTCTGAAGCTCCACTCTGCACTCTGAAGCTCCACTCTGCACTCTGAAGCTCCACTCTGCACTCTGAAGCTCCACTCTGAAGCTCCACTCTGCACTCTGAAGCTCCACTCTGAAGCTCCACTCTGCACTCTGAAGCTCCACTCTGAAGCTCCACTCTGCACTCTGAAGCTCCACTCTGAAGCTCCACTCTGCACTCTGAAGCTCCACTCTGAAGCTCCACTCTGCACTCTGAAGCTCCACTCTGAAGCTCCACTCTCCACTCTGAAGCTCCACTCTGAAGCTCCACTCTGAAGCTCCACTCTGAAGCGCCACTCTGAAGCTCCACTCTGAAGCTCCACTCTGCAGCTCCACTCTGCAGCTCCACTCTGCAGCTCCACTCTGCAGCTCCACTCTGCAGCTCCACTCTGAATCTGCAGCTCCACTCTGAATCTGCAGCTCCACTCTGCACTCTGAAGCTCCACTCTGAAGCTCCACTCTGAAGCTCCACTCTGAAGCTCCACTCTGAAGCTCCACTCTGAAGCTCCACTCTGAAGCTCCACTCTGCACTCTGAAGCTCCACTCTGCACTCTGAAGCTCCACTCTGCACTCTGAAGCTCCACTCTGAAGCTCCACTCTGCACTCTGAAGCTCCACTCTGAAGCTCCACTCTGCACTCTGAAGCTCCACTCTGAAGCTCCACTCTGAAGCTCCACTCTGAAGCTCCACTCTGAAGCTCCACTCTGAAGCTCCACTCTGAAGCTCCACTCTGAAGCTCCACTCTGCACTCTGAAGCTCCACTCTGCACTCTGAAGCTCCACTCTGCACTCTGAAGCTCCACTCTGAAGCTCCACTCTGCACTCTGACGCTCCACTCTGAAGCTCCACTCTGCACTCTGAAGCTCCACTCTGAAGCTCCACTCTGCACTCTGAAGCTCCACTCTGAAGCTCCACTCTGCACTCTGAAGCTGCACTCTGAAGCTCCACTCTGCACTCTGAAGCTGCACTCTGAAGCTCCACTCTGCACTCTGAAGCTCCACTCTGCACTCTGAAGCTCCACTCTGCACTCTGAAGCTCCACTCTGCACTCTGAAGCTCCACTCTGCACTCTGAAGCTCCACTCTGAAGCTCCACTCTGCACTCTGAAGCTCCACTCTGAAGCTCCACTCTGAAGCTCCACTCTGCACTCTGAAGCTCCACTCTGAAGCTCCACTCTGCACTCTGAAGCTCCACTCTGAAGCTCCACTCTGAAGCTCCACTCTGAAGCTCCACTCTGAAGCTCCACTCTGAAGCTCCACTCTGAAGCTCCACTCTGCAGCTCCACTCTGCAGCTCCACTCTGAATCTGCAGCTCCACTCTGAATCTGCAGCTCCACTCTGCACTCTGAAGCTCCACTCTGCACTCTGAAGCTCCACTCTGCACTCTGAAGCTCCACTCTGAAGCTCCACTCTGCACTCTGAAGCTCCACTCTGAAGCTCCACTCTGCACTCTGAAGCTCCACTCTGAAGCTCCACTCTGCACTCTGAAGCTCCACTCTGAAGCTCCACTCTGCACTCTGAAGCTCCACTCTGAAGCTCCACTCTGCACTCTGAAGCTCCACTCTGAAGCTCCACTCTCCACTCTGAAGCTCCACTCTGAAGCGCCACTCTGAAGCTCCACTCTGAAGCTCCACTCTGCAGCTCCACTCTGCAGCTCCACTCTGCAGCTCCACTCTGCAGCTCCACTCTGCAGCTCCACTCTGAATCTGCAGCTCCACTCTGAATCTGCAGCTCCACTCTGAATCTGCAGCTCCACTCTGAAGCTCCACTCTGAAGCTCCACTCTGAAGCTCCACTCTGAAGCTACACTCTGAAGCTCCACTCTGAAGCTCCACTCTGAAGCTCCACTCTGAAGCTCCACTCTGAAGCTCCACTCTGCACTCTGAAGCTCCACTCTGCACTCTGAAGCTCCACTCTGCACTCTGAAGCTCCACTCTGCACTCTGAAGCTCCACTCTGAAGCTCCACTCTGCACTCTGAAGCTCCACTCTGAAGCTCCACTCTGCACTCTGAAGCTCCACTCTGAAGCTCCACTCTGCACTCTGAAGCTCCACTCTGAAGCTCCACTCTGCACTCTGAAGCTCCACTCTGAAGCTCCACTCTGAAGCTCCACTCTGAAGCTCCACTCTGAAGCTCCACTCTGCACTCTGAAGCTCCACTCTGCACTCTGAAGCTCCACTCTGCACTCTGAAGCTCCACTCTGCACTCTGAAGCTCCACTCTGAAGCTCCACTCTGCACTCTGAAGCTCCACTCTGAAGCTCCACTCTGCACTCTGAAGCTCCACTCTGAAGCTCCACTCTGCACTCTGAAGCTCCACTCTGAAGCTCCACTCTGCACTCTGAAGCTCCACTCTGAAGCTCCACTCTGCACTCTGAAGCTGCACTCTGAAGCTGCACTCTGAAGCTCCACTCTGCACTCTGAAGCTCCACTCTGCACTCTGAAGCTCCACTCTGCACTCTGAAGCTCCACTCTGAAGCTCCACTCTGCACTCTGAAGCTCCACTCTGAAGCTCCACTCTGCACTCTGAAGCTCCACTCTGAAGCTCCACTCTGCACTCTGAAGCTCCACTCTGAAGCTCCACTCTGAAGCTCCACTCTGAAGCTCCACTCTGAAGCTCCACTCTGAAGCTCCACTCTGAAGCGCCACTCTGAAGCGCCACTCTGAAGCGCCACTCTGAAGCGCCACTCTGAAGCTCCACTCTGCAGCTCCACTCTGCAGCTCCACTCTGCAGCTCCACTCTGAATCTGCAGCTCCACTCTGAATCTGCAGCTCCACTCTGAATCTGCAGCTCCACTCTGCACTCTGAAGCTCCACTCTGCACTCTGAAGCTCCACTCTGAAGCTCCACTCTGAAGCTCCACTCTGAAGCTCCACTCTGAAGCTCCACTCTGAAGCTCCACTCTGAAGCTCCACTCTGCACTCTGAAGCTGCACTCTGAAGCTCCACTCTGCACTCTGAAGCTGCACTCTGAAGCTCCACTCTGCACTCTGAAGCTCCACTCTGCACTCTGAAGCTCCACTCTGAAGCTCCACTCTGCACTCTGAAGCTCCACTCTGAAGCTCCACTCTGCACTCTGAAGCTCCACTCTGAAGCTCCACTCTGCACTCTGAAGCTCCACTCTGAAGCTCCACTCTGCACTCTGAAGCTCCACTCTGAAGCTCCACTCTGCACTCTGAAGCTCCACTCTGAAGCTCCACTCTGAAGCTCCACTCTGAAGCTCCACTCTGAAGCTCCACTCTGAAGCTCCACTCTGCAGCTCCACTCTGAATCTGCAGCTCCACTCTGAATCTGCAGCTCCACTCTGAATCTGCAGCTCCACTCTGCACTCTGAAGCTCCACTCTGAAGCTCCATTCTGAAGCTCCACTCTGAAGCTCCACTCTGAAGCTCCACTCTGAAGCTCCACTCTGCACTCTGAAGCTCCACTCTGAAGCTCCACTCTGCACTCTGAAGCTCCACTCTGCACTCTGAAGCTCCACTCTGCACTCTGAAGCTCCACTCTGAAGCTCCACTCTGCACTCTGAAGCTCCACTCTGAAGCTCCACTCTGCACTCTGAAGCTCCACTCTGAAGCTCCACTCTGCACTCTGAAGCTCCACTCTGCACTCTGAAGCTCCACTCTGCACTCTGAAGCTCCACTCTGCACTCTGAAGCTCCACTCTGAAGCTCCACTCTGCACTCTGAAGCTCCACTCTGAAGCTCCACTCTGCACTCTGAAGCTCCACTCTGAAGCTCCACTCTGCACTCTGAAGCTCCACTCTGAAGCTCCACTCTGCACTCTGAAGCTCCACTCTGCACTCTGAAGCTCCACTCTGAAGCTCCACTCTGCACTCTGAAGCTCCACTCTGGCTGAACATAACAGTCTGCAGTTTCACACGTTACATTTGTGTTAGCTGCATTACGTCATAATTTATTGTCAAAGGCTGGTTCAAATATGTTCTTTCAATGTTTCAAGCTGTTTTCAAGCGTTCACGCTTTAGTCAGCCCACTACCGAGCAGACTGACCCGGACCCAGCCCAGTCCATCCAGGGCTTTCAGTGGCATTCATCACAGTGTCTCACCGGAAGGCGGGCATCAGAGAGAAGCGGGAGGGGGCGGGAAAGGGGGAGGAGAGAGCTGACGACGGCCGGCCGGAGCAGAAGACGGGCACCAAAACAAGCGGGAGGGGGCGGGAAAGGGGGAGGAGAGACGCTGACGACGGCCGGCCGGAGCACGAAGGCGGGCACCAGGAAACAAGCGGGAGGGGGAGCAAGGGAGGTGCCGGCAATGCCGGAACAGAATCGGGGGCGTTCCCGGCGTCGCGTGACGTCGGCAAAAGCCAAAGAAACGCGGGAACGCCCCCGAATCTGGTCCGGCATTGACGGACAGGCCCCTCATCCAATGGCTAGGCTCCATTTATGGAGCCAGCCAATGAATGACGAGGGCCGACCCAAAGCCACACTACAGAACTCATCAGGATTTCGCCTGCGCGAAAAAGATGCGCAGAGCGCATCTTTTCGCCAGGCAAAACCTAAAAATGTATAACACACTCCAAAGTCAAGTTACCCTCTATCCAACTAGCAAAGGACTAGAATATCTATCAATGATTGCCAAAACTATTCTTTAAAACATTACATAACTATACACGTAAAACTAAACATATTTTTCCTAAAATTCTTCATTATAATATGTAACAAATTGCAATTAAATTATCAAATACATAATATTAACATATATAAAATGTATTTAGATAATGTATTTACAAAATGTTACATACAACGTAAGTAAAGCAAAATTAAAAACAGTTTTCCCACCCATTAAAAATCCAGAAAATACTTATATTTCTGATGCAGCTTCAAACGTAATCCAATTCCAAGCAATCCATAGGACACCATTCCAAAAACCCATACAATCCATGAAAGCCCAAAAAAAATGCAAAAATACAAGCAAATGCATAGCGACTCCTTTCCACTTCAGTAGACACCAGATACCATAGAAAACCCAAAAATCCGTAATGGCGAAAAATAAACGCTCCAAGAAAATGTAAAAACCCAAAAAATAGTGTGCAAAAATAAGAGTATATAATACTCGTTACACAGCTGTGATCAAAAAAGAAGGGAGTCCTCCAAAACAGCGAAACGCGACGATAACCTAGAAAAAATAAATAACATACCCACCCACATAAAAACACCCATACATATATAAAAACACATATTTATACATCAAACATATTATCTTAGTAACATTTAAACATATTACCTCACCTCACACACCTACAACAAAAACGCGGTAAAAATCCAATATCGTACACTCTACCTAACACCGAACACACAATCTTCTCTAATTAACTCTACCTACATAAACATAAACACAGCACACATACACTAGCAATAAGTTCAGAAACTTATAAAAACACAATTAAAACAAACTTACCCTCTCTAACGCGAAGCAGCACCCAACCGCGATCTGTTGAAGCACCAAATACGCCTAAGTAACATTACGCGGTTAAAAAGTAGTCCCTGTATACAGCTAAATGCTATTTAATTTCTATATTCCAACACTTTAAAAAATACACAGAAAGTAAGCATGGGCGTAAAATCCGCTCCGATCGCGGATTTTTCGGATTTTCGGCAAATCCGCAATCCGCGAACGCTCGCGAATTTGTCGAAAATCCGTGAATCCGCTCGCGGCGGATTTTTTGCTTGGTTGCGGCGCGCGGCGTGGTGCACGGCGTTCACTTTCCGTCATTTTAGCGTTTGCCGAGTTGTTTTTCTTTGCGAATGACGCGCCATTTTAGATCTTGCTGCGTGTTCCCGCGGGAGTTTGTCGCCCGCGAATACGTACTCGCGGCTTGCCACCTTGCACAGCACACCTCGCGAGAGTTCGCAATTGCGAACACGTACTTGCGGCGGAAAGGAACAATCTCGCACTTGCGAAATAGAGATTTTGCAATTTCGCACAAGAAAATCACCAGCAAACAGGATAAACCTTCAGAAAATTATGATTTTTATCAGAATCACTCCTCAGGTTGACATTTGCATGGCCTTTTTTTTTGCAAGGAGTCCATTTTGGGGGGGGGGAGGAAGGAAGTGCCCCACAGTCTCCAACTTCCTGTTCCTGTCCAGCAGGCTCCTCCCAGTGCTTTGTCCATCTCCTGGTCACTTTCATTTGGATCTGGAGCTGGAAGGATTACTTTTTGTGGGTGCTGCTGGATATTTGGATTTGAGGCCTTTTTGACTGTCTTTGGATCACTTTTGGATTAGAAATCAACTTTCACAAGTAAGTTTGTTTGGGGCATTACAGTTGCTGCAAGTAAAATTTTGGAACTTTTTCAGAACATTAAATAAATTATATTGTGGGTAGCCACAGTATCCAGTAGGACCAGGGTTGGTTAGGGGTGCATGATACAACTGTTTTGTTGAATTTAAACACCATTTAGGCCATGGATGGGCTGGGATTGTGCTGATTTTTGTCTTTTTTTTGGGACTGCTGGTGGGGCCCTTTGCCCAGGGGTGGTGAGTGTTGCATGGGCCTAGTCTTTCTGTGGGGTGTCTTCTTAAATTTAAACATAATTGAGGCCATGGATGGGCTGGGATTGGGCTTATTTTATTGTTTTTTGTCGTTTTTGGGGGGCTGCTGGTGTGGCCTTTTGCCCAGGGGTGGTGGTGCATGGACTGAGTGTGCCTGTGGTGTGGTCTCACTCTCTTTAATGTAAACATCATGGATGGCATTGGATTGTGGTGATTTCTGGCTGTTTTTCTGTTTTTTGGGGGTGTACTGTTGATGTGGACTGGTCATGTGGGTGGTGGTGGTGGCCATCTTGAGTGCTGGCTGGTACAGGCAACATGTGCCTGGGGTGTAAGGGGCCATTTTGAGGAGAGGCAGTGTCTGAGGCCTGCACTTATTTTGCCTACTTTTCATCCATTATGCCCAGGGGTAGTGAGTGTTGCATGGGCCTAGTGTTTCTGAGGGGTGTCTTCTTGAATTTAAACACCATTGAGGCCATGGATGGGCTGGGATTGTGCTGATTTTATTGTTTTTTGTCGTTTTTTTGGGCCTGCTGGTGGGGCCCTTTGCCCAGGGGTGGTGAGTGTTGCATGGGCCTAGTCTTTCTGTGGGGTGTCTTCTTGAATTTAAACATAATTGAGGCCATGGATGGGCTGGGATTGGGCTTATTTTATTGTTTTTTGTCGTTTTTGGGGGGCTGCTGGTGTGGCCTTTTGCCCAGGGGTGGTGGGTGGTGCATGGACTGAGTGTGCCTGTGGTGTGGTCTCACTCTCTTTAATGTAAACATCATGGATGGCGTTGGATTGTGGTGATTTCTGGCTGTTTTTCTGTTTTTTGGGGGTGTACTGTTGATGTGGACTGGTCATGTGGGTGGTGGTGGTGGCCATCTTGAGTGCTGGCTGGTACAGGCAACATGTGCCTGGGGTGTAAGGGGCCATTTTGAGGAGAGGCAGTGTCTGAGGCCTGCACTTATTTTGCCTACTTTTCATCCATTATGCCCAGGGGTAGTGAGTGTTGCATGGGCCTAGTGTTTCTGAGGGGTGTCTTCTTGAATTTAAACACCATTGAGGCCATGGATGGGCTGGGATTGTGCTGATTTTATTTTTTTTTGTCGTTTTTTTGGGCCTGCTGGTGGGGCCCTTTGCCCAGGGGTGGTGAGTGTTGCATGGGCCTAGTCTTTCTGTGGGGTGTCTTCTTGAATTTAAACATAATAGAGGCCATGGATGGGCTGGGATTGTGCTTATTTTATTGTTTTTTGTCGTTTTTGGGGGGCTGCTGGTGTGGCCTTTTGCCCAGGGGTGGTGGTGCATGGACTGAGTGTGCCTGTGGTGTGGTCTCACTCTCTTTAATGTAAACATCATGGATGGCATTGGATTGTGGTGATTTCTGGCTGTTTTTCTGTTTTTTGGGGGTGTACTGTTGATGTGGTCTGGTCATGTGGGTGGTGGTGGTGGCCATCTTGAGTGCTGGCTGGTACAGGCAACATGTGCCTGGGGTGTAAGGGGCCATTTTGAGGAGAGGCAGTGTCTGAGGCCTGCACTTATTTTGCCTACTTTTCATCCATTATGCCCAGGGGTAGTGAGTGTTGCATACTTGCATGTCCGTAGTCTTTCTGTGGGGTGTCTTCAATGTAAACATCAAGGATGGCATGGGATTGTGCTAATTTTTCTGTGTTTTGTCGAATTTTTGGGGTGTATAACTGAACTGATGTTCCTCTGTCTTCCATTGCTTTTAGGTGCACAAGAAGACTCAAGAGAACCACCAGTGCCAGGAAGAAGTCCTGCAGCGGTGTGTGCAGCATAACGTCACGCGACGTCACGTCTGGACACAGAACCCTCTGCAACTCGTGCAACTGCTGCCTGCTGACCTGCTCTGAAGAGGATGGCCCCAAAAAAAGTAACCCGTAGCTCCTCTAGCAAGAAAGGTGCCAGTAAGGAGCAGAAGAAGCAAGTTACCAAGGAGACTGGTGTGCCGCCCGCCCCTTTTTTTGGGAGTAAAAAAAAAAGTATGCCTGCAGCAGCAGCAGCGGGATCTGCTGGGGACCAAGCTGGCAGCACCCCCCCCGCTCCATTGGGCTCAGTGCCACCACCACCACCACGCCAACTTAAGTCCAAGCCCTTGAGTGCTGCAGAGGCAGCCAGTATAGTTCTTCAATCACCATCGACCAGTGATGTTGGCTCATCGCAAGAAAGCAGCAGCAATGTCCCTCAATCAACACAGGTTGTTGTAGCTCATCTGACGAGTGTTGAACAACCACAGCCGCAACAACAATCACATGTGCAAGTACAAGCCCAAGTACATGTGGAAGGAGAGGCAGCGCAAGGAGATGCGCAAGCAGAGGTGCATGGAGGGTCACAAGTGCCCACAATAGTTGTTCCTCCCGAAGTAGGGGCACATCAGGAAATCGACAATCAAGGCGAGGTATCATTTGAGGAAGCCACTCCTCCTGCTGATCCTTCATTGTCTTCCACAACCCTAGCAAGGAAGAGATCAAGGGTGGTGTCTACATCCTCTTCAAGCACACCTCCTTCTGATGATACGGATCAAACTTGGGAACCAGCACCACAGCCGTCTGAGAGTGAGGCACACCATGATCCAACAAAGGTACTTAAGCGTAAAAGGAAGCTCGTCCAAAGTCTCAGACTTATGGAGTGTGATGAGGCTCAACAAGAAGTGGCGGATACTGCTGCTGATGAAGACTCTGCCAACGACGACCCAGTCATCATAAAGGTCACTGCAGCCCCAGCGGGCATGCAGCAAACAGACATTTTGACCCTAGCCCGAAGAGCTGCTGCGCGTGATGATGATGATGATGATGTTGTCGATGAGGAGGCAGTGGAAACACCACAATCATTGGAGTTAAGTAGTACACCAACTCGTCCCGCTTCCATATTTCTTTCTGGCAAGAAGAGACCTGCGTCAACCTCGACCTTAATTAGTGGCGGTGAAAGTGGAAAACGTACAAAAGTTGGGCAATCCAGATCCTCCACTTCATCTGGCATTAGCTTCATGACCACCACCACCAGTATCGCCGCCTCCTCCATGTCCCACAGACACTTCAAGTCCCCAGTTTGGGACTTCTTTACTGTTTGTCCAAAAAATCCAAAGTTTGCCATTTGTACCATTTGTAAGCAAGCAGTTAGTCGTGGTAAGCCAGGTACCAACTATGGTACCGGAGGCCAGAGAGGTCATCTTAGGAGACAGCACACTGTCAAATGGTTTGCGCACCTAGATGCGATCAAGAAAGGCCAAATTCAAGGAAACGTTGATGTTTCATCTGATGATGACGAGCAGGAAGAAGACGTGTCAAACACTTCCCTTACACCCAGTACCCCTGTCAGCAGCACACCCAATGTGAGGCACACTAAGAGTGTTGGAGCGAGTGAGACACCAACGCACAAAAGTTCACCAGCGAGCAAAATTGGGTCAACGAAGTCATTATCAGCCCGTAAATGCTTGGTCCAGGGCAACATTAGAACAATGCTTACTTCAGACGTGCCATATGAACGCAACCACCCACTGACGCGTCTGTATAACACTAAGCTGGCTAAAATGCTAGCTGTGGACCTTCTACCTTTTTCTTTTGTAGAAGCGGTAGGTTTTCTTGAATTAGTTGCAACGCTCTGCCCTAAATGGAAGGTTCCGAGCCGGTTCTATTTTGCCAGAGTTGCGGTTCCAGCACTACATGAAGATGTGCTGCAGGCGATTGGGGCAGCTTTGCAGAAGAGTGCTGTTCACACAATACATCTGACAACAGACATGTGGACCAGTGGCCCAGGCGATGATTACATGTGCATCACTGCACACTGGGTCTCTTTTTCAGGTGTTATAGCAAAGCTAAACGCAGGTGTTGACCCGGACCAAGTTTTCAAAGCTGCTCGGAAACATGCAACACTAGCCATGTTTGGCTTGGAGAAAAGTCACACAGCAGAAAACCTTTTGGAAGAGTTTGACAAAAAGGTCTTGACAATGCTATCCCCCCTAAAACGCAAGATTGGTTATGTTTCCACGGATAATGGCGCCAATGTAGTTAAGGCCATGTTCCTTGGTGACCATGTTAGAGTGCCATGTTTGGCGCACTGTATCAACCTGGTAGTTCAAAAATTCTTGAGTGATAAAGAGAGTCCAGCGTTCGAGGTAATGGCCACCTGCCGCAAAATGTGCAACCATTTCAGCCATTCTTTTAAGGCCCGGAAGCATCTGCGGAGACTGCTACTTCAACGTGGAATGCCAGTGAAAGCACTCATCCAGGAGGTGGCAACACGTTGGAACTCAACCTTCTACATGCTTGAGCGTCTGTATGAGCAGTATACGGTACTCGATCACTATTTCTTCACAGAGGCTACATCTCAGAAGGAGGACCTGCGGATGAGTAAGGCGCAATGGGACATAGTTAAAAGCCTGACAGACATGCTTCGTCCTTTTGAGTTCTTCACGCGTGCAGTCAGCCAGGAGGACTGTAATTTGGGAAAAGCTATCCCATTGTTGTGCATACTGGAGCACCAACTGATGGCGGTTTCTTCTGAGTTTGAAAAAGATGAAAAAAAAAAAACCATTTCATTTTGTCTGAGAAATTATTACATCGCCTACGTGGTGATGAACGTCTTCAAAACATCAACTCAGATCAGCATTACATTTGTGCTACTATTCTGGATCCACGCTACAAAAAGGCGCTGGCAGACAACGCATTCTTTCCTTTCGCTGATGCAGATGTTCAAAAGTACAAACATTGGTTAGCCTGGTCAGCCAAGAGGTTTGAAAAAGAACGGCAGGTTATTGAAGGAGAAGCCAGTACATCAGCATCAGCATCAGCAGGCCATCCGCAGTCACAAGAATCCACTTCTGCACCTGTGGCTGGGGCACAAGTGACCTCTCAGCCGTTAAAGACACCGGCAACTGGATCATCTGCACCACACACAATGACAACACTAACAGTGGCTGGGGAGGAGGATTGGCTAAGTTTGATGGGGTATGGTTCTCGAAAAAATGTCACAGGCACAGCAAAAAGTAAGCAAAGTGGAGGAACAGTTGATGACCTTGAGTCGATGGTGCAGGACTATCTGAATGACTCAACAGTGGTCTTTCTTAATGAGGAGCCATTGCAGTATTGGCATGGCAAAAAACAATTGTGGCCACAGCTCTACAACCTGGCTATAAACTATTTGTCTTGCCCACTCGCAAGTGTGTCTTCTGAACGTGTTTTCAGTGCTGCTGGTGGCATTGTAACTCCCAAACGGAGCCGCCTCTCGCCCAAAAATGTGGAGCGGCTGACAATGATCAAGATGAATCAGCACCTCATACCACCAGATTACAAAGTACGAGAAAGCACGCCACATGAAGACGAGGAGGACAGCAACGTAGATGAGGGGATTTTTTCTCTGTTCGGTGCCACTGACCTCATCCAGCCTGAATTCGCAGAGTATGATGACGAAATCTTGTTCTTATTCCCTGACACCGAGCCCTGAAAATGAGACAATCAATCAAGAACTTTCTTTTTCGTCCTTATTCACTTTTATTCCTGTGTGCTTTGTGTCTCTCTTTCTTTGTTTTGCACAGTTAATTTAATTCAAACTTTAATCACCTAATCCCAAAAACAAGACCATCATCAGAACTGTCTTCACTTGTTTGCTTATTGATTTGAAGGTGCCGCAGTCTACATTCCTCAGGTTCACAAGTTCTGAAGAACATGCTCCTCTATCCTCCTCCTCCAGACTGCGATTTCCCTCCAAGCAGAGTGCTGGATTACGCACAATGAAGAAAGACTCAGCACTTGTGGGGGTGTTGTACTTCTTTGCGGGTGAGTTGACGGTTTTGGGCCCATTGCTGTGAAGCTCTAATAATGGACAAAAGTGTTTTGGACCAAATATGAGGTGGAAATTTCTTGCCGTTTTTGCTGACTTGCTTGCCTTTGAGGTGCTCTTTGGCGGGGTTCCGGGGGTTTGTGTGTAATTTTTGGTGTCTGTCGAAGCACTGCTGCGACAGTCTAATCTTGATTGCATTTGCTTTTCAGGAAATCCGTGGTGGAAAACAGGAGTTATGATGATTGATGATGATGACCTAGCTGAACAGCGCCGCATTTGGAACGAAGGCCGAGAGATATTGTAAGTATGAGATTTAGCTTTTTCGCTGTTTGGGGGTGTTGTCGGGTGTTTTTTTGCGGGTGGGTTGGCGCCGGCGGGTCTTGCCTGGGGCATTCCTGGGAAGGTCTAATACCGGATAGAAGTGTTTTGGACAAAATCCATAAGGAACAGCCTTTTTTTTGCCATTTCTTCAGACATCTTGCTCAATGTAGCGTTTTGGGGGGCTTCCTGCTGTTCGTGGGTGGGTTGCGGCCGGGGTCTGCTGCGACAGTCTAATCTTGATTGCATTTGCTTTTCAGGAAATCCGTGGTGGAAAACAGGAGTCATGATGATTGATGATGATGACGACCTAGCTGCACAGCGCCGCGTTTGGACCGAAGGCCGAGAGACATTGTAAGTATGAGATTTAGCTTTTTCGCTGTTTGGGGGTGTTGTGTCGGGTCTTTTTTTGGGGGTGGGTTGGCGGGTCTTGCCTGGGGCATTCCTGGGAAGGTCTAATACCGGATACAAGTGTTTTGGACAAAATCCATAAGGAACAGCCTTTTTTTTGCCATTTCTTCAGACATCTTGCTCAATGTAGCGTTTTGGGGGGCTTCCTGCTGTTCGTGGGTGGGTTGCGGCCGGGGTCTCTGTCGAAGCACTGCTGCGACAGTCTAATCTTGATTGCATTTGCTTTTCAGGAAATCCGTGGTGGAAAACAGGAGTTATGATGATTGATGATGATGACGACCTAGCTGCACAGCGCCGCGTTTGGACCGAAGGCCGAGAGACATTGTAAGTATGAGATTTAGCTTTTTCGCTGTTTGGTGGTGTTGTGTCGGGTGTTTTTTTGGGGGTGGGTTGGCGGGTCTTGCCTGGGGCATTCCTGGGAAGGTCTAATACCGGCTAGAAGTTTGTTGGACAAAATCCATAAGGAAACACCAGTTTTGGCACTTTTTGTAAGTTAGGGTTCGTTAGGGTTAGCCCTAGCAGCAGGATTGCATGTGTTTAGGGGGGTTCTATTGCAACGCGGTTCTGTTATTGTAGAACACTGTTGGAGCGATGCTGGCTATGGATACTTTTGCTTGCAGGCAAGTGGTTTGAATACAATCCACGGTCTGTATTTGGGCCTACTGTTACTTTCAAAGTACGTTTTGTAACCATTTTTCTGCTAGGCATCGTTTTTGGAGATATGATTGGGTTCTTCTACATTTTTGCCACTGGCTTTAGTAAGGGTCTTGGTGGGAGCATTGCTGGGAAGGTCAAATTTTGTTCTAAAACACAGTAGTACACCCACCTTGAGGGGAAAGATCCGCTATAATATTTTGGCCATACTTATTGATCCTTAAAAAGGTGACTCAGACAGAGCACGCAATTTCAAAAATATTGTACTGTCTATTAGGGAAATCAAAGTGTCACTTTTTGAACCACACAGCGTACATACCTTTTATTTATTTATCAGTGGTATTGTAATAGCACTTCCTGTTTTCCGTTCAATAATTACAGGCCGGGTTTCAGTCAACATCCGCCAGGCAGGCAGTGGACAGGGTGTCTCTTCTGTCAGTGGTCACCACCACATTGATGGACGAAGCGTCAGCTGGAATGGAGGAGTGCCGCCAATAAGAGGAATTGTTTGCTGCATGCAACTTACTTACCAATTTCAACAGGACAACTCCAACAACATACGCAATACAGATCCAGTATCCATTGTTGTCTTTTATTCTATGAGTGTGACTGCATGTGCTTCTGCTTACCTTTAGTTTGTAACCAAAGATTGTCTGTAAACTCTGTATCTTCAATTATTGTTTGTCCATGCTCTGCTTTTTTTTCTTCTCTCAACAAAACCTACCCAAAAAGAAACCCCCATTCCCATCCATTTTACAAACCCTAACCCTCTTTCCCCGGGCTGTTTTGTTTTGCTTGATGTCTGACTAAAATGACATCAATAATTCCACACACTTGCTGGGGAGGATAAGGTGATAGCAGCAACAGGCTGGTGAAGGAATACGAGGATATCTTCTAGACTTACTCAGCTTCAGTACTATATCTTCTAGTAGTAGTAGCCAATGTCAAATAAATTCAACGCAAGTACTAGTTATACTTGCAAGCAAATACTTTACCATTTGTTAGGCTACATTATGGCACTGTTCTAGTGTACTGTCACCTGCTATTTTCTCGATCGTACCGTAACCGTTGTAATGCTACAGTAAGGAGGACAAACAAGGTTTCGTTTTCTTTTTTTCCATAGGCATGCAACTGCCACTGTGTCACACCACTAGTACCACCGCAATGAGGAAATGTCACCCGCCCAGGATTGACAACGTTAATCCCCATTTCACCTGGAGCCAGCCCTGGGCCTAGCCCTAATTTCTAACACAAATTACAGGTAAGATAAGCGTTTGGTGGGAGGTAGTATAATGGAGTATTATTTCGGAGTAGACAAGAGATTGACGGTTGTACTACTAAAGTCCTACGACTGTTCAGGAAAACAAAGTTACTGTTACACCCCCGCCCCCCACCCACCAGACTGAAAAGCAGTAAAAAACAGGTATGGTCAGATAAAGTTGAAAAATATATTTATTTAGCCCTAACAAAATAATCTCCCTCACCCACCCTAACCCCAACGATTGTCTCTGAAACGTCCCAAAACGATCCCAACTCCCAAATCCCACCCCCCAAAAGTCTATAAAAAAGGGCAAGGGACACTCCACTACTGGAGGGTGCTGGTGCTGGTGCATGATGCGGCATGGGCATCATACTCCTTGCGGAGGGTGGCAAGCTCGGAGCGGAGGCCCTTAACCAAGTTCTTATACCTCAGGACCTCCTGCTCCAGGTTGGACATGCGGACTCGTAGGCGGCGTTGGCGTTCCTTGCAGCTCCTGTGGGGGGCAGCTGGTATTTCGGTTGCTTGGCGGTCGGCTTTCTTAGCCCGGCTCGGTCCCGCTGGCTTAGTCATGGAGGAGGATGCAGTGGTCACAGTCGAAGATGTTGCCCCGCTCGACTGCGTGTCCTCCTCCTCCTCCAGGGCCACCAGCCGCCGATACTCGGCGACTGTGGCCTCCAGCCTCCGTTGCCGGGCCAATCTAGCCTGCTCCCTCCTTGTTGTTGATTTGGAAGGAGCAACTATATGAAGAAAGAAAGACATAGTCTGTAACCAATGCTCCTTATTAATAACACAAAGTGATTGAGCCGAAAGTTGGGTCACAGAGTACAAGTAGCAAATTGAAAGCACAGTACATAACTATTGAGGACAGTATCTATGTAACCTCCCACTTCTGCATCCTTGCTCTAACAGTAGTGGTAGTTTAATGAACTAATTCTACGACCACTATGGACTTCCATTACAGTCGACTATGACAGTACACCAGTCTTATTCTTCTTCTTCTTTCTTGTTTAGGGAAATGGGTACGTTATCTTATGCAAGCCGGCAGAATGACATGGACACAGCACAGTGAAGTTGCACCCGAGAAAAAAAGTTGCACACCATGATGATGGAGACAGACTTGCGTTACTGTACCGGTCCAGTACATGCAGGTGGTGAAGCTATTACTTTTCTATTACGGGTGGCACTGAGAATACTCTGTTACAAGGGCTACTGCTTAATTAATTTACCTTTCACCCTACAGTGCAAATGAGTACTAGAAAAGGAAACTGAAGAAGCGCTAACTAATTTGATTATCTATCACTTCACATGTGACGTATTTAATGACAGATGAGATGACTTTAGGTGCTTTGCTTAATATTGAGTGAACAGTGATACACCCACACATGAATGACGTACTACAAGTAAACTAAAGTTATTAAGAGAGGTACGGAGTGTCCACCGTAATAACCAGATATATGCTGTGAATGCAAACGCAATACAAAGTACTGCTACTATTCATGGTAGTATTGGACACATTTACAATTTCTTTTCCTTGCCTTCCCTGCACTGGGACGGACGTGCGGGTGCGGTGGTACATGCTCTTCAAGGTAACACTTACTTCACCTGGCGACCATCTACTCTCTCTAGATACACATGTGCTATGTAAGAGTCAGAGAATACCATGCTCCAGGCATCCATTCAGTCAAAGTATACGCACACATACAGTTTCTGTTTCACCCACCCAGGCTGCTGTCCTTCCACCCATCCTTGCTTCATCATTGACCCAGCCATGCACCATACCATATTCTTTCCTTCCCAGCCACCTCTGGGTCCAAGCAAACACATATCGTTCTTCTTTGCCAGCCATCATACAAGTTCGCGTCCCACTTACTTACACCCTTCTTTCGCTTTTCGTTCATCCCATCCATCACGTTCGTCTAAGAACTTATTGGGATTCTTCTCACCAAAAACTTCACAGCTAAGTCGAAGTACATTTCGAGGAGGCTACTACCTGGTTGATTTGTAATTGTAATACACCCGTGCAGAAAGCACACTATGCAGTGTTCAATCTCAATAAGTAAGGAATATATAGCTTACCTGTTTCCGCCACCACCGTTTGATCCCCCACAGGAACGGCCACCAGCTCTTCTACCGCCGCCTCCTCCCCAGAGGCCTCCGAGTCCAAGTCCAACACAGCCACCTCCGCGCTGGCCCCGTCACCAGATGTTACACCTACAAAGTACATTTAAGAATGTTAGAATACACCACTCACTACTATATAATATTTGGTCTAGGAGAAATGTTAAAAAAACAGAATACAATGTAATAATTTGTGACTGTCTACTCCATAGTAAAAATGTCCCATTTTCCAGGGAAGGCTGTTGTCTTGCTGCACTTTTATGCACAACTGATGAATGCTTGCTTTTGATTTTTAACACGCACCACTTTTTCTCCTAACAGACAGAAGCTTGACTCCTGAGTCCTAAGAACACGACCAGGATCAAGTTCAAACTAGGTGAGAGTTCGGCTCGACCACAAGAAATGTGTCCAATTAATCGTCAGCACTAACCACTTTTCCGTTTACAGTTAAATAGTTTTATGACAAAGTAGATTTTAATAAATGTGTTAACTTTTAATAAAGCTTTTACACTTAAATAGACTCTGTGGTTTTTGTTCCTCTAGACTAGAGTGGATGAGCTAAAGGTTTTGGAATTTTTGCAAGCATGAGTGCCTCTGACACTTCTTGACTGTGCTGTGACTCCGTACTACTCTCTTGTCCTGCGTACGATAATCTAGAGATCATTGGGGATCTATAATCGGTGACTTCGGGAGCTGAATGACTCTGCCACACTATCTAGTCAGTAAGGAGACAGTGCATAGAGGTATTGCTGAATATAATGGGAGTCCAATGGAATTGCCAAATGTCCAATCTTAGTTAGCTACACAGACAGACTAATAAGAATAGTCTAGTAATACCACAGGGAGTCATATTCGAGGCAGGATAAGAATTTATATCCAGTCTACAAGAAGATCAAAGACGATTTAGAAAAAATCGAATGAGGAACGCTAGGAAAAAATAGGTACTGTTTATTGAAATGTAAACTTACTGGGGCCAGCAAAGGAGCCCTCGCCTGCCCGATCCTGGCCTGCATCCTCAGCACCCTCCTCCTGTGTCCTCTTGCCCTTGGGGGGAGCTGATGTACAACATGAAAGAAAGAAAAACCAGAAAACATGGATGAGATTTTTCAACCAAATCAAACATTTCAAAAGAACAATAACAACATATTTTGGAAAAATAGCAAATAGATAGACAACTATTCCACGGGATCTATCTCATGTGGTATACTACGTTATTCGTATTGCCTGATTTGCGGAACGTTGACTTAGAAAGTTCCTATGTAACTCAATAAACAGACTACTAAAGAGATTTGCCTAGGCCTGGCACTGCAGGCAGCAGTGCGCAACACGTGACAGACAAAGTCCATCCTGCTTGCAGATCAGTGAATACTCAAACTATCAATCCACCCGCCACCACCGCCACTATTTCTTCTGATAGCCATGTGACTGTCTAAAGGAAGGACTGGACTTCAGTCTGTTGGGGCTGATTTATAAGTCCCTTGCGGAAGTTGCGGCTGATTTTCCTCCATTGTTGCGTGCCTTTTCTGACGCAGTGGCAGAACAAAAGACTCGCCATGGTGTTGGTGCGGCGTATATATTAAAAAAAAAACCACATATGGGCATATGGGCGATGCATCACGTTGTAAAGCCCTGCGCCATCAGGGGGCGTTCCGGCGCAAGGGAGGGCGTACCTGCGCAGGAACGAATCCTAAAAGTGGCTGAGGGAAATCTACAAGATGTCAATCAGTCACTTTTAGGACAATGATGCATGACTCAAACCCTGCGCGCTTGAAGCCGACGTACGGCTTGATGCAGCATTGGGGAGATAGGGTACCCCAGAGCATTGCTGGAGCTGCGCCATCGTTGGCACGCAACTCCAGCAATGCGCTGCCTTTACGGCACAGATGCGTAAGGCTTCTGTGACGTTTTGGGCCAATGGGTGGTGGTGGCATGGCACACAATTACTGCCGCATCCCTGCTACTTTGCAGGGATGCGCCGGTAATTGAAAATATGACCCTTACTGTCTAGCATTACGCAGTTCTTTTCTTTACAGTACACTCATACATAATTTCTCAGGCCAATGAAATGCTTCTGAACACAACATACAAAACAAAGAAGCATAGTAGCAAGCAAGGCTACTGAGAAGGAGAGCAGTGCACCTGAAATGCATAGAAGATTTTGAAATATAATTTACCTCAATGTAATCGGCAGCATTATTGCTCTTGGTAAAGAACAAAGATTTGCAAATAACAGAGCAGGATAAAACAGAGTAGTAAATGTACTACTACTACTACTCACCAAGCCCGGGGACCTCTACGCCGAGCGCGTCCAGCAAGTCCCGCTCCCGGTCCATGACATCGGTCCAGCGGTGGGTGGCCTGGTTATATGTGCGCCGGACCCCAGAGATCTTGTACATGGCCCGGCACACCTTCTCCCACCGCTGGCGGCGCTCCCGGATGCCATAGCCGGTCGCGATCTTGCCGCCTCCCAGGATCGTCTTGGGGAGGCGGCGCTGGACGTGGAAGATCAGTGCCGCCACTTCCTCCGCGCTGAAGATCTCCCTCGGGACCACTTGCTCCCCCCTTAAACGCCCGCACGGGAGCCGGGCACGGGGTGCGGGACCCTTCCCCTTCTCAGGGTGCTTCCCGGCTCCCTTTACCATGGTCTGGGCAGAAATAAACTTAAATGATAAAGAAGAAATAGAATAGTGAAGAAGAAAAGAAAAGAGTTTAAAAAAGTAGTTTAAAAGTAACTAAAAGCTGCAGAAAACACAAAAATATAGAGCTAGAAAAATAGAGGGTTAGATAATAAGTAAAATTAGATCAAAAAAACTTCAAACAAGCAAAGGATGGCAGAGATTGAGAGAGGATAGAGAAAGCATGCCCAGAACCATAGCAATGAATGAGAAACAAGATGGCCGCGCCCGTTCACGACCGCGTGGGTAAGTTCGCGCGAGATTTTCCTTGCGAGTACGCGCGAAATTGTACTAGCGAGCAGCACACTTTGCGAGATTACACATAGCGGGCGGAAACGGAATTACGTCACGCCAACAAGATGGCCGCGCCCGTGTACGACCGATAGGGTAACTTGGCAAACGTATAGCTAGAAGCGCCTCGCGAACACGCGCAAGATCACGCGAACATACACGTCGCAACAAAAACAATTTTGTATTCGCACGTATTCGCGGCTTCCGAAATCGATCTCGCACGGATTCGCGCCCCAAAAAACGCGCGAAATTGCAGAAAAAACGATTTTAGCTAAACTGAAAGCAATGAGCAGGTGCAAAAGTTCAAACTTAACATTAGTAACATTCAAGGTAGTGCTTCCTGATGGGCCCCTCCAGAGTTTGCAACTATTCTATGACCCTGCTATGACCCAAACAGCAGGCTCATAGAATAGCACCATAAAGGTCCTGTGAAAAAAAAATTTCACTGCAACAAAAAGCAAATTACAGATAAGGAAGGAAGCAGGTGCCAGCCAGACTGGAACTTTCAAAATTACTGACACATTAATGAAACAAATTAATTGATGGCAGTTGAAGAAGGGCAGGTGTGCTTGCTTTTTTCAACCACCATAATCTACAGTGATAAATAAACCTAATAGGTGCCAGTGAGGATGTACTAGAGGGTGGCATGGGTGTCCCAGAGGGTGGCAGTGGTGAAACAGAGGGTGCTGTGAACCTGTGATGATAAACCAGACGTAGAAACAACATAGTCGCGGCCGTTGCAAGCCGAAAAGTAAGTTCGCAATTGCGAACTTGTCCCAAAATCGGCGCGAACACGCGCCAACACAAAAAACGGAAAAATCCGCAAATCCGCTAGAGTTCGCGGATCTTCGCGGATTGCGAATCCGTAAATACGCAAGTTCGCGGATTGCCAATCCGCAAAATCCGCCCATGCTTAATTATATTAAGTGTAAATATTTTTTTAAAGTGTATAAAATTATTTCATAAATATTCATAAGTTTGAAATAATTATTCAACTGTTATGTTATAGTTAAAAAATTAATTTTTGATTTATAAATACATTTAGTAAATAATGTTAATGTAAAAATAAATTGCATATATAAGTTTGTTACAAGAAATGTTTTTTTTAAATTTGCAAATATTATGTAAAACATTATGTATGTATATAATAAATGTTTTTGGTGTTTATGTATTTAAAAATGAATATTATAAATATGTTCAATATTCATAATAATTATTTCCAAAAATATAACATGACTTGGTAATAAACAAAAATGTTACAATTACAAAAAAATGTACATAATTTGCAATCACAATAAATTCAATGTGTATCTGAATAAATAATTTGTTATTAAATAAAAAGTACATATTACCAATTTGTTTCAGAAACTATTTAAATGTTAATATATGTAAAAGATAAAAAAATTATGTTAATATAATTTATGTGTTAAAAACATATACATGTACTTCATATTTTTGTTATGTTAATAAAAACATTGAATGAAATTTTTTGATTATAAATAAAAAATGATTCTCTACTTACAAATAAATTTTTATATGTGAATAAACAATTTTTCATTTATGGCATTTAACCCTGTCTATGTTTCCTTCTTTATTATTGTATATAAATATTATTTGCATATTAAATAATCTATTAAAAAATACCTTATACATTTAAATATGTTTAAAAATCTATTAATATTTAAAGTCCTACAATACCAATAATTGTTTTAATGTATATTAATTCAAATATTTTATATAAAATATATGAAAAAGTAACTAATTTAATAGACATTTAAATTGACCATATTTTTACCCTGTATCCCTCTAACCTAAAACCCTAAACTGACCCAAAGCCCTAAAAACACCCCTTTACCCACAAACTAAAAACTGACCCAGAACCCACAAAATACCCCTTTACCCACTAACTGAAAACTGACCCTGACCCCTAACAATAACCCTTTACCCACTAACTGAAAACTGACCCTGACCCCTAAAAATACCCCTTTACCCACTAACTGAAAACTGACCCTGACCCCTAAAAATACCCCTTTACCCAAAAACTGAAAACTGACCCTGACCTCTAAAAATACCCCTTTTCCCACAAACTGAAAACTAACCCTGCAACCAAAAAAATACCCTTTACCCAAATACTGAAAACTGACCCTTAACCCTAAAAATAGCCCTTTACCCACTAACTGAAAACTGACCCTGACCCCTAAAAATACCCCTTTACCCACTAACTGAAAACTGACCCTGACCCCTACAAATACCCCTTACCCACTAACTAAAAACTGACCCTGACCTCTAAAAATACCCCTTTACCCACAAACTGAAAACTAACCCTGCAACCAAAGAAAGACCCTTTACCCAAATACTGAAAACTGACCCTTAACCTTAAAAATAACCCTTTACCCACTAACTGAAAACTGACCCTAACCCCTAAAAATACCCCTTTACCCACTAACTGAAAACTGACACTGACCCCTACTAATACCCCTTTACCCACTAACTGAAAACTGACCCTAACCCCTAAAAATACCCCTTTACCCAAAAACTGAAAACTGACCCTGACCTCTAAAAATACCCCTTTACCCACAAACTGAAAACTGACCCTGCAACCAAAAAAATACCCTTTACCCAAATACGGAAAACTGACCCTTAACCCTAAAAATACCCCTTTACCCACTAACTGAAAACTGACCCTGACCCCTAAAAATACCCCTTTACCCACTAACTGAAAACTGACCCTGACCCCTACAAATACCCCTTTACCCACTAACTGAAAACTGACCCTCACCCCTACAAATACCCCTTTACCCAAAAACTGAAAACTGACCCTGACCCCTAAAAACACCTTTATCCACAAACTGAAAACTGACTCTGAAAGAAAAAAATTACCCTTTACCCAAATACTGAAAACTGACCCTGAACCCTACAAATACCCCTTTACCCACTAACTGAAAACTGACCCTGACCCCTAAAAATACCCCTTTACAACTGACTCTGCACACAACATATACCCCTTAATAACCAAACAGAAAAGTAACCCAGAAGACTAAACCAACCTCTTTCCCCAAATACAAAATAATATATATATGAGAATATCTATAATTATATATATATATGTTATATATATCTTTATATATCTAATTATAAATATATTATATATATGTAATTAAATGTAATTTGACAATTATATTTCATATATATATATTTTATATTTAATTATTATAATATTAGTTATATCTATTTATATCTATATAATTAACATATTTTAAGTCTTTAACAATTATTTCATTATGAATACCAATTAATTAATTAACATATGTCATTACTTATAATTAATTAACTTCCCACCCTATACCCCTATTAACACACAGCCCACTACATAACATAAAAATGTGATATGTAACATAATTTACTATAATAGCATTAATGTTAATAAATTTACAATTACATAAAATATAATTTACATATTTAATTTATTTTACAAATATTTAATTATTCATAACAATTAACTAATTAACATAATTAATTACTTACAATTAAATTACTTCCCACCCTATTCCCCTATAATCCCACAACCCACTACATATCCTAAAAAAGTTTGATTTTACATATTCAACAATAATTCCATTTATTTAAATAAATTAACAATTAAATTATATATAATTAACATATTTTAGATAAATAACAAGTATTTACTTATTCTTACCAATTAATTAATTAACAGATTTAATTACTTACTATTAAATTACTTCCCACCCTAATCCCCTATAATCCCACAACCGGCTACATGAAAAAAAATATTTAAATAAGCATAATTCTCAAATAAGCTATTAAAATAACATATTTACCAATTACATATTATATATTTAATTAAATAGTAATTTAACAATTAATTACATATTAATACTAATAATTATATTTACATATTTAATTAATTAATACCAATTAATATATTTACATATTTAATTAATTAATACCAATTAATATATTTACATATTTAATTAATTAATACCAATTAATATATTTACATAATTAATTAATTAATACCAATTAATATATTTACATAATTAATTACTTATATTTAAAATACTTCCCACCCTATTCCCCTAAAAACCCACTACCCGCTCCTAGAAATTATTATAGTAATATAAATTTTTTTAATTTATTAATTATTTTTAACATTAATTCTATATAAATAAATAAATAAAATTAATACATTTTAACACAAAATGCTATTATAAAACATTAAAACAATGTACATTGAACTATTACATATTATATATATACATATTAAAATTCGATATCATGAGAGTCGATATTGTGACAGTCGATAACACAACTTTCGATATTTTTAAACTAATAAACATATCGATATTTTTTACTGACGATATTACTTACTCGATATTTTTTATGTCGATATTTTTTACATACATAACAATCGATAAAAAAAAAATCGATATTACTTACCTCGATATTAATGCCATCTCGATATTCTCTAGTCGATATTATGTCCAGTCGAAATAAATGACTCGATATTAAGACTGTACACCGCACAGTAGATGTACCAGCAGCGTAAGCATCCATCACACACAGAACAGGCACAGTAGAAGTACCAGCAGTAACAGCGTAAGCATCCATCAAACACACAATAGTCACAGTAGAAGTAACAGCAGCAGCAGTGAAACCATCCCTCACACACAGAACAGGCACAGTAGACATAGCAGCAGCAGCAGTGGAAACATCCCTCACACACAGAACAGACACAGTAGAAGTAGCAGCAGCATAAACATCGCTCATACACAGAATAATCACAGTGGAAGTACCAGCAGCAGTAGTGTAAGCATCCCTCACACACAGAACAGGAACAGTAGAAGTAGCAGCAGCAGTGTAAGCATCCCTCACGCACACAATAGTCACAGTGGGAAACATCCTTTACAACGCAACTTTTACCAAGCAGTGCCTTTACGACGCAACTTTTACAACGCAAACCATTACAACGCATTGCGCTGGGGGGCGCTCTAGGATAGGGAATACGTTTAATTTACTATCCAACACCTTCCCTAGTGTCCACGGGGACTGGAGTTGGAATAGTAAATTAAACTATTCACTATCCAGCACCCCAAAGCGCTATGCGTTGTAAAGGTTTGCGTTGTAAAAACCGTGTTGCAAAGGCATGCGTGGTAAAAGCATGCGTTGTAATGTCATACATCCGTCACAGTAGACGTAACAGCAGCAGTATAAACATCCCTCACACACAGAACAGGCACAGTAGAAGTAGCAGCACAGCAGCTTAAGCATCCCTCACACATATGATAGACACAATAGAAGTAACAGCAGCATCAGTGTAAACACCCTTCACACATAGTATAGGCACAGTAGAAGTAACAGCAGCAGTGTAAGCATCCCTCACCTACAGAACAGGTGCATCATATCAATAGTTGTACGTAGCTCGGCCTGGCTAGGGGCGGGCTTGAACCCCATTCACAGGCTGGACTGCTATCCTACTACTTCAATGTTCCCCCTCAGCCAAGCTAAGCAACCCTCAACAGGAATGGGCCCTCAGTCTTTTCCAGCTCTTCTCAGCAACAAGTTGCCTGTAGCCTCCAGGTGAACCTCAGTTGCTTCAGCCTGAACAGCCCTCAACAGCAGGTCTCAGACACATCTCATGTGATTCTTCTCCCACTTGTGTATTCCAGCTCTTCCTGGAAGGACACCTCAACACCACCTTCTGGCTAAGAAGAAGGCCTTCTGTAAACAAAGCCCTCGCCGCCCAAGAGCAGAAGAAGTGATTTGGCTACTGCTTAATTCTTTATATACCATGTGAGTATCATGTTTTATGGTATACTCTCTCTCTTCTCCTTTTGCTCTTCTGTACCATCCCTCTCCTTCTCCTTCCTTTTATCATTCGCACTGTACATGGGCACTTTCTCAAATATTAACTGTTCAACTGCATTTTTTCTAGTAGCCGTGTAGCTTCTTCAGGCACATGGTGGTGGGTCTAACTTTAGAAATGTGAGACCTTCCTTCAGTGAATGATAGCGCTCGGGTAAAGTTAGTTTATCTTTCAATTCAATTCAATTCAATAAAACTTTATTCTGATGCATTCAGACATCCATAACACTATTCACAATATAGCAGCACTAAACAGTTAAAAGCAACAAGCACCATTTTATATTAAAATTTTAATACTCGTAATTTTGGATCAACAAGGTCCTGTGTGCATGAACAGCATTTATTTAAAAAGGAATCAACATACAGAACAGCTTCCTCATTTGTGAGCAACAGTAAAAATCTAAAAGCAGGTCTACACTGAGCAGTATTAAAACAATATTTCTTTATACACATGTAACCAGTGAGCCAACTTGTTCTTGAGGTGCTCCCAGGACTCCTGTTGGCCATGTTTCAAAGCTGGAACCCCTGCCACGCTTAACACATAAGGACATGACGAGGGCGGGAGACTGGGAGTTACTTGACTGGGAGCAACAACAGAACCTCCAGCAGAAACACAAGATGGAGCAGAGGGTGGGCGTGTATTACAATCCAACTGGTGCAATGTAATGTAGGGAGCTTAACCCCAAGGAGGGGGCTTGTCTGTTTCATTGGTTTGCACAGGCCTGGGAGAAATTGAGAAGAATACGGTGACTACTGTGGTACAGATCATCAACAGCCATTTTGTTGTCACCTAAAGAGCAGACATGAAATAAAATATCACAATACATTGCAAGGGATTGTGTTTATGTTACACTGCAAAGAAATACTACAAGAACGAAGGTATGTGTTGCATAAGTAACAAAATAAAAGAACAACATAAGTTTCGTGCTGATATGAAAAAACCTACAGTTTACACAGCAGGAAGAGTTGATTGTGTAAGCAGAGGCCATAGGGCACAAAAGCACAGTACAGACGTTTAGTACACACCAACCCACAGAACATGACAATAGAATACACAGATTTCTTTGAGTGATATCGGTATTGGGCAAAATCTACTGAACAGAGGAAAGCAATTAGACCTTTTTTGCTGTATACCTCCCGGTGCCGCTGCACCTGGCACTGACTTTGGTGGGGCCGCAGTGCTTGAAAATAACTTATGGGTTTAAAAGCACGTGAACTTCCTTGTGTGTCCATCAGTTTTCAGGCTTTAATGAAAATGTCAAGATAACGGTGGTGACTAATGTTACTGCTGGTAAGAGATTGGGTTAATGTGCCTGCTGCAAAGAAGGTGTACCATGCAGATCACAAAGCTGAGTGTGAGTGAACAGCGAGTGGCGCTTTAAAAAGATTAAATGTATGTCAGGGAGGCACTTTGGAGAGAAGAGGAGCACTGTTGGAGCGTGGTAGTGAGAATTTGTGGAGAAGGAGGTCATGGGGGGTGCAAAAAAAGGCTTTCTTACCGAGCGCCACCAGTGCTTAAGCTGGCCCTGCTGTACACAGCCGTACTTGTCAACCGGCTCAAGGGAGAGAATACTTCCCAAAATTCATCCTGATGTAATTGAAAATGTGAACATAGTGCAATAGTTACTGTGTGGTGCCAGAATATCGCCTACATAAATAAGATGTCCTAAACATCATTTCCAAACATAACGCCCAATGGGAGCTAATAATAGAAAATATACACCATATGTGATGCTATTTAAGTCAACGGGATTTAGTACACAACATTTGGGTCAGAGGATATTTTTATATACGATATTCTGAAATACAAACTTTAGTATGGAGAACCAGAATTATTTTTTCATGCATTATATGCTTTTATTTTATTTATTTATTTTTTTTTTCTTTATGGTATTTGCATATATACATACAGTGAAGGTAGTTGCTTCATTGCGGGAAGACCGCCGGTTAGCAATTTAACATCATACATATTTGGTTTGTGACGGGTCCCTTGCTCGTAGCAGTGGTATAGGGAGAAATGAAAGAGAAAAAGAAAAAGAATAAGTAAAGGGAGAAAAGAGGAAGGTTACTACCGTCTTGTATTGGCAGGATCGCATATATATATCTGTCCGTTCATTTGTTATCATGCTTGAATTGTTTATGTCCTATGGTGGTTCTAAGGTTGGCAGGACGGCGTCTAATGAGTTCCAAAAATCTCTGGAGGTTGATTTCCAGGGCGCGTATCTTTTCGCTAATGTGTCGACTCCCCTTAGACATGTTATCCAGGAGAGCCATCCGCCATAAGACACTTTGGCTGTGTCTTTCCAGTTTGTGAGTGTCAGACAATATTCTATTACAGGACCGGAGGCTTCAGATTATGCTTCTCAATCTTTACTGCATAAAACACAGCAGCCAATGAAAATGTATATTTTCAGTAAACAATAACAATAAAACTTCATTACCCATGAACACCCATGAGTATAGGCACGCCCCCACAGTCCATAAGAACCCCTTGCGTGCTCCCATCATCCTCTTTCTTTGCTGCTCAAGCCAGAGTTAAGTGCACCTTCCCTGTCCCCTCACTCTGCTTGCCTGTTGGGGGTGCTTTGGGAGTTCATTGTACTAGCTTATGTGTTTGCTTTTGTTGATTGCAGCGGCTCAGTCCGCTCCCTGATTGAGGACGCAGGTGTGCTCTCTGGTGGTGTGTTAATTGGTGTTTATTGTATGTTTTGGGCGAATGCGCGCGAAGGGTGCTCTCACCTCGCTGCGCGTTCGCTGTGGGGCCGTCTTCACTGGGGCAGCTTCCGCAGGGGAGCGTGTGCGCTTCGGCGCGATAGTCACGGTCTTTGACCGGCGAGGGGCCGCCGCGTCTCGCAGAGGGGCCCGTTACCGGCAGCCTGAGGGCGCGCAGAGGCTCCCTCATACGCCCTGCGTACAGGCCGGGTGGCTCACGGCCGACGCGCGCGCCCAAAAACGCTGACCATTTGGGCTTCCTTTTAGTAGGATTTGGTAGCGTTTTGGGCGGCGCGCCTCGGCACGTCTCCCTGGCTGACAGGAACGCGCGTTTTGCGCGTTTTCACACACCGGCTACCCCCTCGTCTGACCGCCTGACCTGGCAGTAAGAAAACGAGGTCCTGAGTGTGCACACGCTCGCTGTATTTTGGGGACCTGGGTCACTGGCCCTTTTGGATACAGCATTGCTGAGGGGGTTTGGGTATAGTTCCAAGTTATTATTTGTGTGCAGTGGGCTGAACCCCCCCACCACCCCCATTTCTGCCAGGGTTTATTCCCTTGTTGAACAAATAGCACCATGGAAAATTGGTCTCAATACCCAGATGAGGAACAGGCAGAAGGGGCGGAGACGTCAGAGGGACAGCAGGATGCAGTCCTGGAGGATAATATTGTGGAAGCACTGGATGCCTCGGTCCAGGCTTCCGTGAATAGAGCTATGGACACGAAAGTCCCCCAGACCGTGCAGCAAGCACTTGCAGTGGCCCTACGCCCCATTAAAAAGCAATTAGAAGGCTTTGCCAAGCGCCATGGCTATGGCAAGCATAAGAAGCAGAAACGACCTACTCCCTCTACTTCTACTGCAGTTTCGGATGACCGCCACTTGTGGCCTCACGCCCAGTCCATGGCTTCCTTGCAGGATCGAGACGTTCCTACCCAGCCACGATCTGGGGGCAAGGCGAAGAGTAAGCGCAAAATAGTGGTGGACACAGATACCACCTCTTCCTACACTGATACCAGTACGGGCACTGATTCGTCGGAGGAGCAGCCTCCACCCCCTAAGAAAGCTAAGCCGGCCTCCAAGGCGGAGGAGGTCAAGACACCCAGGGCCTTCCATTTTGATCCTTCGGACATAATCCACCCTCGATCTTCGGACTGGGTCCCGCCTACGGAGGTTTCAGAGTACATTCACGATCACCTCCGCAAGAGCTTCACGAGGGAGGTACGCAACCGGCTGCGGTCGGAGTGCCCACGCCCAGATATACCGGACAGTGTTGCCGACACTCCGGAGATTGACGCCAGTATGCTGACGTTCTTGAAAAAGTTTTCAAAAGATCCCAAAAGAGGGCTTGACAGGGCCTGGCGGGGCTGTCAGGACAAGATGCTTGACGTCATTGGGCCCCTGGCCAAGATTTTGGAGATGGCCCTTGCGGCCAAAGAAGGGGGAACTCCTGTCGACCCTGACATCTTGGCTGAATGGACTCAGCGCGCGATTTGCTTTCTGGGCAACGCGAACTGCGCAGTCTCTTCGGAGAGGCGCAAGCCCTTGCTGTTACGCATGGATGGCAATTTGACAGAGCTGGCGGAGGCGGAGCCAGGTCCTCTGGCTGGTGGTTGTCTCTTTGGTGACCGCTTCGTTAAGGACGTCACAAAGTATGTTGGTACCTTCACCGCATTAGACAAGGCCCAAAGTGGGATCAAGCGAGCACTCACACAGGGTGTTTTCAACAGGGCCGGGCGAGGCGGGGGTCGCTCGTCAGGCCGAGGCTTCCAGACAGGCTCCCAGAGAGGTGACTTTGGACGAGGCCGGGGCGAGTGGGACTCGACCCGCGGAGGCACCTTCTACCCTTCCAGGAAAGGATTCAACAGAGGCCGTTTCCAGTCGGGAAACAACAGGGCGAATTTCAAGGCCCATCAAAGTTCCGGTGAGTGTCATGGATGTGTCTCTTCTTCCTTTGGGGGGTCGCACGCAGCATTGTCTTGTACACTGGCAGCTGTTGACTCAGGATGCTTGGGTTTTGCAGACCATTCAGGGGTTCCGCCTGGAATTCTATTCTCACCCGGCGCAAGCGTCCCCTCCGCCACCTCTCCGTTTTTCCCAACTAGATCACAGTTTCATAGACGCAGAGGTGGCAGACTTGCTGAGGAAGGGCGCGATAGCTCAGTGTCAGCGGAGTCCTCGCGGCTTCTCCAGCAATGTTTTTATCGTTCAAAAGAAAGGTGGTGGCAACAGACTAGTGCTCAACCTCAAAGAGTTCAATCAGTATCTGCTATACAACCATTTCAAAATGGAGGGTATTCACATGTTAGCAGACTTGTTGCAGGAAGGAGACTGGATGGTGCGGTTGGACTTGAAAGATGCGTATCTTTCTATTCCAATTTTCCCGCCACATCGCAGGTTCCTGCAATTTCTTTGGGACGGCCGTTGGTACGAGTACCTGGCCCTCCCTTTCGGTCTCTCCTCGGCTCCCTGGTGCTTCACCAAGGTCATGAAGCCAGTGGTCGCCTTTCTCAGAGAGAGGGGAGTGCGTCTGATCATTTATCTAGACGACGTCCTGCTCATGGCACAGGACAGGTCGGTCTTGCAGCAACAGCTGACCATGACTACTTCGCTGTTGCACCGCTTAGGTTTTGTGGTCAATCTGAAGAAATCCGTGATGGTTCCGTCACAGGTGATGGATTTTCTGGGGTTCACGATCAACTCCCTCACTGCACAGCTGCGTCTTCCGCAGGCGAAATTGAGGGAGTTGAAGAAAGAGATCACGAGATTACTGGACAGTCGTTCGGTCACGCTCAGGACCCTGGCCAGGATTGTAGGAGTCCTGGCGTCATCTATCCAGGCGATATTTCCAGGTCCTTTACACTACAGAGCCCTCCAATGGCTGAAGATCAGACATCTTCAGAGGGGTCTCTCGTATACGGACTCGGTTCCGCTTACGGACGAGGTTCGGCACGAACTCCAATGGTGGCTAGGCCACGTGGATGCCTGGAACGGCAGGGCGATCTTCGAGTCGCGACCAGATGTGATAATCGAGTCGGACGCCAGCAGATGGGGCTGGGGCGCGCGCTGTGGAGATGTTTCCACAGGCGGCAGGTGGTCGTCACAAGATCTCGAACTTCACATAAACTGTTTGGAGTTACTGGCAGGATCGTTCGCGGTCCGCACATTATCCCCGAAGCAGACATCATGTTGCATCCTCCTGCGAATGGACAATGTGTCCGCAGTGAGGTATATCAACAAGTTGGGCGGCACGAGGTCGTCTCTTCTTGTCCAAATGGCCAAAGAGTTTTGGCATTACTGTCTGCAGAACCAGATATCAGTCATAGCGGAATACATACCGGGTCAGGCCAACCAAGTGGCGGATTGGCATTCCAGACACTTGAGGGATTACAGCGACTGGAAGCTGCTTCCCCAGGTCTTCCTCTGGTTGCAGGCAGTTTGGGGTCCGTTTCAGACGGACCTGTTCGCATCCAGGTTGACGTATCAACTTCCCCGGTTTTTCAGCTGGAGACCGGATCCGATGGCGGCGGCGACGGACGCGTTTCTCCAGGATTGGTCGGTGGGGACCCAATATGCGTTTCCCCCCTTCCTGTTGATTCCCAGAGTAATGACTCATGTGATACGGCAAGCGGCGGAGATTGTCATGGTGACTCCATGGTGGACATCACAAGCGTGGTTTCCCAAGTTGTTGCAGTGGAGCTGCGACCGCCCCCGGCTGCTGCCGGATTTGAAGTGGTTGTTGCAGGGCCCTCGTCAGGAACAGCACCCGTTGCTGTTGGAGGGCAGGTTATCCCTGATGGCATGGAGGCTTTCAGGGAACAGTGGCAAATGCCAGGAATTTCGGACAAGACTGCAGACTTTATCAAGCAGGCTTGGGCACCTTCCACCAGGAAGCGATACTCCGCTGCCTGGAAGAACTGGGTGGATTGGTGCGTGGGACGACGTCTGGATCCCGTGGGGGCAGAGTTACCCCAAGTTTTGAACTTTCTATCCGAGAAGGCGGCAGGTGGCCTAGCGTATCGTTCGGTCAACAACTTTCGCTCAGCCATCTCGGCGGGGCATGCCCTGGTGGATGGTAAACCAGTAGGCATGCATCCGGTTGTTTGTAAGTTGTTGAAAGGCATCAGGGTAGCTAACCCTCCCAAACCCAAGTATACGGGTTTGTGGGATGTCTCAGTTGTGATTTCTTTGCTCGACAGATGGCCGGTTAATTCTCTCCTGTCCAGGAAGCAATTGTGGGCTAAATTAGCCATGTTGCTTTGTCTATCCTCTTGCAGAAGATCTTCAGACGTCAGAGCGCTCGACGTAACAGGTAGAGTGTTTACTCCGGAAGGGGTCTCTTTTCATATTACAGGTCGTACTAAAACAATGTCTAGACATATATCTTATAATGCTTTTCCTGACAATGAAAAACTATGTGTGGTCCATTGTTTGAAGACCTACGAGGAATGTACAAAGGCCTTGCGGCCGCAGGGCTGTTCACAATTATTGATTGCTATTCAAAAGCCCTTTAAACCAGTGGCGGCTGCCACTATTGCTAGATGGCTTCGGTTCATTATGAAGGAAGCAGGTGTTGATACAAATGTTTTTGGTGCTCATTCCGTTAGAGGCGCGATGGCGTCCAAGTCATATGGTTTAGGATCCAGTATCCAAGATATTATGCATTGTGCAGATTGGTCCTCTGATTCAACGTTTAAGACGTTTTATTACAAGCCGGTGGGAGATATTACTTCTGTGGTATTTAATCAGCGTTAAACTAGCATAATCTGAAGCCTCCGGTCCTGTAATAGAATCAAAAATTTGCTAGCATTCGCGACAAGAATTTTCAATTCTATTAAGGACACGGAGGCGAGGATTATCCCACCCGGCTTAATGTACTGTATGTATTAAGCTTACCCACCCTTTTATGCAAGGATTACGGTGGTGTTGTTTCCTTTATTTCAGGATCTGATAAGAAGTCGGACTAATCGACTCCGGAGGTCAGGATGTGCCGCCTGAAGCTGTTCTTCCACGTTGGAGGATTGTGACTGTTCAAGTTTTGTTGGACTTGTTTCGCCTCAAAGAAAGAGGATGATGGGAGCACGCAAGGGGTTCTTATGGACTGTGGGGGCGTGCCTATACTCATGGGTGTTCATGGGTAATGAAGTTTTATTGTTATTGTTTACTGAAAATATACATTTTCATTGGCTGCTGTGTTTTATGCAGTAAAGATTGAGAAGCCTAATCCTCGCCTCCGTGTCCTTAATAGAATTGAAAATTCTTGTCGCGAATGCTAGCAAATTTTTGACTCTGACATACAGCCCAATTTACAAAAAGTGTGTACATTACTCCTAATGTATTTGACTTTCCTTTTTTAGAATCTTCTTTTTTATATTTATTGGGTACTGCATAGAACTTACTTAAAACATATGCCTATTAAGTAATGCTAAATTAAGTATAATGAGTATGGAAGCTCTCTACTTGCCCAAATTCAGTGTGTAGTGTGTAAATAATTTGCATTGCTGGTATATACATTTTGAACTTCTAATGTAACAATATGGAGAACATTTTAGTTCCACCTTGGAACGTGTTCCTAATGTAATTAATTACTTGTATTAGTGTTCAGTATCACTCATTTAGTTTTCCCTGATGTTTTTTTCCACTGAATGTAAATAACCACTGTCCATGAAACTGCTAGATTCAGTAGAAACCGTTTGTAGCTTGTCACTGATCAATTGGGGTTTTGACATTTGGTGATATACTAGAGTCGTTGTGAAATGTACTTTACACAGTGAAACATATTTAACTGGCCATGTTTTAAATTCTGTTGTAAGTTTGGTAAGGATTAGTAGGCAGATTGTGCAAGTTTTCTAAAGGCAGCTGCACAACATGCTAATGGCCATGTGACACATGTTGTCCAACATCTGGAAAGTAGATGTGATGAGGTCGTAAGCACTGCTGTTTAATAATAATGTGCATGGATGTGTGGCCACTGCCAGGCAAAGATCTCTTTTTCTTACCATAAGAAGGAATAAGATGGTTCCATACTCAAATGTTTGATTTGTTCACTTCAAAAGCATTGCATGGTAAAGCTTGAATCATTCTCGACCACTCTGTGGGCATTCCCTTCCACTGCGTTTAGCTCTTTTGGTCCATTCCAAACATGGATGAACCACAAGCAAATGATTCTTGACCCTGCTGCTAAAGGGATAGTTCAGTTGAAACTGTTAGGCTATGTCCCCTCTGAATGGAAACCAAAGATGTTTCGTCCTTTTTAGTCCTCATGAGTGAGATAATACTTAATTCTGGTGGCACCACAAACTAGCACCCTGGAAACACCCCAGTATTGGCGAAATTACTTTTCTTAAGCACTGATAAACATGTGCACACTCACAGTGGATTCCAAGGTGACATTGTTTGTCCATGTGGGTTACGTCAGATTTTCCCCATTTATTTAATTTGTAGTAAAAGAAATCACATGACAATGGAATTAGGATGAATACTGTAGCAAACAAATTTCTCTTGCACAGTGCCATGGTCAATATGGTCAAAATACATTTGCATATGGGAGCCAAGTACGTTGGAGTCGAGAACACTAAGCTCCGCCTCCCTTTCACTTGCCCACACTTCCTGCATCCACCGAAGTGGAGGACGCTCCTTCTCCTACGTTGCTGCAAAAACCTGGAACAGCCTGCCACGAACCTCAGACCATCACATAACTTCTGGAGTTCTGAAGGGCCCTCAAGACCTGGCTGTTCGTAGGGGAGAGGATGTGGTCTGACGGCTAGATTACTGACTCTGGTGCTGGAAACCAAGGTTTGAGCCTCTGGGTCATGTCCTCTTCCTGTGGTTCTGGGCAAGTCACTTAATCTCCCCTTGCCTGAATGTGTCCTTGTGTAACATAACTGGTGCTTATGTAAAGCGCTCCAATACCTTCGGGTCGAGTTCGCGCTATATAAATCAGCATTAAAAAAATAAAAGGCCTTGAGATCTGCAAGCACCTGGATACCCTACCCGGTGATTGGCAGGCTATATAAATCCTGATTGGTTCATATGTTCACTTAGTGCTATGACTCTTTTCTGTCAGTCTAGAAGGTATTCAGGATTTACAAACGCAATAAACTAAACTCTGAAATCTCAGTAGGCGACACACCACTTACCCCCCTCTGGATTTGCCAGTAAAAATACTTTATTTTCAAGAGAAGTTTTTGGGGCATAGAGAGGCGGTTCCAAGCAGTGCAATACTTGATTTAAGTCCTTTAAAGTTTCTGTGAGGGAAAAGAACATTTAAGCTGATGACAAAAGTGTTAACTTCAGTCATCTCTACTCGAAATCTTCCCATTTTCTTTCATGTTGATAGCTGACGCACCGGAAGCCCTGTCTTTTCTCTTCCCACCTGCACCTCAGCGTGAACAGCCTTAGAGCTGCTAAAACCTCAGATCTCGCTGCACGCTGAAGAAACGACCTTTCTCGCCCTAGAGTCACTGACGAAAGAAGGCCCTGGCCTCTCGGTTGATGATCACAGCTTACTCCGCATTGTACCAGCAAACAAGAGCGGAAGTTCGGTTTCCTGACCTGTCATGGCACCCATTAACGCTTCTTTGTAGTGCGGCCAGTGTTGTCTGGCAGGATCGGTTCCTTCTGTGTGCGTTTCTGCAGGGTGGTGAATGTTTCTCGGAATCAGACGCTCCCTCGGATGTAGGACGTACGAACGTGACCGCACGTGTCATTGGGCGGGCAGAGAGGCCGACTACAGGCATTAGGATGTAGCCGCAGGGCATTCTCTAAATTGCCTTTCAGAGCAGGGACCTAAACCACACTGTCCTCACACTTTTGCCAGAGTCCAATATTGAAAGGATAAAAACAGCGGGGACGCGAAAGGAGGCCCATGATTTTAACCCAGAGATTTCCTTACTAAGGCATCTATTTTGCAGGGAACAAAGGGGCATAATTACCAACAACTAGTGATATTTATCGCTAAATGGGCCTAGTGAGTTTTTTTTATCGCCAAGCATCGCCGGATATTATCGCAGAGATAACGTGCTATTAGCAACGTTTATCTCTAAAGCGATAAAATATCCGGCGGTAGCGGCGAAATGTGTGAATATCGTTGAGAATACAGCGATATTCACGCATTAACACCAATAGGGTCTTAGCCATAATATCCACCTCCCATTGGATATAATGGCTAATAACTGGTCTGAGCAGGCGTTAGCTTTTGGAGATATTCGCGCGAATATTTCCATCGCTTCGCCTGCGTTGATAATAGGCGATAGCGATGTTAGCGACTGCTTTCAGTCGCTAACATGTTGGGTACGCCCACTTTGCATGTCATTAGCGATAAATATCGCTGACATGCAAGGCGGGCCCCAAACCGCTCGCTATCGTCTCAAAGCTGTCGCTAACATCAGTTAGCGACAGCTTGCTAATAGGGCGATATAATTATCGCCGCTTAGCGGACGAAAACGGCCACTAAAGCGGCAATAATCGAATATTGCCAGGCTTGGTAATATGCCCCAAAATGTGTGGGCAATAGTAAATCTAAAATCCAGTTCCCAATTGAAAGTGGTTTATACAGGAACCATCTGTGGACGTCTGGGGCTCGATTTACTAAGACATTGCTGTGACTGTTTAGTTCTGAGTTTCAGAAGCCCATCAGGATTACTCCTAGTTTACTCCTGAAAACCAGGACTACTACCAGAGTAAGCCACAATAGCAAAATCCTTTGTGAACCGGATTCATGGGAATTGGTTAGCGCCTGACCAGCTCAGGAGAACATTCCAACTGGAGCCAGCTGCGTCCTGGCCCTATCTTCTACAGCTTTGCCATGCGCCAGGCAGCACAGGCCAGCGTAAGGTAAATTGTTAGTCATTCCAGCCCTGGCACATCTTTGTCACTCAATTCTCGGAGCTTGTTTGAGCTCTGCGCCATTTGTTGTTCTTGTTCTATTGTTTCTACAAAGTAATTTGACACAAGGGTTACTGACAGAATTTAGCTGGGCCTTTACCTGCAGCCAGACTGGATAACCATGGGTTAAGGACAGGCACGTAGCTTCAGGGGTGGGGGGGGGGTGTTACACCCCCCTAATTAATGTACTTTTCTGGTAAATGGTAGGTTACAGGTGAATTCAGTCAGGTATGGTGAGGTGTTTTTACGATTTTTACATACACACAAACCAAAACGTACACACACTCTGCTTTAATAATGTTCAAACATTTTGTTAAATACAAAATATTGTGTTTTTTGTCACTTAGTACCCCTACCAAATCATATTCCTCTCCCTTTCCACTGCCCCATAAGCCCCTCTCATGCGCCCTGCTTGTCGTATAATGTATTTTAACATTATGTGCCAGCGTGACTGTTGGAAAATCTGAATCTCACACCCCCTCAATCTTACTGACCAAGCAACACCCCTGGTTAAGGAGAAGGCAGGGTTGTCATGGTCACCTGTTAAAGTCCATGATTTTGCTGATAGACGGTACGTCCTTGCCCTCTGCAGAGTTCAGTAATAAACACCACTAGCGACAGAACTTAAATTGTATAAAAATACGAGCCAGGGTTCTCGTCAGGACACATCTGCAACTTGCACCACACATTGGCCCTGCCATGCTGTCAATGACAACAACAACACAACTACTTAACATCACACACTTGCAAGTTTGACAATTCGGACTATTCCAGGCCCCCAAAGCTACAGGGACGGCTTGAGTGGCAGGTAATAATAATTTGAATGTATAATGAATTATTAATTGACTGTTGTTGTGATAATCTCAGACAGTGCCACCTTGTGGCAGACTATCTACAAGCGCTGATGTTGAAAACTAAGTTCCAGTGCCGAGCACCGTAAACCACCGGTTCAAATTAAGCACTGACTAGGGAGCGCACTGCCTCAAAGTGATGGTTAAGGCAAGACCATGCTGGATGGACTGACAGAGTGGCTTCACAAAGCACACCACGCTTAATGCAATGTAGGAGCAGAGGTGGGTCAGCCAACAAATTAACAAGGAGAGCCATGCTAAGAACCTGTGTATGAGCTGATCCTGTACATCATGCAACAAAAATCTGGAAAAAAATATGATAAAATCTCTTTAGAGTTCAAGTAAAGGTGTTTGTTTCAACATGGGGAAGCATCTCATTGAGTACATCAGATTAGAGCACTGCGCTGAGAGGCATTACATGGAAACATTCCTGCACCCAGCCATGACGTCAATAACATTAGAGAACTAAGAGGTAAGTCGGTTGTCATTATCGCAATATGTGGTGGCCTACATTCTTATTATACATGGTGCAATATGATAGTTTTTTATTCAAAACACAATAGAGTGTTTTTCAGTGCACATATCCTGGTCTCACACATTTAAAGGGAATCTCTTATGTCACAATGCAGAAAAAGGAGGCTGAGTGAAATAAAGTATTTTCCTAGAATCACAAAATCTGAACAAGTGGGGACAGGGGAGGAATTGATCTCAGTTTTTGAATTTGAATTTGAATTTAAAAACATTTATTGAGCGCGCTTTTACCAAGCGGTTTCTTGGCGCTTTTCAGTTGATAACCAGCAATAGCAGCGAGAGGGGGTTAGGCAGCGAAAGCTCGGGAAAAAAGAAAGGTTTTGAGGTTCTTACGGTACTCGATGTAAGAGGGTGAGGTGCGAAGATGCATAGGAAGAGAGTTCCTAAAGGTTGGGGCAAGAACCGCAAATTTTACTCCTCCCGCCTTCTTTTTTTTTAAACGGGGAGTGGTCAGGAGTGCCAAGTGGGTGGAGCGGAGTTCTCTGGCCGGCAGGTAAGGTTTGATGGCTGAGCATATAAACTCAGGGGCGGTGCCCATCCTGGCCTGAAAGGTGAGGCAGCCGAGTTTGAATAGGGCTCGCTCTCTCACAGGTAGCCAGTGTAATGCCTGCAGCAGAGGGGTAACACGATGGAATTTGGGCAGGCCATGGATCAGGCGAGCGGCCTGATTCTGCACTAGTTGCAGACGGTGAATGGCATAGGCAGGCGCGCCATTGTAGATTATGTTGCCATAATCGAGGCGCGAGAGCACCATTGCCATCACGATGACTTTTAATGCCGGAAGGGAGAAGAAGCGGGAGATCTTCCTGATTATCCTGAGGGAAAAGAAACAGGAGGACACAACAGAGCTAACATGGGAATGAACCGAAAGTTGTGAGTTGAGAAGAATCCCAAGGGTTTTAACTTTGGGGACAGGGAGTGGGGGAGCACCAAGTGAAGGGGGCCAATAGGAGGGAGACCAGGGGCTGCAACCACCTCCGGTCAGGACCAACTCTGTCTTGTCCGGATTAAGTTTGTGGTGGTTGCAGTTCATCCAGTCCTGAATGAACAGCATAACTGTTTGAACATTCTGGGCGGATGAAGGGGAATTGGAGAGATTAAAAATTAGCTGGAGGTCATCGGCGTAGTTGAACACCGTGACCTCGAGCTGCTGCAACATAAAAATGAGGGGGTAGATGTATAAATTAAACAGAAGCGGGGAAAGTGAAGAACCCTGGGGAACACCACAATCCACCTTACGGGAGGCAGCGGCGAAGCCAGCAAGGTGGACCGCCTGAGTCCTCTCGCTCAAAAAAGACTGAAGCCATGAGAAGGCTAGGCCCTCTATGCCCGCCGCCCTGACACGGGTAAGTAGTGTGGGGTGGTCCACCGTGTCAAAAGCGGCGGACAGATCTAAGAGGATGAGGGCTTGCGAGAGGTTGGTGTCAATGCCCTCACGTAGCCCATCCATCACTGAAATCACCACCTTCTCCGTAGAGTGGAGGGGCCTAAAGCCCGCCTGACAAGGGGAGAGGCAGTGATTTGCCTCCACGTGAGTGCTCAGGGTTTTGGTAACATGGGTTTCTAAAACCTTTCCCAAATAAGGTAGAAGAGAAATGGGACGATAGTTAGAAGGGAGTGAGGGATCGGCGCCAGCCTTTTTTAAAAGTGGGATGATGACCGCAGTTTTATGGAGACTAGGAACAATGCCATTACTGAGTGAGTCATTAAGAAGTGTGAGAGGCGGGGTGGGACAAGCTAGGAAAATTTCTCTGAGGATGTGGGCGGGGCCAAAGTCCAGGGGGGAGCCCGATTTCACCCGTTGGAGCAGTGGGGGGAGTGTGTCCTTGGTCAAGAGGGGAATGCTGGTTAATTTGGTAGCAGTGGGAGGGGGAGAGGGATTGATGAATGTAGGTGATGCGGGAGGGATGTTGGTTTTAATCATTGCGACCTTCTCAACATTGTTTTCCAACAGGGTTTGAGGCCAGCACTCCCTTCACCAGGCCACTCCTATCCCCTTTGCAGCCTATCTCCTGGCTCCTTCTTTTATGGCTGTTCTTGGCTATCCTGGACGACTTTACCTGCTCTAGACAGACTCTACCCCGCTTCACAGCCCCAGTCATACATTCCAAATTGTCCTCCTCACTTGTTAAGTCCAGTTGCCTTCAGTGCACTGTATCACACTTGATCTGCTGCGTGCTGCGCGGCAGTCCTGAAGTGCATGACTGGCTGTAATGAGTGTGAAGCAGACCGCACATCTTAGAGTTTAACACCTCTTGTCCAGCACCACACACCTGATGTGAATCCGTACCCACCTGGGCCCAGATTTGTTAATGCTTTGCACCAGGTTTGCATTACGTTTGTAATGCAAACCCGAAGCAAAGTGTTATGGTGTGATTTGCTATCAAACTAAAATCAGGATTTGCATTGGATAGCTTCCCGAGGTAATGCAAATTCGTGTAACACGCGGCATCTGGTGGTTGCTCCATGGGGAGCACATGGGTTTTCCCATGCAATCACACATGCGTGTTATGCAAATCCTTATCTTCAAACATTCATAGACTGAAATTGGCACCAAAATGTTACACTTGTTTGGGCAGGCATTCTTTTTTAATATTTTTTATTTATTGTTCACACCAGAGAAGAAGTCATCGCTTTACAGAAAAGAAAACATACAATATCATAATATTTATAAAGACAGAAGTTCATATTGCCAATAGCGAATACTTAATTTTACCGTGTGGGAGAAAAAAGAGTTTAATAATTAAGCCAGCGTATGTCTACCTCTTATCCTGTCTTAAACAATATAGTATTTGATTAAGGATATTTATCTTGACACAGAGACATATACGGTTAATAAAGGGTTTATATGAATGAATAAGTGTGTGATTCTTGTACGAAGCCAGTCTAGTTTGCTCCCCATTGTTATTTTATTTATTGCTATTATGTCGCTCCTGCCTCGCCATTCCATTTCGCAATGCAAGACCATATTTCTTCCCCCGTGTTCTGGCTTTCCTCCCTCTACATGGATATAGGGCTGCTTCTTGTTTCCAAACCCCCAGTAATCTAACTATCTACATCTGATAGGTGGGAGGCTCCTTATCCTTCCATCTAGCGGCCAGCATTATGCGATAAATAGCTGTGCCCAAGAATAAAACATATTCTTGTTCTTTGTTACATCTAAGAGAGCTATCATGCCCCAGGACTGCTAGTGTATCAGTTAGCTCCAAGTACCTTCCAAATAGCGATCCCGAGAAGCTTGAGATCGCTGTTTTTAAAATGATTAGTTCACTACAGTCAGAAAACATATGTATCAATGTAGCCGGACCCTTGCCGCATCTAGGGCATAGGTCCTCCTCTCTTTTCCCCCATAGAAAGAGTTTTGCCGGTGTAAAGTACAGGTTAAATATAGATTTGTACAGTTGTGCTTTCAGATTGGAAGCTAAAAAGGCTTCCGCTGATAGTTCTAAACTCCTGTAGATATCTACATCTGGGCTATTTGGTTTAGCTACCCAAGATGCCTCGTGTTTTTCTAGATCATCCGGCATCTCTGCCAATAATAAGTTGTAGATATCCCCAATTATTCATGACGCAGTTCTAATTAGCTCCATCAGGGGGATCTTCCCAATCATTACCCTTGGTCTATATGCCATAAGGATGCTCCTGACCTGTATAAATTTAAAAAGCTGGTTAGCGTGTATCCCATACTCCTGTTGCAGATCTCTAAAATGCGGGTGCTGGTGTCCACCATAGAAATCTTCAACTGTGACTATACCCTTACTCTCCCAGTCCTGCCCCATGATGTCATAAGTATACTTTGAGAAGAGTGATCCACGCCATAAGGAGGTATATTGTGTAACTCTGGGGATCCCCATAAATTTTGCTATTTTCTTCCAAATACACCACACACTTTTTTATAGTTTTAAACCGTACTTTGTTATACTAGCTATGCTCAGTTTGTCTTAGAAGAAGCCCTGCAGATTCTGCTCCTACTGCTAGCTCAAATATTGTAGGAGTTGTTCCTTCATTCGAGTTCCCCCCATCCGGACTATTATACTTCAGTAAAAAGGATATTTGGTGAAGCAGGGCTGCCCAGGAATATAATGTAATATTTGGGATTGACAACCCCCCCCCGATCTTGTGGCAGTGTCAGGAGTTTCATCTTCCCATATTGCCACACAAAGTTAGACAACATGGAGTTAATGTTTTTGAGTATTATCTCGTCCACTGTTAGTGGAATAGAGCTAAGCAGGTATAAAAATGTTGGCAATACATTAGTTTTCAGGTAGTTTCCTCTCCCTATAATTGACAGATGTAGCCCGTTCACCCTCTTTAAGTCCAAACCTGTAGTTTTAATTAATTGATCGAAATTTTCTTTGATAATCTTATCAACTTTAGGGGTAATCCGGACTCCTAAATAAACTGCTGATTGGGCGCGACTTACATCTTCGTACACCATATTCTGTGTGCATACTACAATGGTTTTCTCCCTGTTCAAGCTGTACCCAGATAATTTGCCAAATTTTCCTGTAATATCCGCAATCTCATCCAATGCCTCTCTAGGATCTGTTGTGACAATTTCCACGTCATCAGCATAAGCTAAAACTTTTGTCTGGTATCCCCTTGTGCACATAGGTTTGATTTTAACTGCCCGCAAGAGCATCTCTATGAGAGGGTTAATATATAACACAAATAAGATGGGTGAACAGGGGCACGTGTCCCCCTGCTAATTAATACCTCCCCAGACACTTTACCCATTACCTGTATCTGAGCTTTTGGGTTACAATACATTGCTTTGAGCGCCCTGACAAATTTCCTGACCGAACCCCCTTAACTCCAGAATCCCCCATAAAAAAAACCAGGTTACTCGATCGAACGCCTTCTCGGCGTCTAGAAGGATCATGGCCATCTGGCCCCCCGTTTCTGACATGATGTAGAACAATGTTATTACTCTTTGAAAATGGTCAGTTGTTTGCCTTCCTGATATGAAATCATGCTGCCACGGGGAGACCAGATGACAAATGACCCATCCTAACCGGGATGCCAAGACTTTAGAGTAGATTTTTATATCTGTGTTGATTAAGGAGATTGGTCTGTATGACCTTGGGTTATCTAATGTTTTCCCCTTTTTTGGGAAGACAGCAAATCGCGTTTCCTTCCATGACTCGGGGATATTTCCGCTATATTGAAACCCTTTAAATAGATCTAACGAAAATGGTAGTATTGTCGCGCCCAATGCTTTATACAACTCAAGGGGTATTTGATCAGGGCCTGTAGCCTTTCCTGTAGCCAGATTCTGTAGTGCTATTTCAGTTTCTTCTTGTGTTATCTCTACTTCCAATTCCTCTTTTAGATCTTCATTTAGCATCCGCCCTAGGTCATCTTCTGTCAGCAATTGTCTGATATCGTCTAACATGCTATTTGACTCCCTGCCAGCTTCTTCCATATATAATATTTGATAATAATCCTGAAAAGCTTTAACTATACGTTCTGGGTCTGTATATTCCACGCCCCCTATATTGATAGCTAGGATTTGGTTCTGTACTGATTTTTGCCTAGTGCGAAGGGCAAGTCTCTTCCCCACTAGTTCTCCACTCTCATATGAACTATTACGGTGAGTTTGAAACTCTTCTGCCGCCTTCTGTGTCAGCCATCCATTAATCTCTGCCTTAAGTGTCTGAATCAGTGTCTGACTCTGTATTTTCTCCCTCCCCTGCCTAATAAAAGATGAATGTTCATCTGCAGCTGTCTTCAGTCTTTGCATTACTTCCTGACTTTTCCGCTCATGTATAGCTCGAGATTTACCCACTTAGCTGATGGTTTCTCCCCTCAACCCTGCTTTAAACGCATCCCACACTATTATTCCTGAAGCACTATACCTGTTAATATCGAAAAAATTGTTTACCCATTTTTTTATGTGCTCTATATATTCCCTGTTGACTGGTAATTTCTTATCAAAAGTCCATTTCCCCCTATTCTTCCTACCATCCGAAACTTCAATCCCTAAAACTAACGGATTATGATCTGCTATGACCTTCGGTAATATTGTTATTTCAGCCTTCTCAAGTATCTCAGCTGTACCAAAAACATAGTCTATCCTGAAGTATTTCCTGTGTGGAAACGAATAATAAGTGCTGCCACCACTCTGAGATGTCTTTTTAGCCTGCCATACATCCACTAATCCGTGAATATTTATAAGTGATGCGAGTGCCCTATATACCCTTGGTTTCCGCCCTTGATACCTCCCTTGGTTATCGCCATCAGATAGTAAATCTAGCGCAATATTCTTGTCCCCACATAAAAAAAGTGGTAAAGACCATGCTGCCAATTCCATCTCTAAATCCTCAAAAATTTGGGGATCCTCATAATTCGAGCCATAGATTGAACATATTGTGAGACCCCATCCTAGCTCCACTATGGCCCACCTGCCAAACTTGTCTTCTGCCTTTCGTTTGACTGGACCCACAGATGTTTTTGACAATATGGCTACCCCTCTAATATTGGAGGTTTGAGAGGTGTCAGCCAGCAAGTTATACCCCTGTAGGGCCATGAGATGTCTTTTATCCCAGGTGAGTCTCTTGAAGACAGATTACGTCAAATGTATTTAATTTAATCAGCTCTCCCAGTTTACCCCTTTTAACTGCATCATTGAGTCCTGCCACGCTTATTGAACATATACTTATTCTCCCCATCTTAAAATAGTTTTATTGCTTCCAACCGACTCTGCAAGTCTTACTGTTCCTCTTTCCTTACTGTACTTCAGTGACCTTTTCACATCTTCCCAATTTTGATGAAATACATTTCCAGCTCTCAATTCTACACCTTCACCAGCACCTTCTTCTCTGTGTGTGTTTTTCTCCATTTTTGCCCCTGCCACCCTTACCCCCCACTAGCTAGATTCCCACCCCCACCCCCTGCTCCCCTCCGAGAGATACTCAAACATTGTCTGCTTGTGATGAGTGCATCGCGCCAGCCCGATTACTCGTGAATAAAAAACGCTTTTTATTTACAATTATGCTACGTGACCACCTCCCTCCCTACCTTACACTGTCTATGCTCATATAGATACGAAAAAGGAAAAGGGAAACAAGGAAGAAGGGGGGAAGGGGAGCACCTTAAGAAAATAACCACAGGGAGAGAAAAGAGAAAGACAAAGAAGAAAAGGCATCCTCTCAAAGAGCCAATGTACATAGTGCAGCATAATACAGCATCTACTTTTAATTTAGGTCTTTCTTGACCTCGTCAGGCTGTCAGGCTGTTAGGCTGTCTAGGAATTCCTTAGCTTTTATTCCGGACTGGAAAAAACGAGATTGCCCGTTCCAGATAACTTTTAATTTTGCAGGATTATTCAAAAAAGCTTGGGCATTCTTGTCTTGAAATGGCTTGATCATCTGCCTCAACCTCCACCTTCTTTCGACGGTGGCGTGGCAGAAATCAGGACGGACGAAGTATGAAACCCCATTCTTAGTGTGTTTTGCCTCAGGCCTTGCTTTTTCAAATACTGCTTGTCTTAGCAGAAAGCTACCAAAATAGCTCGTGGGAAGGACCCTTATCTTACTGGTTGCTTCTGCACAAAAGGCACCCTATGGGCCGCTGAATTTCTAGTGACCAATTCCAGTCCGTAAGTTCGGGGAGACATTCTCCATGTAGCTCGATGATATATCTGAAGGCATCCCCCTTCCACCATATCTGGGACCCCAAGAATACGCAGATTATTCCACCTCTGGCGGTTCTCATGTTCCTCCAGCTTCCACTGGATATCAGTTATCTGTGCTTCCTGCGATTTGGCCTTTTCCAGGGTGCTTGCCAAGTCTGACTCTGTAGTGCACATCTGTGTTTCCAAGACGGTCATCCGCTCTCCAAAAGTACTACATGTTTTTGATAGCTTTCGCACTACGCCTTGTAGCTTTCTCATTGCGGCTCGAGCCTTAAGACCATCCTGTCGAGTCTCCTTGCGATGAGCGGCTATCGCTTGTAGAAAAGTCTCTAATGATGTTGCTGTCGGAGTAGTCTCCCCTCCCTTTACTCCTGCCTCCGGAGTACCTGTTAACTGAGGGGGTATAATCCCATGAGAGGTCCCATTCTCGCACTTTCTTTCTCCTCTGGACAGTCCCCGGTTTTTCCCTATCTTGAAGATCTAATTCCAAATCGCTACCACTTGACTCAGGGTTGCTATTGTCCGTAACTTCATTGGCAGGCATTCTGAGAAGAAATGTTTTAATTTATGCTTGTTTTTCCTACTTTGCATGTATACAGCAAACATACAGCTGAGAAAAAGTGTTAAGGATAGTTTTGTACTGGAAGGGTCCACTTCCAGGTCAAAACTGTTCCTTACAGAATGCACAGTGTCCCTTACACTATGCTGGATGGGTGTGTGCATTGGCACATATCAAACGAAGGTGCACCAGTGCCGGGAGAGAAGAAAACAGCACCATATCTTATTATCTATGGTGCAGTTATGCGGTCTCCCTTTCAAGCAACACAGCACAGACACTCTTGATGCCCTGTGTTGCATGATTTTTTATATTTCTGGGATCTTGTGCCTTGTGTTAGATGAATAGTCACCTGTTTTTTATGTTAAAGAATGCTGGGGATAAATCATACACTGAAGAACATCACAATTTAGGGTCAAAAACCAGTTGCAATGTGAGCCCAGTCCTTTTATGATCAGAAACTTATTTTGCAAGCCCGCCTATGTGCCAACAGGTTGCTTCCCAAAATAAGGAGTCAGAGTACATCGTAATCTAACCTAACTAATTAATAATCATTAGGTAGGTCGCAATTAGCAATGCACTTTGATTGATCAATATCAAGAGGCTAGTGACCAGTAAGGGTCAGCAGACTGCCATGTCTGTGATTGATTTTAAATAAAGGAAATATATATTTTTTTGTTAAAGCAGTCCAAAACAAGACTGTTTTATTTCAAAAACGTTTTCTTTTCTCAAATGTTTTGGAGAGTGTTGATAGTCTTCTCCTGGAAAGTCTTACCCTGATTCACAAAGGGGACGGTGCCCAGACGAGACCCTTTACCTTTTTCTAATGGATTACAAACATCTTTGGAGTCTGTAACTTTTCAATAGTTTGCAACCAGAATTCTATTTGCAAAGCATTGATACATGTTACAGAATCACAATTTGGAAGGAACAGACACAATATACCCTCTTCCAAATTACAATGCAGTAACCATTCCGAAACATTTTAGCAATCAGAAAAATTTACTGGCTCCTAAAAATGGGCTTCTGACCATGGAAAAGTTTTGTATATCTAGCCTCAAGTTCTTTTGGATTTGCTTTTAATGTTCTGTGTTTGACAGTTCCTTTGGCCAGAAATAAGTGGAATCCAACTATTTTGACTCCACTTACTCCATGCACTTTTAATAGCCAAGGAAGAAGAACCTCATGGTCTATAGTGTCACATACTGGGGAGAGACCTAGGATCATCAAAAGAGCAAGATCAGATTCAGCTCTGACACATCTGATAAAGTCAATGATATCCAGTGATGTGTTTCCGTGCCATGTTCTTACTGCAACACGGAGGATAATAGACCCTGCTTATTTTAATGCCTATCAGTCTGGGTGTTGACTGCTTTTAAAAAAATTCTAATAATTATGGACAGACCAGCTATGGGTATAATTAAACATCTCTAGGAGATCAAACAATGGTTTGAGAAGCAGTCTTGCAATAATTCCTCTTTTTATCTTTTGTGAGACAAGCTCCTCCGCAAGAGATGTGTTTATTAGGTCCTTCACTCTATGAACAAATAGCTCATGAATTTCCATCAGCAACCCAGGCAGCTTACTACTGTAGTTTTCATTCAAAGGCTTAACTTTATTTATCCCATTGATACTCTCTTCTAGCCCCACCGCCTGAAAAAGAAACCTGGGTGGGCATTGCTTTTCTGTGAAAAGAGTGGTGGACCCACCTTACAAACAGAAAGCCATTCTAATGTGTGAGCAGCCCCCTTGAGTGGACACTGGGTTTATCAGTAGCCCCAAGATTATCCCTTATTTTTGTATTTTACTGGCAAATGTCCTTCATTTTGTTTTTGTTTTAAGACCTTACATTTTTGTCACTACCCCCCTGACTAATCCCTGACTCTGGTCTTTTTGCTACCTCGATGGCTGTCTCCGATATTTTAGTTTAATTGATCCGGGACGTTTGATATGTTATGCAAAAAGGGGTATATGTACAATCCCCATTAGCCATGGGAATGTCACTTTTTGTGACGTTCCCGTAGCGATCGGGGCCTTGCCTTATGTACAAGGCAGCGTTAAGCCACTGAACATGGCTTAACTCTGCCTTGTACATAAGGCACCCTTTCACGCTATGTTTTGCGTGAAAGGGGCGTGCAGTAGATGTTGTGGTGGGCGTTCCACTGTAACACCCATTGTATTTGACGTTGCCCCCTTTGTACAAGAGTGGTGTACATAGGAGGCAGCGTCAAAATTAGGACCAGGAAAATCCTGGTCTTAAGTTGGCGAAACTAGGAGAAATGCATTATTTCTCCTCGTTTTTGCTATTTCTATGTGTGCTCCCTTGTGCAACACACTTGGAAAAAGCAAAATGCCATGGTTTGTTTATGTGCAGGAAGGTGCCCCTTCCTGTACATAAACAAACCTTTCAAAAAAATGCTATTTTGTAACTTTCATATGTGCTGCATGAAGAAGCACACATGAAAGTCACAAAATGGCATTTTAAGATTGTTTATGTGCAGGAAGGGACACCTTCCTACACAAAACCAATCGTTCCCTGCACACAGACAGCCTGGTGCAAGGGTGCCTGCATTGGCGCTAAGTTGTTAAAATTAGCGCCATCGCAGGGGGAAACGCAAGGCTGCACCTCATTCTTGTAAATATGGTGCAGTCTTGCATTTCCAAAGTGGGGGAGTGTGACGTTAAGCCCAGGAGGCTAACAACACACTCTGCTACTTCATTGTACATATCCCCCAAAGTCTTTTAACTACAGTTACTTTTTTTTTATCTAGACGATGATCAGGTTGATCTGTCGTTTCACCTAGCTTTGCTCTAAAGTGGGCTACATTCAGCTAGGGGTAAAGAGAACTCAACCATCCTAGAGTTCCAAAGCCTTTTAGACAATGAGAATCTGTCTATAGTGTTGGCAACGCTCCCCAAAACGTGCACTTCATAATTTACCAGAAGCCTATTTCGGCATGTGTTTTCACTGTAGGGTCTTCTGGCTCAATGGACTAATGCGCCCACTGCAGGGGCCTGTGTTCGACCGCATGTTCGCAGATTCAAATACCGGTGGGCCCACTCAGCCTTTTATCCGTCTGAGGTCGATTAAATGAGTACCATTGAGTTAGGTAACACATCTACGGGTGAATGTGCGCCTTACAAATGCTAGTGGCATTTTGAAGAGGCAAGCTCATTGCTTATTTCAAATTTGACTCCTACGGTAGCCATCAATTTATTGACGCTAATTTACAATCAGGTGAAATCACAAATAAATTGCAACGGTGATAAATGATCAGAATGGTAAGAGGTGTACAATCTGTCTTCTGGTGGATCTGTTCTGCCAACATCCTTTTCCGAATTTCCCTCACACCTTTTCTGAATTACTCGCTTTGGTTTGATGTGCTAATGCATGAAGCATTAGCATATCAGAGCAAGACACATGGGAAGGAACCAGGACGGAAATGGCTAAAGTTTAGTGGTGGCTCCTCCACTAAGGTGGAGGAGTGTCGCCCCACTGAGCAATTCAAAACAGAAAAATAAAATGATAATAACGCAACATTATTATAATTTTATTTAAATGTACTGGCTCAGTTGGTTGGGGGGGCAGGGTACGGCTGGACTGTTTAGAGCTGGGGGAGGAGTAGGCACTTCCTAAGTGCGCATGACATTTGGGCCGGCCAAACAGTCATGCACACTTTGCATGTTCTCCACCCAGACTTCATTACAGCCTAGGTGTAGAACATGCACCGTCTCCCAGCCCCTGTTTGGGCACTGAATTATGGCGCTCAGACCAGTCACAACGCCGCTGGAAGGCAGCATTGTGATTGGTCAGGGTAGTCTGGAAGGCTGTGTGCTTCCTGGTTCCTGCTGCCCGAGAGAAGAGAAGAGGCCGGAGGAGAGGCGTCAGCCGGTCGGTCGTTTCCAGGTGTTTTTTTTTTAATCCCCCCTGCATCCCCTGCCCCAACCCCTATTTGGTAGCAACCGCTAATGCTAACGTTCTAAATTAGTCCCTCATACAGTTCGGTGCAGACACTGGAGTAGGGAAGGAAGAATACATCCAAACAATTAACAGCATTAGGTGAGAAACCAGTACAGTACTGGGCTGAGCCAAGACCTGAAGACCAAGTCAATCCTCTGGTTGATAAAAGAAAGCATGCATAGTGGAAAGCACAATATTATGATCTAATCTGTCAATCCTAGGCATATTCTGGCCTTGTTATTCACCAGAGATACTGAGGCATTGAGTAAAACGAAATTTTGAATTATATTTTAGGAGGTTTCTTTGAAAATAATCTAGTAAATTCTTCATCGGCTCTCCTTGCAAAAGTAACACAGCACCGCCTTAAACAAATATGCTTTTCAATAGTTCCGCTAAAGAAATTCACACATTCATAGCCATCTTTTCTAAACTGCATTTTATGCTGCCACCTATATGGTGGGCAGTCTGAGTCCAAACAAGGCAACAGACCCGATAAGGGCAGAAAAGTCCCAATTGATTATGCAAAAAATGGCTTTATTTTAAATGTATCCCACTTAAAAATGCCTCCGCCTCAAAAGAAGTCAACGGGGAAACTACATTACCCCGATTTTTATTTCAAAACCTCCCACTTAACAAGCTTAAAATGTTGGCATGTATGTGAGTCTTATGTCTTTGTCTCTATTTGCTGGACAGAGCAAATGTGCCAGGCTCTTCTTTTATAACAATGTCGCCAAGCACTTACCGCAGGCCAGATGTAGGTGTCCAAATATCGGTCGGAAACGGCCGAAAATACCGATTTTCGGCCGTTTCCGACCGGTATTTGGACATTGGCATGTAGGGGCATGTAAAATTACAGAATCGGTAATTTTACCGATTCTGTAATTTTACCGATTCGGTAAAATACCGAATTGGTAAAATTACCGATTCGGTAATTTGAGATGTAGGTAGCACTGTTTTCAGTGCTACAAGGGTTTACGAATTCTTAATTTACCACCAACTAGGAGTTGGTGGTAAATTAAGAAAACCATTTAAAAAGCATTTTTTTTGCTTTTTAAACAGTGCCATGTTGCAGACATACATGCCCTAAGGGCATGTATGTCGGCAACATGTGCACCCATGCACAATTGAGGGGTGCAACAGGGTGTCAAAGTGACACCCTGCCACCCTTCAATATTTCCCACAATTACCGAATCGGTATTTACCAATTCGGTAAATGACATTGATTCCTATGGGCCTCAAGGCCCATAGGAAACAATGGCAGTTACAGACTCGGTAAATACCGATTCATTAATTACCGAATCATACCGATTCGGTAATTAATTCGGTAAATATACCTACATCCCGATTGCCAGTTCTTAAATACCGAATCGGTATGATTCGGTATTTAAGAATCGGTAATCGGGGATTACCTACATCTTGCCCTAAGATTTGCCCTGAGAAGCAAGGATCCAAAAATAACTGTGAATGTAGTAAAGTTGATGGATTTGGCCTGCTTCGCCATCTGCAGAGGAGTTAGTTAATGTTTGATAACCTTGCATATCGAAATAGATTAACTGAATACTTTATGTACTGTATTGATTTTTTGCTGTTGGCTGAGCTGTCACATCTTTGATATAGCATGCCCCTAGCTACTCAATTTTCGATTTTATAGGCTATTATAGGTTGAGTTCTTGAGTTAAATTTTATGATATGAGAAGTTGGTTTTATACTTTGTAAAACGGCTTATAATTTATCGCTGTATTTTATTACGTGATGGATTTAATTTTAACTTTATTGTAAGATGTTAATTAATCAACAATTAAAATATGAAATATGGTTAATGAAAACCACTGTTTGAAATGGGCGGACCAAAGCCCACTCAATGTGAAATGTTAGCAATAGGTCTGTTTGGCAGCTGCACTGTCAAAACCAGGATCTAAACATTTAAACTGTTACTACTCTCCAAATGGGGGCACTTATGTTAATGTCAGTCTCATTAAAAAGGATTTTTTTTTAACTTTCTTTTTTGATTTACTCCTGGTTTACACTTGATTAAGCTAATAGTATTCCCGGCTTACTCATGGAAGAAAGGAGTAGATCAGCAGTAGTGTAAGCAAAATCTGTGTGAATTGGGACCCTGTCCTGATTCACAAAGATTTTGCCGTGACCAACTCTTGTGGTACTTCTGGCTCACTCCTCAACTAGAAGTGTAATACATATCTAATCATAGAAAAGACCTTTTAGTACTAACAGAGTAAGCTACATTAAATGTTTTATGAACCAGGCCCAAACTGTTTTGCAGTATCCATTATTCCAGAGATTTCCGAGCCCTCTATCAGAAGTAAACTGTTCTGGCTGTCCCATGCCATCTAACATGTAATAAAACTTTTGCATTGTCTGTGTTTTCATGAAAGCAGATGACAAAAGCCCTGAGAAAAGCCATGAGATGTTTAATATAGAGGTTAAACAAAGGAGATACCTTCTGTCCCACACGGTATAGAGGTACCTGGACAAATTATTTCTTAATTTCTTTCGGGGACAATGGAACGATGAGATTCTGAGGCTGCGGGGTTTTTCGCATAAATATGGGGCCTCATTTATGAAAAGTGACGCATCGCTGCGTGAAAACAGCGAGGCGTCACTTTTCACTGCGCCCTCCTTGCACCACCAATGATGCGTCATATTTACAGTATGAAGCATCATTGTGCAAGGAGTTACAGATACGTCAGTATTTCTGACGTATCTGTATGGTGCAAAAGTGACGCATTGCTGGAGTGTGTCACAAAAGTGACGCAACTCCAGCAATGTATCCTTTCACATGGGGCAAGCCCCATGTGAAAGGGCCTGCGTCAGTCTTACGCCTGCTGTGAGCATGCGTAAGAAATTGACGCATTTGTGTCCTAGAAGTGGCGCAGTGAAATCACATAGATTTCACTGCGTCACTTCTACGACCCTTTCTTGCGTCAATATGCCCCCTTGCATACATTATACCTGGCACAGGTATAATGTGGCGCAGGGGTTTACAAAGTGACGCATCTACCTAGATGAGTCACTTTGTAAATAAGGCGCAACAAGGTGCATTTTTTACGCCACTGGTGCGTCACAAAAAGTGACGCAACAGCGGCGTAAAAGTGACGCATAGCCTCATAAATGAGGCCCATGGATTTGCCACACTTGACATTTAATCCCTCATCGTCTGCATAATTTTCTTGCCTATGGTCTGTTTGTGCAGGCTGTGGGCATTGTGTAAACAGATTGCAGTCCTAAGGGGACCGAGATACCACTTTATGAATACTGGTCTGTGCAAATTTGGATGATGGTCTCTTTAAGGATGGGGCTTGCAAAATCGGCACTTGGCAAATTTGAAGTAGGACTAGTGTGGTATGCATGCCTCCATCCCTGAACTCACTTTTGTACACAATAAGTCACACAGTCAGTGCTTTATTCATGATTCTAACAATTATTGTGCACATTAAGTAGAATGACAGTTAGTACATGTTGTATCAAAAAAAGAGGGAGGAGACTAGGAGCCTGTTGTGGTCCAGTATCTGTGACCCATGTAATAATCTCAGACCAAACGGGGGTAACTGTTCCAAATGTGGACACAATAGTTATCCACATAAAAAGAGAGAAGAGAGGAGGGAACAGGAAACAACGTAGGTCTAAGCGCCACAGACTTGAGGCAAGGGCAAGTCTTGTCTCATGATGCCCTCACACATCCCGAGGGATGTCATGCTTCATCATCGGGCATTGCTCCTTGTTGGGCCGGCAGGCATGTAAGGGGTAGGTGCTGACAGGCTATGCACCCGACGCAACCCCTGTTATGGTGCAGGCGGACACGCGCTAGCCTATTTTCTCTATTCTTCCTGCCATTGATAACGGCACATTATCCCATCTTTCTAACTGGGAGGTCAGCTTATCCACCGCCAGGCCGTAGTTTAGGGGAAGAACCCGCTCCTTGTCACAGTGGCTCTGGATGCCCAGGTATTTGACTGTGTCCGTACACCAGCACAACAGAAAGTTGCAGGGAAATTCCTTGGTAGATTCTGTCAGTGGGAATAGCTCAGACTTGTTCTAATTTATTTGGAGTCCAGAGAACTGCCCGAGTCGTTGTGCCTCATATAACACTGGGCCCAGGTTGTCCACGGGAAGCTGGAGAATAAGTAAAATGTAATCTGCGTATAGATACAGTGGGTCTTTTTCAAACTGCAGTCCGCGCCGTAGGTGTCACTTCTGCAGGTGCTAGAGCAGGGGATCCATCGCTATTATAGATAGCAATGGAGAGAGGGGACAGCCCAGCCTCGTACCCCTGGCCAGTGCAAACATAGCAGTCAGGGATCCGTTGGCACGAATGTAAGCCATCTGGCTAGCATTGAGAAGTTGAATTATGGATGTGAATCCACTCGGCAGCCTGAGTTTCTGAAGGGTCGCCCACAAAAAGGGCCATTCCAGCGAGTCAAAGGCTTTCTTCGCATTCAACTGGGATCTCCGACGAGACCCTGTAGAGTGCAGAGAGCAGCGTACTCAAAGTTATAGAGGTGGAGCAGTGAGGGATAAAGCCTGCCTGCACCAGGAAGATGGCGGTCTCAAGGAGAAGCTACAGCCTGATAACCAAAATCTTCTCAAGAATTTTATTGTTGAATTACAGGAGGGAGAACGGTCTGTACGGCAGGCTATATTGTGGATCCTTGCCTGGCTTCAATAGCAGTACTACAATGCCTTTATAGAGTGTAAGGGGGAGGACTACTGCATCTAGCAACTAAGCATAGGGCTCGAAAAGGCAAGGGGCAAGCACATGTTTATACACCTTGTAAAATGCACCTGTGAACCTGTCTGATCCTAGTGCCTTTGAGCCAATCATGGAGTTGATTGCGGAGACAATCTACTACTCCGCTATTCGTTCACTAAGGAACTTCTGTTGGGGCTTGAACTGCCAGACCATAGCAACCTCCTTGAGATATTTTGCCATACCACCATCTTCTCGGGTGTTTCGGGATGTGTATAATTCTGTGTTTTACCACAGCAGGTATGTGAGTATCTGGTCTCCATCCAAGGCACATGTGCCATCCTCAAGGACAAGCTCTGATATGTAATCACTTCCCCACTGTGGGTGGAGGAGTCTCGTCAGAGTGTGGCCGGGCCACTCTCCATCACAGTTTCTGCGTGCCATCGCATGCTTCCCTATGTATTGCACCTCTCGTTTCGCAAGCTCGCAAAACTCGCTCATAGCTCCACCCAGTGGCGCAAACGGAAGCAACCTTTACAACGCAACTTTTACAATGCACTACCATTACAACGAAACTTTTACAACGCAACATCCATTACATCGCATGCCATTACAACCAACCATTACAGCACATGACACTACAACGCATACCACTACAACGCATGTCATTACAACGCAGTCATTACAACGCATACCATTACAACGCATACCATCACAATGCACAGTACCCTTACACTATCCAACACTTACCCTACTATTGCACCCCCTGGTGTTAGAATAGTAATTTTTACCCCTACACTATCCAACACTTGCCCTACTGTTGCACCCCCTGGAGTTAGAATAGTAATTTTTACCCCTACACTATCCAACACTTACCCTACTGTTGCACCCCCCTAGAGTTAGAATAGTAATTTTTACCCCTACACTATCCAATACTTACCCTTCATGCAATGTAATGATATGCATTGTAATGGTATGCGTTGTAAAGGTAGTATGTGTTGTAATGGAATGCGTTGTAAAGGTAGTATGTGTTGTAATGGAATGCGTTGTAAAGGTAGTTTTTAAAAATTCGTTGTAATGGAATGCGTTGTGATGGAATGCGTTGTAATGGATGTTGCGTTGTAAAAAATGCGTTGTAAAGGTATTCGTTGTAAAAGTATGCGTTGTAACGTCATATATCCGGCGCAGGCCCTCCCCCACGTCCCACCCCGCACCACTGCATTTAGGTATCGGAGTGTCCTTTCCACCTGATCCAAGGAGCGTCGAATGTCTCGCAGGATGCTGTCATGTTTCGTGATCACTATGCCACAGATGTATGCCTTGAGTGCCCCCCTCAAGGTGGCCTGTGTAGAAACTGTACCCTCATTGAAATTGAAATAGTCAATTATGGCTACTCGGAGTTCATCTCGAAAAACTCGGTCCATGAGAGATTGACCAGGGAAATGCCACGTCCTTGGTGCGCGGCCCAGGAGCGGCACTGTAAGAACCACACAAACTGGATTGTGGTCTGACAATGTACAGGGTAAACATGCTACCTCACCTAGCCAGGGAAAGCGCGAGGGAGAAAGGAACCAGAAGTCCAGGCAGGACCAGGTACCATGAGGGACAGGTAAAAGGTATAGCCCAGGGTCTGTGCCGTCATATGTCCCTGAGGGAGTGCAAAGCACAAAAATCGCACAGAATGAGCACAACTGGTGGTTTGCCACTTGGGGCTCCCACTGAGGACCCCTGGTACGGGTGTTAGACTTGGCATCTTTTGGCGTGTTTCCCCTGAGTTTTTGCTTTCTGCCCTCCCGGTTTTTACTCTGTTTTTATTGGTGTAGTGTTTCTGCGCACTCTTCTCACTGCTGATCAGTGGTAAAGTGCAAGTCCTCCGGTGGTAAATTGTGCTATGGATTGGTGTTTCCAGGATTGGGTATTTGATATACTTGTTAGTCGCTAGGAAAGGGCACTGAGTGTGGCAGGTCTTGTAAATCAAATGCCACTAGTGGGCTTACAGCACTGATTGGGCCACCCACGTAAGCAGCCCGAAAAAGGTAACTCAGACCTGCCATTGCAGAGTCTGCGTGCAGTTTGTAACTGCCATGTCGACTTGGCGAGTGCACTCACTTGCCAGGCCTTAAACCTTCCCTTTTCTACATGTCAGTCACCCTTAAGGTAGGCCCAAGGTACCCGTGTGGGCAGGGTGCAGTGTATGTGAAAGGTAGGACCTGCCCTAGTGTATGTGGCATGTCCTGGTAGTGAATTACACCCCATTTCATTTTTCACTATTGCATGCCTACCTGTTCCACATAGGACAGAATGGGAAGTTTGTTTATAACATCTTATAAACATAACTGGCCCTGGGAACTAGGTGGGAAAATATAGTTTAGTATGCCTGAACTCAGAATCTAAAGATGCATCTTTTAGTGAAGGTGAATTTTACATTCTGTGTTTGAAAATACCACATTTAGAAAGTAGGTATTTTCTTGCTCAGTCATCCCATGTGCCTCTGCTGGAATGTGGATTACCTGTCTGGGTATTGGATGACAGAAGGCTGGGGAGCAGCAGTGGCTCCAGATAGTCTAGGTAGGGTCAGGAAAGGGCTGAATAGACCTGGGCTGCAATGGGGAAAGGGGGAGGAGATTTCCTTCCACCTCAAAGGGCCTGGTCTGCCTCTGACAATGCCGTCTCTACCTCCTGCCAGGAAATCACACAAGAGAAGGCAGAACTGGTTCTTTTTTTTTTTTTTTTTTTTTTTTGTGTCCTCATAAATGCCACCAGAAAATGTCAACTCTAGATGCCTTATCTCCTGGCCTTAACCACGGGTTAACTGTTCCCGCCCTGGCTGCTGTGTATAGCCGACGAAGATCGCCCAGAGGTAGGTCGTTTCCTAGTCCCACTCCCTTTCGTGATGTTGCGAAGCCTATGGGAGGACCGGACCACAAACCTCTGGCATAATCATTGGACATTTTGTGTACCTTGTCCGTTATCTTTCAGACCATGCGATTAATTGAGACCATACTTTTGCAGCACTTTCTCCTCCACACAATTGGTCAAAACGACTGACAGCCATAATGTTCTTGAGACAGTTTGCAAATAGGGGAGGACTTGCCGATTTCCACTCCCTGCATATTTCCCTTCTAGCAATGACAATAACATAAAAAATAAACTGTGAAGTATTGTTAGTAATATCATAATCTGTAGGTAAACCAAAAAGTATTAGTCTGGAGGAATTTACAACTGGTATTAATAGGACCTCTTCTAAAAAATCAATCACCTGATCCCAATAGTTAATGATTTTGTGGCAATCTACAAATATATGTCTGTCATCCGCATCCGGTAGCCTACATCTAGGACAGACATATTCTTCTGCTGAAATCCTCGATAATTTAGCAGGAGTCCAATAGGCCCTATAGGTTGTAAACAGATGATTCCTCCTGAGGTTGGATGGTTTTATGATCTTTTGGGAGATTGTGAATGAATCTATCCAAGTCTTCAGTAACTCTTCAGGATCCTGGATAACGGCATCAGCCCAAAGCTTGGTAATATCCGCTCCTAGTTTGTCTTTTGCCCCCACCAGTGCGTTGTACCAGAGTGAAACCTCCCCTTTCTTCCCAGTCGCCCTACTAATAAATCCCAGGAACGGAATTTCATCCTCATTAACCCAATTTTGACTGCCCCACTGTTAAAATCTAGATTGTGGCATAAACATTATCGGCGCCATCTTGTCCCTTTCTAGACTCTTACGTGCGCGTAAGCAGCAACCATTTTGAATGCCATGGCCTCTCTGCCCATTGCTGATAGCCAGCGCGTCTCTCTCCCTTACTCTCCGGCCTCGCAAGCATTCCCCCGCGCTCTGACGGCCCCCGATCTCTCCTGCCTGGGCCATAAACGCACCTCCAGCGCGACCCTGCCTCAGAGCCACATCCCGTGCTGAACCCCCACACTCCTTTCATCTCATCTCCCATTGATAACCTCTTCCTCCTCGTCCATTGTCCGAACCGTTCCCAGGCCACCACCTAGCCTTGCAGCTGCAGTTTATTGCCCCTACAGTAGGAACTCACCCCACATCAAAGGAGCAGGGATTAATCGATACCTTCACACCCCTAGATCCGACCGATCGCTCACATACCCGTTCCCAGCGGAATGTCCAGCTGCGCGATAGCCATCACATGCTGGGATCGGGGTGGGAACCCTACTATAGATGTGTGTGGGAACGGACCTGAACCGGGGATTCCGAGGATGTCTTTCTGTACTTCAAAGAATTGTTACGGATGCAATGTATGCAATAAAACCATAAACTCGTGTATAAGAGGCCAGGCCTCAGAGATGCGGTTAGAGCACCTCGAGAAGATACCCTGTTGTCTGATTTGACGTGTTCTGCTCCGTCGGAATAAACTCCTGTTTCCTGCCTTCTGTCTCCAGCGCCTGCCTCTTTGTTTGGTAATCTCGAATGGTATGAGAGGCGGCTAACGCTGGGCAAATACTGAAGGGTTCTTGGTCGACATCGGCCCTACCTTTTGACAATTGGCGTCCCAAACGTGGGGCCCATCAGCGACACGTGAATCCAGTGGGAGAGTTCCCAACGACAGAGTGAACGACTGCAACGATCGGGAAGAGCTCCTGCCCGATAGACCCTCGTCTGGCAGCCGATCATCCGAACTTCACCGGTTCTGAGCAGACCTCTCTCGAGTGATCTACGGTCCTGACTGGGAACCATCAGGAGTGCCACAGCAATTACGGAGAATAGAGGACGATCGGGTGCTGGAAGCGGAAGACGAGAAACTGTCCATATGGTCCGGGTAAGGTCGTGCATCACGACGAATTGCGAATTGATTGTTTGATTGTCATTGGAAAATACTAGTATTACGCATTTGATTGTTTGGTTCTGAGAGATTCTCTGTCTACAAACGGGGAAGGATAGGAGTATTCTCCCTTTGCAGATAGTGAAGGGTGGGTAGCGCAGGCTTTTGCCCCCGTTGTAACCCGTCGCGCCTACTTCCCTCTCCATTTGATTGATTGTTATCCAAACATTTACTGTTTTGGAATTGGTTCTCTTTGGATCATTCTCTATTTACAAATAAGCACAGAGTCGCAATACTCTGTTTAGTCCTTGTGAATAGTGAAGGATAGGTAACGCAGGCTTTTGCCCCCGTTGTAATCCGTCGTGCCTATTTTTATCCCTCATTTGATTGATTGTTTGGCCGAACATTGATCGTTCGGAATTGGTTCTCTTTGGGTTATTCTCTTTTCACAAATAAGCACAGAGTCGCAATACTCTGTTTAGTCTTTGCGGATAGTGAAGGATAGGTAGTGCAGACTTTTGTCCCCTTTGTAACCCGTCATGCCTATTTTTGCCCCGTTTGTTGGTAGTTGGTTCAGCCCGGACCGCTTATTAGAGGTGAACCATCCGGCTCCACTGGAGAGCACCCCTAATAAGGACACGTTTACTAAATATGGACTAGTCACCGTGGCTTATAGTAAGCTGTGGCATAAATACACGAGAAAGGATCGGGAAAGTCAGTGGCCACTGATAGGATCCTTTGATAACGATAAAATAAACGCGCTGGGAACAGCCCTTTATAACAATAAGACAACACCCACTATGCTCGACAGCTTCGGCATGTGGCGCAAAGAAACAGAACAGCGGAAAAAGAGAAATGAGGTCAGGTTAGAAAAGGAATTACGCAAAGCAGCTCACCTAGCCGCTAACAAATTGAAGGAAGAAATAAAAGAAAGAGAGGAAACCAAGCTAAAACAAGATTCCGAATCATCGGGCCAGTGTCCCGTCAGGACACCCTCTACACTTTACCCCGAGCTACCTTCGAAACAGCGAACGAACGATGATTTACTACTAGGTCCCCCGATCATCTACATGCTCCCTCCATATGCCCCTTCCCAACCCTTAGCGCAGCACCCGCAACCCCCAACGACAGGCGAGAGAAGTGCCGGAGCCTCGGTCCTCATGGCCTCTGCGCCGACCGAACCCCTCGCACTCAGCGCAGCGCGAGCAGCGACTTCAGATGATCCCGAAGCGGGGAGGAAGGACCCCGCGAGATCGAATAGATTAAGTAAGGATGAACGAGCTGGGATCGACAAGATTGTAAAGACACTGGTGGTGCGAAAGGAAAGTGAGGATTATGTAACGGATATGTATAATACATATGCCAATAGCCACAGACGACACTTTGTCGTACGCCTTTGTTACCATACCCTTAATGCCTATGAGGACCGATACCAAGGAAAAGGTCCTGAAAACCTAACGACTCTGTATAGGAAAATTGATGTCGGAGACGGAGACGAGTGTGATGTGGCGAACCTCTTCACGCATACGCTTGAAGTTTTCCGCCACCTCACGGAACTGAAACCAGAGACTAACACCAAGACTCCTGCAGCGACTGAAGCCAGAGTAGAAAAAATCGACACTATGATGCCCATAAAGGAGGCCGCCCCCTATTGGGTCCCCCCACGAGGACAGGGAACACACGACGATATTAACCACCAAGATGCGAGAGGGAGGGTAGTTTACAACTGGGTTTACCAACCATGGGATCGGCAAGACATCCTGACTCTCCGAAAGTCCTTGCCTGATCTGCGAAAGAACCCCACAGCCTTCTATACAGAATTAGCCACCGCTTTGGGTTCAACGATTATGACCCTAGCGGATATCGATTTGTTTTTTGGGTTATGTCTGCCAGCTGATGTGTGGAAGCAAATCCGGAAAGTCGACCACCTTGAGCTGTTCGGACATACCTGGATACAACTCTGTGATGTAGACAAACAGCGAGAGCCGGGACAGAAACCTTTGAAAGCCATTCTAGACCTACCAGACAAGATCGTGCAGAAATTAAAAACCTTAGTCCCAGAAAGGAAGGTGAACTGGTCGGTAGTAATGGCCTGTCGCCAGAAACCCCAGGTAGACATATCAGAATACTTCTCCCGGTTTGAAACGGTGTTCTCCGATTACAGCGGCCAGGACATGACCACTGCATCCGGACATCACTTGTTTGTCCAGAACTATGTGAAAGGCCTGACACCAGAAGTCTCGCAGAAACTACAGACTAGCGAGAGTAGTTGGGCGGCTTCCAAGCCCGCAGCTATCCTCCAGATGGCTCAATACTATGAGCAACAAAAGAACGAGAACGATCAAGCGACTGAGAAAAAGAAAAAGGACTTGAAAGAGAGGGTGATGATTGCTCAGTTGCAAGGGGTGACTATAGGAAGGGAACAGTATAGAGGGAACTACCAGTCGAATGCTCCTAGAAATCCACCCCCTAGAGACCGCACACCCGCACCCGGTGCTCCACGAACAGACCTCGATGAGAACCAGTGTGCGTTTTGCAAAGGATTTGGCCATTGGAAGTCTCAATGCCCAGTTCTGCAAGAAGCACTCAGAAATAAAGACACGAGAGACGTAGCGGGCGGGCCAAGAAATAGAGGACAGGGACGAGGGCACACAAACGACACCAACAATGACAGACCTGGCAGACCAAACACGTTTGACCGTCCCCGACAGAATCAGTGCCAACAGTCTGACTGCGACAATGCCCAAGACTTTGCATAGGACTGCCAAGGGCAAGGAAGGGATCCAGTCGAGCTCTATGTTGACCAGCAAGGTCCTTATGTCACCGCTAAGGTCCTAGGTACGAAGTCTCCATTTCTGGTAGATACTGGTGCAACACGTAGTGCGTTGTCTAAACGATTGATTCCCAGGGCACCCTTGTCTGGCTCACATGTGACATCAATAGGTTTTGATGGAACGCCCTCCACTAATCCCTTGTCCACACCGATCTCTTTTAACTTGGACAATAACACCACTGACACGACATTTTTGCTCTCCTCCAACACCCCCGACGCTATTATGGGACTTGACTTGTTGAAACATTTTCGAGCTACTATTAGGTGTTCACAAGACGGTGTTCGAGTCATTCTGTACGACAACCCAACGCTGCTCGGATCTTGTCACACACAACGCATGTTTTCCATCACTGACGCTGACTTGTCCTTACTTGACACCCTACCTCTGTACCTATGGGCAAAGACTGACTCGGACGTAGGACGCATGATGATAGACCCTGTACACATAACTGTTCGACAGGACGCAGTACTCCCCAAACTCCCACAGTATCGGATATCGCCCGAAGGCGAGAAGGCATTGGTAAAAATCATCCAGTCCCTGGTAGATGCAGGAGTGGTAGAAGAAGTAGTTAGCAATGTTTGCAACAGCCCTATCCTACCCATTGTGAAAAAGCATGGTGAGGGAGACGAAAAAGCGTACCGCTTCATCATCGACCTACGAGAAGTCAACAAAGTGGTTGTACCCCAGTACCCTGTAGTCTCAGACATCACCACCATTCTGACCCTGATTCCTTCCACTGCCACCACCTTCACGGTAATCGACCTCAAGAATGCATTCTTCTCCATCCCCATTCACTCAGACAGCTGCTACCTTTTCGGCTTCACTTTAAAATCCCGCTCATATAGATTTTGCAGAGCACCCCAGGGCTACACTGAAAGTCCAAGCATCTACAGCCAGGCCCTCAAGAGACAGCTGGATGCAGTCCAGTTGCCGGATGGAGTGGTGTTGATACAGTACGTCGATGATATCCTTTTGGCGGCCGACACCACTCCACTTGCAGTCACAGCCACCATCCAACTCCTGCACTTCCTCGCGGAAAATGGCCACAAGGTCTCCAAGAAGAAGTTGCAATTCTGCCAACCTCAAGTCACTTACCTAGGCCACCTCTTGTCCAAGGACGGGAGAAAACTCACACCCGATCGAATTCAGGCTATTCTGGAGACCCCTATCCCTAAAACCCCGAAGCAAGTCCGCTCTTTGGTAGGCCTCACCTCCTTCTGCCGACAATGGTTGCCAAATTTCAGCCTCATTTGAAACCACTACTTTCCCTACTGGCTAAAGATGTCCCCTTCCCGCTCCCTTGGACCCCTGAATGTCAATCCTCCTTCAAAGAACTACGAGACGCCCTTTGTTCAGCACCCGTCCTAGGAACCCCTGATTATACAAAGCCCTTCTCTCTCTACACCCACGAAAGGGAGGGATGCGCTTTGTCTGTCCTGACTCAGACCATTGGCCCCAAACAACGACCGTGTGCCTATTTTTCTGCCACTCTTGACCCTGTAGCAAGAGCTTTGCCTGCCTGCCTTCGAGCAGTAGCCGCTGCTGCTGTCTCTATCCGACAAAGTGAGGGAATCGTACTCTCGAATTCCCTCACGGTACTAGTGCCTCATGCTGTTGACACCCTCCTAAACCAGACCAAGACACAACACCTGACCAGCGCACGATTGACTGGATACGAACTGACACTGCTCGCACCTCACATCACGTTGAAACGATGCACCACACTGAACCCAGCCACCTTGCTGCCTCTGCCTGAGAACGATCCTGATGTGCCCCCAATACATGACTGTGTGACCCTCACAGACGAACAGACTAGGAGTAGAGTTGACCTCCGAGACACTGCCTTCCCAAACCCTGACGGAGAGCTATGGGTAGACGGCTCTTGCATTAAACTCCCCGACGGCATCACCTCAGCTGCCTATGCAGTTACCACAGCCCGAACTGTAGTTGAAACCGCCCGCATCACGCAACGATCCGCCCAGGCGGCAGAACTGATTGCCCTCACACAAGCATGTATCCTAGCAAAGGGGACGACAGCAAACATTTACACGGACAGCCAGTATGCCTTCGGGGTGGTTCATCATTTTGGGCTCTTATGGAAGGAGAGGGGATTTCTGACATCTCATGGCACACCCATCCTGCACGGAGATCTAGTCTCCGCTCTGACTGAAGCGGTTCTCCTCCCCAAACGACTTGCCGTAATCAAATGCCAAGCACACAAAAAGGTGACAGACATCATTGGACAAGGAAATGCACTGGCCGACATCACTGCCCGAAACACAGCTGAGAACAGGACGACTCCTCGCATGTACGTGACTAGGTCACAAGCAGAAAAATGGACGGACGCTAGGGAAACTATTAGGGACATCCAAATGGCCAGCTCACCACAAGAATTGACTGAATGGGCACGGGTGGGATTAAAGGACGATGAAGGCTGCTGGCGGACAAAAGACACGAACAAATGGTTGCTACCCAACTCGTATCTGATCCCCATACTGACTATGGCTCATTCCCCTGCACACATAGGATCTGCCCCTATGACCGAACTTGTCTCCCGAGTTTGGCATAACAATAGAATTGCAGACTCAGCCAAACGATTAGTCCAGCAATGTCTAGTCTGCCTGCAACACAACCCTGGGAAAGGAACTGTCGTACCCCGGGGAGGGTTTGGGGTCCCCAACCATCCATTTGAAGTCCTACAGATGGACTATATCCAGTTAGAGAGATGTCAAGGACTGAAGTTGTTGTTGTGTGCGCTTTTAGCAAATGGGTGGAAGCCTACCCGACGCGTGACAACACTGCCATTGCCACTGCAAAAGTACTACTGAAAGAGTTCTTCCCTCGCTACGGCCTTTGCCGTATTTTATGGAGTGACAATGGCCCCCATTTTGTAGCCGAGGTTATCCAGCTCATCCTGAAAGGACTGGGGGTACGACAGAAATTCCACGCAGTTTTTCACCCCCAATCTGCTGGACTGGTCGAGCGGCACAATGCCACATTGAAACTAAAACTGGCAAAAATAGTGGCTACCACAGGACTAAAATGGCCAGACGCTCTTCCCCTAGCATTGCTGTCAATGCGTTCCACCCCCACCAAACACCACTTGACCCCTTACGAGGTCGTTTTCGGCCGGCCCATGAGTATCTGGTCCGCACCGAAACCGACATCTATTCACGACGTCCCGGACGTCCTAATGTCTGACTATCTGTATAACCTAACTAAAACACTGTCTGTTATTCATCATCAGGTGCTGCAGGCCATCCCCGATGCTTCCAGGGGCCCTGGACATACCATCCAGCCTGGAGATTTCGTCCTGATTCGGAACTTCCAGCGGGAGAAGAGTCTGGAACCCCGCTGGACGGGCCCCTGGCAAGTCTTGATCACCACCCGAACAGCTCTTCGAGTGGAGGGGAAGCGAAATTGGCTGCATGCACATCACTGCAAGAAAATCTCTCCGACCCTGACATCGACCGAAGACGTGACCACCCAAGAAGAGCTCCTGCACAAAGACCGACCATCCCTGAGCTGCTACCCTGCAACAGAGACACTCGAATTGGCGAAATTCCCTGATCCCACTGTGCCATCCAGAGAAGGGTATAACCTGCGACGAAAGGAGGGAGCTTCGGTTAAGTAGACCACTGACTAAGTTACCATTCTCAGAGTGGCGGCCTAACGCTACAAAGGCTGCCAGGAGAGAAACCAAACGAAGTCTGTGGTTCTGCCCACTACCGAGCACCTTGAAGATGATGGAAGCGCCCGGTACGAAGATGATGGAAGCAACCGGACATCCGAAGACCCACTACAGAAACCCGAAGACAAACGGGTTACACAGCTCAAAGACTATTGCCCTTTTTATCGCTCTCCTCTTTTGCCTCCTCCTCATGACTACCCTCTGGATTGTGGAAGAGAGTGCCCCGGCTCATAAGACATTTCTAACAACTGCACAGCCTACCACCATGAAAGAACACTACCTGGTTTCTCTTTCACCCCAACTCCGAGAAAGACGTAAGGAGTTCTGGAACAACTCCTTCGTACAGTTGCTGCACCAACACAACCTTGCAGCCAATGCCACAAACTGCTGGATTTGTGGGTTGATACCACATGCCGCCGGACATTCCATCCCTTACATCCCTTCGCCTTTTTCTATCCATGGTTCCTGCCTTGCTTGGCTGATCCTCTTACAAGAGAGTTACAAGGACAATACCACCTCCAGCGAAACTATGTCACACTTTTATCATGGGGTCTGGCTGAACAAAACAGGAAGAAATGCTGCTCCCTTTTGCCCTCTGACCTCCAACGTCTCTATCCACATGGACATCCCCGCTAAAGAGCGAATTGAAATGCAGGTATTCAACAACCCAGCCCGACCCACCTTCTCCTATCTCCGGAAACGAACAGCTGCCACCCTGACTGTAGCCCTATCTGTCGTCAATGTCTCGGGCCTTGTATGCATCAAAGGCCTTGGGATACAGATGGTGGGCCACAGTGCTCGCCTCATCACCAGAACTTTGGACTCAACTGATCCGCCCTCCTTTGTCACCTCTCCGAACATGTACTTCATCTGTGGTACGAAAGCCTACACCTGGCTCCCAAAGGGCTGGGGAGGTACCTACTACATTGCATTCATCCTTCCACCAACCTATGTGGCTTCAGCAAACCATCACCGACAAAAGCGAGCACGGGACATTGAACAAGCCGACTGTGCCGGAGCACAATTCCTGGATGCAGTTAAAGGACTCGTCCCGCTCTGGGGACCAATGGCGAACAGCCGTGCCATCCGACATTTGACCCAGGCAGTTGAAACGACAATGAACATTACAGCTGGCATCCTCACGAACAACACGGCCGAGCTTCAGGCGGTCCGCCTGGTAGCCCTTCAGAACCGCCTCGTTCTAGACGTGGTTATTGCGGATCGGGGAGGAGCATGCCGTATCATCGGGTCCAGCTGTTGCACCTACGTACCAGACAATTCGCCCTCAGTCTACAAAGCCATTGAACACCTCCACAGACTTTCCTCAGAGGTTCATCAGGAACAAGAAGATTGGTCGCTTGGGAGTTGGTTCTGGAGTGCTGTAAAGGACTGGGGGTGGAGGTTACTTATGATTGTATTGATACCGATTGTCGTAATATGTGGATTCTGCCTGGGTATTCAATGCTTGCCACCTCTATGCTCACTTTTGACTAGCTGTATCTGCCGTAAGACTCTGGACTTTGAAACCGAACGCATGAAGGCTTTGTATGACCTTGAAATAAGAAATATGATGGGGATTGACGTAAATTAACAAGCTGGCTAGATATGCTGAAAAGGGAGGACTGTTAAAATCTAGATTGTGGCATAAACATTATCGGCGCCATCTTGTCCCTTTCTAGATTCGTACGTGCGCGTAAGCAGCAACCATTTTGAATGCCATGGCCTCTCTGCCCACTGCTGATAGCCAGCGCGTCTCTCTCCCTTACTCTCCGGCCTCGCAAGCATTCCCCCGTGCTCTGACGGCCCCCAATCTCTCCTGCCTGGGCCATAAACGCACCTCCAGCACGACCCTGCCTCAGACCCACATCCCGTGCTGAACCCCCACACTCCTTTCATCTCATCTCCCATTGATAACCTCTTCCTCCTCGTCCATTGTCCGAACCGTTCCCAGGCCACCACCTAGCCTTGCAGCTGCAGTTTATTGCCCCTACAGTAGGAACTCACCCCACATCAAAGGAGCGGGGATTAATCGATACCTTCACACCCCTAGATCCGACCGATCGCTCACATACCCGTTCCCAGCGGAATGTCCAGCTGCGCGATAGCCATCACATGCTGGGATCGGGGTGGGAACCCTACTATAGATGTGTGTGGGAACGGACCTGAACCGGGGATTCCGAGGATGTCTTTCTGTACTTCAAAGAATTGTTACGGATGCAATGTATGCAATAAAACCATAAACTCGTGTATAAGAGGCCAGGCCTCAGAGATGCGGTTAGAGCACTTCGAGAAGATACCCTGTTGTCTGATGTGACGTGTTCTGCTCCGTCGGAATAAACTCCTGTTTCCTGCCTTCTGTCTCCAGCGCCTGCCTCTTTGTTTGGTAATCTTGAATGGTATGAGAGGCGGCTAACGCCGGGCAAATACTGAAGGGTTCTTGGTCGACATCGGCCTTACCTTATGACACCACCAGGAGGATAGTTGGTAAAACTTAAACCTAGAAATCGAACCCCCAGTTAGGTTTAGAATAGATTCCCAGCCTATTAGATTAGAATCATTGGATAGATATCCCCACCTAGTTAATCCTGCTGCTCTCAGGGGAATGGCCAATCGATCCAATAAGCATTCCGGTGTACCCGGAGAGTCCCAAATGGGAGCTTGGGAGTGATAGTAGGGTATGTTCAGGATTCTGCGTATTGCCCTCCAAATAGTAAGTGCTGTCCCAAGAAGCTTTAGTCGAACCTTTTTAAAGAACTTCTGGTCACCGAATTTATATAGGAAAAACTCCCGCCCTTGTGGCAGGTCTGATAGCATGGCGTGAAAAAGTCTCCCATGTGAGGAGGAGTCTAGTTTATTTGTCAGAAGCCTAAAGTTCTTAAATTGGAATGCATAACAGTAAAAGAGTAAATCTGGCAAGGCCAGTCCACCCAATTTTAATCCCCTTCTTAATTTCCGCCAGGCAATTCTGGGGGATTTAGTCGCCCAGATAAACGAACCAATCCTTCCTTGAAGATTAGAAATATCCTTTTTGTTGAAGATTAAAGGGATAGAATTAAAAAGAAAAGTGACCTTCGGCAGTATTATCATCTTGACTAGATTCACTCTTCCGTAGATGTTCAGAGGTAGGTTGTTCCATCCAGCCAAGAGCTTCCTAATTTCTTTTACTGCCGTCTGCCAACTACATTTGGTAATATCACCCAAATTATGAGAAAGCTGAATACCCAGATATCTAATTTTTAATTTGGCTTCTGGTATCGGATACAAATTATTCCAGCTCATAATATCAGTTTTTTCTCTATTAATACTGTATCCCGAGACCATGCCAAAATCTTCAGCCAATTCGAATAGTCTGGGAATGGCCTGCTCGGGATTTGATGTGTATAAAAGCAAATCATCAGCATAAAGTGCTGTCTTAAGGGTCAAGTCTCCAATTTTAAAGGGAAGAATCACTGGGTCATATCTCAAGGAGCAAACGAACGGCTCAATATAAATATCAAAAAGAAGAGGGGACAAGGGACATCCTTGCCTCGTTCCCCTCGAGATATCCAGCCATTCAGTCAGACCACAATTAATTAATATCCTAGCTCGAGGGCCCCTATACAGTGTCTTAATCCCACTAATGAAAGTGTCTGGAAATCCGAAGTTTACCATGGTTTTCCATAAAAAAAGCCAGTTGACTTGATCAAATGCTTTTGCAGCATCAATCGCCACTATGGTCAGCGGGAGTCCTTGCTGCACTGCCATATCTATTGCTCCTACCACTTGAAAAGTAAGTTCATTTAATTGGCGCCCAGGTATGTACCCGCGTTGATCGGGGTGAATGATGGACTTGATTATCTTCGCCAATCTGGACGTAAGGATACCTGAGTAGATTTTAGAATCCGAGTTGAGGAGTGAGATGGGCCTGTATGATTCTATGAAATTGGGGTTTTTATTTGGCTTTGCTATCAAGGTAATAGTGGCCTCAGACCACGAAACTGGGGTCTCTTCTCCTTCTATGAAAATTTTGTTAAATAATGACAATAATGGAGCAATTATTTCTTCCACATTATCCTTATATAATTCAGTTGGCAGTCCGTCTGGGCCCAGAGCCTTGTTCCTAGCCATATTTTTTAGTTGGGCTTGAACTTCCCCCTCTGTGATCTCTGCAACTAAATATTCTTTATCAGGCTCGCTCAATTGGGGTAGCTCTCTCATGGCCCACCAATGTTCTAGATCTTCTTCCCCCAGACTATTTTGTTCCCGATAAAGTTCTGCAATAAACCCTCTAGCCTCTATCCTGATTTCAGCATCTTCAGTTATAGTCAAGCCTGAGCCCCTCTGTGTTAATGTACTTATATTGTTTCTAGATCGTTCCGTCCTAGCTTTCCAGGCGAGAAGAGAGCCACACTTCTCCCCATACTCAAAGTTTCGAAGTTTACTCACTTCCCACCTGTCCTTGATTTTTTTATCGGCACGTGCTTTAAAGCTAGTTTGTAATTCGGTCAGCTCTTTCTCCAATGACGGAATTCTACTCCTGTCTTCTAATACCGCTAACTGTAGTTGTTTTTCTGTGGTTTTAATCTTTTCGAGATCTGATCTGTCTCTTACTTGCATAAGCTTTCTTTTTAAGGCCATATGCGATCCCAGAACACCTCTCAAATAGGCCTTAGAAGAATCCCAGACAGTAGATTCAGGAGCTGTATGTGCATTAAATAGAAAAAACTCTAACAAATTCCCCTTGATTTTACTTTTAATTTCGTCGTCTAGGAGAATCGTTCTATCTAAAGTCCATCTATATATTGGAGACTTAACGTTCAAATCAATTATCAATTCCACTACCGAGTGGTCGGAAAAGCCTACAGGAGTATGAGATATTGATATGATATCTGACAAAAAAACGTGATCTATTAAGAAAAAGTCGATTCTAGAATATTGTTTATATTTCTTGCTGTAAAAAGAATATTCCCTAAGATTTCCCTGCTTGATTCTCCAGACCTCCCTAAGATTAAAAATTTTTTATAATATTTTTCAGGGCTAGCAAAGATTTATTAGGGGAGTTATATTTAGCCTTGGAGGTACGGTCTAAACAGGGATCTAAAACAAGATTAAAGTCGCCTCCTAAGATGACTGGAACTGTGTATTGAATCATATATTCTTCGATTTTTTTGAAGAAACCTGGGATTATCTTCGTTGGGGCCATAGTACGCAGTACATAGGAAAGAAAGACTACCTATAGAGAGGACCGCCGCTAACCATCGCCCTGATTGATCTGTTCCCCAGCTTTGTACTTTAATACCCTTATTTGCCCGCACTATGATAGCTACTCCTCTAGTGGAGCCCTTCTGCCCGGAGGACAAGATCTCCTGAACCCATCTGAGTCTAGAGAAAAGTTTACTGCAGGCTTCCGCCTCGAGATGGGTCTCTTGTAAAAGGAAAATATGTGCTTCCGAGATTTTAAGGAACTCACAAACTCTTTGCTGTTTCTTTCGATCCCCTATTCCATTTAAGTTCCAAGATAATATCTTAGTGCTCACTGCCATAGCGGAAGCTAGTAGTAATAGCTCGTTGTGATCTGCCTTCATTTTTCAGCCCATCAAAATAAGAACTTCTGACATATGAGGACATTTTTACATTTTTTACCCCTTCCCCCCAATAACCCCACCCACCCCTCCCACCGAGGAACCCTCCCTCCTTGCTCTCTTTAGGCGTGTCTACGCCCTATAGAGCCCTTCCCCGCCGTGACACCACATCTAACTTAAAAAGAAGTTTATACTACCCGTGTTTTATGTGCTCTGTGTGTTAACCTTTATAGCCAGTAACTATTGTGGCTTTTGTGTCCCTCAACAACCCGTATGCTGTGTTTTTTTTGTTTTTTGCGTTCTTTCTCTTTTTTTTTTTCCCCCTCTTTTCCCCTTTTTTGTCCCTTCTTATCCTTTTTGTTTCCCAACAAAATGAAATATCTACTTTCACCCTACATTACTATTTACATTTTATTTCATGTTATATTTCGAAATTGGTGAATTGATGTAGTATACTATATACTATTTTCTCATTATATCTAATAGTTCATCTACTTCTTCGGGATAATTACAATTATGCATCTTATTGTTCCACATAATCTTCAGTAAGGTCGGGAATTTCATTTGAACTTGTGCCCCCAGTGACCGAAGTTCAGGCATCCTGGAACCCAACTCCCACTGTCTCTGAGCCGTTTTTCCCCCAATATCTGATCTAATCTGATAGGGATTAGCCTGATAATGAAGAGAGGATCTTGCAAGGCTCCTACTAAGGATTAGTTCTTTTACAGTATATGTCTGGAAATATACCAGGATTTTTCGGGGGGCTTTACGGTCAGTATGCAATCGAAAGGGGTCTCTGTGTACACGCTGGATCTCAGCTTCTAAGTCTATATCTGGCCGGTCCTTTAGTATGTCTTCCCTCAATAACCTGCATACGAATCCTTTTATGTCTTCCACCTCCAACCCTTTTGGAATTTTGAGGATTCTCAAGTTGTTCCGACGGCTTTGCATTTCTAGTCTTTCCATATCCATTGTTAGTTTACGGTTTTGCTCCTTTAGGGTCTTAATGTCTTTAGAGTTGCCTTTTGAGATTTCCGCAAGTGATGTGAGTTTTGTTTCTAACATGCTAGTACGAGCCGTTAGGCCCTCCATACTTGCCTCCAAGTTATCAAATCTGTCATACAGCCCTTTCTGATTACTCTCCGAAGTTGCAAATTTGTCCATCAAGTCATCCCTAAGAGACTGAAATAGACAGACAATTCTGTCGCTCTCTTCTCCGCTGAAGGCTTCATTAAGCCTACCTCTGGTATTTGATGCATTGGAAGTTGGAGCATGTAGGATGGTATTTGAACCGTGAAAAGAAGGGGTAGTGGGTTGGACTGCATGGGGAGCTTGGGAAGTGGAAGTGGAAGTGGAAGTTCCCTCATCGTCAGGTATGGTTTGGGCCACAGACAGAACCGAAGACGGGACAGTAATCGAAGTTATCGCATCTGGATTTGTGTTAAGAGGGGGTGACCCATGTCTACTTAAGCAATTAATGTTCGACCCCGTTTCAGACTCTGGAGAAACAGATAATGCATCATCAGATCTTTCCATATGTACAATTGACCCCAGTGCTGCATACCTGTTTGCCAAGGGTAAGGTTGTCAAAATAACAGGGAGAGGGGACTCCGTGTCTAGTTCGTTAACCCTCCCACCTATCTCCACCACCCCATTTGGAACAGGAGATTCTACATTAGTATCTTGGATTTTTTTTTCTCCCGCAACTGATTTTCCGGAATTGACTGCCTGCTCCATTATCTTAAAGAAACTTTTAAGTGAGGGGGTACCCTTCTGAGCTAATAACTGTTTATTACACTTAACAGCCCCTCCTTTTTTACCCCCCCTTCTTCTTATTTTTATAGGGGGATACCGGGGTTGGCCCCTCTCTCACCTGGGTTTCCTCTAATTCCCAAAGTCCCTGCCTCCTAAGGTCCTGTTTAGACCTTAACTGGTATCGGTTTCTATTTCTGGTGTCCACTATTCCACCACCACCTGGCACTACCCCCTTTGACTTTTTTGAGCCTTTTTCTATATTCCCTGGAGGATTGGCTATTGTGGTGTCTGTAAGTCTGTTTTTGCCTTCATGGACAACCTCTACCTCCATACAGGCACTCCCACTTGGAACCCCCTTACCAGCAGTCTTGTGCTCCCTTGGACTTAAGGAGGAACAGTAGTCCTGGCAGACTGGACCCTTTGATCGTAGGATAAGCGCTGCTCTGGAACGCTGCCAATAGCCACAGCTATGAAGCGACCTCGTGTTTCTGTGCCTGCCAGTAAATGCCAGTAATGAAATTGTATAAATGTAGCTGCGCCCGGTGCCTCTCAGGCAGTTCTGTTCCCCCGTTCTTCGTTCTCCTTGCTCCGATCCGGTGCACAGCTGAGCGTCGCGTGTGACGTAGTGCTGGGGCTGCATCCGTGAATCCGGATTCCAGGGTCCTAGTGCCTGGACGTTTTTCTCCGAAGAAAAAGACAAAACCAACAACTCAGTTTTACATGGAAGGAAAAACGAAAACTGAAACGCTATCTGTTCTCACCGCGAAGCTGCCAAAAACTAGCCGATAAGAATCATCACTATGTCGGTAGGTTTTCCAACGAGCGCTGGTGTCAGGACGAGGGAGCTCCGCAGCAGCCGCTAGCATGCCGCTGCCATGTTCCTCCAGGCAGAACTGGTTCTGTCTGGGCACAGACACTCTCTGCCTAATAGATCAAAGGATGTTGGGATATAAATATTGGGGGCCCAGGCCCCTGAACTTTAGAACTCTTTTGGATCAAGAAGACTGTCAAGAAGAAGAGCTGGAGAAGCTGTGAGGAGGGACTACCACTTTGCTGTGCGCTTTGCTGTGTTGGCCAGCAGTGGCTGCTTCTGTCTTGGGCAGTGAAAGGACTGGACTGATCTTTCTACAATCTACTTTTGTGAGTTTCTCCAAGGGCTTGAGGTAGAGCTTGCGCCCTGTTCAAGAAGTCTCAGGAACAGCAAAGACTTCCAGCTCTTCTGCCCTCAGCTCTGGGAACTGTGTGTTTTGTGCTGCGACAGAAGAAAAGCAACTCAACGATGTCTACGATGCCGCAGTCGACTCTGTGTCCTGAAGGCACCGCAGAGGGCACCGCCGCAACACCGGGCAGCGACCCTGGTCTCACAGACAATGCCTGCTTATGCCACTACCGAGCCGCTGCTCGCACCACGACCTGTGGGCACCACACTCCGCACCGCTTCGCAACGATGCCTTGGCACCGCAGAGAGCACTGTCGCACCATGACCCTGGTCTCACCGACCACGCTTGTTGACACCACCACCGAGCCAGTGCTCGCACCGTCACCTTTGGGCACCGCATTCCGCACCGCCTTGCTTCATGATGACGCTCTGGTATCCCAGACGATGCCGCTCCACGCCGAAATCGATGTTGAAATCACCGTCACTGCTTGCACCATGGTTCAAGGGCACCGGTTGTAAAGTTACATGGCGCATCGCCCTCATCCCACACCACAGCCTTGGCCTACTGACGCCGGCGCCATGGACTCTAGTTCATCAGCCGACAACAACACTTCAGCAACGACGATGCCGCTTGTTGCACCGTGACCTGCCAGCACTGTGATGTGCACCGCCATCAGACGCCGCCACCGATCCGCTGCTCACCCCACGACCTGAGGGCACTGCACGCCGCACTGCTGCACTTTGCACAACAGCACACGACGCCTGCCAACACCAGCGCTCCTGACTCCATCAGAGAGGAGATCGACCTGCAACGCGTGTGACTTCAAGGGCCCGACGACTCCTGCACCAACCTCCAGAACCGACGTCTGCGGACGCCATGTTTTCGGAAGCTCAACGAAAGGCCATCGACTCCCTGCATTTCTAAAAAGTACTGTTTGCAGGTCTTCCCGACACCGTAGCTGGCCTGCGACGGCGCGGTCAGCCAGAACTGTTTGGATTCGTTTGCTCACGACGCTGTAATAGCCCCGCACAGAGATAGCGACATTAAGAAACAATTTTTAAAGCATATTTGGATAAGTGAAGATTTTGAAGTACTGTATTGTGGAATTTTTGTATCATTTTTGGTCTTGTCTTAAGTATATCAAAATATTGGACATTTTTCTAAACTGGTGTGTTGTCCTTTTGTAGTGCTTACCCTGTATTACTGTTGGTTAATTGCAAATGCTTTACACACTGCCTCTAAGATAAGCCTGACTGCTCATGCCAAGCTACCAAGCGCATGAGCACGGGTTATTTTAGGAGTGTAACTCCCTTATACTGACTAGGAAAAAGGGTCCCTATTTAGACAAAGGTCCCTTGCATACTAGAGACCCCCATTTCTAACATCGGGTCAAAATATACATTTAAATCACCCCTAATGATGATGAGGTCTGCATCTGTCCTGTCGAGTAGTGTTTCCAAGGTGTGGAAAAACTCAGTGGACTCAACATTTGGTGCGTACATGTTCAACAAGAGTATCAGATGGCCCGCTATAAGGCCCACCACAGCACATATCTCCTATCTGTGTTAGAGTCACTATCGAGGTGGTGAAGGGAATCGTTCTGTGTATGAATATACAGATCCCGCAGGAATATAAACTGTAATTGGAGTAGTACCAATGTGGGCCCCATGAAGAGGGAAAAGAAGGAGAGTTGCCGGGGCTCATATAGGTTTCTTGCAAACATTCAATTTTAACCCTGTCTGGTCAAGTATTGCAGTACCAATTTACCCTTACGGGGATTGAAAATACCTCTAATATTCCATGACACGAGGGGTATGTTGAGAATATGGGCAGAGGTAGTGCTAAGGACAGGCATGGGCACAGGTTCTTTGAGGGATCCCACTGGGAGCGAGAGTACAGATATGACTGTGAGATCGTGAACTAAAGAAAACAGAGAAAGCAATCCCCACCCATCCCGGTAAAACGGCACCAGGGAACAGCCCATCAAGAAACAGTATAAAGAAAAAACCCCAAGGAATGTTGTGAATAAACTAGGGTACACCATGGGGGGAGGCAACACACCAACATCCAAATCCCGTTGTAGAATAATAGTGTCTATTAGTGACAGGGTAATGACCCACACAAAAAGGAGGAGGGTGTGGTGGTCATCCGGGTAAAACATTAGGCAATCACAGCCCCAATGTCACTAGTTCCATAATCCAAAGCCCAGACCGTAAGGGCCATCCCTGTAGCAGCCCTGCATTCATTGGAGCAATAGCATTTTCAGTAGCAATCAAAGTCCGGTGGGCGGTGGTCATCAGTCCACTGGGAAGAGGTTTGGGCTATTCGTAACATTTTGACTATCGCTGGCGTGCTTCTTGCAGAATTCTTGGACCTCCGCTGGAGTGTCAAACACACACGTTTTCCCCTCCTGCATGTCCATGCGCAGCTGTGCTGCACCATTAATAATAATGAGGCTGGTGGTTTGCCCCTTACTGCACACAGCCCCTTGGCACTGCAAACAATTACTGAATAGTTTGCGGCATCAAAGTTGAGGGTGTTTACAATGCAAACCAAACAGTTGTACTGGAATAGCCTCTTTAAGAAATTATCCCTATATTGATTGAGTAATACTTGCGACTAAATCACCTTTGGTTCAGACCGACAGAAACAACACTCAGAGGAGGTGGAATGGTGGCACACAGGTGTGAATGTTAACTATGAAAAATATGCAAAGACCTGCCATCCTACAGATTTAGCACCCACCAAGGATCCTGTAGAGCATCATAAGACACCAGCCCCATAGAAGTACCCTATGATAGAAGGCGCTCACATGGTATACTTGTTAAGCAACCAAAGCCTAAACAACAGAACCAAACCTGCATGAGTGACCTTCTTGGTAGGTGCTAGCGGAGAACAGTGATCAGCCTAATAAAAACTAAGTCACACCTTCAGGCAGATGATGATGGAGTGCGGACTGGCTACATGGACCCACTTAGGACCATGGAACACAGTACCTTAATCCAGGCTGTGAATAAATGTAGAGACCCGCATCGAGGATGCATCATGGAGTAATGGGGATGCGAGGTCAGGGCGAGGAGATGCGATACAGAGCGACGGATTTAATGGGCTGCATTGGGTGAGGCGATGTCCTTGCATGGGGATGCGTCCTGCAGTGGTGGTTCCAAAGGGCTGCTGGACACAATGTGGAATCATTGCGATGGGGAAGTCCATGCAGCTGAGGCGATGCATCAGTTCCGAGGGCAGGGTTCGGCTAGAGATGCTTGTTGGTGGAGATGCGTTGGTTTAGCTTAACCCATAGATGGGCTGGCAGATTACTGTCAGGCCCACTTCCAAGGGTCCAGGCCTGGTATGGAACCACTTGGGAGGGCAGGACTCACCGTTGGCAGAGTCCAGGAGTTGGGTTCAAAGTTGTTGGAAGCCTGTTCTTCCCCTGAGGCTTCTGATCAGGGGGTTAGCCAACTAGCCATTGGAGTCACTCAGGGGTTCTGGGTCTAGAGATGCAGGTCCAGTCCTTCTCACCCAGGCAAGGGTGCAGCCGGCCAGTACAGGCGGGCAGCAGTCCAGCATAGTGACAGTCCTTGTAGCAGCACAGCAGTCTTTCTTCCTGTCAGAGTCCACAGGTCCAGAATTGTACTATAGAGTTGGGTTTGAGGGTTCACTATTTATACCTGATGATCACTTTGAATTGGAGGAAGCATCTAGATGTTTCCACCCCCTTGAGGTGTTAAACATCCCCTTCCTCTCTGTCCTGGACCCAGCGTGTCTGAGGTCACACAAGACCAGTGTCAAACCCTTTGTGAAAGTGCTCAGGCAGAGCCTTTGTTATGTCAAATGTGGTAGGTGACAGCTCTCTCCCTGGTTCACTCAGAGTGGCCCATTCTGCCACCACCTATCTTCCCTTTGGTCTCACTGTCTGGGAGCAATACACAAAGTTCAACTGATACCTAGACCTAGTCATGTAGCCTAGGTTAAGGCTGCAGGCAGCAAATGGTTAGAACAAGAAAATGACAACTTTCCAAAAGTGGCATTTTCAGAATTATGACTAAAAACCTGAATTTACCATTTAAAATGGCTTTTATTCACAATTTAACAGAAACCAAATTTGATCTGTCTACCTGCACCCAATTGAAAGTTATCACTTGTTAAATGTAACAAGGTAACCCAATGTTATCCTATGGGAGAGGTAGGCCTTGCAGTAGTGAAAAACACATTTAGGATTTTCTTCCCTGCCAGGATATGTAAAATTAAAATGTACATATCCTACTTTCAAAATACACTGCACCATGCCCTCTATGCTATCCTTGGCTTACTCCATATAGGTAATAAAAAGGAAGATTTAGGCCTGGCAAAAGATGTATTTTCCCATGTCGAAATGGCAATTTAAAACTGCACACACAGGCTGCACTGGCAGGCATGGTACATGTTTAAAGTGATCGTTAAGTGGGTGGCATAATGAGTGCTGCAGGGCCACTAGTAGCGTTTAATTTACATTCTATAAATACATGTAGTACCACTTTACTAGGGATTTACAATTAAGTTAAAAGTGTCATTTGGGTGTAAGCCAATTCTACCATGTTTTAAGGAGAGAGCCCAAGCTCTTGTGCACTGGTTAGCTGTGGTAAAGTGCCCAGAGGGCCAGATTTAGATCTTGGCGGTCTTACCGACATCCTGCCGCGGCGGCGTGCTCAAGTACTCCGCCAAGTCAACGTTCTTTCGGCCTCCGTATTTAGGTGCATGCGGGCTGACTCGCTGTCTGCGTCAATGGAGTGTTTCCTGCCGCGGTTGCGACTCACCGCTGCTGACACGGTAGACTCCAATGCTGGCGAATAATACTCCATCGCCATCAGAGTGGTGGGTTCCCTTCAAACAGATTTAGAATTCATAATTTTGCTGGTGGCCTCCTAGTGGCGGCTCCCTGACGGAGGGAGTCTGTCATAGTATGCGTTCAACAATGCACCATCACTGTGGCCATTGGATGGATGCTAGTAGAACTCACATGATGTCAATTGGCCAAATGGAAACCCCATTTCAAACCATGATCCTTTATCATTCAAGCTCCACCATGCCATTCATCACCAGAACTTTGGTCAGTCAAGTGAGTTTTTTTTTGCTTTTCCCTGTTTCTTGCCCCTTTATCTTATTTAATATACTTCCTTGTTGTTCATTTACTTGAGTTCATTATATTTCTTTGTACAATGCCAAGCCCCAAAAATCTCCGTTTTACTGAGGGAGAATTGTCAGTCACGGTGAATGAAATCATAAAAGTAGAGACACAATTATTTGGATTGGGCACTGTGTGCCAAGGGCACAGAGAAGTGGGATTAGAAGTTGTGGGAGGGATACTGTGGACCAGCAAAGTGAGGCAACTGGGGTCACTCACCCAGATCACCATTGACCAATTCTTGGGAGCCTATCATCAGTCCCAAGGCATGATGGGCCAGGAACTCATCAAACTCCTGGAAATTAAGCCGTTGCAGGGGGAGCTCAATTATCAGATGGAGGCTCACAACTCCAATATGGGCTCCCTGACTGGGGTGCTGCAGGACATTTCCCAGCAACATCTTCCTGTGGGGCTACAACATGTGGGCCATCTACATCTGCCACAGCCACAGGAACGGAGGCCCTGCCACCGGACGAACCACCTGCAGCCCCCAGGCCCTGCACCTGTGGGCTGCGGTGTCCCCACACACACAGGAGGGGACATCCACACATATAACCAAGAGGTGAGGATGGCAAGACCTCTGCCACCACCAGCAGGAAACCCGACCAAAATTTCCTCCAGTGTGTGCCTACCATTCGTTCTGTGAACTATTTTTGGACACATTTGCCTTTCTGATGCCAGTCGTATTTTGGACATTGGACTTCAAAACTATTTAGGCTCTTCAACTATGCTTTCATTCACCATGATTGACTTCTTCACTCTTTTGGTTTGCTTTATCATGTTCACCCCCTTTTTTAAGTTTTCAGGTTTAGTTCAATACATTTACATCTCAAAAACTCCTAAACTGGTGTTATATATCTCAACTCAATCAATGCATTTGTTTTCATCGATCATGACTTCACAATGAAAAAAATCAAATGAATGTGTAAACATAGATACTGTGCTAGTAGGTAATGTTTTAACAAGTTCCCAACCACGACTCACAAAACACATTTACCAGTAAATCATCTACTGCTATGTTTATTCCATGTGACCAATTATTGTGTGTCCACATTTTCACTACCATATCCATACATGTCACTAATACTCATTGCCAGTTTTCACCTTTCCAGTTCCATATCTTGCTAACATGGAAGAAAGGGCTATATCAAAAACAATCAAATTGAATAGGCAAATTATCATTGAATCATGTCATCAGCTGGAGCCAGATATTTTTGCTCACATAAGGAATCCCACATCAATAACACTAATAGACAAAAACATGCCAGTACCACATTTTGTAGACACTGGATCATTCCCATCCACTGTTCCAGTATCTGGTGGAATTTCACAGGCAGGTTTCAGTGGTGTGCCACAATAAGTATGTCCTACAATGAGGCACATCGACAGATATATACACTTTACACACAATACAGATTTTGCCAATGTGAAGGGAGATAAGCATGATTTGGCTCCTCTATCACAAGTGGTTTGAGATAATGATGGTACATACATTGCCTTAGTGCCAACACTTGGCAGTGAATAAGTCCAACGTAATCTTCACATCTTCAATTCAATTACAGTGCAAGTTGCCTCGGTACAAGATTTGTACACCCAAAGTCTGGGTCTGTCATTCCCACAATCAACCCAGATTCCATTTGTACTACAAATCAGCCCCATATGCATGCACATGTCCTAATTTTGAAATATCTAAATGAACAACAAAAGGCCAGCACATACTTCTCTCATCACCACATCAATAGTTGGTGTAACAGTGAAAGTTATAACATATAAAGATGTACTTACAATCATGAAAAGAAGCTGTCAATGACATATTGACCTAAGTCCACTCCTTCCTCTTCACCACTATCATCTTCATTTGCCATTTCAGATCCTCGTCTGGTGGCTCTTCATGGTCTACATCCTCTGCAATGTAAAGGATGCTCCATCGCAGGGTGATGTTGTGGAGCATGCAGCAGGTCAACGTGATTTGGCACACCTTATTGGGTAAGTAGAGGAGGTTCCCACCAGTTTTATCCGGACAATGAAATCTTGCTTTTAGGAGCCCATAAGCCTACTCCACTGACAACCATGTTCTTCCATGGTCCTCATGGAAGCCTACTTCCCCTGGTGTTGTTGGATTCCTCATTGGTGCCAGCAACCATGGTCAGTTTGGATAAGCTGAGTCTCTTAGACATAAGACAAAAGAAGTGCCTGTTAGAAATGGGGGTCTCTAGTTGGTAGAGATAGGTACCTTTGTCCAAATAGGGACCCTTGCTCAGGGTAAGGGGGATACGCACTCTAGATAACCCCTGGTTACCCCCTTGGTAGCTTGGCACGAGCAGACAGGCTTATCCCAAAGGCAATGTGTAAAGTATTTGCACCAACACTCACAGTAACACAGTGATGACACCACAAATGGACACCACAGCACTTTAGAAAAATAAAGTATCTTTATCTAAACTTGACAAGACGAAAATGACAAAAATCCAACATACACAATAAAATATATGACTTTCAAAAGGTTTCAAGAACTTGTACCATAGAAATCTATGGATGCTTGACTTTTCATCAAAGTACCTGGAGTTGCATCAAACAGCCGCAGCGTTCGAAAACAAAGAGATGCAACACTCCTGAGACCCTGAGGAGGGGATGCGACAGTCCCGCTGCATGCAGAGGAAGGGTTGCATTGATTCCGGTCTGTAGGGGGAGTGATGCGTCGATTCTTCATGCCAGTTCCAGTCCACAGGTGATGCGTCGGAGAAGCGTGTTACACGGGTACGATGCGTGGATCTTCGGGATGCATCGGCGATCGATGCGGTGGGGGTGTGCGGCGCTGAGTCGGTCCTCTTCAGCTGCGATTCCTCAATGCATCGATTCTTGCAGCGATGACATGCCCTGCGACGGTTTTTGCAGCAGCGTGGCGATGCGTGGAAATTCTTCTCGCACCATGAAGATGCGTTGGAAAGACAGCTGCAAGAATAGCGATGCGTTGGCTTCTGTAGTTCTTTGAGTCTCTTTTCTCTTCCAGCTCCCAAACAGCAGCAACAACAGAGGCCCACAACTGGCACAGACACATCAAGGCAGGTCAGAACTCATGACAGCAGAGTTCAGGGGAGCTGGGGTAAAGTCTTTGTGTCCCTGAGACTTCTGGACAGGAGGCCAGCTTACTTCAGGCCCTTGGAGATCTCCTTCAAGCAGGGGACATAGCACACAGCAAACTCCTTCTCCTTTCCTTGGCAGCTTTTGCTAAGGTTGCAGAGAAGCACGCCCATTCGTCCCTTGCTAATTTTCTGGAGACAAACAATATCTTGCACCACACCCAGTCGGGTTTCCGTGCTAATATGAGCACGGAAACCGCACTGTTGGAAGTAACAGAGGCAATTAAGGAGGTCTTAGACTCTGGGGGAAAGGTGATGCTGGTGATGCTTGATCTCTCGGCGGCTTTTGACACCGTCCCCCACAGCCGTCTCTTGTTGAGACTTCGAGAGATTGGTCTGCGGGGGACGGTGTACAGCTGGTTTGAGTCCTTTCTTGCTGACCTCCGACAAACGGTCTGGGCCCCCCTTTCCCTGCCGTAGTGCCGTCAATGGAGGTTGGAGTTCCCCAGGGCTCAATTTTGAGTCCTACTCTTTTTAACATCTACTTGGCCCCTTGGGCGGCACTGGCGGAGTCCCATGGTGCCCAGATCGTGTCGTATGCGGACGACACCCAGCTCCTCTTCTCCTGTGATAAGAACTCAGACTTCAATGGAGAGAGCATCAGAAACTGTCTCGGGGCGGTTTTTGACTGGTTTCAGCTCAACTGCCTCAAGTGCAATTCTGATACATCCGAGGTGCTTTTCTTTGGGTGCCCCTCTGATCCGAGATGGAAGTCTTGGTGGCCAGAGTCCATGTTTCCACCCTCTGCCACCTCGTCGGCAGCCAAGAATCTCGGGGTGAAGGTAGACAATGGTCTTTCCTTGAAACCACAGATCCTCGGCCTAGTGGGCAAATGTTTTTGTCTCCTAAAAATGCTCAGGAAATTCCTTCCTTTATTATCTCAGGCCCATAGAAGAATCTCTGAGCAGGCGCTGATAGGTTCTCGCCTGGATTACGCCAATGTGCTTTATCTCGGCCTCCCGGAATATCTTTTATCACGTCTGCAAATTGTCCAAAACACTGCTGCGCGTGCTATTTTTGGTCTTCATCGGAGATCCAGCGCTAGAGACCTCTTAAAAACACTTCATTGGCTTCCAATTTGGAAACGCATTGTTTTTAAAGCGCTCACTCTGGCCTTTAAGGCACTTCATGGCTATGGTGCCAAATACATCCGGAAACGGATGGAATTCTATCAGCCATCTAGGTCGCTCAGGTCTTCCTCCTTGGCCTTTCTTCCAGCAATCAGGCGAGCCCGTATTGGAGGCCGCTCTTTCAAACGCCTGACGCCACAATTGTGGAACGCCTTGCCTCTGTCTCTGAGGAAGAGTGTTAATCTTTTAGCCTTCAGAAAAGACCTTAAATCATGGCTTTTTGTTCAGTAAGTTTGTCCTTTCGCGCCTGCTCTGCACTGCTTCGGGTTTTTAGTGCCGGGACACTCTTTGGAATAGCTGAGCGCTATATAAGACTCAAAATAACATAACATAACATAACAAACAGCAACTGCAGGCCAACCTCAGAAACACAGCAAGGGCAGTACTTCTCCTCAGTTTCTCCAACTCTTTTCCTTGGCAAAGGTTCCTATTGAATTCCAGGAATGATCTAAAGTTCAGGGGTTTTAGGTCTAATATCTATACCCCAAAATGTCTCTGTTCTCTTTGTGCATGGGTCTCTGAGTCCCATTCAAACCAGTTCTGGGGCACTCTGCCAATGCACAACATCCTTTTTAGAGTGGGCCTTGGTACCAGACACACAACAGGGGGGCAGAGCCAGCATTGTGGAAGGCAGGCATAGCCCTATTTAGGTACAGGTGCTACACCTCCCACCACTCCAAATGCAGATCAGGCCTATTCAGACTAGTGCTGACTCATCCAGACTCCTGGAGCCAGGGCACCCCACCAGCACCTGTTACTCCAAAGCCAGACAGTCAATCCACAAACAGGCTGAGGCGCACAGAAAGGTTGAATAAGAAAATAGCCACTTTCTAAAAAGTGGTATTTTCAAACACATAATTTAAAAACTATCTTTACTAAAAGATGTGTTATTAAATCCTGAGTTCAGGGATACCAAACTCCATTTTTCTATCTTATCCCTATGGGAAGATATGCTTGTAAAATGTTACAAAGCATTCCCTATTCTGTTTTATGTGGCAATATAGCCTTTCAATAGTGAAAAACGAAATTAGCAGTATTTCACTATCAGGACATGTTACATACACCTGTACATGTCCTTCCTTTCACATACACTGCACCCTGCCCAGGGGCACCTTGGGCCTACCATAGGGTGTTCTATGTGTAAGAAAAGGGAAGGGAAGGGTAGGGCCTGGCAAGTGGGTGCACTTGCCAAGTCGACATGACAGTTAACAAACTGTGCACAGACACCACAGTGGTAGGCCTGAGACCTCTTTTCCGGGCTACTCATGTGGGTGGCAAAATCAGCACTGCAAGTCCACTAGTAGCATTTAATTTACCAGCCCTGTCACACTCGGTGCACTTTACTAGAGTTCTACTGGTAAAACAAATATGCCAATCAGGGAGAACCAATCACAATAACAATTTACACAGAGAGCATATGCACTTTTAGCACTGATCAGCAGTGGTAAAGTGCATAGAGTTCTATAGCCAACGAACACAGGTCAGGAAAAAATAGGAGGAAGAAGCAAAAAGTTTGGGGATAACCCTGCAAAAAGGGCAATTTCCAACAGTTCCAAAAATGTAACACAATGCGTAACACAATTTCAGATTATTCAACTTGGAATTGCCCAAACAATATTATGAACGAATGTACTGACCAACAAGCCAAGCCCACTCAGGTCCAAGCTGTGACATTTGCAGGGTTATGGAGTCGCTCCATAGTACAAAGGAATCATGGGCAGAGCCAGGGAAATTCACACAGATGCTTGTGATGTACAAATCTAGTAAGCAGACAACTTGCACATTGATTGAATGGAAGTGTTTCTGATTTTGGTAGACATGTTCTCTTGTGTGTGGTGGGACTAAGGCAATATTTGTGCCATCAATTACCTGAAACACATGTGGTAGGCGACCCAAACTGTAAAAGTCCCCCTTCACATTGGTTAAATCTGGCTCCAGCTGATGGCCTAAATTCAGTATAGTTTGCCTATTCAACCTGAACTTCTTGATTATATCCCTTTCTTCCATGGTGGCAAGGTCTAGAAATGGGTGGTACACCTGGGGCTGTCGTCTCCTCTCTTTCCTGGGGTTCATATGTCTGCATTGGAAAAATATTTGAACATATTTCACATTATCCATCAAAGTCATGTAGTTTTACAAAATATATATGGTTTAATAAGTTAAAAACATATTTTGATCAAACATTTGCTTTTTGTCCTTTATCCATCACAAATGACATTTGTAGCCTAAAATAATTCTTAAAAATAAATGTGTAAATAATACATTTCAAATGTATTATTAACACATTTTTTCCCTCCAAAAATACTGTCAAAGGAGATGTACACAACACCGCTCTACACAAAAATGCTTATTTTAAGGAAATGAGTGTTTATTGAATTGTGAATAAATAAACAAACTAGCCCCCATTTTGTGTGGTGATCATGCACTTAACAGTCACAAACACACTATTTTAAACTTCTAACATGGCGGGTGCCTGACCTTTCCAATAGGACATTTGGAATCAGACAGGCGCGGTGCAAGTTGACCTCACAGTGGGCGGTAAACTCCATGGCGGACACAGCCATAGGCCAAAGTTGGTGAATGTAATGGTAGAAGGGCCAGTGGCTGTTTCCATCTCTGCTGAAGATTGCGTATGTTGCGTCCATGTATGTGGTGGTTACAAAAAAGCTCACTGGCCCCCCAACTGCTGCTATCAAGACCTCCTCCACTTTTGCTGCTGTTTGTCACCTTTGGGAGCCTCAGTGGCAGGTCAAGCAGGTGAGAGGGTCCCTGCTTTCATGCCAGAGGAACTGGTTGCTGGCAAAGGAGGTTGATTCCCTGTATGACCAGCTCTATGGCTCACCAGAGGAACAGGTACATGTTTGAAATCCATATGTGGATTTGTCTAACTGGCTTATTTCCATTTACACAGTCTACAATGTGTCTTTGAGGTACTGAGTGAAGTGTAGTGATTGATGTTAAGTATCATATATTGTGTTCCTTACAGAAGACAATGATGGTAGGGATTTGTGATAACTATAATGTCAACTAAACAACACCATTAATGTGTGTAGTGTGTTTAAAGCCCTAGATGACATTTGGTGTATATGTAGACATCTATGTATTTATATGCTTAATGCACTTGTGGGCTTTTGACAACTCACATCATAAAAAATAGAATACACATTAAATACTCTTTACAACTGGACATAAATATGCATTATGTACAAACTAAATCCAAATGATGTTAGCTGTGTGTATGGTCCCACAAATCACGGAGGCTAAATCTAGGCTCTCCAAACTGTTGCTTGGGACCTACCAGTAGCTCCAAGACCCCTTCTGAGTAGCACACAACTTTGGAGTCTCTTATTGGATCGGCACAAGGTTACTCTTTTCATGTAAAAGTGAAGGAAAGGCGGTGTCATGTGACATTATGATCATCAGGCTGCAGATAGCAAGGCCTGACAATGAGCAGTGTTCAGTCAGAATCATGGGCCAGGCTGGGGCAGAGTCACAGGGTCACACACCCGAAGCACTGAGGTACAGCTGTCAAAAACATTTATCCTTTGCATCTCACATTTTGAGGTGTGCTTAAAATATGTGTCTGAATCCTTTTAAATGCACAACAGTTGACGGAGAATTTACTAACTTGTTGAGCTAACACTTCACTTAATTTAATTCACATTTCAAAGTATGTCATGTCCATACTGTAGGCTTCTTACTTTCAGTGGCCATTCTCCACTGTGCCATAAGTATTTATGTCTAGCCATCAATAGTTCACAATCTTTAGCATAGATCAGAGTAGGTCACATCACAGAATAGGTAGGAGGCCCCTGGGCTAGATCATTTCACAGTGCTGGATTTGTGAGTTTAGACCATGACACGAGGATAGGCAACAGGTCACTACAAAAGTGTGTATGATGATGTTGGTTTAGGTCAGCATGTGACAATACACATGTTGTACACTAACTTATGAGTTATGCTAGTGATAGATGTAGACACATTTTGTAAACATCATTACAGACTAACAAAAATTCACAATACCATTGATTTTTCTTTCATTTCTTGCATTCATACAACTCAACACTGATCAGAAGGGGGACACATGAAATGCCATTGTCAGGATGGTGCGTATCCTGGGGGTCTATAAGTTGCAAAGTGTCCATTGCCTCAAGAGGTGGGAGGACCTACGACACTCGACCCGAAAGTCAGCTGTAGTCCAGCTCAAGTAGTCCTCCCAATGTGGGAGGCGTGCATGCCGTACCCTGCACCCCCAATGGCCTGCATTCCTCAAGTAGCCTATCTGGAACTTGATGAACAGTTGAGGGCCCAACAGCAGCAACAAGTTTATCTCTCTTATCAGAGTTTCACATGTTACATGATCCATTTTCGATTACAGCCAGGATTTTTCCCATCATCATTTAGGATGACCCACGTCCAACACTCAAGATGGGTTCTTGAAGGTGTAAGTTTTACACAATATATATGATGATGTGCTTTGTCTATTAAGGTGTTGGAAAGTATCCCACTTGATTCCTGTTCACAACCAATTGTCTGTTCTAAGCAGACAAATGGCTGCCTAACCTCCACATACACATTATGCTATTTGGTGTCATGAGGGACAGTTGCACCAAACAGGCCAATAGTGTATATTGTGTCAAGAGTGATCCTCCTTCACTAATGTGGAGGATGTAATGGTGCCCATTACATGTGACCTAGCATACTAGGCACTTAGGATACAGTAGATGTATCAAACGTCAGATTGTTAAGTTGGAATTCTACAAAAACAAGAGTGTGCATGTGATCCAATATGTCTAGTGACATCAGTATTAATGGCTACATTTTGGAATCAAAACATATCCAAATGGTGTTTTGCATCAGACATACATGTTAAAGGTGATAGATTAGCATGATGTCTCACTCCTTCACAAATATGTATGTGTAAGTGAGTCTGTTTTTGACAAATAATTGTGACAGGCTTACAATGTTTTTTGAACCATAGACAGGGATATGTACACATTGGTGACAGAGTAACACATACCTTAAACCATTTCTCAATGTCCTTTGTCATGTCCAGATGATAAAGCAATGATGGAGATCAATGGCAGACTTAAAGTGATTTTGCAAAATGGAAAGTTCCATCACATATATGTAGGAGTCTCCCATCTGGATTTAGTGAAACAATTTCACTAAGACACAACACAATTCAAATAACTACAGGAATTGAGGAGTAAAATGTCAAAATGTTTTTGCTCTGTAACGAAGTCCATTAGAAATGTTTCAAGGCCTATGTGCACATCCAGACTGGGAACCGGCACAGGCAAACAGCTCGGCCGGCCCGAGTGATGCTAGTTGGAAGCACCACTCCCACTTTTGTTACAGGGGGCCGATATTGCAGCTTTGCTGCAAAACTGGCCCCCGGTAACAAGAATGGCCTCCCAGAGTTCCAAAGCCAGAACCCACCCTGGCGGCTCACTGGGGGAAATGCCTAGTGCTCACTACGGCCAGTTCAGCTCTGGCTAAGTATTTACTTATGCTTTTGAAGTAATTTGTCAAACACACCAAATCTTTTCTTTCTGACTGTCTTAAACAGCCTAGGTATCTGCATAGTATGTGATACACTGCTAAGCTACTTCAGTACAGAATTTATTGATACATTTGGACATTCAACATATACTTTAGTGACTTGGAGTAAGGGTTAGCATTGTGAAATGCCCAAACAAAGGTAACCTGCTTTCAAGTTATGGTAATATTGGTAAAATATTGCAGTATTTGTTGGCACACAGTTTTTCATATTTTACTTTTTGACAATGATCAGTACGTAGATTTTAGGGCCTCGTGAACACACTGTACAAAGGTATTTTTTGGTTGATAGCTTTTTTGTGACATCAGTTCACTTTCCTAAACTATAAATGCCAACCATTCAGAGGTGGGAAACAGTTCTTGGAGATACCTAATGATAGATAAGAGACAAGATCATACATGTTTTAGGAGCTATCATGGGAAATTACATAACTGTGACCAAATATTTTATGAAAATGTTGCACACATGCATGAGATTTTGCTAATGTTGATGCAAAGTTTGAGAAACTTGAAGCCAGTGAAATCTGAAAACTTGGACATTGTTTTGTCATCAAAGGCCATGATCAGTTCTGTTTACACAGATTCAATAAAAGTACTGTATACTTCATTTCATTATCATTCGGGGCAGTCAAAGGAGAAGGTGCCAACATCTGCAGGGAAGCAGCTGGCCACAGTTGTTCCGATGCTGACATCATCAACACTGGGGAACCCAGTGGCCCAAGGGGTTAGGGTAGTGCAAAAGAGAATGCTGGCTCCTTAACATCTTCTTATGAGTCATCCTCCAGTGAGCAGACCTGACAGGAAGTCTACCAACTGCATCCTTGTGTGCCACCCCAGTACCATCTCCACCCTCACAATTGCCCCCACCCAGTTGTCCACACCTGCCCCCCCCCTAAAAGCACTGCACTGAGTGAGGAGGATATTGACCACCTCTGGGAACACCTCTGTGGGCTAGACAGCACTACTGAATGCCATTCAGGGGCTTGGCTGCCATATACAACAAATGGTAGCATACCTGGAAGGCATTCACAGTGCTATGTCTGGCCTACAGAGGTCCACAGCTTCCAAAACATCCCAACTTGGTGGGCCTCCTCCCACCCCTTCCCCACCCCCATTCCCGTTTACCAGACCTAGCCCAAGCACACTCACTCATTTGCACGCATATCCACACAGAAACCCAAACACAACAAAAACACAGGTGCACATTCAAACATACAGACACCACACCCACCACCAGACCTACATTTAGCACTTCACCACTAGTACATTCTTAGACACCACACACACTACCAAACCCACATTCACCACCACACCCACCTTTGCCACCACTACCTCAAGAACATCCTTAGACACCACAGACCCCACCACACCCACATTCACCACCATCCCTCAAGCACATCCAGACACCACAGACACCCCCACACCCACATTCACCCCTACACCAAGTGCATCCACAAACACCACAGACACCACCACACCCACATTCACCACCACACCAAGCACATCCACAGACACCACCACATCCACATGCACTACGCACACCCCCAGCACATTCACAGACACTACAGACACCACTACACCCACATGCACCAACACATCGACTAGCACCACACCCACACCTAGCACATCCACAGCAGACCCATCCACCGACACACCTACATTACTATACACGCCCAAAAACACAGATGCACACAATGAACCACACAACAGACACCTATGACACAGGACACACCCAAACATGCACAACATACACCAGACCCTGCACCCTCGACTGACACATGCCCATCAGACACTGCCACTCCCTCTACCTCCCAAACCCAACTCACTTCAAAACAGCCTACCAAGTTTACCATTGTTGATGTCCATTTTACCCTTGCCCTTTCCACATCCCAAACCACCACTACTAAATGCAAATCCACCCCTTCCACTTCCCAACCCACCTCTACCAAATGCAAAAACACCCTTCCAAAACCAACAACCTTCCAAACCCCAAAGCACCTCTCCCAAACCCAAGGGCACCCCTCCCAAACACAAACCCCTCCTCCCATATGAGATCTGTGAGGTGCCTGCTCTGCCCACTAGATGCTCCTTCCTGAGGAGGTTCCCCTTAGCAGCGCATTAGGAAAACCTGATCACGAGCTGGCTCGACTACAGCAATGCACTCTATGCCAGCACAAACTTTGAACTCCTGCAAAAACTCCAGACAATACAGAACAGAACAGCCAGACTGATTTTCAACTTGCCCAAGAGAACACACATCACCCAACACCTCAAAGACCTCCACTGGCTCACAATCCACAAGAGATGCCAGTTCAAGCTCCTGACGCATGCATACCAAGCCCTCCACAACATTGGATCACACTACATGAACCACCACCTGACTTTCCACCAACCCACTAGAAACCGGTATGCATCCGCAGCATCCGCACCCGAGGACACTCATTTTCTCACCTCGCCACCAGAGCCTGGAACATCTTCCCTCTCCACCTACACACCTCACCCTTGCTCAACTGCTACAGGAAGCGACTCAAAACCTCGCTCTTTAAATGAGACCCGCTGCACAGCACCTGGATACCCCCTGGGGTGATTAGTAGTGCTTTACAAATGCTACTTGATTGATTTGACTGTCATCATGGCCTTGGTAGTTGACTATGACATTCCAGTGATCATGAGAGATGGGCAAATAATTAATTTTGGTGCAGGAGTGGCCAAATGGAACTTTTATTTTTAATTCCTGCTGGAAGACCCCCTTTAATGCACTGTGTCCCGTCCTGTGAACTTTCAGGAAAAAATCATAATCCGTTCATCAGCTCCATTCAGCGTTCATCCCACCTATGCAGGCTGATGGGGTTGGGCAGGAATAGCCATTTTTCAGAAGCAGCATGGAGAGAATCCTTGATATTCTCATTTGCATAAAAGCTTTGAATTCTTTGCAAAAATATTCATTCAAGCCCCTGCAGTGTCAGAACACTGTCTGTCTCACTCGCTAATTGCGAGTAAACAAACTAAAGCTTTTCAAGACAAAGCAAGGCCTTGCGGGGCTAATTGTTTGCGGTTTATTTATTGCCTTCAAATATACACAAACAATGGCTTTGAAGAAACGTCAGAGCATACTTTCAGAACGATTCCATGAATAAAATGAGCAAGCCTGCACAGAAAAGAATCTAGACTGGAAGAGAGCAGATTAATATTCAAAATAATTATTTCGTAGTGAGCCCATGAAAACAAAAGAAGGCAGATTGTAAGTGCTTTAACAGAAAGCCTCGAGAGCATGTTTCTTTCTGGAGCATAAAAGCACTGCTCCAGGGATACTTTTTGCCTAACTCTGTTGTTATAACAGAACATGCCGTAGCATGCCTCGTATCAGAAAGGCATTACCTTCCTCTCAACAACTTTGCTTTAAAATTGATACATTTTTCTGTCAGAGCACAACATCTGAGGGCAAGTAAATCTGCCAATCCTTGGTACATTTTCTTGATATTTTTCTGATTGCTTACTCTTGAGTTCTAATCTTCTTCTCTGCCTTATATATAGGAGGCAATGAGCCTCCCAGAAACAGGTTAAGCTAAAACTTGCAGCGTGGTAGAAGGCTTTTTTCTATTTCTCTTAAGTACGATTCTCTTCCCTCTCCGTCATTGGCCTAAATCCTCATTCCATTCCATCAAGACATAACAATATAACATACAAACAATAAATTATTACATTTACTTTGTCTTTGAAAGTACATATAACTAAATTTTTTTAAATAGTGACACATTGAATGTTAATGCTAAATTATAAATGACAATAACAAAATTATACAAATACAGAAATTCCAAGACATAAATATGAAGTAATTATTTGTATAAAACACAACAAAATATAACTATTTTTTATCTTGCAAAATGTAAAAACATATTTAAAAAGCATGTAACCGTTGTGGATAATAATGGAACATTGGTACTAAAAGTTAAAAAAAAATACACATTAATAAAAAATTTAATTTTCGAGAAGAAACCACAGTACAGAAAATTACCTAGAAGAAATGAAATATTTAAAAAAAAATTGGATCCAATATTCGCAAAGTATCTTAAAAACCTTCCAGAGTAAAGTAGCATGTAGTAATGCTATCTCGAATAGACATTTTTAAAAAAAAAAATAAACAGATATAAATAATTCAAATGTACTATGTTATCCTGCAAAAGATGGGGAACATGCATACATAGGAGGGGGTGTAAAATTTACTAATCTCACTCCATTCCAACATACAATGTGGCGTATTTACAACGAAATGTCAGAACGTAGAGCTGCACCAAATTTGGCAGTGCCTCACTGTGGTTGGGCGGGTCGGATATACAGACGCGGAGGCTGGATGTATTTCCCAAAAGGCTGTGTTTTTTATCAGGGGTTACAGTCTTTGGTTTGACAACAGGGTTTTGGTCTTCCTTCTCTTCTGGCTTTGGCTCTTCTGAACTAAGATGGGGGTCGTGAAGTGCCTGCTCTGCTTCCTCCACCTTGGGGCTGACGCTTGAGTCTGCTCGCTCTGACTCGTCCTTTGTACTGGTTTCCTCCCGGAGGCTCATAGGGGAATGAGAGAAAGAAGGCCGTCAGTGAAACTGGCCCATAGGGAGGGGATTTAACTATACTACCCCCCCCACCAGCACCATGGATTGGCTATAGCCCACCGGCCGTAAAACCAGGGAAGTGTTTCTCGGCCAGGCTAATGACGTCTTACTGCATGCTCTAGCTTGGATAGGGATGGGGTGGGGGAGTGTACAGGAATGCTTGTCAGGAATGTGTGGTTTTTATAGGAAAAACGTACGTGCTTTAGAGTGGACATCCCGTTCTCAACCAGTGGCCATTATCTACCCTCCTCCCGCCTCCCTCATAACCACCCCCACCGTCCCTGGAACCGCCTTCACTCACCGGCTCCGCCGCAACTCTCCAGAGTTGCGGCCGCTCGCCAGCCTCCTGCGGTGGACACCACCACTGTTCGCTCCAGTACTTGTCGGGTTCCTCGTCAGGTTCCTTCTCTTCGATGCCGCTTTAGTCACCGCCTGCTCTCTCCTCTCTTCTCTCGACACACACCTGGTCTCCTCCTCCGGTCGAGACCCTGCTTCCAGGTCTTGGTCTGTTTTCAGTGGTTGCGAACCAGTGCTTCTGGGGTCAGCTCCTCCCCCTTCCTGATCCATGCTCTGCTGCAGGGAAATACGAGAGGTGGGTGTGTCTGTCCTCCCATACACGTCTTCCCTCATTCCGGCGCTCAGAGTCTGATTTCTGCTCAGTGAGTATGTTGGTCGTTGTTGTTTCCCCATTGTTGGTGTAAATGGCGTTCCGACCTCCACCCCCTTACACTCACTCTGCAATTTCCAAAATGTAGGGAGAGATGCACCATATTTACAACGAAACGGCGCACCACTGTGATTTGCCTAGCTCTTGAGCTACAATTGGCAGATTAGCGCCGAAGCAGGCACCCTTGCACCATATTGCAAAGTACCTGCGTTGCAGGAAATGATTGTTTATGTGCAGGAAGGTGTCCTTTACTGCGCATAAACAATAATTCATGGTGTTTTGCTCTTTCTATGTGTACTGCAAAATGCAGCACACATAGAAAATGCAAAACGAGGTGAAATAAAAGTATTTCTCCTTGTTTTGCCATACTAGCACCTCCTCTTGCATGGTGTTGGTTTTTGGCGCTACCTCAAATTTACACATCCTTGTAAATCTGGGGTTGTGTCAAAAAGCAATGGATGTTGCATTAGAACGCCCATAGCAAAACCCATTGCACGCCCCTTTCACGCAGATACCTGCAAGAAAGGGTACCATATTTACCAAGCAGCATTAAGCCGCAAAAAGTGGCTTAACACCACTTTGTAAATATAGAGAAGGGCATAGTGCCACTAGAACTTCGATAAAAGTGATGTTCTCGTAGCTCTATCCCCTTGTAAATATGCCCCAATGAACATAATGCACACATTGAGGAATCAGAGTCACTATTCCAACAAACATTGAGGTAAATGCTTTAATTGAGCAGGGTCAGATTTACTATTCTTAATCCAGTCAAACAAACATTGAGGAAAAGCAATAATTAGGTAGGGTCAGATTTACTGTTCTAAATCCGGACTAATTAGCACTGGGAAAAATGCATACATATGGGGGCAATGGTGGGGGTGTCGCAGATTCACTATTCTAACTCCAGTCTAACATAAACTGGGTAAAGTATGTACATTTCTGGAGGGGGGGGGTGTACTATTCTAACCCCAGCCTAAAAAAACATTGGGGAAAATGTATACATTTGGTGAGGGGTGTGTGAGATTTGCTATTCCACCTCCAGTCTTACAAACATTGGGGAAAGTGCATACAGTGAGGGATGTGGGTCAGTAATAGTATTATAAGTGTAAACCATACACATAAAAAAACAATTTCAAACATTAAAAGTTAACATATTAAACAAGTAACAATAATTAAGATACAATTTAAAAATAGAAATACCCGCCTACTCCCCAGTACACAATATACATATAACGTACTTATAATAATTTAAAAAACATATAAACAAATAGCTTTCGACATTAAAAATAATTCAACATACATGGACATAATTTTTAAACAAATTGCATTTTTAATACAGTAATCAATTATTATCAAGTTATATCTATTTTATTTAAACACTATTGGACCAATCTCCAATAAAAACCACAGCATAAATGTAAATGATATTAAATATATTAAAACGTATGAACAAATAAATAACTAATACAACGTAACATATTAATCAACTATCATAGTTCTGTATGTCCACTGTATGATGCAGGGTATTAGTATGTCAATAGATCCGCCCAACATGCACATATGCACCTTAAATGTCTATGTCCACATAGACAATATAACTGGTGTAAATTTGCTATGTGCGGTATGAGTAATGATTGCATCACCAAGGGGTGGGTTGTGCCGATCTAGAGGTGTTTGATGGAAGTGTCTGCCCACAAGGAGTTTAATATGTTCACTATATGATGGAAGGTATAAGCACCTCCAAATTGACCACCCAACACACACATATGCACTTTAAGGAGCCTGTTGGACTTGGCCCTTTTCCCTAGAATTTTTTCACTTTCACCTTATGGATAACTCCTGAGTGAAATAAAATAAACATGTCATGTTTGGTGTGTCTGACCTTGCAACGTTAAATGCTGTCCAATGGTGTGCGCACGTTTATTTTCACCATGGTAGAAATGTCACTTTTAAAATGGACGCCATTTCTGTCTGCTTGTGCCGCCTACATGTGGTGGGTTGGCGGTCTAGTGTTTGAAGTGACAGGGTGCCCTACACCTCCCCACAGTGACAGTTGGGAGCTGCCAGGAGCCTTCTGGAAGGTTCTAACCCTTACTGGTAAGTGGGAGGAGGGGTGGATATGTAGAAGAGCTGTGCCTCCATGTGATCAGACTGAGCGTGGACCTGAATGAGAGGGGACACTCTGCCAGGAGGTACCGCTGCATGGGCCTGTGTGCTGGCCCCTGAGCCCATCTGTACCCCTCTGCTGTCCACAGGGCCAGTGAGACCCTTTGCTGGAGTGAATACTGCTATGTCAGGAGGAGTGCCACTTTATGGGAGATGACTGCCTCTAGGAGCTGCTGTCCTGTACTGATGAGTGCCGACTGTCTGCTGATCTTGCCCAGCTTGGCCTGCCTGCTCTGCTGCCCTAGCGCTTCGTGAGCGCTATACTTTGAGTGCTTGTATTCCAAGGAGGTGAGGAGTGTGGGCACTACTTCCTATTGTGGGACTCTGGATCCTCGCCAGCCCCCTAGCGCCTTGTGATGGCTGCAGCTTTATTTGGTGGGACCTGCTGCGCGTGCTGCCAGGGAGAGCTGGTCATTGTCAATAGAGCGCTGTGCTGCTAAAGAACTATATACGCAATTCCCCGCATTTTGACGCCTGCAGCGCTGAGCTGCCAGAGCGCTACTTTATTCGGGGGGACCCTGAGACTGTGAGCCATGTAGCGCCTCGTGAGCGCCGCCTCCAGCCCCTGCCCAGGAGAAGAAGGTGCGTGGATCCTGCAGCGCTGTGCTGCCAGCTTGCTATATTCGCATTCACTGTGCTCTGCTTGCTGTCTAGCACCTCGTGAAGTGCTACAACTGGTTTCCAGCCCCCAGGACTCCTAGTCCTGCATTCCTGGACTTAGCGCTGCAACTTTACTCCTGCATGAGGAGAGCACTTTATCTATACTGCCCACCTGACAGACAGCTACTTCCAGGCAGTGGTGACAATCTTTGCAACGTGTGTGCATGTATGAGGTTCGCCCTTCTGACTTGAGGCCTAATGCATTTCTACGCGCAGTGTAATTCTGCCATGATGTCCATGCTCTTATGCTAATGAGAAATGCCCTAAGGATGCCTAATGTACCTGCAAAGGTGTTTATACCCCTGGATTGGTGCCTAGTGTATTCGATGATGCCTAATGCCATGATGTATGCCTAAAGTGTCTTTACACTAATGATATTGCATTTATGCCTCATCTGTTTTACTGCATAAGGTGGCTTCAGGCTAATGCTATGCGTAATGTGTTTCAAAACCTAAGGTTGATGCCTGATGTTCTTTTCCCCCCAAGGCTTATACTGTTGGTTTTCTGCCTAATGATTAGGCTCCATGCTCATGACTCATGCCTGTTTCCGTTTTTGGGCCTAATCTTAATGTCAGGTTATGATGCCTCATGGTTTATGCCTAATGACACTGCACTTATGCTAATGAGGATTTTATGCCCACTGTCCACTGTCGTGCATAATGTGTTTACCGGTCAATGTGATGCTGAGATTATGCAGAAGATGGTTTATTCTTTATGCTCATGCGCCTATTGACATGCCTTGTGTGTTATACCTAATGCATGTGTTTATAATGCTAATGGTTTCTTTTCCCCCTAACGCTTACCAGGTTGGTGTTCCGCATAATGTGCCATGCCCCAGGCTGCTGATGAGGTTTATGCCTATTGTGCCTGAGGTGCTTTTATGCCTATTGAGATGCCACATGCATATGTTTAGGTCTAATGAGGACACATAACATGTTTTATGCCTAATGAGGTGCCCAGATATTCTAGATTCACGCCTGATATCATGTGGTTATGTGAATGTGCTGTGATTCATGACCTAATGTGTTTATGCCCCATGCTAAAGGGATTCATGCAAATGCGATGTTGCTCAGTGCATGATTGTGCTGGTAGCCACTGGCCGTCACACCCTTATTGCTAATGTACTTACATTTATTCTTTGTGCTTAGCGATCGTTCTGGCAGCGGCCCGATTGGCCCTGCCCTGTAAATAGTCCCCCCTGTATATGGCTAACTGCTGCCAGTTGGCACAGTGTTACAACTGTGATTGCCTTATGACGTGTTCTTCATAATACATATGCTGTTTTTTTCACTTAACCTGGTATGGTCTCTTTTTGTAGTGTGTCTAGTGTGTCGCCTGTGAGTGTGCTGCACAGATGCTTTACACCATGCCTTGGAGTTTGGCCTACCCGCTTTGCACCATGCTACCCCATTTCTAATGGAGCCAATCACAATGCAGCCCACAAAGGCTCCCACCGACAGTCAGAGCCTTCTTGGCCGCATTGTAATGGGCCACTTGGTTTACTTTCCGACTGCCGCATTGTGATGCTGGCGGTCAGAAAGTAAACCGGGCAGTTATTTGGCTGGTTTCCGACGGGCTCAACGTAGTTGGAACCGGCTCGTAATCCCAAAGTGCAAGCCTTTCCGCCCTTGGGATTATAATGCATCATTTCTGACATGGTTTCTATCCTGGCCTGCCCGACATGGAAACCATGTCGGAAAGCGTGTTTTGGGGCCCACAGCAGGGCCCCCTTAGGTGCGCGGCCTCCGGTAGGGAGCCAAGGGGGCTGTTCATCTCTGCACCACATGGCAGGCACCTTGAGGCGGCTGCCACGGGGTACAGGGATGAAAAACACCTCCCATTTCTCAATGGGAGCTTGTGTTACTGCCGCTTTACGGCTGTAACATGAGCTCCCATTGAGAAATAGAAGTATGCGACCGAACAGTGTTCGGTCACATTGTAATTGGCTGGTCAGGACCGACCGGATGTCGGTCGGTCCCAGGACCGAGACGGTGTTGGTGTCCGCCCAACATCATAATCAGGCCCTCAATGTCTATGTCCACATGGACTTAATGTGCAATAATACTATTAGAGATCTGAGTTATTTAAATATATGCCCATAGAGAGTCTGATTGATCAATAAAATGTATCATATCGTACTGTACAAATTCTCAGTCTGTGAGAAAGACATTTTGGCATGACACCAATTTGCCTACAACATATATGAATGACTGCCAATAAGCTTAGTTTAATTCAATTTTTACTTGTACTTTGTGAATGTATTAATGAATCAGTGCAATGTGCATGGCGTGTGAATTATGAATGTACTTGATACTATGGTCAATGTATTTCTTCTCTTTGCATGCATTATGCAGGTCCTGTCTTTATGTCTATGATGATGTATTCATTGTAAAAGCATACGGATATGACGCGCATGTCATGTGATTAAGTGACTTTGACGGATGAAACGCGTAATGGTGGATATGGTAGATACTTGAAACTGTAAAAGAGCTGACAATCTGGTGTCTCCATCAATCCTTGTTTGATGGTATGAGAGGATTACTGGGTTGGATATATTGTGGAGTGGCTGTCTCCGCTGTGCATACCACCCTTAAATGGACCAGAGGCGAACAGTGACATCGGCACACTGCAGGCTGCAGTGAGCCCCATTGAGTAGAAGCAACTGCAGGCCCCCAATGCAGTGCGGAGAAGTGACCTCTGAATGAGTGGAGATGCTGCACACAGATCATAGAATCTGAGCAGGGGAGAAAAGCGCATGGTGAGGGGGAGGATAAGAAGGAAGTCCAGTCTTATGGTGGAAGTAGTGACGTGAGCAGGCAGTGAATATTCAGAGTACACCATGTCCACCAACATGCTGCGTGAGAGAGAGGAGGAGGCAGACAAGATGTTTAATGATGAGACTTTGGCTAATGAACTGGGGTCATCTCAATGGGCCTAGGTAGGTGGTAAGGAACCAATGTGAGTAGCACACTCAGACTGTTAGAAAAACTGAGATGAAGTGAGCGGACAAAGTGGTGGGAGCACAAATCATTATAGAAATACCTTGAAGTGAGACAAATACCTGGAGGATTGCCGATACTGATCCCGCCCAGTTTTGAAAACCCTAATCCGGACATGCTAAAAGAATAGGTAGAAAGTACCATTCATGCCTCAAATTGTCTACTGCATATCCTAGTAAAGTGTGCTGACATAGGCCGAGGTGCCTCTCAGCAACAAATAGACATACTCAATGCAAAATTCGATGCACACCAGCAGCAAGACCTCATTCATCAATACTGTGCAGATACTGACGCACGTCTGAAAAAGCAAGAAGCATAAAACAGCGAAAGACACAGAAGTTTACTAGTGACAAAGTAAATGAGAAAGGCCACATTTTTACATTTGGAAGGAGATTCGAGAATCTAAAGGGACAGCGACTGTTGGAACGCAACCGGAAGAGACAAGAAAAAAGACCAGAGGATACGGAGACTAAATTCAGTTCAGAATTGGACACTGATACAGATGATGGCGCTTAGGCATCGAGGACGGCTGGGGGGAGCAGAGGCAAAAATATCAAATGGGTAGGAATTAGATTTTTTACAGCTAGACTGCCAACAAACCCTGAAACCAAGAGATAAAAGGTACGAAGCCAGAAAGAGAGTACGCTCAAACAGCACAATAGACTCAACAAAACCCAACACAAATGCAAAGAAGTCATGGAGAATAAGGAAAAACAAATACTGAAGAAGGATCTATCATTAAATATTAATGTTAGGCTTGCTGAATTGCCCGAACAGATTGTCAAATTATACACAAGGATTAATATCTTTAAATTTGTTGATGAAGGTTCATGGGCGCCATAAAAAGAAAACACCTAAGGTGGCCACAAAAGATGTGGAAGCAGATCAGTGCTGCATGAGAATTTCTGACCTATTGCTGTCAAAATGGTTGAAGGAGCTTGAGAATGAAAGTCTGGGAATAACAAAGCCTGTATCGGAGCAGGACATTATCAAGGCATGCGACCCATATATATGGGGTGATGAAATAACCCCATTTAAGCTGCCATCTACTTTTCTGCCAGTAACCTATTGAGATACAATCAATATTTTCAATGACATTATGGTATAAGGGGTCAAAATTATCAATGAGCAAGTGAACAAGAAACGTCCTACAAGGTATGCCACTGAAACGAGATATTGCAATCTGATAACTAAGCTGCAATGCTATGACCAGGTCATTGTATGAAATTCCGACAGAGGGGAAAATACAGTGCTTTGACCCATGAGCATGTATCTGAAAGAAGCTCTCAATCAGCTGAATAACACTGACTGTTATGCAAGATGCAACCATAGTGACATATTGGTGGTCCAGCAGCAGTATAAAGCCGATTTGACCGAATGGCAAAATGCAGGTTTGATCAACCAAAATGAATATATGTTCCTATGCAATGAAAATCCAAAAATACCTATGTTGTATTTGATCCCAAAAGTTTATAAGGTGTCCCCGATTATATCTGCCCAGGTTAGTCTCCTTGAGAATGCATCAACTTACATTGATTACTTCCTTCAACAATATGTTACAAGTTTACCATCTTATGTGAAGGACACTGGTGACTTTTTGAAGCTGATATACATCCTGATGGAAGATGTCTATGTGTTGATTGCATTAGACGTGATAACACTATATACAAGTTTTTGTCACAGTGATGGTTTGACAGCAGTGGGCTATTTTTTGCAAAGCCATCAGGTCAGATTATATAAGCATACATAGATGCTGCTTGCAATGACCAAGAGGTGTTTGGAAAGCAACTATTTCCTTTCTGGAAATTTAATATTTCACCAACTTCGTGGAACTATGATGGGAAACTGTTTTACCCGAGCTACACCTGTTTATATATGTCGGCTGGTGGGAGGAACAGGTGCTCCGCAGGAATCACAAATGAACATGGGCCAATCATATACTTGTCTGGATGAGATTTATTGATGACCTCTTTGTAGTGTTGAGAGGATCCATAAAGAGTGCAGAACTGTTTGTGAAGGAGATTAACACAAATAACCTAAATTTACACTTCTCACCCCACATCAGTAAATCTAGTGTTACATTTTTAGATCTGGAAGTATACATTAGTAATAAGATCCCACAGCAACACCATTGTGTGCCCTTTCATGCAGAGTAATGCTTGAGAGGGGGACACATTTACAAGGCCATGAAAAGCCGTGCAGGGTGTCTTTACCTGGCCTTGTATATATAGGCAGGCACATTGCGCCATCGGTGAGTCAAAAGAACCACAACACTCGCAGTTTGTAAGAGGGTATTACAACACAAGTGTGCCATAAACAACATTGATTAGGAATGCCCATAGGCAAGACACTGTAAGTTATACCATAAATACGATCCCAAGCAAATCAGTTTTGTTAAATTGATGCTTAGTGGCGATGCTATTTGCATGTAGAGAGGAGGAGGGACCAAGGTGGATTTTGTACTTTGAATGGCGCAACAATATGCACATTGCCCAGTTTAATCAATTATGACTACACCAAAAGAATTTGAAGTATGTGCAGTTGAGAAAAACTTTTCCATATATATGGCATTATATAGATGAAAGAGCAGCTTTGACATAGAATTAGTTCCTCATGTGTGCTTGCTTATTTTGGCTTATGGTACAATGTATTGGCATCTCAAAGTGTGTGCCCACAATGTCTTTATTATCCCAAAGTATGGCAAAATATACGGGCACTCTCAGGGGCCCATTAGAATTCACCAAGGGGTTATGCCGACATAGTGGTGTTTGATGGAAGTGTCTGCCCACAAGGACTTGAGTATGTTCGCTATATGATGCAAGTTATAAGCACCCCCCAAATTGACCACCCATCATGCACATTTGCACTTTAATTGTCTATGTCCACATGGACTCAATTATTGGTGCAATATTAGAAATATTAGAAATCTGAGAAGTTCAATTATCAGCCCTTCGGGAGCCTGATTGATAACACAAATGTATTATATTGTACTGCACGAATTCTCGGGCTGCAACAATGACATTTGTGCATGATGCCAATTTTATAGAGGTGTTTGACGGAAGTGTCTGCCCACAAGGGCTTTAGTATACCCACAGTATGATACAGGGTATTAGTTCCCTAATAGGTCAGCTCAACTCACACATATGCACTTTGAATGTCTATGTCCACATGGACAAAATCACTGGTGAAATTTCCTACATGAGATGTGAGTAATGAGATTATCTGCCCATAGAGGGTCTGATTGATCGATCAAATATAATCATATTGTACTGTACGAATTCTCGGGCTGTGACACAGACATTTGTTAATGAATCCAATTCATCTACAGCATATATGAATGACTGCCAAAAGCCTTTGATTATAATAATGAATCGGTGTGATGTGCATGGTCCGTGAATTATTCAATGTACTTGATACTATGGTTATTATATTTCTCCTCTTTGCTTCATTACACACGTCTTGTTTTTTTGTCTATGATGATGTATTCATTGAATGATCTTGTGGATATTGTCTACTCATTTCTCCAGACCATAAATTGATCTGCATACATTTGTGATATATTCTAGAAACCTTTTCAATTACTCACAGCAATTATGACACATGACAGAACATTGTAGCTTAAATCATTATACACCCAGGCTCTGAGAGACTTGGGTTAACCCCATTATTTTTGATGGTATTCGCTGTAGATGTCAAACCAAGTAGGTTTAGTTGAATTCCTGCTGGTAGGGATATGTTGGTCCCTTTTGTGTTGGGTTATCGCAGCGTTAAATTGATGCGACGCAATCAGGTAGGTTTAATCACCAAACTTTAAAAAGTGCTCCGGCCTCCCTGCTACCTCGCCTCTCTCTGTTCGTGACTATTCCTTTGTTTTCCTATATTTATTTATATACATAAAACTATATATTTATATGTATATATTATATTCACTGAAAAAAACAAAGGTTGCAGGGAAGTTATAGTCAGGAAATAGAATTAAAAAAAACCTTAGAAATTCACTGAAAAAACAAAGGTTATAGGGATGTTATAGTTAGGCTCAGATTTCACTTGCAAAAATCCAGTGAAATTCAGCTGTGGCTGTGCCAGTGCTTCTAATTATAATTATTGGTTTATTACGTTTTATGATGCATTAACATGCATTAAACTACAAACGTTACTGAGTTACTTTACATTATGCTCCATTCGATTGTCAAAGGAGGTTACTTCAATTTATTTGGCCTCTACTGGATTAAGAAAGGAGATTACACAATCTGCTTCAGATTACACAAAATGAGTACTCTGATTGTTTAGCCTTTTACTTGTTTACAGTATGGGTTTACATTGACTGTTTTATTCTGCATTATTTTAAAGGTGTGCACTTTAATCACTTAGCTCCAAATGTTTTACCTTTTAATACCACGAATAAAGACATTGCTTTGATTGTTTTGTTTTGTATCAGATTATAAAAGATTACAATAATTACTTCACCCTGTACTAGATAAAGTCTGGTACATGCATATGCACAAGCATAGCGCAAGGAATAGCATTGGCATCTTCTCCCACAACCAGTATTTCATGAACAACATCTGTGCAATATCTCACACCAACTGCACAGGTACAGCATAAGGGGCAGAAGTGCAAGCTTAGCTGACAAATATCCCCAGGTCACATATGACACCTTCAACCTTTTCCTGCTTTTTAGACAACTGTACATTGCATTCTGAGAATTGTAGTTATGCGTTTCTCGTTACAAGTATGCATCTAAATTGCCTAAGGTCGATGTCACACATGGGGCCTTTTGGCAGCAAAGGACAACCATCCCTTAAACACACTGCCCAGGTAGGAGCAGTGCAAACTTAACACTCACATAAAGCACGAGCATTAGCAAATACCTCCAAACTTCCCTCACACACACAAATCCACACACACATGTACAATCCCAAACATGTACACACAGTTGCACACACTGTGCAATTACATCAGTGACAGAAAATCTTCTCAAAAGACAGACTTTCATTCTGTTTCCGCTAATGTAGAAACTGGGCAATAATCAACAGCATAGCTGAATTACTGAAGCAGGTGGTACCGAAGTTCAGAGCTGCAGGGGTCCCAATGCTCTCCAATTATGGCTCTCTTGTACTACACATAAAGGAGTTGTTTAGACAATAATGTGTTCTTCAATCTAGGCTGATGACACAAGTGCTTAATTTATAAATAAGGGGTAACAGACTTTAGAATGAGGTTTTTACCACCTTGTGCCTTTACCATGCATTCTTTAGCACACATGTTTTACCCCATGTATGTCTTTACAAAGCATATCTTTACCATGCATTTAAGGAAAGTTGGAGGTGCGGGTGCCTCCCTCCAGAAATACATTGTTTTTATATATATAAGCAATGCATGCATTGTAAAAGCATATGAGTTGTAAATAAATGAGGAGTAAAAGATGCGTGGTTAAGGCATTTTACGTATTTCCCTTCGTTGTTCCATCGTACAACCAAATAATAGGTGTCGGGCCCAAAGTTTTGCTAAGGAGCCTTTGACCAATGCTATTGTATGTCACTGAGTTGAGCTGATTCCACCTAACGCCTCATCACTCACCAGACATACCCTGCACATTTTATCTTTCTCTTTAAGGTTTTCCATCCCTGCTTTCTTTCTTGGTCACTGATGTTCTGTCTTTCTCTTCCTCCTTCCTTCCCTCTTTTGTGTTTTTCTCTCTTGAGCTTTGGGTAATGATGAGAAAAAATAAGTTCCGGTCCATAAAAATGAGTACCTGTGCGCCCCATCTGCAACCAATGTCTCAAATAACGCACTGTAAAATGAAAGCCTTGTGAAGCCATTGGTAATACATTTACACACACTTTGGAGCCCTTTAAACAGAAAGAGCCACAGACAAAATCAGGGGTTGAGGATGCTCAGCTCAAAATCTAATTCTATTCCTGGATCACGTTCTCTTTCTTTCTTATGCAAAGATTTCATTTTTTTGGCGTGCTGTAAATAATGCAGTGTGTGCTTCCATGTAAGAAATGCTTGAAGGAAATGATTTAAATTATTTATATCTCAAAGAGGTGACGCTTTATTATGAAAGAGTATGTTCATATTTTTCATCCTAGGGGTCTGATTTATAGTTGGCAGACATGGTACTCCTTCGCAAATGCAACAGATTACCCTGTCTGCCAAGCTATCGGTCCACCCACCTCATGTAGATAGGAAGACCATGGATTTTCAGTTGATAGGGCCCCCATTGGCTGCGTTGATGGAAAGCTTCCTCAGATGGCCCGATGCAATAGGCGTCAAAGGAATGACATTACGTCTCTCGGCCAATTGACTGTGAATGGTGTAATTTCTATTTTATTTCTATTTGGTATTGCCACATAAAACCTGGCAGTGAGTGACAGTAAAAAGCAAATATTGACCCCCACATCCTGGGAGAAACCTCCTATTGTTTGGTGGTCATTCGTTTTTTTGTTTTCCAGAAACAAACTTCCGCGTTGGTAGTTTGTTTCAAAAAAACAAAAATGTTAAAAGTTCGGTGAATGGCCTTCAAAACCAATGGAAGATGTCCACCAGAATCTTTGTACTTTGAAGGGACTCACCATGACAGCAGTTCCTTTCAAGGTAAAGAGAGGATCGCCGGACCAAAGGTCATCTCTAAATTTGACCGGTAGTCTGTCAGGGTGGCGGAGGTAACATCTTTCATGACCCTGCCAGAGGGAGTACCGACCGCCAAAGCCTAAATCAGGCCCTAAGTTGTGACTGAACATTGTTTTACAAGTGTAGAGACTGTGGTGATGCAAACGGATCAGTATCTAAATATCGAGGGACCGAATATCGACTTACCAAAATATCGACGCCAAAATATTGAGGGACAGAATATAGAATGCCTATCTACAAACAGGTAAGTACTAAAATATCGATTCCAAAATATAGAAAGTTAAAATATAGTTAACTAAAATATCGATTTTTTTTAATGTATTAAAAATACTAGAAAAGTAAATAAATAATAAACACAATTAAATAAAACATAATTAAAGTAATGTAAAAAGATTTTTTAAATATATATTTACTTAATAATATTATAAAATAATTATTAATCTTAATTATAAAATATTTAGAACACTATTAAAAATATATTGACATAAATATGTAAATAAACATATTATTTAAATATAAAATAAATAAAATATAATAATTAAAATAATTAAAATAATAATTGTTATGTTAATTAATAATGAGTGCAACAGTAGTGAAAGCGTTGGATAGAGTAGGGGTAAAAATTACTATTCCCACTCCAGAGACTGCAACAGTAGGGAAAACATTGGATAGCGTAGGGGTACAAAATTACTATTCCCACTCCAGTGAGTGCAACAGTAGGGAAAGCGTTGGATAGCGTAGGGGTAAAAATTAATATTCCCCCTCCAGTGAGTGCAACAGTAGGGAAAGCGTTGGATAGCGTAGGGGTAAAAATTACTATTCCCACTCCAGAGAGTGCAACAGTAGGGAAAGCGGTCCATAGCGGGAGGGTAAAAATTACTATTCCCACTCCAGAGAGTGCAACAGTAGGGAAAGCGTTGGATAGCGTAGGGGTAAAAATTACTATTCCCACTCCAGAGAGAGCAACAGTAGGGAAAGTGTTGGATAGTGGGAGGGCAAAAATTACTATTCCCACTCCAGAGAGTGCAACAGTAGGGAAAGCGTTGGATAGCGTAGGGGTAAAAATGACTAGTCCCACTCCAGAGAGTGCAACAGTAGGGAAAGCGTTGGATAGCGTAGGGGTAAAAATTACTATTCCCACTCCAGAGAGTGCAACAGTAGGGAAAGCGTTGGATAGCGGGAGGGTAAAAATGAATATTCCCACTCCAGACAATGCAACAGTAGGGAAAGTAATGATTTAATATTTAAATAAGAATACATTAATTATCAATACCAATTTAAAATTAATTAAAATTAATTACCGATTACAAAATATTTATTAATTAGTTAATTATAAATACCAATAAATGTTATGTATTAAAAACTAATCAACTATTAATAATTAATTAACAACTAATTATTTTTCAATACCAGAAATGTAATAAGATAAAAAAAATTGTGTGTCGAAAGGACCACGTCAGGACACGCCACGCCAAGTGATACTGAGGTTGGTGCGATGGGCGACGCAATGTAATATACGCTGGCTCTTTACCTTGCAGGTTTGCAAAACTATACAACTTGGGATATTACTAGCATTTTTATGTACCCTTCTATGAAATACTGATGGATTGTGGACATAGTCTTTCCTGGAGCTTGCGAACTACGACGAGCCTTCTCATTTTCAACGACGCACTTTAGGACTGAAATCACAGTTTCGAGTCAAACTTTCTCATTTTGTGAAACCGATTGAATACTGATACCTTTGTGTGGAGCTTGTGAACTATAACGGGCTTTTTTCACTACCGACCACGAAGTATATGACTGGAATCACAGTTTCGACTCAAACTTTCTCTCTTTGTTAAGCGGATTGAATATTGATATATTGTTGTGCCCTGAGGAAGCTCTCATGTTGGGAGCGAAACGCGTTGGCTGAGATTTTGACATGACATGACTGGTTTTAAAATTCTGAACAAATTTTTTTTTTCAATAAAGAAGTGACTTTTTCATATACTTTTGGTCTACTGGACTCTCTTAGTTGTGCACCCCCATCATTGTTTGATTACTTTTTGATCTAGAGCACAGTTACGTCATCCAACAGCTGACGTAGGGGTTGCTTGCACGACTACTTTGAAATACTTATCGGAACTGGTGAGAGGTGCGGCATCTAGGACCCGCTGTTGTTTCTCTGTGTTTAAGTATGATGTATACTCAAAGTGTAATGCATTCTTTATAAGCATGCCCTTTGCGATGGTCCTGTATTAGCACTGTAGCAGCTTTCCCATAGTGGCGGTAAAGCTCAACAGTTCAACAGTGGTGAAACATAATCATGCTCTTGTAAAGCAGAATTTGTATCGTTGCTTATATGCTTGGTTCAGCACCTTTGCTCAAAGTAAACACAGGTCACAAAACTCTGCCAAAAATATATTTTACCGCTCCCTAAGCACTCCATTTTTAGCACATAATGATAGCCTGAAAAGTACATAATGACAGCAGTATGTTAAAAAAACCAAAACAATTTGCAATTGATTTAAGTTGTTATACTGGTTTGGAAAACAGGTTTGTTGCTCACATTTGGCTTTTCTTGGAAGAACTGTTACTGCCTCTCATGTCACAGGTCACTCATAAACACTCTGTGACCTTTGGAAATAATTTATTATTTTAATTAGGACATTTAATTTAAAGTAAAATGCATTTCCAGGTTAACTTGTGCAGTTACTCTTCTGTGACGTGGGACAAGTAAACAGCTTAAAAGTCTTTTGTCTGAAAATGCGGTGGCCTAATTACAAACTGCATTTTGTAGTCCACTTTACAGTGCTGCAATCATACTACTCATATACTACACAATGGTATTTACAAACCTAGAAGCTGAGGTCTCAGTCTCCACCTCTCCTTGTAATGTGAGGAGGTAATTAATATTTGAATATAAACGATTAAAGTAACGCTTTGATATAAACCTAATTACTTTTTTAAACTTTATATTAATTGAAAATAACTTTATACATAACTTTTAGTCATTTTTACTAGATATTAAATAAATATAAAAACATTATTTTATCTGTTGTTTTCTTCGAACTTAAAAAATATATTTTAATGTAGTATATTTGCATTAATTAAAGATTTAATTCAGAATTAATTTAAAAGTGCTGTGGCATTTTTCTTTAAATAAACTTTTCCCTGTATTTTATCATAAGGAGATCTCCACGCTGGTGGTGGAGATCTCTGCCTACGAGAGAAAAGTAACTTGTAGTAACTTGACACTGGTATACTAAGCTCCTCCCCCTGAATTCAGGGGGTGGAGACATGTAAGTCTACACTTGTAGTAAATTTACACTGGGTGAGTAGGCAAAAGTAGCAAATTTGCTACAAAGCGTAAGACTATATTTACACGAGTAGATTCACTCAAATGTATGTTTACCTTTATGACTAGGCCCCATAATACTTATCTTTAAACATTCAATTAAGGAACCAGTTCAAAACCAAATTGGAAATGTACCCCTTTATGTGTAGTGGAGGAGTGTGGCTCAATGGTTAGAGCGGCAGACCCTGATGTAGAGTTCTGGCCTGGGACCAGGGTTCGATTCCCGCCTCGGCGGGGTCTCGGGCTCAATTTCCTTGGACCTGTTAATTCTCGCCTCGGTGCCTATTCTAATCATGGGTCCCACGCTGCAACTCTGGGCAATAGCTTGCTTAGCCTCCACACCGGCCCCAACAGCGCTAAGGATGCCTGGCTTCACCCTGGGGGTGCCCAGGAGTGGACGCTTCACAGGGAAAGCCAGGAGGGGTTCCACAGCGGTATGAGTATCAGCGCCAGGAAACCGCATAGGCGACACCGCAAGGTGACCGTCTGATGACAGTGCGCTCTATAAGTACCATGACATTTGACATTTGTAGTCCTATGCCATATGTTACATTCACACACAGAAAAATATCATGCATGCGTACTGCACACCTCCCAGTTTGAAGGTATTCAGTGGCGGCTCCACCATGGGGGCTCGGGGTGTCGCCCCACTGCTTTCTCGCAGTGCGAGAAGGCAGAAACATAAAATGGTAACACTACCATTTTATGTTTCTGCTTCTCGCATTGCGATAAAGCAGAAGTGCCTGGTTGTGGGAGGGCGGGTGGGTGGTCCTGCTCGAGGGCATTGGGAAGTGGCTTGCCCACTGTTGTGGGTACTGACTCTTTGGTTGGCCCCAGGGCCGAATAAAGCAATCATGCGCACTCCCTCTTGCTCTCTATGTAGGCTCCTGCATGCAGCCTACATAGTGAAAATGGCCCGGCTGGGGCGCTCTCCGCTGCGCCTCACCAATCACAACACCGCCATTGCAGTGATTGGCTCAGGGGAGCAGGAGGAGGGAAGCTGCCTACAACGCGCCAGGACTCCAGAGCGACGGGAGCTGTAGTGGTGGCGCGGTCGCGGAGAAAGGTAAGTTTGGCTTTAAAAAACAAATTATATAAATATTCCCCCCCGCAGGAACCCACACGCCCGTGACTGCTCGCCCCATGTGGTTTTCCACGTGGCAGGCTGCGAAGCTCCGGAGCCCAGAATGTCGCTGGAATACCACTTTTATAAAAGTTTTTTTTCAAAAGCATGACACCGCCGTGAGAGCTTTGTTTTTTCAGAGTCTCTTTGAAGTTGGCAAAGTAGTGTTTGAAGGTTGTGTCCTTTACCAGTCGTCAGCAGTCTGCAAGTGTAATGTCCGTGGTCCTCTTTACATGAATAAAGATCTATCGGAGGAAAAAAAGCTTGTGGGCAACGGCACAGCCTTGGTTACTGCTGAAGGTATTCATAGCCCAGGCTTGAGGTGGTGAAGAGCGGGCAGACATGGGCGGGGTGGGTTCTAGACGAACAGTTGTGATTAGAAGGGCATAGATAGGTTTGAAGAGGAGCCTATGTCTCCACCGTCTTAGTGCTGCACACCGACCACGTGGCCAATGAGCGGGTGCAGGTGGCTGAGGACAAGGTGTCTGGCACAGTCATGGTGTCCCGTTACTTCACCTACCCGGCCAACCAGCGCCTTGAGAATTAGCTGCTAGGTTTCTTCTGCAGCTTCTATCTCATACACGGCGAGAGAATGTAATGCATGTTCGGCACGCCGCCTCAGCATGCTGTTTACTTCACATCGAATATGGCATCATACCAGGCTGGTCACAGTGGTATATGGAACACCTCCGCACACTGCCCACCTCACGTAGACATTTGCGTCTTCTGACGCATTCACACAAAATCAGTTCACTTTACTGCCACACTTCACTTTAAACTATGATACAAACTCGCAGCCTTATAGGTTTCAGGTCCACTACTATACGGCACTGCCCACCACCCTGCGAGGCTGTTTTGTGTCACCTCTCTCTCAGCACCACAATTTGTGGGAAAATGTTATAGTCCGCAGCAACCCGGTTCCCTCACGCTCGCACTATCCTTGATTGTGCACATTTTTCACCTCACACTGAGTGCCACCTAAAGACAGTGGTTAAAACCTAGAAGTCACACTTGTAGTTCGTCTGGCACTCCCAAATTATTCAATTGTATACTGCATACAAAGGTTCATTTTGTGCTACTTACTCCTTTAAAGTGCTTTGTCTAGGTGCACTCTTATAAACGAACAAACACATGGAGAAAGTGAGCATTCACTTTCAAATGGAGTTGTGCACTATGTTATCTTGACCTTGATGGTCTCGTCTTGATTTTTTCATCTTTTTCATATGAATAAACTTTTTCACTCTGTGTTTGAAATTTCAATCATTTCATTTTATTTTCATCAATTTTCCAAATTAATTTGCATTACTTCATTTGTTGAAAACATTGAAAATGTTAACATTTAACTTCTACCCAATGCATTTCGGGTCGAAATTGACCCTTCCTCGGGGGTCTGTAAGGGAAACAAGGGATTATGTGAGCACTACAGCACTTTCAACAAGTTAACACAGTAAAGTCATATCAACATGAGTGTCAAACAATGTATCAGCAACCTATTTAAACTGTCCAAAACACAAGCGTTGCCACATGAATTTAAATTTTATCAACGGTCTGCCCACATTTCAAAAATATTTAATGAAAAATACTCAATTCCGTGATTAAAACAAGCGTTTCCACCTTCCACGCGCTAAGCTTTCCAAAAACGATATCACCCTGGTGAAAAGTGCTAAATACTTTAAATAAAACACTTTAAATAAAACAATACTTAAATGAAACAACCATTTCAACCTCACTCGCGCTAAACTTTCTGAGAACGCTGTTAACATGGATAACCAAACGTCTCGATCTTTACTCACAGTTAAATGTCTGGATTTTCGCGCTGTTCTCGTTCAACCAATCGTTGTACGGGTAGTATAACCAAGCTTAATAATACCCATGTCAATCTCTGAGATTCTTGTTTTATTATTCACTTTTCACATTTTTTAATTCATTTAAAGCATCGTACATTTTCATATAGACTTTTTTCACAGGTCCTGAAATAAGTATTCGTTTAAAACCGTCTTCATGTGAATATGTAATTACCATTTTCCAGTTAGATGTGATGCTATATTGCGCATTTACTGTGGTGTTTGGCGAGCATTTACTGTTAAACAACATAATATGTTTAGATTAGAACAGCGAACACGTGATCGCGATGAGGACCAATCTCAGAGATTGACATGGGTATTATTAAGCTTGGTTATACTACCCGTACAACGATTGGTTGAACGAGAACAGCGCGAAAATCCAGACATTTAACTGTGAGTAAAGATTGAGACGTTTGGTTATCCATGTTAACAGCGTTCTCAGAAAGTTTAGCGCGAGTGAGGTTGAAATGGTTGTTTCATTTAAGTATTGTTTTATTTAAAGTGTTTTATTTAAAGTATTTAGCACTTTTCACCAGGGTGATATCGTTTTTGGAAAGCTTAGCGCGTGGAAGGTGGAAACGCTTGTACTAATCACGGAATTGAGTATTTTTCATTAAATATTTTTGAAATGTGGGCAGACCGTTGATAAAATTTAAATTCATGTGGCAACGCTTGTGTTTTGGACAGTTTAAATAGGTTGCTGATACATTGTTTGACACTCATGTTGATATGACTTTACTGTGTTAACTTGTTGAAAGTGCTGTAGTGCTCACATAATCCCTTGTTTCCCTTACAGACCCCCGAGGAAGGGTCAATTTCGACCCGAAATGCATTGGGTAGAAGTTAAATGTTAACATTTTCAATGTTTTCAACAAATGAAGTAATGCAAATTAATTTGGAAAATTGATGAAAATAAAATGAAATGATTGAAATTTCAAACACAGAGTGAAAAAGTTTATTCATATGAAAAAGATGAAAAAATCAAGACGAGACCATCAAGGTCAAGATAACATAGTGCACAACTCCATTTGAAAGTGAATGCTCACTTTCTCCATGTGTTAAAACCTAGAAGTGCCGGTACTCCCCCATTAAAAGAATTGAACGCTCACTGAGTATTGTAGGTCTTCTCACTTTCACATGAAAGAAGTGCAGACACTTAGAGTAACTGTAGTTGTCCATTTAATGCACCACCTGCTATACATTCACAGCAAACATTTATGGAACGAGTAAGCTGGACCCTCCATCGTCAGGTTCCCCCACGCATGCACACCCATCTTTAAAATGGGAGGAAGATTTTCAGCTTTACCAACCAGATGCAGTGAAGATACAACCCTGTGTCCTGGTAAGATATTTACAAACATTGCTTGTCGCTTTGTACAATTTGAATTTAAACATTACACTAACTGTTGAACAATTTTTATTCAGTGAGATGTGGAGCATTTTTATGTGTTTGAATACTATTCATCTACACTTTCACAATTGCTTTATAAACCTTCTTGCTTTCTCAAATTTGCGTGAAAAAGCACTATTTGTTTACTTTTTCCCCCAAAACTTTTCCCAAGCGAGAAACCCCCAAAATCCTCTTATGGAAGTGGCCTTCGCTCGCCATAGGGCACGCATCCCAAACTTTTACGCCTCACCACTTTTAAATATCACCAGCCACCACTGAAGGTATTCCATTCCCATGCCCAACTTGGAAACAGATTTACTTCAGGCCTTGAAAGGAGTACATTTCCAACAGTTTTTAGGGTGGGAGTGGGCCATTGAAAGGTGTGTGATTACTAAACTAGAATGTTTGCAGATATTTCCAAACGTTCTAAGTTAGCCCCACACTGGGATGCTCACTCTCTGCCCCTGGGAGATGATGAAATAAAAAGGTGTGTATGAGTAAATCTTTTTATGAATGTGAAACTACATGTAGCAAATCACAAACATGGCTTTGCACTGTTAAAAAAGGTGATTTGTGCATAAATGTTGAACTTATATGTACCATAAGAGGCCTTGACTAGCTAGATCACATTAATCAATTGGTCAATTTGATCAAATTAGGAAGCCCGTCAGCTGGCCAGGTTGGCAGTTCAATCTGTCCTCTTGGAGGAAGACCTCCCATCCCATATAGTATTCCCTAAATGCCTTTCGAGGAGCTCTATGGCAAAAATGAATATCTTGCATTGGCGGATGAGCTTCATCACAGCTTAGTGCTGAGCAGATCATCCTATTTTTTTGGCCCACTGGCCATTCTGATTTGCTTTTCTGAAACAGATCCTAAAAATTAAAGTTTGTTTCAGAAAGAAAAAGAACAGAAGCCCCTATGTGGAGGAAGTTTTCTTCTGTCCAGCCATTGTTTATTTTCTCAGCCTAGGCCGAATCTGGAGGGGAAATTAGTGTCAAGGGCCCTGGCCTGATTATGACTTGGCCACCATCACAGTGCCTTGAGGCCCACTAGGTCAAGGGATTCTGATGATTAATCAAACTGATGTTTAGCTTTTGGACACATGTTTGTTTCTCCACCTCTAAATGGGATGATGGAAACGTGAGTTTAGTGGAGCAGAACCCTGATCAGCTTATGGCATAGCTCATGCTCCACTGAACTTTGAATGTGTTCTAGTGTGCCAAAGTATCTTCTTTATGTTCAGTAACATTCAAATGCGTATTTTTATTTACTTGAACCATAGTTGTACCCACAAGACATACTAGATAGACTTCAATATGAAAAACTCAAACTTTTCAAGGATGGTAGACTTGAGGCACATAAGGCGATATACATAAGGGTACAGTAATATTCATTGTTAGCAATGCAGAGATCAATGACTTTCTACAATCTGAAATTATCAATAATAATCCTAACTATTTATGTAGGGCACATATGAAACTAATTGTTGTTATAGACCTGACAGCAGATATTACAGGCATGCCTCTTTGATATTGTTACTCAGCTACTGATAATGCAATAATCAATGTTGCAACCAACAGGTCATTCTGTACGTTCTCATAAGAGAAAGCAATACTGCAAAATGCATGACCAAATGATTTTTTCCACTGGAAAAAGGTATCACAAAAATAGTTGATTTGAATGCAGGAGAGTACTGATGATGAATCAATCATATTGAAAGGTACTTACTATGCACCTTAACCCAGGATTCTAGATTCCCAGATTTAACACTGAATTGGTAGATGGCGGTATGTAATAGATGCCAAGTAGTCTTTCATAGATTTCATATAATCTAGATTTTGTTTCTGTGATGGGGGAAGGAACAGTTCCCTTCTACACCAAGATATACGCTGGATGCTATATACATTTTAAAGTCCCCGTATGATTTTGTTGGATGCATACTCATTAATTGCAAAAGATTCTTCAGGCACAAGGTACTGGTGACCAGTCAACCCGTTGCAGAATCCAACCACGGATCCCACTATTGGGAAGGGAAGAGAGAATTTCAATATGCAGGAATTGGTATAGTCTGTCTGACCACGCCTATACCCAGGATCCCTTATTTTTATACGTTACCCAAAATACACAAAAGTCGCAGTCTTCCCCTTGCCGCCTCATTGCTTCAGGGATTGGTTCAGTCCTAGAACCTTTGTCTCAGCTTGTTGATTGGATCCTATGACCTCTTGTGTTCACAATGAAATGTTATGTGAAACTCACAAAACAGCTCCTGAACATGCTTGAGCAAACAGAATTGATGTTATGTCGTGGTGTAGTGGCCTTGTATATGAGCACACCTCAAGATGAAAGTTTGAAGGTCATTTACAATCTCCTAAAAGAACATGAATGGTATTTTACCACTCCCATTGACTGGATCATGAAGCTGACAGAATCAGCACTCACACAATATTGCTTTATCTTTGAAAAAAATTCTATCTGCAACAACACAGTACTTCAATGGGGAGGGCTTTTGCCCGCAGCATAGCCTACCTATACAGCCATCAGTCTGAAGAAGAACATATCTGGTCCAATAATCCATTTAAAGACGAGGTTCATTTATGGTGTCGCTACATTGACAGTGTCTTTGTGATCTGACACAGCGATGAAGTAAAAGCTGCTCCTTTTCTGAAATGGCTGAATGATCATAACAATTTCTTAAATGTTACGATGTCTAATTACAAACAAGACGTATCTTTCCTAGACTTAATTATCCAGGCCAGAGATGGGAGGTTTGCCACGAGATTATACACAAAACCAACTGACAAAAACAGTCTCCCGCACTTTAAAAGTGCTAGCCCCCAATCTATGCAAGAGAATCTTCCTGTGAGCTAATTTTTACACATCAAGAGAAACCATTGAGATGTCAAGGATTTCAAGAAGGAAGTTGGCAACCTTACATCCAAGCTATTAGAATGTGAGTACCCTAGAAAGATTATTGAAAAAGCATGAAAACAAGCTTGGAACAACCAGAAAGATTCCCTATTGGAGGACAGCAAGAAAAAAGAAAAACCAACACCTTGATTTTGTCAGTACATGCAATAGTTCCTCCAACCAAATCAAAAAGATCATGAACAAACACTGGTGTATCTTGACATCTAACCAATTACCTTTTGAAAAACAGCTTTTTTAATTCAAAAAGAGTAAAAGTATTAGAGATATTTTGTCTATACTAGACATGTAAATAAACATTTGGTTACTCAAAACCCAAATTCCAATTTTAATTTACATGGCATAGACAGTGGGCAGATATTTGTCATAAAATAATTTTCAGAAAGCTCAGCAGTGGGTAACTCTGAGGATGAACAGGCAGTAGCCTGACAACTGATTGGTGGAGCTTTAGCAAAACTGGTTCTCATAGCCTTTTCCCTGGCCATCTTCTTAGCTGCCTTAAAAGACACACAAGTCACCAAACATTGATCCTTTGAAATTCCATAGAGATTCCAAAGTATACTAGGTGATAAATCATTTCAAAATCTTGTTCAGAGGAAGAAAAACAGAGACCTTAATTGTATTGCCAACAGAAAATCAATCTTTCTTGATCTGCCCTCATCATTGAGGGATCAATAATTATATCTGTTGATATCTGCCTACCTATGCATAGAAAAGGGGGTGGTGATGAACAGAGTGTCTGAATTAAGCAGACCACTCTTACCCAGTCCAAAGATCAGGGCTTGATCCATCACCGTTTTTTAGCTCACTGCACCATCCCAGCTCAGAATCTGGCTACATGCAAATTAGTCTGTTCCTGTCCCAGTGCATGATGGGAACAGGGCAAACCAAACTACCAAGCCAATTCTTATACTGGGAAGGAAACAAGCTTCCGGGGACCGGTTTCTGGCATTTCAGCCGTCGTCGGCCCGGCTTGCTTGAATCCTGATGGTGCAATGAGCAAGGGACTCACATCTGAGTATACCCTTCCACGCTTATGGTGGACAAAATGATTCAGAAAAGGGGGTGGTGATGAACAGAGTGTCTGAATTAAGCAGACCACTCTTACCCAGTCCAAAGATCAGGGCTTGATCCATCACCGTTTTTTAGCTCACTGCACCATCCCAGCTCAGAACCTGGCTACATGCAAATTAGTCTGTTCCTGTCCCAGTGCATGATGGGAACAGGGCAAACCAAACTACCAAGCCAATTCTTATACTGGGAAGGAAACAAGCTTCCGGGGACCGGTTTCTGGCATTTCAGCCGTCGTCGGCCCGGCTTGCTTGAATCCTGATGGTGCAATGAGCAAGGGACTCACATCTGAGTATACCCTTCCACGCTTATGGTGGACAAAATGATTCAGAAAAGGGGGTGGTGATGAACAGAGTGTCTGAATTAAGCAGACCACTCTTACCCAGTCCAAAGATCAGGGCTTGATCCATCACCGTTTTTTAGCTCACTGCACCATCCCAGCTCAGAACCTGGCTACATGCAAATTAGTCTGTTCCTGTCCCAGTGCATGATGGGAACAGGGCAAACCAAACTACCAAGCCAATTCTTATACTGGGAAGGAAACAAGCTTCCGGGGACCGGTTTCTGGCATTTCAGCCGTCGTCGGCCCGGCTTGCTTGAATCCTGATGGTGCAATGAGCAAGGGACTCAACATCTGAGTATACCCTTCCACGCTTATGGTGGACAAAATGATTCAGAAAAGGGGGTGGTGATGAACAGAGTGTCTGAATTAAGCAGACCACTCTTACCCAGTCCAAAGATCAGGGCTTGATCCATCACCGTTTTTTAGCTCACTGCACCATCCCAGCTCAGAACCTGGCTACATGCAAATTAGTCTGTTCCTGTCCCAGTGCATGATGGGAACAGGGCAAACCAAACTACCAAGCCAATTCTTATACTGGGAAGGAAACAAGCTTCCGGGGACCGGTTTCTGGCATTTCAGCCGTCGTCGGCCCGGCTTGCTTGAATCCTGATGGTGCAATGAGCAAGGGACTCACATCTGAGTATACCCTTCCACGCTTATGGTGGACAAAATGATTCAGAAAAGGGGGTGGTGATGAACAGAGTGTCTGAATTAAGCAGGGCACTCTTACCCAGTCCAAAGATCAGGGCTTGATCCATCACCGTTTTTTAGCTCACTGCACCATCCCAGCTCAGAACCTGGCTACATGCAAATTAGTCTGTTCCTGTCCCAGTGCATGATGGGAACAGGGCAAACCGAGAGGATTCACACATAGTCCTTGATATTGATCCCTCCAATTCAATATTAACCAGACCACCCTTGGTGGATAGCTCAAAATTGGATATCACCACTATTGCCTCCCTCCCCCCTCCCTCTCACACAGGGGCTAGCCCAGTCCCCACTCACCTATTATTCGCTGCAACATCTGAAGGAACTCTTACATCTGCTACTTTCTTTTCTCCTATACAATTGCACATAAAGGATGGTCTAGACCCCACTCACCTACCTCCTACCACAATGTCTGAAGGAACCCCAACAGTGGTTACACTCTTCTCTCCGATTCCATCTTTGAACTCAATGACCCTTCCTCAACCTCAAGTGGGGAGCTATTATACCACTCCTGCAAAAGACATGCACATTGATACCACGGGCACTTCGCCTCCCCTAAAAGCTCATACACCAACACCTATTACTTTCTCCCCCATCTCTGTCCTGATCGACCAAATCAATATGTTAGCATCCAGCATATCTCATCTTAAGGATGATATGCTTAACCTTTCAACCATATCGAAAGATCTTCTTACCCTACATAGAGCCACCAATGACACAGTGAATCTGATCAGTCTCCAAACGAGAAACTACTACTCCACTAATGTTCCCACTGATAACTCTACTCAACACAACGAAACCTATGCCCAACCTAGTATAACTACACCCTATGTCTCCCTCCCGATCAACTCCATTCATGATAAATGTATATGTAAATGTAAATGTAGTTGAGCTTATATAGCGCACAGCTACCCGCAGTGGGTTTCCCGGCGCTTGCTTAGGGAACCCTTCCTGGTATTCCCCTGTGAGATAGCAGGGTATCCACAAGGTGAAAGTCAGGCATCCCGCCGCGAGGGGCCATTGTGGAGATTAAGCAAGCTATTGCCCAGAGTCGCAGAGTGTGAACCCGTGAGTCGAGGAGGCACCGGGGCGAGAATTATCGAGTCCGCGGAATTTTTAGCCCAAGACCCCGCCGAGGCGGGGAATTGAACCCTGGTCCAGGACCGATCTCAGCTTCCGGGTCTGCTGCCTCTAACCCCTGAGCCACACTTCTCCACATGATAGTCTATCCTCCATCTCTGGGTCAAAGAGACCAAGCGATCACCTCTCTGACAGTGACATTGATGACCTTCTTACATCCTATGCTCTGGATTCTGACAATAGTAAGTCTCATTGCAGCGCAATTCAACCCATTGTAACCAACCCCCTCAGAGAACCTACACTTAATAACAGAGCGGTTAACAGAGATAACCTCACTCACATCAATTTAGGACTGACTGTCTCAATCCCCTCGTTCAACAAACTGAAGTGTGGGCTTTTAAATTGTAGATCGGCCAGCAAACATGCTACTGATATCTTCAATCTCATTTTAGATGATAACTTAGACATTCTGGTCCTCACAGAAACTTGGCTAACAAACTCCTCATCTCCCTTTCTCGACCTACTGGTTCCTCCCTCCCATGATCTAATTCGACTTGATAGGATTGGGAAAACTGGTGGAGGGGTAGCCTGCATTTATCGTAACTCTCTATCAGTTAAACAAGCAGACTCCATTGAACTGACGTCGTGCGATTATCTTTGCATCAATATCTCAGACTCTAAGCACATCACTTGTAAGTTACACATATTTTACCACCCTCCTGGTGATAACTTGACTTGTATTGATGAGATTATGGAGATCATGGCATCCAACTCCAACTCCCTAGTTCCTCATATTTTCTTAGGCGATTTCAACCTCCATTGGAATAATTCTAGTGATCGTATTGTAGGCTGTTTTAAAGAATTTCTATCAGAACAGGAATTATCCCAATTCTGTGACATTCCAACGCATAACAAGGGAGAGACTTTGGACCTCATCATTGCAAAATCTAACATCATCCTACTGGAATCCATCACTCCCTGTGATTGGTCTGATCATTACTGCATCCTCTTCTCCATCAATACTGAAGTAATGCATAAAAGGGGACAACCGTCAAAGTTAAAACAATGGAAACGGAATCTACAAAATATCAATCCCATCTCCCTAGTAAACCAGTACAACTCCGCGTTGTCCCTAATGTCTGACATAACTGATGTTCATGAGCTTACAACCTTCTACAACGACAAGATGCTTGAAACTCTGGACTCCACAGCTCCACTACAGGAAAAAAAAAATTCCACCAAGAGATCCAAACCTTGGTTCAATGAAGACCTGAACTTGGAGCGTAGACAGCTAAGAGCTGCTGAACGTCTTTGGAAATCAGCTCCTAGCACTTCCAACCTTGATCATCTTAGAAAATTGAGGAACTCATACAATAGGAAGATTCTTAAGGCAAAGGCAGACTTCTTCCGAACTCAGCTGAACTTAGCGAGCAACCGACCAAAAAAACTCTTTGAAATCATCAAGGAACAATCTTGCAATACAACTAACTACAGTGAGTTAAATGACCTGGCCACACCTACATGTGATGTTCTTGCCAGTTTCTTCCATGAAAAGACTAAAACTATTGAGCTAGACATACAATCAAAGCTGGCCACCCGCCATCCTATGGCTCTAGATCCCAAATTGGACGGTTTATCTGAAGACCTTATTAATTATATTAACCCAAGGGAAGTACCAAAAAACAATGCCTCCTGGCACACCTTCTCGCCAATCTCTCAACAAACTATCTTCAACACTCTACAAGAAATCAACCCTTCCAATCATTTCTCGGATCCCTTGCCACCTGCCCTATTCAAGATCTTGAAAACCGCTATACTACCTTTATGGTCTAAAATTGTAAACGCCTCCTTGATTCAAGGTGTCATTCCGGATTGCCTTAAAATAGGACAGGTCACTCCTATACTAAAGAAGGCTGATGCTTCTCCAGCTGATCCTAACAACTACCGTCCTATAACCAATATCCCCACCTTGGCTAAACTATTGGAGAAATGTGTTCAAATCCAATTATGCAATCACATTGAGAGCTTCAACCTCTTAGACAGTCACCAATCGGGCTTCCGTAGTGGGCACAGCACTGAATCTGCACTCACGCACATTATGGATGATATACTAATCATGCTTGATCGAAATGAATCATGCCTTTTAATACTCCTTGATCTGTCTTCCGCCTTCGATACGGTCAAGCACGATAAGCTCCTAGCCCTATTGGAAAGAAGGATGGGACTCTCGGGCGTTGTGCTACAGTGGTTCTCCTCCTTCCTGAATAACAGATCTCAAAGATTCAAGATGAAGAACTCACTCTCGCAACCATCCATGGTCACTCTTGGTGTACCTCAGAGATCTGCCCTTTCACCCATTCTCTTCAATTTGTTAATGGAGCCCCTGGCGAATGCTCTGAATTCTGCGAACATTTTATATCACCTTTATGCGGATGACACGCAGCTATACCTTAAAATCTCCTCGCCAGATGACTTCGTTGCTCTTAACACTACGCTTCTGAACACGCAAAGCTGGCTCACCAACAACCATCTCATGCTAAACACCCAAAAAACGGAATTCATCCTCATCTCACCACCAAACTACACCCCAAAGATAGACCTCTGGTTAAAACACCTAACCTCCTTTGACTGTGTCCCCCTCATCATAGACTCGGCTAAATCCCTAGGTGTCACCATTGACAAACATTTGAATATGCAGGCGCACATCTCTACTGCCACCAAGGGAGCTAATCACAAAATGAATATATTAAGAAAACTTAAACCCTTCCTCACCCAGGCTGACCTAAAAGTTGCTGTACAAGCTCTGGTACTACCTAGACTAGACTACGGAAGTACCACCCTCGCTGGTCTCCCGAAATACAGGCTTGCACCGTTGAGAGCAGCTCTGAATGCTGCGGCTAGACTGGTATCAGGAACCAAAAGAAACAATCACATCTCACCAACCTTGAAAGCACTGAACTGGTTGCCTTATGAAGCAAGAATACACCTTAAAGTGGCGTGCATGATGCACAAAGCAATTCACAACAATACACCCAGCTACTTGGCGCTAAAGTTAGAAAAATCAGGTGGCTGCAGACAACTACGAAGTGCGACCACTCTACTTCTGAAACCCCAATCCTTCAGAAAGAAGAGAACAGGCTGTAGAGCTTTTTCAGGGATTGCTCCAAAGATCTGGAACTCTCTTCCACCCAGAGTGCGTGGAATCACATCCCTTACTGTATTCAAAAAGGAAGTAAAAAGTATATTAATGAACAAACTAATGTCCTAAATCCAAGTATGGGACTTATATGGCTGCATGTCTTTTATCACATCCCATGTTGCTCCACAATTGTTTGCTAATTAATGTTTTTCATGGGATATAGATCTGTGCGGCTGATAGCACAATGTCTAATGTAATTTGTTCTGCAGATGCTATTGCTCTACTATGACAATTTGACATGTTGTTTGTATTGACTACCTTTTCCATGGCTTATTCTTCTATTGTAAAGCACTCTGATACCCTCGTGGGTCACGTTCGCGCTATATAAGACTTTATAAATAAATAAATAAATAAAATAAACCAAACTACCAAGCCAATTCTTATACTGGGAAGGAAACAAGCTTCCGGGGACCGGTTTCTGGCATTTCAGCCGTCGTCGGCCCGGTTGCTTGAATCCTGATGGTGCAATGAGCAAGGGACTCACATCTGAGTATACCCTTCCACGCTTATGGTGGACAAAATGATTCAGAAAAGGGGGTGGTGATGAACAGAGTGTCTGAATTAAGCAGACCACTCTTACCCAGTCCAAAGATCAGGGCTTGATCCATCACCGTTTTTTAGCTCACTGCACCATCCCAGCTCAGAACCTGGCGACATGCAAATGAGTCTGTTCCTGTCCCAGTGCATGATGGGAACAGGGCAAACCAAACTACCAAGCCAATTCTTATACTGGGAAGGAAACAAGCTTCTGGGGACCGGTTTCTGGCATTTCAGCCGTCGTCGGCCCCGCTTGCTTGAATCCTGATGGTGCAATGAGCAAGGGACTCAACATCTGAGTATACCCTTCCACGCTTATGGTGGACAAAATGATTCAGAAAAGGGGGTGGTGATGAACAGAGTGTCTGAATTAAGCAGACCACTCTTACCCAGTCCAAAGATCAGGGCTTGATCCATCACCGTTTTTTAGCTCACTGCACCATCCCAGCTCAGAACCTGGCTACATGCAAATTAGTCTGTTCCTGTCCCAGTGCATGATGGGAACAGGGCAAACCAAACTACCAAGCCAATTCTTATACTGGGAAGGAAACAAGCTTCCGGGGACCGGTTTCTGGCATTTCAGCCGTCGTCGGCCCGGCTTGCTTGAATCCTGATGGTGCAATGAGCAAGGGACTCACATCTGAGTATACCCTTCCACGCTTATGGTGGACAAAATGATTCAGAAAAGGGGGTGGTGATGAACAGAGTGTCTGAATTAAGCAGACCACTCTTACCCAGACCAAAGATCAGGGCTTGATCCATCACCGTTTTTTAGCTCACTGCACCATCCCAGCTCAGAACCTGGCTACATGCAAATTAGTCTGTTCCTGTCCCAGTGCATGATGGGAACAGGGCAAACCAAACTACCAAGCCAATTCTTATACTGGGAAGGAAACAAGCTTCCGGGGACCGGTTTCTGGCATTTCAGCCGTCGTCGGCCCGGCTTGCTTGAATCCTGATGGTGCAATGAGCAAGGGACTCACATCTGAGTATACCCTTCCACGCTTATGGTGGACAAAATGATTCAGAAAAGGGGGTGGTGATGAACAGAGTGTCTGAATTAAGCAGACCACTCTTACCCAGTCCAAAGATCAGGGCTTGATCCATCACCGTTTTTTAGCTCACTGCACCATCCCAGCTCAGAACCTGGCTACATGCAAATTAGTCTGTTCCTGTCCCAGTGCATGATGGGAACAGGGCAAACCAAACTACCAAGCCAATTCTTATACTGGGAAGGAAACAAGCTTCCGGGGACCGGTTTCTGGCATTTCAGCCGTCGTCGGCCCGGCTTGCTTGAATCCTGATGGTGCAATGAGCAAGGGACTCAACATCTGAGTATACCCTTCCACGCTTATGGTGGACAAAATGATTCAGAAAAGGGGGTGGTGATGAACAGAGTGTCTGAATTAAGCAGACCACTCTTACCCAGTCCAAAGATCAGGGCTTGATCCATCACCGTTTTTTAGCTCACTGCACCATCCCAGCTCAGAACCTGGCTACATGCAAATTAGTCTGTTCCTGTCCCAGTGCATGATGGGAACAGGGCAAACCAAACTACCAAGCCAATTCTTATACTGGGAAGGAAACAAGCTTCCGGGGACCGGTTTCTGGCATTTCAGCCGTCGTCGGCCCGGCTTGCTTGAATCCTGATGGTGCAATGAGCAAGGGACTCACATCTGAGTATACCCTTCCACGCTTATGGTGGACAAAATGATTCAGAAAAGGGGGTGGTGATGAACAGAGTGTCTGAATTAAGCAGACCACTCTTACCCAGTCCAAAGATCAGGGCTTGATCCATCACCGTTTTTTAGCTCACTGCACCATTCCAGCTCAGAACCTGGCTACATGCAAATTAGTCTGTTCCTGTCCCAGTGCATGATGGGAACAGGGCAAACCGAGATGATTCACACATAGTCCTTGATATTGATCCCTCCAATTCAATATTAACCAGACCACCCTTGGTGGATAGCTCAAAATTGGATATGACCACTATTGCCTCCCTCCCCCCTCCCTCTCACACAGGGGCTAGCCCAGTCCCCACTCACCTATTATTCGCTGCAACATCTGAAGGAACTCTTACATCTGCTACTTTCTTTTCTCCTATACAATTGCACATAAAGGATGGTCTAGACCCCACTCACCTACCTCCTACCACAATGTCTGAAGGAACCCCAACAGTGGTTACACTCTTCTCTCTGATTCCATCTTTGAACTCAATGACCCTTCCTTAACCTCAAGTGGGGAGCTATTATACCACTCCTGCAAAATACATGCACATTGATACCACGGGCACTTCGCCTCCCCTAAAAGCTCATACACCAACACCTATTACTTTCTCCCCCATCTCTGTCCTGATCGACCAAATCAATATGTTAGCATCCAGCATATCTCATCTTAAGGATGATATGCTTAACCTTTCAACCATATCGAAAGATCTTCTTACCCTACATAGAGCCACCAATGACACAGTGAATCTGATCAGTCTCCAAACGAGAAACTACTACTCCACTAATGTTCCCACTGATAACTCTACTCAACACAACGAAACCTATGCCCAACCTAGTATAACTACACCCTATGTCTCCCTCCCGATCAACTCCATTCATGATAAATGTATATGTAAATGTAAATGTAGTTGAGCTTATATAGCGCACAGCTACCCGCAGTGGGTTTCCCGGCGCTTGCTTAGGGAACCCTTCCTGGTATTCCCCTGTGAGATAGCAGGGTATCCACAAGGTGAAAGTCAGGCATCCCGCCGCGAGGGGCCGTTGTGGAGATTAAGCAAGCTATTGCCCAGAGTCGCAGAGTGTGAACCCGTGAGTCGAGGAGGCACCGGGGCGAGAATTATCGAGTCCGCGGAATTTTTAGCCCAAGACCCCGCCGAGGCGGGGAATTGAACCCTGGTCCAGGACCGATCTCAGCTTCCGGGTCTGCTGCCTCTAACCCCTGAGCCACACTTCTCCACATGATAGTCTATCCTCCATCTCTGGGTCAAAGAGACCAAGCGATCACCTCTCTGACAGTGACATTGATGACCTTCTTACATCCTATGCTCTGGATTCTGACAATAGTAAGTCTCATTGCAGCGCAATTCAACCCATTGTAACCAACCCCCTCAGAGAACCTACACTTAATAACAGAGCGGTTAACAGAGATAACCTCACTCACATCAATTTAGGACTGACTGTCTCAATCCCCTCGTTCAACAAACTGAAGTGTGGGCTTTTAAATTGTAGATCGGCCAGCAAACATGCTACTGATATCTTCAATCTCATTTTAGATGATAACTTAGACATTCTGGTCCTCACAGAAACTTGGCTAACAAACTCCTCATCTCCCATTCTCGACCTACTGGTTCCTCCCTCCCATGATCTAATTCGACTTGATAGGATTGGGAAAACTGGTGGAGGGGTAGCCTGCATTTATCGTAACTCTCTATCAGTTAAACAAGCAGACTCCATTGAACTGACGTCGTGCGATTATCTTTGCATCAATATCTCAGACTCTAAGCACATCACTTGTAAGTTACACATATTTTGCCACCCTCCTGGTGATAACTTGACTTGTATTGATGAGATTATGGAGATCATGGCATCCAACTCCAACTCCCTAGTTCCTCATATTTTCTTAGGCGATTTCAACCTCCATTGGAATAATTCTAGTGATCGTATTGTAGGCTGTTTTAAAGAATTTCTATCAGAACAGGAATTATCCCAATTCTGTGACAGCCCAACGCATAACAAGGGAGAGACTTTGGACCTCATCATTGCAAAATCTAACATCATCCTACTGGAATCCATCACTCCCTGTGATTGGTCTGATCATTACTGCATCCTCTTCTCCATCAATACTGAAGTAATGCATAAAAGGGGACAACCGTCAAAGTTAAAACAATGGAAACGGAATCTACAAAATATCAATCCCATCTCCCTAGTAAACCAGTACAACTCCGCGTTGTCCCTAATGTCTGACATAACTGATGTTCATGAGCTTACAACCTTCTACAACGACAAGATGCTTGAAACTCTGGACTCCACAGCTCCACTACAGGAAAAAAAAATTTCCACCAAGAGATCCAAACCTTGGTTCAATGAAGACCTGAACTTGGAGCGTAGACAGCTAAGAGCTGCTGAACGTCTTTGGAAATCAGCTCCTAGCACTTCCAACCTTGATCATCTTAGAAAATTGAGGAACTCATACAATAGGAAGATTCTTAAGGCAAAGGCAGACTTCTTCCGAACTCAGCTGAACTTAGCGAGCAACCGACCAAAAAAACTCTTTGAAATCATCAAGGAACAATCTTGCAATACAACTAACTACAGTGAGTTAAATGACCTGGCCACACCTACATGTGATGTTCTTGCCAGTTTCTTCCATGAAAAGACTAAAACTATTGAGCTAGACATACAATCAAAGCTGGCCACCCGCCATCCTATGGCTCTAGATCCCAAATTGGACGGTTTATCTGAAGACCTTATTAATTATATTAACCCAAGGGAAGTACCAAAAAACAATGCCTCCTGGCACACCTTCTCGCCAATCTCTCAACAAACTATCTTCAACACTCTACAAGAAATCAACCCTTCCAATCATTTCTCGGATCCCTTGCCACCTGCCCTATTCAAGATCTTGAAAACCGCTATACTACCTTTATGGTCTAAAATTGTAAACGCCTCCTTGATTCAAGGTGTCATTCCGGATTGCCTTAAAATAGGACAGGTCACTCCTATACTAAAGAAGGCTGATGCTTCTCCAGCTGATCCTAACAACTACCGTCCTATAACCAATATCCCCACCTTGGCTAAACTATTGGAGAAATGTGTTCAAATCCAATTATGCAATCACATTGAGAGCTTCAACCTCTTAGACAGTCACCAATCGGGCTTCCGTAGTGGGCACAGCACTGAATCTGCACTCACGCACATTATGGATGATATACTAATCATGCTTGATCGAAATGAATCATGCCTTTTACTACTCCTTGATCTGTCTTCCGCCTTCGATACGGTCAAGCACGATAAGCTCCTAGCCCTATTGGGAAGAAGGATGGGCCTCTCGGGCGTTGTGCTACAGTGGTTCTCCTCCTTCCTGAATAACAGATCTCAAAGATTCAAGATGAAGAACTCACTCTCGCAACCATCCATGGTCACTCTTGGTGTACCTCAGGGATCTGCCCTTTCACCCATTTTCTTCAATTTGTTAATGGAGCCCCTGGCGAATGCTCTGAATTCTGCGAACATTTTATATCACCTTTATGCGGATGACACGCAGCTATACCTTAAAATCTCCTCGCCAGATGACTTCGTTGCTCTTAACACTACGCTTCTGAACACGCAAAGCTGGCTCACCAACAACCATCTCATGCTAAACACCAAAAAAACGGAATTCATCCTCATCTCACCACCAAACTACACCCCAAAGATAGACCTCTGGTTAAAACACCTAACCTCCTTTGACTGTGTCCCCCTCATCATAGACTCGGCTAAATCCCTAGGTGTCACCATTGACAAACATTTGAATATGCAGGCGCACATCTCTACTGCCACCAAGGGAGCTAATCACAAAATGAATATATTAAGAAAACTTAAACCCTTCCTCACCCAGGCTGACCTAAAAGTTGCTGTACAAGCTCTGGTACTACCTAGACTAGACTACGGAAGTACCACCCTCGCTGGTCTCCCGAAATACAGGCTTGCACCGTTGAGAGCAGCTCTGAATGCTGCGGCTAGACTGGTATCAGGAACCAAAAGAAACAATCACATCTCACCAACCTTGAAAGCACTGAACTGGTTACCTTATGAAGCAAGAATACACCTTAAAGTGGCGTGCATGACGCACAAAGCAATTCACAACAATACACCCAGCTACTTGGCGCTAAAGTTAGAAAAATCAGGTGGCTGCAGACAACTACGAAGTGCGACCACTCTACTTCTGAAACCCCAATCCTTCAGAAAGAAGAGAACAGGCTGTAGAGCTTTTTCAGGGATTGCTCCAAAGATCTGGAACTCTCTTCCACCCAGAGTGCGTGGAATCACATCCCTTACTGTATTCAAAAAGGAAGTAAAAAGTATATTAATGAACAAACTAATGTCCTAAATCCAAGTATGGGACTTATATGGCTGCATGTCTTTTATCACATCCCATGTTGCTCCACAATTATTTGCTAATTAATGTTTTTCATGGGATATAGATCTGTGCGGCTGATAGCACAATGTCTAATGTAATTTGTTCTGCAGATGCTATTGCTCTACTATGACAATTTGACATGTTGTTTGTATTGACTACCTTTTCCATGGCTTATTCTTCTATTGTAAAGCACTCTGATACCCTCGTGGGTCACGTTCGCGCTATATAAGACTTTATAAATAAATAAATAAATAAAATAAACCAAACTACCAAGCCAATTCTTATACTGGGAAGGAAACAAGCTTCCGGGGACCGGTTTCTGGCATTTCAGCCGTCGTCGGCCCGGCTTGCTTGTATCCTGATGGTGCAATGAGCAAGGGACTCACATCTGAGTATACCCTTCCACGCTTATGGTGGACAAAATGATTCAGAAAAGGGGGTGGTGATGAACAGAGTGTCTGAATTAAGCAGACCACTCTTACCCAGTCCAAAGATCAGGGCTTGATCCATCACCGTTTTTTAGCTCACTGAGCCATCCCAGCTCAGAACCTGGCTACATGCAAATTAGTCTGTTCCTGTCCCAGTGCATGATGGGAACAGGGCAAACCAAACTACCAAGCCAATTCTTATACTGGGAAGGAAACAAGCTTCCGGGGACCGGTTTCTGGCATTTCAGCCGTCGTCGGCCCGGCTTGCTTGAATCCTGATGGTGCAATGAGCAAGGGACTCACATCTGAGTATACCCTTCCACGCTTATGGTGGACAAAATGATTCAGAAAAGGGGGTGGTGATGAACAGAGTGTCTGAATTAAGCAGACCACTCTTACCCAGTCCAAAGATCAGGGCTTGATCCATCACCGTTTTTTCGCTCACTGCACCATCCCAGCTCAGAACCTGGCTACATGCAAATTAGTCTGTTCCTGTCCCAGTGCATGATGGGAACAGGGCAAACCAAACTACCAAGCCAATTCTTATACTGGAAAGGAAACAAGCTTCCGGGGACCGGTTTCTGGCATTTCAGCCGTCGTCGGCCCGGCTTGCTTGAATCCTGATGGTGCAATGAGCAAGGGACTCACATCTGAGTATACCCTTCCACGCTTGTGGTGGACAAAATGATTCAGAAAAGTGGGTGGTGATGAACAGAGTGTCTGAATTAAGCAGGGCCAGGGACAGACTAATTTGCATATAGCCAGGTTCTGAGCTGGGATGGGGCAGTGAGCTAAATAACGGTGATGGATCAAGCCCTGATCTTTGGACTGGGTAAGAGTGGTCTGCTTAATTCAGACACTCTGTTCATCACCACCCCCTTTTCTGAATCGTTTTTGGCCACTATAGGTGTGGCAGGGTATACTCAGACATGAGTCCCTTGCTCACTGCTCTATCAGGATTCAAGCAAGCCGGGCCGACGAGGCTGAAATGCCAGAAACCGGTCCCCGGTAGCTTGTATCCTTTCTGGTGAAGAATTGGCTTGGTAGTTTGGTCTGCCCTGTTCCCATGATGCACTGGGCCAGGGACAGACTAATTTGCATATAGCCAGGTTCTGAGCTGGGATGGGGCAGTGAGCTAAATAACGGTGATGGATCAAGCCCTGATCTTTGGACTGGGTAAGAGTGGTCTGCTTAATTCAGACACTCTGTTCATCACCACCCCCTTTTCTGAATCGTACCTATGCATATACTCCCTACAAGTTTGCAAAATATAGGCTAAATTTTGCCTCGCCTGATAAGAAATGTGCAACATTAAAACAAGGGCTAATTTATTATGCATGTCTCTTGTACCATCTTTCTCTGCGATTTCTTAATGGTTCAGCTTGAGAATTCCCAGTCTTAATAACACTCTATGATTTAAGAAAACAGGCCTTCCTGATGTTCCACTTAAAAAACAGAGGGGCATATTAGCAAGGGCTTTATCGCCCCTTTAGTGGCACTTTTTGCCGCTAAAGCAGCGATTTTTTTATCGCCCTATCAGCAAACTGACGCTAACAGGCGTAAGCTATAAAAAAGTCGCGCGAAGCACGATTATCGCTAGTATTTTATACCTGCTGAAAACCTGACTTACCTGTATCCTCATGGGAGGTGGATTCTCAGGCTAAGTCCACCGTGGCGTTAATGCGTGAATATCGCTGGATTTCCAGCGATATTTAGGCATTTTGCCGCTATTGCTGGAGATTTTATCACAGTTGAGATAAACATTGCTAATAGCATGTTTTCTCAGCTAAAATATCCAGCGATAGGCAGCGATAAAATATCTTGCTAATATGCCCCAAAGGGTCTCCAAGTGGAATTCCTGACAGAGTAGCTTCAAATTGCTTAAACTCATCTCTATTTGAATATATTCAGCATCTTAACGTCCAAGCTTCTTTTCTGGCTTGTTTGCACATAAATAAGCACAAAAAAAAGCTATGAAAATTGCACAAGTGCAATTCACGAAGGAGTTTGAGGCTAGCCAGTGGACATGGCAATTGCGTTTGAAAGTGCACCACTGATATACCAAGGGATGCCCTCAGAGATACACACGCCTCACCCATTCCTATGCACTGGTGATTGAGGGGCCGATTACCATGTCAGTGGGACTGACACTGTATCGGTCCCACTGACATCTTTAACTGCAGTCAGACCACTGGATTACGATGCAGTCGATCTGACCGCATTACTCCAGGGGCTGACCAACAGCTTCCAACGGGCTCAAGGAGCCCATCAGACGGTTGGTCGGATTGCATTCCCCATAATGGGGGCACTGCCTTCTCAGGCACCGCCATGGAAATTACGATCTACCTTTACACCAGCCATTTCATGTTGGTTCTTAAGACGTGAAAAGGCTGGCGGAAAGGCTTTTTCCCTTGTGCCCTCTGTTATGGGCCCTGGGGGCACCTGTGGTACCCCCTAGACATCCCTGCATTGTGTGGCAGGCACAGGGTGCAAGGATGTTAGTAAACATGCCTCTTTGCATTGAGGTTTGTGCTGCTGCCCAGTGATGCGGCCCTTTTCTGGGCCGCAGCATAAGCCTCAATGCAAAGAGGCATGTTTCCGACTTCCTCCATAGCAGTCAGATCCTAATTTGGTGGGCTGACTACCTGTCGGTTGGTCCCTTTCCCACAACGATGGCTTTCGAACGCACGTCCGATCACCATCGTAAACTTCCCCTGAGTATTTGAAGCTTATTTCATTTTCTGTTGTAGAAGTGATGGAAACGTAAACCAAATAGTACGCTAAGCCATATTACTGTGGTGAAACAGAGTCTTCGGGAGGTCAGCTCATAAGTAGTTGAGGCAGGAGATGGTGTGCCTCATCTAACTTATTAGCTGAAAAGATGAGGTTGGCTATGTTAGTGTTGGCAGGTGTCATGAAATGATAGGAGCCCTACCCATTTATAGAAGGACTTGAAGGGGTGAGTGGCATCCTGGACTCAGGAAGGGGACAGCTATTTCCAGTCCAGGCTAAGGTGTTGTGTATGTATGTGGCCAACTAAACTACAAGATCTTGGTAAGGGATGATGCACTGACTCCTGAGTGCATATGGTAGCCCTTGAAAAGAAGATCAGTCTGGGACAATAGCATGCTTTGCACCAGTGTGGGAGTGGTTCAGTGCTAACCAAATTATCTTCACTGAATGACATTCTCAAAGCTACCACTTCACAAGAAGTACTAATCTAAAAGACAGTTCATTGGCAATAAATAAGTGTTTTTTCATTAGTGAAGACATTTTCCAGCAAGTCTCAGGTGCGCTGAATTTGTCAATAGAGGCCAGTGTGCAGCATGGACATTTGTGGGGATAGTGCTAGTGCCTTTGCACATTTAGGTGACATGGATTGGTATGTTGCTTGCCTTGCTCAACGTGGGCCAATGAATTTAACAGTACCAGGCAAGCGTGGGAGTGGTCAGTGCAGAACAGACAACCTCACGCTCAATAACAGAATAGCAGTGCTGATGGGCACAAGAGACAGCCAAGGGGGAAAAAAACCTCAATCTCCCATGAGTAGGACCACCGACAATAGAAAAAGAGGCGGTGAAGCCATGTGGGCAATATTAGAAGGGGATGTCAAATGACAGAACGTTCAGCCATAACCATAAAGCAACTCTAATTTGGAGGATCAGACACTCATTTTCAACTTCAATTATTATCAAGGTAAGCATATTTTTCACTAGACTAAAATATCTAAGGATTATATCTCTATGGAAAAATAAAACCACAAGGATAGCGTAGAAGACATTAATTAGTACTAAACGGAAAATATTAATGTATTGCAGTGATTCGCGCTGCTTTGCTTTACTTTAGATCAATGGAGCCACACTGGGTCACGCAAAGTGGTCTTGCTTGGCTGTATAAATCTCATTTAGGACTTGCGTCACTGTTGCTCCATCTTGCGTGCTGCAAGAACGACACAACTCCATTCGTAAATATGCCTCTAAATGTGCAGACGCATCCATGAGGACACAATAATAATGTGTAAAAGATAGACAATAGTAAATAATATAGTCAAATAGTACTGTGAAATGCCTGTCACCATGATTCCATACTTTGGTATTACAGATGGCTATTTTCAACAGCAACTGTTGAAAAAGAAGCATCTCAGTGAACTCTGTGTCGTCCCTGCAGCAATCCACTACAACCACACAAGTCTGACAATTTTACAGACTACAGACCTTTAAATGCAGGCACTGAATTAATTTCTCAAATTACCTATTCTTCATTTACGAAATGCAGTGGGACTCTGCTCCATCTAGGAGTGCCGCCCAGTTTCCAACCACACTGTTCCTCAGAGGGTGGTAACCCAGGATAAGCAAATTCTTTATAATGACAGTATTACACATTTCATTGGCTCTGTATGGCTTACCTCAGTGTGCAAAAAAATTGGCTGTTGCTGTTTGTGTTGGAAGAAAAAACAATATAGAAGGAGAACCTCTCTGTCATTGTCAGGAAACCATTGTGGACATATCATAGGGAGAGAAAAAAAGATAAATTCATTGAATTTATCTCTGCTCTACCACTGAGAAATTTTGTACAGTTGGTTTGTCATTGGCTTGTGGAGAAACTGAGCACTCCCCTTTCATCACGCTCGTAACACTTTCTTCTCAACTGAGGCACCCATGCCACTAGAGCAGAGGATGTGTGCAAGAAAGGGGCCTTGATGTTGTGGCATAGTCAAGGCACCCTTAGTATGCACACTGGAGTGCACAGTGACCCGTGCATGTCCATATCGCTCACATCCAAAAGCCTTTGATAAGAAGCCCGGGAGCACTTTGTTGGAAAAGATTATAGGGCAGTGAGTGGGAGTAGGGTTACTCTTTAAAAATACCTGCCCGGTGCATCTCATAGGTTGTAGCACACTGTTGTGCACGGAAAGGGGGAGGGGGAACTCTATAAAGAAGCATGCCACTAAGGGGTACCCCTGGTGGGTGAGAGTTCTTTAACACCTTAACCGCTGTGGTTTTTCCGCCGTGGTGCGGGCGTTCTAAAGAGCGGGCAGGGCTCCGTCGGCCATTGGGCGACGGGAGCACTAGGGAGGTAGTGCTGCTGTTGGCCAACGGCTGACGGCAGCACGCAAGGGGTTAAAGCAAAAGGATTCTTTTTTCCAACGGTTGCCGGGAAAGTTCTTGGATTCATTCAATCTAGTTGGGCTCTATAGTTTGTGTACAGCTGGTATGTCACGACTGATTTACGACTGCAAGTGCAAAGGACTGATACATTAAATTGTGAATCATGAGTAGAAAACCCCTTTTCACACCCTCTCTTCCTTCTAAATCTCACTGAGTTGAGAGTTGCAAAATAATTTTGCGCCTCATAATGAATGCACCGTTTGTACATGGTGACTTTCAGCCTGATTCATGTACGGGCCGTTTTGCGTGTCCCTAATAGCGATCAATAGCGACTCGCTATTGAGGAAACGCAAAACGGCATTCATGTACTTTTCTGAGAAAAAATAGCGACTCGCATGCGGGCGCTAAAGCCGTTAGCGACCCACCAAAAACGCAGAATAATCGCTATTTCCGGCTACCTGCGATCGGGATTGCGACTCGCAATCCCGATCGCACGAGATTGCGCTCGCAATCCCGATTGCACGGGATTGCGAGTCGCATTCTCGCGGGATCAGGAAAACGGGAAGACGCATTCCGAGCACCGTGATGACATCACAACCAGGAAGCAGCCAAATCCCACCCCCAAACACCACAGTGACGCTAACAGTCGACTGTCCACGACGGAAAGCTGCCACCAACCCGCCGTTTGCGCATCCCGACCCCGCCGAAATAGCGACCGCTATGGCAGAGGACCCGCAGGCAGGACCCAGCAACAGCGCTGGCCGAAAGCGCAAATTGAAATTTTCGGAACAGGAGCTGGAGAACCTCATAGAGGGTGTGGTGGCCAACCACGACCAGCTGTTTGGTGCAAACTCCCGGAGGGTCCCGGAGCAGGAGAAGAGGAGGATCTGGGTGGGGATTGCGGCAAGTGTGAACTCTGTGGGAGTTGCGGACAGGTCCCTTGAGGAATTAAAAAAGCGGTGGTACGACCTCCGAGGGCGTGCCAAGGAGAGGGTTGCGGAGCGCCTTGGTGAGGCATCAGGCACCGGAGGAGGTGGCCCGACTGTCCCACCCAACACCCCCCTGGAGGACCGGGTAGAGGACACGTTGGAGAGGGAGGCGTGTGTTGGCGTCACCCCTCTGGACTCCTCCCGCCCCACCCAAGACACCCAAGGTAAGTGGCATGCGACTGCGACCCTGTCCCTATGACCGCCCATGACCAAATAGGCTCACTCATTGGCCCTTAGTCATGCCGTGCATCAGGAAATGCCCTGAAGCATTGTGGGAGACGTAGTATGTCCACAATGTAGTACTACCACAATGCGGCCCGAAAGGTTCCAAAGTGCGCAAATACACAGCCACCCAGGGAATGACACCCAGCATGCATGTAACATCTGCACGTCTGTCAGTCACATGCACCTAATGAGTATCCACTTACCCTCACAGGTGCAGGAGATAGCAGCGACAGTGAGAGGCTGCTGATCGACGAGGAGGCCCAGGAGGAGGAATCCCTACCTGCCACCCAGCCACCAGCCCCTGCGCCAGCGCCAACACCAGCAGCCAGGCCACCCACCTTGCCTGCTGCATCCGCATCAGGCCCACCGGCTGCCAAGGCCAGGCCACCCACCTTGCCTGAAGCATCCGCCTCAGGCCCACCGGCTGCCAAGGCCAGGCCACCCACCTTGCCTGCAGCATCCGCCTCAGGCCCACCGGCTGCCAAGGCCAGGCCACCCACCTTGCCTGCTGCATCCGCCTCACGCCCACCGGCTGCCAAGGCCAGGCCACCCACCACACCTGCCGCACCTGCAACACCAGCTGCTGCAAGACCTGCAGCTCGTCCACCACCATCTGGGCCAGCCACATCGGCTACACAGCGGCCGACCACCAGGAGGGGCAATGGCCACTTCCACGCATGCATGAGTGTGGAGCGGCGCATGCTGCGTTTACACCAGCGCCAGTCGCAGCAGCAGGGAGCCATCCAGCTCCAGCTGCAGAAGATCGGCCGCAATGTTGCGGGAGTGGGCGACAGGGTGGACCGCATGACGGCGGCCATTGACCGCATGACGACGGCTATGGAACACAACACTGCTGCGCTGGTGAAGCACCGAAGTGTTGCTAGCAGGCGCCACCACCAGTTGCTGAGCCGGCTGTCCACCTACAGCCGCTCAAATTATGCCTCGGCAAATGCCACCACCCTGCTTGCGCGCCGCTCCTTAACCCAGCAGCACCAACTCGTCCAGTGCTGCGAGGATATCACCCGGGTGCTGGAGCATTTGACAACCGCGGTCACCGCACTGCACGCACCTGTGATTCCGGCAATTGTGGGGGGTGATGATGCTAGTGAGGGTGCCTCTAGTGTCAGCAGCCACTCTGCCACGCAGGCCCCCCCACCTAGGCGCAGCGCAAGGGCTGCCCCACCTCCAGCTGCCCAGGAAGAGGAAGAGGCTCCCAGGCGCCAGCAAATTGTGCGCCGGAGACGGCAATGACATTGTGACAGGGACACAGGCGCAGGCTGAACTTAAGCCTGCAATGGAGCGTCTCATGCAGTATGCATGAATACTGCTTTTTGTATATAGTTGTTACGAACACCCATTTATTTTTTTGTGATTCAAACAAATACATTTATTTTGGTGCACACATACGCCTTGTGTAATCATTACAGTTTGCATGCAATTGTGATATGTGGGGTGGGGGAAGGAGGTGGGCTAGAAATTGTTAGCTGTGATGTGGTTGCGACGTCTGTGGCCTTCAGCTGGGTTCTCCCCGCGTGCATGGTGCGCATGTGCTGGTGGCCGGTCGTCCCCCTCAGATTCACTGCCTGAGATGTCAACTGGTATCCGGCGCTTGGTTGCAATGTTATGAAGCATTGCACAGACAGCCACAATGCGGCAGCACGCTGCAGGACTGTAATACATGGCCCCACCTGTCTTGTGCAGTATACGGAACCTGCTCTTGAGCAGGCCAAATGTCCTTTCAATACAGTTCCTTGTCCGGATGTGCGCAACATTGTAGCGGCGTTGCTGAGGTGTGGCAGGGTTGAGGTAAGGGGTCAGGAGGTATTCCCGTAGGGCGTAGCCACTGTCACCTGAATGAGAGGAGCAGATGTTGATTGCCTGTGCAGCGCAGTTACTTCATAGCAATGTGACATTGTCGACAAAGTGTACTTACCAAGTAGGTGTCCTTCCCCAAACTCTCCCCTGATCAGTCGTGTGTGGAGTCCGCTGTGCCTGAAGATAAAGGAGTCATGGGTACTCCCTGGGTACTGGGCCACAATGTCAGTGATGATGGTCTTGGCATTGCAGACCATCTGTATGTTGAGGGAGTGGTACGACTTCCTGTTGCGGTACATATACTCCGTGCCAGCTGGTGGGCAGATGGCGACGTGGGTACAGTCTATGCAGCCAAGGACATGGGGAAAATGGGCAACATTATAAAATTGTAGTTTTGTGAGGTCCAAATCCTGTTGGCTGGTGGGAAATGTGATGTGCTGGTGGAGCTGGGTGAGCATGGCGTCAACAAAAGTGTGGAGGCAGCGTGACATGGTGGGCTGGGAAATCCCCCCAGCAGCGGCTACTATGCCCTGGAAACTGCCGGATGCCAGGAGGTGCAGGCTGCACAATACCTGCACATGTGTGGGCACAGAATTGTTTCGCCTTGTTGGGTGCTGCATGATGGGGTCGAGTTCTTGTATCAGCCAGGTGATCATTTCCCCATTCAGCCTGTATTTGGCATAAATCTGTTCTCTGGTTTGCCCCAGCAAGGTGACCCGCTGCCGGTAAATCCGTGCCTGCCTCATGCGTCTCCTCCGTGCTGCTCGCTGTAGCCTTCGCCGCCTCACCACCATGTACATCCCAGGCATTGTGGAACGCCTATTGCTGCTGCTGAATGTCCTTATGTGTGATTGGTCAGGCCTGGACCTGTTGGTGATTGGCTAACAGTTTTTCAAAATTTGGTTAATCATGGCTTTTATGGTTACCACCTGCTTTGAGTTGTCCTTAAATTGCGCCGCGCTAATGTGCGATTTAGCGATTTTTCGCTAATGTATTTCTTTCATGAATGCCGATTGAGACAGTATTGCGTTTCGCTATTCAATTCGCAGATTCCGTGGTTGGTCGCTATTTCATTTTCGCTAATGCTCGACTTCCCGGAGTCTGCGACTTTTACAGCGTAATCGCTATTCCGCTCGCTATTATTTTTTAGCGATTTCGCTATTTCGTACATGAATGCCGATTCCATGTTTTGCACCCGCAATTGCGTTTTCGCTGCCATTGCGGGCGCTATTTCGCTTCATGAATCAGGCTGTTAGAGTTTTGCAATCGCAAAGCTAGTGATTTTGCCAATTGCAGGGTTTGTACTGCAACACCCTTTAATACATCAGACCCACAGTCATAAATTATTTAAAGGAAAAACAAAATCAGTGCAAACCATGATTTGTCTTTTTTATTCTTTTAGCAGTAATCAATCGACAGAGGCTGTCAGGGTCGGACTGGCCATAGCGGCACTGGGCATTTCCCCAGTGGGCTGCCAGGATGGGGGCCAGTTTTGAACGCCTGGGGGGCTTTTTATTGTTACGGGGGCCCGCAATATCGGCCCCCGTAACAAAATCAGATGAAACCGGCCCTAGCAAACAGCCTGGCCACTCCCCCTACCCAAAGGGGGGCTGGCCGAGTAGTTTACCAGGCCCGTTTCGGTTCCCAGTCCAGCCCTGGAGGCCGTCCACTTGTTGATACTGCCACATCATGGCAAACTTATACATTAGGATAAAATGACAACCAGGCCATTTCACAGATACGGTATTGCACATGGATTCGAGTGCGCTTTGATGTCTTTCCACTAATGCATTATGCTACAAGCACAGAATCCTTGAAGCAGCCATATTTATTCGTTTAAAAAAACATACAGAGGAACATGTCGAATTATAGGCACTTTTACCAGTTAAAAAAAACATACGAACATGTTTAATTTTGGAAGCAAAGGACTTTCTCGTCATACCTGCCCCCACAGAAGGAAACAGCTGCTGGGGTCAGAACCCATGGCTTTGAACGTGACCTCCACCCACCGCACCCTAAGACTTGGCCCGGTAACAGTGACAGACAGATGCTACACAAAGACAGACACACCTGATTAACCAAAAATACAACATTTGTCACTTCCTGCCACCGGCGACGCCATGTCGCTTCTTTATGATTTGTTTTCAATTTCGTTTCTTCTTTTCTGCTTCCATCAGAGTTTAACCTTGCATTAAAGGTATCGTGGCCCCTAGTTTCTGTATTTGCCAGACATCTAATAGGTACTCACTAGCTGTTCTTTCATCCCTAGAAAGACAAAGGTCTATTATTATTGGCGGGAGCCCAGAGATCAGGAAACCTAAAAGGCATAGGTGAGTGTGGTGGTGTGTGTTAATTACATGCTGACACACCAGCCTTGGCGCTTTGACAGAGACAGGTTCAAAACAACTGTTCTTCAAAGCTTTGAGATTCTGACAGGAAGTATGACTTAGATATCTTATTTTTTACTGTCAAATTTTGTCTGGCAAATGCTGCTAATAGATTCTCTAACCAGAGCAATCTCTTCTATCCCCATTAAGACTTTAGAAAAACAGCTTTAAACATTTTAAAAACTCTATATTCTCAGAAGTGGCACATTTTGGTCCAAACGACTTTCCCATTATTAACAAAGTTTTCACTTGTCCATAACTCTAAAGAAAGCACTAAAAATCATGCTGTAGTTTTTGAGTATCACTGAATTGTGCAGTCTCTTTTAAAATACACACTTTCATCCTGTTTAAATCTCAGCAGGGATTTTGTATTTTTTATTTATTCATTTATTTCTAAAGCTAGCATACATAAAAAGATTCTTCGTGCCAGGACAACTAAAGTCTAACAACTAAAAAGCAAAGAGGGACCAAGCAGTCCTCCAGAAATCATTATTAATGGCAGCCCTATATTTCCTGGGGTGTATACAATTTGACCTCAGGAAAAGTGTATGAGGATTTCAATTATTTCCATAGCTGGAGCTTTTGGTATTTAGTTAAGAATTGCAGAGATCGTGTGTGGTTGTTCTTAAGACTGCATAGTGTGGTCTGAGGTGTGTAAAAAAATAATAATTAAGAAATGGAGTCTGACAGTGTTTACTGCTGTCGACAAAGCCAATAGACTTGTTTTTATCTATTAATGTGTTTTCATTTAATGATGTGATGAATCCTTGACAAAGCCAATAGTCTTGCCTTGTATATTTGATGTGGTCACTCCTTGGCAGAAGTAATAGGCTTGCTTTTTATAGTAATAAGGTAATCCCTTGACAAAGCCAGTAGACGAATGAAATTAATGAATGGAAATTAGATTTATTTGAGCGCGAACTAAGCCCAAGGGCATCATGGCGCTATGTACAGACATACCTACAGGCAGACCAGTAAAGGAGCTCAAGCCAGTCTCACAGGATACAGCCAGGTCATAAGGGTCTTACGAAAGATTAAGTGAGCTTGTTGGCCGGAGAGGGAGGCGGGTAGGGAATTCCAGGCCTTGACTGCAGCTAGCGAAAAGATTCTCCCACCCCATCTCATCTTTTTAAATCTGGGAATCGACAACATGTTTTTATTGATTGACCTAAGGTTTCTGGCAGGTGCATACCTATGGAATATGTTTTTTATGCCCACCGGGCCATGTCCATAGTATGCATTGTGGGCGAGACATAAGGTTTTAAACAGAACTCTGCGCTCCACTGGGAGCCAGTGCAGTGAACAGAGAGAGGATGAATGCTTGGGGAGATTTAGCACCACTGAAAATACCAAATGTGCAGAGGGTCAAAGGGGAAATAGTTTATCGACCTGTCAACTCATGCCCCTAGAATCAACGTAAATACACAGAAAGAGAAGACCAGGTCCGAAGGGGTGTGCAGCCCTAAATGGTGAACAAAGATCACGCAGGTACATGTGTGAAAAAGAGTGTGTTGAGTCACACTGGGCTAAGAGATTCCCATCAGACCACCCTCGTGGCGGCATTTCATCATATGGGAATGAGCAGTCGCTCCATATACCGCCCAAGTAATCACGTGGCGGAGTATAAGTGGAGAGCGGCACGCTAAGCCTCAGTCATGCTCAAAGAAAAGTATAAGATGAGTGCAGTGCTCTAGAAGAAGTGATGATTAAAATTGACTACCTAGACTAAGGGAAGTACCTATAGAGGTTAGTGTAGGTGACAAGATTAAAAACACGCCTAGTGATAGATGAGTAAAACTACACTATGGCGCTGTGCAGGGTGGTCGACTAGTTTCAGCTTTTTGGAGCATTGCTCCAGCTTTCGTCAGGACCTTTAAAGATGTGAAGCTACTGCAAAAGAATGTGATAAGTGTACACATATAGTAAATAATAATGGCAAACATGCAATGTACTTAAGGAAGTCATATATCTCCCCAGAACTTGGAACCCGAGGGTCCACTGGAGATAGACAGAAGATCTTCTTCCTGTCGAGAAAACAACAAAAATTCATGTACCCTGTTACACACATGAAACCACATAACCTCACAGACACCATCAAGACAAAACACACCTGCGAGAACAATTTGCGTTCCGCATAACATATAAGCATACTAGCTTCATCACATGGAGGCATTTCCTCCTCGTGATACTCACCCAGCTTTGTGTGGGTGAAAACCTCACCTCGCCCGGCAACCGCTCGGGAAATTGAGGCCCCGCTCTGATGTGTAAGAAAAAGGGACACAATTAGCGCACAATTCCTATGTGTCCAGCCCAATGGTTTTACACATACAGCCCAATAGAGGTGTGTTAGACTCCCATCTGTCCTACCATAGATTCACCCCGCCACTGAACCTTCGCTAATTTACTTAAGGTAGGTCACTGACCTTCAAAGAGAAAGAAAGAAGGGCATCTTTTTGCTGCTATATTCCATGGCGCTCGGACTGTTAGTCACAGTGTCAGATAAGGAGACACAAGTGGTCGCCTATGGCAGCGATACCATCCGAGTTTGCCCTTCTTTCTTTCTCTTTGAAGGTCAGTGACCTACCTTAAGTAAATTAGCGAAGGTTCAGTGGCGGGGTGAATCTATGGTAGGACAGATGGGAGTCTAACACACCTCTATTGGGCTGTATGTGTAAAACCATTGGGCTGGACACATAGGAATTGTGCGCTAATTGTGTCCCTTTTTCTTACACATCAGAGCGGGGCCTCAATTTCCCGAGCGGTTGCCGGGCGAGGTGAGGTTTTCACCCACACAAAGCTGGGTAAGTATCACGAGGAGGAAATGCCTCCATGTGATGAAGCTAGTATGCTTATATGTTATGCGGAACGCAAATTGTTCTCGCAGGTGTGTTTTGTCTTGATGGTGTCTGTGAGGTTATGTGGTTTCATGTGTGTAACAGGGTACATGAATTTTTGTTGTTTTCTCGACAGGAAGAAGATCTCCTTTCTGTCTCCAGTGGACCCTCGGGTTCCAAGTTCTGGGGAGATATATGACTTCCTTAAGTACATTGCATGTTTGCCATTATTATTTACTATATGTGTACACTTATCACATTCTTTTGCAGTAGCTTCACATCTTTAAAGGTCCTGACGAAAGCTGGAGCAATGTTCCAAAAAGCTGAAACTAGTCGACCACCCTGCACAGCGCCATAGTGTAGTTTTACTCATCTATCACTAGGCGTGTTTTTAATCTTGTCACCTACACTAACCTCTATAGGTACTTCCCTTAGTCTAGGTAGTCAATTTTAATCATCACTTCTTCTAGAGCACTGCACTCATCTTATACTTTTCTTTGAGCATGACTGAGGCTTAGCATGCCGCTCTCCACTTATACTCCGCCACGTGATTACTTGGGCGGTATATGGAGCGACTGCTCATTCCCATATGATGAAATGCCGCCACGAGGGTGGTCTGATGGGAATCTCTTAGCCCAGTGTGACTCAACACACTCTTTTTCACACATGTACCTGCGTGATCTTTGTTCACCATTTAGGGCTGCACACCCCTTCGGAACTGGTCTTCTTTCTGTGTATTTACGTTGATTCTAGGGGCATGAGTTGACAGGTCGATAAACTATTTCCCCTTTGACCCTCTGCACATTTGGTATTTTCAGTATTTAGAGCAACCTCTGGTTGCGGGTCTATATATACAAGATGTAAACACACTTATTGTTTACATCATTAGCTCTCCCAATTTAACTGTGTGTGACTCTCTCTGCCTACCTACCCCCTGCCATCCCTTCCTTTTACTTAACTTCTGGTTGAATTTAAAACCTCCACTGCCCTGGCATCATCAACAACTTTTGATGCCATGGCTCCTTATTAGGCCAACAGATTGTATTCAGTTAACTTTTCTGGGTGGTCCATGGTCATTACTCTTCAAGTGCCTCGCCTTTGAGCAATTTGCCCTAACCATACATATTGTATAAAGCTCTGTTACCCCCAGCAGTTGGCCTTGACCACCCATACCATCTAAATATTGCAATCTGTTGCAGACTGATCTGATATTGCATTATGGCACAAAGATGACTTTATTCTCACTTAGACTAATCCTTCTACTCCCATTGAGAACATTCCTTTAATAAAATCATTGTGGTTAATTGTGGTGTTTCACTTTTTGGTAACACTGTGAGGTGCCTTATTTAGCCCCTACTTTCAGCTCAGGACTATTAACTTTAAGCTCTATAGACAAATTACGCAACAATTTGAGCCCGTTAGTCTTTGAGGCGCCCCAAAATTACTCAGCGCATGCGCGAGAGTAAAGTGTCCTTCGTTTCTTAGTCGAAGGACCTCTGCGCATGCGCGTCAAGATCAGTGCCAGGCTTACGGCACTCCCAGGTTTCAAGTTACTCTCTAGCTGCCCGATTCCCACTAACGCAGGTGAGTATTGTTTTCTGCGGATGCTCTCGAGATCCGGTGATTCAGAATGACTTAGCTATATTTGATATTACAATTGGCTTTAAAACTAAAAAGCTCCGATACGTAAAGGAAGTAGGCGGACCCGTCGGTGCCTCCCCTTCCGCTCGTCTTAGAGCAATGGGTACCGACGGATAGGTAAGTTTGGTGATGGTGTGATGGGGTTACTGCCCTGTAGCAACTAGCATTATACGGATAGCGCTGTTAGTTAACAGTCCTTACTTCTTCCAAGGTAATGCTTCTAGACCTGGGTTGTTTCTGGTTGTTTCTAGTTGGCTGCAAAGGCATCTTTTTGCTGCTATATTCCATGGCGCTCGGACTGTTAGTCACAGTGTCAGATAAGGAGACACAAGTGGTCGCCTATGGCAGCGATACCATCCGAGTTTGCCCTTCTTTCTTTCTCTTTGAAGGTCAGTGACCTACCTTAAGTAAATTAGCGAAGGTTCAGTGGCGGGGTGAATCTATGGTAGGACAGATGGGAGTCTAACACACCTCTATTGGGCTGTATGTGTAAAACCATTGGGCTGGACACATAGGAATTGTGCGCTAATTGTGTCCCTTTTTCTTACACATCAGAGCGGGCCTCAATTTCCCGAGCGGTTGCCGGGCGAGGTGAGGTTTTCACCCACACAAAGCTGGGTGAGTATCACGAGGAGGAAATGCCTCCATGTGATGAAGCTAGTATGCTTATATGTTATGCGGAACGCAAATTGTTCTCGCAGGTGTGTTTTGTCTTGATGGTGTCTGTGAGGTTATGTGGTTTCATGTGTGTAACAGGGTACATGAATTTTTGTTGTTTTCTCGACAGGAAGAAGATCTCCTTTCTGTCTCCAGTGGACCCTCGGGTTCCAAGTTCTGGGGAGATATATGACTTCCTTAAGTACATTGCATGTTTGCCATTATTATTTACTATATGTGTACACTTATCACATTTTTTGCAGTAGCTTCACATCTTTAAAGGTCCTGACGAAAGCTGGAGCAATGCTCCAAAAAGCTGAAACTAGTCGACCACCCTGCACAGCGCCATAGTGTAGTTTTACTCATCTATCACTAGGCGTGTTTTTAATCTTGTCTCCTACACTAACCTCTATAGGTACTTCCCTTAGTCTAGGTAGTCAATTTTAATCATCACTTCTTTTAGAGCACTGCACTCATCTTATACTTTTCTTTGAGCATGACTGAGGCTTAGCATGCCGCTCTCCACTTATACTCCGCCACGTGATTACTTGGGCGGTATATGGAGCGACTGCTCATTCCCATATGATGAAATGCCGCCACGAGGGTGGTCTGATGGGAATCTCTTAGCCCAGTGTGACTCAACACACTCTTTTTCACACATGTACCTGCGTGATCTTTGTTCACCATTTAGGGCTGCACACCCCTTCGGACCTGGTCTTCTCTTTCTGTGTATTTACGGAGATTTAGCACCAGCCTGGCGACGGCGTTTTGCAGCAGATAAAGTGGTGTTATAGTTAGGGGTGGTACAATTGTGTTACTTTCTGTTAAAAAAGCCCTTTAAATTCACTGAAAAACAAAGGTTAAAGTGAGGTTATATTTAGATGAAAATATCAGTTAAAAATACCATTTTAAAATTTTAAACTGAAAAAAATCACGTTATAGTTTGCTGAGCTAACTATAACTTGAGCACCCATCCCGCACTGCTTATGACCCACATACCGCATCACTCATGACAAGTTCAGTGGCATCATTGATGGTATCACTGATTTCAGGTTCCAAACATTGTTTGTCTTCATAGAGCATGAACACTTTCCTCTTTCACTGGCTAGGTCCTATGTTGATCAGCCATTAGCACACATAACTAGGATTCACATACATCCTGGCCTGGAAGAGGAGGGTGATCAGTGGCTTCATTGCCTGAACTTGACATTTCCTCCCTGCAACATTCACTACATGCCAACTTTTAAAATACCACAGGATATCCATCCCACTATGCCACATCCAAATACTCTAACATACACACACACTCGCACACATAACCTTCCCCCACACACACACGTGCCCTTGACTGTCCTCTAGACCACATTTTTAGGTTTAGCCTTTAGACAACTTTACTTGCTTTGCCAGCTTCGTGTTATCAAAACATTCAAAGATAAAAAAATGAATACATCTATACAGACTGAGAGAGGTTTTGGGTCAACCCCCTTTCCATTTGGATACTATACCATTTTGGTTGTCGGTTTTGATCAATAGTTTGCTCCTACAAATGCAGGTTGTAGTTGCAAACTATTAATACAAGTCCTTGCAATTCATAACTAAGAGGAAAGTGCCCCTTTCGTGCTCCCTTACCCTTCATAAACAAGGGGGCAGTGCCCCTTTCATAGTCTCTTTCCCATGTAGTTGGCATGGAGTCAGTTGTGGATACTGGCAAGTTACGAATCCGTTTCTGACTTCTAACATGGCTTTAGCTCATTAAGAGTTTGAGGCATGCCCTTGCAAAGCTGTATTTCTGTGTACCATGGACTTTGTGAGTGAAAAACATTTTCTACATGTGAGGTCCTAAATCATTAATCACCTTCTCAAATAGGTTTCCTCTTCAGTTGTGGCATTAAGAGAGCCTCTATTAAGGTGATGGCTGCCTCTATATACATGCTGGATAGTAGAGGTGTCTCTTTTCTTGTGTGTGCTTTTTAGCCTCTCTACAGATTTGGATTTGACCACAATGCACTAAGTTGGGGAGGTACCTAGTTTGGATCCTGCCTTCTCAGCCTCAACTGAGCCAATAACAACACAACACAAAACTTCTCCACTTTGGAGTCACCACACAGGTCATGTTTATCAGAAGACAACAAAAACATTTGTTTATCAAAAAACAGCAGACCTTAAAACAATACAATAATCACAAGAGCTTTACATGATTAAAAAATAATTAGAAATTCCTTTTTTAATTCTGTGCTAGACAAATAACAGATTGCAATTTTTGCATTAAGAGCATGGCTTGCTGATTGCATGTTCATTTTTACAGCACACTATCCTTTCAAACAAGTGAATTCACACACATCTCGGGGGCAGTCCCCCAAACTCAGCCCAACAGCCAGGTTATAGGGGGTCTAGCCCTTACCTTGTGACCAGACTGCTAAATGAAATATTAGCTTTCACGCCCACCCTTTTGGTGAAATTATCACAGAATGAGAATGTAGTATGCCAGCCTCAGTGCTTTTTGAAGTTGATTGTGGAGAAGACAGACTCTGATTCGACCGAATTCTGCTATGGCCTACTTTACTGCCACCAGGGTGACCTGGGTCATAGGGTCATTTGCCCTCCCATACCACAAACAGAGATGAAGATTGCATCGGTGAAAGATCAGTTAGATGCACCCAATCGCAGTGTACTATTTCTTGCCTTCTCATTAATGTGTGTGCAACATGCCTCAAGAGACCAGACGCAGCACATAGTTTGATGAGTCCTCTATTTACGTGTTTGACAGATCCATTCATTGTTCTAGCTGAAATTTCCTGGCTCCAGTTCCGCCTAAGGATCATGTAAGATCAAACAGTCTATGCATTTGGGAATACACAACCCAACCAAGCCAACTGTTCTAAAGTATGTTCACTAAGTCCTTTGCGGTCCATATCCACCAAGTCGTTGCTGCTGAGATGCAGAATTACCAGATATGGGGTCAGAAGCCTCCATGATATCTTGCTGCTTTCACTGTCTCACATAATCGTGACATTCACAGACCAAAACATGGAGCCATCTGAAGGAAATCTTTAAAGATGCTGGTTTTGGCTGTGAGCGCACTTCAATTGATTGTCTGGCCGCCAGACAAACGAGTGGCAGATAATGCAGGTAATCTTGGAAGACATGAATACTATGAGGACACAAACAGAGAACAGAGTGAGGGCAAGCAAATTTTTTATTTACAACTAAGGATGGCTGTATCGCCTTTATCAAGCCAAGGACCACCTCCCTCTGCTCTTGACGTGGCCCTCATTGAAACCTGCTGCTACTGCCAAGTCACCACGTTGACCGAATGAGTGGGAAGAATAATTCGACAAGGCTATAAACTGCCACTTCCAAGGAGGGTGTAAATACAGCAGAAAACCGTAACACAATAATGCTTCCTGTTCTGATATATAAACAGGACCGGGAATACCAAAACACATTGTTTACCAAAATATTGCGACCCTATACATATAATGGTTAGAACAAAAATATTGGGGAAAAAACATTGTTGACACTAATATTGTCAAAAACATACAAAAATATTGATTGTTTTAATATAAATAGAATTTAAAGTAGTAAATGTTAAATATTTTAATATATACATTTAATATAATGTCAATTAAATAATTATATAATTATATAAACATATATGTATTTATAGATATATGTGCTTGTGTTTATATAATGATATATAAATATAAAGTGTAACATAATTAATAAAAATATTTATTTTACAATTTTATTATATTTTTAATATGTGAAAATTAAACACATGTAAATACATATATATATATATATATTTATATATATATATATATATATATATATATATATATATATATATATATATATATATATATATATATATATATATGTGTGTGTGTATATATATATATATATATATATATATTACCTACTGGCGGTCGCCAGTAGGTATATATAGTTAGGATTTTTTCTCTATGGGTTTTTTGAAAATTCTATGTCTAATAACTTTGGCGTTTGTGGACGGAATTGGCTGAAATTTTCAGGAAAATGGCACATTTTGTTTCTGAGCAGCCCCTGAAAATTTGGGGGGGGGTTCGTCAAGGGGGGGCCGAGAAAAAAGGGGGGTCCCAAATAGCGTTTTTCCCATGTTAATTTCCATAGGGCGGTTGGCCTCACTTTTAGCCCGAACGGCTGAATGGATTTGCACGAAACTTGGCAAAATTGTAGGGACTGGTAGCCCGATGTGCCTTTTGTAGGTCTCAATATATGTGCTGCAGTGGATTTTGAGAAATTAACGTTTAAAAAAAGATATATATCTGTAACAGCGGACTGGGCAGCGGCCCAGGACGCGGACTTTTCGCGCAACGGAGCTTTGTGAAGCGAAGCTGATTGGTTCTCCGGCGTCTGTCAACATTCCAAACAGTCCGTAGCGGCCGCCATCTTGTCTCTCGGTAGGATCGAGAGACAAGAGGAGGTCAAAACAAAGGGGGAAATAACTATAAGGGGGCATAGTAGATCCTCGCTGACCCCCTAGGTTTGATGTGGAGGTTTTAAAAGGGCCCCGCGGGGCAAAAAAAAAAAATAATAATAATAATCGAACGGCTGAATGGATTTGCACGAAACTTGGCAAAATATTAGGGACTGGTAGCCCGATGTGCCTTTGCTAGGTCTCAATATATGTGCTCCAGTGGATTTTGAGAAATTAACGTTCAAAAAAAGATATATATCTGTAACAGCGCTCCGCTTCGCGTAACGGAGGTTTGCGAAGCTGATTGGTCATTCTGTCACTGGGCTATAGTTGGGCTACATCTGGCTGATATTTGGGCTACATTTGTTTTTTTGTGTGTCTGGCGGCCATCTTTGGGCTACATTGGGCTACATTGGGCTTCATTGGGCTACATTCGGCTAATTAGCAAATAGCTCATCGCAAACTAGAAATGGTAAAGAATCGCTATTTATTCCTTAAAGTTCGCTATTTAGGAAATGCAAAAAACTATGATGATACATATGGCGGCTCATCTCTAACAAGATAAGAAGCATAGGGATACATTTATGATGACTGGCGCATCACCAGGGATGTGTTAGTCATTCTGTGCCGCTGTTCCGTCACCTATGGTGTGCTGCATTTACAATGCGGCGCATCATGGGGCAAAAACAGCACAGATGCGTGATGTATCTGTGCCGTAAAGGTGGCGCATTGCTGGAGTTGTATCGCAAGTGTGATGAAGCTCCAGCAAGGGTCGGGGGTGCCCCTGTCGCAGGGTTTCTGTTCTCACACAGAACTGTGGGCAGAGGATTGGAACCTCGGCGAATGCATTGCTGGAGTTGTATCGCAAGTGTGATGAAGCTCCAGCAAGGGTCGGGGTGCCCCTGTCGCAGGGTTTCTGTTCTCACACAGAACTGTGGACAGAGGATTGGAACCTCGGCGAATTAGGGTGTCCCAAAACTCACGTTAGTAATCAAAAACTCCTTAGCAAGCTAGGTACAGTGTCACATTGGATATAACAAACTCTCAATGTTTAGACAATCCAGAATATGAACTTATAGTACCTCAGGATACGTGGAACTCATGAACAGTCGGTCGTTATAGATTTCTTAGAAACCAGAACATGGAGTTAAGAAGAACAGATGTGTATTTGAAATGTTTATTTACTAATGCCGTCTTCTCAGGCGTAGTACCTTAGATAATAAAAGTACACATATTATCAGTAGCAAAATTACCAGCATAGTTACTAGTACATAAAAAGCGAATGGTGACAGTATGTTAACATGCTGTAAATGAATAAGAGTTAGCAACACTTATAAGCAGCCGCGGGCCGTGGAGGGAGTTACGGTGGGGCAGGGAGGCGGGGAGGGGGAGGGGCAAGGTAGAGAGGGCTCCACCCTGCTTCTCCCCCTCCCCGCCTCCCTGCCCCATCGTAACTCCCTCCACGGCCCGCGGCTGCTTATATCTCACCCTCCCTAATACACATATTATATTATTTGCTAAGAAGGTCTCTTTGTGTTGGTTTAGGGCGTGCCCATACTTTAGTGTCTTAGATTTGAAGGAATCACATCAGCATACACCAGCTCTCTCTTCATGTGAACCGCATCAACTGTTGTGTATGTGTGTTCGGCAAAGCAATATAAAACCCGCCTCATGCCCAGAATTGGCAGAAGTTGCACTTATGTTATGAGTATGAAGTCGTGGAGATCAGACCTCATAACAATTCTGTATCGTGTTGTTCTTGAAACTTTAGCACTCGCTGTACAGATATAGTTTAACAAGTAAAGCAGATAGTAGACCAATAACATATTATTCTCATGTAAACCACGATGAACTACTAGGTGGAAAGCTAAAGCAACAACTAAGTGTCTTGTGCAGAAGTTGCAAAAAAGGAAAAATGGCGTTTAAACCGGTAATGAGCCCATGCTAACTTAACACGGTGTAAAGATATCCAGGACCTAGATGACACCTCCCCATGATCCGGAAACGAACTGAATAAGATAATAGAAGTGCCATCTCATGAGAGCAGATTGCAAGTTTATATGTGGACGGTCCGCAAGGTAAAGCATTAAAAACTAGGAAAATGTAATGCTAAAGAAAAATAAAACAGCCAAGTACTTTATCGAGTCTTAAGCCAATAGGCAAGGTAAATAATAAAAACTTGACAAATAAGTCAATGAATTGTCAATGAAATGCTAGTACTCAGCATATCAAACATGAAAAAGGTCTATGACATAACTGTGTATGCAAAATAAGCTGCAACAGCCTCCAATAGGAAGTCACCGTCTTCATCCGAAAACAGTTCAGCCATCCAATTTAAAAGCGGGAAAGAACATACGTGCTCTCCCAGCACCGGATCCTCTATCACCATCAGAGGACAGCTCGGTGGGTTTTCAAGAAAGCTCTGTTCCAAGAAAGACTGTGCTGCCGCCAGTAAATTCCAGGGACCAAGTAGTCCATGCATCAATGCCACAGCCATAATCCTTTCGCCAGGACAAACCAACTCGTGAGTAATGATAGGAGTCATCAGCTGATTAAAGTCGACGTCAGGAGAAACCGGTCCGCAGAGACACAAATCAATGGCCCAATCGAAATCACAGGTCAGGCAGTGAAATACAGGCTGGACACAGGTGAAGTAGGAGAATCGAAAAGATAATCCATATGCCGTGCTTAATATCGCCAACGGCATTGTGCCATAATATTCTAGCATGCGATTGCGGAACAGTGTCAGCAGCTGCAGGGTGTGAGGTTGCATAGGAGGGACATCCATATTTAAAAATGTAAAAAAGCACAAGAGCGTCCGCTGGTAATGCAAGTAAAAATGCCAATCCACGAACCAGAGTGGAGAAAATGGAATGAAAGGAAGCAGGGATGACTCCAAAGATTTTCTCAAATGAAGTCACGAGACCACTGGTAACAACTTTAAAAAAGTGCGCCAGGGACTTTGTGGAGGATGCGTTAAAGATAGTCGGAAACATGTTGCTGAAATTGAAAGGCAAATCTTAATTGAAAAGGGTGTGCACCTCTGTACGGGTGTTCGCTATGTGAAGTACGAAAGTTTCACGGGCCGAACTCAAGGCCACCTCTCTCTGAGACAAAAGAGCTCTTATTCTTGCCATGCCGTTGAAACGTGTCCCAAGGTTGGTATTTGTTTCTATTTTAGCGAGGTCAAAAAGAGATCCCATTAGTGGCCTACTGATTTTACTCGATTCCTTTTCTTTTTTTTTACACGATTTTTCGTTATCTGCAAAGACTAAACAGAGTATTGCGACTCTGTGTTTGTTTGTAAATAGAGAATGAACCAAAGAGAACTAATTCTAAAACAGTAAATACTTGGATAACAATCAATCAAATGGAGAGAGAAGCAGGCACGACGGATTACAACGGGGGCAAAGGCCTGCGTTAACTACCTTTCACTATCTGCAAAGAGAGAGTACTCGTAATAGAAATGAGGGGGGGGGCACCATTCAAAGCAGATCAGTGTGCATAAACACGAAAATGTTTTCACTTACCACGTACTTGACATTCGACAGCTTATGATATTTGCTATTAAAAAACCATTGAAATTCACTGAAAAAACCATAGGTTATAGACCATATATAGTTAGGAATTAGCATTTACAAAACCTTGAAAATTCACTGAAAAAACCATAGGTTATAGACCATATATAGTTAGGAATTAGCATTTAAAAAACCTTATTTTACTCACACAAAACCATTGAAATTCCATATATAGTTAGTTGCACTAACTATATATTGCGCACCCGCAATCCACTGCTGATGATGTCACATATTACATCATTCATGACATGGTCAGTGACATCACTGATGACATCACTGATGACATCTCAAATGACATCACTGATGACATCACTGATGACATCTCATTTGACATCAATGACCACATCACTGATGATATCATTCATGTGACAATACAATGCATCTCCTCACATTTTAATATAACCTCTGTTTCACCCAGTGTTAAAAACAGAGTATAATTTTTGAAACCATTGACACACCAATACTAGTTACTACATACGTACTCACTGATTCCTACGTCTACACACACATTCACTCATTCACCCATACAATCATTCATACATAGAATCACTCATGTTTAGAACACTATCATATGCACTCATACACCTATACAGACACTCACACTCTGCCACTCATCCATGGAGTTACTCACACACCTAGTCAGTCCTGTAAAGAATCAATCACACTTCCATTTTCTACTCTATACAGTTAAACATAGAGCACCTTACGTTTTCAACCATATACTAACACATACTTACTCTCTTATACAATCATTGATACAAGTACACATTGATCTGTACAGAGTCACACACCTCCCAGCCAGCCACACACACACTCAGTCTCCCATGCAAATACTTGGGCAATCAATCAATAACCCATATAGTTACTCATATAGCTACTGATCAACACATGCAGCAGTTTACAGAACAACAGACATAATGATGCACAAATTAAGACAGTTTAGTCACTAACCCATGCACTCAGTGAGACACATTTAATCACTCACTCATACATTCAGTCATGCACCTACTAAATCCTTCGTCCAGACACTTATACATCCACTCATTCTTCAATATGTAAGACATATTTTAACTTTACAGAAACATAGTCACTGGATGTTGTCATCAGTGATGTCATCAGTGATGTCATTTGAGATGTCATCAGTGATGTCATCAGTGATGTCACTGACCATGTCATGAATGATGTAATATGTGACATCATCAGCAGTGGATTGCGGGTGCGCAATATATAGTTAGTGCAACTAACTATATATGGAATTTCAATGGTTTTGTGTGAGTAAAATAAGGTTTTTTAAATGCTAATTCCTAACTATATATGGTCTATAACCTATGGTTTTTTCAGTGAATTTTCAAGGTTTTGTAAATGCTAATTCCTAACTATATATGGTCTATAACCTATGGTTTTTTCAGTGAATATATATATATATATATATATTTATATATGTATATAGATATATATAGCATACACAATAATACCGCAAGAAACATATAGCATACACAATAATACCCAACTCATGAGGCAGGTCACACATTGGATGGCATATTTACCAACACTAAGACGCTACACATTTCAGCTGTCCTCCCCATGCCATGGACGGATCACCATGCCATTTTAAGTAAGTTAGTTATTCCTGACAGCTCTAAGACTAGACTTCTTGCCCATATCCCCAAGTCGGTGAAAGCTTGGAATGACTTAAACGAGGGGGAACTGAAAACATTTCTGGAAAGAACACTGCCTTCGTTGTCAGACGACCCCATCCTTGCGACTAATCAGTTCCATAATTGGCTTAGTCAGGCCACACATCAGTTAGTTCCTTTAAAAACTATTTCCCGGAACCGAATTTCCCCCAGTGCACCGTAGTTCTCTGATGAACTAAAAAAGCAGAAACAACTCAACAAACATAGGGAAAGACACTGGCGAAAGTTGTACGATACCGAGAGCAAAATAATATACAAGGAATCACTCGCTCGGTATAAACAGATGATTGCGGAGGCAAAAAGAATTTATTATGCCGAACAAATTGAAAAGGCAAAAAACTCAAGTAAAGAGTTATTTGACATTACTAAGCTCCTCTCCGGCAGCACGCAGGATCTTTCACCTCCCCCCTCACAACATCTTTGCGATGCCCTATCCAATTACTTTTTCACGAAAGTAAATGACATTTACCAGGCTTTTGCCTTGAATACTAAAACCGGTCATCGGTCTCCCTCCCTTCCCCCGCTGGACAAATCGTTGACACGCTTTGCCGACCTCTCTATGGATCAGACGAAGTTTATTATCTCCAGGATTAAAACAGGGTCAGCACTGGACCCTTGCCCGCTTAAAGTTCTCGCCCCAGTTATGGACACATTGATTCCGGTCATTACTTTGGTCTGTAATGCTATGTTCAACTCTGGGATTTTTCCCAACTCATTGAAACATACACTGGTTAAGCCCTTATTAAAAAAAGTAAACCTTAACAAAGACGACTTAAAAAACTACCGGCCTATAGCCAGTCTTCCGTTTCTGGCCAAAGTCGTAGAAAAAGCTATGAATCAGCAGCTTTCGGACTTTGTAGAGCAACATCAGCTGCTCGATAACACCCAGTTCGGATTCCGTAAATGCCACGGCACGGAAACCGCCCTCCTAAAAGCGGCTGATGATATCAGAGCCATACGGGATCAGGGGGGGACAGCAGTTCTGGTCATGCTGGACCTCTCTGCGGCCTTCGACACGGTCGACCATAAGATCTTGGCCGACCGTGTCGGACGGATGGGGGTCCAGAAAACTGCGCTGGACCTACTTGTATCGTTCCTGGCTGACAGAACGCAGGCGGTATCCCTAGGACCATACCAATCCTCTAAGGTGTCCCTGCCTTGTGGGGTTCCGCAAGGCTCATCCCTAAGTCCGACACTGTTTAATATCTATGTGTCGGACCTTGCTAGTGTCATCAAAGCATTTGGGATGAGCCTAACCTCCTATGCCGACGACACCCAATTGGTATTGGCCATTAAAGGGGATGGTGAGGAGGTGGCCACACGTTTCACAAGAGGGATGGTAGCCATAGGTGACTGGATGGCCACGAATTGTCTTAAGCTTAATTCAGAAAAGACTGAAGTGGTCATTTTCGGTCACCTTTCTCCTGGCTGGTCATCTGTCTGGTGGCCAACATCGTTTGGAACGCCTCCTAATCCAGCTCTTAAAGTCAGGAATCTTGGCGTCACCTTCGATGTGGGTCTTAATTTCATGGCACATGCTAACAAAATTGCTGCCACGGCTCACATGAAACTCAAAATGATAAGGAAAATTCTACCTTTTCTACCGGATTCAGCCAGGAAAACTCTGATCAGTGCATTGGTGTTGTCCGCCTTGGATTATTGTAACGCCCTATTTCTACATGCCCAAACTCGAGTGACAAACAAGATGCAGTCAATTCAAAACGCAGCTGCCCGGCTGCTTTCGGGTCTTCCCAAGTTTGCACCTATTTCCAACACCATCAGGAAACTTCATTGGCTCCCGATTTGCAGTCGAATTAAGTTCAAATCGCTGTGTATTGTTTACAAGGCACTCAACAATCAAGGCCCCCACTTTCTCAAACATAATCTTCCCCGCTACATGCCAACTCGTTCTCTCCGCTCCATCCATCTCAATCATTTAGTAGTACCACGCACCAGAACAGTCACATGGGGCGATAGGCGCTTTTTGGTTGCCGCCCCAAAACTCTGGAATTCCCTACCCTCTCATATCAGGACTAGTCCATCTCTGCTAATATTTCGTAAACAGCTTAAGACTTGGTTGTTTGTTCAATAGTTAGGAATGTTCCGTTGGCTTCCCTGGATGTCGACCTACGCCCTTAGCCAGCGCCGAGACGCCTACGGGTATTCGCCGCGCTTTAAAAATGACAATAAATAAATAAACAATTCCATAACACAAGTACATTAATTACTTTAGATAATAAATTAAATATTACACATTTAAAACCCCATAGCCACATTTACCAAAACTATTAAAAAGAGTAGGGAAAGGGTTGGGCTTCGGAGGGATTACATTTACTAATTTCCACTCAAATCTGTACAACAGTAGGGAAAGTGTTGGAATTCGGAAGAGTTAAATTTACTATTCCCACTCCAGTATGTACAACAGTAGTGAAAGTGTTGGGCTTCGGAGGGGTTACATTTTACTATTCCCACTCTAATATGTAAAACAGTAGGGAATGTGTTGGACTTCGGAGGGAGAAGATTTACTATTCCCACTGTAGTCTGTGTCACAGTAGGGAATGCATTGGACTTTGGAGGGGTTACATTTACTATTCCCTCTCCAGTCTGTGCAACAGTAAGAAAAGCGTTGGACTTCCGTGGGGGGACACTTAGTATTCCCACTCCAGTCTGTGCTACAGTAGGGAAAGTGTTTTGACTTTGGAAATGCTAAATTTACTATTCCCACTCCAGTCTATGCAACAGTAAGGAAAGTGTCGGACGTCAGAGGGGTTTATTTTATTATTCCTACTCCAGTCTGTGCAACAGTAGGAAAAGCATTGGACTTCAGAGGGATAACATTTACAATTCCCACTTCAGTCTGTACAACAGTAAGGAAAGCGTTGAACTTCGGAGGGGGGAAGATTTACTATCCCTACTCCAGTCTGTACAACAGTAGGGAAAGCATTAGAGTTCAGAGGGGTAAGATTTACTATTCCCACTCTAGTCTTTGATACAGTAGGGAAAGTGTTTGGACTTTGGAAGTGTTCAATTTACTATTCCCACTCCAGTCCAAGCAACAGTAAAGAGAGTTTCAGACGTTGGATGGTTTTAATTAATTATTTCCACTCCAGTCTGTTCAACAGTAGGGAAAGCATTAGAGTTCAGAGAGGTTAAATTTACTATTCCCACTCCAGTCTGTACAACAGTAGGGAAAGCGTTGGATTTCAGAGGGGTAAGATTTACTATTCCCATCCAGTCTGTGATACAGGGGGATTATAAGAGTCTTCAGTGTTGCTAAAAAATTTGATGATGCCAAGTCACGCCAGGTGGTTCCTAGTGGTAAAGATAGCCCTCCAGTGATTACAGCCTCTACCAGTGAGTCAGATGGGGGGGACCTGGAGACAGCAAACGTCGGCCCATAACAAAACACTACATCTTCTTCTTTTTTAGACGAAATGTAACGTTACATTACAACAGACCCAATACAAAAAAACTAGGAGGGGCAACACTGCAACAAACGTAAGAGAGGGGGCAACCACGAGATCAGTATCTCGCAATCTGTGGAACTAAGCCAGATTGCAAACATTGGACCATCCATAGGAGATGTTATTTGTACTACTACCAAATAGAATGTAACAATTGTTAACTTGTCTGACCATGTACTCTCACAATGTGATATTGATGTACTAAGCAAAAGACATGGTTTCTGTCCAACAACATTACCAAATTTTACTCGGATACATGTTGATTTGTTTAAATATATCCGTCGTATGAAACAAAAAAAGTTCTTTGAAGAGAGAAATGTACCTCTCTATTCTGGTAATCCTACCACATTATCTTGTAATAAAACCATTAAGGAAATACAGGATCTGCATCTACTTCTATCTCTAGACGATTGCGGTAATACTCCTCCTTCTATCTTAGACATCTTATCAGATTTGGACATTGTGCCCAACTTAAATTTAGCCAGTGGCTTAAAACAAAAATCTATGTTCATACCCACTCTACCACCAGACAATCTGGTAGACTCATTCTGTAAAGCAGTCACGTATGTTTTACATTTGTTAGAAGATAAACTTACAGCCAATCGGCGGCACTCTGGGTTCAACCTGACAAAGAAAGAGAACCTGGCTCTGAAATCACTAGCAAATAAGTCTGAGATTGTCATTAAAGAGGCAGATAAAGGAGGGAATTTAGTGATAATGCAAAACACTGACTATATTCAAGAAATTGAGAGGCAACCTATTGATGGGCAGGCATACATTAAACTAACCAGTAATCCACTCAATGAGATCACTAAACACATAGAACAGAAACTAACTATGTGGAGGGAACAAGGTCTTAATACTGATGTTGAGTTCAAATATTTGTATAACCCCTCCCCCAGGGCACCATGCCTATACATATTACCAAAGATCCATAAACCTGGTATTTTTCCACAAGGCAGACCTATTGTTTCCGGTATTGGGTCTCCTACCGAACACATATCGGAATACATAGATGTATACCTGCACCCATTAGTCCATAATCTTCCTTGCTACCTTAGAGATACAGGTGACCTTCAGTAGGGAAAGCATTAGAGTTCAGAGAGGTTACATTAACTATTCCCACACCAGTCTGTACAACAGTACAGAAAACGTTGGACTTCGGAGGGGGGGGAGATTTAGTATTCCCACTCCAGTCTGTACAACAGTAGGAAAAGTATTAGAGTTCAGAGAGTTTAGATTTACAAATCCCACTCCAGTCTGTGATTTTAGGGAGAGTGTTGGACTTTGGAAGGATTAAGTTTACTATTCCCTTTCCAGTCTGTGCAACAGTAAGCAAAGTGTTGGAATTCAGAGGGGTTACATTTACTATCCCCAATCTAGCCTATGCAACTGTAGTAAATGTGTTAAACTTCAAACAGGTAAGATTTACTATTCCCACTCCAGTCTGTGCAACAGGAGGGAAAGCATTGGTGTTCAGAGGGGTAAAATGCAGGGGCGGTGGGTGACATTTGAAAGTGGTGAGGCGCAAAGTGATTTGCATACAGCACCGTAGCGAGCGAGCGCAGCGATCGAGCCCGAACCCCAAAAGCGGGGTTTGGGGAGGTTACCCCCCCCCAAGAAAATTTTGTAAAAAAAAGAAGAAAAATCGTGCATTTTCAAGCAAATTTGAGAAAGCAGGAAGGCTAATAAAGCAATTGTGAAAGTGCAGTTATTACATTAATAGATGGCATAACATAGGTAGCTGCTTATTCAGTATAACCACAGAGCTTCATACATTCCATCCTATTATGCTCAGGTTCTGAATTCAGACTATAAGACTTTCATGGAAATTTCAGCTCTAAGAGTAGAAGAAGTTGCACAGCAGTTGGGAAACAGCCTTCACAAAGCATTGGGAACCACGCCTTACCTTTACCATTAGAACGCATGCGACTATCACTCATGTCTTTCCACACAGATGATAGTGTTAAGGTGAAACAAAATGTACTTAATATGCCATTTGATCAGTAAAATCTGTGTAGTCTCCAAATAGAACAAACACTACAAAACTTTTAAAAACAGAGATAACAATGCATTTCTGAGTACCTCAATCAGTATTTTTTTTATTCAACAAACAAGTAGCAGCATTCACTTTTTGTAAATCAAATCAGCACGTCTGTCTTTCAGTGTAGCAAACTGGTCAATTACTTTCATGTTGAAGTCCGGTATTTTTTGGACTAGCTTGCTCTCTAGGGAGAGAGTCTTCGCCAAAGCATTGAGTCTTTCCTCTAGCATGGTGTTCCTGAGGAATGTCTTTATGCGCTTTAAGGCTGAAAAACATTGTTCAGCTTCTACTGTTGTCATTGGAGTCGTAATCACAATTTTTAGTAAATTCACTGTTTCTGTAAGTGAGTTTTCCATATGCAGTTTATATATTAAACTCCGCAAAGTCAAGGCGCTTGTGGCCTTCCGGTACACAGGCATTCCGTAGAGTACAGTTAACTCAGTTCTCAGCTGCTCTTTTTTGAGCATAGGATATGCTTCCAAAGCCTGATTCAGAGCACGCTCAGGGAAGGATTCATCATATTGTGCAAACTCTTTACTTTGCAATAAAGTGGCACTCACCATATGTTTTGTGAATGAAAAACGTTCTTGTGCCTGCACAATTGCAATGTCACATGTCTCCTTTCCAATTCGAACCAGAGAGGTGATGTTTTGCCTGCGGTTTGCAAAAATAGAATGCTCCGGCAGTTTGCTCTCTAAATCGTCAACCCCATCTCTCACTTTCTTTGTCTTTTGTACAAATGTAGATGTAGCGGCTTTCACAGAGACAGTATCTATGTCGTTGTAACTGATCGTATAACGCATCAACATCACACATTATTTCATGAAATAAAAACAGTAAGAACTGAAACTCTTTGTCTTGTAGTGTTCTAATAAAGCCATGGGCTTCATTCTGACTTGTGTGATCAAAGTCTTCTCTGGATCCTATGGCGACAAAACATTTCTCAAGGCCCTCCCTATGTTCAAAGATTAAGTTGACTGTACGAATGTGAAAGTTCCAACGAGTTGAGGATCCCCTTGGTACGCTTTTGTCCACAATCTCATGAAGGGCTTCTGTTCTTTTGGGGGAACGTGTGAAGAATGCTGCTTGGGCCTCCGATATCCTGAAAGAAAACTCGTGTCTCTCTGATCTTTGATACCGCCTGTTGCATAATAATATTGAGTTGGTGGGCGTAACAGTGCACAAAATGAGCATTAGGGTACACATCTCAAATTCGTTTCTGTACTCCACCAAGGCGTCCACTCATTACGGACGCACCATCATAGCTTTGTGCGATAAGTTTTTGTTTTTGAGGCAGGTCCGGGAAAATTAAGTTCACTTGACACAGTATAGCTTCAGTGATGGTTGCTGCACTAGAGTCTCTTAAATGTGCGAAATCATAGAACCTCTCCACAACGTTTCTGTCACTGTCACGGTACCGAAACACTAACACGGACTGTGTTTTAGTGGCCATATCAGTGGTGTCATCAGCCTGAATAGCCACAAAGTCTGTGTTTCGCAACTCTTGCACAATATGGCTTCTTATAATTTCGAGCATACAGTCAAGGAGTTCATTTTGTATTGTATTAGAGGTGCCCTTAAAGACTGTAGCGCGTGCTAAATGTGTTTCCAAATCCTTGTCTATGGTTGCCATTAGGCCTCGGAAGATCCCAGGTTTTGAGGAAGTTTCTGATTCGTCATGGCCTCGCAATGCCAGTTCGAAAGCACCACAGAAACTAATGCAATCAATGATCTTGGATAGAATTCGTCTGTTCTTATCAACGGCTTCATTGTGTTTTTGAATGGATTTGCGATATGCATCATTTATCTGCTGCTCAATTGGTGCGTCTTCCCCCAACATTCCCAGTCTTGTCAGGTTTTCCATATGATTTCTTGTGAGCGCATGCTTCTTTATTTTTTCTGATATGTGCTTTAAGTCAATCATTCCTTGACGTGTCCAAGAAAAGTCACCACCAAACAGCAAGCAGGGGAAGCAGAACAGAGAATTTTTTATAGGGCACCCTGTAAGTAAATCAGCTTTTGTGTACCAGGCATTTGAGAATGTACGTTTTGACATTTTTCCTCTGTCCTGTGTAGTTTGCTGTAGGTTTATTTCAGGCTGATGAGGTCCTAATTGCTTTATCTGTAGTTTTTGTTCAAGTGGCCGTGCCTGGAATGACCTTGCAATCAGCTCTTGTACTGTATTCATGATGGTGTGTTGGTGGCCTTACCAATATATATATTAAAGAAACCTGTCAATAATCAAAGTACAACGTATAAGGTGCAGTGCAATAATATCACATTTCAGTATAAATACATATATCTTGTGCATTATCGTAATACATCTACAACAACCGAGGGGAAGGTGGCGAGGCTGTGTGTAGCTGGAGGTTATAATACTCGAAAGCGGACCAGAGAGAGAGCCATCTCCTAGAGTTGTTATCGGTGCGATGATTGGCTCGCCACCTTCCCCTCGGCTCAGATGCCAGACCGAGGTAACGACGGACAGGTGAGTGCGGGCTGTGTGTAGCTGTACAGCTGGGTTACTAGAGGGCCATTATGCATAGCGGTGCTGACGTTTATTGGCAGGTCATATTCCACATTTAAGAGGTGTGCCACCTTGCAGGTCTAGTTGTTTGTAGATCTCGCTTTTGAAACACACCTCGCTTTGCAATATTTGCTTACAGCCAATGATCTTTTGAGAGATGTGCGACGTATTAGAAACTCACATCCATTATTCTTCATGAAATGTAATCACTTTTTGAGCATGCTAGAATCTGTTATGTTGATGAAGTTCATTGGTCACCGGGGCCTGGGACCTGCTTCTCTGCTTTGGTTTCCAATTTTGAGCCATTGTATGTTATATTATGGCATTATTCCATGTCACATGTAGCGTTTTTTGTTTTTGTTTTTACTATTCCAGTGCGTGACCTCTTTGTCCTGAGCGAGCGCCAGGCAGGGTGAGGTTTTCCCCCCCTACATAAATGGGTGAGTGGAATATATGATGGAGACATCTAGTATAGACAGATCACAAGCGATTCTGTCATGTCATGTTATGTGCTTACTTTCTTTTGTTTCCTGTTTCATAGGAGAGGTTTGAAAATTAAGATATGAAGACTACTTCACAACTGGTAGGTCTACATAATCTATATTGATTATCACGTTAAGTGGTAAGTGTTGCAGTAGTGTACATCATAGGTCCTGATGAAAGCCCGTGGGGCTGAAACATGTTGACCAACTTCAATCCATGATGAATAGTAATTCTTTATATACTATTTTCACTCTGTTTTTAAACATGCCGTTTTGATGGTCGCATCCAATAAAGTTTTCTTAGACATCAAAACAGGTATTTTTATATCACTATTATATTTGTTTATTTTTCACACTTCTTGAGCACTGCAACTTGCCCCTTCAGCCTATAAACTCTCATCTTTGTGTTGATGGTTTGACCTGTTAATCTGACACGAGCAATCCTCAAGAATTCTTCTGAGGAAGTGTCTAGCGGATACCATCTTTCCACTAAAACCCAGATGATGAAGTTCCGCCAATGAGTGGGCTGATGGGTTTCTTGTCTTTATCTTTGATCTTTCATTTCTCTCTCCTTTGTAACCTCTTAGATAACCCCTTGGTATGTGTGAGTCTGGATACTACCAATAGGTACCGACCATAGTGAATAACTACAAAAGGCTGTCTTTTTACGACAAGCTTCTATTGGTCTACATAAAGCAAACCAGTGGGCATTCAGCCAACCTTTAGAGGGAATGCTGCATACCTACTGCATGAATTAACGAGTTTGTTTTTTCTTACTTTTTTAACCACTGCAGCATTAAAGATTTTCTTAGACGCATAGGAGTCGAGTAACGACGGATCTGAATAATTTATTGCCCCAGCACAGATTGCACAAATTGAGCCATATGCTCCAGTGACTCATCAATGTACAGGTGAATTAATTAGACATTGAGCTTGTGAATGTCCTAACAGAGTTCAGGAAACATTTGGCTGAGATCTATTGCCTTTAACTTGGAGACCCTGCAATGCACTGACTTAACACTTGTAGAAGGCCCATGATGGCTGGGGGTTTTAAACTACGTACAGTGGCAGCAGCTGATTCTGCCACAGGCATTGCTGTCAGAGGAGTGTGTGATGGGGGTGGGGACATGGTGAGAGGGGGGGGAATGGAGGGAGTGCGAGGGAGAGAAAATGAATATCAATATAAATGTATACCCCCGAGAGGCTTCCACATGCCATGTGCACAAATACGGACATGTGCTTGCTTCAACAAAGGCTTGGCTGGCATTGTTGTGAAAGAGGCGCCATTCATGGCATTTATTGTAGCGCTGGTGTCTGTGTATTGAAATCGGCATCCCATGCATCTCAATGCTCAGCTGAAGTTCCCAAAGTTTGCCGTCCTTATCTGTCAGGGCAAGGTATCGAAAGAACAAGCATTTGCAATGCAATAGGTCTCGCATTTATGCGAGTTTGAGCTATTGACATTGAAAATGACAATGCCTTTTATTTATGTTTTAAAAACAAAAACAAAAATAAAAGGCATTGCCATTTGCAATGTCAATAGCTCAAACTCGTGTGAATGCGAGACCTATTGCATTGCAAATGCTTGTTAATATCTGTAATTGAAGATTAAGCGAATAGCAATAAAAACAATGCTCAATGTAAGACATTTACCATGATAACTTTAACAACGAAATATGTTACTTTTATGCAGGCATCTTTACTTTAGGGTACTGTCATATGGCCTACATTAAGCATTGCGCACCGTGGTGAGACATACGACAGGTACATCGTTGTTTGCAGCAATGTGTTTTTGAATGGCGGAGCAGTGGGATTACCCTATTACTCTGTCCTCTCCCCTAAACCTGGTGACAGCTGTAAATGGAATCACGCAAATGTCACTGCAGGTTAATTACTAATTTTCTGCATGTGGCGTGAAGGTGCACAAGCTAAGTCAGTGTTGTATTTATGTGTAAAGGTTGACACGGATCGAATATCACTGACGGTCGGGGACTGCTTACAGTCATTAATACACCCAGATTATATTTTTATGGCCAATGTTATACGTTGTATGAAGGGCCACTGTTTGACTTCTTTTCTTTAGGGGAAAATAAGTGGAGAGGCTATAGCGCTGCTGACTCGAGAGCAGGAGGAGATCCTGGTTTGAGTCTCTGCTCCGACCGCAACATCTTGTGATTGTGGGAAAATTAAATCACATAATCTCTCCCGGTGATAAATTGGCAATATATATGTGCTGCAAGACCAAAAAAAGAGCGGAATGAGGCTCATTGATTGACGCTCTATTAGATAAAAAGCCACCGCGCTTGCTGCTCGATGCTGTGGTGAAGGTGGGGGGGTGTTGTTTGTAGGCCGCAGGCAAGCAATACGGGCACTCTAATGGGACTTTAGATAACATAGAAAGTAAAACCAGCCATTGCATTGCTGTTGGAAAGAAAGTGAAACCAGCCTCGACATTGCTGCTGGATGATGTTTGGGAGGGGAGTTATCAGGCAAGCATTAGGACGAGTGCTGTAACAGGCGCTTCTAAAAACAAGCATTTCCTTCAGATAACGGTCTCGGGCTGCGCTGAGCAGGGCTCGGAGGTTCTCTTGAGATTGGACCAGACAACAGAAAATCCACACCTTTACAAGGCGCTCCTTCATTTCAGGCGCAGCATCTTCACAGGTTAATGTCACACTTTTCAGAAAGGGCTGCCGCGGTCATATTTATGGTGCTTGCAAGCATCGGTCATTAGGGACTGACACACATTAGTTTCAACGTGGCGTACGGTATACATACAACACTCTCATTCTCGTCAGGCTCCGTCTCAGAACAAGGGGGACACAGCTCATCCAAGGTACTTACTGCTGCATTGTACGCCCCCAAAATCCAAACCATGCTGCTGCTAGTAACTTCCTCGAAAACGCCCCAGCGTTGACAACAACCCGCTGAAGCTTTCTGCACAAAACCTGGAAGGAATAGTTACTTTTGCTAGCTAGCCCAGATATCAATCACTGACTGCATGCCACACCAAGGCTGCCACTGCGCTAAGAATGTGTAGGATCAGTGGCAGCCCTGATCAGTGGTGTCCAGAAATGAACAATGAGATGGGGGCTTGTGACTCCCCGTGGTTTGGCATTAGTTTCATGGCATTTTTATACAGATGTGTGTATCTTTATCTTGTAATATGATGTATGGCTATGTGCTATTGGCTTCCATGAGAAGTAGGTCTGTTTCAGCCCACACCTTGCATGCATGGCTAAGACTGAATGCTGCGGATTGTTGTCTTGGGTTCATTGCGTTCTTTGTTCTCCCTAAGGTCTTGCTTGGTGCAGTTCATGAGAACTGGAAGCTGGGCTGAGCTGTACTAACATAGGTGCTCTTCATTCATTTGAATTCTCAGTCTTTTTCAGTCCGCTCCTCACCTCGCCCGCAGCCCGAACACGAACCATGATCTTGGTGCCGGGTGAAATGAAACTAAAACCGGACTGTTAAAACCCCATAGCACCGCAGTATATATCCGACCGAAGTTAGGGCGGAACTGCAGTGCATACACGACACCCCGGCCTTGGCTCTAATGACATTTATTTATCCTCCTAAAAAGTACAAGTAGAACAATGAGATACTCACTAAAAGAAGAGACAGACTATTGTACTGTCGGTCGGGTCTACTAGTGGTGACTGACTGGTGATGACGACGAGGAGACGAGACTCGAGGAAAGCAAAGCACTAAGCACAGGCTGTGATGCGCACACTCCACACACCAGGAGTCGCAGGGCCCCAGTTAGAACCGTATCCACCTCAGCAGCGCCACGCGCCGCGAGTGGCCAATCACTGCATGACTACATGAAGTCAGACACAGTGATTGGCCATTGTGCAGTGCGGCTGAGCCACCCACGCGCGGCAACCAATTATGGATTGCCCTGGCCTGCTGCGCGGTGACCGGCCAATCCTGGCACTGCATGCAGCACCAGGATTGGCTTGGGGGGCACACAACTGCTCGCCCTGTAGCCCATTTTTAACGTCGGGGGCTGCCGCCCACCCCCTGGTCACTAGCTGTAATGGGGGAAAGTTCAGGGAACTTTCATGCGCATGCTCGGGATCGTTTCAGCCCCAAGCAGCACTTGCGCATTATAGGTCTGCCTACTACTGCCTGCAGTCAGTGTCTGACAAATGTACGTAAGGTTACGTGGGTGGACTCGTCCATGTCCTGCTGTCACTCAGACCAGCCCCGCCCACCCCCCTGCGCAGCGCACTCCCGTTTCAGTCGGGTGCTGCCCGGATTCCTGGCGGCGCTCGGATAGCGTTTAAAAAACACAGTGACATTTATGATGGCATTTATTTTACTTGCAGCCGCGGGTCCATGGGTTGGTGGGGCTACGCCCCTACGCCCCAATGGACGCACCGCGGCTGGTAAAATGTACTATTCACATTCCAGGCTCTTCAACAGTAGAAGAAGCGTTGGACTATGGAGGGGAGAAGGTTTACCATTCCTACTCCAGTCTGTACAAAAGTAGGGAAAGCATAGGACTTTGGAGGGGCAAGATGTACTATTCCCACTCCAGTCTGTGCTACAGTAGATAAAGTGTTGGACTTCAGAGGGGGGAGATGTATTGCTGTCGCCATTCAGGGCCTGCTCTTTTATACTTGCTAATTAGTCTACCCATATGTGTATTTGGGGAAGGATCTTGGATTTGCCAACCTACTCTCTTCTTTCAGCATGTACTTACTTTGTCTATGTCAGAGCTTCCATGTTCCCTGCAGGTGGTGGAGGAGGCATTTGGGGTTCAGCCTGTCATACATACTCTGCAATGCATACTTGGTGCTGCTTGGAGAAAGAGTGCTAAGCTAAGACATCTCTATTCATGAGGAAACTTATAATACCAACTATACTTAGTGGTGTTGTTTCTGGCCCATATCCACTGCTCATGAGGCTGTCCTGTTGTTTTTGGGGACTGTATGTCTTCCTAAATCCATTAAAAGTAAATAGAATTAACACTGATTTTTTGTTATTCACTTCCACTCAGTGCTCTCATCCCTTTTGTCTTCTAGTCTTACACTCCGAGCTTTCATCTTTTTTTCTTCCAGCATTTCCTTAATTGTAAGTACTACACTCTTGCTGTCTATCTATGATCACCATGGGAGTCCTACTTTAGCTAGTGGACAATAATAATTTTGTGAAAAAAAATTGAAGAAGAAATTCACGATACTTACAAGGCGTTCTATACCATGGAGTGGTCACCTCCGTAGGGGATTCTTTATTCGCTCACTTTTCATTTTGTCACACCTCCTTCACGTCTCAACTACCTTTCCTAACTACAAAAATGTGCTTTTATCTCTAATAGTGTAAAAAAAAATGTTTAAGCAAGTGGCCAACGTATCAAGTTCTAAATACAAAGGGTCATGTTTAATAAGATATAATGCACCACAGCACGTCTCCTTGCTGTGCTGAGCAGCACAGCGCAGCGCAGCGCAGCGCAATGAGTTAGGGAAAGGGCTGGAATGCACAGCATCTAACAGTATACAGTGCATTCCTGTCTTTTCCCTGAACTGGCACACAATGTGCTGCATAGCGACAAAGCTGGCACCCTTGCACCATGGTGCAAGAATGCCTGCGTTGTTAGGAGGATTGTTTTTGTGCAGGAATGGGCACCTTCCTGCACAATAACAATCCTGTGAAGCGTTTTCCTCTTTCTATGTGTGTTGCAGAAACAGCACACACAGAAAAAGTAAGTAACAAGGAGAAATAAAGATATTTCTCCTTGCTGTGTCTATCCTTGGGAGGCTTAGTGTGTTGATGCATTCCCATGTCTACCACTAATGGTAAATCTGGTAACGCACCAAAATTTACGGTTGGATGCATGGGAACACCCATGCTCCACCCATGGAATGTCTCCCTGGTACAGATCAAAGCAACTCAGCCAATTGCAACGCTTTGCGTTACTCTGGATTTATCAAGCCATTCAGGGCTATGCAAGGTGGCATTGTGCTGCTTGATAAAACCGGTTTTGCATCAACCTTGAGGCCCCTTGCGTGGTGCAAGGGTGACACAAAACCTACATAAATATGCCCAAAAGTCTTGAAATATTTTCCAAGTTAAACAAAAATGTCATACGGATTTTGTGTAAGAGGACTTAGCTATAGGATTTATTACATTTCAATTCACGAAAGAATTTCTTTCATTAGCATTATAAGTGGTATAATGCTCTGAGGAGCCTAATTAGTTAGCTAATCAAGGAAGCTCATCAATGATATATAGCCAATCTTCTTCCAGCTAAGATATATAAACCTGAACTAAATATTCTTCATGATTTCTACTTGTAAAATCAATTTCTGATGCTATTCATGACGCATTAAATTAAAAAGACCATTCAACTAGGAGAAAAACTATTTTACCAGAGTACATAAACATTTCAATTTGTAAAAACATTTATTTTAATAATGAAATGGAGATACTCACTGCTAGAAATCGTTGCTACTCACAGGATACAGCCAACATATGTTTTGCGGATGAGAATTGCTTCTTCAAAAATGAAGACAACAGTCTATTACAAAAAATCGCAAACATCTAGATCATCTCAAAAGGTACAAAAACATTCTGTTTTACAAGGTACTTAGGGCCATATTTCTCATTTTTTCACACAATGCAGTAAGACAACTTGCTGCACTACGCTGCGTGAAAGGGAGAGGGCAACAATGTGCCATATTTACTATTGTGAAAAGCAGCAAGCCTCCAATGCGGCACTCCTCTAAGGTCCCAGTCAGGACCGCAGGTCACTCGAGAGAGGTCCGTTCGGAACCGGTGAAGTTCAGTTGATCGGTAGCCAGACGAGGGTCTTTTCAGGGCAGGCTAACTCCAATCCTTTAGATGTTCACTTCATTGTTAGGACCTCTCTCACCGGACCCATGTGTCGCTGATGGACTCCGCGTTGGGACGCCAATTTGTGAAAAGCAGCAAGTCTCCTAAGACCCCCAATGCTGCCTGGCACAGGAACAAATTTAATTCACTTGTGATTCGCTATCAAAATAACGATGCAGGCGCTGAAAACTGGAAGGCAAGAAAAAGGTTTATTACTCCAGAGGAGAACACATCAACTCAGACACCGGGATGTCTCAGGGAGGTGCTCTAACTGTATCTCTTTTGGCTCTTCCTTTCATACAGGTTTGACACAATGCATCTGTTTTATTTACATGGTTACACAAGCTTGAGTGCCCACCCCGGGCAGGTTACCACACAAACCCAACAGTAATTATCCCCCTACCCAGGTCAAAACAGACAATGTTATCTCGCAGCTGGACCTTTCTTCGGGGTCTAAAACATGTGGGACCGGCCAGATCTAAGAGACTGTTCTGTTGATAAAAACAGGTCCCATTGTTGGCAAAAACAAGTCTTGCTGTGTGCAGTGCAATAAACCATGTTTGCAAGAGTCTGTTTGGTATTTGGAACCTGTTTGTGTAAGAGTGTCCATGGGTTTGCCTGTAAACAGAGATGAGAGGAGAAACGAGTTTGGAGCAGCAAGTGGCACTAAGGTTGGTCGTGACAATAGGGTTTATAGCCCCCAGCACACATATCAGGTTTGGTCAGAGAGTCTGAAGGATGCTAGTAAGGACAGGGTGAAACACAGGTGACCAACAGAGAACAAAATGGCTGTGATGTGTAAAATGGCTGCAGCTTACCTGTACATAGAAATACCCAGTAAGCAAGATGGCGCAGGCAATGTTCATGACCGTCATTTTACCTTTAACAATATGCTGTGGTGAGCATAAATGAACGCCGCTTATGTACACCTAAAGTTTATCGATTTTAACACTATTATATGGTGCATTCCTGTCCTCCTCTTGGACTGGCACACAATGTGCTGCCTTGTGTCAATGCTGGCACCCTTTCTCCTTGCTGCAAGGGTGCCTGGGTTGCAGGCAGGATTGTTTTTGGGCAGGAAGAGGCACCTCCCTGCACAAAAACAATCCTCAGAGGAATTCTCCAATTGCTAAGTGTGTTGCATAAAGCAGCACACTTGGAAAAAGGAACCAACGAGGAGAAATAAAGATACTTCTCTTCGTTATGCCTCCCCTGGGAAGGCGTAGTATTTTGATGCATCCCTAGGTTTACCTGTCTTGGTAAGTGTCGGAATAAACCAAAATACATGGGTGGTTGCTTAGGAACACCTACGCTCCACCTATGCAAATTATTTGACTCATGAAGAGGATTGCGGAGATTAGGGCCTCCATCCATTTTAGACCTATATTTCACGAAAAGACCTGCGCCTTTGGTTGGTGCACACAGGGCAAGGTTTTTGAAGTAGGTAAACAGGATCGCAATGCCTTTCTTCACCAGTTTGAACTGTAATAATGTTGTTAAGATTATATGTTGATAACCGAATAAAGTTTCTGCAAATTGAGCTAGTTGATAAATTGGACGAGGCATAATGTTTTTTTTTTTTGGGACTGGCCAATAAATGGAACCAACAATCGGTAACAATCACGCTGTGCACAATAATTTTGTGTTTTACATTCTTTCATGGCTATACAGTCAAGTGTGAGGAATTTGAAATATTGACTATGGGTTGTTCCTGAAGAGCTTGACATTTGGGGCATTTAGAGACCATACACTTCAGGGAAGATATCTTCTCCACAGAATGCAAAGCCCTACAGCACGCCCATCTGCAAAGCTTTATTGAAGAGCTCCTGATGAAGGCATTTGGCTTTCCATTTGATCTACGCCACTGGATAACCTAGGGCCCGATTCACAGAACTAACTTAAGACAAAATCCTAAACTTACTACTTTTGGTATTCACAGAATGCACTTACCACTTTTGGTATTCACAGAATGGATTTACGACTACTAACTTTACACCCGCACTCGGGCTTGAAATTCCAGCCCAGAAGCGGAGCTTCCCACTTGGAGGCGGAGCTTGGGGCTTGGAGGCGGAGCTTGTGGCCCAGCGGCGGAGCTTCCGGCCCAGAGGTGTAGATTTCAGCCATGGCTAAATCCCCACCTTAGGGCCAGAAGCTCCGCCTCCGGGACGGAATTTCCAGCGCGAGTGCGAAGTTAGTAGTCATAAATGCATTCTGTGAATACCAAAAGTAGTAAGTTTAGGATTTTGTCTTGAGTTAATTCTGTGAATCGGGCCCCAAGAGTCCTGCACAGTAGGTGCACTGTGTTACAGTAAAGGGGAGCTTCTGATATACAGGCATAACTAACAGATTTGGAATAATTAACATAATTTGTGTAATCCTCCTGCTCACACAATCTTCCTAATCATTGACGTTGTTTCCTCAAAACGCCAGGAGTAGCGGAAGTGACATCAGATGCCATGTGACCCCTGACTGATGTCAAAGGAAGTGACATCACATGAACGTGGACCTGATGACATCACAGGAAGTGACATCACCTGCACTTTGGACCCCCATGAAATCAAAGGAAGCGACATTGCATGACCTTTGACTTGTTGCTATCACAGAAAGTGAAGCATCTAACTTTTGGTTCATCACACACAGAGGCTGGAAAATCTCTACAGATACAAAAGAAGTAGCCTGTAAACATAAATACTTCAAATCCTATTGAAAATGTAGCTGGATACATTGTTTCAGGTAGTATCTTCAGATAATAAGATAATGTAACATTGATTAAGAACCTTTGAAATAGTGTACAACAATGGAAAATACACTAGTGAAGATGAAATCAGCCATTATCAATATCAAATAACTTCTAAAATAGGAAGGTTGATAAGCCTATAATGTTCAAAACAAGTTCACTTCATCATTTGGTTTAGAAACCAAGAGTACCATATAATTAAATCCAAGTCGTGTAACTTAGATAAAAGTGGTATTTAATGCAAGGAGTTGTCCCAGCAACCTTCCTTTCAATGACATGGTATACATACGTCTAAACCTGGGGAGTCATTGAACCTTTCCAGGTTTACTATAATTAAGTTCTTCTACAGAAAACATGCACATCACTGGAACAGTACACTCGTGTTGATCATTATATCTGAATTAGCAATTTAAAGAACGTTATGAAAATGTGGGAAGATTTTACTGACATGGACGAAGATACTGGCTGTCATGTTGATATTGCATTGCTGAGAAGAAGAGATGCTTTTGCTCAGTTTCCTTGGAAAGAAGAAGGCGCTGATTGGGCAATAGAAAGAGGCCAACAGTTCACATGTCCCTATCTAGAATTGTATCTACTGGTATGAGCAGCAGCTGGTTCTAGTGATGATTGGGGCATCCTCCTGTGTAGAGGGTGACTTGAGGATAGTTTGATTCTCAGCTAATATGAAATCCAGAATAGGCTGACAGTGCCACAGATACAATATACAGATCTTTGAATAAGGTACTGGCTGGTACAAAGAATAGTTGCTGTACTGATAATTGCCAGTCTTGATGAGAGAACAAATAGATGAAAAGCAAGTGCTTGACTACAGGACATTAAGGTATCTAACAGTGTTTCGAAATATTGGTTCCATATTTCTACACATGTCAAGCTGATGTGATTAGACTGCATATCCACTGTGACAGAAAGAAACTAAATGTACACCAAGTTGGTGCTTTGCACTTTGTACTTTGTCTTGGTAGTTTGTCTTCTGAACTAGACTGCTTGTCACATTGTTGTGATTCTATTACATAATAATACATATAATAGACTCAAATCACATCTGTACTATTCTAATACACGAGTACCAGTAAAACCACCTCGTACCTTCTAGCTCCATTAAATAGAGTTTGCTGTCTTAAACTCATGCCTTGATGAACTTTGTGAAAGAAATAATAAACTGCTTGCAATGTTGAAAATAAATGTTTTATTGGTTGTATGCCAGTTACTGTTTACACTAACACAAGGTTTAGGCGATGGGCATGGCAGTGCATATACATTGCTTGTGATTTAATCTGCTTATTTTTGCTTGAACACCATTAAAACAGCCACTCATTACGGATGTTCCATTATAGCACTGTGCAACAGATTTCTTCTAGTTGAATCCAGCTTTCTGCACTTCTTCAAAAATGGATGCAGCAAGGTTGGAGGCATCCAACTTCTCCATATGGTGACATCCTATTGCATTCTCTAGAACATTTCCATCAACATCAACAAAGCGGCTAATAAAACTCAGGTGCTCCTTATGTGAGACATCTTTGGTTTTATCAACGAGCACTGCAAAATATTTTGTCACTTTTTTTAAAATACACTCACGGATAAGCACTGCCACCACAGATATCGTTTCATTTTGGTAATCAGAAGCGGTATAGTGCCCATACCTTCTGGATAATTTCTCTCACAATTCAATTCAATTACCCTTATTGCGAGAAGGCTCAGTTTCATCCGTGGCACAGAATCAAGCCCCTGACGACCCAAGAAACACACTACCTTAAGCAGCTGCTCCACATGTTGTCTATTCTCCTCAATGACCTTCTCCACACCTCTTACTACCATGGAAGAAACTGACTGATGATGGTTTGTAGGCTGCTGTAATATTTTGAAGTTAGTCAAAAACTGATGATTTCACTTCTCAACTCGGATTCTAAAATCTATTCAGGTATTCTTACATCCAGATTGGCGAAGATAATCAAGTCCATTATTCACCCTGACCAACGCGGGTTTATACCTGGACGCCAATTAAACGAACTTACCTTTCAAGTGGTAGGAGCAATAGATACGGCAGTGCAGCAAGGACTTCCGCTGACCATTGTGGCGATTGATGCTGCAAAAGCATTTGATCAAGTTAACTGGCTTTTTTTGTGGAAAACCATGGTAAAGTTCGGATTTCCAGACATATTCATCAGAGGAATTCAGACACTATATAGGGGCCCACGAGCCAGGGTATTAATTAATGGTGGTCTAACTGAATGGCTGGACATCTCGAGGGGAGCAAGGCAAGGATGTCCCTTATCTCCTCTTCTTTTCGATATTTATATTGAACCGTTTGCTTGCTCCTTGAGATCTGACTCAGTGATTCTTCCCTTTAAAATTGGAGATTTGCCTCTTAAGACAGCACTTTATGCTGACGCTCTGCTTCTATACACATCAAATCCAGAGCAGACCATTCCCAGACTATTTGAACTAGCTCAGGATTTCGGTATGGTCTCGGGATATAGTATTAACAAGGGAAAAACTGACATTATGAGTTGGAATAACTCGCACCCGATACCAGAAGCCAAACTAAAAATTAGATACCTGGGTATTCAGCTTACTCACAATTTGGGTGAAACTACCAAATGTAGTTGGCAGACGGCAGTAAAAGAAATTAGAAAGCTCTTGGCTAGATGGAACAACTTACCCCTGAACATTTATGGGAGAGTAAACTTAGTCAAGATGATAATACTGCCGAAGGTCACTTTTCTTTTTAATTCTATCCCTTTATATTTCAACAAAAAAGATATTTCTAACCTTCAAGGGAGGATTGGTTCGTTTATTTGGGCGACCAAGTCCCCCAGAATTGCCTGGCGGAAATTAAGAAGGGGATTAAAATTGGGTGGACTGGCTTTGCCGGATTTACTTTTTTACTGATATGCTTTTCAATTTAAGAATTTTAGACTTCTGACAAATAAACTAGACTCTTCCTCACACGGAAGACTTTTTCAAGCCATGCTAGCAGACCTGCCACAAGGGCGGGAGTTTTTTCTTTACAAATTTGGGGACCAGAAGTTCTTTAAAAAGGTTCGACTGAAGCTTCTGGGGACAGCACTCAATGTCTGGAGGGCAATACGTAGAATTCTGAACATTCCTTACTATCACTCCCAAGCTCCCATTTGGGACTCCCCTGGTACACCAGACTGCCTGTTAGATCGATTGGCTCTTCCTCTGAGAGCTGCAGGATTAATTAAGTGGGGAGACCTAACCAACGATTCTAAACTTCTAGGCTGGGAATCTATCTTAAATCTAACTGGGGGCTCTATTTCCAGGTTTAAGTTTTACCAATTATCTTCCTGGTGGGGCAGTCAAAATTGGGCTAACGAGGACGATATTCCAATCCTGGGGCTTATTAGCAGGGCGACTGGGAAGAAAGGGGAGGTTTCACTTTGGTATAATGCACTGGTGGGGGCAAAGGATGAACTAGGAGCGGATACCACCAAGCTCTGGGCCAATGCCATTATCCAGGACCCTGAAGAGTTGCTGAAGATTTGGATAGACTCTTTCACAATTTCCCAAAAGACTATAAAACCATCTAACCTCAGGAGGAATCATCTATTTACAACCCACAGGGCCTATTGGACTCCAGCCAAATTATCGGGGATCTCAGCAGAAGAATATGTCTGTCCAAGATGTAGGTCACCAGATGCAGACGATAGACATATGTTTGTAGACTGTCACGAAATCATTAACTATTGGGACCAGGTCATTGGGTTTTTAGAAGAGGTCCTATTAATACCGGTTGTAAATTCCCCCAGATTATTTTTTTTTCGGCCTCCCTATGGAATTCGATATCAGTAACAGTATTTCACAGTTCATTTTTTACGTTATTGTCATTGCCAGAAGAGAAATATGCAGGGAGTGGAAATCGGCAAATCCTCCCCGATTTGCAAACTGTCTCAAGAATATTATGGCTGTTAGTCGTTTTGACCAACTATGTGGAGGAGAGAGTGCGGCAAAAGTATGGTCCCAATTAATAGCATGGTCTGAGAGATAATGGACAAGGTATACAAAATGTCCAATGATTATGCCAGAGGTTTGTGGTCCGGTCCTCCCTTGGGCTTCGATACATCACGAAAGGGAGTGGGACTAGGTAACGACCTACCTCTGGGCGATCTCTGATGGCTATACACGGCAGCCAGGGCGTGAACACTTATTCCGTTGTAAAGGCCAGGAGATAAGCCCATCTAGAGTTGACAATATCTGGTGGCATTTATGAGGACAATAAAAAAAACTGAAAAAAAACAAAAAACAAAAAACTGATGATTTATTCTTCTCCGACTGTGAAAGCTTGTCCCATTTACTGAAGCCAATATCAATGAATGCAACATTGCCAGGTTCATGTCCTCCACCTCCCACAGAACCAGCACTAAAATGCCTGTATGCAAAACAATAGACAGGATCTTTAAGGAATGAAAACTCTACCTTAGGATCGATTTTGTAATCACCATTAAACCTATGGCATACAGTTAAGGGGAATGTTTGAAGTTTTGGTTGCACTGGGTCGCTAAAATGATTCAGTGACAAGTCAACTGCCAAGAATTCAATTGCCAGATGGGATTTTGATGCTGGTGTCTGACTAGTTTATTTGACTCAAGGTTCCTCCATTATGTCACTTCTCAAAAGCAGCTGGCTGTATTGTCATCACAGGTTAATGAACAGCCAGCAAGAACAGCCAGGGAAGTAATGTTGTCCAAGCTACCAACATAAGAAGATGAATCTTCAACTTCAGTATGAAATGAACACTCATCACTATCAGCATGCGAATAATATCAGTAATGTCAACAATGGCAGAACTATCATCGGCACAGGGAGATGCAGCTGCAATGGCAGCAGAGATGTTTCAGGGATGATATAAGAAGGTGAGCCTATGCTTTGAATGCTAGACAGAGCAGCATCAGACAGCTCTTTTGTTCTCTTGCCTTCATTGCAACCTGTAGGAGGGACGTCGGTACTCCATTTTTTGTGCGAAGAAATCCTATATTGATCTTTGTTTTGGATCTTTGAGTTTTGTAGTAGGGAAATATATTTTTCTGTGTTCCTTTTTATGCCACTGCACTCAGAAATTCCACTGCTATAAGGTCAAACATAGAGAAAAAAAGGGTTAGGGCATGGCATGGTACACTACACATACCAGTAAGGAAACATTGGACACCGGACAGTGAGGAAACATTGGACCGTGCAGGGCAGAGGGGAAGAGGTAGGTGCAGGGACTCGGACAGGAGAGGGCAGGAAGGCAAAAGGTAGGGGCAGCAAGCTAACTTTGCAAGGCAGGCGGGAAGGGCAGTGGCAGAACAATGGCCACACAGGGCTGGACGTGGGTAGAATGGGTAGGCACTTGGACAATGGAGGGCAAGGAGGAGGGTAGGCTAGGGCAGCAAGTTTGGACAAAATTGTTTATGTGGCTTCACGCTATCGCACCTCTCACCGGCAGATCATCTAAATACATGCGTTCATTCAAGGAAAGTGCAGCAAGTTAACATCAGTTTAAAAATAATTATTCAGTAGAAGTGTTATTTCCTTTGGTCTCCTGGTTAGTATATGCATGGTCGACTTGTATATGTACGTGTAACATGTGTGGTGTTTGCGGCTTGGTTGGCTTTAGTGCTGGTGGCACCCAGTGTGACAATCTTTTTTGGCCCCTTGCTCACATTAATTTTATGGTTTTATAGTGCAACTCATACCAGTAGTGTAGTGTGCCAGAGCACTTTACGTCACACACAATACAGAGTCAATGAATCATGCATGTGTATATCAGACTATAGGTTCTTCACAGCTGGGCCTCAGTGATGCTGGTCCTATTTATTCCCCTCCCTTCACGGGCCTCAATCTGCACACATTATTGTGTCCATGGGTGGCCCAAGCCAGCCCCCTACCTGAATGGAATGACCCAGCATGGGATATGTAAGGATGCTGCCAGCTACACCTACCAGGTGGTGAGTTTACATGAAATTGTCTGTTCTTGCTTCAAGTTTTGAGAGAGCATTCTTATGCACCACATAGCCACTGGCGATGCCAGATAATATAGGGCAGCTCACTGTTGTAAGGGCGGGATTTTCCTTCCTTCTAGAGTTTGCTTACCATTCTCCGGAAATCCCGTTACAGGTCGACTGGACCTTTTTACCTGTCATAGAATGAATTAGGCAATCTATCCACCAATAGTCCTTAAATTTCAACGATTCCCATTGTTTCCCCCAAAGAACCATCAACTAAGGACTAAGTTTGAAGATTACAAAGCCAAAAACAACTGAAGGTATAAACACCTCAGCAAAAGGTTCAGAAGATAAACAGGCACTAATACAAACATAATCCTACGGAAGAGTCTAAGACGGCTCAGAAATACTACAAGAATCAATTCAAGAATCATCAGGCTAACAAGGATTGCTATAACCTGAGTTTTAGTATGCATTGAAAAAATATATAATTTCAGGTTAATCTGTCCCTACACTATGCTAAGTGACATCCCTACTCAACAATAGCCCAACCTAATAAAGGTGTCAGCAGTGGTGACTTCCAAAGAAGTTCACTCACTTTCTCTCAACTTAGTCTAGAATCTTCTCAGTCATTGCTAAGCTCTCTGGCAACCAACCGCCCCCTCTCGTCCCTCAGCTCATCTGCTCAGCCTCCACCCTCGGGGTGCTGTCCCTAATACAAAATCCCACAATGCGGACGACACGCCCTCAGGTACGCCCCTCTCGAAGGTGTTGGTTTCCAAAATGTTCCATTATGGCACCTCTCCATCCTTGTCCGTTAAAACGTCCTTGGGTCCCAGGCTCTCCTTCGCTTCAAGTTGCTTTCTTAAATTCCTCGGCTACTCCTCCACGTCTGAGCCTAGTATCCTAACACTCTTACACAATGGGCCCTTCTACTCTACTATCTACTTGGTTCTGCACCTGCAAAAGAATACATGTGAATAGGCTCACAATTTCTTAATGTTGCAATTGACTTTAACTAAAGACAGCTTTCTTCAAAACATTTCTACGATTTTAATGCTAAGCAAGGCTTTTTCGATCAGGCCTACACGATTTCCATGAACTAGGCCTCTGCACGTTTATAGGCCCAACAGCCTAACATGTACAATATCTTTCGTTCTTTAAGCCTCCAACTTTAAAGCATAATACATTCTAAAAAGATACAACTATGAATTTTTAATAAGCAGATCTAAAGACACAATGGTGATCTATTAAAACACATTTCTTATTAGTGAAAGACTTCACATCAAACGACATCTCTCTGCAAAAACGACATTATTGATTTTCAAACTCTTAACATTAGCTCTTCATGTAATTCTAATACCAGGTACATTAGTTCTCAGCCCTACATTGCATTTGAACAAAATTAGTAAATCCTCTATATATGTGGGTGTTGACTACTTGTACATATGATACACCCCTACAATTTTTACTTCTGTTTGGCGCTCTCTCAGGTCCCCCTCTTTGATGACCTGTGTCATCACCTTCATCACACCATCCCTGAGGGTAAGAACCGAGTTAAACAGAGCCTGTCGCCACTTTCCCCTGCTTGAGCATCTCCAACGCTCACAAGCTCCGATATTGACTGTCCTGTAGTCTCTCCATTCTTTGCTCTTGCACTCTCATCGATCTTTCCAACCTAGCTGACCTATACCACTTGTACACTCTTACCAAAACCCACAATCCAATCACACTTGCCACGACTATGATGAGGGGTTTCAGTACAAACCCAAGGAAACTCCTTCCCAGATTTGCAAACCAGTTTCCAACATTTCCAAATCCCTTGCCAACCTTCTCCCACACGTTCTCTTGCGTCAAATCCTCAATGAATGGCAGTAATGTTACTTATATATTTCTCCAGATCCTTAGAATTGTCTGGAATATACGTGCAACATTCCTGGACCTTCAAAAGTTTACAGACTCCTCCCTCTTTTGCTAGAAGGACATCTAAAGCAAGGCGATTCTGTAAAACCATTGTCCTTATCGACAACATCTCACCCTCAACCAACACTAATGACTTAGCTGTACTCATTGACAGTTCATCCACCATAGTTGCCAACCGCCGTATCTTCACGTCGTTCAAAATCACTCCCAACATGGGTATCACTGCTCCAAACACATCTCCAACTATTGCACCAGCACTTTCACCTCGCTTTACCCTCTTTTGATTTCCTCCCTCCAAGAGAGCAAAATCCTCAGTATGGTAAATCTTGGGAAAAATAATCGCTAGATAACACGTTCCATACAATTTTTCCGGCAATCTTACATACGCATTCCTTCCGCAGACAAAATAAACAGTAGGAATCACCTGCACCACGCTCTGCAAGAAATCCTTCGTGTAATACTCCATTGTGAAAGTGTGTTCACATGTAGTATGACCCACATACACATTTTCATAATACGTCTGTGGTCTGTGAATGCACAACTTCCCTTTCTGCACTTCATCTAGAGCTATCAGACCATAACTCCCTCTTGACCTGCGCTGCTTCTCCTCATCCGTCCAATCAACTTTACCTTGCCCTGAATCTCGCAACTGTTTCTGCTTTTTATACCTGTCCTCTACTTGTTCTATGAACTTTTTCTCTGTCTCTGATAGCAAACATGTCAAATTGTGTCGGTGAGCATATGAGGTGTCTAACTCTTGTGTTGGAATGAAGAAATATCCAAGTCTATCCTCTGACTAATAATAATCAAACGTATTCAGGTGTTTATAAGCAGGGACTTCTGGAAGCACAGCATCATAATTCGAAAAGAAATACTCAAAATGGTTTCGCCCATAAAATATGCTAAGCAGCAGACTACATGAAATTCAATATGTCAATGGAAGGTGATGGTATCTAATACCCTCATCTACTGAAGCTGGCAGCTGCATACACACATAACAGTCTTTCGCATCCATCGCATCAATGTATTCATACAACAACTTTGCATACGCATTCTGCTTAAAATTGCCTTTGGACAGATCTGCATGTAACCTAGGACTCTCTTGTTCTAGCAAAGCCTTCTCTGCTCCTACTTTGACCTCTTTCTTGCTAGGAGTGGTAGGTGTCGGTGTTCCCTCTATTTTCACTGCCTGCTCATGTGGCACTAAATAGGAAACTATAACTACTACAAAAATAAGGAGTATCACTCCTCCTACAAGGGTGCCTACAATGCACTGAGCCCTACGAGTCGGGTTTCCAGCCTCCATGGTCTCGGGACAATGTAGTTCGCTCTCAGCAACAACCCAAAGTCTCTTTCTTGGTTATTTGAGTCTCTCGAACCACACCTCTGAAAGCAGAAATCCCCGTTTTAGTTCTTCACTTGCATCAACAACAGGCAACCCTAACCCTTCTCCGTCCTCTGTGGAAAGTCCCTAAATTTCTTCTTCTTCCACTCGGCTCTAAGTTAGTTCAACAGCTATTTACAAAAGTCTTTAATAATCAATGATCACATTTGCTCCAACTGCACTTAGCACATATTCCAGAAGTTCCATGCGAAGCACAATCGATTCATGAGATGGTATTTCTGGACCAAATGTAGGAAAAATCAATCTGTTCAGCATTAAATCACGTATATCACGTATCTTGCTTAGGTAAGGGGGATTAGGAACCGTGAGTGTCAGTACGCCTTCGATCTCAAGTCCTGGTACCAACAGCACCACATCCAACTTAACATTTGGGCTCGTACTGGTCATTGTCACCGCCCTCACCCTCCCTGATCTCAGTACACCGGGCATCAGTCACAGGATAGGTCCACTCAGAAGTGGTGTATCTTCGACAAGGTACTGTCACCCTCCTTGACCTTCGCGGACCTCTTTGCTCTGTTTCTTGTTCTCCTTCTTCCGGGTCTGATTCTTCAGATACAGGGGCAAGATCTCTTTCGGAAGCCAGTCGTAGGTTCAATCGCCTCCGCCTCTCAGGCCAATGAGCCTCTGCGTTTCTCACTCTTCTGTTTCTCGTTTGCACACCCTGCTAATCACTACTTTCAGCTTGCTCTGCGCTCAAATCGCCTTCACAGCCACTTCCCCATTCAGAGGCAGACTCAGTGTTACTGTTGTCGTGATTTTCTTCAGCTTGATCAGATGAGTTACCGGCTTCTTCAGACACCCCCACAGCTTGACTTGTCCCCTCTAGTGGATTTTCTTCCACGTCCGGATTTTCATCTACGAGAGGAGCTGTTTCTTCATGGGGTACTGGAACTCGTCGGGTGTGAGAAGCATGGACCCAGTTTGGCAATCCTCCAAACTTCACAGCAGTGTTCGTCACCAAGATAACTTGAAACGGTCCTCTCCAGCGCACACCCAGGCAGCTTTTCCTGACGTGTTTCCGCACCAGGACCCAGTCACCCGGACGCAGGTCGTGACAAAGGTCTCTAGAAGCCGGAATTTCAGCAGCCTGCACCTGAAGGGATACAGAATGGACGACATAAGAAAGTCCTTTGCAATAATCAAGAATCAGATCATCTGTGATATTTAGCAAGGCTGTTGAAGGAATAGATGGCAGTCTCATAGCCCTCCCCATCAATACTTCGTGAGGTGAGAGACCTGTCCTCCTGTCTGGCGTACTACGCATGCTCATTAGCACCAACGGTAATGCATCTGGCCATTTCAGGGACGTAGATGAGCACACTTTCGCCATTCGGGCCTTGAGGGTTCCATTTATTTGCTCCACTATGCCAGAAGCCTCTGGTCGACAGCAGTCTCTGATCAATTTTCAGTGCAGAGTAGAGCATTTTCACAATTTCGCTATTAAAATGTGTCCCTTTGTCCGATTCCAAAGATCTCGGAACCCCGAAACGTGGTACCAGCTCCCTCAACAATAACTTTGCTACTGTGAGTGTATCGCACCTACGAGTCGGGTATGCCTCAACCCACCTGGAAAACACACACACAATCACCAAGATATACCTGAGGCGATTACACCTCGGCATCTCAATGAAATCCAGTTGCATCCTATTGAAAGTTTATATACTTCCACTGGCAGTAATGTTTTTGGGGCGCACCTCGATTAACAGTGAAATCAGATTAGATCATACATTTAGGGAGTGAAAAAGTATAAGTGATCAACATCATTTCATTTCAAATTGGTGCCTCTTGGGAAAAAAACACCCTACTACCTAGGTGCACATATACCATGGGATATCAAAAGATCATCCCTAAGTAAATCCAACTAAATTAATCAATTTCCCGGCACTCAAATTACATCAATTTTAGTCCCATATTTATTAAGGAACGGAAGCTATTTTATGCATCGATCCTGAATATTTATCCATAAGTGACAATTTTATTGAAAGGTCCGGCGGACCTCCCAATGTGACTCAATGTGACTGGTGTTCTTTTCCCAACGTTCATTTGTTGACATGTAACACACCTCTGACATACTGCTTCCGCAGCCGTTCGGAATTTCGGGTTGTACCAAGTTTGTCTGAACACACGCATCATCGCATCTCTTCCCAGATGTACAGGACCATGTATCTGTCGTGCCATCGGACTCACCAGTTCATTCGGCAACACCGCTCTCCCATCAGCCGAAACCCACAAGTCCAACTCTCCTTTGATACAACCAGCTATCCCCCACACCCTTTTCTCATAGTCTGACGCCTGTTCCTGCATGCTCTTCAACTCTTCCCAGGTATCAGCCACCTCAAGCATCATGCTTAACTCAGTTCTTCCCTGCGCCCCTTCAACAGTTTGTTCAGTAAACGAGTATCCCTGCTCGGCACAGTAAAGTGCAACTTCATCAGCATAACGATAACCCAGGGACACAAAGTCGGTACCCTTGCTATGTGCAGTACATTTCACAACGGCTATCTCTGCTGGACCCTGCAAAGCCTCCAGCAGTAACCTGATAAATTCTCCATTCCTGATAATGATGATGTCATGTAACCCCTTTGAGACCACAACTGAACGAAGTCATGAACCACACCGAACCCATATTGGCTGTCAGTATATGTGATGATCCGAATCTTGTTGGCTGCCAAACAGGCACGCGTCAACGCAATTATCTCAGCCACCTGAGCGGAGTGTACTCCTTCCAGGCAGGCCGCTTCGACTATTCCAGAAATGGTGCAAACAGTAAAAGCTGCTCTCAACTGACCAGTATTGTCCTTTACACATGAGCCATCAAGAAAGAAAATTTCATCAGGGTCTACCAGTGGCTCATCAACAATATCCGGTCTGGGTTTGGTGCACAGTTCAGTCACATCAAGGCAATCATGGTCTTCACAATCTTCGTCTAAGGCATTTGGTAATGGCATCAAGGTAGCAGGATTCAAGACCGAGCACCTCCTAAGGGTCACATTCTCCGCAGCAAGTATAACCTGCTCGTAGTGTGTGAGCCTATTATTTGTCAAGTGCAGCATCTTGGGCCTGGTCATCAACAATTCCACTGAGTGTGGAACATGTACAATCAGTGAATGCCCCATCACAATGCTTTTACACCTTTCAATGCTGACACCTGTTGCGGCAATGGATTTAAGACATCCGGGCAACGCTGCGGCTACTGGGTCTAAGGTAGCCGAGAAGTAAGCAACTGGTCTAAGGACTCCTCCATGATCTTGTGTTAAGACTGCCAAAGCACACCCCTCCCTCTCACATCAGAACAGTAAAAATGATTTTGTGTAATCGGGCATTCCCAGAGCCGGAGCGCAACACAAGTCCTCTCGCAGCTCAAGGAAAGCCATCATACAATCCTTGTCCCATGGTACCGGATCACTTACATCCTTGTGCGTCAGTTTCTGCAATGGTTTCGCCTTCAGGGAAAAATTGGCAATCCACTGGCGACAGTAGCCAACCATACCCAGGAACATCCTAACCTCTCTCTGGGTCGAAGGCACCATCATTTTCATGATCGCCTCAATCCTGTCAGGCGACAATTTCCTCTTTCCCTTCTCTATCCTGTGACCCAGATACTGTACTTCAGACAAACAGTACTGTAACTTGCTGGGGGATACCTTGTGTCCATTCTCTGCCAAATGGTTCAACAAAGCAATGGTGTCAATTCTACAAGCATCTTCTGTCTCTGACGCAACAAGGAGATCGTCTATGTACTGTACGAGAACGGAGTTCTGCGGCAGTACCAGACCCTCAAGATTCTTCTTCAGCAATTGATTAAAGATCGATGGGCTCTCCGTATACCCTTGAGGGATACGACACCACGTTAGGACGCGATTCTCCAGCTTGAACGCAAAAAGAAATTGGCTCTCCTCGTGTAATGGAATTGAAAAGAAAGCCTGACACAGATCAATCACAGTAAACCATTCAGCTTGGAACGGTATCTGGAACAGTATCACTGATGGATTCGGTACCACTGGACAGCACGGAACAACTATGTTGTTCACTTTTCGCAAATCCTGCACAATCCTGAACTTCCTGCTAGGCTTCTGCAAACCCATGATCGGGGAGTTGCATGGACTGCCCATGACTTCCTTCAGAATTCCCTGTCTAATCATGGATTCTATCACAGGTTTTATTCCTGCAATAGTTTCCGGAGTCAACTTGCATTGGGGTGTTCTTGGGAACTCAGCATTCGGTCTTTCTTGAATCTTAACTGGCTCTACTCCTTTAATCAAACCGATCTCCTCTCCTGTAAAGTCCCACACTTCCTGTGAGACTGTATCCCTCAAATCCCAAGGGAGTTCCTCCACAGTTAAAGCAGGATACAATTCTATGCACACACGCTAATTTGCAACCTTAAAGGCAGCATCGTCATCATTTGTCTGCAACTCCACTCCCCTGGGTGTACAGTAGATGGTACAATTGAGTTTACACAGGAGATCTCTCCCTAACAGACATACAGGACTGGAGTCACACACTACGAATTGGTGTTGGTCCCTGAAACTTCCGATCTACACTGGGACTGGCTCAGTCAGTGGGTTTGTCATTCTTCTGTTTGCAACGCCTACAACTTAAATAGTCTGTCCTGAAAGGGGTAAGTTGGGGACTACTGCAGACCGTACAGTAGAACTGGTAGCACCAGCATCAACCAAAAAGGTGGTGGGATTCCATCTACATCCGCCTCTACGAATGGTCCCCTCTGGTCTACCTCCAGAACTGCCCAGAGAGTACAGTCCTCCTCCCCGCTCAGGTACCGTCCTGTCACTGGGTCAAAGTAATAGTACTCCTCCCCTTCGACTATGAAAGGCATCTGCTTGTAAACCTTGTTCCCTGCCGAAATCTTTGGTGGCTGAGGAACCGGAGCTCTAGGGGCTGAAGTCCCCCAATTAGCCGTCTTGAACTTGGTTACTGTTACCTTCTGTACCGGAGGGGCTTGAACCTCCTCCTCCTCTTCTTCCTGTCCTTGATTCTCTGGGTTATGGGGACACTCGCGTCACCAATGTCCGACCTCATGACACTGATGACACTTGGTCGTCTTTTTCAGAGTAGCCAGATCTATCCTGGGTCTTGGGCCGTCCTCGTTGTCCCTTTTCTGTCCCCCTTGTTTTCTTCCTAATGTTCCACCTCCTGACTGACCCTGTCCTCCCGATTGCATCTGGACTAACATCAGTTTATCCTTAAGCTTCTTTGTCTTAGAGTCTATCTCGTCACTGCAATACCTCGCGTACCTCAAGATCTCGTCCAGAGGCTTGTTCTGCCAACAAATTAAATGTTGTTGTATCATGAGACAGATATCAGGTCTCAGTCCTAGAACAAACTTAGACACAAACTGTCCCATGTCCTTTGGATCCATCACATCCAATCCACTGTACTGCTTAAAAATCTGCAATAGTCGCTCATAATACTCGTGAACTGTCTCTTTCGGTTCCTGCCTAGTCCGATCTATCTTCACCCAGTCAATGTCCTGTGGTGGTACCTTAGTCATCAACCACGTGATCACCTGCTCATACTTTATCATTACCCTGGGTGAGGGTCCATTCGTGGCAGCATCTCGGTCTGGCTCCACAGTGGGCCATTCAACACTGACCTTACAAGCTATCCACAGGTCTCCTGGAATCACAATGTCAAACAGTGTGTTTAGATCAATCCAAAGTACCTTTGAGATCTTAACAAACCTCTCCACCTGTTTGTACCATTCCACTGGACTCTCGCGCAACTTCGGAAACGAGTTCGTAAAGGCAGCCAAATCTCCCCTACTCCAGGGTACATGTACATATCCCCCGTGAGCCACCTCCCGCAAGGGGTACGCTTCCACATGCATCAACCCACCTCCTGGAGATGTCTCAATAGCACCTCGCCTAACACTCTTTTTCTTTGACCACCTTTCCTCCCATTTGTCCAATTGGACCCATGTTCGGAGTCCCACCACCAATTCTCTGATGTGAGTTTTTAATCCGATCACCCTCTTCTCTTCTAGATCTTGGTCTGAGTACTGCAACCTATGGCCACCCTGTAATGCTTTCGTCCTTGACAAATCCACAGCATACTTATTCGCTAATTCAGACAATTTCTCATGAGCTGTCCTAGCCCTTCGAGTAACATCTTTCGCCACAAACAACAGTTCATCTGGTTCATAGAGTTCGATTCTCTCTAGTGGCAATGTGCCTTCCACTATTTCCTCCACTTCTGATTTGAGTCTCATCACATCGATCCTCCTTGCCTTAATCGCCACCCTCAATGTACCTTGGCTAGAAGTTCCATTAGAGTCCCTCCCTCCACAATCCTGTCTCACTCGTCTGTCTTCTTCAGGTGTGTTATGGGGAACCCTTCGGTTTTCCCAACTTTCGCGGTTCCCCTCCTGTCTATTATCGCTAGGTGTGTGGTGGGACGCCCCCCTACTTTCCACACTTCCGCGATCCCATTCCTGCCTGCTTTCGCTAGGCGCACAGTGAGACACCCCCCTATTGTCCTGGTTTCCATTGTCAAAATCACTCCTCGACCTGTTGCTCTGGGTATCTGCAATTGTTTCCCAAGTTCTCAAATCAGGCCTTAATTCCCTAAGTGACCTTGGTCGTGGTCCTCTCAAGTCCATCGGTCCTCTCAAACCCCCCTGCTCTCCAGATGAGTCTGCCGATGCTGCCAAAGGGGTGCTCCTTTCTACAGGCCTTGGCAATTGGCTCCATCCGTCCTCCACATTACTCCTTCCTTCACTGACACTTCTTTCTCTCTCTGTTTGTGGCGGACCCTCGCTGTGTGCCTGTTCTGGATTGTACACTGATACTATGGGACCTATGGTAACAGGTACCGTAAGAGCGTCTGGCAGTCTCTGAGAATCGACACCCTCTTCGTCTTGTACATTCTGTACCGTAAATCTTCCCACTACTCTCGTCCTTGGAGAAAGTTGAGGTGCCCTTTCTCCCTCCACCGAGCCGAACCTGTCCCCTAAGGGGCTCAAGCCGCTCTCCGTTGGGACTCCACCGTCCACGATAGAGGCTTCCCTGTCCATTGCTGATGTCTACCTTCCCTCCACCTCAGGGTTATATGGGGGTGGTCTCTCCGACAACAGTCTCTCTATCAGGCTGTCGTCTGTCTCACTGTCCTCATCCTCAGTACTCCTTCTCTGCGCGTCCCCTGTATTGACCAACAACGGGTACAACCTGTCCCCTTCGATGGTCTGCACTCTCCACCTCTTGGCCAGTGCGTCCCATCTCGCATCTTGAACCACCCTAACTGATCTTTTCACCCTTTCTTGTCTCCTATCTCTGTTCCTTTCGTGGGCTGCCCTGATCCACGCATTTAGTGCTACAAACTGTGTTGGTCTGGGCAAAGGCCGCAAAGAAGTCATAATCGCTTTTAACTGTACAGCACCTCCAATCTAAATGTTCCGTATTTAGGAAAAGTCAATTCCTCATTTCCGTCAGTCATCTTACACCAATTCTCAAGCCACAATATGGTATGCAACCCAACATTCGTAGCCATATAATGGGCTAGGGTATCCTCGGGTGGAGCCTTTTCCCCACCCTGAGGTTCTAACTTCTTTTCACCTTTAAAACAATCTCACAACACTTTTAAGCATTTCATGATGAAACCCACAACGTTTCTTTGTTTACAGCGCTCTTTTACTTCCCGATGACAATCCACCAATCCCAGCGCGGCTCCACACTAACCGCCCTATCCCAGCGCAGCTCCTCACTAACCGCCCTATCCCAGCGCAGCTCCTTCTGACGTCACTCGCCTCCGTTTCGCAGCAGTTCCCCTCCTCTCGCCGCTCGTCTCCCGGTCACGCATGCGTCCCAATCATACTCTGGAAATGATCACTTCCGACCAAGCAACCACTTCTTTGACTGTACGGCCACAGTCTAACTGTAATTGTCACCGAACTGGCAACTGTCTGTCCACGAACGACCGGACAATCGCCTCACTGATAGGTTACAAACTCACGGCAACTTCTGACCAGCGTCCGTTACCCACGCACTCACACATTCGTTCCCCTATCTCGGTCCTGCGGGCGATCAATGGTACCTCATGACCCCCTTAACAATGGTCGACAATTACTATGGGTGTTCGATACACCCGAACCACTTAAACTCCCCTTGAGCCTAAGATTTGCACTGGTTGCGCGCGCTCACAACCTGATCTCCTTTCCCACTACATGCACTCAACTCCGCAAGACAATACAACACAACAATACAAACGTAACACCGCAATCTAACAACGCATGACCCTGTTCATACTCACTCTCTTATGACCTGCTGCTTTCTGCCGCACTGTCACTCTCCGTCAGTTTCCATGGAACGCCATCCTCCGTCCGCGACTCTCTGGACTCTCGTCATTGGTTCTCTATGGGCCTGGGGAAATCTCAACCTACTCTAGATTACCCTCACTCCAGAAGATAAACCATCCTACTCTGCTACCAACTGTAAGGGCGGGATTTTCCTTCTAGAGTTTGCTTACTATTCTCCGGAAATCCCGTTACAGGTCGACTGGACCTTTTTACCTGTCATAGAATGAATTAGGCAATCTATCCACCAATAGTCCTTAAATTTCAACGATTCCCATTGTTTCCCCCAAAGAACCACCGACTTAGGACTAAGTTTGAAGATTTATTACAGAGCCAAAAACAACTGAAGGTATAAACACCTCAGAAAAAGGTTCAGAAGATAAACAGGCACTAATACAAACATAATCCTACGGAAGAGTCTTAGACGGCTCAGAAATAATACAAGAATCAATTCAAGAATCATCAGGGTAACAAGGATTGCTATAACCTGAGTTTTAGTATGCATTGAAAAAAGATATAATTTCAGGTTAATCTGTCCCTACACTATGCTAAGTGACATCCCTACTCAACAATAGCCCAACCTAATAAAGGTGTCAGCAGTGGTGACTTCCAAAGAAGTTCACTCACTTTCTCTCAACTTAGTCTAGAATCTTCTCAGTCATTGCTAAGCCCTCTGGCAACCAACCGCTCCCTCTCGTCCCTCAGCTCATCTTCTCAGCCTCCACCCTCGGGGTGCTGTCCCTAATACAAAACCCCACAATGCGGACGACACGCCCTCAGGTACGCCCCTCTCGAAGGTGTTGGTTTCCAAAATTTTCCATTATGGCACCTCTCCATCCTTGTCCGTTAAAACGTCCTTGGGTCCCAGGCTCTCCTTTGCTTCAAGTTGCTTTCTTAAATTCCTCGGCTACTCCTCAACGTCTGAGCCTAGTATCCTAACACTCTTACACAATGGGCCCTTCTACTCTACTATCTACTTGGTTCTGCACCTGCAAAAGAATACATATGAATAGGCTCACAATTTCTTAATGTTGCAATTGACTTTAACTAAAGACAGCTTTCTTCAAAACATTTCTACGATTTTAATGCTAAGCAAGGCTTTTTCGATCAGGCCTACACGATTTCCATGAACTAGGCCTCTGCAAGTTTATAGGCCCAACAGCCTAACATGTACAATATATTTCGTTGTTTAAGCCTCCAACTTTAAAGCATAATACATTCTAAAAAGGTACAACTATGAATTTTTAATAAGCAGATCTAAAGACACAATGGTGATCTATTAAAACACATTTCTTATTAGTGAAAGACTTCACATCAAACGATATCTCTATGTTAAAATGACATTATTGATTCTCAAACTCTTAACATTAGCTCTTTATGTAATTCTAATACCAGGTACATTAGTTCTCAGCCCTACATTGCATTTGAACAAAATTAGTAAATCCTCTATATATGTGGGTGTTGACTACTTGTACATATGATACACCCCTACAATTTTTACTTCTGTTTGGCGCTCTTTCACTGTGAAACTTTTAAAATGGGCGAACAACTGGATTAAAAAAACAGCCTACAACTGGGCCTCAGGCACTGGCCCTTCGCCCGTAGCTCAAATGCCCGCTTTACCAATCTGACCCTGGGTTAATGGGGTACTGTTTCTTTCCTTCACTCAAAACTGTTCATCTGACATGTGATGTTGGTCAAAGTCAGGGAAGGTAGAGCAGGAGAAGAGGAAAAAGTGAGAGGCCGGGTGGGGCAGAAGAAAGAATTATGCCAGGGCCATCATTTACTACCCCTGACTGTTGGTTACTTTCTGATTCTACCTGGGCCCGGGCTTGGCTTGGCTGCTGGCCTGGGCAGGAACCATCTGCACAATGCACATGCGATTCGCAGCATCTGAGAGAGAGCATCACTAGGTCTACTGACGTTTTGGAAGGAAAAGAGGCTGTAGTGTGTAACGAGATGAGGGAGGGTGGGTGGAGAGCACGGGGGCAGGACAAAATTATATGATTGGTGTGATATTATAAAAGGGCTGTCCTTGGTAACACTTTCACCTGCTCCTGCAGATTGACAGCCCTGTGAGCAAACACACCACTGGGGTGGGCATGTGGTGCCCAAACACGCCAGTATGGTGTGGTCACGTGATGTTAATTAACATATTTTTTTAATAACCGTTGAGTCAACGTAAACACCGGCTGGCCGGCCCAGGTAAGCTGGAAACAAAAGTGAGAAGTGAGTAATGATTATGCTGGCCAAGAGGTCGCAAGCAAGGTGGCTTGGGTCACCCGATGCCCAACGCTGGTGCTGGAAACCAGGGTTCAAGCCTCAAGGTCGCTTCCACATCCTGTGATTCTGGGCAAATCACGTAATCTCCCTGTGCCTGAATGTGTAATGTAAATACGGTGCTCATGTAAAGCGCTCCAATACCTTCGGGTCGAGTTTGCGCTGTATAAAATATGCAAAGAAAAGGGGGGCCTATGGGTCTCAGTTGCTACCCCTGGTGACCCCTAGTTGACGTACATGATTATATATTAAGCTAGCATTCACATAACGGTAAAGCGTTTCTAATTAGTTGATTGTCAGGACATACCACATTCTTTTCTTCATAAATCATTCCTCAGAGTTTACACATTCACATTTTTATTTCTAAAGCTGATAGCAAGCAGTTTCACTTAACATATAGTGAAGTACTTGATCCTATTTTTGGTTAGGTACCACCTTAGTGCTGATAAAAATAAAATATCTTTTTAGGCACATTTCAATCCACTTACCTTTCAGAAAATGTCCATTAACGTCGGTAAAATGGCTGCAGTCTAAATAATATTATTTTGAAACAATATCTGCACTTAGGGTGAAAAAGAAAGAAGGAGAATCTTAGGCTTTCTCAGGCATGATTCACAAAGGTAAACTTACACTTTTGTGAATGTATTGTTTTGGTATTTACAAACTACGAGTTAATAGTAAGTTTACGACTATGGAGACCCCGCAGGAAGGGCAGAGAACTCTGCACATAAAAAGATAGAACACGATTCTCTTTTTATGTGCGGAGTTCTCCGCCCTGATTGCTGAGTCTCCAAAGTCATAAACTTACTATTAACTTGTAGTTTGTGAATACCCAAAAAATGTAAACTTACACAAAAGTGTAATTCTGCCTTTGTGAATCAGGCCTGTCTCGTTCACGATAATCGGGCAATAAGTGAATGAGAGGTTCAGAGTGGAAAACACTTGAGCATTGAATAAAGTGTTGGTCAGCTCATAATGTGCAGAAGTTAGTGGCTGCCCACCCATACCTGGTCATTTAAAACTCTTTATTCGGTAGGGATGCTGAATTTGTGACTGCCCTTTTCTGTGACTACTAAGGGTTAGAGCATTCAAAGACAGCCTTTGGCTCTTTAATTTTAGCATTTTACATAGTTTCTCATTCCAGTTTCAGCTGATCTTACTGATCTCAGCTGAGCTTACTCCACTAAATGTGCAGGTCATTATTTTCTGAAAAACAGCTGCTGCTGAGGTCAGGCTAGACATCATTCATTTGAAGCAATAGATGCAGCTAGGGGCGACAAAAAATCTTACGTTTTGTTGATATTCGTGTAAGGCATTCTGATAAGTCAATAAGGGATCTAATGTTTCGGTCTGGCTTGATACTGCAGCTGTCTGCATTTTCCAATTATCCCCACGTTTTAGAAATAAATACAAATCGGTCTTTGGCTGTGTCCAGCTTCTTTCTCACCTTTCACTCTTGGCTACTTGGTGAATGGTTGATTCTCCTATGGAGTATTTGCAATGCATGAGAGACTATTTTACATCTCAAAATGCACTCAAGCATCACACAATCTATTCATTAGCTCATAGATGAATTGTATACAGATAGCGATCTTGTTTTTTTTCCATTGCAGCAGGCGTTTTTAACTGTTTTAGCCAGGACTCCAAATGCAAACAAGCTGTATCAGCTTTGCCAGCACTTGTTTTAGTAGTTTAGCTCATAAGTGCTGATTATTTCTCATATTACCATTCAATTATAATTCCTGTTGCAAACAATGTAGATTACATCAGCAAGCAATTAAGCAAAAACTATTTGCAAGCAGTGGAGAATCTCTCGGCGCACTGGTGTGCGCCTGATGCCTGGCCAGATGTTAATTGCCAGGTGTACCCGAAGTCCAACAGCCGAAAGCCACATCAGCATCCAGCTCAATAGTCATTAGACAAGTCAGGCCTGCTGTAATCGGATTATCTCCATCGGCGTGACAAAATGGCTGCCGGGGGAAATATCAGCGTAGAGTAGGTCAGAGACGATTCTGTGTTTCCTGCTCATTTTTCTTCCACAAATTAAACTTGTCATAAGAGAAACGCTCGTCCCAGGGTTTTTAGGGACAGGCAACTAACACATTTTTACCAAAATCACTGGGGCTATGCTGGCAGGAAAAAAACATCTTGAGAGGAATATACAGCACTGAATTACATGTAACGTTCCATGGGCGTCAATTCACCAAAATGCCAGGGCTAGCGGAAGTGACATCACTTAATTTCTGTGTGATCAATCACATAGCACGAAGTGAAATCATACGATGGGACACTGAATACTCCCAGGAAGTGATATCTATATTGCACTCCTGTATACTTTGTTTTACGGAGAAAAGAGTTAAACGCCTTAGATTACAGCAGAGCTACAGAAAGTAAATAGTGCACATCACAGCACAATAAATCTGTTCTCTTCTTGTTATTGCTTTTGCCAGCTTCTGAAACCAGGGGTAGAAAGGCAGTTCCAGAGGTCGCTAGGATGTGACCCATGACGACCCCTAAATGACGTCCATGATCCAATGTTTTTCAGAAGCCTCAATGTTCCACCTCCAAGTTATTAAACTAGCAAGCCTTTGCCAGTGTGAATTGAAGCACCATATACACAAGAGGCAGGGCCGTTTCTAGGTGTTTTGCCGCCCTAGGCGAGAATTGAAAAATGCCGCCCCCTCCCTTTTACTACGATCTCTCTCGCCTCAGTCATCCAGGCTACAAGAATTATTCCATGTACCTGGAGAACACTGTATTGGCAACAGACGCTACTACATACATTTCCTCTCTCAGCATCATTGTAGACGCACCAGCCAGAGGTAACCCTTCCCAGCTCTGGTAGAAGGTCGAATCATGTGAGATCTCCAGGGACACAGTTCTGCCAACCCTTTGCACCAATCACTACTCTCTAAGCCCTATTGGTTCAATGTCTCCATGTCTACCTTATTTTATTTATTAGGCCTAGCTAAACGCAGCAGCTTCGGAAAGACCTATTGTAGCCAAGTCTACAAAATGTCCACAGAGTAGCCCAGGGGAGCATTTCCCTCTCTCAACTCTTGCTACTGGATGTTTAATGTACCACTCCTGCTTCCACTGCAATGCAGGACGGATTATTGTACATCTCAAAAGCACAGAGAATTCCTGCGCATTATATGTGTGCATTGCACACAGAAAGAAAATCGTTTTTTAGGGCTCGGACTCCTCCCCAGTGAAACTGGGAGGAGTTTCGAGAACTAATGTTAAAGGAGAAAAAAAAGAAGTATCTCCTAGGGCCTTGGAGAGAGAAATTCCACACATTCCTTACCGTTTTCTGTCATCTGGTCAGTGATTCGTCTTCCTTGTGTTTTCGTTTTAATAGGCTTGAAGTGATAGGGTAAATGTAGTTTTGTTCCGCCATTTTGGGCATATTTCGTGCGTGCTTGCGCAAAGAAGTACATAAATTATAATTAGGAGCTGTCAGGGTGCCTCCGTTAGTGAATCCAGATGGCCGGGCGCGTTCACAATTCTGCAGCGCTCAGCGCGCAGCTTCCTTGTTCTTGTTTATTATTTGAGAAGAAGGATCGACTTCCCTTGTAGTGGATCGGGAAAGACAGGGAAAGAGATTTATAACAATACATGGGTGCACTGAATTAGAAACGACAGCTCCTGGCCCTCTCCTCCCTTGCGCCCACTGCAAAGATGTCTCAGCTGCGCTGAATTAAAAGTGCATGATGTTTTGAACATTTTTTTTCTACGCGCTCAGTTTCTTTTGTCAACCTTCCCTGACTGCATCAAGGGAATGCTTTGTAGCCGGGGGGTGACAACTGCTACCAGCGCCAGTTCACGGCCGATGCATAGAACTGTAGTAAAATGTCACATCTGACATTTGAATCACTGCCCCAGAGCCTTTGTACAGTCAGAGCTGCCGTGTGGTATTTCTAGGTGTTGCATTCATATAGATTCTGCCCCGCCTCTCTCCTCTTCCGCTAACATTTCTGAGCTGATTCCAGGTAGACTCAAAAACACTTATCACGTCAAACAAATCTACTCCCTAAACCACGTCATGCGCACTTTATTTACATTAAATGCACATCCGCAAGGTGTTTAATGATGTATTTGTGACGCTGACGTTTATTCTTCGTCAAATCAGGTTGTGGTTTGCTTAAAGAGACCGTGTTGGTTAAGGATAAGTGACTCGCATTCTGTAGTTTGTTATCAACTGGCAACTACATCTTTTCTGAATGGATTAGCCAAAGTGTTTTTTCTAACAAATACTTCCGACTTAATTTGTTTTGTCACTTTGTATAAAAACCCTGTTTGTAAAATCTTTAGAGAAAAGAAAATCACCGCAAAAAAAGGGTGGCAGACAGTTTTCAGCCCAACAGATGGCTAACTTCTAGAAGCAACTACGTGATAATAAAAATAAATGGAAGTTAACTAACATTAGCGCATGGAAAGACGGCAACCGACTTGTAAAGCAACCTTTCAGGAGTAAAAGACTTGATTCGCGTTCCTAGTTTCCTTGTAAATAAACAGGAACTACGTTGTGGCCCCATTTTAAGGCAGGCAGGTCGGTGTTCAGCCATTCCCAGGAAATGATGAGGCAGATGGGGCGCGCCCGGCAATGGTTGTTCTCACATTCAGTAACTAGAAATGCTTGTGAGGAGTGTCACTATCAACAATGGTCCCCAGCTGCAACTCATTGTAAAGGGCCACATCCACTAATAAGGTTCATCACGATGCGTATCTATGGCAACAGACAATAGTAAATAGAACTGGGGTGCCCTCTGGTTTACCGATAGAGCTGCAACTGTTCCTTTTCATCTACCAATAATCTGATAAAATCACGTGATTGGGTTCTTTTCAGGTTACTTCTTGTTTACCGTTTTTCCCACCATTGAAAACGCAAAAAATTGCATCATTTAAGGTTTCTAAGAATTGCTTACGTTTTAACGTAGTATATTCCAGTGATGCTGTCTTCCTTATGCTCTTTATACACTGTGAACCTTCGTTCTTAGGCTCTATCAGAAACCGTCAATTTCACAACATCACCTTAATACAAAGTTACAAAAATGTAAAAAAAAATACATTGTATAATATTTCTAAAAATGGATGCCAAGTCTGTGCATGTAACATGTTATATTTTCATAATGCAGTTTTGAGGTGATATTGATATTTTTAAAAGGCAGTGTTCAATCTTGGGTCAATCAGAAACCCTCAATAGCTTGATAAGCCCATATAACACACAGTTTAGCTGGCTGTTAACACGTACTGTAACTATCATGGCTGTACACAACAGACAATGTTTCATAAAACAGAAAGTCTTCACAGATATAATCTATTTCACCCAAATGTGCCACAGTTCCAAAAGAAAGGCCTTAGTGACAACGAAGTGCAGAGTGCAGTTTGAAAGTGGAGAGTGCAGTTTGAGAGTGCAGTTTGAGAGTGCAGTTTGAGAGTGCAGTTTGAGAGTGCAGTTTGAGAGTGCAGATTGAGAGTGCAGATTGAGAGTGCAGTTTGAGAGTGCAGTATGAGACTTGAGAGTGCAGATTGAGAGTGCAGATTGAGAGTGCAGAATCAGAGTGCAGAGTGCAGATTGCAGTTTGAGAGTGCAGTTTGAGAGTGCAGTTTGAGAGTGCAGAGTGCAGTTTGAGAGTGGAGAGTGCAGTTTGAGAGTGCAGTTTGAGAGTGCAGTTTGAGAGTGCAGTTTGAGAGTGCAGTTTGAGAGTGCAGTATGAGAGTTGAGAGTGCAGTTTGAGAGTGCAGTTTGAGAGTGCAGTTTGAGAGTGCAGTATGAGACTCGAGAGTGCAGATTGAGAGTGCAGATTGAGAGTGCAGAATCAGATTGCAGAGTGCAGATTGCAGTTTGAGAGTGCAGTTTGAGAGTGCAGAGTGCAGATTGAGAGTGGAGAGTGCAGTTTGAGAGTGCAGTTTGAGAGTGCAGATTGAGAGTGCAGTTTGAGAGTGCAGATTGAGAGTGCAGAGTGGCAGTGAGTGCAGACTGAGTGCAGAGTGACAGTGAGTGCAGACTGAGTGCAGAGTGACAGTGAGTGCAGACTGAGTGCAGAGTGACAGTGAGTGCAGAGTGACAGTGAGTGCAGAGTGACAGTGAGTGCAGAGTGAGTGCAGAGTGAGTGCAGAGTGAGTGCAGAGTGAGTGCAGAGTGACAGTGAGTGCAGAGTGACAGTGAGTGCAGAGTGACAGTGAGTGCAGAGTGACAGCGAGTGCAGAGTGACAGCGAGTGCAGAGTGACAGTGAGTGCAGAGTGACAGCAGAGTGACAGTGACAGCAGAGTGACAGTGAGTGCAGAGTGACAGTGAGTGCAGAGTGACAGTGAGTGCAGAGTGACAGTGAGTGCAGAGTGACAGTGAGTGCAGAGTGACAGTGAGTGCAGAGTGACAGTGAGTGCAGAGTGACTGTAGAGTGACAGTGAGTGCAGACTGAGTGCAGAGTGACAGTGAGTGCAGACTGAGTGCAGAGTGACAGTGAGTGCAGAGTGACAGTGAGTGCAGAGTGAGTGCAGAGTGAGTGCAGAGTGAGTGCAGAGTGAGTGCAGAGTGAGTGCAGAGTGACAGTGAGTGCAGAGTGACAGTGAGTGCAGAGTGACAGTGAGTGCAGAGTGACAGTGAGTGCAGAGTGACAGTGAGTGCAGAGTGACAGTGAGTGCAGAGTGACAGCAGAGTGACAGTGAGTGCAGAGTGACAGTGAGTGCAGAGTGCAGAGTGACTGTAGAGTGAGTGCAGAGTGAGTGCAGAGTGACAGTGAGTGACAGTGAGTGCAGAGTGACAGTGAGTGCAGAGTGACAGCAGAGTGACAGTGAGTGCAGAGTGACAGTGAGTGCAGAGTGACAGCAGAGTGACAGTGAGTGCAGAGTGACAGTGAGTGCAGAGTGACAGCAGAGTGACAGTGAGTGCAGAGTGACAGCAGAGTGCAGAGTGACAGTGAGTGCAGAGTGACAGTGAGTGCAGAGTGACAGTGAGTGCAGAGTGACAGTGAGTGCAGAGTGACAGTGAGGGCAGAGTGACAGTGAGGGCAGAGTGACAGTAGAGTGACAGTGAGTGCAGAGTGACAGTGAGGGCAGAGTGACAGTAGAGTGACAGTGAGTGCAGAGTGACAGTGAGTGCAGAGTGACTAGAGTGAGTGCAGAGTGAGTGCAGAGTGACAGTGAGTGACAGTGAGTGCAGAGTGACAGTGAGTGCAGAGTGACAGCAGAGTGACAGTGAGTGCAGAGTGACAGTGAGTGCAGAGTGACAGCAGAGTGACAGTGAGTGCAGAGTGACAGTGAGTGCAGAGTGACAGCAGAGTGCAGAGTGACAGTGAGTGCAGAGTGACAGTGAGTGCAGAGTGACAGTGAGTGCAGAGTGACAGTGAGTGCAGAGTGACAGTGAGTGCAGAGTGACAGTGAGGGCAGAGTGACAGTGAGGGCAGAGTGACAGTGAGGGCAGAGTGACAGTAGAGTGACAGTGAGTGCAGAGTGACAGTGAGTGCAGAGTTACAGTGAGTGCAGAGTGACAGCAGAGTGACAGTGAGTGCAGAGTGACAGTGAGTGCAGAGTGACAGTGAGTGCAGAGTGACAGCAGAGTGACAGTGAGTGCAGAGTGACAGTGAGTGCAGAGTGACAGTGAGTGCAGAGTGACAGTGAGTGCAGAGTGACAGTGAGGGCAGAGTGACAGTGAGTGCAGAGTGACAGTGAGGGCAGAGTGACAGTGAGGGCAGAGTGACAGTGAGGGCAGAGTGACTGTAGAGTGAGTGCAGAGTGAGTGCAGAGTGACAGTGAGTGCAGAGTGAGTGCAGAGTGACAGTGAGTGCAGAGTGACAGTGAGTGCAGAGTGACAGTGAGTGCAGAGTGACAGTGAGTGCAGAGTGACAGTGAGTGCAGAGTGACAGTGAGTGCAGAGTGACTGTAGAGTGCAGAGTGACTGTAGAGTGCAGAGTGACTGTAGAGTGCAGAGTGACAGTGGGTGCAGAGTGACAGTGAGTGCAGAGTGACAGTGAGTGCAGAGTGACAGTTAGTGCAGAGTGACAGTTAGTGCAGAGTGACAGTTAGTGCAGAGTGACAGTGAGTGCAGAGTGACAATGAGTGCAGAGTGACAGTGATTGCAGAGTGACAGTGATTGCAGAGTGACAGTGAGTGCAGAGTGACAGTGAGTGCAGAGTGACAGTGAGTGCAGAGTGACAGTGAGTGCAGAGTGACAGTGAGTGCAGAGTGACAGTGAGTGCAGAGTGACAGTGATTGCAGAGTGACGGCAGAGTGACAGTGAGTGCAGAGTGACAGTGAGGGCAGAGTGACTGTAGAGTGAGTGCAGAGTGAGTGCAGAGTGACAGTGAGTGCAGAGTGAGTGCAGAGTGACAGTGAGTGCAGAGTGACAGTGAGTGCAGAGTGACAGTGAGTGCAGAGTGACAGTGAGTGCAGAGTGACAGTGAGTGCAGAGTGACAGTGAGTGCAGAGTGACAGTGAGTGCAGAGTGACAGTGATTGCAGGGTGACAGTGAGTGCAGAGTGACAGTGAGTGCAGAGTGACAGTGAGTGCAGAGTGACAGTGAGTGCAGAGTGACAATGAGTGACAGTGAGTGCAGAGTGACAGTGAGTGCAGAGTGACAGTGAGTGCAGAGTGACAGTGAGTGCAGAGTGACAGTGAGTGCAGAGTGACAGTGAGTGCAGAGTGACAGTGAGTGCAGAGTGACAGTGAGTGCAGAGTGACTGCAGAGACAGTGTGTCAGGGTGCACATTGTGTGAGTGTGCAGAATGAGTGTGCAGGGTAAACAGTGTGTGACTATGCAGGGTGACATTGGGAGTGTGCGGGTGAGCAGTGTGTGAATGTGTAGGGGCAGTGTGTGAGTGTGCAGAAAACACCACACACACATACACCACACACACATAACGCACACACAAACCACACACCTCAGTCTCTCAACACCACACACTTGTCACCACTCAACACAACACACTCACCACCACACTCACTCCCCAGGCTCACCCCCACAGACTCACCACCACACACTCACCAGCACACAGAAAACAACACACACAACAACACACCCCCAGCCGTCAATGAATGCTTTCACCATGCACAAACACCAACAACCATCATCCATCTGTGCACGCTTTTACCAAGCACACACCCACCAGCCGTCAGTGCACCCTTCCACCAGGCACACACACCTCCAGCCGGCAGTGCACTTTTCCACCAAGCAATCGCAGTATGGTACACTTTACTTTTAAACATATTCATATAAAGCACAGCATGCCACCATTGGTAAAATTACAATTCAACCAAGATACTTCCACTACACACCACATGCACACACTCCATAACACATGGCAAAAAGACATTGGCATTTACAATGCCATTAGCTCAAACTCAAATAAATCCGAGCCCGATTGCATTTCTAATGCTTGTTTTTTCTGTGCATCAGGCTTCTTTGCCCTTTTTGTCAGGAAATGTGCGTGAGTCATACACACACATATTTTCAAAAACGTCTATCCACACAGCCCAGGAATCTAAAATATAATAGCATTGGCTAAACGAAGAAGTCTGGCATTGCATGAAGCACAGGCACTCACACATACAGTTTAAATATTTTGCACACATACAGTTTAAATATTTTGCACATTAAGATCAGTTCTATTGGCTTTGCCAAAGCTTGTGGCATGAGAATATCAGGTAGAATGGTAAAGACGGAGAAAAGACTGGCCAGAGACAGCCTGCTTCAAAGATAGAGGGCGTCTAAGTGGCATATGATACGCCGTTTTAGAAGCTGGTAGTAATTGACTACTAAAATAGGGTTTGTACCTATTAAAACAGTTCAGTTTCATTCGCTGTTTGCCACTGTAAAACTTTCTGTATATCTGACCTCACTTTCATTAGATTGTGATTTATTTGAGTTGGGCTGTCAGCTTGCGCCTCTAATGAGCTGACATTTACCATTCACCACCCTGTCCACCCACCAGAAGCCCCAGGTACCTCAGTTTACCTCATGTGCAAGCCAGCTCCCTAAAACTCTCATTCAAAAATCAACTAAATATTCCACAGGAAGCGTATCATTCATTGAAGGGACCCAGCCTCGCCCACATGCACAGTGGTGGCGGGAATCTATCACCTCACAGACTGGAGTCAAGGCCTGCCGCCTGGACATAGGGCCGCTGCCGCCAAACCCAATGCCCGCCATTTTATGATTTTTGGGTTAGGGCCTGCTGCTGTAACAAACAAACGAAACCCATGCCAACAACATCCATATCCCTCACAGTTGTGCGCCCGTCTCTGGGGCCGTGAGGACCAATACGAGCTCAGACTCACTCACAGGCCTCTTTTAAAATTACAAGTAAGGATTCATTACAAATATTTTGCACGTTCGCAGTCGGACGCAGCAGGCCTGCATAATGATGCTCTAACTTCTTACTCACCTGTGCTCGGGTGAAACTGTCACATCCACAAGCAAGTCCGCTCTAGCAGAACAGACCCCGGAATCAGATGTGCAGTTTGCAGGCTTCGAGGCTCGTGGTGCTCTGCTGGCCTCAGTTAGACGCTTCGCGCCACCACCGGCACTACTACCAGGGTGAGAGTCTGGGGTCTCAAGCGGGAGCCGAGGACTCGGAGTGGACGGCAGCCGACCGGGACAGGTCTGTGTTGTTGTGGGGCACTGGTCAACAGGTCAATTCTACATTAGCCAGCAGCGCCACACACACAGTCTGGCCGTCCCCTGCGCACCGACAGCGAGAGGGTGGTGCGCGTCATGCCGTCACCGTCAGTGGCTGCTGAAGCACCGCTCGTGGATTGGCCAAAATTATGATGCCCAGGGCCGTCATTGGTAGCGCTAGCCCGCACTACTAGATTGACGGCCCTGGGGAGCTACCCACACATACAACAATACACTGGTAGTGTGTACCGCCCGCCCGCTCCTCTCCACACACAACGCTATGCACCACTAAGCTAGGGTGCGCGCAGCAATGTACAACAGTTATAAAGCAGGTGCCCTTGCACTCCACTTATAGGTGCTGCTGCTGCCTGCATGTTTTTTGCCGCCCCCCCCCCCACCTTTTGCCGCCCTAGGCGGCCGCCTAGTCCTGCCTAATGGCAGAAACTGCCCTGTTCATTACAAATATTTTGCACGTTCGCAGTCGCACGCAGCAGGCCTGCATAATGATGTTCTAACTTCTTACTCGGGTGAAACTGTCACATCCACAAGCAAGTCCGCTCTAGCAGAACAGACCCCGGAATCAGATGTGCAGTTTGCAGGCTCCGAGGCTCGTGGTGCACTGCTGGCCTCAGTTAGACGCTTCGTGCCACCACCGGCACTACTACCAGGGTGAGAGTCTGGGGTCTCAAGCAGGAGCCGGGGACTCGGAGTGGACGGCAGCCGACCGGGACAGGTTTGTGTTGTTGTGGGGCACTGGTCAACAGGTCAATTTTACATTAGCCAGCAGCGCCACACACACAGTCTGGCCGTCCCCTGCGCACCGACAGCGAGAGGGTGGTGCACGTCATGCCATCACCGTCAGTGGCTGCTGAAGCGCCGCTCGTGGATTGGCCAAAATTATGATGCCCAGGGCCGTCATTGGTAGCGCTAGCCCGCACTACTAGATTGACGCCCTGGGGAGCTACCCACACATACAACAATACACTGGTAGTGTGTACCGCCCGCCCGCTCCTCTCCACACACACCGCTATGCACCACTAAGCTAGGGTGCGCGCAGCAATGTACAACAGTTATAAAGCAGGTGCCCTTGCACTTCACTTATAGGTGCTGCTGCTGCCTGCATGTTTTTTGCCGCCCCCCCCCCCCACCTTTTGCCGCCCTAGGCGGCCGCCTAGTCTTGCCTAATGGCAGAAACGGCCCTGACAAGAGGAAATGCATTCAATGTACTATCTTCCAAAGGTTGGGGCTTATTTACAAGACCCTTGAGCCACCAGTGCTGGGAAAAAGGACATACGGGCAGCGAAAAGGGCTTGTGAATAAGCTCCATTGTTACTAGGTACAACTAACATCTTTACATCTCTTACCTCTCCTATTACAGTTCCAAGTTATACAGGTTCTTAATCTCAGTTATGTGATATTTGCAAATACCTTTCTTTCCATAATATCAAATCCAAGTGCCTGATTATGAGTGGGTCGCTTAATTGCAACCCAGACTTAAACCCATGTTCACGCATGGGTTGTATTTATGAGTTTGAAGGTATTTAATGCATCCAATAATTACCGGATGCCTTAAATACCTCAAACGTTAAATTTCAAGAGGTTAAACCTGATGAAATTTAACAAGAGAAATATGCACGATATTTGCCGTACCATGTGGATTTTGGTGCGTTAAACATCAAAATCCATGTGCTATTTCCCACACTCTTGTAATAGGTGCTATTTATAGCACCAATAAATAACGCTGTATTGTTTTTTAGCAGGTGTGCTAAATAAACCTACACTTGTAAATCAGGGCACAAATATAACAGATAAATAGCCTGATGTTCATGTTTAGTGCACCTATGTCCTTGGGCTCAGTTTGTGCTATATAAAACTAAAAAAAAAAACGTGCATAGCTATGGGCGTGTTAATTACTGCCAAGAACTTAGGGAGCATATTACCAAGCAAAAGCGATAATTATCGCTATGCATGGTTAGCGGCAAAAATTATATCGCCGCTCTCCGACGATTTTTACCGCTGAGATACCTTGATATTACCAAGGTTTATCTCAAAAGCGGTACAAATCCTGCGAAATACATGAATATCGCTGGAAAATCAGCGATATTCATGCATTATCGTGACAATCCTCTTAGCCATGTTATCCACCTTCCATTGGATAACATGGCTAAGAACTGCTCTGGGCAGGCGTTAGCTTTTGGAGATATTCGCGCTTAGCGCGAATATTTCCAAAATTAAGGCTTTGTTGATAATTGGAGATAGCGATATTAGCGACTGTTTCCAGTCGCTAACATCTTGGCACGCCCACTTTGCATGTCATTAACGATAAATATCGCTGACATGCAAAGTGGGCCCCAAGATGATCGCTATCTCCTACTAGCTGTCGCTAACTGGTGTTAGCGACAGCTAGGTAATAGGGCGATACAATTATCGCCGCTTTAGCGGGAAAAAGTCCTGCTAAGGCAGCGATAATGGCCCTTGGTAATATGCCCCTAGATTCCTTGGACCCAGAGAACACTGCTAAATAATATATCAATCAACAATTAAACTTGTTAATACGTTTGTCAACATATTTCTGTTTGTAGTGTTGAAAATAATCAGACCACACCTATGGTCTAAAGTACTAGTTGTAATGCCATACAATCGTTTTAAATTGCATACAACTCATAACAACAATTGTATTTTTTTTTTCTCAAAGAACAAACTGACAAAGGCTTTTCGGGATGCTCTCCCTTCTTCAGGGGCTGTTGTATGTAACTGAAATGAAACAAAAACGCCAAGTGGGTCCTTTAGCTACGTAACACTCATAAAAATGTTTTCTCTATGATGAAAAATCATTACTAATTGTGACTTTGATTTATTTTAACTCTGTGGAAATATGTGATAGAGATGGAAGAAAGAACCAATAAAAGAAAAAACCAATATAGACAAGTCATCATGACCTCAAGGAAATGCCTAGGGTTTAATCAAGCGTGTAACCAAGAATCTGTGTGCAAAAATAAAGGAATGAATATTAGGTGATTAAACTTCCATGCAAAGCCCAAAGCCCGGTCTCGTGCACCGATGTTAGACAATGAGACAAACTTACAGAATTCAAGTGTTGTCAAAGTAATCGCAATTCAGATGGTGTAAATTAATAATAATACGTCTCCGTTTAACACTGAGGGTCTACTTGCCACTCAATATATCTAAAAACGATTCCATGATGTTAAAACCTACCTAAATTGTAAGCCATCTTCTAGTTTGTGTGCCGTTTGCACATGTTCACTAAAATTTCCCAAACTTGTTAAAAAAAGGAACGGAGAAGACTTATAAAACCTGCATAATAAACCTGGAAACGTGGAATTTTAACGGTACACAGAAAAAACGCATGCTACTCGGTTCGACAATACCTGTAACTGCAAATCTTGTGATCTTGACCAAAACCTTCAGCAATGTAATTAAAAGCATAAAATCAACTTCCTAAGTATATACCACGTGATAACAATGTACTAACCCATGGAGATCAAAACAGGACTTCGTATTAGAGTCACAATGTTGGATGTATAAGTATTAATAAAAAAGGACTCTATGTCGAGTCTACATTAGTCAAACGATTGACGTCATGTTGGAATGTATAAATATACTACTATTGTTGCGTCAACTGTCTGTTGATTCTCCTCAAAAATATTATCCTGTGCTAAAACGATGTGACAATCCCTCACAATATTCTGTCTCCGTTTGCTGTACATATACTAAGCAAGTAAAAACATGCCATGTTTATGCATTGTAAACTTTAACGTTATGCCATAACGTGCACATCAGTATATTGACGTTCAAAAAAGCTCAAAAGAGCTTTTTGGAACTGTCAATCAATGCTTGACGAGACAGGTGAATGCTAAAAAGACAGAAATATAAAGAAAAAAATAGGAAAAACTAACTTTCAGAATTTTTTTTTGACCTGTACTGATAATTCCTGAGTAGATTGTGAGTGAAAAAATGAAATGGTGTAGAATTGTGCTCGATTGTGAATTTATCTCACTGTGTGAATTGATAATATGTTCAATGTAGTGCCACCTTTATAGAAAGCAACTCATATTAATTTCATCCTTTAAACCTTTAGGAACCATTGTGTTCAAACGTTTGATCCAGTATTCCTCTCTTTGTGACAGAACCTGAGCATTTTTACGTCCAGTTAAGATGTCAACTAATTCTATTATTTGGAACCGTAATTGTTAAATGATGTATCTGCGATCCAACCAGCGCACGCGAAATTTGAGTTGACATTCTGCTTACGGATCATGCTTTTGTGTTTGGTTATACAGATTTTAACCTTTCCTTCCGTTTTTCCAATATAAAGCATGCCACATGAGCATTTTATGCTGAAAATTACATTGTGTGAATTGCAATCTGTTGAGTGTCACAATTTGATGGTTTCTCCTGATCTGGGATGCCTAATGTTATTTGCAACAATCACATTATTGCAGTAAATACAATTATGGCATTGCTTAGTGCCTGTCTTATTTGGTGTTGGTGATACCTTGGTGAGCTTTAATCTTTCATTCAAATTCTTCGTCCTAGTTTAGGCAAATATTGTTTTTTGTTCGAACAATCCTTTAAATTCAGGTTCATGTTGTAGTAATTCCCATCTCTGATTTATGATTATTTTAATGTTTGTTGACTGCGTAGAATACTTTGAAACAAATACTAATCTCTTGGATTCCATTTTGGATTGTTTTTTTAACAAATTTTGTCTGTCCAATGCCTTGACTTTGTGTTCAGTGTTATCCAATAGTTTAGATGGATACTTTCTTTGAAAGTAATTAGCTTTGATTCTTTTATAGTCTTCTTGCATGTTTCTGTATCAGAAGAAATACTTCTGATTCTTAAGAACTGTGAGAACAGTAAATTCTTGAGCAAATTCACTGGATGGAAGCTCTGAAATAGCAATGTGTAGTTCCGGTCTGTGAGTTTCTTATGAACACTGGTGCTCATTCTTGTGTCAGTTCTTCGAATGCAAACATCCAAAAATGCTATGTTGGTGTAACTGCTGTGGCTGGTAAATTGTTGTGTAAGTCTATTTGGTTCAGTTCTTCATTGTGAAGAGACAATTCTTCAGGTGTGCCTTTCCAAATCAAGAAAATGTAATTGATAACATGACAGTACATTACCAAATTTGCCTGCCATATTGAGTTGTCTAGAAAGTTTTCAGCTTCTAATTTAGCCATAAATATATTGGCATAAGCTGGAGCCCCGTCAAATCCCATCGAAGTGCCTCTGAGTTGTAAATACATTTCTTTATTCCATTCAAACTAGCTGTGGTAAAGGCAAAAACGTAGGAGTTCTACTAAAAATACTTTGTGTGCCTTAATAGATGGATGTCCACGCCACCGCCTCTATACCTTCTTGATGGAGAATGGAGGTATATAGTGATGGGACATCAATAGTGCACAGTATCCAATCTTTTATATTGTCTTTTGACAGATCTTCAAGTTTATTGAGAAAATGAGTAGTGTCTTTGATGTGCGTGCCCCATATTTGCACAAAGTGAACATATTGGGAGGAAGTGATGGATGCCATATAGGACTTTAGCAAGAGAAGTCTCCCAAAACGCAGGACTGTAATTTTACCCAGTACCCATCTTAAAGAACTTGGTAAAGGTAACTTTACTTGCCACTGTTAAGAAAAATGACTCGACTTCTAGCAATTTCATTAATCTTGGCATCAAGCCATATTGCAGGGAAGGCGAGGCTCCAACCTCCAAGTAGATTAATGCCTTGATGATGGAACAAAGTCACTAATGAAACATTTATCTCGTCACATCTCTGCCAGTTGGGCATTAGAAGACAGTATCTGCAGTGCTGCTAGGGCATACAGGTTATTACCAGACCTGCCTTCCTATTTATTCATGATTTCGAAAATCCTTCTGAAAGGTTAAGAAATAATGCATGGTTTTCATATATTAATGTTCTCATACTGCACTTGTAGTTTGCTGAAATTTCTTCAAAGAATTCCCAGAGCTACAACCCTGGAGGGTCGAGCAGTCTGCTTCATTTTCACTTTACAAGATGAAGAGGGAAGTGTCCTAGATAATTATCAAACACGTTTCTCCACATGCAGTGTCCCAGCTTGCTTGATCCAGTGTGTTTTCATTTGGATGAATGCTTGTAATCACCAGAGGCTAAGAGGCCCTTTTTCTTGCACTGTGTGGGTTTACTAAACCTCTTGCTTTCAATAATAGAAAATAACTTGCTTTCATATAGAGCCAAATACCATGTTTTTCGTTCCTCTAAGTGCTTTCCTTTAAACTATCTTTTGTTTGTAAAGCCTCACTGCCTTCTTCAGAGATTCTTCCCCTCTCCAGTGGTTTTGCTTCCTGTCTCCAGTGGTCCAGCAGCTGCTGCAGTTGTATTACCCATCCATATCTCCGATTTCATATCTCCAGTTCTCCTACTACTGATCCATACATACATCACACTCCCGCTAAACGGCACTCCAGCACAAAACAATAACACAACAGCCACAACAACACAAACCACAAAACAGATTAACCAAACCGCACTACAAAATAATAGATAACACAGCTGAATACCAACACAGCAAAAACAACATTACACAACTACAGAACCATAATAATACAGCACAATGCAACATAAAAACAACACATAACGTGATAATAATAACACAACAATGCAACACATCAGGGGTGTGGCCAACCGTTAATCTAAATGGCTGCTTGCTGAAGCGGCTCTGTAACCCAAGCCAATCAATTTTGCATCTTCCAACTACTTATCCAACCCCCTGTATGCCTGGCGATAATTAGTAATATCGGAGGCAGAAGGGAGACCGTTGCCTGAGCAGGGGTCCCCAGGGCACAGACGAACGATGCAAGCCAGAGTGCGTCCCGAGGAGGTGAGAAATGCCACGGCCTCACAAAGCGGCCAGAGGGACACGCAGCAGACACAACCCTGGAGAAATTAAACAAGTCCGGTCCCAGATGAGTGGTGTGAAGGTAGCACCCCAGAGTTCAGCAAGGACAGTGAGGGCCCCCCGGGGACTCAAAGTAAGGTCAGGCTGGAATGGGCCGTGGGGGAGACGGACAGGGGAGACAGAGAGCGGAGGCCGATCACCTCTGATCGGCAGACATTATAGTCATGGAAGGCCCGACTGAAGACATGGTCAAGCACAAGCGACACAGGGGTTGCAGAGGAGCTGCTGATTGGTCGCATGTAGCCCTGGCAGTGCAGGGAGAAGGAGTCCCCCCGCCTGAAGTGAAGTGGAAGACTTCAGATGGACCTCCAATGCTACTTGACACAATAAGCCAGAGAGGGTGACGAGTGCGCAAAGGAGAGGAATGGGGCCCCTGAGGTGTCAGAGGTGCCACATAAAGCAGCCAATCGGTGGGCCACGGGTGACAACATAGAGACACCTGAATGCCTGATAGCATACTGAAAGACATAAAGGCCAAGCCCACACGGCTGGCACAAGGGAGTACTGGACCATCCACTGCTGGTGTTGGAGCTACCGGCCTTGAGTCAACCCAACAGATGGACACTACAAGGGTCAAATAACCAGCAGTACACCCCCAAACAGTAGATAGAGACCCACCAACTACTGAGGAAGAAAACAGAGAGGCTGCTGGGAGGACTCCACAGCAAGGACGGTAATGGGCAGGCAGTTGAGTACCTCCATTGTTCTGAGTGAGGCCTGGCACATCTGCTGCACTCAAGATGACAGGAGGGAAAGGGACCTGGACCTCCCAGCAAACCAAGTTAAATAAATACACCCTCCCCAAAGACACAGTGCTGGGACAAGGGATACAATGGACCAGGGGTGCGGAAGATGACCTACTTCGAGATGGAGAGACACCCACACTGAAGGACATCATGGAGGGCATCCGTGGATCCATGGAGTTGAAGATTGTTTCGGTCACCACGAAAGTCATACTGATCTCGGCAGATATCCACAAAATAAGAGCGAAAGTGAACGAGGCAGAGAAGTCCATTGCCGCCCTCAAGGTGGAGACCAAGATATTGAGAGAACAAATGGATAAACTGTGGGCTACCACGGCCGTGATGGAGGCGCAACTGGAATACTATGAGGGTTGTGCAAGGAGAAATAATATTAGCATTGTCGGAGTCCCAGAAAAGGCCGAGTGTCCAAGAGCTGTCCTCTTTGTAAAAGATATGATTCTCAACACCCTCAAGCCATGAGGTCTGTTCAAATGTTTTCATTGAGTTGGCACACAGGGTTCCGGGGGGCCCTCCGAGGCCTGGTGCAGCACCACGTACCATCATCACCTTCATTTTCAACCATCAAGACATAAAAACTGAGATGTGATGATACAAGCTGCGCACAATAGCCCTCCTCTGAGGTACAACAAAGCAGCCATTATCTTCTTCTTGGATTTTATTCTGCGGGTCCATTGGCTTTGCCGTGGTTTGCCGGAGTTAAAAAGACATTAAGACATCAAGTACTGATGCTCCCAACCAAATTGAGAGTGGTGGAAGAAGGGAGAACATGGTACTTCTGATCCCCAGAGGAGGCCTGGAACTGGCTTGAGGGATGGAGGCCAGCACGAGAAGCAAAGGCTCGTAATTGACCATGTCAACAGCGAGCTGACAGGAAGGGCCTAGATCAACAATCTTCAGAGGAGGGGAAGAGCGACACCGTTGATCACTGCAGCAGAGAGATCCACAGGACGACGCAACAGGAGAGGCAAATGGGAAATGGTTCAACCCCTCTGGATGATGCTTGAGGCTGCTGACATAAACTTGGGACTGAAACTATAATCAGATAATGGAAGCCTGGGGGAAATGAGACAAAGCACTTTTCTGGACCGGCAACAAATTTTGCAGCCTGGTGGCTACTGGCTCAACAATGATGTACGGGTAAGTAAGGTTAAACAGCTAGGTTGTGACCATTAATCTCTGGTGTGGGAGATTCAGGTTGGAGCGACAGGCACTCAGCAAAGTTGGGGGGGGGGGTGGACAGTTTTGAGTATGACATGCAGGGATGCAGGTTACTGAGGAAATGTTCTATGTTAAGATGTTGAGGTTTTGGTTTGTTTCCATACAAGGTCAATACACAATAGTAAGCATGACCTCCCACAGTGCCCTAGCCAGGGACCACTTCTCAAGAGAAATCCATATAGTCCCTTGTGTACTCAGAATCAAAGTATGACATGCGTACCATGGCAGATGGCACTGATGTAAAGATCTTATCCTGGAATGTTAACAGGCTCAGGTATAAAATTAAGAGAGGGATGATGCTCCAGTATCTCAAATGCCATGCACCTGACGTGGTGCTCTTACAAGAAATGCACATGCTTGGTAGCAATACCATGCTCTTAATAGATGGGGGTTCAAAATGGTGGCCCATGCGGGCTATATGTCAGGCTTGAGAGGGGTGGGAATTCTAGTGAAACGGACATTACCACTCACGGACCAATTAACATGGGTGGATCCAAAGGGGAGATATGTGGCCCTATTTGGGAAATGAGAGGGCTGAACATCTAGGGGCATATAACGATGTTGGGCGGATCATCACCGACAGGTTGACGCTGGTGGTCCGTCCAACAATCGAACTCAGCGGTCTGACCTTCTCATTGCGATGCGGTCGGTCAGACAACTGCGGCCTGGGGGAAAGACCAACTCTTCCAACAAGATGGGAGATCCCGTCAGGGCGTTGGTTGGACAGATAATCCCTAAATGGCAGCTGTGCCTGCTCAAGCACCACCATCGGGATTGTGATGTCCTTTTCCGACAGCCTTTCCATGTCGGCCTTTGTGTCATGGAAAGGCCGTTCGAAAGTGATTTTGGGTGCCCCTAGCAGGACCCCATCCAGCCGGGGTCTCCGCTATGATGCCTGGGGGGCATCTGTGGCGCCACCCCATACATCCATGCACTGCACGGTGCCTGCAACATGGTGCATGGTTGTTTTTAAAGTGTACTTTCTGACTGCCTTGAAGGCGTTTGCATTGTAATTATGGAAGCGGACCACCGACTCTTTGTCGGGCATTCCCGTTTCTGCTACAATGTCAGTCAGACACTCAAAGCAACCGGCATCTTACTGGGCTCCTAAGTATTTTTTCAGTCTATGACTCACCGCGTCTGCATACCTCCACTTTCTCGGACTTGAGAGCCCTACTACTACACTTACCAGAGGAGAAGATTCTCAATGGGGGCGATTTTAATTTAGTACTAAATGAGGTGTGAAATCGATGGCCACCCAGACTCACAGGTCAACCCACAGCCCACTAGTGGAATTCCTAAATGCCCTGGGGATGCAGGATCTCTGTCAAGCACACAATCCCAGGGAGCAGGAATCCACCTTCCATTCAGGAGCACATGGAAGCCTGTCCGGAATAGACTACCTTTTTACACATAGCAACAAACAAAATTTTACTCGACATCTGACAAGGGGGATAACAGTCCACTCCCCGATATGGATGAGATTTGTTTTGGTACGGGAGACTGGAGGGGGTGGAATCTCTGAATCAGTCCCCGGTACCTGAAGCAACATGCTATATGGGAAGGGTTAAAAAATGGCATTTGATAAAGTGGAATGGGACTATATTTTTGCAGTGCTAACCAAGGTTGTAGTTGGCCCAAGTTTCACAAACTGGATCTAATTTCTTTATACAGGCCCGTTGGTGCAGGTTAAGGAAAACAGCAGGCGCTCCTAGGAATTCAGACTTCAGAGAGTTAGGGCTGCCCCTTATCCCCATTTATTTATTACTTGGCACTTGAGCGACTGGAGGTCATTGCTGTTCTCACTGCTGCGCAGAGTGGTTTTGTTCAAATTGATGTCTCTACCCTACTTTCTCTACGCCCTGCAGAACAGACCCAACGAGGTCCACAACTCATACTTCAAGGCAATTGATCACATTTATAGGATGGAGACCCGATAGATATAGCGCCACCCCAGTTGACAAAGCGTTGGTAGAATGGGTTCATTGCAGTGCCAGATATCCAGAAATACTATTGGCAGCACAGCTGAGCATGATTAATCACTGGGCCTTCCTCCAAATAACGGAACTAGTGTTCTGCATGGATAGGGCGGCGTTGGGGCGGAGGGGATACCAAAGGGCTATATATGGGGAGAATAGGCATGGAGACTGGCCTGACACCACACAGACAGTACTGCAACTCTGGAGAAAGGACACAGCGTTCCTGGGGTGGAAAAACAAGGTTGCGCAGGCAACTCCGCTATGGAACGCAGATATTCTGGAGATGCTGTGGAACCTACCAGGATTTGACAAGTGGAACCTTATAGGGATCTCCAAGGTGGGCGATGTTTGGAGTCAAGGTGATGTTGCCCCATGGCCTGACCTGCAGTGGGAATACCAGCTGGAGCCCTCTGAAGTCTACCGATATATGCAAATCTGACATGCGCTTAGGGCAACACTCCCAAAGGGGCTAGACCTTCCAGAGTCCTTGCCCCTAGAGGATAAACTACTATTGCCTATTGAATGAGTAAGTACTTTAGTGTATGATTATTTAAAATCTTTACAATTCCATCAAAGCACCAGAACACACATGCAGAATAAAATACATCAATACAACAACTCAGACCCTGGGGTCTCTAACAAAGTTTAGGAAGCAGGCATAATATTCAAAGTGCAAGATTCAAGAAGTCAAGGCTTACCGAGTGGCTCAAAACAGAGCCCAACAACGACCATTTGTATGTGTCGCAAGAATGCAATTGCACTTAGGTGGAGCACAATGAAACAATGCAACATAATGGAATTTAAAAACACAGCATGGATAGACATTTCAGTTATAATTTCAGAGTTCAAATTGTCGAGTGGTCAAGGCTTACCAGTTGACTCAAGACAGAGCCCGACAAGGGCCACCAGCGTTAGTAACCAAGGTGCAAACTTGAGATGGTGGCACCCATAATCACCAAAGGCCAACTGCATAAGACGCAAGACTGCAATTGCTCTAAGAGGGAGCACAATGAAACAATGCATCACAATAGAATTTAAAAATGCAGCAGGAGTAGACATTTCAGATATAATTTCAAAGTGCAAAGTGCCGATTTGTCAAGGCTTATCTGATAACTCGACCAGCAGAATGAGTAACCAAGGTGCAAACCCGCAAAGGTGACACGTGAAAAACTAGCAATGATTGTAAATGAGCATTTCTTTCAAAGTGCAAATTACCACTTGTCAGAGTTCAATGTGCACACTTGCTAAAATATAACAATTGTAATCAAGCTTGTCTTACAAAGTGCAAGAGCGGTTGTAAACAAGCATTACTTTCAAGATGCAGGGTGCCCTGCTTGGTAGCCGTATCAACTAACATCATGGCTATGGGTGGGTTATAAGTCAGCATTTCTTTGAGAGCCAAGTGCTCCCCCCACTATGGGTAATTGTTGAGTGTAATTTCTTCATAATTTCTTCATAGTGTAACAGTGCACAGACCACAGACTGTACCAAATAGAGAAGGGCAGTGAGACCGTTTGCAAGATGCCAGAACAGTGGGACATCAAAGACTGTAAACAAACCTAGCTTATTGATTACAAGTTGAAGATTTGACAGTGTTTATGAGCAGACATTTCTTTCAAAGTTCAATGAGTCAGGTTATCGAGCCATATCAAATCAATGGTGTTCTTAAAGTTCGTGCTTAAGACTATCAAGTGGCTGTCCCCGGGAGTGGGCAGACATCTCGAAAAAACCTTCCAGCTGTAACAAAACACTTGCCAATCCATGCTAGTTCCATTGGGACATTAGGTGTGTTTGCATGGTCTTATACCATATTACAGAAAAATGGCCCTTTAATGAACTTGCATCTGAGGGAGCAATGCTGGGCAACAGCATCAAATGTGCACCGCCGATTCTGAGGGATATGTTGGCACAGCCGGCACTGCCCTTAACATGGGGGAATGCTCTTCCAGTGGGGCCTATATTCTCATATATAGGCAGTGTTAAAATCCTACTGAAAAGGATGTTGTTTAGAGCTTGCCTTCCCAAGGCTGCTTTCAGAGAGCCCCACTGCTCCTAGGAGGTTTCTGATTTCCTTGATATCCTGTTCCCTTGATGTGAGCTTTTTAGGGTCCTCTTAGGTGCTGTCTTGTTATGGGTGGGTTGATAAAACAGTCTAAGGTCAAGTTCAGCGAGTCACTAGTGCTGCCATAGTACCTTGACCAGCTGCTCTCTTTATCCTGAAATATCACATGCAGGGCCACCTCTCCTTGTGGCTGGATCTGCCCTGGTCACATGACGATGACGATATTTAATTAAATCCTTTTTGCATTCAATGTCCATTTTCACTAGGTCGAACTCTAGGTGGATCAATGCACATATGGTTGTTTTGTAGAGGTTGATTTTCCTGTATGCATCTGTCTGATGCGCTCTAATGGCTCTGTAAGCATACCGGGGAATGCGAGGTGTCCATAACTTATGGTGGTAGTTGTTTTCCCCTGTTACTCATCTGATCCCCTCTTACTCTGTAAATTGTGAAATAATTTGTTACTGCAAACTTGGTTTTGGAAACTTTTTCTACCAGGGTCTTGGAATCCAAGAAGGCTTTGCCGATGTCAGACAACCAGATGCCGAGGTAATTGTATTTGCAGGTCGTACTTATCTTTAATGGGCCCAACTGGCATTCCAGCTGATGTTTCTTGGCTCTGTGGCCTAAGACTAGGACTTTGGTTTTTGCAGCATTTGCATGCAGGGGGTTCTTAGTATTTTATGAATGAAGCATGCCCAGGGCCCTCTTCATCCCAATTAATGTTTGATCCAGTAGCACCAAGTCATCCGCACACTGAATGATAGGTATTTTGTATGGCCTAACTTAAGTGGGAAGATATTTCCTTTCAGCAGCCACGTGCCTAAGTCCACTGACTATAGATTGAACAAGGTGGGAACAATGACGCATCCCTGCTTCAGACCTTTGTTCGTATACATTTTTGACATGGCATGGGTTTGAGATATCTTAGTCCAGACCTAGGTGTCAGTGTACTGCCCTGTTTTATCCATAGGGAGTTGCTTTGGTATTCCCCACTCCGAGAGTATGGTCCAGAGGGTGTTCCGGGTTATTCCATCAGACGTGGCACTGTAATTGATGAAACAGGCATAGAGCGTGGGCGTGGCTGATTCAATAGCCTTGATCCCAAGGTAGGAAAGAGCTATCACATTGTCCATAATAGAGGAGTTCTCCCTAAACACAGTTTGATAGTGTGGGATGAAGTTGTTGTCGTTAATCCAGAGCTACAGCTCATGTAGGAGCACCTTCGCAAAGTCCTTGCCATTTACATCTAGTAGGGCTATTAACCTGTAGTTTTCAGGTGAGGTGTTGGCCCCTTTTTTATAAATAGGATTCAAGATTGAGCCTTTCCACGATTCTGATGTGGCAGACAGTAAAATACATTTGCTATCAGGCTGTGCATATTGGGTGCTCAAAATGTCCGGTCTCCCTTAAATATGCTCCCAGGTAGGCTGATTGGGACCGGGGCACCATCTTTCCGGATGTTCTTCAAAATGCTTAGCGTCTCATTTTCGGAGAGTGCAATTGGGTTCTCCTCCAAGCCCTCTAGGGCATTAGCAAATTAATTCTTGATGGTTGCCTTTATTTTGGCGGGATCTACATAAAGGTTTGATATGTGAGCAGCCCATTTGTCAGCTGGGACAGCGTTCTCCTACTCAGTGTTTGTGCTTGCTAAGCAGTTCTAATGGTCTTAGGATTCACTGGACTTGCTAGGTGCTTGCAGGGAGTATATGTATTTTAGTTGTATTATACAACCATACATGCATAAACCACCAATGCCTAAACAGCACAGTCTGAACCACGACTGCTTCTTTACTATGCATGTCTATTCCACGCCTTCCTTTACCACAAATTTCTTTGTAAAGGCATGATTGTTAAAGGGAAATGCGTCGCAAAGTGCTTATCCCAGCCCCTCACACCCAATACCCCTGCTTTAACACCCAATACCCCTTCCCTGCAATCTACCCTGCCCCTTAATAGTACACTGACTTCCCAAGTGCTAAAACCCAGCCCCTGCCGAAAAACCCACGCTGGGCCAAGCCCCCCTGCCCTGAGCCCTAAAACTGACCCCCCACCTTGAAAAACTGCCCCTTCCCACCCGCCCTGAGCCCTAAAGCCCGGGCCAGCCTTAAAAACTACCCCAACACCCTCGCCCTAAAACCCTGCACTTGCCGAAAAACTACCCTGACCCCAGCCCCCACCCTGAGCTCTAAACCTTATCCCCAACCCTGAAAACTGTCCCTTTCCCCTGCCCTGTGCCCTAAAACCTGGCCCCAGCCATAAAACTCCCAGACCCCCATGCCCTAAGCCCTAAAGCCAGCCCTTAAAACTAACCCCCTCCGAAAACCCATCCACAACCCCACTTACCAGGCTGCGTCTCGGAGTTTCCGCTCCCAATACTTCCTGTTCCTGTTCAGCACATCTAGACTGCTGACCGCCTTTACCATGTTTTTCAAAGGCAGTTTTCCATGTATTTCCACTCCTCCTCCTCTAGATGTTTTTGCTTTAGCTCCTTGACACATTTTTTATGTTTTTTCCTTGCGTCTTTTAGCTTGCTTTCCGTATTAGAGCCCTTCCCTTTTCTATGAAGGAGCTCTGTGAGGTGGTACATCCTTTTGCTCTCCCTGAACTCTTTGCCCATGAAATGAGTCGAATTCCTTAGTCGTACGGGCACTCTATGTTGAGTGTTGTGCTTATAAGATATTAAGGCTGCATGTAGCTTTGTTAATATTGTCCCCCAATGGTTCTCAGCAAGGTTTAATTTCTGTTCCAAAGCTGCGAAAATGAAGGCTGATTTCCATTGTGAATACCTAGCTTTGCAAACCGAGCCCCATTAGAATCTTTTTATTAATGGGCTTACATTAGTTGGAAGTAGTTCACCAGCTAGGTTTTTCTCCTGTGTGTCATCGCGCTCACGGTGATCACGATAGATAGTGAATGGTGGTCACTTTCGGTTCTATGTTGGACTAGCTACCTCTCACATCTGTTGAGCAGATGCTTGCTCAAGAAGAAGTAGTCCAATGTTGATGCATTTTTGAAAGTGGGCCTTAGTTTGTCCTTCACAGTGCCTTTTTGATCGTCCGACCCCAGCTCAAATTCACTAATGCAAGTTTCTAATATGTTGCGAGATCGATCGCTGCAGTATTCCCCTGGTTGACACGCTTTGCGTATTAAAGTAGCCTGCCACTATGCGCTCATGCCCTGGATGCTCGTAGAGAAGAGTATTTATCCGATCAGTGATATTCCTGACTGTCTCCGTTTTCACGACCCTGTGTGGATTGACATACAGAATTACCACCATGAGGGCAGCATGATGGGATATTCCATCCATTGCTAGACCCTTAAGTTCAAGGGCTTGCATGTCGCAGGAAGAGTTGCTCAATTCCTTTGCTTTTACCTGCTAATCAAGTTTCATGTAAGTGGAGAGCCCTCCCATTGGTCTCCCGAACAGATTTTTCTTTTGAGCTACTGTGTGGATTGCATGGTAACCTGGAATGGAGATAGGCACTGTTGACCACGTCTCTTGCAGGCATAAGATGTCACCAGTGTACAGATATTCCATGGTATTTTTATTGACCATTAAGAAGTTTAAGCCTGCCACATTCCAACGTATTATCTTAATTGTGGCTCTAAGTGCCTTTTAGTTTTTCCCATTGGGAATAGGAATTTGACGGCTCCTTTGTTACAAATCCTGCCAGTAGCCAGGCCCAATCGGACTGATCCGTTGGACAGATATTAGTGTGTGCTATTGGCACTCTGGTGGGGGGGCTGTCCCCTTTGTCACTCATCAGTTGTTCTGTGATCTTTTTTTTCCAAGACTGAGGTGTTATTTGCTTTGTTCCTCTCAGTATGCTACTCACCACCTAATACTGCGCCGAGGCTTGTTACCTTTCTGACAGGACGTGGGGATATTTTTGCATTGGTGGCTTGTTGATAAGAATTACCCACTCCTTGAATTGCTTGGTTTCTGCAATGATATTTTTTGCGTCTGCGTTGTCTGACCAATTTGTCGGTGTGGATTCTCTATGGCTGATTCAGGAATAATTCTCGAATGTTACTGATATCAGGTGCCGCAATGTGAGATAGGAAAGTGGGGGTATGTTATTTCAGAAATGTAAAATGTTGGTTCTATTTAAATTTTCCCATGGCCCTCGTGACATGAAATCTAGGGTAAAGATTAGAGCTGCTGATTTAGATACTGGGGGATTGTCATCTTTGTCTTTATTGACATTAAGATGTGGACATGACAGGTTACCACCTTTATTTGTGTTGGCATTGGCCCGACAGGTGGTGTGATCTAGAATCCTGTTCAATCTGTTGTGTCTCCACCAACCTAGTTGTGTTGGTCCATTTCATGTCTTTTTGGTGTTCTAATGCTACCTCCCCGATCATTATAAGTTGTCTGTCATTCGCACAAGAGTTCCCATGCTGCTCGTTGTGGGGTTCCATTTGAGGAGTCTCTGATGCAGCTCCACCACCGTAGTTGGATTGCCCCATTCGGTGTCAGTTGATGTTCCATTGACCTAGTCATTTCAGATTGTATTAAAGTTACCTGTGCTATCAGATGCTATTCTTTGAAAGTTTCAGTGTGGAGGGATAATGGATCCACAGCCTGGGAGTGTAATGTTCCTTTTTTTGTCCCTCGGGGAGCAAAATCAGTCCAGCACTTGGACCATGTAGAAATACTTTCTGCAATATGTAAGGTTTGTTTGTCTTGGAGAGTTTGTTTGTCTTGGAGGTTTGTTTGTCTTGGAGAGTTTGTCGCACGTGTTTTAGTGTCACTCTTTTTGGTTCAAACATTGGGTAGATCTCCAGTCCCACTGCACTGCTATCATTGCCCTGCCCTCTCTTATTCCCTGGGGTATTTGGCGCTTGATGTTGAGTGAAAGTTGCTTTTTGACTGGTGTGAATGAGTCTATTCTTTCTTTTGCTGTTTTTCTAAATTTTTGCAATGTTTTCTTTTGTCGTTGTGAAAGAGGTGCTTGGGAGTTCACGACTTCTGGCGTGGTCTCTCCTGTATGATTACTTGACGATGGCCCGTCAACTAAGTTCTCGGCAGGGCAACATTATTCACTACCTTCGCCTCCTAGTGTAGATGCTTAATTCCCTCAATGCTCAAGTGTGTGGATGAAGGTATGTAGACCTGTTGTGTCTTCTCGATGAGGTCGCTTTGCCTTCACATGCATGCAGGCCCTTGATTTGAGTTGACTGCTTGTGGGTCGATTTGGGTGGTGCCCATCTGACTGCATTTGCAATGGTTATTAGAGTAGATAATAGCTCTGGCAGTGTGGTTAGCTTGTCAATTATGGCATTGTCTGTTGTGTTTGTTAGCCCAAAGGTCTAACTTCTGATTGAGTGTGTCCAACTTTTTGTGTCAACACGCTGGAAGCGAGCATTTGCATTAGCTCTACTTGAATTTCTAGCTTATGGGACTGCCAAGTGAGGGCCTTGACTGCCGCTAGAAGAGAGGAGCTAATAATATTTAAAATGGTATTGGGGTACATCATCGCTGATTGAAATGGTGCCCTGGGGTAATCCCCTAAAGGTTGGCCCATGGTACATCCCTGAGTTTGGCCTCCATAATTATAGTGAAGTTCTCCACATCAGTTAAATTTGATGCAAAAACTTGTTGGCGAGAAGTATGGGGGTTGCGCAGATTCCATGGCACCATACTGGATTTTCCCAGGGTGGTTGGAGCAGTTCTGATTGAGCCTCTCAGTTTCTGGCTTATATGAGTTGTCTTGCTGGTAGTTGGCTGGGTGATAACCCATTGCCTCTACAAAAAAATGTCCTGCCTTTTTTGCAGATTTGCAGAGTTGGTCCCATCTGGGTCATCTATCTGTGAGTTTGGTGTGAAGATAAGTGCATTTGATCCACGGTTTTGAAAAATTGGAGCCCGACCTTGTGTAATATTCTTTGGGCTTATGTCTCCGGAGGTCATAGTTGATGAGATCTTTATGACCTCAGTGCCTCTCAAGGATGTGCTTGAGTTGTGGAGATTTATTATCCATTTGATTTGTTCCAATGCAGTCTCTGCCAGCTCCACCACCTCCTCAATTATTGATTCTTCAAGGCTGGGGCTGGCTAAACTGTCAGAAATGGGGAGTGGCTCCTCATGTTGCCTTGGCACTTCTGGCTCTAATTGACATGTAGTTTCCCCGTGCCCACTCTTATCCTTGTGAAATACTAATGGATGGGGTTTTTGCTTGTGGGCCGAGCCGTGTTCTTGGGCCAATATAACCTTTGTGAGCTCAAAGCCAACTTTCCCCTTTTCAGCCTAAGGCAATCCTCTTGCTGAGTGGCAGCGGAGTTCGGGCTCAGGTCGCATTGGTCAGGCACGCCTTGGTCATGTGTGTCTCTATGAGTCCTTTGTTGCCTCAACCCGCCTGCTACATATGCCCTTGTCATTGGCCTTACTGTAAATATCAGTGCTGCTTTTGTCTGCTCTCTTCCTGAATTGGCACATATACCTGCACACCTCAAATACCCTGTGAGAGAGTTTCCTGCTGGCGCAAAAGGCTGAGGGCTGGTGTTGAGTCTTTCGTAGCCGTTTTAAATGTTTTATTTGCACTGTTGAGTGCGCTGAAAATTATTTCCAGGTGTTTTAGTTAGCATGGGCATCATCCAGTCAGGGAGAGCAACTGCTGTGCTGGCTTGTTAATTTGCTTGATAAGTTACAAAGGTAAAGCTCACTGGTGAGGTGATGAGTGATGAGTGCAAGGGGAGGGAGCTAACCTGGGCCGCAAGCTTTACCCAAGCTTACTCAGGTCCCTTCCACAACCCCGGGGCTCTACCACGCAACAAGGCCTACCTTTTGCCCTCTTTCAGCTACTGCCATTTCTGCTGTCTCTTCCTTCCTCTAGTGTGGCCTGTCTTCGGGGACTCTCACAGCCTGCCTCCCTCTGCTGCTGCTGGATTTCCCAGTTGCATTTCATGAGATCCGGTCCTCCAGCTTTCAAAAAGGCAGAGGCCTGGGAAGCCCTACTCCCTCAATGAGTTGTGAAGCGATGCATGGCACTCTCTGAGGCTTCCTAATATATCCTAGGGCTTTCCTGGAACTTTGCAGGGATTCCTGGGACTTTTTCCTGCTTGTGGTTTCGTGCCAGATGGAGATGGAGGCAAACAGAGGAGGAATACAGAGGAGATATAGGCCAGGGGCAAAAGAGGCCGATTAATAGAGGCAGTTAGTGCGCTGTTACTATGTCGAGCACCGCGGGAGGTGTCACAGAAGATGCCGTGGCTCGGCTCCGGCTGCAGCTTCGCCCGCTCGCCCCCTCTACCTGCTGTGCTCTGCCTGTTCCCAGCAGGCCGCGAGGTCACCTAGTAGAATGCCGGGTAGCATTGCGACCTAACATCCGGTGCTCTGTGCTCCGAATCTACCTACAGCTCCGCTCTGCTCACGAAATGTAGTGCAATGCATAACCTATGAATTTAAGCCAATAATCGGTAGGTGAAACAACAACATTCTGGGATAAACTACTGGATGACTATATGCCCCGAAAAACCACATCATTAACACATAAGAAAATACTCATTCATTTTCTGGATGTCTTGAAGAAGTAAGGAAACAGTGGGAGTGAGAGTTGGGAGGCTTGGATGATGGAGAGTGGCAGGAGACCCTAGCAGCCCCCAAAAAGATAGCCATACGCTCAGGGTTTATACTAATCAAGATTCAGATCCTTCATCACTCATTCTATGCCTGAACAATGGTGGTAAAGATGGGACGGATGGGGGATCCACAATGTCTGGTGGCTGCAAGCAGACAGACACGTTCTTTTACATCCTGTAGGAGTGCCCAGTGCTGCAGGATTACTGGGCGACGGCTGTGGAATGTCTGAGGGTAGTAGGGGGCAAAGCATAAGTGTATCCACAAAACAATGTATGCTGAACATTTGGGGCGAGACTGATGCCACTAGGGCACACGGTGACGGTGGTTCTTGCAGTGGCAAAAAGGAATATTGCAAAGGTTTGGATTGTCGGACAGTCCCTAGAGCTAGGGGCAAGGCAAAGAGACAATGATTGGTGTATGATGGCGGAATGTGTGGTCTACGAGGGTAGGGTTTTTTCTCAGAAATGAGAATAATTCTGGAACAATTGAACACCTTATGTGCGAACTCCGACCAATGTGAGAATGAGGTGGACTGTCCAATAGTCGATTAAAGTGAACAATGCATGAAGGGATATGTAGGGGGTTGAGGGAATGGGAAGGGGAGAGAAGCTCGAAATTCAAAAGAAATGTAGGATGATGCTAATTTGGCAGATTGTAGTTGAGCTCAACATTTCAACGAAAACATATGTAAAAAAACAACAATGCAACACAAAGCAACCACAATACAGACAGCCACAGTAATGGCATAAGATAACCAAACATGAGAATGCAAAAAGCACAATTGTACAAGACACCAACAAAACACAAGTACATGCAAAAGTAATTCAAGACAATGGTATGCATTTGTTTTCTAATTGTGGCATGAATTCTGCATTTTAGAGCACGATAGTTTAAATAAATATTCGAAACTTCCTTCGTGTCTCTTGGTTTTCTTATTGTGGACGGGTACGAGTGAGAGAGCAAAAGGGTATGTCCTGTTACTGCAATCCCTGAGAGGGTAACAGAGTGTTGTGATCTGGGGTGCCAATTCACTTCCTTCTCTGCTAAGGTTAGGGGGCCAAGTGAGGCACTATAGCTAGTCAGACTCGGGTTCATGGACACTGAGGTAGTATGGTGACTCACTCGCTACATGCCAATGTTATATGGTCCCAAGCATAGTTCTGATCCTGAGCAGAATCCCTTAAACAATGGATGCTCAGTCACACATACCCTTCGTTTGTGTGTGGCTGTCTACAGAGAATGCAGGAAGCCAGGTTTCACCCACCCCAGACGTGTATTCCAGATACAGGCAGGAGGCGCCAAATGCTTTAAGTAAGAAAATGCCAATTTTATTAAAGAAGCATTGTCAGAACTGCAATTTAAAAAACAACTTCAGTATAAGTTGGGTTTTAAAATTGGGAGTCCAGAGACATCAAATTTGGGTTTCCTATATTTTCCCAATTGGAAACTACACTTATAAAATGTGATAACGCAGTGCCAACATTATCCTATTGGAGCGATAGGCCTTGCAGTAGTGAAAAATTATTTGAAGGTTATTTCACTAAGGTATAAGAGCGCTTTACATGAACACCAGTTAAGAGACAGATTGACACATTCATTTTAGTAGGCACAGGTAGATTAAGTGATTTTCCCAGAATCACAGGATGTTGAGCGTCCCCGCCGAGGCTCGAACCTGGTCCACAGCTCTGAGGTCGCCTACTCCAGAGACTAGGCCTCATCATTCTGCACCTTTCCATTAGCAAACAAAGCAAGCCATTGTACTTACAACTTGTCCCAAAGGAAGACAAAGCAAACCCTGGTACTATTTTATGTATACTTGGGGTTGCAATGCAAGTTCCCCATTATCACCAGATCCCGATTGATCCTTTGCCATGTGCAAAGGTGTTTACATTGGCGCTAGGCAGCCAAATGTGCGCAAGCGCAAATAGCGAGCAGGAATATGCCATATCTTAACAGATCTGGTGCCTCCTGCCCTCTCCTTTTCATGCAGCGCATCAAGGTGTCTTACTGCGTTCCAGGAAAAAATTAGAGACATGGCCCTTAGTTTTTCTATTTATTTCTGTATTGTCTTTTGTGTTTACTCATTGCCTGCTCAGTGTCTGTTGAGCAAAATATAAATGTATTACTTAATTTATATAATCATTTCTTTATAATTTGTACACATTTTATAAGCATATTTAAACATCAAATACAAGACAATTATATCAGGAAATCTTAATTGTACAATCACTTACTTGATTATGGTAGCAATTCAAAATAATTAGCAATCAAAATGTAACATTAAAATGTATATATGTACACTCTGCGACAGGAAAATGAAGAACCAGGCAATTAAACGCAATGTGGTTTTGGGTTTCCATTGCTCCCTATTGACCCACACACTATCTGCAGCTTCTCACAGTGCTAGGAATATCAACTTCAATGAGAACATACTCAGACCCAAATTGCATGAACTCTCTCTTATCTTGTTTGTTGTAAAGTCAGCTTAGCTGATCATCACCAATTCCACTCTGATTCTGGAGGCTGTTCTTTTACTGACTGTCTGACAGACATACTCAGCAAACACTAAGCTAACCTCTTAACTTGCCAATTGGTAAGCATGTCCCCATCACATAGCTGATTAAAATAGATAATTGGGTCTGTTAGGTAATAGAGTGTTCGATTCTAGACAGCCATGAGACATTTTTTTAGCACTCAGGTGTACCTGTGGTTGTACTCAGTCTGCCTTCAGATACACAAAGCAAAACCAAAGGGTTTTTTGATTAGCCAGAAACTGGTCCCAGGATGCTTGTTTCCGGTCCAGGGAAGACATGGCTTGGCAGTTCGGGCTGGACTATTCCCATGAGGCACAGGGTCCGACTGATTTTCATATGGCCATGTCTGAACTGGGGTGGCAGAGTGAGCTAAAGAATGATGATGGATTAAACCCAGATCACTTGACTGGGGGTTAGTGCTTGCAATGTTCAACACTCCGTCCATCATCCCCTTTAGTTTTGCTTCAGATACACAAAGGAATCTCCAAGAATGTGTATTTAACGAAGCGAGTGTGATAAACGTGAATCCGGTGTGGACCAAAACAACATCCGACATTTAATACTGCTAACACTCATCGTGGTTGCTTGGGACACAAAGCCACGGTTTACACATGTTTTTCTCTAAGGACGTTGGTTTTGTGATTCACGCACTTTATTTTGACTACCAGCAAGTCCAAACATTTTAGAGCAGGGGAAAGAATAAAGGAAACGTCTTTAAACGTGGAGCTTGGCTAAACTGTGAGTGTTTAATCCAGGCTTGCTCATACCTCCCAGAAGCTTTGTATTGTTACACTTCTCAAACATGTCCCCTACAAGCTTTTTTTGCTTAAGATGGTATGAACTATTTTTTTTCCTTATAAACACTTTACAGCTTTTCGTTTTTGGGGACTATAATACAAGACATGCTATATGTCACTGCGTTCGGCATTCTCTGATACCCTTCTCAAAATTCAGAAAGAGGAATTGGCTTGTACTTTTAGAAACGTTCAAGCCCAGTTCTAAACTGTGCCCGAAATACAAGACGTGTGGATGAAGACTGACCTGTCAGAGTAAAATAGAACTGACAGGAAGGAGTTCTGGGAATGAAGCTCAGCAGAAAAGGAGCCAATCGCACCCAGGGCTGTTGACAGCCAGGAGAGCAAGATGGACGGCGAAGGGGGAAGATCATTTAACACCTTAATAGTAAATGACAACACAGAGAAAAAAAACAAGAGAAATAATATAATATGCTGGACGACAATCGCTCAAAGGGATATCCAGAAGTGAACCAGCTTATGGGTTTGTTAAACAATACGGTGCAACAAAGAAGGAGGGAAATGCTGGGAAAATATCTAACCCTCCTGAATATTAATTCCGAGACCAGCATGCCATCAGTGGTTAGAGAGTATGAGCCAATTTAAGCAGCTGTCAAACACCTGCAGGAGATGCAATACTAAATACATTGGATATAAGAGAATCACTGTGCAAATGCAAAGTTCCGGGACAAAATACTACTAAAAAAAAGGTACAGGGTGGGAAGCCCTATGTGGCATCACTCTGGGGCAAAGGCAAACATGATGACATTTTATTTCAAACAGTACGTCATATTAAGAGAGATAGCATGCAAAACAAATGATTTATTCTCAGTCATACTGACCTCACCAGGCAATATCATACTCGGAATATCATACCAGGAATCCATTTAGCTGGGATATAGTCTACATTTACACACCTGTTCGCAAACTAACAGATGCTAATTGAACACTGACTGGTTTTCGAACATCGCTGCATTTTATAATGCAACTGTTATGGGGCAGATGCATTAATCGATCACATCGCAAAATGTGCATTTACAGGTGATATTAGACCCTAGTGTCTCCTCATAGCGAATGAGGTAAGAGGTGTTTTGCAACTTCTGGCTAATGTGTGAAAATGGAAAGATGGTGACATGCAGTCAACAGCAAACCCTCATCTCAGTTCATTTTCCTTCCATGTGAGCATTTTAGCTCTGGCCTAAGGACAGATATAGCTAACTGGCCAAACTCATGTTCTCCAAAATACAGATCTACATATTCCAATCAACAATCTTTCACCACTGGTCTTCTCAAATGTCATTCAAATGATGCTTCCTCCTCCCACACCACAAGTAATAGCTCAACAAACAAGCCCACTAAGCAAGTTGATTCAGCAACTGGATACTTTCAATAGCTCCATTTCACTCTTGCACATATATACATTCACACAGAAAATAGAACTGCATATGGCACTTGTACATACCAGTGATTGCTATTCATTATGTATAGCAGATTGCCTCAACTATTTCCATAACACTTAACATTTTTATTGCAAGTAACCATTTTTACTCCTCACTATAAACCACCTTTGGAATATAATTTATCCTACAATAACTTTGCACAAACCATTAGAGTAGCTAGAGTGTATATGCAAATTTCCAGTTTGAAGCCACACACCTTCATGTTTGCGACATATTAAGGTCTGAAATTTACGTTTTTGCATCAAATGCATGTTTTTCAAAGATTATTCTAGTCGTCCTGACAATTGATAGCAGAGAAACAGAAGAGTTATAGTGTAGTTTTTGATCTTGTGCACTGACCAACTTGGACATCACTTATACGTATAATTTTTGTAGCTGAGTGGTAGCATGATTACAAATACTATTAGGCCTAGTTCAAAGAGGTGTTTAAGGGCCACATGTATGAATGATTTGCAACTTTCAAATCGGTCACATGTTATTTGCAAATGCAAACAAGCATTGGAAATGCAATAGGTCTCGCATTAGGAAAGTTTGAGCTATTGGTATTGTAAATGACACTTTTTTTATTTATGTGTTGGTTTTGAAAGTAGCAAAATTAATAGCTTTGTCAGTAACAATGTCAATAGTTTTAACTTTTGCAAATGTGACACCTATAGCATTTGTAATGCAATGTGTGTTGTATGTACGTGACTTATATGTCTTGATATTACAAATAACAATGGCTTTTAATTTTGTAAATAATTAATACTTAAATAAAAGTTATTGTAATTTATAATGGCAATAGCTTAAATGTTTGTAAATAACTTTTGTGAAGATTATGTTCAGTGTATTTTATTGTGACGAAAATCCAAGAACATTGCATTTGCACCTAAACACACACAGAGCCACACACATATAGATGTGGTGGATCTGGGGGATATGGTGGTGGTGGATGTGGTGGTGGATGGGGTGGTGGTGGTGATGGTGGATGTGGGGGTGGATGTGGGGGTGGATGTGGTCGATGTGGTGGTGGTGGATGTGGTGATGTTGTGGTGGTTGTGGATGTGGTGAAAGTGGTGGTGGATGTGGTGGTGGTGGTTGTGGATGTGGTGAAAGTGGTGGTGGATGTGGTGGTGGAAGTGATGGTGGTGGGTATGGTGGATGTGGTGGTGGTGGATGCAGTGGTGGATGAGGTGGTGGATGAGGTGGTGGATGAGGTGGTGGATGTGGTGGAAGTGGTGGATGTGGTGGATGCGGTGGAAGTGGTGTATGTGGATGCGGTGGTGGATGTGGTGGTGGATGCGGTGGATGTGGTGGTGGTGGATGCGGTGGTGGTGGAAGTGGTGGTGGATGTGGTGGTGGTGGATGCGGTGGTGGTGGAAGTGGTGGTGGATGTGGTGGTGGTGGTGGTGGTGGTTGTGGAGGTGATGGTGGATGTGGTGGTGGTGGTGGATGTGATGGTGGATATGGTGGTGATGGTGGATGTGGTGGTGGATGCGGTGGGTGTGGATGCGGTGGATGTGGTGGTGGATGCGGTGGTGGATGCGGTGGTGGTGGTGGATGCGGTGGTGGTGGATGGGGTGGTGGTTGTGGTGGATGTGGTGGTGGATGTAGTGGTGGATGGGGTGGTGGTTGTGGTGGATGTGGTGGTGGATGTAGTGGTGGTGGGGGTGGTGGTGGATGCGGTGGTGGTGGTGGATGCGGTGGTGGTGGTGGATGCGGTAGTGGTGGAAGTGGTGGTGGATGTGGTGGTGGATGTGGTGGTGGTGGATGTGTTGGTGGTGGATGTGGAGGATGTGGCGGTGGATGTCATGGTGGATGTGGAGGTGATGGTGGATGTGGTGGTGGATGTGGTGGTGGTGGTGGATGGGGTGGTGGTTGTGGTGGATGTGGTGGTGGATGTAGTGGTGGTGGGTGTGGTTGTGGCATCCTGAAATGTATTGTGTGTTGGAATTCCTCTTCCTTGTCAGAAGTATCAACATAAGCCTGTATGAGAAGGCTCCTTCTGGTTGCAATATTACAAGCTGCCACAGTTTTATTAGCCACGTATGGGGAATATTGGAGAGTGCCACTAATATTATGTAGGTAGCGAAATGTGACCTTTAGCAGTCCAAATGTATTTTCATTTATTACCCGGGTCATCTGTGAGTAACATTGTATCTTCGTGGTCTGTGAGTTACATCATTTAGGTATGGTGTCATGATCTAAGTACTGAGAGCCTATGCACTGTAACCAACACAAATGTAATGTTACAAGGTAAATCAGTACAAATATATATATTTAAAATAAAATCTACATTAATATAAATACGTTTTAGGAGGTACTCACCAACGTCTCATCTTGATAAGTCGGTTGTACAAGTGTAGGAATAATGTGCAGACCCAGGAAATTTAGCTGCAAAGTATGTTATTAAACAGACTACATTGAATACTATTTATATGTTTAAAAGTGCTGGCCTTGATGAGAGGGATCATACAACTTCTAAAAACTGCTAATTAGATATTCATTTAAGTGCAGTAAATCATTAACATGAAATATTACGCCAGGTCTACTTTGATCGCCGAGCCCCCAGAGTACTGGACATTCCAGCGGAATGGGGGGGGGGGGGGGCACGGCCCAAGAAAGGATACAAATAAAGCGTTCCGTAAATGTATAGTTTACTAAACCATAGCCATCATATTTGATTGCAAGTTCAGATACCATAGGGGGCCAGTTGAAAAATCCCACTACCAGGATTACCTATCCAGTCACGTGCAAACAGGAAGTAAGGTAACCAATCACCAGGTAAGCAGTTTTATTTTTAGACGCACATGCTTTCAACCGCCATCTGAGCGTAATTATACGGTTCGTGCAAAGCGCTCCCGCGGCTCCGAATACAAACTAAAATAAAGGAACTCCGAAGTACATTTTCATTGTTTCAACAAAGTTAAAAAGCTGCTTTTTTTCTGCCTCCCATTTCCTGCTGGAGTCACAATCGCGAGGCACAGGAGTGTAGGCTGATGGAAAAAAAAATCATCTCTGGAAGGAAGTGAAATGCTGAAGTCATGCTCCGGTTTCAGAAATTCCAATCTAAGCATGAGTAAAAGTAATAAAAAAAAAAAAGAAAGAAACACGGAATGGCGCAGTGGTAACAGCTCAGCGACATTAGCCAGTTTAATTTTTATTCGCCGTTTAGAGGCATTTATCTGTATAGTATTCCTACTGGTGGAGTGTAATTTTCCTCAAAGTTTACTCTGACAATGAAAGGCTGTTTGCGCAGCAATTCTGGCCAGCTGAGTGCGTGAAAGGCACATTACAAATAGAGATCCCAGCTCGAAAGTGTGTTTATCTAGAAGGATGGGTCTGCACATGCAACGGGCCTGTGATTCAGTACAAAGCTATGCAGCACGGCATTGCAAGCTGTAACTGGAGATCGTAAAGCCTTTTGTATGGATTATTTAAGCAACCGCCTTCTTTACTCTTAAAATCTCTGTGTAGCTTGTCCTAAAATATTAATATAGGACGAATCATGTTTACCACCGAAAACTTTGGCATACTGGGTGTACAATGTTCTGTATACCAGTCCCTCAAAACTGGTAGCCTAAAGCAGCAAATGTTTCTCTCCCTCCTCCAGGAAGTCTGTAAAATGCAGGCAGGGGAGGGGGCAGAGTGACGGAGGGAAGGCAGAGAAGGGGGGGAGGAGAAATGCGACACGGCGGGCAGGGGAGGGGGCGGATCGGGGAGAGGGTGTGAAAGCAGCAGGGGCCTTTGAAGTGAAGCTACGCTTCACTTCAAAGGTGTGGGAGGAGTGCGGCTGAGGGAACAGACGGCGATTTGGTGATGTGCACGCGCATTTTAGGTCAATGCGCTTGCGCATTGACCTAAAACCGCACGGGCACAGCACCAAATCGCTAGTTGGGTAAAGTTTGTTTAAAGCCCTATAGTCTCGCTCTGCTCAATGCGCATGCGCATTGAGAGGCGAGACCTAAAAGGGCCATACACGAGGTTTGACAGCCATTTGCAAAACAAAATTAATGATGCACCAGATTTGCGAGTTGTGGGCAGCGTCGGATTGGTAAAAAGGGCACTCTGGCAATGCCCGAGGGGCAGGTATCAAAATTCCAGCTGTGGGCTGCTTTTTTGAGCAGCCTGGGGGGGGCGATTTGGGTGGTTTCTGCATTGTTCGATGTTGCCAGCGGCCTAGTGGGTGCCTGAGTGGCCTTTCTGGAGGCAGATGGGCGCCCGTTATCTCCTTTTGTTTCAAAGAGCAGAGGTGCCACTCCCTTTCTCTGGCTGGGCCTCCCCCATTAATATATACATATTGAGTGGGGCAGGGGGCCTGAGCAAAAGTTGCCTCATTTGTTTTTCACCAGTGTAAACTAATCTCTGCATTTTTTTTAAACCTCCCCCCCCCTTTTTTTAGAATAAAATTACGCCAAAGCAATGTTTTGTGGAAAGGCAATATGCAAATGTGGGCCACTTTTTTTAGCATGCCCGGGCCGAGTTTTAATCCAATCCAACCATGGTTGTGGGTGTTGCAGGGGTTATAACTGCTAAAGGAGAATACCAGCCACTAACTTAAACATTTGTGGTTGTTCCCATACCCATGAAGGTATTTTCACACCCTAAAACCTCTTGCAAATGACTCCTGTCAAAGGTACGAGTGAGTTTGTTGCTGGAGCAGGAAAGTGGCAAGAATGCCCCCGTACTTAAAGGGAGTATAGTTGTAAAGATTTCTCCAACGGTAACAATATTGTCCTCTGGTTAAACATAAAAATGTTACATGCTAAAATGCACATTTGCAGCTGGTGGAAATTATGCATTTGTCAATGTACACATGTGAGTACTGATGGAAATCTTGAAAGTGGATGTTTTCCCACCAATGTCAAGGCAATATAGGACCCCGGGGAATCTCCACCAACATTGTCGCCAACCCCCCTGGCAGTGTGCATGATTCCTACACCTACTGAAGTCCATCATCAACCTGCGCTACCAGGATGGCACCCACGGAAATACACTGCTCGTTGGCCAATACCAAATAAACACACCACACATCTCAACTCCACAATCATGCAACTCACAACAGAGGAAATGCACACGTCACAAGCTCACATACAACATGCTCACCCACCAGACACGACAGCACAACTTACTTTGGGAACCTGGGCCAGCCATGTACATTAGCCATCAACTGCATGGCACCTCAGCCACACAGTAGCCGGATGTTGGAAGAGGTGGGGACCAGACATGTGCGAAGGAAGCAAGTGATCGTTGAATATCAATGTACACAATGCAAAGTGTGTAGTGGTTGTGCTGGACAGACTGCAGTATGTAGACCACACATATATCCATGTCGTTAGACCCCGCTGGTGTATGGCGTGTAGTGTACGCAACCATGTCACCCCAGCTAGTGGGGAAGATTGTTGAAATGTAGCTTGTTACGTCCCACCCGGAAGCGTGAGCGGAGTGGGCTGGCCCGGCGTACGCAGAGCCAACGTGGGTGTGTGACTGATGTTTGCGTGCACCTGGGTGTGGTTCTGTACTGTGAATGTGCATCTGCATGTGTCTATGGTAATGTGGGTCTCCTTTGTGAGGTGTAGGTGGTCCCTGAAGGATAATGGACACCCGCATATGTGATGTAGTTTGCCTTCAATGTGTTCGGACCCCACCTGCACCTGTTCGGTCACCTCTTTTAGGCGTTCTGACACCTGGCATTGGAATGCCATGTGTGGGTCGGTGAAGTGTTGGGAGCCAGCCGTGCTTGCGGGTGCTTCCTGCTGTGTGGTCTGTTGCAGGGTCTGTGTTTTCCTCTGAGTAGCTTGGCTGCCCTGGTCCTGGTGGTGGGTTGCGTGGGATGTCCATGGGCTGTTGTAGAGCATCGGTGTCAAAGGTGTGGTGGTCCTCTCCAGCATCACTGATGTTTGGTCTTCTGTGCTCTGCTGGAGGTTTTGTGTGTCCCTCTGCAATGTGAAGGGGAGATGCAGGTTGACATTGTGTTGACATTTATGTTGGTACATTGTTCGTGTTTACATCCAGACTGCATGACAATGTACAGTGTGACTGTTTGGAAGGTGCAGGATTTAAATGAGGAACCGTGTACATTTGGACTACATGACGTATGTGATGCTGTATGCGTACATTTACATTTCACAGTTTCCAGCTCTGTCAGATGTAGGAGGCCTGTTTCTGTGTGTTTGCGGACCCAGTTGTGTCCTCTGTTCTGCAATGTCGGTGTTGCACATAGTACCACGTTGTGGTCAATGTGGGTGTGCTGTTCTTGCTATGTGTGTGTGCTGCAGTGTGCCACAGGGATCAGGGACATGATCCAGGGTCATTGTGGATGTATAGTATACTACACATCGTTTTGCATGTGTGCCATTGTGCCCATCTCCCCCCGTCCGCCCAGTCCCTGGTCGTTACTCACCCTGTTGGTGTTGTATCAGGTCCTCCCGAGCTGTGTCCACACTCCAGACTCCTTGCCTCGTCTCCACACTGGTGACTGTGGCCTCCATTTCCCCCAGCTCCTCCTGTGGCACAGGACTCCCACCTTCTGTCACCATTGCTGCCTTCCTGCTTGCAGCAGCTTTGTGCCTGGTTTGGATTTTCACATCATGCCAGCGCCTCTACGCCTCCTCCATTGTCCTCCTCGACACTCCGACTGCATTCCCAGAGGTCTAATTCTGAGTCAGTTGATGGGAGTGTTCTATCACCTCCATGACGCTGATCTGGTTTTGCTGCAGACTGCACCCTGTATTCCTCTCCCTCTTCTCCCTGGCCTTCCGCGACCCCGTTGTTCCATGATTGTGGTCTGTGGCGCTTGTGGGGTTTGCGTTGGACTCTGTGCTCAGTCAGGGTGCCTCTATGTTGATACACACTTTGGATTGTTTCTGGTGTGTTGTTTCTGTAGTTTTTATAGTGCATTTTCCCATCAGAAGCGTGGGATTTGCAGGCCTGTCGCTGGTTTTCGGTGCTTTTTGTACCGCGAGTGTCCTCATCGCAGGAGTTTTTGCGTTCGCGTTTTGCAATTTTGCAGCATGGCGTTGATTTTAACGTGGACATTTGATGCGTTTTCTGGAGACTATTGCATGGTACCGCCGTGTTGAGAATGCTTCATTAACACGGAGTAATTTTCCCGCAATGGACTGTGATGTTGGAAGTTGTGTTAAGTTATGTTTGCGATGGTTATCACGCGTTCTTGAGCATATGCCTCAGAGACTTTAAAACAGCAGATTTTGAAATGGATGAAATGTAGATAGTTTACAGTTTGTTTATGTTTCAAATTTGTGTTGCTTTTCTGTTTAATGTTACTGTATTCTTTAGTAATTGGTAATTCATTGCTTTTAATTGTTTTACCTTTTTGCATTTAATTAGGGTAAGCATTTTACAATGAAGCGATTTTAACAAAAAAGAGCAAAGAGATGAATCCAAAAAATCCACTATTACTTACTTTGTCTCAAACAATAAAGTATGTCTTTTGTATCATTTCGTTTGTTGACAGTTTGAAACATTAGTTTCATCGTAAAAAAAAATACATGGATAAAACATTCAAAACAATTTACAAGTTTAAAAACAATTTAAACCAAGAATAAATATCTATTAATAAATCAGATAAGACAATTCATTAAGCAGATATAATCACATTAAGAGCGGAGGAGATAATCTGCGGGATGGCTTTTATACAGTAGGCATTAATTTATGCCTAGCGACCAAGCTATGTACAGAAATTTCGAAACAGCCACCACCACGGTCGAGGAGATATCACTTTTACATATCCTTTAGGATTCTCCTCGATTTAATAAACTAAGGGAACAATCCATTTGCTTCTAGTTTTAGCTTAAAGTGGGCAAAAGAACAGCAAATGCTCCTCAATTTCTTAAATGTTTTTACAGTAAAAACAGTAGCTGGATCCCTAGTACATCGTCCCCCAGTAGATGGTGAAGGCTGCTACTGGGAGTAACCCATAGGCCATATATTTGGTCTTGGAGGTATTAATTTCAAGACCAAAGTATCTGCGAAACTGGTTGAAGCTATCAATCAGCTTTTGTAGACCCCGCCTTGTTTTGGACAACAACAATGTATGGTCCTCAAAGAGGAGTGCCGGTATTTTTACCCCACCAGGGTAGAGAAATCATTGACACAATTCAATAAGTAGGCAATGCAACTGTTTACGTATAAGAGGAAAAGAGTAGAGGGAAGAACGCAAACCTGGCACACACCTTGGTCTACAGGGAAGTCAGTTAGTTCTCCAATCACACCACACCTAACTTTGGCAAAAGTCCCCTCATGGAGCAGTCTGATTGAGTGCAAAAGACTTGGGGGGTCCCCATCCGTGGAGCACCTCCCACAACGTCCCTCTGGGCACCAGGTCAAATGTGCCTCAAAGATTGATAAATGACACATAAAGTTCACTTTTGACCAGGTCCACCATCTTCCATTTAACCAAGAGGAACCAGAAGGCTTGGTCAACGGCACTAATGTTGTGTCTGAATCCTGCTTGGTCTGGTGGCTTAGTGGACTAATGTGTCCACTGTAAAGGGCTGTGTTTAACCTCATGGTCAAAGGTTCAAATCCTGGTGGGTCCACTCAGCCTTTCATCCTTCTAAGGTCAATAAAATCAGTATGATTGAGTTGGTTAACAATAAACACCTGTTATTTAGCACCAAGATGCACATGGGTGAAAATGCGCTTTACAAATACATATGTTATGTTATGCTTTCAGACCCAAGAGGATGTGATTTTCCTCACACCAGTCCAACAACCGATCTAAAACTTGCGTGCATAATACATTTTGCAGATTATCTATTAATCTAATAGGGTGGTAGTTGGAGGGAATGCTAGGATTCGCTTTAAACAAAAATTGTATAACCCCTGCCCCCTCCTAGACTAGACGTCTCACCTAGTTCTTGAAAAAAAGGCTAATAACTACCATGGTTTTTCTAACCAATTGTGACAGCTGTCAACATATTCACTTCATCTAAGGAGAACAGGAGAACTTATGTGACTACTGTCCCATTAGTGGAGCTGCAAGGGGCTCAAGTGTCGCCATAGAACAGTCCCATTAGCGGCGCTACAAGGGGCTACAGTGTCGCCATCGAACTTTACACCATGCCATTCAAGCTCTGAGCCTGCCAAAGGAGTAGGTGGCAAAAGGAAGAGGGCCGTTGTTAATACAGAATCCAAGAGACTGTCTCTTTGTCCCCGGTGGTGGTTGGCACACTCGAAGACCAGATAACGGACATGCCATTTGTGACAAGTTTCTCTCATTTGTGTCGGACAAGTTAGAGCCCATTTCTCAGTGCTTGGGTGCGATAGAGTCTGAGATTAGGAAAGTGAATGACCCAGTAACCTCCAAGCATGTAATGGCTGAACCCTGCTCATTGCCCTCTGTCGATAAGGCTACTACTACTTATCATATACCTCAATTTATCACTTGGAGGGTTTCAATTCAAGATAAGAGAAACATAATATGTGCCTTTAAGTTTTTAATAAATTCAAGACTCTCCTTTATTACTCGCGCCAGGAAAATCTGCATTCATAAAGTTGCAACTGGCACAAGCTTCCAGACGAACCTGAAAAGTTTTATGAATTGCACACAGTTTTAAACCTGCACACAAGCATGGTAAATAACTCAAATTTTGGCTTCACTACAGTTTTTGGGACGAAAGCCCAATGTAGACAAACTTGCTGGTGACTATGCAGTATCAGAGATAATCAAACACTCTGTAAAACTCACCTTTGTAAAACAGGGCAGAGATGGCTCTTCATTTAAATATTTTTGACACAAAAAGACAGTGATTTAAAAATATAGTCTCGTATTGATTGTATTAAAAGGCTGTAGTGCTCCTCTGCATGGTGCATGGTCGGATCATTTCTTAATCCCCTTAACCTGGGAAACTAATGGACCGACGTTTTCCCCTAACATAATCTCGGCTCTTGAACGGAATTGGTCCAAGCTTTCTACTGAGCACTGGCTCTCAGTTCTTGAAGCCACTAGACCAGCTAGTGACCCGAATCCCATTGTGGCCAACGAAAAGTTTAATCATTGGATCCAAAGCTTCCTTGATGTAGTTCTCCCTAGGAGACCCACCCACAAAAAAAGGCAGGCTGAAGACTGCTCCCTGGTTCTCTCCAAGGTTAAGAGAACTAAAACAATTTTGTAGAAGACTTGAATGATCTTGGAGACAAAATTATTCAGAATCCATGAAACTTAAATATAGAGAGGCAATCAGATTATATAAAACTGAAATTAATGCTGCCCAAGCCGCTTTTTATGAGGAGAAAATCATATCAGCTGCAAACTCCCCCAAATAAATCTTTTGAATTGCCAAAACCCTCTCCAATTTGCCGCAGAAGCAACCAACATAATAATAATAATTTGGCTGAGTTTTCCCAACAGAAAATTCATGACATCTATATGTCCCTCCCGGCCTTCCAGAATCAACAGTTTGTGACCCAGACGCCACTTGCTGGAATACAAATCTCATTAGGGCAATTCCCCCCTTTGGATCCTGTCTCATTGGGCTTAATCATTGCAAAAATAAAATCAGGCTCCCCAACTGACCCGCCCCTCCTCTGCCCCTTACTTTAGCTGCCGACACCATTCGCCCTGCGATCCTTGATCTTGTCAACTCCTCATCCGGAACGGTTCCCCCAGCATGGAAATGCGCACTGGTAAAGGCCCTTTTAAAGAAACCTAACCTTGACCAGTCTAAGTTAGCCAATTATTGTCCCATCTCGCTCCTTCCTTGGATGAGTAAGATTCTAGAAAAACATATAAACACTACTCTAGTAGATTTTCTAGAATCTAACGATCTTCTGCATCAGTCCCAAACTGGCTTTCGCCCTCAGCTAGGGACCAAGACCGCCCTTCTTGCAGTAACTGAAGAGGCGAGGAAGATACTGGATCAAAGATGCATTGCTGCAATCATCCTCCTTGACTTTAATGCTGCTTTAGACACTGTCAACCATAACACTCTGATCCTTCTGCTAAAGAGTGTGGAAGTGACCGGCACTGCTATAACATGGCTACAGTTCTTTCTCAGTGACCGGTTATTTCAGGGTTTTGTGGGAGAAGTTGTTTCCAACCTGCTGCCTCTCTGCTGTGGTGTGCCTCAGGGCTCCTCCTTAAGCCCCACACTATTTAACATCTATATGAGATCCCTGGCAGAGATTGTCCAACCATTTGGCATTAAAATCATCACCTATACAGATGACACGCAGCTCGTGGTGGCATTGAACCACCCGAGAGGTCATCTAGCACCCTAGGCCCCTGCCTAGAGGAAGTTGCTAAATGGATGGAACTCTCTTGCCTTAAACTCAACGGGAATCAGACCAAGCTTATGCTCCTCGGCAACTCCCCCTCCTTCAATCCTGTTCTGCTCTGGCCTAAGGGCAACTCCCCCTACTTCAATCCTGTTCTGCTCTGGCCTAACTGTCTCGGTCCGGCACCAAATCCGAAGATCCAGATTAAGAGCCTTGGCATGTGGCTTGATCGCTCGCTCAGCTTCAATCGCCAGGCTGCTAAAATCTCAGCCACTTGCTACGGCCTTCTGAGGATACTTTGCAAAATCCTTCCCCTTCTTCTTTTCAAAGCGAGAAGGATCATGGTCCAAGCTCTTATCCTCTCTCGCTTGGATTATGGGAACCCCCTCTATCTGGGAGCCCCCCAATCTACCATCTACAAGCTCCAGATCATTCAGAACTGTGATGCCCGCATGCTCCCTCAGATCCCCGACGGCAATCTGCAAAACCAGCACTAAGGAGCCTGCATTGGCTGCCAATCAAGACGAGGAACCAGTTTAAGGCCATGTGTCGGACGCACAGGGCCTTCTGGAAGAAGGGCCCAGCGACAATCCAATCCATGATTACCCCCTAATGATCTCCGCTCCATGTCTTCCTTCTTAGTCACCACACACAGAATAAGGAAAGCCAGGTGGGGTGGGCGCTCCTTCTCTCATAACGCTGCCAACTCCTGGAATGCCCTCCCATTGTATCTGCGGAAGGAGCCTAATCTGCTGTTAGTTTTGAAAGCTCCTAAAAAACTTTCTTTTCAATGACCGTACCTAATCCTCTCCTTGTCTGTCTCTCTGTGTTCGCCCGCAGCGCTGGGAGGCCTCAGGGTAGCCTTTGCGCTATATCAATTCTATTTCACTCATTCATATGTATTACACTTATACACTGGCCAGCCAAATAGACTTTTTATTTGCAATCTATGTTTGGGTTTTTAGTGAGTCAATGTATGAAAACTCCAGCTGCACCTGAAATGTAGTCATTTCTGTATCCTCTGCTCCCACAGACTCAGTTGGCTGCCATGTAGTTCAGTGCTTCAGCTCTCATTGTGGTTGTTGAGTTTGAGTGAAAGCAAAGTCCCAGGTCCAGCAGAAGGTGGTACTTTGGTGCTGAGGTATGCATTGAATTTAACATATCGAATGCAGGAGTTAGTGGATAGAATTAAGGCCTGTACGTAGTCGCCCCTTTATTCCCACTAGTGCTGTTGCTAGGTCTCATTCCCTTTCTAATTAAATGGTAGGCCTAAACTGTACAAAATAACTCGGTTTTCCTTAAAAGCTTGATCCAAAAGCAATTTACAAAATTATATAACACAAGTAGCACCATGTACACAAGCTTAAGTTTTTGATGAACAAAGCATGAATTTGCATTTGTAAATGGACTTACTCACACTTTACAGTTTCACTACCATGACATTATTTCACATGTGAGCCAATCTCCTTAAACAACAGGAATGTTCCTGTTTTAGGGTGGATAATCCTGCAAAAAGAAGAGAACAATCTCAAACATGAACGTTTGTGAATATTCACAAATCTTTTGAAGGTAGTTTCCCACCCTGAACATTGTTTGATTTAGTTATGTCAGAGGCATGTGTGAAAATGTTTTCTAGGTAGGAAAAGGGAGATTCATGAGGGATGTGGGTCAGTGGTTTCTTCACAGAAACTATTTGAAAAAAGTGGAAATCCACTGGTGCATTACGCTTCATTAGAAAGGCCCCTTCATGGCTGTTTGGAATGTGAGCTCCTGTCTTGTCTGAAAGTGCTCCTTAACTGGCTCTTTCACTCAAGGTGTGTAAAATATGTGTGTATATCGTATGAGTGCACTTTATAACGGTAGTCAGGCCTGCCCTCAGCTCTCAGAGCAGAGGTTTGAATCCATTTTGGCTTCCCTGTGTGTGTGTGTCAACTGGAATGGTGAAAGCTCAATGGGTGGGTGCCCAAGCTCTACTGACTTGAAGACCACCTTTATATTCACTACCCTTGTGATTTAGTAGGAAATTATAATGGTAGAAGATGTTGGCCTCCTTGCGTAAGTGCCCCTACTAGAACATCCTAAGTCCATAATTTTTGTCCCGGCCTAATCTACATCTACAACGCAGGTGGTCTGCTATCTAGGCATAACAGACCTCTATACCTGGACTAATCATATATCATATTGAGCATAGCAGAGGTTGCTCTTGTCCATACCCTGGCATGAACTGATCATGAGCAGGCCATACAATACTTGGATGGAGGAGCCCTAGAAATATTTGAAAACATGCAAGAATGCCAATTGGTCAGCGTAGAGGAAAACCACTAGCCAGCTTTATCTGTAGATTTATAGAACTGTGCGCAATTTCAGTGAAGTGGATTTTCTACCAGGGATAGAGTCTGCATGACTGCTGTCCCCTTCCAGACTAGGATTGAGTCTCGGCCCAAGAATGTTGCTGAAGTGCTGCTGGACTGACTGCAATGGAAAAGCCTGCCCTTCTGTGAAAGAGGAGGCTAGACTATACCTTCATAATAGATCCTGCCTGGAAGAAGGAACCCAACAACTCAGCTCCCTGCAAGGACCTGTGATGCTTTTGCTGCTCAAGGATATGATATCATCCAGCTGCTGTTCAGGAGAAGAAGCTACATCTGTCTGCATTACACAGGACCAGGCAATTAGTTATCACTTATGTTTTTGGTTGGTGAGTCTATTTTGATCCAGACCCATCTGTGTAGTTGGGTATCTGTGTGTATCCTTAAGTTGCTTATAGGTACCCCAAAGCACAAACTGATTATATCAATAGCAGCACTGAAACAGACCTAACTATTTGAGCCCCAGTCTTTATTCAGAGGACTGACCTGTCTCTGGTGATTGCTTGTGTCCAGTCCTATGTTTCATGGGCATCGTGAGACCACAAAAATTCAACTACCAGTGGTATCGCAGATTTAGAATTTGGAGGACAGCGTTCTCCATCACAAACTTGACAAAGTACCTTGTTTGCCAAATCAATGGTCCCCTCACCTTATCTAGGGTCATGAGGACTGCCAGCTTACCATCGACAGAGCCCCCATTGGCTTAGTTGACAGAAAGTGTGCCCTGATGTCCCAATGGAAATGGGTTCACCACAGGAAGGGCATTACGCCACCCACCCTATTAAGGGTGGATATTGTGACATCCTTTTTTCTGTCTATCCCACCGGGAGGAACAGAAAAAACAAATAATAACAATTCCCCACCAAAGAAAAACACCTTGGGTATGGGGGAAGTTAGTTTTATGTTTTTCAATAAAAAAGTTATTTGAAAAACAAAAGCTTTATTAAGGTTTGGTGAATGGCCTTCAAAACTGACGGTGGCTTCCATCAAACTTTATGTATGATGTCAGTTACTGTCCCGGTACAGGGATCACCTCTGGGTCAGTGATGATGTCTATCTTTTGAGGCTGGCAGACCATTAGGATTTCATAGGTAACCCCTGATGGACTGCACTCTGTCCACCAAACAATAGATCAGGCCAGGCCCATAGTGCTTTTAAGTTGCTTGTGCACACATTTAGGGACTCAAATAACAGAAACTGTGTTACTCCACCACCACAGCATCTGTGAGGCTGAGTGGTGGCTGAAGTGATTGGTGAAATTTGATTGAAGATTGTGCTTTTAACTGCAAGCTTGTGTGCTCATGAACACCCTGGACCAGGCCCCATTGAAGCCATTGGTTATAATTTTGCCAGCCTGAGTTACATCCTCGTGAAGTCAAACTTGTTCTGTGGTTGTCGAAGAGTCACCTTAAGAGGCTATCATCCACCATAGGATATAACAGTAGAGAAAAATATAGCGCCTATTTCTTAAGTACTGTAAGAACATTTTGACTTAGATTGTGTCTTAGAAGGAGCGAATTAGTTCTTGCTTTATTTGCCTACCTCTATATTTTCTGTAGTATTTAGTTTTAAATGTCACAAAGCACTTTTCTTTTCAGAAAGTAAAACACTGATAAGACATTCATCCCACATCACCTCCTTCAGTAATCCTTGGAATAATCACAGCTTTCCAAGACCAATCATGTAATTCTTTTAGAATTGCATGAAAGGCCTACATTTGTTGCAATCAAACGAGTAACAAAATAGAAGCACATTTCAGATTTCCTTTGTGAATGGGGCCCAAAGAGTTTTATTAGTACTGTGCTCAGATATGGGCTAATAGATAAATGTCCCTAGCAGAGACAGCAACGCTTGAAAATATTTTTTTCACGCGTTTAGGAACAAATGGTTTAGGAAAGAGTTTTCATGCAGTTAAGTAAAAGTTAGCAAAACATATTTTGAACACAAGCTGTGTCTTAAAAATTCTATTCAAATAAGTAGTAAGAACTTTACACGGGTATTCAGTTTCGTAGCAACATTGGAATGCCTTGCTTCCAAGTAATTTAATGTGAAACATTGATGGGTCTAATCTGTAATACATTAACCACTACTTACCTTCAATATTTGTTCTGAGAACAGAATTGAGCTATAAAATGATGTTGCGTTTTACAAGTAAAGGTCACAGATAGTGTGTGACTTGTGGACTCGAGCAAGCACACAAGCCTGAGATATAGAACATCTTAAAGCTAGAGTAATGAAAAAAAGATTTCTTGTAAATGAAGATGATATTAAAAACAAAGCTAAACATTGATGTGCACCATACCCGGGAATTATTTATTTGCATCATCTTACAGTAGACATTGGAAATGTATTTCCCTATGCTCAGGGACATTATAAAGCATGTGCAAAGGCGGCAATGTGCACTAGCCTCATCCAGACTCAACCTTTGCACCCAGCCTGATCCAGAGCCTGGCATCTCTTCTGAACACACAGCCGGGCCAACAGCAGAGCCTGGCACCTCTCCTAATCTCAGTGGGATCCAGTAGGTAGCACCTCACATGCTACCCACCGCACATCCCCAAAACACTGGCAGCCCATGGCATTGCTTGCTATAAATCAAAATTATTGTAGTGCCTGTAGAGTTTCTCCTCTGAGTCGGGCACCTTCCCTGGCATAGCCACATTTTGGGCACTAACCTCCAAGGCAACTAAGGATGATTCAATGCACAGACTATTCCTGAGCTGCCTGCTGCTGCGCTCGGCGCTTGGCACTGAAGGTAAGATATAATGTGGGATGTCAGAAGGGAGTGCGGTTAGCAGCATGCTGCCAGCTTCTAAGCACTTTCCGCGCTTAAAAAGTGCCATCAATTTCAGACCTTGGGAAGCAGTCTTCCTGCTGAACTTCAGGTGTGTTGCAATGTACACAAGCCAGTTCTAACTAGCTGAGGATGGAAATGGTAGAGGGGGCTCGGCCACCCCTTCCTGTCACTGAGAAGCCGCATCTGTGCATGCTCTCAGACATCCCAAGGCTGGAAACTTGATATGATAGATAAAAATGCCTTTAACCCTATTCATGCATCATCTGGCCATTGAGTCATTGGTCCTGGTAAAGCTTACCGGATCAGCACACCAATTGGCTGGTTTTTAGACCACTTTGGACCCGTTGCAACCTTGAGGATATTATGGGGGTAATTTCATTTACAATGCATTTTCTGGGATTTCTTTTGTGCAAGTCTTGTAAATATGGGTGGGGCGGGAGTGGGTGAACATGTCTTTGGGGTTTTGTAATGGCATTTTTCAGGAAATTTCAAATAAATGTTTTGAGCAATTGTAATTTCCCCATAATTATTTGGGACAAAGTTATCTAACTGGGAGAGATTTTTGCTCAAAACCAGAACAGCGTTTACCCAATGCGGGAGATCATCTGAGGTTCTGGAAAACTAAGACTTGCCTTTCATTAGAATAAATAATATGTTTTATTGAACCTGTATATTGTGATACAGAGTGTTTGGTAATAAGGTTACCTGGCACTGGGTTCTTAAGGGTAGGGGCTTAATTAACCGTATGGGCCTGTTGACATTTTGGTGGAAGGCCCTAGGCGGTGCCGAAGCCCCGGCTCCTAAAGTAATGGAGGAGAAGTTTTAGGTAGGCCAATATTATGTTATTTGTTTTTTTATGGTGGAGGTGTGATCCTGTGGTATATTGCAGCACTTTACTTGTAACGAAAGGGTAGCGGCTAAGCGTGTGTACATCCTGATTGATATTTGACTCCACTGACACTACAGGGCTCTGAGTTCATCTCTTTCTAGCAAGGAATGGCTGTGTAAAACAGTAGTTTGCATTACAGATGTGTTACATAGGTGTCTCTAGAAGGCACTTCCAGAGTCAAAACATCAAGCCTGTCACACAGACCTCTGATCTCGACCGACATGGAAGAAGGACCGAAGGAGAACTGCCCTGCTTCACTGAAACCAGCAAAGAGAGGCTGCACTGACAAGGACTGCACCTGTTGGCTAGTGAAGAGAGGGACTCTGCTGGTCATGTCCTGTTCAGGGAGAAGCTGTCTCCAGAACCCAGTTGTAGGAAACTTGACTTGGTTGCAGTACCCCCTCCACTTTTTGCTTGGTACCTGATGCAACTTAGACTGAAGGTGTGCTGGGTTCCTGCTAAACATGAACCCAGTACCAGTGGTACTCTCCTGCCTTGAAGGTCCTACATTGGTTACTGATTGTCCAAAGATCCACATTCAAGTCGCTTTGTATCACCCACAAAGCGACACATGGAACAGGGCCGCTCTTCATCAGGAATAAAATCACAGAATACATTCAACAAATAAACCTCCTCTATAGATTGGCACCGCGCCTCAAAATCCCACCATAGAAAGAAAGCATAGGTGCCACATCCTTCTCTGTTCAAGCAGCCAAACTATGGAACTATTTGCCCCCAAACATAAGATCCACTGATAGCTACCTTATCTTCAGAAGCGTACTCAAAAGCTGGCTCTTCCCCACATAACCACCATACTCAAACATAAATATACAGCATATCCCTCTGTATATAAGCATTTATTTGGACTATAGATGTGTATTGCTTTTTATAAACATGTAGAACAAATATGTTGTTAAATATATAAATATGTGTTAGTTCTGCTTAACAAATCCACATATTACTTACAGTTATATTCTTCTATTTTAACATGTATAACGGTGACTGCATACATAAATACATCTTTTTTCATATCATAACTGTTTATCCACAATTGATTCACAATTGGATTACAAAAAAATCATAATAAAAAAACAGATAAATTAACTTTATTTACAGCAAAACTTTAAGGTCTGAGTTTATTAAATACAACTTAAATCTGCACATATTACCTTCCTTATACAGATATACCTTCCATGGAGTTATGTATCTTTATATTTATTACTTTCATTCTAATTCATAATCTCCAACGGACTACCCTATATTTTACACCATATCTCTTGCAATAGTTCCTCTGCCTCCACCCTGACTCATCTCCAACCTCATTCTACTACTCTTTCCAATGCACAACCCTATTTCTCACCCTATACATCTCTCAATATATCCTCTACCTCCACTCACTGTATAGAAATACAAACCCTTGCACTTTGTATAGCCAGGGGAGAAAGAAGTACATTATTCCCCTTTTTACGTAAACATGCTTTTAGACAGTGTTTCCAATGTTATATTTTATTCAGCAATTGGCAGATCCCTATGTATGGAATACTGTTGCTTCTTTTCTCTAGGCAATTTTAAAACGTCTACAAGTTCTTTAGCCATTGCAACTGTGGTTAGCGCAGAGTGTCTTTTTCTTAATCATTGCTATCATATTAAGACCTTAAAGGCTGGCTTATAATGACAATTTTTAGGGGCGATGTGGGGCATAGATTATCTTTTTAGTCCCGTCTTTCCCTAGGCGTTTTTATTTAGATATAAATGATCCAGAAGGAGGGCATAAATGTAGTTCGTTTTGGGATTCCCAACTATTATTAATTGAAGTGATGGATTTTATCTGCATCTTAGTATTAAACAAAGTACAAATATGTCTGCATTTTAGAAATACTTTTTTAGTGTCAAAACAGTTATGTGCATTTATTGTACATTTATGCGCTTTAATTAATGGGAATAAAGGTTGTATGACTGACTGAAATGCAAGCCCTTCCCTCGTCTCTCCCTCCGCTAACCTTTTCAATCCAATTAACAGACTAACATTCCCACCGCTCAATTGAATTTCATATTTCCCTATACTAATTCACCACTAATCCTTTTTGGGTTCCAGAGTAGTGTGCTACTTGCTGAAAAAGAGCTTTGACGCCTTGTCAGGGGTAGTAAGAGCTATATAAATGCAATTACAATTGCAATATAATGTTTATCCACAGCCTGTGACACTTTCTAGACACCCAGTGACTTAAAACAATTCTCTTGTTATTTAATTTGGGAATTCCTCAACAGATAACTCTTAAAACCTCCCAAAACATGCATGCTGCAGTTCAGTAAACCCTGTCCAATGCATTCCATAATTTATATTTCCTGTATATAAAGAAAATAATTTTCACCAACCAAATTAACCTGCGTTCCCATCATCATAAAATATATGCGTACTACTGACTTTTCCAATCATTTCCATATCCTGTGTTCTTAACCTTTCTGAAACAAAATGAAGACAACCAAGTAACTAGCAATTCCCATAGAAGCCGCTGTTGGGGGTGTATTTGTACAAATTAATGGATGTTACTCTGCGCATGGGTGCTTTTCTTGTCATTTTAGATTTTTTTTGTACTGTCAGTATACAATACTGTGGAGTGTTTTTATTGCTCCCAGTGTTGTTTTTTCTTGTATACCTTTGCAGCTCTAGGTTTTTGTTTTCCTCTCTTTGAGTGTCTGGGTGATTGATTAGTGAATTACTGAAAGTTTGAGCTATTGGGTTTACAAATATTAATACAACGCCAGTAGCTCAAACTTTCAGTAATGCGAGACCTTTTGCATGGCAAATGCTTGTTTGATTTCTGTTGTTTCCTCCTATCTTGTAACGGTCAATAAAACTTACTAAAGTAAAAGAAAAAACAGCAATGACTCTCCAAATCCCTACCTTTCATTTTCTACCTGGCCACCGCTGTTACTGCCCTTGACTGTGGTTCTGAAAGGTACCACTGGTACTGTGGTGCTTCACACTAGTGCTTCCCTGCCCACGTGGACGAGAAGAATTGTGTAATGTTGTAACATTTTTCTCTAAAAAACTTTCTATAAATCTTGTGTATATTGCAATTGCTACCCGTAGTATGTAAAGTTTTCTGCTTGTGGGAGTTCTCGTTGAAATTAGGACTAGAGACGGGACCTCGATTGGTGCCAGCGCGCTGAAGAAAAAGTCTACAGAAGTAGGGTGTGTGTTAAGAAGTGGAAAAAGATATGGGCACCCTGGCGAAAGTACAGAAGAATGAGCTTGGGCGACTGAGCGGTATTGGAGGACCCCCGCTACCTGATAGCACCCTGTAAACATACTGTTGATGAAGTACTGTGCCTGCCTTCCTGTTCCCTGTTGGAAATGCTTATTGTAATGTATGGTCTATTGAGCTATGTTAATTAAAAGAGTTTAAAAAAAAAAGAAATTAGGAGTTTGATGCAGGCAGGTCAGACTTTATTTGCTGCAAGCAGCTCCACAAACTTAATCGAAACCCCCACACATTGATGATATGTTTCTCAGGGAAAGAGAAAACATGACAGAACCAGCATCTGGTACCATCAAGTACTATCATTCCTGCCTTATCCTTAATAATATCGCAGTTATGCTTTAAAATCTATAATTAAACGTTGCAGCCTGTGAATAATGGCCCCTGCTTTCATGCCCCGTTTTGAAGTTATTTGACAATAAAAATCTCACAAATCCATCCAGTTTCGGAGTCACTCCTACTTAAACTATTGCATGGCAGTTTGCCGGCAAAAATGAATATAACGACTTTAAAATTGGGGAAAAGCAGAACATTTTGCATACTTTAGCTTGACCGATAATCGGGATTTACACAAGGCATTGCTAAAAAAACAAGCATTGAAAATGCAATAGGTCTCGCAATAGAAGAGTTTAAAATTTTTCGTTTTGCAAATGGATGAGTGGCGTTGCATGGATGAGTGGCGTTGCGTGGATGAGTGGCGTTGCGTGGATGAGTGGCGTTGCGTGGATGAGTGGCGTTGTTTGTGTAAGTGGCGTTGTTTGTGTGAGTGGCGTTGCGTGTGTGAGTGGCGTTGCGTGTGTGAGTGGCGTTGCGTGTGTGAGTGGCGTTGCGTGTGTGAGTGGCGCTGTTGTTTGAGTGGCGCTGTTGTTTCAGTGGCGTTGCGTGTGTGAGTGGCGTTGCATGTGTGAGTGGCGTTGCGTGGTTGAGTGGCGTTGCGTTGTTGAGTGGCGTTGCATGTGTGAGTGGTGTTGCGTGGATGAGTGGCGTTGCCTGTGTGAGTTGCATTGCGTGTGTGAGTGGCGTTGCGTGTGTGAGTGGCGTTGCGTGTGTGAGTGGCGTTGCGTGGCTGAGTGGCGTTGCGTGGGTGAGTGGCATTACGTGGGTGAGTGGCGTTGCGTGGTTGAGTGGCGTTGCGTGGGTGAGTGGCGTTGCGTGTGTGAGTGGCGTTGTGTGTGTGAGTGGCGTTGCATGTGTGAGTGGCGTTGCGTGGTTGAGTGGCGTTGCGTGGTTGAGTGGCGTTGTGTGGTTGAGTGGCGTTGCGTTGTTGAGTGGCGTTGCGTGTGTGAGTGGCGTTGTGTGTGTGAGTGGCGTTGCGTGTGTGAGTGGCGTTGCGTGGCTGAGTGGCGTTGCGTGGCTGAGTGGCGTTGCGTGGGTGAGTGGCGTTGCGTCGGTGAGTGGCGTTGCGTGGGTGAGTGGCGTTGCGTGTGTGAGTGGCGTTGTGTGTGTGAGTGGCGCTGTGTGTGTGAGTGGCATTGCGTGGTTGAGTGTCTCGTCTTCATAAACGTTGGACAGAGTAGCGGATTGCCTCGTTGACAAAGGCCACATAAATTAGACAAACGGAAATCCAGGTAAGCACACACTGACACGGGAACTGAACAGTAAAAGACAAGCATGCACATGCATTAAAGGACATACACACAAGCCTATGAAAACACATACAATGCTAAACTAAAGCACTAGTTAGTCAGATGAGACGTTATGCAAACCTTCTTTACACAGTAATCCCACACCAAAATTAAATAGCAGGGCTAGATTTTCCTAGAGGTTAGAGAAGCTATGTGGCCTTTAATTGAGATAGATGGCCGCGTATGACAACTCCATGTTTGTTCTGGAGTGGTTTATTGTCCCAGGAGAGCCGCAGAGTCTCATGTGAAGCAGAGGGTTGAGGAGTGTCCGCATTTTGGCAGCCCCTTTATAACAAGCATGAGATGGGACCCGAAAACACTGGAATGAGAAGGGGCTGAAAGGAGCTAGTGACAGAGTTCAACTGGAGGAGAGGTGGGCAAAAACAATGAAAAGGTGGACAAGGGAGGAGAGAAGGAAAGGTGACAGAGAACTGCTGGAGGAGCAAAGAGGAGAAAAGAAATGCGACACGGCGGGCAGGGGAGGGGGCGGAGCGGGTAAAAAAAAAACAAGACGGAGGGAAAGGCAGATAAGGGGAGGGGGGAGGAGAAATGCGACACGGCGGGCAGGGGAGGGGGCGGAGCGGGGAGAGGGTGTGAACAAATATGTTTACTCATAAGTTAAGTAATTTCACTCCATACCTTCTGGAGCTAGCACATACAATTACATTAAGAATATTACAGTGAGTGGATTGATTTTGTTACGGTAATTTTAGCAACATATCATCTTCGAGCAGCGTTTTCACTAGACTTCAATGGAATTAACAATATTTGAGGATTCTGTCAATTATTCAATCGTTTTAAGGTCTGTTTCTTTCTGATGTAAACAACGAGAACACTAGCAAAGGAGTAAAACGTGATGTGTGCGAGTGATTAATCAATGCTTGTACTGCGTCTGTGTGGTGTTTCCTGGTGCGTGTCTGTCCGTTTTCCCGTGCATTTGCAGGCAAAGGGAGCTTAACCCCAAGCATGAGATGGGACCCGAAAACACTGGAATGAGAAGGGGCTGAAAGGAGCTAGTGATAGAGTTCAACTGGAGGAGAGGTGGGCAAAAACAATGAAAAGGTGGACAAGGGAGGAGAGAAGGAAAGGTGACAGAGAACTGCTGGAGGAGCAAAGAGGAGAAAAGAAATGCGACACGGCGGGCAGGGGAGGGGGCGGAGCGGGTAAAAAAAAAAACAAGACGGAGGGAAAGGCAGATAAGGGGAGGGGGGAGGAGAAATGCGACACGGCGGGCAGTGGAGGGGGCGGAGCGGGGAGAGGGTGTGCAAGCAGCAGGGGACTGGAGTGCGGCTGAGGGAACTGATGTGCACGCGCTTTTAAGCTCAATGAGCATGCGCATTGAGCTTAAAAGTCACGGGCACTGCAAGGAATCGCCACGATTCCTTGCAAGTTAGTTAAAGAGTGGTTAAGCCCCAATAGTCTCGCAAGCTCGATGCGCATGCGCATCGACAGGCGAGACCTAAAAAACCTTTGCACACATATAGAAGTGCAACTCAAGTACTAGAAATAGGTTGCCCTGTCACTGCTTACTTTACTTAGCCAGGGTTTAGCATTGCCAATAATTATATACATTACTCTCTCTCTACCTTTTCTACCCGACCCTTCTCCCATTTCGTATACATCTGCAAGATATTTGTATAACTGAAATACTTAACCATAATAATGTTTTTTTATGTTGTTTTGTCATGCAGAAGCATATGCTATGTCATAATGAACATATGTTGAAACAAAAAAATAACTAGCTATATGTAACTTTTAAAACTTAGAAATACTAGTTATAAATAGTGGCGAAACGTAATATAATGACAAGTCCGGAAGATCAGGGGCCTCATTTATGAAAAGTGACGCATCGCTGCGTGAAAACAGCGATGCGTCACTTTTCACTTCGCCCTCCTTGCGACACGATTGATGCGTCATATTTATAATATGACGCATCATGTCGCAAGGAGTTACAGATACGTCAGTATTTCTGACGTATCTGTAGGCGCAAAAGTGACGCATTGCTGGAGTGTGTCACAAAAGTGACGCAACTCCAGCAATGCTTCCTTTCACATGGGGAAAGCCCCATGTGAAAGGGCTTGCGTCAGTCTTACGCCTGCTGTGAGGCAGGCGCAAGATTTTGACGCAACAGCATCCTAAAAGTGACGCAGTGAAATCTCATAGATTTCACTGCGTCACTATTACGAGGCTTTTTGCGGGTGAACGCCCCCTCTGCATACATTATAGCTGACGCAGGTATAATGTAGCGCAGGGGTTTACAAAGTGACGCATCTGCTTAGATGAGTCACTTTGTAAATAGTGCGCATCAGGAGGCATGTTTTACGCCGCCGATGCGTCACAAAAAGTGACGCATCAGCAGCGCAAAACTCACGCACGGCCTCATAAATGAGGCCCCAGGTATCTTATATAAACTGTGCAAAGCATGAAAGCAAAAATATATTTTATCCTACCTTTGACTCAAAGAAGCATAAAAGTATGGGATACAATAGTTGCTGTTGAAGCACAGAGGGATAACACGTGATAAAAGACTGACTGAAGCCAAGAAATTGGTAATTTATATTTTGAAGTCAGGGAAGGGAGCCTGGATTGGGTTCCATGAATTACAAAAGGAAATTGAGCAGAGGAAAAAAAAAGCATTCGTCGGAGATATTGCAGCACAGTGCGCCGCTGACAAGCTTTATGGCCTGTGTAATATTGATATAACAGCATCTATAATGCACCTTCCATTTTCTCATCTTGTGCGAACGTCTGCAAATCCATTTTCACGCTGGTTACTACATTTTATTACGAGCCCTGGGATGGGTTAACAAACACTACTTATCTTCGCTGGGTACATAAAGAGGCACGCTGTTAAACACCCACATTATAGTGGCGTGAGAAGACAAAGAGCCATTTGTCTCTCACTCCTTGGTTGTTATCACCCTGTGTCTCAGTTAAAAGCACGTCACGTGAGTCATATTTTGTGCAGCTGTAGGAAGGGAAAAGAGAGCTGTGACTGTGGTGTCCTGGGCCCTATGGTAATACATGAATGGTGTGGGAATGCTTAAAGCAGTACATTGGCCACGATTTCGAGCGCTCGGGCTCTTTTATTAACACTTGTGACGACTGTGTTGGATGGGTGTGAGGTGAGTGTAAAGGCCAGCCATCCAGGAGTGGCTGGAAAACAGCTATGTGCCAAAACACAGGTGTGTGTCCAGCAGGACACTACAGTGACTAGGTTAAATAGAGCAAACAAATTGTTTAACTTTTATTCTGACTTTTGTTACTGGAATTCACATTTATTTATTATGTATTAATCGATTTCCATGACATTGTCTCGTAGAAATATTATGCAGATTATTATGAAGTCATCTTTTCACAAAATACATATTATTAATACACACAGAACAACAATCAATACTAGCTACACAGTTAATAAAATAGCAGCAAAACCCCGGATTAATGAGATAAACTATCAGGGCCCTTTGTAAAGAGCACAGCAGTGGCGATTTCTAAACAGACCAAGTTTAGAGTTTTTAAAATCCTTAAAAAAAAAATTACTTAACCTATTATTAAGCTTCTAAAATACTCAGCTTTCAAGTAAGGGCCTGATTTTGTGTTTGGCAGTGGGTTATTTCCTCACAAATGTGGGGTACTTTCCCTCAACGTTATTACAATTTGAATATAGTGTACAGCACATGTAATAAGGCGGATGCGACATCCACCATGTCTGTGACAAAAAAGCCCAACTGCCAAACTCTAAATCAAGCCCTGTGGCCCACATGCATCAAGCATTTTTGTAGTCGCAAACGGTGCGATTCCTTAAAATCGGCCGTTTGCGAATGCAAAAGTGCTTTTTGGGATGCATGAAGCAATTTTAGAATTCGTAACATTTTTGCGAGTTCTAAAATTGCGGGTGCTTTTAAGAAGTCGCAGATGTGCGATTTCTTAAAAGCAATGCATCATTGCACCCATGAAATTTTCAAAGTGCCACTCGCAATTTGCTGATGCCTTCCCATTCACTCCTATGGGCCTTTTGGCCCATAGGAATCAATGGGAATTGCGAAAATTAACTTAAGAATTCGATATTCATTTGGGATTCGGTAAAAATTGCGATTTTTACCGAATCACAAATGAATACCGAAAATAATGATGCATAGCATTTTGCACTTCTTAATTTGCGATTCCTTATTTTTCGCAAATTAGGAAGTGCAAAATGTAACAATGATGCATGTGGGCCATAATCTATTATGCAAAGAAACTCAGCCGACACGTTTCCCACATCTGACTTGAATCTTTTCATGTGTATTGTTTTACATAAATTCGGCAGAAATTACAGTGATTATGCAAAATATGTCTGGGCGTTCGTCAGTTTAAAAAATATGCATGAGGTTTGGCCTTAAGTACAAAAGTCATGCTAAATACCTTCTTTGTGTATATTCTAGATAGTTTATAAAGTCACTTGGTGACCATTTTTTGTACAGCACATGGGGTAGTGTCATACATGCAGTGTCACATTCTCCCAAGACATTTTCTGCTCCAGCCAGTCTTCTGCGGGTTAACATTATATGAAAAACTTAAACCAAGGAAAACAAAAATTGCATGAAATACACAAAACACAATACCTGAAATGTATGCAAGAATATTCTCACAGGATAATACCCCAAAATAATCTGACCTCCAGGCCTTAGTTACAGATTTTACTGTTTTCTAATAAACTATGTACTATGTTTTCTACTGCATGCAACATTCACTTTGATTTCCTGCATTTTTTGTAATTTTATTTTAAAAAAATCATTAAAATACATGGGTTAGTGCTTGACATAGACAAAAACAACTAATTTATCAATGCATTTAGTTCCAGCCGTACAACTCCTGATACAGTTAAACAGTGTATGTTACATTGCCTCAAGGAAAACATTACATAATCTGCATTTCCAGTCCTATCCATGAATGTGCACAATGTCCAAGTAAACTTAGCAAGCAATCATAAATCCAACATGACTGACTGTTCTGTACTGCACGCACCGACTGCCAACACTAACAGCAGATATGTGTGCACCGAAACATATGCATAGGTAACAAGTAAGGTCATAAATCCAATACAACATAAACTCCTACTGAGATTTATTGACAGTTTACAAGGATGCACCTCAAAGATGCATACATGTGTGCTTGCCTGTATGTGCAGGGTCACTTGTATACCCTGTCTATGCAGTCTGTAGACCTTTTAGGTCTCGGCTAGCGTATGCTGGTGCATGCGCAGTCTCGCTGGCGAGATCTTATGTCTCAGAGTAGCGAGGCTTAAACCCGCCCCTCTTCTCCATTGGCTGGCCTCCTAAATGGCGGCCAGCCATTGGAGAAGAGGTCTCTGTGACGACCTCTTTTCGCTGTAAGCCCCGTCCTTTTCGAATTGAGGGGCGTGTTTTTTTTCGTTTCTTTCTCTAAAGAAAAACACTCCCCCAATCCGAAAAGGACGGGGCTTACAGACTCCTGCTGCCGGCTGCGGCTGGCCAGTGAAAAGATGGCAGTGGTGTGGTCCGGGTCAGCAGTGAAGCAGACAGGAGACTGAGCGGCATGCTGAGCCAAGACCGAGACTCACAGAAACCCCTGCCGCGGGCTCGATCTCCACCTGCCACCCTGCGGAGACCAGGATCGACCTGGTAAAAGAGGAGCCCCGCAGACTGATCCCTTGGTTCACCGGGAGGGTGACATTGAGTGAGAGATCCGGGGCTGGGGGCAGAGAGTAGGTCAAACGAGGCACCGGACCGAGGCCGAGGAGAGGCGGAACCTCCCAATGTGACAACAGCAGCTCCCTGGCCTTCTCTGCTCTCCCTGCGGCTGGGAGGATACCTATTGCCAGTTGAGGCGGCACAGTTGGCATCCTTGAGCGGGCCCCCCCAGCAGTGGTACGTACTCAGAGGGGCAGAGTCCGGCAGCCCGACTGAATGCAGACCTGATCCTATGGGGCGAGGGATTGGAACTGGCGGTGCCCCGGGTAAGTGCGACACAGAACAGGCTCTTACACGATGGAGCCAAGAGACAAGGCCTGCTGAACAGAAATATGTGGATCGCCCATGGTGTCTCGGAGCCTCCGCCCACACACAGCGCCCCGCTCCCCGGAGCCCGTGCCTCCCGGAGTCTCCCGCCTGCCCCCGGAGTTGCCGAGCCCGTGTTCCAGGGATGGACTGAGCTCTCGGAAGGCAGGCTGCTCAAGCTCTTCCAGCTGGTGTCAACCGCTGGCCATGGGCCAGGGGGGGGGGGCGGTTGCCAGGCCCCGTCCATTCGTGGATAATGCGCAGGTGAGCGCCGCAGCTGTCGGGCCCGCACTGGAGTAGAAAGGCTTCCCTTCTGTTCCCGCGGTGGTGCCGGGCAGGAGCGAGCTGTCACCCATGCCTTCAGCTTTGGCCATTTTCACCTGCCGCCCCAACTTGCACCATTCCAGGAGCGCCATGTCTACCTGGACGAGCCTGTCAAAATCGGACGCTCGATGGCTTGCTGCCGGCCAGGGCAGAGCAATGCCACCTTCGACTGCAAGGTGCTGTCCCGCAACCATGCGCTCGTCTGGTTCGACCACAAGACCTGCAAGGTGAGGCTTGGTACATGGGTGCGGCCGGGTTTACAGTGGGGGAACGCAGCCTCTAAATGATACTGAGAGCCCAGTGTGCAGGAGTTCTGACTTTGTGCACGCATGTACATGACAATCTGCGAAATAAAGTAGTTCTGACACTTGACAAGTGGGTGTTCTATGGCTTGGAGGCTTCATAACGCATTCAGATTTTGAGGGGGTGAATTGATTCAAGCTATATAGGTGAATATGTATGTGTGTGTGGCTCTGTGTGTGTGTGTGGCTCTGTGTGTGGCTCTGTGTGTGTGGCTCTGTGTCTGTGTGTAGCTCTGTGTGTTTGGCTCTGTGTGTGTGTTTGGCTCTGTGTGTGTGTGGCTCTGTGTGTGTGTGTGTGTCTCTGTGTGTGTGGCTCTGTGTGTGTGTGTGGCTCTGTGTGTGTGTGTGTGTGTGTGTGGGGCCCTACCCTGCTCTGCACTCTCTCTGAAGGCCCCTAGTGCGGAGCAGCGGCTCCCTCGGCCCGCTCCAGAAGGGCTCGCGTCTGACCCGCCTCTCCCACAGCAGGCCGCAGAGACAGGGGCTCAATTTGGATTTTGCACCGCCGCTCAGTGCGCGGTCCGGTTGGGGGGTGGGAGCCTCTTGCAAGTCCTCCCGCCACCACACCGGAGGGCTCAGCACGGCCCTATCCTGCTCTGCACTCCCTCCGAAGGACCCCAGGCCAGGGACTTCGATCAGGCAGCTCCCGACGGGAGAGCTATTGGTGGTTGGTTCTCGCCTCTGTTCCCTGGTTGTGCTCACTTTTCTTGCCTCTGTTCCCTACTTGTGATCGCTTTTCTTGCCTCTGTTCCCTGGGGCGTTACTGGGCAGAGGTGGCCGTGTGGCTGACCTGGACTGAGGGAAGCAACGGGTGAGCTCTGGGAGTTGGTGGGGGCGTCGAATAACCCCTTTGTAAATAAGGAGAGTCCCCGGGGTGAGGGTGTGTGTGTGTCTCTGTGGTTTGTGTGTGGCTGTGTGTGTGGCTGTGTGTGTGGCTGTGTGTGTGTGTGGTTGGCTCTGTGGGTGGCTCTGTGGGTGGCTCTGTGTGTGGCTGTGTGTGGCTGTGTGTGTGGCTGTGTGTGTGTGTGGCTGTGTGTGTGGCTGTGTGTGTGTGTGGCTGTGTGTGTGGGTGTGCGTGTGTGGCTGTCTGTGTGTGTGGCTGTGTGGCTGTGTGTGTGACTGTCTGTGTGTGTGTGTGTGTGGCTCTGTCTGTGTGTGTGTGGCTCTGTCTGTGTGTGTGTGGCTCTGTGTGTGTGTGTGTGTGTGGCTCTGTGTGTGTGTGTGTGGCTCTGTGTGTGTGTGTGGCTCTGTCTGTGTGTGTGGCTCTGTCTGTGTGTGTGTGTGGCTCTGTCTGTGTGTGTGGCTCTGTCTGTGTGTGTGTGTGGCTCTGTCTGTGTGTGTGTTGGGCTCTGTGTGTGTGGCTCTGTGTGGGTAACTTTTTTTGTAGGTGGGTCTGTGTAAGGGTGGCTCTGTGTGTGTAGGTGGGTCTGTGTGAGGGTGGCTCTGTGTGTGTGTAGGTGGATCTGTGTGAAGGTGGCTCTGTGTGTGTAGGTGGCTCTGTGTGTGTGTGGGTGGCTCTATGTGAATGACTCTGTGTGGGTGGCTCTGTGTGGGTGGCTCTGTGTGGGTGGCTCTGTATGTGTGTATGTGTGGCTTTGTGTGTGTGGCTCTGTGTGTGGTTGCAAATGCAATAGGTCTTGCATTTGCAAGAGAATAAGCTATTAGCATTGTAATTTAGCGATCCAATAGTTAGAAATTGGGCTAATCACGGTATAAACTACCTCTCCGATTTATACGGTTCTTCAGGCTTTTTAACATTCGATACCTTAAGAATACTTCACAAACTACCTGCAAATGCTCTTTTCAAATACATACAGATACGAGATTTCTTCATGAATAGATTGAAACTAAGGGAAATGGTAGACTCAGAAATATGGACTTGCATTTACGGAGAAACAACAAGCAAACTAATTAGCTTGGGGTACAAATGTCTTATCCAATCTAAACCTGATGACTGCACTAAAATAGCACAGAAGTGGGCCACTACTTTAGGATTGCCCATTTCCTCAAATAATATTACAACTTTTTTACATAACAGCAACTCTCTAACTAACTCTTCTAGCTTAAAACTTCAATCTTACAAAACCATATGCCAGCTATATTATACGCCGCTTCACTTCTTTAAATGGTCAGGGAATAATGCATTATCCGAACGTATAAAATGCCCTAAATGCGACCTACTATCAGCAGATATAGTACACATAATTTTTTCATGCCCTGCTTTACAAACATTATGGGATGAAATAGAGAAAGCGCAGAAACAGCATAAATTGTTTTTTGGTAGAATTTCCGCCGAGATGATACTTTTGGGAATACAACCTAACTCTGTTACTTATAAGGACTTAATGTTTATCTTAATTTCCTGTGCAAGACTGATAATTGCCAGGGCTTGGATCTCAGATAAATCACCAGTGGTAACCGAATGGTGGCTACTGGTAAATGAGATATACGACATGGAACTTTCAACTGCCAAAATTCGAGGGATTGGCTCTCTGAAGAAAGTTGATAAAATTTGGGGTAACTTGTTCCCTACTCAAGACCACTGAATAGTTCCTGATTTCCTTTTAATTTTTTAAGGAATTTATGTACTACAATTTTCCTCTTTATTTTACTATTGCTGTAAAAATGCTTTATTTATTAAATGTGATTTTGCTTGTGTTGTCAATAAAAATTTGGAAAAAAAAAGCATTGTAAATGACAATGTCATTTATTTATATGTTTTAAAAACAAAAACATAAATAAAAATAATGTCATGAGCAATGCCAATAGCTCCAACTTTAACAATGCCGAGACCATTGCATTGTAAATGCTTGTTCCCTATTTCTTTATGTTTCTTAGTTCATAAACTGTTTGCAGTTGAGAAAGACAATTTAAAATCAGCAAGACAATCACACAGTTTAAAATAAATGTGCGGGGATGTGGCTTACTATCCGAAAAAGATGGTGGTGCCTGAGTAACGTTCCGCGGGACAGCGGGAGAAGAAGGCAACATGGTGTCGGTTTTCCCTTTCAATGGCTCCTCTTCATGAGAGCATAGTGCTCGATAAGCAGCGCAGCGCCATTATTTACCCACCTTGTCTTTCAGGAGAGACGTGCACAATATTTACCAATGGCGGGTGCGCTACTTCTCCTCAGAAGTGCCCGCCACTGTACGATAAAGGAATGGTGCGCGTGAATAAGGACTCACCGTGACTATCTCGCCTCTGCTTTCTGGCTCACCTTGCTATTCAGGGTTGCTTCCCTCATTTTTAACACACTTCTCCTCCTTCAAAGGACACTTTTTATGGAAATTGTACAACAGAACATTCACTTACTATCAAACATGGGATTTCTTGAACAACTAACAATATTTTTGCGAAATATGTGAGGATATATACCAATATTCTCTTCCTGCATGGATTTTTCTTCAATCAATACATAAATGTATCACTTCTCCTCAGGCAATACACTGTTCCTCATCATTAACATCAGTTCATTTGGAAGTAGCATTTCGCATTGCACCTAAACTGCTAGTCCTACTGGCTTCTCACCCACTCCTAATTGAGAAGCATAAGCTGCAATCTTGTCTACATCAAGAAAGCATAGAGGGCCCGATTCATAAAAGTAATCTGAGACAAAATCTTAATTTTACGACTTTTGGTATTCACAAAAGGCATTTAGGAGTAGTAAAGTTAGGATTCTTAACTTTACTACACCTAAATTGAGACAAAATCCTAACTTTACGACTTTCGGTATTCACAAAAGGCATTTAGGAGTAGTTTAACTTTACTACTCCTAAATGCCTTTTGATTCAACAATTGGAATATTTAGGTTTGTGCGCAAAAATAATTTTACACACACAAATGAAATCTCAACCAGTGGGAAATCTCGCTAATTAATGTAGCTTCTCCACCTTTTGCACAATTAGGTTCTGCCCACACTAATCAATATTAGGACATTCACAGCAGTTTGTTTAATTGTTATAATGCCTATCTCAGCTGTGTAGTCGATGATAACTCAAGACCTACACCACAAATTTCTAGCAGACAAATAAACAATATATAGTGTATACTACACTTATCACAATATCTAGGGATCTTATGCTGCGTGGAGCCTGATAACCTCTTCAACTTCTTCACAATAAACACATAACCATAAGTAATTCACCCAATACAACTACAACTGCAATGCATAACCCTATACAGCAACCGCCTTCAAATCCATACTTTGTCAGTCTTCAGATTTTGGGCTTTGGACAATAGGACTCGGACACTGCTCTAACTCTGGGTAATTATTTACAGCTCCTCTTCTCATTACCCAATCCATGACTTTGCTACCAAGTGTGTTGAATCGGGAAATCAGACGTGTTAAAAGTCATCAAGTATCTGGGTTAACCCCTCCACTGCTTACTTTCAAATGCCATGGATCTTTGTAGTTGTTTTAGAGAGGAGAGGAGATGAATATCACATAAATTATAATCATAATTATTAATACTATTATCAGTCAATAATGAGAGTTTGGTATGAATAAAGGGTTTTATTAATCAATCTTTTAGTAAATCAACTTTTTTGCAGATCAGAGGTTCAAAAACTCAGTAGAGTCTCAAAGCAATGAGACATAACATAAAGGGGCAGATTCCGATACCGGATGGACTCAGGTCCGTCCGACATCAGTCAGGAGCCGTAACCGACCGACCTGCTGTCGTCGGTTATGGCCCTGCAAGTATGATGCGACTGAACCCTGTTCGGTCGCATTCGTATGCTTCACAATGGAAGCATGCATTCCGAGCGGAATGCATGCCTGCATTGTGTAAAGCAGGGGTGCAGTTCATCCCTGCACCCTGTGGTCAGCACCCCAAGGTGCCTGCCACCGGGTGCAGGGATCAACAGAGGGGCACCATAGGTGCCCCCAGGTCGCCATTTGGTTGCGGCCTCGCACCCATGGGGGCCCTGCTGGGGGCCCTCAGAGACAGTTTCGTAACACCGGCACGAAAAGGCAGTGAAAAATTGCCATCGTACTCCCTCTGTCGTAAAGAGGCGACCGGGGGAGTACTGAAGGACTTACTGATGGCAGACGGGCTCTCCGAGCCTGTCGTAAGCCATCCGGAAATCCCAGTTAATTTCCATTCCGACTGAGCCCATCAGAATGGCTCGGTCGGAAAGGAATTTTGGTTGGAAGGGCTCCGAACATGGTTCGGAGCCCTTCCGACCGGAATCAGCACCAAAGTCTGGGCAAAAATAGCATGGAATAATTTTCTGGAAAGTGGGTAGTGAAAAAGTGGTGAAACTGAGTATAAGAATTAAAAATGATATCTTGTAAAATTAGAAATTTATTTTGAAATAAATATGATCATCTGAAAAGAATTTGGCTTGTGCAAAAGAGATAAGGGAATTGTGAACTGAAAGTTGATTGACCCAGATTAACCCACTTCTCTGCCATGTTTTCCACTAAATAGGTCTATTATTAAGATGTATAAAATTATTATGCCAAATAGTAGAGTGGAGAAAAGTGGGGAGGCCTTTGAGAGTGTATGGTAGTATGGGTTCTAGTAATTTGCAAGAGTACTTAAAAATGGGATGGAGAGCTTTTCTGATTTTCATTTGAATGTCAAGCATTCTTGAAATGAAAAAGGTGATACATTTTTTTTGTTCTAAATCAACCCATAATTGATGATATTTTGAGGAGTGTAAGGTCCAATACCCAAATTGTTTAAACAGAAAAGCCTTGTGGTAAGTGGAAAGAAATCAGGAAAATTCACACCACCATCAGACTTTGGATGCTTTAGTTTTAGGAAGGGCAAAAACAACAGGTGATGGACAGAATGCAGAACAATGTCATACTTTCACCCCAGTGCAGTGATCTGGGCCTAAATCCATCGTTTTTTTGCACTCCACACCACCCCAGGTCAGACATGGCCATATGCAAATCAGCCTTGACCCTGTGCCTCATGTGAACAGTCCAGGCCGAACTGCCAAGCCATGTCTTTCCCGGACCGCAATCAAGCATCCAAGGACAGGTTTCTGGCTATCAGCCTTCATCAGCCTGGATAGCTTGACTCCAGTGGTGTGGAGAGCATGGGACTCACGTCTGAGCATACCCATCCCACTCGGGGTGACAAAGGCAAAAACAACAGGTGATGGACAGAATGCAAAACAATGTCATACATTCACCCCAGTACAGTGATCTGGGCCTAAATCCATCGTTTTTTTGCACTCCACACCACCCCAGGTCAGACATGGCCATATGCAAATCAGCCTTGACCCTGTGCCTCATGGGAACAGTCCAGGCCGAACTGCCAAGCCATGTCTTTCCCGAACCGGAATCAAGCATCCAAGGACTGGTTTCTGGCTATCAGCCTTCATCAGCCTGGATAGCTTGACTCCAGTGGTGTGGAGAGCATGGGACCCACGTCTGAGCATACCCATCCCACTCGGGGTGACAAAGGCAAAAACAACAGTTGATGGACAGAATGCAGAACAATGTCATACATTCACCCCAGTACAGTGATCTGGGCCTAAATCCATCGTTTTTTTGCACTCCACACCTCTCTGAACTGGGGTGGCAGAGTGGGCTAAAGAACGGTAATGGATCAAACCCAGATCTTTTGACTGGGTGTGAATGTTTGATTGGTTCAGATGCTCCGTCCATCACCACCCCCTTTTGTACCGCTTTGGCCACCATAAGTGTGGCAGGGTATGTTCAGACGTGAGTCCCTTGCTCACTTTGCCACTGGATTCAAGCAAGCCGGGCTGAAGACGGCTGGAATGCCAGAAACCGGTCCTCGGAAGCTTGTTTCCGGTCCAGGGTAGGCATGGCTTGGCAGTTCAGGCTGGACTGTTCCCATGAGGCACAGAGTCAGACTGATTTGCATATAGCCATGTCTGAACTGGGGTGGCAGAGTGGGCTAAAGAACGGTGATGGATCAAACCCAGATTTTTCTGACTGGGTGTGAGTGTTTGATTGGTTCAGATGCTTCGTCCATCACCACCCCCTTTTGTACCGCTTTGGCTGCCATAAGTGTGGCAGGGTATGCTCAGACGTGAGTCCCTTGCTCACTTTGCCACTGGATTCAAGCATGCCGGGCTGAGGACGACTGGAATGCCAGAAACCGGTCCTCGGAAGCTTGTCTCCGGTCCAGGGAAGGCATGGCTTGGCAGTTCGGGCTGGACTGTTCCCATGAGGCACAGGGTCAGACTAATTTGCATATAGCCATGTCTGAACTGGGGTGGCAGAGTGGGCTAAAAACGGTGATGGATCAAACCCAGATCTTTTGACTGGGTGTGAGTGTTTGATTGGTTCAGATGCTCCGTCCATCACCACCCCCTTTTGTACCCCTAGTTTTAGCAAGGACATACAGGCTTTTTTGTTTTTCCCAAGAAAATCCCAAGAAATCATTTTTTTTAAAGATTTGAGAGAAATGGTTAGGGGAATATTGGAGATATAGAAAGGATGACGGGTACTAACTTCATCTTGATAGCATCAAGACAACCCCATGAAAGATGCAAAAGATGCAATCAACTTATTAATGATGTTGTCTCATGTATAAAGTCTTCTATATTTATTGAGATTGAGGTTTTAAGGAATTGTATCAATTGGAGACGAAGGTATTTAATTTTTGGGTGTTCCACTTAAAGTTGGAGGATTAAAAGTCTTGTTTAAAGGTGAGTTTCTTGATCGGTTGTACTTCACACTTCTCATTGTTTAATTAATAATCAGATAGAACAGCATAAGTAGTAACTTCATTTGAAAAAGGTGGGAATGATGATTGAGGATGCGTTAAAAACAATACAACATTATCATTGTATATTACTAGTTTAATTTGCTATTATAAATAAAACCATGTATATTTTGGTTTTGTTTCTGCCTTGATAAAAAGGGTTCTAAAGCCAAATTAAAAAGGAAATGTGAAAGGGGATTACCTTGATGGACTCCTTTACTTAATGTAAAATAGGAAGAATTCAGTCCATTCACAAAAAAATGGCTGTTTTTGGAGATGTATAGAGAAGGGCTATTAGGGCAAAGATTTTGGGAACCAAATACAAACCAGTTAGGGTGTGAAAAATAAAAAAAACAATATACATGGTCTAAAGCTTTTTCGGCATCTGAAGTGATTGCTGCTAAGGGTTCAGAATTACATATGGATTTTTGATAAAATATCAAAGTACTGATGGGTATTGTTAAATATATACCTTCCCTTAACAAAACCTGATTTCTCTTTACCTACAAGATGAGAAAGGAAAGATTCTAGTTGTAAAGCTAATGCCTTTGAAAACATTTTGTAATCAATATTAACAAGTAAAATATGTCTGTAAGTTTTATAATAGTGTGAATCCTTTACCTCTTTTGGAATAAGAACAATACGGGCATCTAGGAAAGAACCAGATGATTTACATAAGTGTGAGAAGGACTTAATAAGAGTATAGAGTTTAGGGAGAAGTAATTTGATAAAGTATGCATTGAATTCAGCCATCTGGACTCGGAGCTTTATCTTTTTAGAGTGAGTTTAATGCGATGTGAAGTTCTGTTTGCGTGATATCTGACTCTAATAAATTAAAATCAAGTTATGTATTTAAAGATTTTTGAATATTGGAGAGATATTTTATAATTTCACAATTTCATTATTTGCATTCATTTAAAGTTGAAGAATTGTGTGTCGAGTGAAAATTGGAAATGGAGGTGAACTGCTGCAAGGAGCGACATCGTACGTTGTGCCACAAGGAGATTGGTTGGTAGGTGTACTGTTGTGCTGCTATTGGTTGATTATGACACAAAATGTAGCGCAGCTTTAGAGCTATAGGTCAGTTGTTGTGTTGGTACCAAATTGAGATTGGTTAACGATTCCTCTATTATTAAAAGCCTTTTTTTTTAACTTTATTTTCCAATTTTGAAACATAAAGACCAATAAATGAGGACTATAGCGGTACATTGTTAGGCGATTCATCATACAATAACAATGCAGTGCGATGCACTTCTAAAACATATGACGTTATAATAATAGACCCACTGTCAGATCAATGCAAAATTTTAAGGGCCAACCAACCCGTCACAAGTCCAGCAATCCAGAGTGACTCATCTATTACATGCAGAACCCACGATGCATAAGCTGTGATCTGAAAGCGTCCCGGAGAACAGTACAATACATAAATGGGAATACATTGTACATCATTGACAGGATTATCCTCCCAAACCATCACTCACTCAACCCACCCCTTCAGGGACAAGCCCACCCTCCACTTGTGTGTCAGAGTCTCTAGTTAGGTAGCAATATACGTCTTATATGGGCCCCAGATGTCTTTGGGGCCTGAGGAACTGGGCATCAGGGATGCGTACATTTCGCTATTAACATTGCAATACGCTAGGCTTCGGAGCCATGTCTGCAGCGTAGGTCCCTGCTTCTTGCCCCACATTAATGCTATCTCCTGTTTGACCAACAGGAACCCAAGTGCTGCAAACCTCCTCACTCTCTTGGGGAAATTTACCATGTAACCCAATAGTGCAATTTCCAGGGTGGGGATCAGAGACAGGGCGATCATGTCCCCAAGTGTGGCATGTACCTGTTCCCAATACAGTGGTAGTCTGGGACAGGTTCAGGTCAAGTGTGCAAAATCCGCATGAGGAGCTGAGCATTTCCAACAGTGATGCAGTTAAGATGGGTCTATCCTGTGTGACCAGGCGGGTGTGAAATACATTCTACGAAAAAATTTAAAGTGCAGGAGTTTGTGCTTGCTATTAAGACACACCTCTTTCGTGACTCTGGAACACTGTTCCCATTGGTCGTCTGAAATGGGCCGGCCCAAGTCGTGCTCCCAGGCAGTGCAAATTTTCACGTCAGTGAAGGGGCGGGCAGATATTCACACCTTGTATATTTTCAATACCAAATGAGCGCCCAAGTCGCTTTCAATGACTAATGTCAATGGAACAGTAGGTTCGGATGCAATGGGAAATGTGGGACAAGTGGCTTACAGCATAGAATGCATGCGCCGCAATATGAAGGCATCCATGAAGGAGCGGTCCTGGAACCGAGCATCCTCCGTCAGCGAGAAAACTTGAATATTTGGAAAGAGGTCACCCACCCTTTGGATCCCAAACTTAGTCAGTGCATGCTGTACCAATGTTTCGCCCGTGATGGGGAGCCATAAGGGGCTGGGGAGCGGCAGAGCCAGGAAGTACAGTAGGTCCAATCCTAAAAATCTCCGAAGCGTCCCCCAAGCCCAGCTAGTGGCAGAAACGTCTGTATATCGGATGGGTCCCTCAGGATCCCCTTGGGTAGAACGGTGGACAATTTCAGCGGAATCACAAAGCATCCGGGTGATATCAAGAAAATGAATAACTGCACTGGGCCGTTAAATAATATAAATAAATATCAGGAACACCGAAACCACCCCTCTCGTAGGGGAGAGTCAGAGTCAGCCAGCTTACCCGCAGTCTCTTGCCACCCCACACTAATCTTATAAGACGTTGTTTCACTTGTAGGAAAAAGGACTGAGTGAGGGGAATGGGAATGCTATTAAAAAAATATAAAAACCTCGGAAGGACAACCATTTAAATAATGGCAACTCTGCCCGCCATCGATAATGGGAGATGAAGCCATCGCTCTATTTGCGCTTCCAGTGAGCTGATCGCCCTGCCGCAATTTAACCTGATGATATTAGCGGAGTCCATATTTATTTTATTTTTATTTTATTTTATTTACGTATGTGGACACCAATCTATTTGACCTTTCTAGAGGATATTCACAGTGTCAAGGAATAGAGCAACGTGTTAGAGGGAAGATCACTGACTTGTGCCAATTAATACTGAGTCCTGAAAACCGGCCAAATCGCAAAATCTCCCTAATAATTGGACCAAAGTTAAATTGTGGGTGCCTCACATATAAAATAGTGTTGTCTGCGTAAAGAGATACTAGCAGGAGACCAGTGTTGAACTGCAGACCGCGGTGTAAATGGCTCTCCTGAAAATGTCTAATCAGCGGGTCCAATGCTAAAATAAATAATAAAGGGGATAAGGGGTAACCCTGTTTCGTACCTCGAAACAGGCGAAAGGGTTGGGATATCTTGCAGTTAAGTCGCAGTCTGGCAGAGGGCCCAGTGTACAAGAGGGCGGTGGTAGAAACAAATCCCTCAGGCATGCTCATGCGACGCATCACCAAAAGAAAAAAGAGCCATTCTAAGGAATCAAAGGCTTTTTCGGAGTCAAGCAGCACTGCAGCTGCTGGGGTCTCGGGGTCTATTCTATGAAGTACTGCAAACAGAGTGCGGAGGTTGAGCAAAGTGGAGCGATGAGGGACAAACCCAGACTGATACAGGTATATAATTTATTCCATCAATAAAGAAAGACGAATTGCGATAACCTTGGCCAATATTTTATAATAAAGGTACAATAGTGAAAGGGGTCTATATGAGCCACATAGCAAGGGTCTTCACCCAGTTTAGGGAGCAGAATGGTGACGGCTTCTCTAAAATTGGGGGGAGACAACCGTTCTCCAAGGCTTCCGCATAAACCTCAATCAAACGTGGCCCTAAAATATCTTTGTATGCTTTGTAAAAATCCGCACTGAACCCATCCACCCAGGTGCAGAGGAGCCCCAGAGTGCCTCAATGGCTCCCAGAATACTGTCCTGGGATATAGGATTCGCAAGAAATTCCTGCATGTGTTTCTCTAAATAGACTAACGCAATTTCAGCAAGATAATCCTCCTGAGAGCTGAGATCACTACCTATCCTGGAGGAGTATAGTGTTTTGAAATAGGACAGGAATGTGTCACAGATCTCAGGAGTAGAGTACATCAACTCGTCATCTGGACCTCTTATTTTGGTAATATAAGCTTTGCTATAAGGGGGGGCGGAGGATGTTTGCTAATATTCTGCAGGGACGATCACCTTCCCCGTATTTCCTGGCCGAGTGGTGCTTACCCAGAAATAGTACTTCCCTCTCTGCAGCATCGCGGAATTCTACCATCAATGCCAGTCGCCGATTCTCCTCATCAGAAGAGGCTCGCCTAAGAAACTCCGAGTCCAAGGCTGCGATTTCCTTCTCAATGCGAGATAAAGTAGTACGTAGGTCCCTCAGGACGCACACCTTTTTAGCAATGCAGACCCCCCCCTAATATACGCCTTAAAACCCTCCCACAACACCGCAAATAATAAAAGCTCTGACAGGATTGGAGGAAATAATTCTGACGTTTAAGGAATAGAATCAAAACATTTGTGTAGTTGAATTACACTGGTTGCTAATTGTTGAATAATTCAAAATCATGACATGTTTTAAAAGCTTTGAGAGTTTTGTGAGAGGTAATGTGACAATTCCGGTACAGGAAGGTTAAGAAGCGCATCCGAGAGTACATCGCAACAGTGTATGACAATGTAAATGGGGTTACATACATGCCTGTGGCTTCGTAAATGGTGCAAGATCACTGAAAGGAAATTCCTTTGAGTTTTCCAAGAAATGGTACATTTGAGCTGAGATTAATTGAGATGTTGAGAGAAAAGCTATATGAGATAAAGCCACCACCTGGACCCACACAATACAAAGCATTAAACATTTGGGAGAAAACAGCACATGCTAAAGAGAAAGAGAAATACCAGAATAAAACTAAAAAAGCAGTGCGTAATTATGCAGATGCTCAATGGGATGAGGAGCGAGAGAGATGGAGGAAAGCTATAGTCGAGGGAACTAGACAGTATCCGGCTATTGCTACTGAAAAACATGAGGAACCGGAAAAGACTAAGACACAGAGAAAAGATGATGAGGGTGCTACATGGACATCAGATACCGAAAGTGATTCCGGGGATGAAAGTTTGGATGCATTGTTAGTTACCCGTCCATCACCTTATGTGTCCCCTGTAACAAATGCTGAAGGTACTTTGACAACCAGTGTGACAGTGGCTGCAGCCCCTGTTGACCCAATATGATTCAAATTGAAAGACCATTACAGATAACACAGTCTGTGGAACAACCTGTTATATCAAATGTTGTGCCCCGCAAATTGAGAATATTCCTACAGTAAGGCCTAAGGGTATTACTGCTTCTATAGTAACTATACAACTGTTGCTAGGGTTATAACTGCACAACCAGTAGAGATTTGCACAACTGCTTTGATTAATGTTGTTACTAATGTGTTGTAATACTTTATTCGATAACAAGGTATCATAAAAGTAAATACAATTTTATCACGAAAGGTAAAATTAGATAACAGATTTCAAAATACAAAAGTGAAGAAGCAAGTTAAAAATCGAATTAAAATACACATCAATAGTAAAAACAACTCCAGTCTGGTTTGTTCCAAGGCTAGAAGGTGCTAATTAATAAGGTGCTAGTTGATATAATAACACAGTTCTACCGCTTGGTATCCTCCCCCATTCTCAGTTGAGCAAGCTTTGTTCGTATTTGCCATGCTTTCCCCAGGAATTTTGCAACTCCGCAAATTACCATCATGGATGTAGTATCCGTTGTTAGAATGCGGAGAGCCACTGAGTATTGCCTTGTTCCCAGTTCTCTACAAACTGGTCTAAACCATCTTCTTCTGGGCCCCCTGTACGCCCTACAGGCAAACAAAAAGTGAGCTAGGGACTCAGTAGGATTCGCACACCCCGGGCAGGTAGCTTGATGGTGAGAGAAGTCTCTCCAGCTTCTAGTAAAGGCATTCAGGGGTAGGGTTCCATACCTCAATTTCAAAAACAACATTCTGTCTCTCGGGTTTCTAATGAAATCAAGAAAGGGATCTAGCTTCCTCTCTGGCTTGTGGTCCAAAAACTGGTCGGTTAAAAAGCCCCCCTTTAGATTTTTCAAGTCTCTTGCTTGAATCCACTCCCAATAGAGTTTCTTGATGGTTTCTTTCGGGGGTGGTGACTGAGAAGTCCACTCTTCACTTAGCCCCAAATTGATCGCCAGGTCCCTCAATATTTTCAGCCAGCCAATCTTCATTGGAGAGTTCAGAGTAATAAGATCATGAAAGACAGCAGCATAGTTGGAAAGCTCCGGTGTCCTTCTAAGGCGTACCCAATAAAGTAGAGGCCGAAGGCCAACTATGTCTTTAAAAGAGCGGCGACCCATGTCGTGAAGTAATGGTCTTAAGGGAGTGGAGATAGGGAGACCCACTAGCTCTCTCAGAAACTTATTCTGTGCTTTAACTAGATCTGGGACTCTGTTGAAGCCCCACAGTTCTGACCCAGAACTTGCAGCCGCCAAGGCCTTACCATCGTAGACTGCTAAAGCAGGGCTAATGGGTCTGCTAGAGGTCGCGCGATGATCTCTAGAGATAGCTCCCGCCACTCTTTTGAGGCTTAAAAGCTGTAGTGTTTTATCTAGGAACCTGAATCGATATTCCTATTTTATGCCCTTGTCCGGTTATAATCAATAATATCCATACAACAGCATAATAATCATATCCATAATTCAGTCGTAGCACATGCTGTCACATTAAGCAAGGCTACTTCTCCGGCCCCCTAGTAAGCACACCGAGTTCTCTAAACAAAACCAAGCCTCCAGCAACCTGGGAAATCCCCCTTGCTTTTGTTTTGATTTCGTCCTAGAACTCCTGTAAAGCACTGTAAGAACGGCCAGTTCTTAGTGACATCTTTATTGACGTCTTATGTCCAGCCTTACGTCAAACCCAGGCACCTTTCAGGTATAAATATACCAACGTTGCCTTAAGCAAACACACGGTGGTGATTCTGGAGCAGAGCAGCTATCTACTTACCCGAGAGCCCAGCTGATGCGAGAGCCCACGGACGCTGCCCCTCCTCCTTGACGCACTGAGAGAGACGCTGTCTTTTCTCCTGCCGAGAAATCCAGCTCCGGTGTTTCCAGATACCTTCGCGGGTTACTGGGATATCGAGTCCTGAGAAAGAGATACAAGACCTCCTGCTTTCTATTACCCAGGTACGGAACTGACTAAACCCTTACAGAGAATTCTTGAGTCAGATTCTTGTCAAAACAAACTTAACTTAAACTGCTACTTACTTACTCCTTCCCACGTATTAGGCTTAGGTCAGGTGCACCGGGGTAGGCGTATTTAGAAGCACCAGTTGAGTACGATTAGTCAATGTATATATGTATATTTTATCTATTTTAAAGTATCATATGGCTAAGAAACCATATCAATGCTTTTACAGTATTTTTTATAATCCTCCTTTTACTGTACGCACTTTACTTTACCATGAGTATTACAATCGTGGCAATTCATTTCTCTTGTATGAGGAAGAAGACTGCTCAATAAATAACACCTTTTATTGAAAACGCCCGTCTCTCTTTTCTCTGCATTCTGGTGAAACTAAGTACGCACATTTGACTGAGTGAAATAACTGTCTATTGTTTTCACACGACTCTAGAGATACACTCTTATTCAGGGAGAGCAAAGTTGTCATGTTTTATGGTTGTCAGAAGCTAATCCCTTCTTGTCTATCCAGGGAGGTTAAACTCCTCCTCGTTTATTCGAGAACGTTTCTAGTGACCTCTGAGCTAGCTGGCAAACCTTAAGTCTAATATAGTCAGTAGAGACCTAGATAACCTCAGTCCCACGTCTACACTACTGAATATATTATTCCAATGTGCAGAGCCTATTGGGAATATAGGAACTACACTACATGGCGCCCAACGTTTGTTAAGGCGATAAATCTAACGCAAGACGTTAGAGTAACTCAGTCGTGCTTTTTCACACAGACCCTTTTTCCCGTAAATACTCCAAAAGACGTCTGGAGTAGGTAAAAGGTTAAAAATCCGCCGGAACTTAGTAGGAAGAGATTTCTATGTATAGTTTTTGGTTTAGTCAACGTTGAAGGATACAGTGTTCCAAAAATATTGTGCACCTAATCTTTGTTTCCTTGAAACTTGATCTGCAACAAAAACCTTTCTGTCAGTAAAAATGTCAGAAAGTGAAAACAAAAGGGAGGCAGCAAGAATAGCAGCTCGACTCCTAGAGGATGACACAAGTCTCCTACAGAATGACCCGAATGCAATACTCATTCCGGTCAACATAAGAAAAACTATAACTCTTAAACTTATAGAAAATGGACTAACATCGAGAGGTGGTACAGTCATATTCGTAATTGAGGAACATGAATATCGGCAGACAGAGGTATTCTATTCATGGATAAACTTTCCAGCAGCAAAAGCTGTCACACACAAATTCCACTATTACAAAATAGAGGAACCTCCGGATGAATCCCTCCTTTCGAGGAGGTGGAAATCCCATTAAAATACCAAGAGCACCTGCTCTGGTTTAAAGGCGCCCAAAAACATAATAATCACATCACCAGGCTCGGTCCACTTGGTAGACCAGGAGCAACGTGGCCGGTTCTAGCCAGCTACACACCACATCCAGACATTGAAAAAATGTCAGTACCAGAACTTTTAGTCCAGCTAAAAATAATAATTAAAATACATAGACAATTAGTCCAATATGTAATGCGGACTTCAACAGTCCAACCAACTGTTAACATTCCACAGCTGACCCCTCATCAGGGGAACACAAACAAAATTACACCACAGAACATACAATCATGTCTGGGTAAAGTACCCATAAAACGGGAACAAATTCCATTCTGGTTAGCACAAAAAATCACTCAAATAGAGGCAGTATTTCCGGATACTAACCCTACTGAGAAACACATAATTCTGACTATCTGTCTTCCAATGGGGATCGCACCACATGTAGAGGACTGTGACACTTGGGGCACAGTCTTTGCTTCCATTTACACAAAAACACATGGTGTTCCGTCCATGGCGGTAATACCCGATGTGCTAAGACAGATTCAAAATGAATACGGTCCAGAACCTGCTTTAACTCTGGGTATGAAATTACTAAAAGACTTCAGGCAGGTCTCGGCTATATTATTAGCCAACATAAAAGGGGAAGCAGCATCTGTGGCGATCCGCCAGAAATTGAAAGAAACAGATATAGCAGAACAACCATTTGAACTTGCCAGAATTATAGAAAAATCCTATGAAGAACTAGGAAGAGATAGTTTGGGTGGGAAACCAGTAAAACCCCAACTAACTGAAAATCCTGAAAAGATATTTATTATAAATAATCTAAACACTCCAAAAAAGAGCTGGGATGGAAGTAAACAATCCACTCCCAAAGAAAAAAGATTCCAGTCCAGAGGAAGGTCTCCTCGGCGGAGAGAAAGATCTCCGGACCAAGGACACAAGTCTCCCCAGAGGGAGCCCTCTGAGAAAAGATACAACCTTAGAAATAGGGATAATCTAAAGAAACCTGATAGATATCAAGATATTGATACACGTCCCTCTCGATCTTTTCAGACTTCCTCGCAGAAATCGGAAAGAAAAGGACGGTCAGAACACAGGGAAGAGCACGTCAAGTCCAAAGACAAGGAACCTGCTCATCAAAGTAAAAAATTACAATTTCCAAGAAAGAAGGTAGCCAGCATTAAAATAATCAAACATGCCGAGGATACTGAGGACACAGCTGAAAAACGGAGAGTGGGACCAGACAGTGCTAGACAGCGCAGCAGAAGTGACCATAGCTCGCAAGATCCTGATGAATCATCTGGAGACAGTGGACACAAATGAATACATTCAAGTGGAAACTGCAGACAGCAGAGTTAGCAAACCTCATAAAATATACGAGATAACATTACGTATAGAGGGAGATAAGACTAGGAAAGTAAGGGGTCTATTTTGGGATAACCTTTCCAAAGGCTATGACATCCTTTCAGCTGAAAAGGACTGGCCGCCAGAGTTTGTCAGGGAGTGCCCTCATGGCGAAGAAATGATTATGCCTGCCTTCTCAAATCACATTCCAATTCATAAAAAATATACACTTGCAAGAAAGTGGGCAGTAGCCCAAGCTCCTGCATTATATAAAAATCATGTAGGATGGGATGAGGACTCTCCTCCTCACAAAATCCAATTAAAATGTCAAACAACTGCTCAAAGGCAGTACCTAATTAAGCAAGAAGCTAAAAAAACAGGTCAGGGAGATCTTAGATCAACTTGAATACCAGGGGGTGATTGAAACATGCACCTCACAAATGAACAATCCTTTGTTTCCTGTCTCCAAGCCAGATGATTCATATCGTCTAGTTTTGGACTACAGACACCTTAACTCATGTTGCAAGACATTTGCAGTACAAAACTCACACAGTTCAGCACTAATGAATAACATCGTGCGCAAAAAATACAAAACAACATTAGACATCTCTAATGGATTCTTTTGTCAAAACATTGCACCTGAAAGCAGGTATTTGACCGCTTTCTCAATAATGGGTTCGCAGAAAATTTCTATCGACTCCCACAGGGGTTCAAGAATAGGCCAGGATTATTCTCAGCAAGAGTAACAGAGTTACTACAAATGTATGATGATGAAGCATTATCTTACGTCGATGACATCTATTTGTAAATGTAGAATGTAAAGGTACAGGAATTTATATAGCGCAAATCACCGAGCGGTTTCTAAGCGCTTGCTTAGGGAACCCGTCCTGGTATTCCCCTGTGAGATAACCCCGGCAGGGTATCCGCAAGGTGAAAGCCAGGCATCCCGCCGCGAGGGGCCGTTGTGGAGATTAAGCAAGCTATTGCCCAGAGTCGCAGAGTGTGAACCCGTGAATCGAGTAGGCACCGGAGCGAGAATTGTCGAGTCCATGGACATTTTAGGACTCAAGACCCCGCCGAGCCGGGAATTGAACCCTGGTCCCGGGCTGACCTCTACTTCCAGGTCTGCCTCCTCTAACCAGTGAGCCACACTTCTCCACTTGACAGATGATGACTTGGATACTCACTTGAAAAGAGTGAACACCATAATACTTGGGTTCGCAGCAGAGGGTTACAAATTCAGCTTTAAAAAGTCACGAATTGCCCATCTGACTGTCCTGTTTTTAGGATATGAATTACCAAGTGAAGGCAAAAGCCTAGCAGACAATTTCTTAGAGAAGTGTGCTGTACTCCAAGCACCAAAAACCCTGAGGAACTTACAATCAATACTAGGTTTCCTGAATTTCGGAAGAACATACATTCTAAATTATGCAGAGAGGGTTAAACCTCTCTATGAATTATTAAAACTTGATTTCAAACCAATCAATTGGACTCAAACACACACAGAAATTTTGAGATCATTGCAAACAGACATGTTAGCAAAAACAAAATTGCAAACTCGCGATAATACATGCAACCTTGTAATCCGAGTCATCCCAGGAAGATGCGGATTCACGTACCTGACCTCTAATGAGGGAGAAAAGGTACCAATAGCATACAAATCACACTTGTACTCACAAGCTGAAAAAACATTCAGTCTTGCGGAAAATTTAGTAAATGCGGTTCAAACAGCTGTAGCCAGCAAAAGAGACCAAGCCCAGGGCAAAAGGATAACTGTTTTAACAGCAGAATCAGCCTTTGAGGCATTAACAAGTTCACGCAATTTAACTACCGTGGCATTAGAACAAAAATGGATAGAATGGGAGAATTCTCTTGCTACAGAAAAAGTGAAATACTATTTTGACCCGGAAATGAAAAAATTTAAATATCTAACATATGGAAGAGAATATCCTCTGCCAATCGAAATTCTGCCCATACAACTTTACTCCTGTGTAATATATACAGACGGATATGCAAAACCCTCAGTTTGGGGAAAACAAGCTTATAACGTTACGTGCGAGGTTATCAAATGCCGGTGGCGCGGAGGTAAATTGAGACCACTGGTAACAATGTCACAATCTGTAAAAGACAATTCAGGTCAACAAACTGAATTAATAGCTTTAAAAATGGCGCTCGACATTGCCGATCGCGAATTCCCGACACTAATAGTGTGCGATTCGCATTCCTGCGTCAAATCATACAATGACTTGCAGAAATGGGTTCAAAACGGTTACAAAGATGACACAGGTGCCACAATCAAGCAAAAATCGCTTTGGGAACAAGTAGTTCTTTTGAAGAAAGAACTACAAAAGACTCACGTGATTCATACACTGAGTCATCAGCGTGATGGCGTTCACGCTGCAGGGAATTCATTTGCTGAGACAGCCACAGCGGAAGCAACTAATCCGGCTTCCGTAGCCACAAAAAAGCGTTCAGAAAAATACATAGACGGGGAAACCATACTGGCGGTAAAAACGTCTTCAAAAGGCGACTGTGCAGCATTACCCGTGAACTATCCACTTAATTATACATACATAATCGATGCAAACTCCGTTCCTTTTGCTCGAATCTCTGGAGTGGGGGATAGAGTAATTCCAAACACGAACAGGAGAATCTTCTTAATACAAGAAGCACATATGGGATTAGGTCTAAGGCATCCGATGATCAAAGAATCTCTGACAGAATTACAATCAGAATACTGGTGGCCGGGAATGAGCTTGCATAATCACAAATTTGCAAAAAATTGTGAAAACTGCAACAGAGATCGCAGTGGCGAACCGGCCGAAGTAGTGCCAGAACACCTAATAGAAAGCATAAGGCGATCTATACGCATGATTAAACAGGAAAAATGCGTCCCAATGTATATTATTTAAGACTAGATTCACTTAAAATGTAGACACCAGCGCTCGGCTGACGCCAGAACTGTTATAAAAGATTTGCGAGTCCATATCGGCACATACGCAATTGGCATGCTACATTCTGACCATGGTCCTGCTTTTAGCTCTCGAGCTTATAAGGAGGCCATGACCAGCATGGGCATTGCATTGCGGTACTCTTGTCCTTTCCATCCTGAGGGAAACGGGATTGTGGAAAGAAAAAACCGAGACATAAAGCAATCTATAACGGCGAGGGTATTAGGTACGGGTGATGGGTGGGTCCAACATTTAACAAGTGTCCAACGTAGTCTTAACAATCTGACAAGAAATTCTCTAAAAGGTTTCAGTCCGTATGAACTATTGTTCGGTACTAGAATGCATATTCAGGACTTAGATAGTCAAACTTCAGTGGTAGAAGAAAAATGCTTTGATATCAAAGATCGTTTTGCTATTTTACAGGACTTAAATGAAACAAGAAAAGACCTGAGCAACGTAACGCTAAAACAGCAGCCAACAGCCACTGAAGATAAACCACCTGTCCCAGCAAGGCCTGTCTGTATTCCAAAGATTGGGAATCTGGTCAGAGAGAAGATCGCGGTGAAGAAGGAATTTGGGCCTTCTTACAGAAAAGCAGTACCTGTCTTAGCTGTCAACGGAACAAGATCAGTTGTACTACCGCCCCTTGCTGGTAAAAAGGAGAACCAAGTTGTATCCATCGACCTGGTAAAACCACAATCATGTGGCCGATAATAAGTAGTAGGCCCAGTGGACTCCCAAAAAATAGCAGAACACCAAAGTTTGCTACAATACAAGAGGTTCAAACTGAGAGACTAATCACATTTGATAAACCTGCAGTGAATAAAAAAGGACTATGCAACAATGCCATGGAACTTGTGCCTCTTGAAACCCAAATTGCAAAAGTTTATCAAGAAACACCTGTCTACAGGGATGTAGCCACATACTATGCTAATGAAATAAAGAAAATTCCAAAAGCAAATAAAAATCCGGAAGCGATTCCAACAATTGACAGAACTGCATCTGGTTACTTCATCAATTACGATGACTTTTCTGAGGATCCAAGCGAGCCTGAAGAACAGCCAACAACTAAATCTTTTAAAACCAAAATAACAGAACTCTTTCATCAACTCAAAGAAACCTATCTGATTTCTCCATGGTTTGAATTTTGGATTGTGTTAGGTGTACTTTTCCTCCTGCTTTGGCTCATCATGGTTCTTTGTTTGGGAAAATTCATTGAGGGAAAATACAGTACAATGGACACAGCAAGTCAGAACATCAACTTGGTCCTAAAGCCACACAAGTCATCTCACATCGAGAAAAGAGAACTATCATCCATGAATGTCACAGCCAATCCAATACCCGGTGGGGTAGCTTGGGACAAAACAGATTACGAAATCTATGGCCCGGTCGAGCTCTTGAAGTATCCACACCAGTTTAAGGTTTCATTAAGTGACTTTATAAAACCAAGCACATTCTCTGATGATTGGGACTTTGAAAGTATTAATGATATGATGTCAGATTTAGTAATGTCAGCAAAATGTACAGAACATGATTACTTGCAGGGTTCATCTAATTATGAAGAAATGTACTGCTACTAAGCATGGGCGGATTTTGCGGATCCACGATCCGCGGATTTTGTGGATATGCGGATCGTGGATCCGCAAAATCCGCGGATTTGGCGGATTTGCGGATTTGGGCTGATGAATGAGTCACTGAATTTGAGCTTCAACTAGTTCCAGCGACCATGTGTGTGTTACTATGCAATCGCCCCGAAGGGCGCAGGGGTCCCTTGTAAAGAAGCTCCTGGTCACAGGAACAGCACGAGGATTGCGCTCGTGAAAGTCAAGGATACAGAGGCCTCTATCCAGCATCACGGCTGATTTTCGACAGTAGATTTGGGAAGAAGGCACACCTGCCCAGCCTCGACGACGCTCACGATTGTTTTTGGGCTGATGAATGAGTCACTGAATTTGAGCTTCAACTAGTTCCAGCGACCATGTGTGTGTTACTATGCAATCGCCCCGAAGGGCGCAGGGGTCCCTTATAAAGAAGCTCCTGGTCACAGGAGCAGCACGAGGATTGCGCTCGTGAAAGTCAAGGATACAAAGGCCTCTATCCAGCATCACAGCTGATTTTCGACGGTAGATTTGGGAAGAAGGCACACCTGCCCAATGAAACACACGGAAGATACCGAAGGTCTATCGTTAATCCAAACTCAATGCAGAGCCTATTGAGTGTTCTACACAGGTAACTGGAACAGAACAAGGATTCTTATTCTACAGGAGACACACAAAGAAGAAGTGAATATAGAAATATAGTTATAAAGAAGAACTCAGTCCAGAAAAAGATTATGAACCCATAGAAAAGTACCCATCAGCCCACTCAATAGTGGAACTTCGTCATCTGGGGTTTTTTGTTTGAAAAATTGGTGTCCAATATGCCCTTCCTCAGATGAAACTTGAGGCAAGCTTAGGACCCGATGGTTGAACCCTCAACCAAAGCAGATGACAGAGTATGAATGCTGATAAGGCTTAGTTGCAGTGCTAAGAAAAAGTGTAAGAGAAGAGGATAGTGCTCAACGTGATTAAAAATACCTATCTTCATGTCAATAAGAAAACTTTATTATATGTGCCCATCAAGATGGTATAGTTAAAAGCAGAGTGAGAATAGCAGTGAAAATATTTGCTATTTACCATAGATGTTTAATTGGTCAACATGTTTCAGCCTCTCCAGGCTTTCGTCAGGACCTGTAGTTCACTACTGCAACACTTACTTATATGTGCTGTGAAGGACAGACTATAGAAATTCTTTGAATTTGTGTATCAACTCCCAGTATTATGGGATGAAGGACCTCACCTCACCTGGCAACGGCTCAGGATAAGGAGGCCACGCACTCTCTGTCGTTACCTCGTGCTCCCCCTCGGCTCGGTGATGGTAAATAGCAAATATTTTCACTGCTATTCTCACTCTGCTTTTAACTATACCATCTTGATGGGCACATATAATAAAGTTTTCTTATTGACATGAAGATAGGTATTTTTAATCACGTTGAGCACTATCCTCTTCTCTTACACTTTTTCTTAGCACTGCAACTAAGCCTTATCAGCATTCATACTCTGTCATCTGCTTTGGTTGAGGGTTCAACCATTGGGTCCTAAGCTTGCCTCAAGTTTCATCTGAGGAAGGGCATATTGGACACCAATTTTTCACACAAAAAACCCCAGATGACGAAGTTCCACTATTGAGTGGGCTGATGGGTACTTTTCTATGGGTTCATAATCTTTTTCTGGACTGAGTTCTTCTTTAGAACTATATTTCTATATTCACTTCTTCTTTGTGTGTCTCCTGTAGAATAAGAATCCTTGTTCTGTTCCAGTTACCTGTGTAGAACACTCAATAGGCTCTGCATTGAGTTTGGATTAACGATAGACCTTCGGTATCTTCCGTGTGTTTCATTGTTTAGTTGGGGGACAAGATACCCCGAGGTCTATAAACTATAATTCCCCTTGGGCCCTTCTCCACTATGGTGTTCTAAGGCACACCTGCCCAGCCTCGACGACGCTGATGATTGTTTTTGGGCTGATGAATGAGTCACTGAATTTGAGCTTCAACTAGTTCCAGCGACCATGTGTGTGTTACTATGCAATCGTACCGATGTGCGCAGGGGTCCCTTGAGTGAGCTGTCCATCATCCTGTAACTGTTTTAGTATGGCGCCGGCAAACTGCCAGCGACATCCTAAAATAGTTACTAAATTAGCTTCGAAAGGAAGCACTAATAGATAAAATAAAGCAGGTACTCGAGCACCTGCTTTATTTTATCTATTAGTGCTTCCTTTCGAAGCTAACTTAGTAACTATTTTAGGATGGCGCTGGCAGCTAGCCGGCGCCATCCTAAAAAAGTTACAACATCTTCAAGCTTGAAGGCTTGAACTTTTGCCCCCCAGATCCGCCGCTCGCGGATTTGCGGATTTTCGGTAAATTCGCGGGAGTTCGCGGATTGCGAATTTACCGAATATCCGCAAAATCCGCGAGCGGAACGGATTTTGTGCTCATGCTTAACTGCTACAACCACTTTGCACATCACTATTTGCATAAATCTGCTCAACCTAGAAATGTTTTTATTTATAATCAATAGGAACATTGTGCAACTCCACCAAAAGGCAGTTCAAAAACATTTTATGAGAAATTCCCATACTTCTCAGGGTTTAATACAATTGAAACAGAAGCCTTTTATTTCAAAATGTTAAATAAGACAGGAATGAAAACAATGCTGACAAACATTAAATTAATCTATTCAGAAGCATTTTATGAACAAATGACTACATTTGGTTTTGATTTTTGGAAAAACAATATTGAAACAAAAACCATCTGGGGTACCAAAGATTGGCAGGTCCAAGGTATAGAATCATTATTTAGAGCCTGCATGATCCCAGAACAAATTATATTCTTGAATGATACCATTCAACAGACAACCTGTCTTGGCCTAGCCAAAATTAAAGACTTAAACAAACTGTCTATTCCAAAGCCAACACCTGACAGTAATAGCACTACAGATGTTGAGATAGACGTATCCCATATTTTTAACCAAAACAGAACACATCCTGATTGGAAAAAATGGTTGATCTGGCCCACAGACACAAATAACTGTCAAGACAGATTCCTGAACAAAATACAGGGGTTCAAATTGACCAGGCCAGACCCTAGATACTCCCAGAGACAACATCCAGGGATAGTTACCACATACAGTGTAGGAAAACTCTGCCTCGAATGGCTACAGAAATCCACACTGGCAGAAATTAAGCAACACTTGACTTTACTTAAAGACGGTGCTGACTTGCGTGATTTCATAATGGGACCACGCAAACAGCGTCCAAAACGTTTCATAGCGGCCGGTATATATGCAGCTTACAACGAAGCTTGGAAAGAAACGCAAATTAAAACAGCAGAAAAAATACGAGAAATTGATCGTATTAATTTGGAAAAATCACTTTCTGTTGTGGACAATGGGTTAATGACTCTGTCTTCCAGAATATATTCACTGGACAGTATTGTATCATCTGCTATAGATATAATAGAGCAGGACTTGCTAATGTTACAACACGGTCAGTCCCAATTACGTTCTATTGTACAGCTTGGCTGGACGTTACAAAATCTGCGTTCAGGCTACGTGCCTTGGCATTTAATCAACACAACGTCATTATTCTCTATCTTTAACCTTACTGATACACAAATCAGTTTGGCCAAGAAAGGAGCGAAATATCCAATTCTGAGCATTGAAAAACGTGAGAGATTACCATTGACAATGTCAGAACGACCTGTCATTGAATGGATAATACACGGAATAATAACTATTCCGATAACAACTTTCCAATTTAAATTCTGTCAAGAGTATATACCAGCAGGCCAGTATGAAAGGTTGGGTAAAGGGTACATTAAGTCATCATGGAAATTACCTTACACACACACATGTTATAGTGAAAAGGAACAGAATGTATTTCTTAGTGGTAATAATTGTAAAAGATCACTAAGTGGTATACTTCTGTGTCAAGGTATTAACCTGCATGGGGCCTGTGAGGGGACTTCAAATAACCTTTCATGTCACCAGCATGGCACACCTGCAACTCGAATAGAGCCATTCTTTAGACGGCTTTCTAACGGGAGCTATATTCTAATAGTGGACCACAGATGTTGTGGCATGGTGCCAGGAAAAGCTTATCTCGTGAGCGTTAGTTCCATGGTCACTTGCAGTATGCAAGTATTGTTTCCAAACAGCACTCCAGACAGGGAGGCAAAAATATGTCCCTTTTTGAATATCTCTTCTATTCGAATTGATACTTTAAGCAGAATGAGGGAGAAAACAGAGGTTCTCCTCTTAGGGAACAGTAAAGATCTCTGGAGTGATCCCCACTTGCCATCGTCATTAGGTTAACTTCCACCTCCAGCCTCTCAGGTTAGAAACCTTGGGGTCATCATAGATGACAGTCTATCTATGACTCAGCAAGCAAACAAAGTGGCAGGTATATGTTTTACCATTCTTAAATGGTTACGTAAAATTGTCTGGATGTTGCCATCTACCACCCAGAAGACCGTAGTCAATGCCTTAGTGACATCTCGGCTTGATTACGGTAACATCTTGTACCTGGGCTCAAACAAGGCAGTAATAAAACGTCTGCAACTGGTGCAGAACGCTGCGGCCAGACTGCTCTGCAGAATCCCTAGATCCGCTAGGATCACCAAACATCTTAGGGACCTGCATTGGCTGAGGGTTGAGAACCGAATTTGTTTCAAAACCCTGAATTACCTATTTAAAATCAAAGCTGGCACTGCTCCCAAATACCTACAGGACCTTGCTAAGCCCTACCTCCCAAATCGCAGCCTTCGTTCAGGCACAGCTGCGAACTTTGTGGTACCGAGGTTCAAACGGGCCAGAATAGGTGGGAGATCCTTTTCTTACCTGGGCCCAACGCTATGGAACTCACTGCCCATTCATATACGCAAGGAGGAAAGCTATATGAATTTTAGAAAAAATGTAAAAACTTGGCTGTTCGACAAATAAATGCTTTGACTGTTCTCTCTCCAGTTGTACTTTTGTGTCTTGCTGGTCCGGCGCCGGGAAACCCTTTGTGGGTAGCTGTGCGCCTTACAAGTGTTATAAAATAAATAAAATAAAATGAAGTCTGTCCTTTTGCAGACAACTGTGCCCTTGACGTCATCAAAAGAAACGTAGGATCTACAAGTTGCAAGGACAACGGCAGAGATACATACACTTTTATCAACAAATTGCCCCCTGCATTTCGCAGAAATGTTAAGCCAAATCCTAAATATGTCTGATACCAGCGGTATCCCACATGTATTTAAGACAATTTTTTCGGGACTGTTAACACCCTTCACAAGAGTTCTGGGCATTTTTCCTAATTTTGTCCATTCTGTCTTTGGCGGCCTACCACTCCTGTTGGGACTCGTAGTAGGCATTTTATTTTTGATACTTCTGCTTCGTTATGGCAAGCCAAATTGCAGACAAGACTCCAGCAACGATGGAAGAAACGATCCTAGCTATACGCTATCGGGACCGCATAACTAAAGTCCTTGGATTAGCCCGGCTAAGAGATCTAAATATGACCTGGTTTCTTCCATTCAGACCCATCTGGCAGAATTGTATCTTACCTGTGCTTCGATGTATGCTATGCAGAGAAGAATGCGTGTTGGACGTCTGTCTTACACTACAATCAGCAGTACCATTGGATACAGATACTTTGCTAAGTCCTGTAACGGCTCATGCATCGTGCATCGTGTTGTCCCCAGCGGTTACCAATCCTGATGACGGCATTCGTTGAGACTTCACCACTGTGATTGGAGGGTAGTGAAGTGCGAAATGAGAGCAACATCACCCAGGTACGACCTTCTGTGAGCACTGCTGAACCTGTCATCGATGATAGCAATCATGCTCAAGACTGCACAGTTGCGGTATTTTCGAATTTGGTTGAACGTTCACCTGAAGCCGTAGACAACTTTTTTTTGAGTCTGTCTGAAATGATGCTCTCCCCTGAACAGAAAGAATAACTTTTAAGGGAACAAGCACACAGCATTCTATGAACTCTGAATTCGCCTTCGGCTTTGAAAACAAAAGCTACTGAAAATATTTGGAACTATTTTTTCCCTGAAAGCGAAAAAAAGTTCTCCATGTCCCCTTCCAAAATATTCACTTTTTTTTGGCACTTGTACTCTGCTTAAAGTAGAACTATTCTTAGAGAACAGAGCTTCTATTTTTAGGAACTCTAGAGACAATATATTACCTCAGCCTCTAGCATATTTACAAATAACTGTAGTTATATGTGATGGAATGGTCTCGCACTTCTTTTCTGTATTAAGAGCCATTTCATGTGTAATTTTCGCATTATCGTTCAGCTGATAAATATATGCAATCCTTTTTTAATGTATGATTACAATGCTTGAAAAGCGTACGGTACCTATAATCATTTTCATGTATTTCGCATACACCATTTCAAATGCAAAAATGTATTTTGGGGTGGGTTGGTATACACATGCACCTTTTATGCTTAAGTTTTAGTAATGATGGACATTAATTCGTGGAGTGGGTTTTATCTTGGAACCTGAATTGATATTCCTATTTTATGCCCTTGTCCGGTTATAATCAATAATATCCATACAACGGCATAATAATCATATCCATAATTCAGTCGTAGCACATGCTGTCACATTAAGCAAGGCTACTTCTCCGGCCCCCTAGTAAGCACATCGAGTTCTCTAAACAAAACCAAGCCTCCAGCAACCTGGGAAATCCCCCTTGCTTTTGTTTTGATTTCGTCCTAGAACTCCTGTAAAGCACTGTAAGAACGGCCAGTTCTTAGTGATATCTTTATTGACGTCTTATGTCCAGCCTTACGTCAAACCCAGGCACCTTTCAGGTATAAATATGCCAACGTTGCCTTAAGCAAACACACGGTGGTGATTCTGGAGCAGAGCAGCTATCTACTTGCCCGAGAGCCCAGCTGATGCGAGAGCCCACGGACGCTGCCCCTCCTCCTTGACGCACTGAGAGAGACGCTGTCTTTTCTCCTGCCGAGAAATCCAGCTCCGGTGTTTCCAGATGGTGTGCAGTCTAAATATCGAGTTTTTATTTTCGACTGGACATAATATCGACTCCAGAATATCGAGATGGCATTAATGTCGAGGTAAGTAATATCGATGTATTTTTTATCGATTTTCATGTATGTTAAAAAATATCGATTGAAAAAATATCGAGTAAGTAATATCGATAGTAAAAAATATCGTTATTTCTAGTAGTTTAAAAATATCGAAAGTCAAAATATCGGTTTTAAGAATCTCGAAAGTTGTGTTATCGACAGTCATGATTAAATATATGTTATTTTTTTATTTATTTATATTGAAAATAAATTTATAAAAAATTAATAAATATAAAAATTAATTCAAATAGTATAATAATTTCTAGGAGCGGGTAGTGGGTTTTTAGGGGAATAGGGTGGGAAGTAATTTCATTATAATGAATTAAATATGTAAATTTATTAATTGGTAGTAATATTTAATTAATTGTTAATTAAATAATATGTTTTATTTATATAAAATGTAATTGCTAATTAATTTAATTTAATTGATTAATTGCTAATTATGCTAATTTAAATAATTTATGTCATGTAGTGGGTTGTGGGTTTTTAGGGGAATAGGGTGGGAAGTAATTTAATTATAATTAATTAATTATGTAAATTTATTAATTGGTAGTAATATTTAAATACTTGTTAATTAAATAATAGTTTTCAAATATATAAAATGTAATTGGTAATTAATTTAATTTGATTAATTGCTAATTATGCTAATTTAAATAATTTATGTCATGTAGCGGGTTGTGGGTTTATAGGGGAATAGGGTGGGAAGTAATTTAATTATAATTAATAAAATATGTAAATTTATGATTTGGTAGTAAGATTTAATTAATTGTTAATTAAATAATTTTTTTTAATTATATAACATTTATTTTGTAAATAATTTAATTAAATTGATTAATTGGTAATTATGTTAATTTAAATAATATATTTCATGTAGCGGGTTGTGGGTTTATAGGGGAATAGGGTGGGAAGTAATTTAATTATAATTCATTAAATATGTACATTTATTAATTGTTAGTAATATTTAATTAATTGTTAATTAAAAAATATTTGTTGATTATTTAAAATTTCATTGGTAATTAATTTAATTTAATTGATTACTTGCTAATTATGTTAAATTACATTTTTTATTTCCTGTAGCGGGTTGTGGGTTTATAGGGGAATAGAGTGGGAAGTAATTTACCATGCAACTTTTACAACGCACTACCATTACAACGAAACTTTTACAACGCAAATACCATTATAACGTATGTATTTACAACGAATGTTTTTACTACGCAGGTACTTTTACAACACATACCATTACAACGTAAGTATTTGTAAGTATATAATTATATTTAAAATGTTATAGGTTTGGGTTTGTGGGTAAAGGGGTATTTTTAGGGTTCAGGGTCAGTTTTGGGTTTTTGGGTAAAGGGGTATTTTTAGGGTTCAGGGTCAGTTTTGGGTTTTTGGGTAAAGGGGTATTTTTAGGGTTCAGGGTCAGTTTTCAGTTGTTGGGTAAAGGGGTATTTTTAGGGTTCAGGGTCAGTTTTCAGTTTTTGGGTAAAGGGGTATTTTTAGGGTTCAGGGTCAGTTTTCAGTTTTTGGGTAAAGGGGTATTTTTAGGGTTCAGGGTCGGTTTTCAGTTTTTGGGTAAAGGGGTATTTTTAGTGTTCAGGGTCAGTTTTCAGTTTTTGGGTAATGGGGTATTTTTAGGGTTCAGGGTCAATTTTCAGTTTTTGGGTAAAGGGGTATTTTGAGGGTTCAGGGTCAGTTTTCAGTTTTTGGGTAAAGGGGTATTTTTAGGGTTCAGGGTCAGTTTTCAGTTTTTGGGTAAAGGGGTATTTTTAGGGTTCAGGGTCAGTTTTCAGTTTTTGGGTAAAGGGGTCTTTTTAGGGTTCAGGGTCAGTTTTCAGTTTTTGGGTAATGGGGTATTTTTAGGGTTCAGGGTCAGTTTTCAGTTTTTGGGTAAAGGGGTATTTTTAGGGTTCGGGTTCAGTTTTCAGTTTTTGGGTAAAGAGGTATTTTTAGGGTTCAGGGTAAGTTTTCAGTTTTTGGATAAAGGGGTATTTTTAGGGTTCAGGGTCAGTTTGGGGTTTTTGGGTACAGGGGTACAGGGTAAAAATTACGTTTATACTTGCTGGAGTTGGAATAGTAATTTGTATGGGTTCAGTGTCCAGCACCTTCCCTGATGTTATACTTGGTGGAGTGGGAATATCTATTAGTATGGGTTCAGTGTCCAGCACCTTCCATGAGTTTACAATTGGTGAAGTGGGAATTATAATTTGTATGGTTTTAATGTGTAGTATGGTTTTGTGAGTTTATAATTGGTGCAGTGGAAATAAGAAAACATTTTTAATACAAATAATTATTATTGGTAGGATACTATAATAAAGTTTTAAAATTACATAGAAAATTTTTGTATTAATTATAATTATTGTTATTGTAGTAGTTAAAAGATAAATACATTTTTAAATTTATTAAAATTTAAAATGCATTTTTAAATAGAATATTTCATATGTAATTAATATTCATATAGAATAATAAAGAAGGAAACATACACAGGGTTAAATGGAATAAATGAAAAACAGTTTATTAACATATAAAAAATAAATTGTAAGTAGAGATGTATTTTTTATTTCTATTGAAAATTGTAAGTAAACAGTTTTTATTATCCAACAAAATATATGAAGTGCATATATATGTTTTTAACAAATAAATGATATTTAAATAATTATATGTTTATTCACATATATTGTAATTTAATTAGTTAAAGAAACAAATTGGTAATATGTACTTTTCATTTAATAACACTTATTTTATTCACATAGACATTGAATATATTGTCATAGATAAATATGTATATTTGTTTTATAACAGTAACATTTTTGTTTTTTACAAAGTAATCATATTTTTTTTACAAATTAATATTATGAATATTTAACATATTTATAATATTAATTTTTACATAGATAAACACACAAATACATTTTTATATACATACATAATGTTTAAACTAATATGAGCTATTTTTATAAACAAATTATTTGTAACAAGGTTATATATTCACATTTGTTTAACATATAGATTATTTTCAAAATGTATATATAAATAATAAAATATTATTTAAAGTAACAGATAACAGTTGAATAATTATTTGAAAGTAATGAATATTTAAGAAATAATTTTCTACAATTTAAATAATTATTTACACTTAATATAATACTCAGTGTATTTTTTTAAAGTGTTGGAATATAGAAATTAAAGAGGTTTTTGCTGTATACAGGGACTACTTTTTAACCGCGTAATGTTATTTAGGCTTATTTGGTGCTTCAACAGATCGCGGTTGGATGCTGCTTCGCGTTAGAGAGGGCAAGTTTGTTTTTATTGTATTTTAGAAGTTAATGAAGTTAGTGTTAGTGTATGTGTGGTGTGTTTAAGTTTATGTACATAGGGTTATTAAGAGAAGATTGTGTTTTCGGTGTTAGGTAGAGTGTACGATATTTCATTTTTACCGCGTTTTAGTTGTAGGTGTGTGACGTGAGCTAATATGTTTAAATGTTACAAAGATAATATGTTTGGTGTATAAATATGTCTTTTTATATATGTATGGGTGGGTATGTATTTTATTTTTTCCAGGTTATCGTCGCGTTTTACTGTTTTTGAGGAGGTCCTTCTTTTTCGATCAGAGTTGTGTGACGAGTATTATATACTCTTATTTTTGCACACAAATATTTTGGTTTTCACGTTTTCCAGGAGCGTTTTTTTTTTTAAATTACTATTTTCGGGTTTTTAATGGTATATCGTGTGTATTACATTGGAGAGGAGTCGCTATGGATTTGCTTGTATTTTTGCATTTTTTTTTGGGCTTCCATGGATTGTATGGGTTTTTGCTATGGTGTCGTATGGATTGCTTGGAATTGGATTACGTTTGAAGGTGCAACAGAAAGGTCAGTATTTACAAAACTTTTTATGGGTGGGGAAACTGTTTTCATTTTTGCTTTAGTTACGTTGTATGTAACATTTTGTAAATACATTATCTAAATACATTTTATATATGTTAATATTATGTATTTGATAATTTAATTGCAAATTGTTACATGTAAAAATTAAGGAATTTAAAAAAAAATGCTTAATGTAAAGTGTATAGTTATGTTATGTTTTAAAGAATAGTTTTTACAATCATTGATAGATAGTCTAGCCCTTTGCTAGTTGGATAGAGGGTAACTTGACTTTGGAGTGTATTATACATTTTTTTCCTTTCTTTGGTGAGTTTAGGTCCGATCAAAGTTACTGATTGCTCCATTCGGAGCTCCTGGTAACTCTGTTCTTTTTGTAAGGATTGTATTAATTTGTGAAGGGTAGGTGTTCCTCGGCCTGTAGTTGCTTGGAAGGCATTGTGCCATCCTTCAACTGCATTGTTTGTTTTTGCTTCCTTATTTAATGTGCTAAGGTAGACATTCCACCAAGCTATTTGGTATTTGGGTTGTCTTCTATGGCCTGATCTGTGTAGCCTTCCTACCCATGTGTCTTCGAAGTAGTCAAGCATAGGGCTTAGTCTTTCTTCGTTTCTTGTATAGTAGGGGCTGTCTATTAACAAGTTATAGTGCTCAGTTACATCTGTCAGTGGAACATAGGCTAGGGCGATGAGTTTTTTTATTTGATAAGCAAAAGTGCTATCAGTGGCGTATTGGATACTCAAGGTAGATTGTTGTAGATGTCGCCAGATACATTGGTTAAAATGGTAATAGCAACCTTGTATTGCTGTGTGTGGGTATGTTTTAAGGATGCTGTTTATCATTGCTTTTTCAAAGTCAATGATAATTTTTTGTTGCTTGACTTCAGTTAGTATTTCTTGATAGGTAGCTTTCTGTTTGTTTGGTAGAAGGGCATAAAGGAATGGAATATTAGCATTTTGGAAATGACCATGGATAGTGTATAATTGATAAAAAGGTTTGGGGCATACAGAAAAGGTACCGTCCATCATCCAAGTTTGGCATTGGGTAAGTTTAGTCATGTTGTTTGCTGTGGCAAACAGTATAATTCTTTTATCCTTACATTTGTTGTCATAGAGTATAAAATCATCTTTATTGTGAGTTACAGAGAGTTCAGGGGGAATTTGCACTTCTTCAAAAGTTTTTGGTGTGGGAGGAGTAGTGCATGTTGCTCTTTTTTGTCTAGCTATAGTTTTTTTTAGGGATTCGATAGATGGTAATTGGCTAGAAGCATGTTGGGGAAGTACACTTAAATGATGTTTCAGAATAGCAGTTGTTGGTTGATCAGTACTAGTACTAGCTTCTTTAAGGGAATCTAGCATTTGTCTAATCTCTATTTCTGTTACATTGGGTGGGTGATTAGGTTCCTTAGTATAAGTAACAGTAGTTTCCTGAGTTATAGCTCTACCATAACATTTGTTGGCATAATATTTCGTACACTTCCAAAAAACTTTCAAATCTTTTTGTTTCTCTTGAGTGTAGACATATCCCATGTAACAAAGAAGCATTTTCCCTTTTTGTGAATAAATGAATTTAGCTCCTTCAGTCGTGCTTGTATTGTAGTGCTAGGAGGTAATTAAAAGAGGATGTCATTACATTTTTTGATAAAATAATGTTGTATTCTAATAATACAGTTTAACACATTTCTGATTTACCTGTAAATCTTTTTATGATTTCAAGTAGTTCTTTTCAGGTGTTGATGTTCTTCAAACTGTTATTTTCTGTGTATATATTTTTGTACCTGTGGAAGTTGAGAAAATGTGTACAAATATTTTATAACTATTTATGATATTTTGGTAGAGGTTTTTAGCTAGTTTCTATTTAGTTACCTATCTATTAAATGTCGAAGTTACATTTAAATTATATACTTACTTATTTATATTTAACTTTTGATGTCCAGGTGTTGTCTAGGTCTTCTGTATTTTCTTTTTGTCTGTAGGATAAATAGTAAAAAAAAACCATATATTTTAGGTATTTGGCTTTTAAACATAGGTGTGAGGTTTGAGATTTACATTTTCGATGGAAAATAATGTAGTAGTACTTACTTTATATAGGTGTAGCTGTCTTTATGTTGAAGTCAATACGTTTTCTTTCAGAAATCCTGCAGAGTTTTGTCTTCCTTTAGTTAGGAGATTTAGGCTGTATTTTTAGTTTGCTGTAATCTTGTTTATATAGTATTAGTCTAATAGTTTCTGAGGTAGGATTGGTTGTTTAAATTGATAGTCTGTTTTAATTTGTGGATTTGAATTTTTTAACCTGTTATGCTAATTACTTTCCTTATATGGGTGACGCCAATTAACGTTTATTTAATGTGTAAGGCCTTATTTTGTATAGGTAATGTTATCTTTATATTTTTAAAGTGGAGGAATATATATAATTTGCAGTAAGAAATGTTTAGTTGTTCGAAACATTGTTTATGTATTATAAAATGTATGTTTGTATTTATTTTGTGTTATAAATGTTAGGAAAATATATAGTATGTTTTATAGCTTTTTAGAAACAATTAGTGAATAAATATGAATAGTATGACTAAATTTTAAGATAATACAGTGATTTATTCAAGGATGTAGTAATTTCGATATTTTAAAAAAACGATAAATTTGCTATCTATATTTTTGTATTCGATATTTTGTCAGTTTTTCAATTAAAGATGTGATAATCGATGTTTTAGAAATCGATAATGTTGTTAGTCGATATTGTTGTAGTCGTTGTTTTTTTTAGTCGATAATGTGGTTTCGATATTTTTGTGTTTTGTGGTCTAAGTATAGGCAATCGATAATTTTGTAGTCGATAATTTTTCATCGATATTTTGTACAGTCGATATTCGGTCTGTCGAGGTTATGTCAGTGATCCTTTCCAGATACCTTTGCGGGTTACTGGGATATCGAGTCCTGAGAAAGAGATACAAGACCTCCTGCTTTCTATTACCCAGGTACGGAACTGACTAAACCCTTACAGAGAATTCTTGAGTCAGATTCTTGGCAAAACAAACTTAACTTAAACTGCTACTTACTTACTCCTTCCCACGTATTAGGCTTAGGTCAGGTACACCGGGGTAGGCGTATTTAGAAGCACCAGTTGAGTACGATTAGTCAATGTATATATGTATGTATATATTTTATCTATTTTAAAGTATCATATGGCTAAGAAACCATATCAATGCTTTTACAGTATTATTTTATAATCCTCCTTTTACTGTACGCACTTTACTTTACCATGAGTATTACAATCGTGGCAATTCATTTCTCTTGTATGAGGAAGAAGACTGCTCAATAAATAACACCTTTTATTGAAAACGCCCGTCTCTCTTTTCTCTGCATTCTGGTGAAACTAAGTACGCACATTTGACTGAGTGAAATAACTGTCTATTGTTTTCACACGACTCTAGAGATACACTCTTATTCAGGGAGAGCAAAGTTGTCATGTTTTATGGTTGTCAGAAGCTAATCCCTTCTTGTCTATCCAGGGAGGTTAAACTCCTCCTCGTTTATTCGAGAAAGTTTCTAGTGACCTCTGAGCTAGCTGGCAAACCTTAAGTTTAATATAGTCAGTAGACACCTAGATAATCTCAGTCCTACGTCTACACTACTGAATATATTATTCCAATGCGCAGAGCCTATTGGGAATATAGGAACTACACTACAAAGCATTTTAGCTACGTGGGAGTCCCACTTCATTTTACGGTTTATCCTGACTCCCAAATAGTCAAAGGCATCCACTTCCTCTAGTAAAGTGCCATTAAGGGAAACATTAATCCTCCTAGCTTTCTTGCTGCAAGACAGCACCATCAGTTTAGTTTTGGTCGTGTTAATTGTGAGCCCACCATCCTCACAAAAGGCACTGAACCTATTTAAAAGTTTCTGGAGACCAGAGGGGGTTTTGGACATGTAAAGGGTGTCATCTGCAAAGAGGAGGGTCGGTATCTTTTCACCCGCCAGGGTGGGGGCATCCACTGGGTCCTCCCTCAAATGGTCTGCCACCCCATTTATAAAGAGGGAGAACAAAGTGGGAGCCATCACACATCCCTGGCGGACCCCCCTCTGTACTGGTATTCTCTCAGTCAATTCTCCTGCACTCCCCCATCTGATTCTCGCATAGGTACCATCATGCAATCTTTTGATTAACTCTAGGAGATATCGCGGTAGGCCCATGTCATGTAACACCTGCCACAATTTGGCACGCGGTACAAGGTGGAAAGCAGTTTTAAGGTCAATAAAGGCCACATACAACGACCCCTTGCCAATGGACACAGTTTTCCAATATGTAGCTGTAAATCTGAATACTTGGTCCATTGTACCTATTTTCTGCCTAAATCCTGCTTGTAGGTGCGTTAACATGTCTCCCTCCTCTATCCAAGCCACCATTCTGGAGATCAGAACCCTGCCAACCACCTTTTGAATTACATCAATTAAACTTATTGGTCTGTAGTTGGCAGGATCCTCTCTCGCCCCCTTCTTGTGTATTGCGACTACTTCCGCTCCTTTCCAGGAATCTGGGACTGAATGGCCCTGAAGCAGGAGATTCATCAAGTGTAAAATAAGGTTGGCCCAAACAATGGGATCATGGAAAATTAAATCGCCAGGCAAACCATCCGGGCCAGCAGCCTTTCCAGGGGTTATGCTATTAATGGCTACCTGAACCTCAGAGAGTGTGATGGGGTCGACTAATTCAAGATCCGTGCTCTCTAGCTCGGGTTCTAGTTGGACAGCCGGTATTTGCTCCGCACCATCCTCACAGCTGTAAAGATTTAAAAAGTGGGAAAACCATTGTTGTTCGGTTATATTATTTGGAACGGAGTCAGTTCCCCTTCTAGTTAGTTTATTTATTAGATCCCAGAAGAGAGTTGGGTCTTTTAAAAAGGCCGCCTTCCTAAGTTTCTGCCAGTGATCCTCCTCCCATGCCCGTTTTGCAGATACCGTGATATTTCTGTATTCCCGTCTCGCTAACCTTACGGCCACAGGATCTTTTTTCCGTAGAGCTATAGAGATGGCTTTTCTCCGTTCTCAGCATTCTGCGGTAAACCAGGGATTGCCACTTTTATATACAAGATTTTTCCTACCTCTGGACCCCTCAATTTTTAAAATGGGAGCCTATGATATCTATAAAGACCTTGTAAGATTCACTGAGATCAATCCCGGGCATAGGATTAAGTGTGGAATTAAAAAGGGAGAGTTCCACTGTCTTAGATGACACCTGAAAAGCTATACTAGACAGTGTTTACTCCTGACATGCCACCTTATGCCATTTTAACCTCCGATTGCAGTTCGATGGAACTACTGCTTTTGAGGAGAGGTGAGTATTAATGAGCTTCCCTTTATCTTCCCATCTGATGCCAGCACAAAGTGGATTGTGGTCACTATCGGGCATCTGTTTGACCTCCATATCTACCATGTTCCCCCATAATCTTAAGTCTAAGATGATATAGTCAATGCGTGAGGGGCCATTCAGCCTGTTAAATGTCATAGCCCCATTGGGGTCCGAAGTTGTTCTCCCGTTAAGTGCCCTCAGGTTATATTCCAGTGTCAGGGCATTGAGCTGTAAGGCCCTGACCGTCCATCTCTTAATGGGACTCAGGTTTAATACAGGGATAGATTATTTCGTATCTTCCTCACTAGTCCCCAATAGATCTTCCTTACTTAGGGGTTCATACGTACAATTTAAATCACCTCCTATGATGATATTAGATCGTGGGGGGATACCTGCTAAAGCCGTTTCCAGGGATAAAACTGTGGTCGAGTTTTGATTGCTTGGGTTTCCCCTGGCATATACATTGAAAAGGTCAACTCTATTGCCATTCAGGGGTCCTTTAAAGGATAAGTGTAAGATATCCTCTGAATTTGCATTATGGACAGAGATATCCAAATTAATTGTCACCTTAACCCATATATGTAGGCCCCCCCCGTTGGGCGACCCAAGCCTTGAGTTACAGCAGGGACAAAGAAGGTGGTATATCCAGACTTATACAAGGGTACCAAACTCCACGTCTCCTGGAACATGCAAATCTCATAATTATCAATGAATTCGTGCAAATCTGGAATGTCCAGTTTCTTTTTAAGGCCTGCAATGTTCCAGGAGAGGATACAAATTATACCTGGTTTACCCTCCCCAGCCCCATTTGGTTCAATCTCAGTTGAGGAGGGCTGAACAATAGTTTCCTCTTCTAGAATGCCCTTCCACTCAGTAAGGGTCCTGCTGCTTGTTAAGTGTGAACTAGATAAAAGTGGGCTCATAGGAACGTTCAGTGTATTCGCTACTCCTATTCCACTTAAAGCCGTAGGTGTTGCGTTGGTGAGTCAATCAATCTCATCCAAGCCTGCAAAGGGGGTAAATCTGTTTGAGGTTTGGATGTTGAAAACTGTCCCTCCCAAGGTGTTATAATAATGTGGCTTGCTAATCCTTGGTTGCCGAGGTATTAGTGACCTAGGATAAAAGTAGCTCAAATCGTGTATCCTTATCCCCTCTCCACCGGCCTCAGACACCTGGTACCAGTCATTAAGGTACGAGGTGAGCCTTCGGTCCCTGAAATTAATGATTATTGCATCTCCCTGATTATCTTTAGGCCTCTGGCCTACCCACCCAAGCCTTCTCACATTTATGATTTCCCCATTGATATTGGGGGGTAGTGGTCTATTATTCACTAACCAATAGATCACTTTGTTTCTTTAGGTCAGTGTACCCTTCCTTTATCCCTGGTTTCAATTCTGGGACCCTTGTCAGTATTGCCACGTATGGGGCGGCTTCTGGGGGCAAGTCAATCTGTACATTCGAGCCTTTGGAATTCCTGCGGTCTAACAACCTCCTACTACGTTCTCCACCCATGTCTGCTGTTTTACGTGGCGGTGCTTCGGATTCCTTCGCCCTAGGTGTTTTACATGTTTGTAGATCGGTGTTAGTCTTAGAAGGGGCCTGTGTTTTTTCTGATACCTGGGATGTTGGTTTTGCAATTTTATTCCCTTTACTTAAAGATGTCAATTTAGGGGAATTATCCACTTTACTTAGGTTGTCTATTCCAGATTTCTTACTAATATCTGCTAGCAAACCTTTTAATAGAGTTGTATTTGAGGTGATAGCTACTTCTAAGAACTCCAGCTGAGTTGCTAGCCTTTTAGTTCTTTCCACAATAGGTAATATTAAGGATCTTACCAAGAGTTCTATGTTCCCCATTAGGTCTTGATGTGGGGAGGGGTGAGCCAGTGTCTGGGCTGGGGTTATGTTCTCAGTTGCTATCTTCCTCGTCATTGGGGGATTCCGGGCAATATTAGGTAATTTTGCCCGCCTACCCTTGTGGGTATTTCCCCCCTCTTTCTCTTTAATGTGGGCTTATTGGTTGGTGGTGGGGGTATAGGTTGCAGATTATTCATTGGATTAGACATCAGGGGATGAAGTATCAAGGATTCCTCAGGGATAATTTCTAGTGAGGTGTCTATGCTGGAATTCCTATTACTGTAGGGTGTACTAGTCTCCGATAGTGTGGTAGCGCGGCAAAAAATAGAGGGGATACTGATGTCACTGTTGGCAGATGTTGTCTTCCTACTATTCAAATTAGGGGCTGTAGCTAATTGGATTGGCCCTAGCGAAGAGCGTCTGTTCTGGAGCTCTGTAGATAGACGGCGCTCCGCCATTTCAATCTCCTGCCCGAGCGCCGAGGCAGCTTTTGTAAGATATTGCTCAATCGTACCACTTTATGACCCTCCCTCTAGGGATATCCTACCCTTATCTGCCTTTACGCCCTTTGGAGACATTGTTCATGGACGCTAATGAGCTAGTGTGCTAGGTTGCTTATACTACGAAGTTGCACAGTGATATGGTAATCAAGGCGAACAGGGAAATATATGATATTAAAACATACGGATAGTTGCAACCCAGTTCAGAGTTGTAGTTTGTAGGGGCACTGGTATTCCCGGGTCGTGGATGTCAATAATATGGCCCGTCCCGGCCTCCGAGGGCCACAGAGGGCCCGCCCTTTGCCCGGGCTTCGCCCGGCTCGCCCCACGGTACGCGGTGACGGTGCGGCTTTTAAGCACCTGGTCACCTGGTCCAGTCCTCGGAGGAGGGAGAGAGGGAGGCGCTATGCCCGTTGGCTGCTGGGTCCTGTAGTTTGCCCAAGTCCGCTGGTGTGAGTGTTTCCTGCGGAGCGGGAAACACGAGAAGTGGCGTTAGTACTGGGCAAGAAGAGGTGCGTGGTTCACCCCCAAAGCGTAACCCCCTCTGATGCAGGAGCTGCCGGTATCCAGACTGCGGCACAAAAGTTAAAAAATGTCCCAACGTTGCAGGTGACGGTGCGGCTTTTAAGCACCTGGTCACCTGGTCCAGTCCTCGGAGGAGGGAGAGAGGGAGGCGCTATGCCCGTTGGCTGCTGGGTCCTGTAGTTTGCCCAAGTCCGCTGGTTCGAGTGTTTCCCACGGAGCGGGAAACACGAGAAGTGGCTTTAGTACTGGGCAAGAAGAGGTGCGTGGTTCACCCCCAAAGCGTAACCCCCTCTGATGCAGGAGCTGCCGGTATCCAGACTGGGGCACAAAAGATCAAAAAATTTCTAATGGAGAAATTGAAGGAGCTGTTGGAGTTGCACCTGTGACAGGGTTTATCCCAACATCATAGAATTCACAGATTATTGCTTGGACACCACTGGAAACAGTTCCGTTATTGAGAGAAGGGAGAATGATTGTCTTTATGACACCTACAACACAAGGTACAACTACACTATTTGAGGATGGGATTTTCCCCCATGGTTTGAAGAAATTGCTGTAAATAAAAAGACAGAAGGTCAGGTTTTCACTACACAGAAAACAGAGAAGGAGAGACCATTACATGTCCCGAGATTAAAAACAGAATTAGTAGAAATCATCAGAGGATTTTTAAATCTTGAACAGGTGAATTAATATTAAGAAAATGAGCTGATTTATTTGTGTGAAGAAATTACTAGGCGTGCAGCAGTAACTTATTATAAACTGACAGAATTAGCCAGAAAATATGAAGTTGATCTTTCAAACAGTGTCCCATTTCAGAAAGGTTTTAGGGTGGAATTGGATGATGAAGTTTTTGAGACAATGCGTTCTTCAGGAATGCGATTACACATAACCGAATCATTAAAGAGCATTAGTAAATGGGGCGAATGTGACCAGTTAGAGAGCAAATGATCATAGAAGAATGAAAAGAAAAGGAAACCGTCATAGGCAGATGAAGCAAATAATAAACCACCAACAGGCCCCCAGATAAAGGAGAAGCTTCGGCTTATCCGTTTATAGAGATACCAGGAGGAGCTTATGTTCATGTGCCTTGGAGGAGGGGAGAGCTAGCAGCCTTTACGAAAACATTTTCAAAATTGAGAGATAAATCTGTACAGCGGTACAGACAGGTTGACATGTTTGTTAAGATTCCAAAAGTGCGGTGGATTGATTTAAATACATTATTTGATACTGTAGTGCCGAATGATTTGTAGGCTGAGTGTAAAGTTGCTGTACAATGGCCATGTGTAGAACCAACAAGAGATGCCAGCAGTAATGCTCCATCTCCTGTAGTCATGGAGCAGTGATTACATTTTTGAAAGGCAAGGTTCTTCCAAAGGATATTGATTGGATAAAGATTAAAATAACCTCACAAGAGCTTAAAGAATCAGTGGTTGCTTCAAGTGTTTGAACAGCACAGTGGAAAGGAATATGCTGCACCTAGCGATGTGGGATTATTTGTGTCTCAGTTTGTTATTGGTTTGAGACCAGAGATCAGTATACACAAACAACAGAGTGTGATGTGCTGGCAGACAAAATCATTGGCTCAGATACTGAGGTATGCAAAATATTGTAGTGATGAGCAACAGATGAAACAGAAAAAGGAGAAATACATGTTGGCCCAGATGAAGTTTGCTCAGAAAGGTTGTCAGAATCAGTTGTTTACAGGAAATCAGGATATAATGTGAAGTGCAGGGATATAGACTCAAAATGTTTAGGAAACATTTGATGTTTCACAGGGCAGAGGTAGAGGAGTTCCAGTTGATCCAAATTCTGGTGTGGATGTTGCAAAGTTAAAGAAAATCACCCCTTGTCACCTTTGTAAAACAATTGGGCATTGGAATAGGGAGTGTAGACTAAATTCAGATAGAATGAGTGGAAATGGTCAAATGCAAGGAGGAAATCAGATGCAGATGTAGAAAATACCAGTTCAGCAGATGCAATTGCTAATGCAGAAACAGGTTCCACTGACGCAGGTTGTTACGGTCAGAACTGCATTTCCTCACTTGTTTCATGTGTATGGTCTCTCGCTGCCTTTTGGTGATTGCATGCAATTTCCCTTCTATCCTTGCTTCTGTGGGGGGGTCTTTTTTCTGTTTCTTTTCCGCGCGCTGTGTCCTGCTTTCACTTTTGCAGCGCAGCCACAGTTTTTTCAGAAGACGGTGATGGGAGTATGTGAGAGCCACCTCCCTGTTCCTCCTTGCTTGGGTTCGCTTCCGGTTCTTGCCCCGGAAGGATTCTGGTCGCCGGCGTTGCTGCACCTGGATGTTACACGAAGCTCCTGCAAATCATACTGGATTCCTATTTGGCATTTCGAGCAGCTATTTGTTCCGGCTGGAGCAAAAACTATCTCCTCTCCCTGGTTTTGTTTTTGGATTTGGGACTTCCTATACGTCGTCAGGTTTGGGAGGTGCCTCATAACCTAGTTGCACGTGAATCTTGAATCTTGCACTGGAGGATCGTTTTGGAACAGACTTCCTCCTGATCAAAAGTTGGTATTTTTCTCGCATTTCTAGTAATTTCCAGTTTTTCTCCCCTGCATTTTGTCTGGTTACCACATATATATATATATATCTGTTCCTCGATTCAGTGGAGGCTGGTCATTAACATAAAAGGGGGTGAGCAAGGAACCATCTATGTTGATCATGTTTTGGGTCTTACACTACTTTACTCTTTGGGGTATTTCTTACTGATGTTTGTTCTTTTTCTTCCTGCAGTGTGCACCTTTTTGGGGTTTGTTGGTGTGTCTGAAGTACTGGTGCACTCCCGAGGGAAGCAGACTTCTATAGTTCTTTTTGTCTTTTTTCCTTCCTACCTTCCTCCCGGTGCGTTGTCCGCTCGTGCTTTGGTTATGTGGGTACGGAGGGTTAAGTCCTGCAGTACCTGTGATTCAGATGAGTGGGGCTGGAACACAGGTCCAGAAAGCCCTGATGGTGCCACAGAATATGGGATATCTTAGATTTAATATAAATCAGATGCCCCAAAGAAATTCAAAACCATTTCAGAATCAGAACCCATTTCAACAGTTCCCAATGAAGGACAACAACCATTTTGGCTCCTACAATTCACAATGATGATGCCTGAGGGGAGAGGAAGATTGCGTGCTTGGCTGAGTCTTGGAGGTAGACCAGAGTGAACCATTTATAGAAGCAGAAGTTGATGGGCACCAAGTATCATTTTTGATTGATGCCGGCGCTACCCGATTCACTGTTAGAACTGCGTAAGTCCCAGACCTACCTATCTTGGGATCCAAGTTATAGGAGTTTCAAATAAACAGATAAGCAACCCAGTTTCAGAAATGTGTCTGAAAAAATTGGTTCACTTGAAGAAAATCATCAATTTGTTGTTTGTGATTCAAGTCCTGTATACCAGTGAGGAGGAGATTTATTGAGCAAGTTAAATTGCACTATTTCCTGCACATCGGATGGTGTTGAATTTCAAATACATGATGAGGATGTAGAATTTAAAATGGCCCACCAAGAATCAGCTGTAGGATTGTATCCAGTGAGGACAGTTGAAGAACTGTCTCCTGATTTAAAAGAAACTGTGAACCCAGAAGTGTGGGATTTTACAGGAAAATATATTGGATTGATTAAAGGTGTAGAACCTGTCTGAGTTACAGTAAAGCCTAACGTCACGTGTCCCAGAATACCACCGTATTATTTGATCCCAGAAAAAATGGCAGGAATAACATCAGTAATCGAAGACATGTTGTGGAAAGAGATTTTAAGGGAAATTATTGGAAGCCCTTGCACCTCTCAAATCATGAGTTTACAGAAGCCCAATGGTAATTATCGGATTGTGCAAGACTTCCGAAAGATGAACATCATTGTTGTTCCATGTTGTCTCATGATTCCGAATCTAACCACCATACCTTTCCAAATGCCTTGCCCACCAGAATGGTTAACTGCCGTGGACTTGTGTCAGACTTTCTTCTCTGTCCCATTGCATGAGGACAATCTATTCTTGTTCTCTTTCATGTTCAGAGAAAGAGTTTTGGCATAGTGTAAGTTCCCCAGGGGTATACAGAGAGCCCGGCCACTTTCTATTCGATGGTAAAACACTTCAGTTCTTGTGAAATACATTGATGACCTGCTTGTTGCATCATCTACATAAGAACCTTGTAAACATGACGCAATTGCACTTTTAAATCACATGGCTGAGACTGGACACAAAGTGACTCCAGGTAAACGGCAATACTGTCAGAAGGAGGTACAATACTTGGGACATGTCTTTGAGAAAGGAGCAGGGAAAGTGTCACCTGAGAAGGTTGAGACTATCTTGCGGATGAATCCTCCATAACACAGAGAAATGCAGAATGTTTTTGGGAATGGTGGGCTACTGTAGACAATGTATACCCAGCTTTTCCATAGTGGCTAAGCCTATACTCAGGTTGACACGCAAATATGTGCCTGATCTGCTTCCATGGGACAATGCGTGCTTAAATGTTTTCCTGGAGCTGAGAGAAACTCTCAGTTGTGCCCCAGCACTGGAAGTGCTTGATTACAATAAAGATATTGACAATGTTTTGCAGTGAAAGGGAGGGCTGCGCTCTCTCATTGCTTAGAACCAACCATGGCAGCTATGGAGAACTAGTGCAGCACCATTTGAAGTTATCACTATATTCACAACGCAAGTTGCCCACCTCAAATGACAAGCTGCTCACTGGCCATGAATCAAGGGGGGTGGGGGTGGAGAAAAAATAGAATAAAAAGAAGGAGTGCTTACTGAAAACCAAAAGTGAAGTGAAAGTGCCATTTTCATTTACACAAGCTCAGAAAGTTACAGACAGATCATAAGCCTCCTTTGTCAGAATTATCTGGTGTACAACTTAAAGATATCTCTGTTTTGGTATCCATAGACAATGAGGAGATGTTAACTATGGATGGATGAGATCATGAAGGATCTTGCCATTGAACAGGAATCTACTTGTGATAGTGGGTTGCATCAACAAAGCAAGTTTATCCTACAAGGTGCACATCTCAATAGCATTGATGTTTTCTCGAAAATTGTGACTGATGACCTGTTACATTTAGAAGACAAACTGCTATAAACACCTGTACACGATCACAAAGACAACCTCTCCAAGAGGAAAGAGCTGCCTTGGCCAACCTGGGAGAACATACTTCACTGATTATCCGTGACGCTGAGAAAGGGGTAAATGTCTTTTTTTCCATAATGTTTATTGACAATTTATAACTTTAAGCCAGAACCCCGCACCCTCCATCCCATCCAAGCAAAGAGACATACATATCAGGCAAGCAAAAATAACATTGAAAAAAATAGATAAAAGAACACTTAATATTCTGCAACCATTAAGAATTCATCATAGAATTTTAAAATTGATATACACAACTCAGCTAACCCTGCTGCCCGCCACTCTCATCATAGAAGTATCCCCCTCACCAAAAGTGTTTTGTGCCTCACTGCCTAATATCAGAATAATATCTCCTTTGACCCACCCTGCCATTGTCTTCAGGCGTAGTCCTTAACATTTCTCCAAGAGAATGTGCCTCCATCCATTCCCTTTTTGCTGCCCAGGCCCGTAGCTCTCTTTTTTTAGACATCTACCTTTTCGAGCATACACCGCCATTTCTCTATGATAAATAGATATAAGGTGGGCCACCCAGTGGTTGCAGGATGGAGGAACTGTGTCAAGCTATGTTACTACTAGACACAACCTTAATACTGCCATGGCAAGCAAAATAAAGGGTTGAGCATAAGGAGGGGGGGGTCTTTTCCTTTTTTACCCATAGTAGAATCAATTGGGGCATAACCACAATATGCACACCCAATCTAGAGTCAAAAAATCGGCTTATGCCTCTTTTTAAATTTCCAAGCATTAGCATTTTGCAAGCATGTGAATTAGGTCCACCTCACGAACCTGACAGGAAGGACAGTTCTTGTTGGATACTCCTCCACATTTAATGATTTTCTCCGGACTGATATAAAGGTTAAACCACATTTTGTGATGCTGTGCTTGCACAATGGTTGACATAAAAGTTGAGCGGGCCAGGTCTAGTAATGCTACCCTTTCCCCATTGCCCATTTACAGTGCCGCCTGCCAGCGACAAATATGCTTACCCATGTCATCCACCATCCTAATATTCAGCATGTTATATGAAACCCCAGTTGACTGCTTTTCACGATCTATACATCTAATATATCCACCCTAGAAAACCCGCGGGGTCAGCCTCCTTTTTTTCTTACAATGTCAGTTATCTGCATATGTTAAAAAATTCAGTATGCCCTAAATTGAAGTTATTTTTAACAACTTCAAATGTGGTTATACCCTTATCATCAAAAGACGCTCTTTCCATCGTCTAACATGGGCATCCCGAAAGATATCCTGTAAAAGGGGGCTTTAATGAAGGGATGTATAAATGCTAAAGCCGCCAATACATATTTTCTTTGAATAGCTGACCCGATTCGATATGCACACGCAAGTGTTCTGAACCTCATTCTCTTGAAATACCCCAAATCTACTTGTCGCAGAAGTCATCCCTTGGCTTCCTCCCCTACCAATAACTCATAACATGTGGGAAATGTTGTCTTGACGAATAGGACAGACTATGAGGGAGAGGTCCATGATAAATGAAAGGCTGGCACACTGGAGGGAGGTTGGTTTGTTGTCTGACTCAGAATTTTACTTTTTAAAAATTGATTGCCCCAGGTTCCCTTGTCTGTATTTGTTGCCTACGGCCCATAAGAAAGGATTGTCCCCTTTAGGACATTCAATTATTTCAGGAATTGTTTCTTTCACTGAACAGTTATCCCAGTTTGTGGATTCTTTATTAAGCCATTGGCGATGAACCTTCCGTCTTTTGTTTATGATGCCACGGATCTCCTCAACAAATTTGAGAATCCGTATGGGATGACTTCATGTGGCATGTAACTCTGGACATGGTGTCATTATATGCTTGCATTAGTATGTAGTGGCACAAAAGGGGGTGGTGATGGACGGAGCATCTGAACCAATCAAACACTCACACCCAGTCAACAGATCTGGGTTTAATCCATCACCGTTCTTTAGCCCACTCTGCCACCCCAGTTCAGACATGGCCATATGCAAATCAGTCTGACCCTGTGCCTCATGGGAACAGTCCAGTCCGAACTGCCAAGCTATGCCTCCCCTGGATCGGAAACAAGCTTCTGAGGACCGGTTTCTGGCATTTCAGCCGTCTTCAGGCCGGCTTGCTTGAATCCAGTGGCAAAGTGAGCAAGGGACTCACGTCTGAGCATACCCTGCCAACTTATGGTGAGGTGAACAAAGTGGTACAAATTAGTATATATGCAGGACTGTGGACTTTTTTCCTTCCACACGAAGAGCAAACTACCTGGAGCATAATAACATGTTGCTGGAAATGGATGATTTAATCTTAACTAACAACTACTTCCTTTATGACAAGGAGTGGTTTCAGCAATTCCAAGGTATGTCCATGGGATCAAATTTCATACCATCATATTTTTTTATGGGTTGGCAGAGCATAGCCATGATTGGGGCCCACCAGCTGCAGAATGGACAAAGGAGATTTATTATTGGGGCGGTTCATTGATGATGTTATTATCACCTGGACAGCCACAAGAACCAAGATGAAGGCCTATTTTGACTATCTTAATGATAATCTTTTCAATGTAATGTTTACCCTGAATAAGTCTCAGACACGAATCCAATTACTGGATGTTAAACTTTACGTAATGAATAACACACTACAGAGTACATCTTTTAGGAAGGAGACAGTTGTAAGCAGAAATGATTAGGATAAAGAGGAACTTTACTGAGGACTGCCAGTTTGAACAGCATATCAGGCAGACTACTTCCAGATAGAAAACATGTGGCTATGAATGAACAGACTTGAAATGAGCCGAAAACAAAGCCAAAAATATTTGCTACGGTGATACTTTGAGGGTAAAGCAAAAGACTGTGTCAAAGGAATGTTTGTCTTTCATTACCACACATTCCAAGCTCAACCGTGAGTTCTTTAAAATCTTGAGTAAACACTGGTCGTTATTGAAGGGGGTTCCTGGCATTGGCAGTTTACTCTGCATCAATTCCTTCTATAACATATAGAAGGAGTAGAACGATTAGGGAGTTCTTGTGTCCGAGCTGCACCTTACGTACAGGTAAAGATCAGTTTACCTGGCTAAAACAACCAATGTATCTTTACACTTATGGCGACTGTAACATCTGTCACCTGGGCCTGAACAAAACAAAGAGTTTTATGTACAATACAGAGAAAAGGTATGACATTTGTCACTTTATTAACAGTCAGTCCCGCTTTGTTGTATACACTATTTTTTGGGTCTGTGAAAAGATATACATTGACAGCACCAACTTAGATCTAGATTCCAAGAACATTGTAGAGAATGTAGTATGTTAGACACTTCATCCTCACTGGTCTCTCATGAATGCACAAGTGGTACTAACAGTGTGAATTTCAGGTTTCATGGCATAGACTTGGTTTTGCCAGATCGGAGGGGAGCGGACAGAGAGCTGAACCTGGGAAGGTTGTGAGGCAAATGGATTTGTAGGTTAAGATCTGGATATTAGGGACTCAACCTAGAAAACGAGCTACACCATTTCCTGTAATGTGTTTCTCTGGGACATCTGGGCTTATAGAATCTTATTGTTTGTATGCTTTTCTTCTCCTTAGGCCTTTGCCTCCTCACCGTTAGATTGTCCCAGTTATTTGTTACCATGAGCTTCTTTGATTAGTGGGGAATCGGACTCCACAGGGGATCATTTGAAGTATGTCTCGGGTGTACGTTTATGTCGTGTTAACACCCGATTTGATGGAGGGTAACTGACTAGTTAATGCCTTATAACTAATGGGCACCATGGCTATAATGCCCCAATACAAGTACTCCAATCCTATATGATTTATTGCAACATTGTCTCCCAAACAGAGCTCTACAGGTTACTCCACAGTTCCAATAAAAAAGAGCTGGTGTGGCTGCTCCTTTTGAGGTTTTGAGCCCCGGATCCGTTGGAACAGCTTGCCCCTGGAGCTAAGAAATACCCACTGCCATCTCAATTTCAGGAAAAATCTCAAAACTTGGCTTGTCACCTATTAGGCTATTCGGTATCATCCTTCCTCTTCTCTCTTAGGTGGATTATATTTGTCAGCGGTGGGTAGCGCTGGGAAGCCCTGTTGCTGGGGCAGTTATGCGCTCTATAAATTTTAATAACATAATATATATGCTGCCTAATCCAGGCGTTCTGCTTCTCTCTCCTTTTTCTCTCCTCTCCACCTCATTTCGTCCTATCTCCACTACTATCTTAATCACATCCAGACATACAGCAATTTCCTGGATGATACCATGGGAAAATGACTTCCTCTTGTGGTCACTTCAGCTCATTTTCAAATTACATTATGATTAAATATCAGCTGAGAGTGTTTAGAGGTACATTAACCCACTTGAAATATTTGATATATGTATTTTCATTTAGAGTTACAAAGGTTGCATAAAATGTTGCGAGCTTCAGACGGTGGCGCATTATTGAGAATAATCTCTATGTTGTCCTTGTCACAGAACATCAATGTGATAAATAAATACACAAACACGAGTACAAATTTATAGCTAAAAGGAGTCGTATCTCTGCTCACCAGTCATGTGTTCACAGTCAATTTGTAGCCAATGGGAAACAGTGGCTAAAGAACTGAGCATCTCTGCTGCTGCCCCGTCCAATATTTTTGGGGGGATTTACAAAAAATTCATGCAGCGCAGCCCCCGCGAGGCTCTGCTGCATTTTGTGACAAGGAGGGAGTCGGAGAGAGCCATATCTTCAGAGATATGGCTCTCTCCTCCCCTTTCCCTTGCGTCGACGCTCATTACAGCTGTTGTGTGCCAAGCACACACCTTAGTGACATACTGCTAGGGTATCTACCTTAGTCTAGCATAGGTTATGTACAGGAAGGCTACTCTCCCTGTACAAAATACAATGCTCAGAAACAATGCAATGTTTTTCCCAATTTGTATGCGTGCTGCACAGTGCATCATGCATGCAAAGTTGGAAAAGGAAGGAGAAATGAAAGCATTTTCTATTTCGTCAGTCTACTTGAAAAGGACGCTGTTTTCTCACACTAAACCGAATCTACTTTATTTAGTAAATTGGGTTTAGCGTGAGAAACCTTGAGTGGTTGTATTGGAACGCACATGCTCCAGCCTTGGTATGCCCCCATGGCGAAAAGTGATGCGAAGCAGCGCAGCATAGCGCTGCTTCTCATTACTTTTCCATTATTTCCATCGCTAAGTAAATAGGAAAAAAGATTTTGCGTCACTTTTGTGACGCAAACACAGCACAAAATCTTACTAAATGTCCGCCCCGGTGTGTTACTGTTTTTTTCACAATTATCTTTTTCCTGGCATTTTTAATCTCGCACTCCTGTTAAATATTAGACAGCAGATCGTGATGGCCGCCATGTGATGTCAAGTGACTTCATTGCACGTGATCATTTGGCAAAAATGCTTGACGAATATGCTCTGTCGATTGTCCTGATAATTCCCGCTGCTATTTGTGGCATTGCAATCCAAGATTAGGTTAGCCGCTTTTCTAATTATGGCAGGATCATATACTTAATGCCCTCATGTACAAATATAGCAGTGTAGGCGCATTGAGCTTATCCAGGGGAGGAAAGCATTGATATAATAGGCTAACGAGGTCATTGAGCGCCTTCTGGTAATGCCCAGGAGGAGGAAAATGGCAAGTAATCAGGTTACTGTGCCTGGGTTTGTTTACTCTCTGAAGCTTTACCAACATCCACGGTAATTATCAGGATTGATATCAGTTATTCAAAAATACAGCACACCTCACATTAATTAACGACAATAACACCAGCAGTGTTATGCTCTGAGAAACGCTTTATACTAATGAGAGGTCCAGTTATGTAGCCCATATTACTCGAAAATGTTCAGAATATTCCAGAAGTGGCTGTTGGTGCTGTTAATACCGGAAAGACGACGTCTGCAATATTTAATAGACTTGATCCACATTAGGAACAGTAAACATTGGCTATAAGCGGATGTTTCTTCCACGGGATTCAATATCGTCAGGCGCAAACTTCAGGGATGATTCACAAAAGCTGATGTTCAACAGGTTGGCCTAACGGCCAGGGCGCTCGACCTCGGACCTGGGGATCTGGGTTCGAGTCTCGGTAACGACGCTAACAATACTCCTGTGATTCTGGGCAAATCACATAATCTCCCTGTGCCTAAAATGAATGCGTGTCCTCATGTAACGTTACTGGTGCTATGTAAAGCGCTCTCATACCTGATTCAGTTCGGGTCTAGTTCGTGCTATATAAAACTCTGGAAAGAAGGTGAGAAATCTGCTCCTGTAGAGTTTTTCCTACACGTGTACTACCATTTCGATTTTTATGGCATTTACTAATAATCCCAGGAATACTATGGGAAACATACAACAGTTGTATAATTCCAGGATGAGATCCTGAAAACGATTGTATGATGTTACAACTCATTCCGTTGTAACGCATGCCTTTTCCACGCAAGCGCTACAACGGAATGCCTTTCCCACGCATAACCTTTACTACGAATACTCCTTTACCACGCATTCCTTTACAACGATTTTCGTTGTAAATTCATGCATGGTAAGGGCATACTCTTAGTAAACGTTATTCCCCCACCCCTAAACCCTTCTTACAAATACTCCTCCCCTGCCCTTAACCCTTAATTTGGACCCCCCCCTTTTTTTTCTTCTTAAATCTTATATTCCCCTTACCTCTCCACGTCGGCTCTTCTCAATGTTCTTCCTGTTGACGTTGCACGTCGTTAAGAATAAACTGAAGTGTCTTTCTGTTCCCTCTAACGGCACGGATTGCCTTCACATATAAACTGCAACAGGTGCGTTTTATTTTATTGGGGGGGAACCCCGAACCCCCCTTTTTTTTAAACCTTTTTTTTTTCCTTGGGGGAGACCCCTCCAACCCCCTTTTTTATTTTTAGTCTTTATTACACCTGCCTTACTACGTATTTCATAGTAAAGGTATGCGTGGTAAAGGCTACCCGTTGTAACCACGCATGCGTTGTAATGCATGCTTGACAGGCCCGGACTGGCCGTTGCGGGTACCGGACAATCCCCCGGTGCGCCGCAAGGGTGGTGGCCGGTTTTGGGCCCTGGGGGCTGTTTTTGTTACAGGGCCGTTTTTGCAGCATAGCTGCAAAATCGGCCATGTAACATAATTGGACGAAAACCGGCCCTGCAAAGAGTTCCGTCGCACCCCCAGGGGGCCGGCCGAGCACTTTGCCAGGGCCGGTTTTGGTTCTCAGTCCGGCCCTGATGCTTGGTTAAGTTATGCGTGGAATCTGCAGCGTTGTAGTGGCCATTTCCCCCTGAAAACGCGGTTCACTTTCCCCAAGTACAATGACAGCCGGCTGCAAAAGTGAAAATAAAACTGGATGACACTTCACAATGAAACTAGGTCAGGCATAATGTGCTGCACCCTGCACTCTCACATGCTCACCCAGCACTCACATGGGTAGAGTCTTTTACCTCTGATGTACTGGGAATAGGAACAAGAACTAAAATAATCTCGACTTGCTCTGGTGCGAGGGGACATAGACACAACCAAGGGTGTACGAGAAGAAGAGCAAAGCATGTGATAGGGTAATTAGGACTGAAGCTGAAAGTTAAGACACTCAGGACATGTGCCATTAAGCGCCTTGTGCACCATGCAAGGTGTCTTAAAAAACATTATTTTACTCACCGGTAATCTGTGTAGAAATGCCAACTGGAATTTAACAGAATCACGCTGAAGTAAACTAATTAACCGATATGAAAGCGTCGTTCTGCAAAATCTGAAGGTGACAAATAAGATATTGAGGTAAGCCAAGCAAGAACGCATTCCATCAAGATGATACAGCTGTCCGGATCACCAATCTCCTCCATTTAACTAAAAGGCAGTGAACATTTTCCTTAAACTCCTCAAAGTGGAGTAAATGCATATCAGAGAGCTTGCAGGCAAAAGTTAAGATCAGCACTGATAGAAACACCACCCTTTTTGGTCATAGTAGCAGAGGCTAGGAATGGGCTAAGACCCAGTGACCATAAGATGGAGGTCAGGTCAAAGGATGATTCCCTAGAACCAACAACTCTGTTTTATCTGCATTTAACTTCATATGGTTATTGGGCATCCACCAAGCTAATAATTCAAGACATTCCAACGGCTAAAGGGAAAGTTAGTGTTACTACCACTTTGTTGTATCTGGAATTTAATATCAACAGCGTAGTTACAGCAATTAAACCCACCAGAACAAATTAAAGCAATTAAAGTGATTAGATGAACAGAAAGAACCCACAAGGAGCACAATAATTCTTAATTAATCAATGTCCAGTGTATTACATTTAAAAATAACAATTACTTTAATTCACACACACACAAATACTACACATGAAATTACAAATGTACACAATGAAATTGAGTCTTCTCAGGCACCACCTGAACTAGAAAACGAGTTAAGGAAGTCTTGTAGAGTTGAACAATACAGCTGAGCCAGCTCCAAGGCAGCTGATCCAGAGTCATGGCTGCTGAGCCTGAGCCACACAGCTGAGCCATTTATTTATTTATTTATTAAAGTGTTTTGTATAGCGCGAACAAGACCCATGGGTATCAGAGCGCTTAACATCGAGATCGGTTATAAATTGGCAGTACAATAATAATTATAGAACAAAACAGATATGAGGTAGAAGAACTAAGGCTATGAGGGAGTGCATAAATATATATATTCCACATGCATGTGCAATTAAGGCAAGCTTATATTCCTATCTATATCGATAAATAAGAAGAGGTAGAGGTTATATAGTTTTCTGCTATAAAACAGTTATCGGTTCATCTAGTAAGGAGATGGCAGTGAGGACAAAGTTCAGTTCTGGTTAGTGGGTGAAGTCATTCACTTCTCGATGGTATTGTTCATGAAGATGGCCGCCCTTCATCAGAATAAGAATATTCGTCTTAGAGTTCCGTTAGCTTCCCTAGTCAAGGTATTTCCTCAACATATGACTTTTCAATTCCCGTTTGAATTGAACAATATTTTGAATCTTCCTGAAGCTTGGAGGGAGAGAGTTCCAGACTCTAGGGGCAGCTCCAGAGAATGATCGGTCATAAGACTTTTTCTTTCGGAAGATGGCTGGCCGCAACAATAGCTCCTTGGCACTTCTGGTTGGTCTGATTCCACCCGATAGCTTGATTTTCTTGGCTAGATATCTTGGTGTGTTATAGTGCACCGCTTTGTGGGTAATGCATGTTATCCTCATTTGAATTCTAGCCTCATAAGGTAGCCAATTTAGTACTTTCAAGTGAGGAGATATATGATCAAATTTCCTAGACCCCGTGATGAGTCTTGCCGCTGCGTTGAGACAGGCTTTTAATGGGGCTGTGGAAGTTTTTGGTAGGCCGGCTAATGTGGAGCAACCATATTCGATCCTTGATATAACTAAAGATTGAATAGCCAGTTTTAAATCTGCTTCCGAGATGAATTGTTTTAATTTTCTTAAGTAACTCAAGTGGAAGCGGGCACTTTTCGCCATTGAATTAATATGAGCTTTCATGTCAAGATTTTCATCTAAAGTAATTCCAAGTGATTTCGCTGAGTTGACTAGCGTTGGAGTGCAGTTTAGTGCCGTCAGCAGTTTGGTCCATTCCTTTATTTCAGCGTTGCTCCTTGGTGGTGAAATTAGCAAGAATTCTGTTTTATGGGCATTTAGTTTCAGATGATTGGAGGTTAACCATTCCAGAACCAACTTTAGCGTCTCATTCATTAGGTCAATGTCCTCAAGATTGGCGATCTTCAAGTATATTTGTGTGTCGTCTGCATACATGTGGTAGGAGATCTGTGATTTCCGTAGAATGTCTGTAAGAGGTTCGACATATAGGTTGAATAAATCTGGGGATAGCGTTGAGCCTTGCGGGACCCCAATTGTATTAGGACATGAGGGTGAGATTGCTTGGTTAACCAGGAATCGTTGGTTTCTGTTGCGTAGGAAAGAGTTGAACCATTTCAGTACATTTCCGGACAATCCCATCCTGTCCTGTAATCTGGACAATAATGCTTCATGGTTTACCGTGTCAAATGCAGCTGATAGGTCTAACAGAATCAGTAGGCAAGCTTGCTTTTGGTCTAGGGCTTGTAGCATGTCATCGACAATGTGCAGGATCGCTGTTTCCGTGCTGTGCCCTGCTCTGAAACCTGATTGGCATTCGTCTAGTAAGGAGAACTTGGTGATGTGTTGATTCAATTGGCTCTGCACGCATTTCTCAATAAGTTTGGCCAATAAAGGGATGTTGGTTACTGGACGATAGTTATTCGGATCTGTTGTGTCTGCTGTTGGTTTTTTGATTATTGGCACTACTTGTCCTGTTTTTAAGCAGTCTGGGAGGATCCCTTGCGCAAGTGACGCGTTTATTATTTTGGTCCAGATTGGAACCAGGATGTGGCTGATCTCTCTTACACACTTTGCCGGTAAAGGGTCGTGATAATGGTTGTTCGGTCTAATTTCCAAGAGCGTTTTGGCGATCTCGATCTGGTCATATAATTCAAATGTGTCCCAATTCGCTTTATTTTTTGCTTTAATCCTCTCAGTTGTCATAGGGGCCGCATTCGTCGGCATATGTTGGGTCGGGAGGATAGCCGCGGCCTTTGCGAGCTCTACCTCTAGCGATTTGGTCTTTTCCGTGAAAAATGTGGAGAATTCCTCGCCGCTTAGGGGGGTCTTTGAATGATCTTGTGCCGATTTGGCCAGTTTGTCTGATTGATGTTTTAGGATCTCGAAAAGTTTTCGTGGTCTGTTTTTGGCATTGTCAAGTTCTGCTCTTATATATTCTTTCTTCGAATTGATTATCTTTTTGTTATAGTGACTTCTGGTGGTCCTGAGGGCTTTCAGCTCAGGAGAGGAAGGGTGTCTTCTCCAGTTTCTTTCGGCCGTTCTCAATTTGCGCCTTTCCTCATTCAGTGAACCATTGAACCAGGGATTTTTTGGTTTTTCTGCGACTCTTTTCATTTTTAGTGGCATGGTGTCATTGACGATATTTCCAATTGAGGTAAGGTAGTGATCAGTCAACTCGTTTACATTCTTCATGTCGTCAGGTGACTTTAAATCCTTCTCGCACCTTTCAACCAGTAATTCAATGTTCGCCACTTTTGTATCTCGTATCGCTTTTTTGGACCTGGGGGGTTGCACAGTCCTACCCTTTTTCACTGTGGGAATCACGAATGTTATGGCGTGATGGTCCGACCAATCACAAGGATCAATAGCGAGTATTGATGTCTCTTTCTTATTTGCAATAATCCAGTCAATCGTCGCTCCTTGCACATGTGTGGGTTGGGTGCAAGCTTGTGTAAGGTTTAGTTCTGCGAGGAACTCTTTAAGCAGGTTAACCGTTTTGTCATTTGCGTCGTCCCAGTGTAGATTAAAGTCCCCCAAGAAAATGTTGTTGGCAGCGGAGTCGGAGTTGGCCGTTATGATCTCTATTAGTTGCTCTGTAAACTTTGCGTTATCACCTGGTGGATGGTAAAACGCATGCAAATTGCATTTCTGGTTGCTTGCTGATCTTATATTCAGACCCAAGTATTCACAGGATTCAAGGGGGTCGGCTTGGATTTGGTTGACCTCTATCTCTGATCGGTGGATGCAGGCTATACCTCCTCCTACTTTTCTTAGCCTATCTAATCTCACAATGTTATATTGCGGTGGTACTAAGAGGTCAATGGCGGGCGATGATGATTCATTGAGCCATGTTTCCGTAAGTATTGCTAGGTCAATTTCCTTATTGAGGATGAGGGCTGCTATGTCTGATGCATGTTTGGTTGCCGAACGACAATTGAGTAGAAGGCAACTCAGAGGTTTTTCACAGTTACTGAGGTTCCCATTTTCAGCTTCAGTTGTTGTTAATTGAATAGGTTGTAGGTTGAGGTGGATAGCTTTCCTGTCATTCTTTCTGGATGTTCTGTTAGCATCTATTGGTACTGTTTTGATTCTCTCAGCACTTCCCCGTTCCGGTTGTTCATATGTTCGGAGTAAGGCTAGGGTTTCTTCATCTGAAAGGGGATTTGTCCTATCTGGTCTACTGAGCCTGTTTTTTTGAGACCAGGCCATCTCGTCATTCCATCTTTGTGTGGATAGTACCAGATTCTGAATATGAGAGACCTTTGAGTGCATGCTTACCGTCATCTCCCACATTTTATCAATTACTTTTGAAATTTCCAGCGAGCCTCGTGTCAGGTTGTCTACCATTTTCAGGAGCTCCTTAATTTCTTTCAGGTTTCGAGGTGATTTCTTAGTGAGGATTGATCTGCTAGACCAAGTTTTGCATTTTGCTCTTCTCCGTGATTGATTTGTTCTCGCTCCCACAATTCTTTCTTTCGTATCCTTAGTTTGATTTCCACTTTCAACTCTATATGAGAGGTCACGAGTATTATCACTGTTGCGTGGTGTTATTAGTGGATTTGTGGGTGAGGATCTATAGGACTCTGGTTGTGTATTCGATTGAGGTGGCGTGTCAACAGGTGACTCGTTAGGTACTGAGGTACCCTCTTGCAATAAATTCACCCCGAGTTGTGGCGACAACAACTCTACTCTTTGTACCTGGTCCTGATCTTCGTTTGCAGGATTGGTGTAACTCTCCGTCCTTTCTGCCTCTTTCTCTGGTGTTGCCATTATAGTTTCAATAATACCTCCAGAGCAGGAATTTTGAGTGGAATGACCCCCGTTTGGTTGGCGTCTCTAATGGTAGTAACATTGTTATCAGGAGTGGCATCAGCTGGGGTCTTAGGTAGTTGGTGTCTTGGTCTGTCTAGGGAATCTTTTAATAATAGGAAAGATTTCTCAAATTCCTCAAGGTCTCTATTGGCCGCTTGTATCAGCACTATTCCCGTTTTATATAAGGTGATGCATAGTTCTGCATTGCATCTTTTTGACGGTGAGGTCAGTAGTTTTGTGCCATGTGGAATGTTTTTCATACCTTTTATGGGCAGCAATTCAGTGAGGGCATTGCGCCATTTAGCTGTTTTATGCGTGTAGAAAATTAGGTCGTTCAATATAGTGCCTTTCACTCTATCAATATAAGGATCTGCGAACAATATGTCTGGGTTTATTCTAAGGGTGTTATGTTTGAACTTTTTGGCACCATTTTTGGATAACATAGAAGGGTATTTTATTCTCTGTGCACTGGAACTTGACATCACTCTGTGGCTTTCCTCCATTATGACACAGCCATGTTGCAATGAAGCTGCTTCGTCAGCGGGTGTCAAGCCCTATCATCGGAAATGTTGCCTGCTGTGTATTGAGAGCAGGGAAGATAGGCTGAGGTGGGCTAAGTATTGATAGATCCGGTGGGGAGTGAGGTGTGGCAGCCTGGTGTGGCTTGTGGGCTATGTGTTAGAATTTAGCACTCAATTCTTTCAAATACATTTTGGAGGCACTCGAAAATTCCTAAGAAAACACATAGATAATGTGCTCCATTTACTAAACTCAAATACACAACAGGCTTTCTTCCATCATCAAACGGGGGGAAACCCCCCACCCAGTGAAATATTAAGAATTAATGTAATTGAACAAAGATAAGCATAACCGAGGAAATTTATTTACATAAACACCTGTTGTAATCAACTGCTTACATGCAGAACTGATATATTTCCAACCAAACTGAAAGGAATACATATGATCAAATAAGTGGGAATATACAAGATGTCAAATAACATCGTACTCATCTTTTAGTGTGCAGTCATGGATATCAGACTGATATATCATTCTACTCAGTCAGAACAAACAAATAGCACAAGGCAGTTTGAAAAACGTTGGTGTTTGGTAAATATTGAGTTTAAGATATCCCCAGAAAGCTTGGAGGATCAGGTCTCACAAGAACCAGAACATTGTTTTACATTAAAGTTATATAAATCCTCTCAGTTGTAAGTTGTACATAATATTGAACAACTTTGAACTTTTAATATTACTTAGTGTCACTGCAAAAGGGAGGCATCCTAATTGAGATAATTAGCCATCTGTAATCCTCAGGTGCAGGCAGTCTGCACTGCCTGCCAGTGCTTTATTTAAGGTTGATCCCCTCTGGTGGGCAGAAATACTAAGCCCTTTTTAGGTCGAGCTGGAGTTAGCATCCAAAGGATGCGTCCAGCTGGAGACCTAATGTTGCCTGTCTCGGGGGAAGGAAGGACAAGAGGGTGTTACGAGCTTGAAAGCTGGATTTGTGTGCGCGAACGCGCATGTTCCGTCCCGCGCCGTGCACATGCGCGCGCATATACACAGACAGACACAGCCAGCCCCCACCCCTCTGCATGCACGCACACACATACACACGCTGCCGCCCCCCACCCCCCTGCACACACACAGACACGGACGCATACACACGCCGCCGCCGCCCACTACCCCCATCCCCCGCATCTCGCTGCACTCTTCATTACAGCCGGGTGCTTCTGCCGGTGTGCATCTCGGTTACGGCACAAGGGTCTACAGCCGCATCTCCTCGCCCCCAGGGGCCCACGCAGCAGTCCCAGGCTCACAGTGAGCAAGAGAGAGGGACTTTGGCGATCCTTACCGGGGCTCTTCAGATGGCTGCGGCTGCTGCTCTCGCGGGTGCTCGTTGTTTCTTCTTGCCCCGCCCCTTTGCGCTCCAGGCCTCACTTTCGTCCAGGGCTCCCTTGTTATGAATGTGTCGCATTTCATTCTGAACGTCAGCGCCCACCGGTGGAGAAGGAGAGGTGTTCCGCGCGGGCACAGTCTGCTGGGGCGGGGGAGAGGGCTACGAGCCAAGGGACGTTTTTAACCGTCAGCGCGCGCGACCGGAGCGGCTCACTCTGATCTCAGAGGTAGGGGGGCGGAATGGTGAGTTGTGTCCATTCACGTCCCGTCAGATCGACTGTCCCTCCCGTTGTAGAGTCCCAGGACCTGTTTCTGCCTTGCCTCCGTAATTTCGCTGCTTCTCCTGGGGTGCTGCTATCGTACTGTCGTCACCCCAAAGATCACTCAATCGGCGGTTTCTCCCACCACTTTGGCTAAAAGTTGCTTAGCTCGCGAGCCGGCGTTTAAAACCGTCTTGTGAGTGGCTTGCGCGAGCCCACGCACCAGGGGCGGCTCTATGCTCATGGTGGCCCTGTGCAGGGAGGGTAGGTGGGGGCCCCGGAAGAGGGGGTCCGGGCGGGGCGGAGCTCAGGAAGGTGTTTTAATAATTGCTCGTGCTGATACACTTTTCCTGTTGTCTCACAAGTGACTGTCGGGCCGGGGCTCAGCACTGCAGCAACTGGCAAGGCTCATGCAGATGACGGACGGTAAAGGACATGATGGGTGCTGCTACTAGCGGGTGATTGTAGGGATTTGTACAGGTGCTTGATGTCTGCCAGTGCCACGCTTTTCCTCCCCCCCTTTGCCGAAACACCATACCTCATGGGGCAAAGCTGTAGGTCACTCTTACCCTCGACTGGCACAATCATGGCCTGCATGAGCGACTTGCAAGGAGCGCTGCCTTTGCTTTTGCGCTGCCGCTGTCCAGCATCTTGTGCAGTCTCTCAGCAGGCGCCCATCATTCTTTTGCTCACCATGCCACCCCGGTTTAGACTTGGCCATCCCTCATCAGCCTGGACAGCTTGAGGGGGCAGAGTGTGTGCTGTACACGTGTGTGAAGGGACAGAGAGTGTGGCTGTCCATCAATTGTTCTCTTTGCATTTGTAACCTTGTTGTAAAGGCTGGTGGTTTTAAAGACTGCGTGGTAAATGAGGTCTCCCCCTCACTGCCTCTGCCCGCTCACCCACTGGGTGCAATCTCACTCGGTGCCTAAAGATGGCTGAAAAGGGGGGAGGGTGTCGGTGAGACGGCCGAGGCCAAAAAAGCGTTACTAGAAATTCTTCCCAAGTGGCTGGATCTGTGCATTTCATGCCATGGCTTACATACAATATAAGACCTGAAGTCCTGTTCCTCGATGCACGCAGGCCCCCTGCAGAGCAGCAGAGTTTTGTGCCAGTGCGTCCAGACATCACACAATCCCTCCCCCCTTCACAACACTGCCTTGTGCACTCTCGCTGTGTGTGACACCGTCCCCTTCATCACTCTGCTCTCTTGTGCACATCACGCGTGCGCCACGACCGACCTCTTCATGCCTTCTCCCTCCTCACCTGTAAATAAAGCATTTTATTTTCGTTTGCTGTACCTCCTTCTCAAACGTTCCTTTAGAATTACATTTAAATGTATATACGCAACCATCGCTCAGCACGCTCTGCCGAGAGGTCAAGGATTGCATGAGCAAGTCGTCTGAGACTGTACACCTGTGTCCCACTGGCAGGCACGGAGAGACACTCGCTCTGCCTTCAGCCAGCCCAGAGCTCTCAGTCGTGGCACTTTATAAACCCACTCATCCCACACCCACCCAGAACCAGAGCTCCCCCAGGGACCTAGCGGAGACTCAGTTCAGAGTGCATCCTACAAGAGTCATATGTGGCATGGACACAGCTACAGAAACACACCATGTAGGAAAAACAAAGGCTCTCATGGATTACAATATCAAATAAAACGTGATATGAATTCCGGCGTCGCTGACACGTTTTGAAGAGTTTTACAGTCATTCTTGTGAAGACGATCGGTGGTTTTATCCGTAAACTTAGTTTAAGACAATAATAAAGTTATTATTTATTGACTGCTGGGTCTGAGTGAGCTCTGGCAGGACTCACTGTCAGGGCTCTGGAACTGTTAGTAAACGTGGAAGCCGGGGTCGGAGACCGCCAAATCCTGCCAGGGGCCGCCACAAATATGTATGATTCATGTATCCGATCCTTGTCGTGGCGGCCCCTGGGGTTTGGCGGCCCTGTGCAGGTGCACACCTTGCACATGCCTAAGGCCGGCCCTGCACGCACAGCAGTGGCATGCGAGAACTGCTTCCGGGAGACACATGTTTATCTGTCTCCCTGTGGATAGGTGAGCTAGTTGCTCTACCTAATCAGATGTGAAACGCAGCTTCAATTGTAGACAGGTCTTTTGGGAGACGTACTATTTTGCAGGAAAATATCGTGAGAGCGTCACGGGAAGGCATGCTACTAATATTTGACACAAGACTCTCCAGACTCTTTGTAATGTGCGCACCGGGACCTGATGGCTCGCTTGGGATAGTGCTGCCAATACTATGAAAACTCCTTACGAGCAAGCAGCCTCGTTAAATGTGGGGGGGAATTAAAATATTATTTTCGTTTTTGGCCTTCATCCGTCATTCTTTTACTACTAGGCCAGGTGTTCTTATCTAGGGTTGCCACATGGTTGGGTAAATAATAGGGCCTGAACTGTCAAAATATATAATTTCACGCTGTGTGTGTTCACCAGAAGCAGTGTTGATTGTATACATCAACACTGCTTCTGGTGAAAACAATCAAAACAGCTTAGACTGAGGTGATATCACTCGTATAGGGGCACGGTATTGATCAAATTGCATGTCCTCAACTAACTCCTCTTGTTTAGGCTCTGGGCGTGGATGACTATAAGCTGGCGGAATTGAGTAAAAAATTGCAAATGAGAGATTACACTGAGAAAATTATCAAAAAATGCAAGAAGAGGGCTGATAACCAACCCCGTGAGTGTCTCCTGCAAACATACCCAAAAGAACCAGTGAAAGATTTAACCACGTGTGTGACTACTTACAATCCAGCAACATATGCTGTTCAAAAACTAATCAAGACGAACTGGCACATAGTCAACACGGGAAAGTTCGACTGGCCAAGACCTAGATTCGCCAATAGAAGGACCAAGAACCTTAAAGACACCCTTGTACATACACGCCCCAGGCTGGGAGCTGTAGCATCTGTAACCAACAGCGTGAATATGACACCGCTCTCAGGACACTTCCCATGTGGAACATGCATAGCCTGCAAAACAACAACAGCTACAAAAAGTCTGCAATTGGGAGAGGATTTTGTATGGACGCAAAAACAGTTCACAAACTGTAATTCATCTCATGTCATTTACATGATCCAGTGCCCGTGTATAAAGAGATATATCGGGATGACCTGCCGCAAGGTTAAACTCAGGATAGGAGAACACAGGAGCAACATCAAGCTGAAAAAGAATACTACTAAGCTATGTGCCCATTTCACTGCAAGTAACCACACACATGAAGAAATGCAATGGACAGTAATAGAAATGCTGACCAACAGAGCTGGTAATGCAGAAAAGATCCTGTATGAGAAGGAGCAAAGATGGGTGGACCGTCTGCGTACCTATGACTCTGGTTTGAATGATAATGTGGCCTGGCATCACTTTGCCAAGTGAAATTATGAATATTTCAAAACATTCATCCCTGCCTCCAAAAGAGTTCCGGCAATTATGATTAATACTAGGATATGAGTAGTCCACTATCCATTGTGCACATTAATACAATAGACTTTGACCGCTCTGTAATTAATGGGGACCTGAATTGCATCACGCATTCACTGTACTTCCTATAACCAGAGGCGCAATCGCCTTAAATAACAGAAACTACAATCCCCCCGTCAGCGCGCCATTAGCTATGACGCTGTCGGAAGGCCTTCACTTTGAGGTGCCAATTTCCTTTAAAAAGAAACTACAACCCGGCTCCCAGCACTCCGGGGGCAGAGTCAGCACAAGGCAGGAGGAAGGACTCCATGCGGGTAATGGCGATGTTATAATTCTCCGTCTTCTCCTCCTGGGTAAGCATTACAATCTAATCTGTCCTGACAGTGGTTCCTGTCTCCGCTTCAGCTCTGTGGCGATTGAAGGTACCCCTGTAGGAAGTAGAAGTCGTAACCACGACAGGTAAGAATTCACAGAATCCCGCAATAGCCGGCTTGTGTTTTTTCAACCTTTCCGGAGCGCCTTCTCTGACTAAATAATGTAAATACTAGACATACCGCCAGTCTAACTCTAGCGAGAGCCATAACAACACCTATTGGTTTTCACAGAAAAGATACAAATGAATGAAAGGTTAACTTTGTTGAGTGTGAATGATCGGCACTAAAAAATGACATACGATGCGAGGCTGAGAGAGCACTTTGACTATTTGTGATATTCCAGTTGAGCCACAAAATTGATCAGCGCCAGCACCCAAAAACGAAAATGCATCTATAGCGATAGCCACTTTCCCTTTACCATTGTTCACGAGCGATTTTCAGTGGAAAGTAATCATTTCCCGAAATTTTAAACGCTCTCCTTCATGAAAAAAACTTTCATGATTTGCACTAGTGTTATTATTATCACTATTTATGTTACTGCACTTACCCCTCTTTAGGATCCACTGCACACAGCTAAACATAGCTTTATATGTATATTCTTTCATAGATCAAGAAGAATACAATACTCAAATCAATGTATTGAGTTGTGGGATTACCGCACAATTCGTGTGAGTAGCGTTATATGTGTTTGTTTGTACCAACCCTTTGTAAGTCCTGACGAAAGCTCTACAGACCGCCCGGCCCAATAGAGCTGAAACATGTCGACAATATTACCTGAGTAATACCATATAGTCCCGTAACTTGGCCTACTAATGAGTATTCGCAATTTTTAATTAATGAAAGTTTGCCCAATATTAAAAAAAAATTCTGGGCACTCTTCTTCATTTTTATCCTATCCTTTTGGGAAAGTCCTTTTTGTCTCTGGACACTGCACTCGAGACTGGAGGTGCCTCTGGATGAGGCTAGCAGTACACACCAAGAGGAAAAACCCGATGATAACTGCATGAATGTCAGTGTGGGGCGGATGAAGCCAATATACCGCTAACCTCAAACATACATTGACTTCTCTGAGGGTTTCCTTATTTGCACTGAACCAAAAGTCAAACAGTGTAACAAGTGTCCAATTTTGTTGATTGCAAATTGAATATTATCGGGGAAAGAAACGGACACTGTTAATTCCTCATCCCTCCCAGTTGATTAATTTCATATAAGCTGGCTCTGCCATTGTATGTTCAGTCCTAGGGGTCAGGGGACGATGGCTGCTGCTAGCTGTGCAGAACAACCCCCTGCCAGACCCCTGCTTAGAGGCCTGCTCATTCTTCACTGTCGCTCCTTGCATCCCAGAATAACCTTTTACTGCAGCATTTCCGATCTGAAATAATGTGGTGAAATATGCCACCAGGGGACCTGTGACCTCAGCAGCAGGTACCACGTCCAGTATTAATGGCTTCTATTTCTGACTCAGTTGGTAGATTGAAAAGGCTCGTGTGTTTGCAGGTAAATGTTTCCTTTCTGCTCGAGAGCTGAGAATGATTCTCCCCATATAACGGTGGAAGAGAAGATATCTTTTCTGATGTATCTGCGTTACCTATCTGTTTAAAGGTTAATGCCTTTCACTTTTTACACAATGCCTTTCACTCACTAGCCCCTTCTATTTTTAGGTTTGGCTTGAGGTCCCAAGCACTGTAAATACAACACATATTGCATTACAAATGCTATAGGTGTCACATTTGCGAAAGTTAAAACTATTGGCATTGTAAATGACAAAGCTATTAATTTCGCTATTTTCAAAACCAACACATAAATAAAAACTGTGTCATTTACAATACCAATGGCCCAAACTTTCCTAATGCGAGACCTATTGCATTGCAAATGCTTGTTTTGTATGGGATACTACTAGGAGTTAGATTACAGATTCTTGACGTAGTGCTATCATCCAACAAAAGTACAAAAAAGAGAGCCGAGATGACACTGAAAATTACAGATTAATTTAGTTGCTTGATATTACTTCTAAGAGTGATGCAAAAGCCTTTTTGAAACATCTAGAGAGCTGGACATTTGGCTCTGGTATTATCCAAGAGAACAAAGCGGTTGGAGGGGAAACATTTTATGACAGACATGATGCTTTGGTCGGTGGCCAGGATAACCACAGACACAGTTTGTAAATTATGCTGGTGTTTTGTGGATTTCTGGGTTGTTTTTGATTAGCTCGATTGTGACTTACTATAGATTAAACTGCAGGATTTTAATAGCCCTCAAGACCTGCTCACTCAAGTCAGTGGATGTTAATGAACTTGGGATTCTACCCGAAAGAATCTCAGTAGAAAATGGATTGTGACAGGGTTGGGTCTTAGTGTCCTCGTTTTTTAGTGTCTTTATATGTGAACCCCCCCCCCCCCCCCGCCCCCGCTGGGCCCCCGTTCTGGTTTTTTTACTAAAGATGAATTCTTTCTCTCCAAATCTAGATTACAGCAGGTGCGGCTGGCACAGGTAAGAACAGTGGGTCAGTGGGGTGGGGGCGGACAGGGCCGTGGGGAGGAAGTCTACAGATGACGGGATAGGTAAAATTAAATGAATAAATAAATAAAACCACTTACACCCGACATCAGAAGAATCCCCTCTCTGACTCGCTTAAAAAAGGATGCCAAAACCTTCCTTATGGGCCAATTTCCCGGATAAATATTGCCTCAACCACCACTATGGCCCGATCTATAGCAGTCCACTACCTCCCTTCAGACTACCTAGTCACCCCATCAGAAACTTGGGGCCTGTCTTGAATAATTGTAAACTTAATCTGTAAATATGGTATCTCATCTTGAGTGATTGATTATGTAAACTGTAAATACGTGCTCTTCTTTCCCTTATGTATCCGACAACCCTCCCCCTTACTACTCGAGCTGTTGCTGGTTGATTCTAAGCCTGTCTGTATATTGCTTTGCTCTCCTGTAAAGCGCTCTGATACCCTAACGGGTCAAGTTTGCGCTCTATAAAAAACATAAATAAATAAATAAATAAATAAGTACCTTGCACTCGCCGCATTACCTGATCGAGTGGGTGAACAAAGAAAAGTGAAAGTTCTTAGTGAATACTGCAAAGCCAACAGACTAAACATAAATGTATGTAGGAAAGACGAAGACAGCAAGTTTGACTGGTTCCTAAAAGACATGCCAGGATTTATAACTACCTTCATCTTCACTTTTCAGTGAACTTAAAATAGGATAAGTATTTAGCCGTGATAAAAGCAAAATAACTTTCTTTTACTAATGGCCTCAAGGGGTTCGATATGTGGTTTGGCATCCTTTCAGCAGATTTGTTAAAAAAGGCCAAATAATTTCCACAAGCCCTGCATGATGCTGAGCCACTGACCCTTTGACATAACACCTAACTGGAGAACCTCGAAAGTCTCAGTTAAACGAGACTCTTGCAATTACAAACAAATTCCATGTTACAGGCCTTACGATTATAATTGAGCTTTTAATCATGGAATTTGCAGTACATTTTCACGGTCTTGAGGTTTGTCAGCTTGCTAGTGAGAGCTCTCACTAGCACGGATAACGGTAAACACTCAGTGGTGTGTTGGAGGGGCATACTAATCCAGAGGGCTGCTACCTAACACGAACTACCAATGCACTAGGGTTAATATTTGCAAATTAGAAAGCTCATTTTGATCAGCCAAAATAAAATAAATCTTGAACAAAAGAGTTGTTGAAAGAAACCAAGATATCAACAGAGTTTTTTTTGTCTCCTAGCAAGTATGTGTAGCATTCTTTTAGGTTTACATTTCTGTATTGTTTAATGGAAGATACAAAAACAAAATAAACACAGAAGAAACAAAGAACTTATGCGATGTAGCATCCTACTGCCGTAGGGAAGGCATGTGATATGAACAATTCAAACATCCCCTAACTCCCACCTTCCCCAAGTTTGATCCCCCCTCTGCCCCACCCCCGTACCTCTCGGTTATCGTCTGATTGTTCCAAGTCTGGGTACGTTGTCTCTCAAGCATCTGCCGATATGGGTTCTATGAGTCGCAGGAGTCCCAAATATTTTAGGAAGAGTTTCCAAAGGTCAGGGAATGAGGCACTCTGGTTGGTAAGGGAGAGAAAAATGTGTTCCATACTCAGAATGTGCCAAATGCGGTGTAGCCACCCTGAGTAGGTAGGAGGCGGGCCGACACTCATTGTGCCAGGATACTTTGAGGGGCCACTCCCACTGCCTGCCCTATTTGGTGCCCTCTGCGTGACTTAGGAGGGAATGTGAGAGCGTTGGGTAGGCCTAAGAGGATGTATGCCGGGTAGCGGGGACGCTCTGTATCAAGGTGGGTATCTATGTCCTTGAGTACTTGAGTCCAGTAGGTGGCTAGTTTGGGACACTCCCACAGTACATGTGTCAGGGAGCCAGGCGACCCACATTCACGCCAACATAGGGGATCTCTCGCAGGGTTATCCTTGTGAAGTCTAAGGGGTGTAAGATACCAATAGGTAGCTATTTTGGTGGCCGTCTCTATACTCGCAACATGATGCGCCGTGTGCCTGACTCTGTAGTATATGTCTTCCCAATCCTGCTGTGTGAGTGTGCTCCCTAATTCCGGTTCCCACCTTTTTTGACTAAGAGACTTATTGGGTATTGAGGGCGGCCTTTGTAAGCAATATAGCTAAGATGTGAGGTGAGTATCAGAGGTTTTAGATAGCAACCACTTCTCAAATGCTGTGTGATGGCGTTGTGCCTGGGGACGATCTCTTGGGTGCATCACTCAGTGTCTAATTTGCTGGTATCTGTACCATTCGGTTTCCGGGAGTCCCTGCTGTGAACGAAAATCCTCAAAGGTCAAGGGACCAGTCTCATCAAAGAAGTGCCCAATAGACCTATGACCCTCCAGGGTCCTCTGGGTAAAGAGCTCCACATCCATCCCAGGGGAGAATTCTGGGTTAATCACTATGGAAGTTAGCAGGGATGGGATTGTTGTTAGAGCTCTTTTCTCCGCTTTTTTGTCCCCGCCGCCAAGAGGTCCCGTGTAACAGGAATGAGATAGAGGGGCTTGGGGAGGGCTGGTTTAGGGAGAAAAGGGATCTTCAACAGCGACCGCCCCGCCACTGCCCAATCCATGACAACCAAAGCTTTTCTGATTCAGGGCATGACCACTCCACTAACTCTTTGATCTGGACTGCCCAGTAATACTCCAGTAAATTTGGAACCCCAAGACCACTCTCATTTGGGGGCCTGTAGCTCAGCTCCCGTTGTAATCGAGGTCTCTTATCAGCCCATATGAAATAGTCCACCTCTTGCTGTAAAGTGTGTAGAATGCCAGGAGGAGGTTCTAGTGGAAGTGTCTGGAAAAGCAATTGTATCTTTGGTAGTATGGTCATTTTTACAGCCGCTATCCAGCCTAGCCAGGACAATGTGTCTAGTCTCCAGCGGCATAGGTTTGCCTGGATTTGGTGAAGTAAGGTGGTGTAATTCAAAGCTGTGGTGTGCTGTATAGATGCAGTGAGTTGGATTCCTAGATATAGTAATGCTACAGGAGCCCATTGGATGGGGTAGGTGCTTTGCAGTTCTGTTAGTGTGGGGGGCTTCAGGGAGAGACTATGGACTTGTGACTTATGGATATTAATCTTGAAGCCTGCTGCTAGGGAGAATTGCTCAAGCTCAGACAAAAAGGCTGGGAGGGAAGTCCGGGGGTCCTCCAATTTGCTATCACATCCTCCCCTTATAAGCTAAGTGCATGTTTGTCCACTCCAAAGTGTACTCCAGCAATACGCAGATTGTCGGGAGTCCTTTGGGCCATTGGCTCCATATATAGGGTGAAAAGTAAAGGGGAGAGGGGGCAGGCTTGTCTTGTGTCTCTCTGAATGGGAAAGGGGGTAGATGTGTATCCATTCACTTGGACTATGGCTACTGGTCTGGTGTAGCCACTGAAGACCCAAAATGCCGCAGGCTCGCCTCTAGATATGTCCAATGTTCTCTGTCAAATGCTGTTTCTGCATCGGTAGAGAGGAGCATGCATTCAGTGTCAATTTGCTGAGCTTTATCTATTACGTGGAGTAATCTTTTGGTGTTCTCCGCACATTGTTGATTGGGGACAAATCCTACCTGGTCCAGATCTATCAGGCCAGGAAGAAGAGGGTACAACCGTGATGCAAGGATCCCGGTGAACCATTTTAAATCAACATTAAGAAGGGAAATGGGCCTATATGAGACACAATGGTACTTATCCTTTCCGGGTTTGTGTATTACGACCACTTAGGCGTCTAACATGTTTGGGGGGAGGGAGGAGAAGACACCAATGGCATTGTGTAGACTAGTGAGGTCCGGGTCTAGTATGTAGCAGAAGGTTTTATAAAACAGAGCAGTGAAGCCATCTGCGCCTGGGGACTTGAGCGGTTTCTGCTTAGAAATGGCCGATATTACTTCCTCTATTTTAATAGGGGATGCAATGGTCTCTGTCTGACTTCGTGTTATTGTTGAAGTGGACACTCCTTGAGATAAGGGGCAGGGGCCTCTGGAGAGAGGTCCTGTGCTCCATAAAGTCCTACATAATATTGGCGGAATGTTTCAGCAATCTGCTGATCAGTAATCCTCTCCTCTACCGTAGGGGCAAGCACAGATACGATCCCAGATGCCTGCCTCTGTATCCTTAGTCAGTTGACTAACAACCTCCCCTGTCCTCCCCAGTGTGGAAGGTATGGCGGACTCTAAGAGCTGTATACTTTGCCCTGTCAATTTCTAGAGTGGCTTGCTGGATGCGTGCGGCTTCCAGCTATCTCCAAATCCTAGGGGCACCAGTCCTCTGATGTATACGCTCTAACTCCTGTACTTGTTTTGTCAGGAGCTCTTTTTTTTACTTATGTATTTTATTATCTGAGGCTGCAACCGCAATAAATTCCCCTCTAACCAATGCTTTTAGGACGTCTCAAACAGTAGCTATGGGGGTCTTGGGTATCATTCATCTCGAGGTAGTCTCGCAGGGTCTTTGAGATCTGCTGGATCACTTCTGGGCGGTGTAGCAACATGCCCCGGAGGCACCAGGTTCATGTCGTAGGGCGTGTGCTTGGCAGAGAGAGAACCAGTGTTATCGCTGAGTGATCTGAGAGCGTACGCGGTAGTATCTCTATTTCTGGATGGGAGACCGTAAACTTCACATGCCCAAGAAGTAATCAATCCTTGCGTAAGTCTTGTGAGAGTGAGAGTGGAATGTGTATTCTCAAGTGGAGGGGTGCATGTCTCTCCACATGTCAGATAGGCTGCCCTTTTTAGTGTCTGGTGTCCCTCATCCAAACGCACCCCGGATTTTCCGTGTATCTGTCGAAAGATTGGTTCAAGTTCCCTCGCTGTAAGAGCGTCCTATCGGGGGATGCACTGACTTCTTGCCTCACCTTTTGTAGGTATCCCTCCTGACCTTCATTTGGGACATAGACCGAACTGATTGTAAGAGCTTGTGAGCCTATATGAAAGGGATTTGCTAACAATCTGCCCTTGAGTTACGCTAGTCTAGGTCCCAGCTTTCAAGGAAATATATTAGAAATGAGGATGGCTACTCCTGCTATTTTTGTGGATAGGTAGGAAAAGAGTTGTTGGGGAAAAACTCTAGAGCGGAGCCTGTGTGTGTTCCCTGGGAGGAGATGATTTTCCTGAAGGAGGCATATGTGATCTTCTGAGTGTTCAAGATAAGAAAGGATAGCGCAATGCTTGATGGGGCTACTAAGCCCTTTGACATTCAAGGGGAGGATTTTAAGAGTTTGTGACATTGTGACGGTCTTGGTAGGCGCACTGTTAAAAAGAAGGGTAAATACTGTGGGCCTGTAACAGAGGAGTAGTCCACCTAAGCCGATGACATAGCAGTACCGGTGACCATTGAGACGTGTCAACAGATCGTGAGGAGGGGCGGGGACCCATCAACAACCCCAAATAAGCAACATACAAACTAAATTTCACAAGATAGTACTGCAAATGTCTTGGATGGTTATACCCACAGGAAGGGGGTGGAAATGTACCGGACCCTCATGCCATCCTGGTTCTCCTAGGCCCCCACCCATTGCCTCACAGTGCCTCACTAACCCTAACTGGGTTAGTGAGGCTCAGTGTTAGCCCTGTGTCAGTATGTTATCAAGCCCATTAAAAGGCGCGGGACCACTCACACAGGAATAGCAGAGTCCTCCACCAGGGAACTCAGGACCGCCTGACGCTCTTTGGCTATCGTCTCTGGATTGGGGCTCAGCAGAGTCGAGATGTGGCCATTCGGTTTCCAGTTACCCGTTTCCCGCCTTCTGCCCCAGCCGGCAGTCGATGGTGGGTTTTCCGAGGGGTCCTCTAGGATGTGCAGTTGGCGAGCTTCCTTCACTGAGCGACCTTGCTGGATTTTCCCATTGAGGCGAAAAATTTGGCAGAACGGATGTCCCCAGGAGTATGGGATTTTGATGTCACGAAGGTTTGACGTGATCGGCCGGAATGCCGTTCTTTTCTAGAGTGTGGAGGCCGCAAGGTACTGAAAAAGGAGAGACCGATGCCGGCTTTTTGGAGGATGCATTCCTTTAGTTGTAAGTCATGAACACAGGTGAGAATATCAGCAGGAGGAGCTGGAGAAGGTCTTGTTGGGCTCACCCGGTGTTTGCGGTCAAGTTTAATCTCCAGATCGTCGGGGGCCTCCAGGATTGATCTAAAGAGGAAGTCCATGAATAAAGCAATGTTCTGAGCCTCTGCTCCATGCGGAATACCTCAAATGTGTATATTGTTACGCCTCAAGCAGTTCTCCAAATGCTCTGCATGGGCTTGGAGATCTAGGTGTTGGCCCTTGAGGCAGATTACTTCTTGCTGGAGGTGTTCACTCTCTTCGTGTCTGCTCATGCTCTGTGTTTCCAGCAGGTCAACCCTATCTCCTAAGACATCTACATCTTTTCTCACATCCCTGATCTCCTGAGCAAGCTCAGTCTTCATTTGTTTCAAGTCTCCCCGCAGGGAGGTGAAGAGGGTTTCAAATAATGTGCAGGTGAATGAAGCCTCCATGTCTCTTAAATCAGTAGGCTCTGGCATGTCTGATGTACTGAAGCCAGACACATTGAGCAGTAGGTCCTTGACCGAACAGTCTTTTTTTTCCTTGTTGCCTGTCATATTAAGAGGGCAAATGGAGCCAACGCTGGCTGGGCCTCCGTGTCCGACCTCTTACGTATCTCCCCTGCGGCGACACGAGGGGAGGGCGTCCGTCTCCATGAGGCGGTCAATAATAGAGTTATTACCCTGGCGTAGGCTTGACTCCTCTCCAAGATGATCCTCAAGGAGCCTGGCGAGCTGGGGAGCGAGGGCCCCCCAAAGTCTTGATAGGGGTGTAAGGATCTAGTTGTGCAGTAGGTCACCAGCTGGCGGAAGGAGGCCCACGAGGCCGACTGATGTGGTGTCAGCACTGTAAGTATGCCCTACGCTCTGCAGGCAGCAAACACACGGCAAACGGTCCTGGCATGCAGCATGGCCTTGGCAATAGGTCCTCGTGCCCCTGCGGTGGCAAAAGAAACTCAGGAAGCTCACATCCCTCTCACATGGGAGTTCTGCATACTAGAGTCTGTGCATTCGGTGTAGGCCGCCTCAGTCCTATTCAACAGTCTTGAGCCTAATCTAGGGTCACGGTGCAGCTGCGGGGGGCAAAAGGGAGCCCAGGGCCAGCCAAGGCCCTGTTGCCACCACTCAGGCCTCACCCCCCCCCCAGTTTCACCTGGACTATGGACCTCGTCTGGTATGGTGTGGGTGTAGATTTCTGCCTCCCCAGCAGTGCGCTGGGTTTTTCTGCATCCAGTGGGGCCTCCGATCAATCTGCAAGGAGGTCGAGCCGCCCCCCCATCAGGCCTACCATGCTACAGGCACGAATCTGGGGCCCTCAGTCCCAGGCCACGCTCCCAGACGTACTAACCACTGCTTAGCCGCATCACTGAAGCAGTCCTGGCCTTCTGCCTCGGCCTCCGTTCACTTTATTGATTTCCGCGCACATATCACGGCATAGTCCAGGCGTCCGACAAGGGATTTAATTTGCCTCACTCAGTCGGCCCCGCTGCCGCCATGGGCCGGCCCGCGAGCTCCTCACCTCCAGTGGTTCACGGTGCGAGCCACCATTGCCCTCATGGGATCTCGCTGCAGAGCAGCAGTCTCTTCTCAGCGGGAGCGACGTCTTCGCGGGGCCCCGGCCTCGTTCCCTGCAAGCTCAGACTAACTATTGTCGGCCGACTCACCTCAACTTGCCAGCGTCGGACGCTGCTCGCTGTCACCCTGGCACCGAAGGGGCTCACCTTCTGGGCTCCGCCTGTCTTCCGCCTCACTGCCACTGTCCCAGGCGGCCGCCCCCCGGCCTGTTACTGAGCCGTTCCTCTCTCAATCTCTAGCGGCTCTCTTCAGGGTCAGTCTGTGCCCAGCTCTCTGAAGTCAAGGGCCGTCGAGTGTCGCTCCGAGGTCAGCAGAGTTTTCTCCCTGTCCTCTCCTAGCCCCCTGGTAGTCGAGAAGTGCCTCCACAGACCAGCTACACAATGCTTGGGCAGGAGGTCCGGTCAGAAGGATGGAGCGATGAGCAGGCACATTATATTTGGTCACCATCTTAGCCACGCCCCCTTTTGCATTCTTTTGAAGGGATATGAGATGTGGAGATCTTTCATTATTTCTCCTAATACCCTGCATCCAAAACCAAATGTTATGAATCAGAACTGGGATGCACCCAGTCTGGAGAATGAAAGCTCTTACAGGAAAAATTGTCAAGAGTAATTGGTATTGTACATATGATCTGAAAGTTAAACACAGTATAAACCATCTTAGACTGGTAGCTCTTTATAGAAGAGAGAGAAAAAATCCTTCATCCTAAGGTTTAAAAGATATCGAGTGACAGACAAATTGGAAGCTTTAGCCATTTTATTGAAAATGAAAATGTTGGATAGAAGAATTGCCCTCTCAAGATGTGTTAAGTCAATTCAGAAAAGTGATTTTAATGCTTAATGCCTGTGCCTCTAGATCTGCAGTGCGTTTACAGGGTATTGATTGCTATATATGTTTTTAGACTGTCAGCTCTCCTTGGATGAGATGTGAACATCTCTGCATCATGGTTAGGTGGCACTGGGTATTAAATTGAGTTGAATCACAAGTCACTTTCTTAAAAATTAAAAACATAGGTATTGAAATAGTTTTTGTACACTAACCTGATACAGAAATGAATTTTTATTGTTTAATGTTAGTGTCTAGAAACTCGTACAGCTATGTGAAGTGCTAAATGTTGTACGTGTACTAATGATCTATATTTAAGTTAAAAATAAGACATTGCAGGTTGTTTAAGGTCAAGGGTAAACCCTGTGGCTCATTGTATAGACGAATTGTATTGAGATTCTGAACAGGCCAACATGTTTTACATTATCTGCATTATATCTTGTTTTATATTTATATAAGATTATATATTGGAAAAATATACATTTTGATATTTTGATACTTGATACAACTGGAAGCTCATCTTATTGTAGCTCTCACAAAGTTCATAATGTAAAACCCTTTCCTCTTATTTATTTATTTATTTATTTTATTTTGACAGTTTTGTATATCGTGAACAAGACCCTTGCGGGTATTAGAGCACTTTACAGGGCACATAAAGGTGATTGACAGATACATAAAAATACGATGAATTATGCGAATACATTCCTGGTAAATGTTAGCGACTAGCACATATCAACAAGACTATATTAGAAAGATCAGGTGAATCTAGATAGGAAAATCGCTTTCACTTCTTCTTTGAAGAAAGCAGCGGACGGATTCAGTCTTGTTTCTGGGGCAAGGCGTTTCCAATCCTGGGGGCCATTTCTGAGAAGGTACGATTGTACGTTTTTTCTTGGAGAAACGTTGTGGTTTAATTAGAAGATTATCAGAACTCCTAGTGGTTCTGCTACCACCCGATAGTACTAGTTTCTCCGCAAGGTATCTCGGGGTTTTCTGGTGCAATGCCTTCTGAGTCATACAGGCGATTCCTAGGGAATTTTTAAGGTGTTCACAATGTAAAACTTGATTCTCAGTGTACTGCGGAAGAGCAGTCCAAGGCTGACTCAAGAAAATGTAGTGGCCTAGACACTCATAACTGAGTAATGTATAAAAATAACACGCAATAAATCAATGCTCAAACAATTTTAAAAAACGGACAAGTACTTTAATACACAAAAATTCAAAACTACACTCAAAATAAGAACATTTCACGTGATTTCAGGTGGAATTACAAATTGGAACAACTCCTTTAGGGGCCTCACAGAGCGGCCAGGATGTACATTATGTAGCATAAAGAAATATCACACTGGACCCTCTTACCCTGTAAATGTAGTGTGCACCAGCAGATTTTAGCCTAAAACCCAGCAGTGCTCATATTTAGGCCTACTGAAAAATATGAGGCTTTTCACAATCATTCAGAAAAGGGGGTGGTGATGAACAGAGTGTCTGAATTAAGCAGACCACTCTTACCCAGTCCAAAGATCAGGGCTTGATCCATCACCGTTTTTTAGCTCACTGCACCATCCCAGCTCAGAACCTGGCTACATGCAAATTAGTCTGTTCCTGTCCCAGTGCATGATGGGAACAGGGCAAACCAAACTACCAAGCCAATTCTTATACTGGGAAGGAAACAAGCTTCCGGGGACCGGTTTCTGGCATTTCAGCCGTCGTCGGCCCGGCTTGCTTGAATCCTGATGGTGCAATGAGCAAGGGACTCACATCTGAGTATACCCTTCCACGCTTATGGTGGATAAAATGATTCAAGAAAAGGGGGTGGTGATGAACAGAGTGTCTGAATTAAGCAGACCACTCTTACCCAGTCCAAAGATCAGGGCTTGATCCATCACCGTTGTTTAGCTCACTGCACCATCCCAGCTCAGAACCTGGCTACATGCAAATTAGTCTGTTCCTGTCCCAGTGCATGATGGGAACAGGGCAAACCAAACTACCAAGCCAATTCTTATACTGGGAAGGAAACAAGCTTCCGGGGACCGGTTTCTGGCATTTCAGCCGTCGTCGGCCCGGCTTGCTTGAATCCTGATGGTGCAATGAGCAAGGGACTCACGTCTGAGTATACCCTTCCACGCTTATGGTGGACAAAATGATTCAGAAAAGGGGGTGATGATGAACAGAGTGTCTGAATTAAGCAGACCACTCTTACCCAGTCCAAAGATCAGGGCTTGATCTATCACCGTTTTTTAGCTCACTGCACCATCCCAGCTCAGAACCTGGCTACATGCAAATTAGTCTGTTCCTGTCCCAGTGCATGATGGGAACAGGGCAAACCAAACTACCAAGCCAATTCTTATACTGGGAAGGAAACAAGCTTCCGGGGACCGGTTTCTGGCATGCCCTGATCTTTGGACTGGGTAAGAGTGGTCTGCTTAATTCAGACACTCTGTTCATCACCACCCCCTTTTCTGAATCATTTTGTCCACCATAAGCGTGGAAGGGTATACTCAGATGTGAGTCCCTTGCTCATTGCACCATCAGGATTCAAGCAAGCCGGGCCGACGACGGCTGAAATGCATCTGAGAGTTTACAATGTGAAACCACTTCCTACTGTGTTCCAGACACCCACTTTGAGAAGTCGTGGCAGTCAGTCAAACGGTCTCCTATTAAATATATATGGGAGTCTTTCTCCATTAGTGTCCTTGATCCTTTGCACCTTGGTTCTAAAACTGGAGACACCGTACTCATTTTACCTTTCGGAACTCAGGATAATGAGGTAAAGCAGTAAGGGGTTGCCTCAGTGAGGTGACGTGGACTAGAAAAGCAAACCTCAGCAACACACAGAAATAACAAATCATTGTCCATTCATTGCTTTTTTAACAAGGGAAAGTACTGGAATGAACACACAACTAAAAACTGTGCACAAAGTTCTAAATATTACCAAGTTTTCAAGCACTGTTTTTCAAAAGCCGTCTGCGCCGTCAAATCCAGTAGGGAGGAAAATCAACAGGTGGGCAGAGCCAAAGCCAGCCCTCTGTAGTGCTTCATAAAGCTCTTTTTCTGTTCATATAATATAAGGTGTGGAGACAGTGGCACTACAAACCTAGACCTAAAAATGGAATAGATATCACTAAAATGAAACCCTGCAGCCAGATGAGCCTTTGATGACTATCCTAGCCAGCTTATGAGGCCAATCGTTCAGCATACTTAACCCCTTGGACGCGGCCGCGATTCTGCACCTGTGTGGCGTTTTTCGAAGTGGGCGGGTTCATGACGGCCCCCAGCCGTCATCAGCACATGCCCACCGCGGTGCATGACGGACGGGGGCCGTCATCAGCACCGAAGGGGTTAAGAGAAGCCCACATGAGGTAATAATGGTCTTTGAGCATGGAGATGCAACCCCTGCTTCACTTGGTTAACATGTGTGAAAACGACAGGCACAGACAGGCTCACTAATAGACTCACACACGCATGAGTGGACTGGCATGACCCACACTATGGAACAATCGTGGAATTCACAGTGCTGTTAAACATGAACTGAACAAGATAAACTATCAGCGTAAAAACTGCAGAGCTACAAGCACTGGTCCCCATATGCTCCCCCATATGGTTCTCAGATCTTTCAGAGCAAGGTATATTATAATAAAAGTGTAGAAAAACTCTCTCCTTTATTTTTTTGAGGGTGGCTTCCTCGTTGTGTTCTAGGGTTGCTTTTAGGTTTCTCCCGAAAAGTAGGCCCAGATATTTGAGGGGTTTCGTTTGCCCCGTAGTGTGTATATTCATTGGTTTGCATTCTGATTTGTCTTTGTTAAGCTTGTACCCTGAGGCTGTTGCGTACTTCGCGATGGTTTCCATTAGGGCCATGATTGATGTCTCTGGTTTTGTGGTGGTGAGGAGGACGTCATCAGCGTATGCTGTTAGTTTCACTGTTTTGCTTCTGATTTTGGCGCATGTTATGTCGCTGTTGTCTCTTATCATGGGTCCCCCAAATACATCAGCTGGTGGGGAAGGGTGAAAACAATTAAAATGATGGTAACCCCCGCCGTCAACTACACACTCAGCATGCTGCCCCTAGCAATGACAGAGGACTTTCACAAGAAGCTAGACAAACTAATAAACAGATTTTTAAGGAGAGGCAAGAAACCAAGAATCAGCCTGCAGACGCTGAGACATAGAACTATATACATTCCTGAAAATCAAAACTGCAACAACAAAGGCGAATCTAAGCAAGAACCCACCAACCATAATCCAATACATGTGCAACCTCAACGCCACAGGCCACCACACAGCACAAATCTACAAACTCCTAAGCCCCCACACGTCTACACTGAACAAAAAGGTGACAAGTGCATGGGAAACACTAGGAACAAGACAACTCACTGACGAGGAAAAGAGCAAACTATGGAAATCGGCAACAACTAATAAAGTCACACCACAATCAGGCACAAACGAAATTCTGGCTGCTTCACAGAGCCTTCTCGACCCCGGCGAAGCTTCACAAAGCAGGCATAAGAGAGACAGGAACATGCTGGAACTGCGATAAAGAGACGGGAAGTCTAGAGCACCTCATATTCGAATGCCACAAGGTCAAAAGCTTCTGGAAGAAGGTATGCAGCTTCATCAACGATGTCACGGGGAAAAACGTACAAGGAGGCTTCGCTGGACTGACCACGGGATTCATGACAGATAACCTAGAGAATAAGGAAGAGAGGGACCTAGTAGACATCCTGGTAACGGCGGCGGTGAAAATCACATTAACAAACTGGAAAAACACAGCAAAATCAACCGTCAAGAATTGGATAAACTGGGTCACCTTCCTTAGAGGCGCTGACAACATCACTGGCAAATTCTCAAAGGAGCATAACGCTAAGAACGAGATGTGGGAAACCCTGGACGCACACCTAGAGACACGCCAAACCCAACCCCTCACACCCCACCCCCTTTCACTCTTCATCTCTTCTTTCTCTCACTCCAGGGGAATACAGTATACTCACAATGCATAATGTATAGTGTGTAACCATGACGCAAGATATAGTGTACAACCAAGATGCAAGAAGCCAAACTCAACTGTAACCCCCCCCCTTTTTTTTGCATTACTCTGTACTGTATATATCCTCTGATATGCACATTTTATAATAAAAACTTTTTTGAAATAAAAAAAAAAGTGTAGAAAAACTTACTTTGGTCAACTAACCCCGGTTTCAAAGTGTTATCCATATTGTTAATGTATAGGCCACAAACTCAACGTAACATATCATAAATGAGGTGCATAACATTACATTGACAATGGGGAAAAAATAACAGTTTCTAAAATATGTCATGGTTTGTTTTATCTGTTTGTAAATCTCTTAAAAGCAGCCCCGGGGCTTCCTCAAAGTAGGGAAAAGGGAACCATAAAGGAGGCATTAGGGAATGAGTGTGGAATATCTCTGAAACGTTCATACTAAACTACTAGGCTTAGCGGTAATTCATTATAGGTAGCCAACCTAAGGTATCTGACAGGGTGCTCTAGGAGGTGAGATCAGAAAAGGTAAGGTGGGAACAGTAGAGGTAAGGGTGGTGCCAGAAAGCAGTAAAGTAGGGAGTGTGAAGATAAGTTGATTGGAAAGTAGGGAGTCAGAGCCTTGAAAGGAATTTTGTCCTGACAGAGATGAAGTGGTCGGGGAAACATAGTTGAAAGAGAGAGAGAGTGACAGAGAGGGAGAGAGTAAGAGAGAGAGAGAGAAAGGGAGAGAGAAGTGTATATTGCGGAATTAGATTCCATTACCTCCTCATTAGTCTTCCTCGCCACATGACTAACAAAGTGAGATTCAGCTCCACACCAGAACCCTCCAAAGCAAAAAGTCAGCCTTCCATGCCTCCCATCTCATCCCAATATGACCGACCTATTACACCCTGGACCTCTATAAGAGGTGCGCAAGCCCAACCTTTCAGCCTGTTTTTTTTGTCCTGCGATGCAGATTCTCCCGAGCATTTTCGATCAGGTAAGTTGGGCCGAGGTCCTTCTCCAGCAGGTCCCAGGGCTCTGGTGTGGAGGCCCTGCTCAAGCGGGCTCGGACGCTGGTTCCCACACGTTCAGGCCCCCGCACTGTACTTTGTTTTTTGACACCCTGCTCTAGCGGGCTCCGGTGGTTGCGGGCACCTGGGGTTTCCTTTAATTCCCCTTATTGCTTTCTGCCCTGCTATAGCGGGCTTTGTGGTTGGCTATGGACCTGTGTGCCAAGTTTTATGTTGCATAGTACCTCCTCATGGGGGAATTGCGCTTTCTTTGCATCAGTTAACACGCATTCTGTTATGACCCAGGTGGCGTTTTGTTGTTGGTGAAACTTGCTGTTTACACTCGTGCGCACGCTGCGTCCCCGAGCTCAGGTAGCCCTGCTGGGCGGAGCTCGTTGGCCCACCGGGGGACAGGGAGTATTTGGGTTTTTGGGGATCAAGCGACTGGTCCCCTGCCGTGGAGCTCCCGTTTTCGTTGTCCCGTAGCCTGATTACGGGGCTGCGGCGCGCGCTGCCTTCCGCCCCGGGCCCGTGAGTGGCATACAGTCACCTTCCACTAAGCCGGTCCATGGGCTGCAGCACAAACGGGACGAGTTTCATAATTTGGGTCTGCTGCCTGCGGAGATTGCGGTCGGTGTTCGTGTCCCGCCTTTGTCTCGACACTGTGGGCAAATTCTCCTGTGCTGTGGGTCTCTGTGGCTCCCGCCATCCCCACGCCTTGGGGTGTTTCTGCCCGGCTTCTGCCGGCTCTAGCTGTGCAGGCGGGCTCTGCAGGGGTGCTTACCTTCCTGGCCGGTTTTCCTCTTGTGTGCTGCTTCCGTTGCCTCGGTGGGTCCAGGTCCCAGGGGTTGCCGCGTATTCTCCCGTTCCTATGGCCATCGACTATACTTTGGGTGTTGGTGTTTTTGCACCTTCAGGCATGTGGCCGCTGGTGTTTGAACTTGGTTCGGGACTTGTGCATGTGCACCGCTTGTTTCTCCCGCTGCGTGTCTGCTGCCCTGGTTTACTTGTGTCAGAGGAGTGCGCATGTTCTATTGGGGGCTCTCAATTTCTGCAGTACATCGGGCTCATCTTTTGGTGGTTATTGTGTGTGTCCTGGTGGGGTTTCTGACTTCGGTCACTACCGTCTGTCTGTATTTCCCATACTCCTCTCTTGGGGGGTGTGGGGATATTTTTCCCGCTCCGCAATTGTTGCGTTTCCTACATGTTTTGATCTCCTTCTGTGCGTGGGTGTGACGGACCTGGTAAATAGCCTTATGGCTAGCGCGGTTGTCCCAGAGGCTGGGGTTGTCGGTTCGTGTCTCGGCTTTGCTTTTCTTCTTCCCAAACTTCTAGTCTGTCCACTCTCATTCTCCTTTATTATTTTTTTTGGATACATTGGCCTTCGAATCAATGTGTCATTGAATGAGTATATGTTGGATGTGTACTTCAGGTCTGGCGCACTGTCTTTGTGCTTTTTTCCTACTTATCTTTCTGTATCTTGCGCGATAGTTGGTACATGGGTTTTCTGCTTCCTCCTTTGGTTAAGTTGCATCCCTGTTTTCACCTGGCTGTGGCGCTGTGACCAGGCAGTTACGGTCTGTGTCTCTTACTCCTGGGTTGTGTGTTCCTGTCCGGCATTGTCACTTTTTGAGTGTTTCTTGTCAGGAGAGAGGATGTAGCCTTAGGGCTAGTGCAGTCGAAGTCGTAGCCGAGGAACTGAGTTTGAGGCTCGGCAACGACGCTTATCATCCTGTGATTCTGGGCTCTTCACTTTTAGTGGAGTCATGGTTACTTTCTATACGGCTGACCTTCCCGGTGTTTTTTCTCTCTTCCTTTCTGAGGTTGGCAGTGTGGGGTCCATTGGGTGTTGCTCCATGCTTTTTGGTAGTACCATCAGTTTTGGCCGTCATGTTGGTTTCGCTGCCATGGGTGCTTTGGGCCTGCGGTCCATTCCTCCTGCTCTCATTTGTTGTGCAGTGTTTGTCCTGGTTGATCCCACTTTTGGAGTCCTCCCATGGTTCTGCATGGCTGTTCGGGGTGGGCTGCTATTGGCCCCGGTCCTCCTTCCCTAGGTTGCCTCTGTGGTCACTGTGTGGCTCATCTGGGCTGTGTTCGGCAGATTCGTCCCTCCTCGTTGTCTGCTTGTTTGCCGCAGGATTGTGGTTCTCCGCTGTACAGCTTGTTCTTGGGCTCCTTGGCCCTGCTGCTGGGGGTCCCCTTCCTCCCGGTTGTGGGTATGTTTCATGAGCCTCGGTTGCGGTAGCCTCTTGCATGCTGCCTCTATGTTTGTTCCCTGGTTTTGTTATGCTTCCCTGAGCTTGTTTTCATGCAGGTCACTTGTTGCACCTTCTCCTGTCCATAAGGCGCTGGGCCCTCGTGTTTGAGATTCCTTCTCCTCTAGTTCTCCTGTGGGGCCCTCTGTGCTTCGATCCTTTCTAGTGTCACCTTCATGGAATTGTGGGGGATTCTAGTTGTGATGGGGGTCATTCGCCCACTGGCTGGTTTGCATTCGGTTGGTCTGGTGAGGTTGTTGGATGTCCCCTTCCTTCCTCTCTGTGGTGCAATCTCGGTGTCTTTGTCCACGGTTCTGTGGCTTGCTGCCACAGTGTTTGAATGCTGCACCTTGACTTTGGATGTCTCCTCCTGCTTCCCTTGTATGGGCGGCCAGAGCCCTGTGACCTTGCTTCCCTGAATGTTTCTGGTATCATGTGCTCTGTTAGGTGTTCGTGCCTTGATGGGTGCCCACCTCGGACTCCCTGGTGCGGTGGGCTAAGTCTCCTGTGGGGTCCTCGTCTTGTGTGTGTTTTGGCTCTGCGTCTTCGGATTCTTCCTTCTTGGGCCGATGATCTTTCTGTTCTGGGTTCCCCTTCCCGGTTGGTGGCGGCCTTTGCCGTTCTTTGGGGCGTGCGTGGGTTCCCATTCGGTGATAAGTCCCTTGGTCTGCCTTCTGTTGGCCGCTCCTTTGGGATTTGCCTCAGTCCTGCGGGGGCTTTTTGTTGCTCTCCTGGTCGGATTCTCCCCTGCCTCGTGCTCCGGGGGGTTTGCGGGGTTCGTCCCTGTTTTTTTGTTTTTTTGTTTGTGCTTTCCTTACCTGAGTCTGTTTTCTCTGTCTGCGGCTCTGCCGCCCTGTCTGCACATGGTCTCCTCTGATCTCGGCAGTTCCTCCTGGTCGGGCCTGTTTAGTGCCTGGATGAGTATGGTCCATCTTAGTTAGGCCTGGCCTGGGCTTTTTGTCCTGTTGGTGGTGCTCGCCGGGGTGCTTCTCCATTGGTGTATGCTGCTGCGATTGGTGGGCTTTGGACCTGTTAATCGGGTCCGTGGTGTACCTCTGGGGGCGCGGGTTTTGCGCCCGTCTCCTGCTTTCTGGTCTTCTCTTGGTCCAGCGGTGCTTTCGGCTGTCCGGGGGTGCTGGTGAACCCGGTTTTCCTCTCCCAGGCGGGGGCTTTGCACTTCCGGTGTGGACTTTGTGCCTTCCTTCTTTGTCCCTGGTTTTGGGGTCCTGGGGCCTGCTGGCTCGGGTTGGTCCCTGGGTGTTTTGGCATGGCTCGGGCTCATTCGCCCAGCTCTTCTGTCCTTCTCGCCTTTGGTGTTTTTTTGCCTGTGACTGTTCCTCCCTGTGCACTCCTGTTCCTGTCCGGTTCTTCATTGTTCGTCTGGACCGGGCCTGGTTGTTGGCTGGCTGTGTGGTCGCCTGGGTGCTTGCTTCAGCGGCTCACTACCCTCTTGTGGACACGTTCCTGGGAGGGTTTGCTTGGTCCCTGTGCGGGGCAGTCTCGCTCTTCCGGGCTGCGTTCCCGCCCACCCCTGCCTGTCTCTGTGTGTTTTTTCCTGCATGGGTGCCTCTGGAGGCCGATTGCTTCCTTTTGTGTTTCTTGGCCTTGGTCCTGGTCACTTCCGCTCTTCGAGTGGGCAGCCTTGTGGTTTTTCCGCTTTTCACTGTTGGCCGGTTGTGTTCCCTTGGTGGCCGGGTTTCGTCTGTGTCGTTTCTGGCGCTTTCTCCTGGGTTTATTTGGCCTTTTCTCCCCTTGGTGTCGCTCTTCCTTCTGGGGGGGTCCTTTGTGCGACTGGGGTCCGTGTCCCACCTGTTTTTTGCCTTGCGGGGTTGTGGTGACCTTCGTTGTAGGCGTCTGATTCTGCTGCCCCGTTTTACTGGAGGTTTTGGCTCCCGCAGTTGGTGGTCCATCGTGCGGTGTTGCTGTGTTTCTGTGGGTCTGCGTCTCTTTTCTGCTATGTCTTTTTTGCTGGGTCACTGTGGTGGGGATGCCCTCTATTCCCTCGCTTTGGGCCGTCTGGTGGGCCGTCCTGGGGTGTTTGGCCCAGCTTGCAGCTTTCTGTTCTGGGGTGTGTTGGCCGTTGCTTTTGGCTCCGTACGGTCTGGTCCCATGCCTTTTCTGTCCTCCTTTGGCTAGGTCAGTTTTTTTTCTGGCGGCACTTTGTGTCTCGGGGTCCGGGTTCTCGTCCTTCCCGGTGTCTTCTGTCCTGGGCTGGTTCTTCCTGCTCGTGGTTGCCTCTCTTGGGTGGTCCTGCCACTTGTCTGGTCTGTTTGGTTTGCCCTTTTTTTGTGGGCGTCCAATTCTGGTCCGTTGATTTCTTGTGAGTTTCCATGAAGCCGATTGGCTTTGGTATGTGCTCACTTTGTTAGTCATGTGGCGAGGAAGACTAACGAGGAGGTAATGCCCCGGTTACTTACCGTAATCTTCATTACTCCGAGTATAGTCTTTCTCGCCACATGAGTTCCCATCCATCCCTCCCTGTTGGCTTTCGGCTTCATGTTTATGCTTGGTATTTTCAGGCTGAAGGGTTGGACTGGCCCGCCTCTTATAGAGGTCAAGGGTGTAATAGGTCCGCCATATTGGGAAGGGATGGGAGACATGGGAGGCAGACTTTTTGCTTTGGAGGGTTCTGGTGTGGAGCTGAAGCTCACTTTGTTAGTCATGTGGCGAGGAAGACTATACTCGGAGTAATGAAGATTACCGGTAAGTAACCGGGGCATTTACACACATAGAAAACTATGTCATCAATGACTGGTCAAATACCTAATCAGTTATCTATATATATAAAAACCAAAGTATGTCCGTTTGTCCTTTATGCATTACTACACCATTCATACGATCGGCATGAAACTTTGAGAAGTTGTTGAGTACACTCCAGCGAAGGTTTCTGGTTAAAAAAAAAAAAAAAAGAATGAAATTGTTAAAAGTTGTTGAGTACACTCCCGCGAAGGTTTCTGGTAAAAAAAAAAAAAATGTGTTAAATATGGGCCCCCCGGCCACCCAGGGCCCTCATAATCTTTCCAATACTGAACGTTTACACGTTCCGGTGCGACTCGCTTTTGCACTGACCATCAACAAAGCACAAGGACAATCGCGTGTGGACTAGATTTGGAGAATCCGTGTTTCTCACATGGACAACTGTATGTGGCCAGCTCACGAGTCGGAAAACCTTCTGATTTATTTGTCTACGCACCAGACGGAAAAACAAAAAATATCGTGTATCCACAAGCACTCAAATAAAAAAACAGAATTAAAACAACACTTTGAAATGTTTTCCATATTAAAATGAATAAGTTTCAATAAAAATGACACAATGTAAATTGAATGTTATCATAACAAGTTTCCTTAAATTTCCTTTCTTCTGAGATCGCAGCAACGCGCGACGGGTAAGCTAGTACAATCTAAAACAATCAGTTGAAGCCTCGTTTAACGATCAGTATAAATAACATTGGCTTTTATGGATTCAGTCAGAACATAATATATTAAGGACTAGAGAGAGTTTAGGTGAGAGACATAAGCCCGGAATCCAAGTTCAGATATGATACCTGATTTTATCACATATAATTAATATAGAATGGTTTTCAATGACAGCATTTACGTTTTAAGAAGATGCTCCGAGAAGTAAACGTACAATGTGAGACCACAGTTTACATGGGTTAAAACCAAGTGGGATTATATGAACAACACATGCTTCTGTTCTGTATTGAGAAGATCGTTCTATGTCTCTATGTTAAGCACGCTATGGCATTGCTAGCAAGTCAACAAGGCCAGGCTGGCTCCAAGATGCCTGTCTGTGCACTTCATAAAGGAAGTTTACAGCTACACTTCCCGAGCCAAGGCAGGCCTCACATCGAACTATGTCAAAGTCAACAATTAACACATTAATGTTGTTGCGCCTTCAACTAACACTATAGAACATTACAAATCATTTGAACACGTATATATTAATAATTGATGCACTATCACATTATGAAGTAAATGGTATACAGTATATATGCAAAAAATACTAAATGAGGCATGAGTTCATAAATGAGAGATGTACTCTCAAATAAATTAATACATCGAATATATGTAATGCAATGGGGTGACTAAGCAGAGAATATTAAGACTGTGAGAATGAGATGGAAATTAAGAGGGGGTTGGAAAGAAAAAAGGCATACATAGAAAGAAAGGAAAATCGGGAGAAAAGGAAGGAAGCTAGAAATACATTTAGGGATTAAAAAATGAGAGAGGAAAAAAGGGGAAAGAGGTAAGACAGTTAAATAAAACAAAAGATGTAAAGATTTTTTTTTTAAGTTTTATATTGTGACAATGCAATTCAAAGATGAGCCTAAGCACCAGTTACATTACAAAAGGACACATTCATTTAAAAAAAATATTTTAGGCATGGTGAGATTAAGTGATTTGCCCAGAATCACAGGATGTTGAGTCAAAACTTGAACATGGTTCCCCAGGTCCAAGTCAGGAGCTCTGCCCATTACACCACATCCTCTCCCCGAAAAACAAAAAGCAAATAAGATAGTATAGTAAATATGATTGGAAAGGATGAAAAGGGAATATGAAAAGAAAGAGAAATGGAGATCTAAAAAGCAGAAAAAGAACATAGAAAGGAAGAATAAGATGTAAATAGGAAGATAGAAAGTTAAATGGGAAAAAGTCGAAATAAGGGGAGAAAGAAAGGAATAGGAATGAAAAGGAATAAAGAAACATTGCAAAAAGGAGAAGAAAAGATAGAAGTAAAGACAAAATAAAAGAAGGAAATATGAAACTCTGGGGTGTAACATAGGGAAAAGTTACAAGAAAATAAAAATAAGTATATTCAAACTTAGTACAATGAATTTGTTGGTCAAGAGTATTCTACTAAATATGAGTACTCCTACTTGCTGGCTTATCAGATCTGTGATTAGGTGATTCCACCAATCTGTTTAGGAATTTAGGGGTTAGTTCATTGAACGTTATGACTTTCTCTCTAACTGCATGAAAAGAGTACCGATTTTTGATAGTTTAAAAGAAGCAGTACTAGATGTAATATTGTTGAAATATAGTCATAGTTCCCAGGGAGAAATTGTCCTCAATAAGTGCCAGCTGGGAGTCCCTGGTGCCCCCGTCAGGGCAACAAACAATTATCTGAGAAACAGCAATATTAATAAGGAAAACAATAAAGATACAAATTCTAAAGATGCTGACAACACAGTATTGAGGACAGCCGCAATTTTAGAAACTGACCATAAGATATTTATGGTAGCAAGTACATCAAGTTGTAACAAAGATGAGTATTGAAATTCGACTGGGCAATTTAACTTGTCCTATGTTTTCAGATGGGGATTGTAATTTTACTCTTGTTGAGAAAGATAGATTTTAAATAGAATGGGCCTGCAATTATACGTTCCGAAGCTTTAGTGATAGATGAGTTCGCCCCTAATAACAAACAATTTGGTTGATACGAAGTGGTATGGATCCACGTCACCAATATTATACTAACAATTATTTGGCTGTGAGGTAAAGGCAACCTTTGATCATGATGGTTTCTATGGTATATAGAAGGAAGCAATAATGTACTATAAAGAGCTGTCAGTTTACTGGTTTACTTTTTCCCATTTGAAATTCCTGGATTACGAGATTGGTCAAGGCTCAGACTGCATGGATGACTCTAAATACACCTTTGGTGAAGTGAAGGGAGTGCCTTCAAGTTCAGTATGAGGATTTCAAAAATATGGAAAAGAAGGAAATAAGAAAAGAGGAGGGAATATAATAGATGGTGGGGTGAAACAGAAAAAGAAATCTAGGTAGACACAAACGAGACACAATTAGTTGAAAAGGGTGGAATGATACAGGATAGGTTGAGAGGAGAGAGAAAGAAGGTGAGTGAGAAGGAGTCAGATGAGCAGGAGGATAGGATGAAAAGGGGAAGGGAGAAACATTGAGATAGGAATGAGATAACAAGTGTACAAAACAAAAGATGATGTGAAGTGGTGGAGAATCAGTAGTTTAGGGTAACAAAAGAAAACTGGGCTATCTAGAGGTAAGTGTCAAAAGATGTAGGTCATTGGAGTTCGGAAAATTGAGGTCAGAGATTATGAGAAAGGCAAGTGACTGAATGAGAGAGCAGTAGAGAAAGGAAGTAAACTGGGAGATTGAGGTAACAGTGACCTCAGGAGAGATTGATGTGTGCCTTTTAGACATTTTGGTGACTCTGGCATATGGCATCCCTCTTTTGTATATTGAGGGCATTATAGGCATTTTGATGATCCTCCCTGGTATACTGGTGAAATTCTAAGCAATATGGCGGTTATGACATAATGTCATCCTCCTAGGCATATTGAGGGGTAGGCAATATGAAGGCCTTGGCTAAAGATGGCCATCATCGGCACACTGATGGGCATCATGGGCAAAATGGTGGTCATTTTAGATAAACAATAAGTATAATAGTGACTCTAGGATAAGATGCCCATTTTAGGCATATTTTCATCGTCCTTGTCAATATGTAGCCCATATAGGCACAAATGGTGCCTATCCCTAGTATTTTCTGTGACACATGGGCGTATTCGATCCATGTAGGACAGTGGTACATGTGAGCACTTGATGTAAGTCAATGCCTGGCATTTGTTGACCAAATGTGTACATTTATTGAAAATAAAAGGGTGATATTTTGGTATCAAAAGTTATTTAAAAAATGTACAAGAGTTAGTTTTGGAGAGTGAGATTATTTACTTAAAATAAAAAAGTTGACATTTTGTCGTAAAGTGTGTTTTTTTCCCAGGAAATGTGAGGCTGGTGTTTGAGGTCAAAATAATTGCATTTCCATATTCTATTTAAAGTTTATGTTTCAGTAATAGTGCATTCTCTGAGTTGGGGGGGACACAATGCTGATTTTAGTTCCTCAGTGGTAACGGGCTCTGGTTACTGTGGCTGTTACTTCATATTTTATGTGGTAGCATTTCATTATTCATATTGATAAACCTTTTTTTAGCAACATGTATTCCTTCAAGGCTATCATATATACTCCTAACAAACTTGACAAGCACATCTGGACTAGGATCTTGCTTGACTGTGACAGATATTTGAGTGAGCAGAGCTGCACTTGTAATGACCAGAAACAATGTGCTAGAACCTGTGCTTTTTAACTTATTCTCAGACAATCTTAAAAAATTGTTATCAATTACTAGAAGTGTTCTCCGAAACTTCTTGCTTTTCATATCAATGTCTTCCTCCATTTCGACGATCTGTGATTTTGGATAGGACTACAATAGGCCTCCAATGTCAACCAGGCACCTCCACATAATGTTGCTGTATTCATATGTTGAAGGTAAACGTAGCTATGACTAAGATGATCTTGACTGAATTAAAGCATCACATGAAGGGGAGTTTGGCAAATGACTGCATCCAAGCATACCCAGACACTGGTCCCTGGGGTTGATTATATTCAGTAACCTGTACTGGGGAGCCGATTGATCACCATGGCTTGATTACTGCCTCTCAACCACCTATGGGGGTCTCTTGGTTGGGCCCCTGTTAAGGCAGTAAAGGAAAACTGTATCCAGTTTCTCTATGGCTACCTCCAATGTGATGTTGAGTTTCAAGATAAATCCTTATCCGCTGGAACGGAAAGTGCTGGATGAAACTATAACTCTGGTTGAGATCTGGGAAGCAAACATTCGATGCTTTGGATTTAAGGTTTTTTGTACCCTATCAGAGTATCAGGCAACAGGTGCGGGTAGTGGTTTACACAACTCAAATATTACAAAGTACCTTTGGTTTCTCGAACCAAGAAGGTCCTGGATAAACCTTTGAGACTTTTGGCATGGATGATGAATTGTGAACCTCCAGGTCACCGAGGATGAATGAAGGCAATATGCTGGGAAAATAAATTAAAATACTGCTAAGATTGCTCTCCAGCCATGGTGACTGGTTACATGTGGAGTGGAAATGTATTGTACATTCTGCATGATACAACGCTGATCTGCAAGACCACAAAGGATATTTGCCTCATTTGCGGGTTGCTGAGGCTTGGAGATTACTGTCAAGAATGCGCTTGGGTCTTTCCCCGAGGAACAAACAAATCATATTACTTGGTGATCTTGTGGTAATAATGTTGTGTGCGGTTGTAAAGTGCACTTACAGGATTCCCTCCACTATATGTTGCTGATTTGAATATACTATAATACATTAGAAAGACATTTCCTAAATTGTCAAGATATGTGTTATATGGGAGGATTTTGTGTTTTCCGCTGTGATTGGACAATGTCAAGTTTGGAAAAGAAATAATGCATTTCAGAAAAAAACGCCTTTTTAATATGCTATGCATTATTTAACTGTTGTTTAGGTTTCGGTTTACATTTTTTATGAATAACTAGTTTATGTGGACGCTTATCTATGTATACTCCTACAAAATGACAGAAGCATTTTTTTTACCAAGTTGAAATTGTAAATAAAAAAATCGAAAGAAGTAGTGCAAAAGAGTTTTTTTTTAAAGTGCAGGTGGAGGACAGCACTAAAGGCGCTTGTGGGGGAGGAACAACATGGAGGGCCAAAGGGGGGGGTAGGAACACAGAGAGCGTGGGTGAGTGGAAGCAACTCTAGGAGACAGAAGAAAAACAGAGGCCGGGGTGGGTGGGAGAATCAGCAGGCAAGAGAGATGGACCATGTGGGCAGGTACGGTCAATACAGGTGAGAGCGGTGGGGGCTGGGCAAGTTGACATACGACGGGATAGAGAAACTCAAATAAAAAATGAAATAAATCCACTTACCTTGCGCTGGCGGCATCGCCGACTTGGCAATGCGGCGAGCGCAATGTAAGTCGTCTAATGTATTTATTTTTTTCCCTATCCCATCGTATGCGGACTCCCCCCTCACTCTGTCCCACCACTCTTACCTGTACAGGCCACACCTGCATGTGGGTGAGGGGAGGCAACACAGTGGGTGGAAGTGGCAAAACTGCAATGTGGAGTGCGAGGGGGAGAAGCACAAGGGCAACACAGAGCCACACGGATTGCAAGGGGAGAGTTGTACACCAGGAAGACAACTGGGAAACATATACAATGTCTTGGAGTGTTTAATCCAAAAGAAAAAAGTAGTGCTTCCAAAGCAAACAGTGGAAGCGTAGAAAACAGCCAATCAAAAGAGGTGGTAAGGAGGCTATGCTCCTTAGCAGGGACAAATTCAAGTTTGTTAAGCTGGGACTCAAATAAGAAGTAGGCAAACGAGAATGACAGGAAAGCCAACCAACTGTAAGTAATGGACGGGCTCTACGCCCCTGTATCTTTCTGGTAAGCTCGCACTATGTCTTTTGCATCCTGCAGCTGCACTGTTTGGTAGACTCAACCTAAAAAGTGAAGTGATGTGTGGTATATTGCAATTAATTTATCCCACTGCTAGTTATACAGGGCGTCATTTTAGTTCACCCTTTTTTTTTGCACATTATGCAGTTGTAGACAGAGACCAGTAAGAAGAAAATCAGTTTCGGCATTCCTTCAATTTGAATAGTCCAGCCTGAACTGCAAGAACATGTCCCCTTAATGTGAGAAAACAAGTAACACAAGACTGTGTGGTTTTGTTTTCTTGAGCCTCATCAGTGAGGTGAATTTTGATTTCAATGGGACAGTGAGCACAGCACAAAGGTCTGGGCATATCTATTGCCATTAGAATATCCCACTTCGAAACAACAAAAAAGTGATGGTTGGGAATCTTGAATTATCTCAGCTGGTCCCCTGGAAATAACACATGGCAGAGTTCCAGTCTGTCTTTGTTTTTCCACTACACCTCTCTAGATAGAGACCAGTCCAATGGAAATCAGTCCTGTTCCTACTCCAAGAGAAACAGTCCAGTCTGAAATGCCAGACCAGGTGCCCTCCAGAAGTGAACACCAGCAATGCCATACTGCTTTCGTCCTTTTGGTCCTCTTTAGTAAAGTGCAGCTTGAGTCCAACAAAACAGCGAGCACCGTATAGACAGGCAAAATATCTGTCTGGCAGGAATCTCCAAATTTGGCAGGTGGTTGAGGGTCAGGAGAGCAAAGGCCCCAGTCTCGCTGATCTGGTAGGTCAGCAGGCTTCAGAACAAGGGCTAATTCACATCATAAGGATTACTCGTATGCCAATATCCGTCTATTGTCTCCTTCAAAACACAAGGCAGTGTCCTGCATTACCTTGCCCAAGGTGTCATAACTGTTGGTTTGTTACTTGCAGTCGGTACAAAAGGGGGTGGTGATGGACGGAGCATCTGAGCCAATCAAACACTCACACCCAGTCAAAAGATCTGGGTTTGATCCATCACCGTTCTTTAGCCCACTCTGCCACCCCAGTTCAGACATGGCTATTTGCAAATCAGTCTGACCCTGTGCCTCATGGGAACAGTCCAGCCCGAACTGCCAAGCCATGTCTTCCCTGGACCGGAAACAAGTTTCCGAGGACCGGTTTCTGGCATTCCAGCCGTCTTCAGCCCGGCTTGCTTGAATCCAGTGGCAAAGTGAGCAAGGGACTCACGTCTGAGCATACCCTGCCACACTTATGGTGGCAAAAGCGGTACAAAAGGGGGTGGTGATGGACGGAGCAACTGAGTCAATCAAACACTCACACCCAGTCAAAAGATCTGGGTTTGATCCTTCACCGTTCTTTAGCCCACTCTGCCACCCCAGTTCAGACATGGCTATTTCCAAATCAGTCTGACCCTGTGCCTCATGGGAACAGTCCAGCCCGAACTGCCAAGCCATGGTTTCCCTGGACCGGAAACAAGCTTACGAGGACCGGTTTCTGGTATTCCAGCCGTCTTCAGCCTGGCTTGCTTGAATCCAGTGCAAAGTGAGCAAGGGACTCTTGTCTGAGCATACCCTGCCACACTTATGGCGGCCAAAGCGGTACAAAAGGGGGTGGTGATGTATGGAACATCTGAGCCAATCAAACACTCACACCCAGTCAAAAGATCTGGGTTTGATCCATCACCGTTCTTTAGCCCACTCTGCCACCCCAGTTCAGACATGGCTATATGCAAATCAGTCTGACCCTGTGCCTCATGGGAACAGTCCAGCCCGAACTGCCAAGCCATGTCTTCCCTGGACCGGAAACAAGCTTCGGAGGACCGAGGTTAACAACACACCCTTTATTATAGTTTTTCACCGACAGCCTTCCTAATTGGCCAACAGGTGCCTTATTATTTTAATCACTATTCGTTACACCCCAGAATAAATCACGTAAGTGGGCAGTACCGAATATTTTTAATAAACACTTAGTTCCCTTCTTTTCACATATAAAAACAAAATACCGCTCCACTGTAATCAGGTGTCGCAGCACACCTGGATGGCATTCGGCTATCCGGGTGGGACCCCGATGATGAAGCATGTCACCAACTAGGTTGGTGAGTGAGGGGTCTTCTAAAGGACAAAGGAACTCCTTCATTTGGATTGTGGTTAACACACAGACCCGCCTCCACTGAGTATTGGGTATATCCTCTAGGTGTAACTCCCTTATTGTTGTTTACTAATACTTTAAAGGGGACAGGGAGTCCCTCTCCTGCCTTCACTGGCAAATACCCTTTCTCTCTCTAATGGTGTTCTAAAAAATGTATTCCTCCTGAGTCATTGAGAGGTCGCATCATTGATTTTGGTCATGAGGGCCATCTGGGCCAAACCAATACAAAAAAAGATCCGTCTAATGGTGGCCTTCCATGGACATGTTAATCAATGATGTTGTGGAAGGTTGTTTGACATGTTGTTCCAGCGACAAAGTCATCAAAATTGCCTCTCCTCCTGTGAAAGAAGTCAATCTTCCCACTGGTCCGTGGTTAAAACTGGCTATTGATTTTTTGGGACCATTTAACAATCTACCTAAAAAGTTTAAATTTGCTTTAGTTGTGGCTGACTATTTTAGTAAATGGTGGGAGGTGCATTTCATGACTGATCCCAATCCACAGGAGGTCATCAAATTTCTTCAGAGTCTGTTTGCAAGAGATGGTTTCCACAAAGAAATTGTCTCCGACAATGGCGTACAATTTACATCCAAAGAGATGTCTGATTTTTTGTGCCAGTTTGGTATTGCTCATAAACGTGTGGCCTTATATCAGCCACAGGCCAAAGGTTTTATTGAGCGCACCAACCGCATTTAGTGGAATGTGTACAGTGGGCTGTCTCTTCGAGGTGTGATATTAAAGAAGCGGTTCAGAGCATTTGGTTCATATGATCAACCTACTCTCTCTGGTGTTAAGAGTTTCAAGTCTAAGGTCTCTGTGGGGGATTGGGTAAGAATCAAGTCCCCTCTTAATGTCCCTAAAGGTCTTACAAAGTTTGATCCACCTGTTAGGGTTGATGCTGTGTCTCGTTTTGCTGTACACGTCAATGGGAAGAACTGGTGGAACCTGTCTAGAGTTTACAAGATTCCTGGAAGAGTAGTTTAGCAGCTAGACCTTGTGTCTAGAGATGTGGGGGATGTTCAAAACACGCAGTTCTGGCCTACTCAGGAAGTAAGTCCAGGTTTTGCTGGTCCTTCTATGAAATATGTCCCCCATGCAGGAGTGGTAGGTTTAGCCTTCCACCTAATCGTATGGATTTGTAAACTGTTTTTCTTGTCTTTATTCTTTGGTTCATTATTGCTGATGTAAATATTTCATTTGTTATATCTTTTACCCCATGCTAAATCTGTTCTGTTCCTCTCCGGTTTTTCCTTTTCCTTCGTTTTGCTCTTCTTTTTCTCTTTTCTTCTTCATCTTCCTTTTTTTTGTTCTCATTATGTTGTATTTGCAAAGAGGGGAGATGTTGTAGTAGTTTCCTCCATCTTCTTAGTGGCATCTGTGATGTCATTGCTATGTCATTGCTATGACAATAGAATGTTCTTGTTTGAATGTCAGGAACCAGTTAGTTCCAGGGAGCTGTGGAGGCGAACAGTCAATAAACATTAAGTCTCCTCACTTACCTGCCTCAGCCTTATTACTTCATGCCTGTGATTAGTTTTGGGGTCCTAACCCAACTATGTTAAAACTCCTTTTGTGAAAATGCTTTCTGTGTGGTAATACTACATGCATTAAATATTGAAGTTTAAAAGTTAGCCAAAAACAAAACAACAAAAATGGCTCACAAAAACACCAGCCCCGCCAAAGCAGGAGTCAAACACTTGCAAGTCTCAGGAATACTAAAGGTAGGGACCAAAATCACCCTCTGGTAACAGAAAAATCAATACTGCTGGTGCTCTTCATGATTTTTGCTAAAGGGCACTGAATATAAACAGCCATTGGACAGAACTGGAGTATGGCATTCCAATGTGGCTACTCCTTGGGACTGCTATAATTGACATGTTGCCCTGCCAAAGTAATAATTATGCATCAGGAGTAAATAAATATGCTCTAAACCAAGTAGCAAAGGAGGTGGAATTTGCATCTGATTTGCCACATGTTTAACTGCATATTTTTTATGCCTATGCAAAAATCACATAATATGTTATTTTGCCCTCACCACCAAATATGGATGAGGGGATATAGTAAAACTGGGTTATTTTACTTGCAACACAAGGTATAATATAAATGAGACGTAGGGCTATGTGAACAAAGCATTTTTTATGTCGCAAATGGCCCAAACCACAAAAATGCTTTTAGCAATGTACAAAGCCCAATTTGGGAGTCGATGTGTTACCAAATTGCAATTTGGGTTTTGCGATTCAGTATTAGGAAGAGGTGTGTTGAGGGCATCCCTTCCTAGTACAGAATTAGAATGGTATGTACAAATGTTTTGCGACTAAAATACGATCACAAAACATTTGCAATTTACTGCCAATCGGAAGGTGCTGTTAGCCCATTCGTAAATGGGAAGGGGTCCGTAAGAGACTACTTTCCCTTTGAGAATAAACTAAATAATATTTTTGAGAGCAGGTAGTTGTCCCTTAGACCACTGCCTGCTCTTAAAAAATGAAACTTTCAAGTTTAATTTCATTCTTTTTAAACACTTCCTGTTTACCTTTAAGTAAAACAGCTGCATTTTTAAACAGAAATGCTTTATTTAAAAGCAATCACATACATGGTGGTCTGTTGACCTCAGCAGGCCACCATCCCTGGGATGGCTTCAATTCTTAATCGGTCGGAGATTGCGACCTACTTCCTTAATATTCATAAGATAGGTCTATTTGTGACCCACTACAAATCGCTAAATGAAACGCAAAAGAGTTTCAAACATTAGGAATAGCGATTTCTTAATTACAATTTGCAGGGAATTGCATAACGGAAATTGCTGTTCCCAACTTTCCTACATGTAGCCCTTAGTGTTTAATTTTAGCCGGGGGGGGGGGGACTGGCACTCATTTGTGGGGATTGGCATTTATATTTCTGCATCAGACATTTCCCAAGAGCAAAAGGGAAATACACACAAAGCTGAAAGAAGGAGGAAGAGAAAGACAGAAAAACAACTTCTGAAAAGAAGAAAGCATGAACTTGCTTGAGTGCGATAAAGGGGCTACGAGTGTCTGGGGTGAATTCAGGACAGCCATTTTAAAGCACCGGATGTGGGCTTCTGAGCAGAGCTTTGGCCCAGGCACTTATTTGTTTACAAATTAATCACTGAGAGACCACTCAGGATATGTTTTTATTATTTTTGTATTATTCCAACACTCTTTCCACACACAACTGTCGCACACCAGACATCCTGGTGTAGGATAATGAACACCTGGAGAATGAGACACTCAGGTACCACGACCCTATGATGATTCATCCCACTTAAATAAGCGTAGAAGCAAGATATACCACTGCTGTGACAGTGTGGCTGAGGGTCCTCATCAGAAAATTTCAAAGAGAGTCTGTAAAATGACCCAAGTGATTCATTCTTTTTGATTAGTTATGCCTGTATTTCACCATGCTGCATTTCATAAAATACGGTTTTCCATTTTCTGCTAACATAACATTTCTTGCAGGTATTCACATGCATTGTTAGTTTAGAACAGACACATTACTGTACTAGAGATAGGGGAAAAGAGCCCAATAAAAAAACCTTGACAAAGGTACATGGAGAACCAGAGTGATAACTGATTGTACTTGCTCAACAAATGTTACAACCAACGTGTGCCTAAGAAATAAATGTCGTTCCCATGTCCAGTGTGGGGCAATCCAGCTATGCTGCAGTCTGCAACTTTGGGATTCAGCAAGGACAATGGACCCCTAATGGTGTGATCAAGGGGGTGTTGCCTAAGTGGGCTTTACACTTTTTAATATAATGTTCGCCCTGGACTTTTTTCAGAGATTCCCTTTAGACCCGTCCTGAGCCCCTTTGAGAGTCCTCCTGACTCTTGCCAGTCTGATTTGCCTAACACCCTTTCCACCCACTGCATGCAGATCTCTCTTGTGGATTCCTTGCAGTCACCTTCCCTGATTCCCTTTATCCGAATGGACTTTGAGAGGTTTAGACTTCTTTTTGATTCTTGCTTAAGTGTGGCTTAGGCTAACCCTTAATCCTAACCTATAGAAGACTCTTGACCGAGCTTCTTGTGATGCTGACGCTCCAATACTTGATTTGTCCCGACTTCCTTCATGGAAATTCCCTAACAGTGAATCTTTTGTTCCCTAACCAATGCCATCCTCTGGAATTAGGAATTTTGGTTTCTAATGTATAGGCAAGAGAGTCTTAGATTATTGTCTGCACACCAGATTCTGATACTATTATTCAGTATTGCCATCACCGAATTGGTTGTTTGTTTAATACTGGTTCGCCTCAATTTCTTCAGGCGCCTGGGGATCCCAGTTGTTAGTCTGTATCTTTACAGCATGGTTTTGCAAGTTATTTATTTGAGCTTGATTATCAATTTGTAATAAAACTTTTGAAATTGGCTACCGATTCGGGCCCTCATTGTGTAGCTAAATGGGTTGTGCTGTTAATTGAAAATTTGATTGAACGAAATTGCTAACTCCCATCACCTCTCAGACGAATCTAAAAAAATCCATTGGAGAACCAATGGTAACAAGTGGGCCCAGAAAACGCGGTATCACAGAAGACACATCAAAAACTTTCCATTCATTTAGCTTCATAGGAAAACAATTTTCAAGAACAGTAGGATTACGTTTCTGCACTGTTTTTCGATCTGTACAGTTTCTAAGAAGGATTACCCCACAAGCATTGATGAGAGTCTGTGTATCCTACATAAGTTATGTTCTGACAGAAAAGAACTTTTGAGGTCGTCTCTTATTCCACAAAGTCCCTCCTACAAACAAAACCTGTTAAAAACATACCTACCACTCCTAATTTTCTGCTCTTTCATAGTGCGTAAAACTGGCATGGTTTTCTACAATGTGCTCCCATGTTAAAAATCCTAAAAGAATGGGGCCTTGTAGCATAGACACCTGTCTCTCTCTCTACTCCCATTCCCAGCTCGTTTTTCAGTCACTCTCCAATTTCCTCTCTCCTGCCAGGAAGCCATACACAAAACATCCCCTGTGAGGTCAACACCGCCTGCCCCCCGGGCGCCAATCCCTAGCCCTCTGCTGTTGCTGCTGGCTGCTCAGGTCACCCAGCTGGCTCTGTGGTGCACTGTTACCGCACCAGTTCGACTCTCCCAAGCCGGGGGCCACCGCATGTCATTTGTTGCTGAGTAATGCTGCAAAGCAATGTCTTTCTGTTCTTCAAAAGCCCAGCTTTGTTCTAATAGTTTCTCTGTTGCCAATTACGACAAATGCGCACAAAAGCGGCGGTTAGCGCCTTGCTCACCCATTCCTCAGCTCTGAATGGGCCGTTTTCAGCAAAGGGGGTGAAGCACGTGCATGCAAAGGATGCTCGTGTCTAAACAGAAGAAAAGTGCAGCAAGAGAAAGCTCGCGCGAATTTCCTCAGCATTTATCAACACGTCACGTTTCCCTCGCATTTGTCATCTAGTGACGCTATCGGTCTTAAAAGAAACAAAAACGTGATGGGTGGGATATTTGAATTAATCTGAGTCAGTGGTAATTACTCTGGGCCACACACCGGACCATTGTTTACTGGTTCATTGTGACGCGCCAGACACAAAGCAACTAAATGCAAATCAGCGCGGGCCAAGCCTCAATAGTGACAGTCTAGTTACAGTATAACAACATGACACCTCTGAATGGGAATACAAGCAACCCGAGACTGCTTTTAGCCGGTTAGGCTTTATCAGTGAAGTGCAGGTGGAATCCTAGGGCCCAGTGAGAATGAGGTCAACTCATGGGCAGTGGTGTAACGAAACTTGACCCCCCCCTACAATGTACATGGAGGGGCCCCGTCCGGATTCCCTTAGAGACTCTCAAGCCAGGGTTCTGTGTTGAGGGGGCCCCCACACTGCAGGGGCTGCGGGGGCCTTTGATACCTGGTGGCTCATGGGCATACCCATCACAACTTGTGTATCAAAGTGAAGGAAATAAGAAAGGGATGGATGGACTGCAGGAATTAAACACAACCACTAGTAATCACTCCCAGACTATTCCAGTCCATCGTTTTTTTGCTCTTTGTGCCACTCCATGCTGGGAGCTTTGAAATGCAAGCCTTGGTCCTAATAATGGGGGGACTCCTACGCCAACAGAGCCCCCCTGCTTTCACCCCCCTCCATGTTAAAATGAGAGCTTGTGAACCCCCCTGTGTACAGTTACTAAGGGTTTAATTTTTATCTCGTTGTTTCCCCCCCCCCCTTTTTTTTCTTTTTTTTTGGTTTCATTTTCTTCCTTCAATTGATGTTAACAGTCAACCCCTTTACCCACTTGGGGTTTTACTGTTCAATCAACAAAAGCGATCAACCACTCCAGACATCTAAAAGGGAGGGGGTTATACTGGTACTCCTTCATGGACACGGGGCTTAGTAACAAATTGGTGCCAAAAGCTTCCTGATTTCCAGGAGCAGTTCCTATGGTAATGTGAAACTGTGTTCTTTTTCTAGCTAGCTATAGATTGGGACGTGCACCTGTGAAGAAAGCTTGAAAGTATTGTTCTTAGGTTTTTCTGCACTGTTTGCAATCTGTTCAACAACTTTCAATAAACAGATTTTGACCAAAAAAAAGAAAAGAAGAACAGTCCAGCCCAATGTTTCAAGCCATGTTGACATTGAACAGGAGCCCCTGATTGGTTTCAGTATCTTAGGCTTCATTAGTTATGTTATGCATATTTGCAGAGCACACTGGTGCCTGGGAAGGTATCATGGCTCTTAGCAAGTAAGTCTAAAACCAAACCTAGGGCATAGTGGAACTACTTGAAAAGTCAGGTCTTCAGCTTCTTGCAGAGTTTGTGCAGTGAGGAGGAGGCTGTTGTGCATAGTAGTAAGTGGTTCCAGGATTTAGGAGCCCATGTAGGAGAAGGAAATGTTTTCCTTATGCGTGGGATATTTGCAAGTAAGAGTCCAGACGAGCGGAGGTGTTTGGCAGGTTTGTGAAAGCAGATGAGATTGATGAAGAATGCTGGGCCATTGTAATGTACTGTTTAAAAGTGAGGATGCGGTGTTTTAAATGTATCGTTTGTGCTTGGGAAGCCAGTGTAGCTCTTTCAGGTGTTATGTGATGTCAGTGGAACATGGCATGTTGAGAGTGATTCTGGCTGGCGTGTTCTGAATGGTCTGCACCCGTCTAGTGAGTTTTTAAAAATCCTGTCATAGAGGGTGCTCCCCTAGTCAAACTTGTTTATGACAAGGGCATGAGTGACGATTTTCAGAGTGTTGATTGGGAGCCATTTGGAAATCTTCCTCAGCATCTTCAGGGTATGGAAGCATAAGATGTTGATGGTGTTGACTTGGTCAGTCATGTTCAGTATGTTGTTGATGCCGATCCTGAGGTTCTTGGATTGGGTGATAGGTGTCAGTTCCAGCTCTGTTGGGCACCATGTGGAGTTCCATTGTTAAGTGCTCTTTCCAAAACATCAAGATTTCAGTCTTGTCCGTTGTCAGCTTCAGACAGTTGGTCTTCCTCCAGTGGGCGATTTCAGTCATGCAGCGATTGAGCTTTACTGGGGTACTTGATGTCTTGCATATGAAAGAGAATAAGTTGCATATCTTCGGCATAGCAAAGGACATTGATGTTGTGAGAGTGGTTATGCTGGCTAGAGGGATCATGTAGCTGTTGAAGAGGGTAGGGCTCAGGGAGGATCATATCAGAACTCCACGGATAAGGACGCGGGCGTCCGTGGTGTACGGTGCCAGGCTAACTAACTGGATCCTTCCAGTCATGAAATGGCAGAGCCATCAGAGTGCATGTCCTTGGATTCTGATGATGTGTTGGTGTAGGATGAGAATGGGGTGAGAGACCATGTCAAATGTGAGGTGCGGTTTGAATCCTGTGACACAGTGAACCATGGATCCCAAGCTTGGTCATATCTGTTGCACTTGGGATATTACACAGTGAGAAACACAAACTTGAATAACTGAATATTGCACCCTCTTGTTTTTCTCATTATACACTTTGAGGTCTTCATTGACAAAATGACGGCTACCAATCCAGTGAATGTATGGACCATGACAACAAACTGGTGACCATTTCTTTGTTGATCTTTCTTTTTAATTTACAGCAAAATAAAGCTATAATGAGGAATATGCCATCCATATGTCAGTCACATGACATACAAGGAAAGGGCATAACTGAAATGTGAAAAATGTGGGCCTTATTTGGAGTTTAGCGGACAGAATCCTGCATTTCAAAAGTGGCAGGTGTTCCGTTTGCCACAATACATATGCATTATAGCCTATGCCACTTGTTATTCGGTAGATGAGACTTTTTGACGGAGTATACTAAGTGTCAAACTCTAGACAAGGCCTTTTATTTACTTGAATCAGGTAAGCACTGGGTTCTAACTTATGTTAAGTACTGAGAGGTGGTAAAAAGGGATGGAAATGAGCAGGACCGGGTGATGAAAGGTAGATTTAAAAGGAATAGACTGAGAAGGACACTTGTTTATGGAGTGGCCGTCAAGAAAATGCTATTACCACATTGGACAAACAATAGCGCATTGTATGACTGGTCGGTAATGAGAAAGGGAGCAGCAGATGTACTGAGGATGGGACAGTAGAAGAACAGGAGAATGTAGGAAGTAGAAGCCAGGGAATAGGAACTGTAAAGGGTAGCAGTGAAACAAATCAGCGCATGACAAATAAAAATAATATCACGGAACACTGCTCAAGAGCTAATAGTGCTGGCCCGCAGTTCTGTATCACAAGTGTTTCAGAACCTACTCTACAGTAGCGGTGGGCTAGGCCTATGTCAATGCACAAGTCTGCAGCCTACCAAAGACAGAGGTGCCTAGAAGGCCCTTGACAAGCAATTTTGGGAAACCGCAAACAGTCTCTTGTGTCTACATGGATAATGTTAATGATTGCTACATAGCTAACAGGACAGAATATAGCACTAATGGTGGCATAACGAAACTTGAGGAGGCCCCCCCCCCCTGCAAAGTACACAGAGATGGCCCCACTTCCTGGCCCTTCACCAAACACTTTTGGTGATGAGGCCTCCTAGAGCTGGGGGTCCCCCGCACTGCAGGGGCTGCAGGGACCTATGGTACGCCACTCAGCACCAAAAACATCAGGTCTGCTAAACAACAGAGTGATGACGGTTGTCCCAACAAGGGTATATGAATTCAGAGACAACTGCACTTTGGAAAATACTGGCCACTTGGGTGGTTTGAGGTGACTTGTGAGAATTTGTAACTACCATATCTTTCATCATCTGCGTATAGTGTAAGCTCTCATGCAGGGGTGGCTCTAGGCTCATGGTGGCCCTGGGCAGGGAGCGTAGGTAGGGGGCCCCCGGAGGAACGCAGGCGCGGAGGCCAGTGAAGAGGGGGGGGGGTCAGGGTGTTTGGAAGTGGAACCAAATCCCTGCCAGGGGCCACCACGCAAATATGTATCCATCCTCAGAGGAGTATTATATTAAGGATATATATTGGCCTGGAGGCCGCTGGGGTTTGGTGGCCCTGTACAGGTGCACAGCTTGCACATGCCTAAAGCTGCCCTTGCTCTCATGCTAGTCCCTCAATAGTCCCACGGCGCACACTGACATCATCAAAAGACACTGGGATGCTCTGGAAGCCATTTACTTCCAGTGTGTTAGAAAAACAGGTAAGTTTCGGTTTGGGGAGGGCAGAGAGGCACAGCAAACAATTAAAGAGTTTTCCCTATTTCTCAGTGTCTCTTTGCAGTGCATTCCTGCTGCACAATCGTATTTGGGTCTACTAGGCCACCAGGGATTTTCTTTCGTTTTGAGCAAGGGTTTCTTCCCTTTATTGAGGTGTATATTTTGGCTGATCGTCCCTATTTTAAGGCCGATCTGCCAGCAAGGGGAGCAAAAAGCCACTAGACACAAAGAATATGTTGTTTGGCATGCCAGGGAATGGCCCTTTGGGCAAAGGTTCCTACCCTTTGTTGGGGCATATATTTTGGCAATTTATGCCCTCCTTGTGGCAGAGTGCTGGTATTATTAGGCCATTGTGCCCCCAAAGGGGGAAGAAAGCCACTAGACACCAGGGATACGTTTATGTGCAAGTTGGGAAGTGGCCCCTTGGGCAAGGGTCACTCCCCTTTCTTGGTCCATATATTTTAGCTGTGTCTGTCCCCTTTGGTGGCAGATCCGTCTTATTTTTAGGCCCATCAACCTCCAAGTGGGACAGACAACCACTAGATACCAGGAAAGGTGTCTGTGTGTGTTTGTGTGTGAACTGTAGTTCAGCTGATGGTCTGAATGTATTGGCGTTTAACTTGTTGTGTGTCTACTGGCATTTGGCTGGCAATGTGTGTGAATTGGCGGTTGACTGGCGGTGTGTGTAGATGGGCACTTCGCTGGGAGTGTATGTGTACTGGCGCTTGGCTGATTGTGTGTGTAGACTGGCGCTTGCCTGGGAATGTGTGTGGACTGGTGCAGTGTGTGTGGACTGGCATTTAGCTGATGGTGTGTTTAAACTGGTGATTTTGCAGGCGGTGTGTGTTGACTTGCTTCTGGCTGATCATGTGTGTTGACTGACTTCTGGCTGTCGATGTTTGTGGTTGGCATTTGAGTGGTGATGGGCACACTTCATAGTGTTTTATAATGTTAACTGTTTTATTTCTTGTCATTATTTGCATTTGTGATTGTAATGTTTTATTTCTCCTGTTTATTCTAGTGCACCGCTTTTCATTTCTTTGCTGAGGATCCTGCTTGTAGTTTTGTCACTGGTGGATCTGCAATGTGTGTAGTTGAATGTGTTTGGTAAGAAGAACCTTTTTGTATTGTTTACTCCAAAAAAGTATTATTGCCCTTACAACAATGAGGTTTTTGTAAATGGTGCAATAATAGCAGCATATTTAGCTTCTGCTGTATTATGTGTCTAATTCTCCTTGGATTTGTGCAAGATGTGTAGTGTGCTATCTTGTGTGTAATTTTCTTTTGTTTTTCCTTTCTAGTGCAATATCGTTGGCGCTTGATGTGTCTGTGCAGAGTCGGTGCAGGTGATTCCCAGTCAGTCTCTGGCAAGTGAGTAGTATAGTTTTTTAATATGTAGGTTTTTGTATGCTTTATATTGGTTGACTTTTCCTTCCAGATTACTGTATGCCAGTAGTTTACTTTCTGTTTGATAAAGTCACAGTTTGTGTATAACTTATTTTACAAAGTGTTGATTATTATTGACTTATTTGTTGTGTTACTTTTATTAGTAAGGATTATGGCTAGCCACAGGATTACCGCTCAGCAGGTTGTTAGCTTGTGTTTTGAATCTTCCTCTGACCATGGGTCTGAGACTGACCCTGCATCAGAGGCAGAGGAGGAAGTCCAAGATTCTGGCTGTGAGTTTTCTGTGTTAGTGAAATTATCTTTTGATGAAGCCACTTTCAGTGCAGAGGAAGTGCCTCTTTTAGAGGAGGACACTGATATGCTGATAGTGCAGCAAGAGGCGTCTGGGTTGCAACCTGTAGCTGAAAGGAATTCAATTGGAAGTGCTGAACTCCCGGTTGCCCCATACATGGGCAGCCAGTGTTGCCTGCCTTTAGTGGTGTTGCAGGGTCTGGAGTCAATACTGAAAGCTTTTTGCCTATACATTCTTTAAGTTGTTTATTGACAATGTATCTTTGGATGAGATTTTTTAAAAGACTAATTTGTATGCTGAACAATATTTGAGGGACAACAGTGACAGACTTAAGCCCCCCTCTAGAGCTTCCTGGTGGACTCCCACAAATCTGGTTGAGCTGAAGAAGGTCTGGGGTTTAACTTTTTTGAGGGGATTGATAAAGAAGCTGTTGCTTGCTTTATATTGGTCTACTAGCCCCTTGATGGCAACTGCTATATTTCCTGCAACCATGAGCCGTTATCGGTAGTTGCTTCTTCTTCGAATGCTGCATTTTGTTGATAATGCCTCAGTATTACCACAGGGTCACCTTGATTGTGACCGTCTCTCCAAAATTCAGCCTGTCCTTGATCATTTTATAGATCGTTTTTCAGAGATCTACGTTCCAGGGAAAGAAATAGTTGTGAATGAGTCTTTGTTTCTGTTTAAGAGTCTTTTTATTTTTAGGCAGTACATTCCTAGTAAGAGGGCACGTTATGGAATTAAGGTGTTATATGCTGTCTGAGAGTAGTACTAGATATGTCTATATTTCAGGGTACACACTGGTAGGAATTATACCATTGAACCCCCTGGCTGTACGTCCGCCTTTGGAGTCAGTGAAAAAAATGTGTGGGAACTTGGTAGGGGATCTTTCAACAAGGGGCACCATTTATACATAGCTAACTTCTACACTGGTGTGCAATTGTTCAAAGTGGACACTGTTGCATGTGGCACAATCCGATCGAACCATAAATGTTACCCTCAAGAGCTTGCTTGTAAAAAACATCACAGGGGACAGTGCAGTGCTGTGGGTAATTATGAACTTTTAGCTATGCAATTTTCAGACAGGAAAGCTATCTGCATGCTAACTACCATTCATGATGAAATACTTCTCCTGTGACTGTTTGGGATGAGGTTGCTGAAGTGTGCAAACCTTTGTGTATTTTAGACAACAATGGCACATGGGTGGTAGAGAGAGACTAGATCAGAGAATGGAGTCTTACAGAGCTGTTCGTAACTAATACATTTTGTATAAGAAGTTGGCTGGCCATCTGTTTCATTTGGCAACCTTCAAAGCTTTTGTTCTATACAAAGACTGTTCTCCAGATTCAAAGATGAATTTTGTTCAGTTTCAGTAGGCTGTGATAGGCAGCCTTGTTATAGTAGAGCATGCATGTGTTCCTAGAGTTGGAGTGGTGGAAGATGTGGCTAAATTCAAAGAATTACACTTTCCTTATTACATTCCTCCCATGCCCCAAAAACACTTTCCCTATAGGACAGAGGTCTTCAATCTATGGGGCGCGACCCCCAGGGGGGCTGTGGACTCACATGAAGGGGGTGCGCATTCCCCAGCCGAGCGTTGTGCCAGAGAGAGCCTTGCACTGGGATCTGCTCTGAAGAGCAATCCTATTGTGAACACTTCTCACCAGCTGATGAAGGAGGATGGGTCTTGGTGACAACGACCATTAGGAGGCAGTCAGGCTCTGCAGGAGGCCAGTACTAGCTTAATTGACCTCGTGCTGGGCGTGTTCATGCACTGTGTCTACAAGGGAAGGTGCGAGCTGGGCTGGAGCAGTCTGTTTTCAGCGAGGGGAAAATGGGATGGAAATCAGAGGCCAGAACCACCCAACTTCGAACTTTCCTTACCTTCTGCTATTTCGAAATTTGTCATTTTTCCTGGTTTTTTTCACCTAGCCTACACAAATGCTTTCAATTTTTGACTTTTTTATTGTGGTGCATAAAAAACCTGTACTGGAAAGACATTTGACACCTGTTGCTAGAATATTTATATTTCCTTTTTAAATACACGTTTGCAGATTATTTGTAAGATTTATTTCTATTAACTTTCAATTTTTTCTTCTTTGCTCTCATTGAGGCATAATTCTGCCAAATGTTATATTTATACAGTGCAATCGCACGACCTTTCGTGTATAAAGATAGTTTCCGCAGTGAAAGCACTCACAAACATATTTAAATAGCCGTTCCCCCACTTTCTGGAAAAAGTCCACCCTCCTGGGACGGTTAATTCTAATAGTTAATATGCTTCAGCCGAAGTGTCATTCAAGGAGTGTCCTGTACTATGAAATGGAAGCCCACAAACAGTTAACTGTCAGGGTGCAGCAGCTTGCCTGAAAGAAATACAAATGTGTCCTAGGTGCAAATGTAAATAAAGAGTGCTTGAAAGCAGGTACTGGTTATAATTGATTGAATCACTCAAAGCTTTGTGATGACACAGATGCATTCTTTTTGAGTGGTAGTGCAAAGAGAACAATTAAGCTGTGAAGTGTGTGCTTTCAATTGAATTTGTATAACGCTTACTACCTCAGGAGGTGTTGAAGGGACAGTTTTGTAAAAATATGTACAAACTGGGTATTACTAAAATGCAAGTTTTAAATAATGACTTACATATTCACAGTGCTTTCTGTAACAAGCTGTAACCTTCTAGCACAAAAAATGCACAAGCAATATTCTCCACTACACTATCAAAGAATTCATTCTGTGGGTCCCTGGTTACACATAGACCTCTGAAGTGCATTAAAACAATAAAGGTGCCATAATGTACTATTGTGAATTTCCCACTGAGTAACAACTTTTTTTTAATGCATTTTTCACTTAAACTACCAGTTATTTTATATGAAGCTACCTGGCAGTGAAAAATCAATTTTTTTTACAGAATACACTGTTTAATAATATTTCCCACCGTAAAAATTATTTGCCACGGGAATTAAGGGCGTTTGTGGTTATTGATGGAGAGTAACAGGTTCTAGAATATTTTGTCAGGAGGGGGTCCTTACACATAAAAACTTTTGAGAAGGGGTCTCGGCATCAAAAAGTTTGAAAACCTCAGCTGTAGGAGATGTTGAGTCTGTATCCAAAGAGGCATGTGGAAGGAGAGTCATTTGTACTGCCTCGAGTGTCTTTCTAAGCCTGGGCTATGTTTGCCTGCATGTTTCAAATTGTAGCCCAATTGAAATAATGTCAGCTTCACAGTTGGCAGCAGTTTGCTGTCTTTAGTTAGACCTGCTGTGTTTGAGATCATAGTTGGTATTTATCTTCTTCAAACTAGTTAGTGTTTTTTTTTGCTAAAAAAGTGTTTTGGCGGTGTGTGTAGATTGGTGCCTGAATGGCGGTGTGTGTGGACTGGCCCTTGACTGGCAGTGTGTGTGGACTGCCACGTGACTGGCGGTGTGCGTGGACTGGCACTTGGCTGGTGGTATGCATGGTCTGGTGCTTGTCTGACAGTGTGCATGGACGTTGCTTGGCTGGGGGTGTGTGTGAATGGAGCTTGGCTGGCAGTGTGCATCGATTAGTCCTTGGCTGCTGGTGTCCGTGGATTGGTGCTTGGCTGGAAGTGTGTGTAGAGCGGAGCTTGGCAGGCAGCGTGTGTGGACTGGAGCCTGGCTCACAGTGTGCGTGGACTGTTGCTTGGCTGACAGTGTGCATGGGTGATGCTTGACTGGGGGAGTGTGGATGGAGCTTGGCTGGCAGTGTGCATCAATAGGTGCTTGGCTGGCAGTGTCCGTGGATTGGTGCTTGGCTGTAGGTGTGTGGATTGGTTCTCGGGTGGCAGTGTGTGTGGACTGGATCTTGGCAGTTGGTGTGTGTGGACTGGCACCTGCTGGCAGGGTGTGTGGAATGACAGTTGGTTGGTGCTGTGCATGGATGATGTTTGGCTGGCATGGTGTGTAGATGGCCACGTGGCTGGCGGTGTGCGTGGACTGGCACTTGGATAGTGGTTTTGCATTGACTGGCGCTTGGATGATGCTTGGCTGGGGGTGTGTGGATGAAGCTTGGCTGGTAGTGTGCATCTATTGGTGCTTGGCTGGCAGTGTCCATGGATTGGTGCTTGGCTGGAGGTGTGTGGACTGGCCCTTGGCTGGCAGTGTGTGTGGACTGGCGCCTGGCTGGCAGTGTGAGTGGACTGGCATTTGGCAAGTGCTGTGCGTGACTGATGCTTGGCTGGTGCTGTGCATGGACTAGTGCTTGCCTGGTGGTGTGTGTGAGCTGGGATTTGGCTGGTGGTTTATGAGTGTGGTGACTTGATGCTGGTCACTACACACACATTGCCAACCAAACGCCAGTCCACACACTCGGTCAGCTATCAGCCAGTGAGATTGGTGTGTCATTCATGTGGGCATGTGAAAGTAATGGGCCCTAGAATAACACTGTCTGTTGATGGGAGTGTTGTAATGTGCTGGAGCCCACGACTGGTGGTGTGAATTGTTTTGGTGTGTCATGCATGAAAGATGTGTGAATGGCCATTAAAGCAGTTGGTGCCTTGTTTTGGCTTTACAACTCACAAGCAGTGAGTCATTGGTTCAGTTTTCCTAACTTTCAAATATTAACAGTGCATTTCATTTTTGTGAAATCTCTTGTTAATAAACTTTACATTTTGAACTTTCACTCACCCTCGTACCAAATCCAACCAGTATGTGTGTGTACTTGAGGGATAGTTGTTCCTTGATATTTGTCTATTCTGTGTTTATCTGCCAAGGTGTACATTGTCTGTAGGGAAAATCTATCAACTCTAGCTATATTTGTAAAGTAGACACCCAGTGGAGTACAAGGTGGTGTGCCTCTTGTGGACGCCCAACATTTTCTCACTCACAATGTTTTGTGAACTTCTAAATGTGGCTCAAATCACAAATTTTCCTTGCATTTTTTGACATATTCTTCGAGAATCAATAAGAAACCACAAATTTCTTACCACCCAGCATTCTCCCAGGTCTCCCGATAAAAATATACCTCACTTGTGTGGTTGAGCCAAGTGCCCACGATATGGAGGACCCTAAACATATTGTGGAGCCATCAAATTTATCTTTCACAAAACGACCTGGCTTTGCAAGGGGGCATCTGCGTTTTTGGTCCTGGGCTGCTGGACATCTAGGTAAACCTATGAAACCCAGACATTTAAACAAATTAGACAACCAGGGGAGTTCAGGGAGGTGTGGCTTGTGTGGATCCTCCGATGTTGTCTTACTCAGAATCCCCTGCAAACCTCAAATTTAGCTAAAAAGTCACATTTTCATCACATTTCTGTGAGGTAAAGTTTTGGGATCACTGGGCCAGCACAAATGTCCTATCACCCAGCATTCCCCCAGGTCTCCAGATAAAAATTCTAACTCGCTGGTGTGGGTGTGCCAAGTGCCTGTGACAGGGAAGGGTCCAAAACGTGAGGTGATTTCCCTTTTGGACCCACTTTGGTTCCTCCTCGGTTTTTCATTTTAAATGTTTTTAGGCTTACTCAGCTTTGGGCACCCACACAGGTGGTTATAATTTTTATCAGAAGACATATGGAAATGCTGGCTGGTAGAAAATGTGTGCCCCCTACTCCTGGCAAGTCAGTGGACACATGCTGATCGAGGCTGGTCCCCACCTACAACTGAGTCTTTTGCACTGCCCCAGGCTGACTCTTGACCATAGATGAATATGTCTGTAGCGGACGCCGGGCATTTCCACAGTGGGCAGGAAGGATAGGGGCCGGTTTTGGAACGGTGGTGGTCGTTTTGCAATATGGGCCCCTGTACCAAAAGCGCAGCAGTGTTTCCCTTCAGCTCCCTCCCCATCCATTGGCCGGTCCAACTTTATTGCCGGGGCCGGTTTGCGTTCCCAGTCCAGTCCTCCCACCATTCTCCTGTGACTTTCATGTGCAATGCTAACCATCTGCTGCTGAAGAGTCTGAGGCATGACTATCCTGGTTCCTCGAAGAAGTATGCCTCGCTCCATTTCGGATCGCTCTTCCTGTACTTGTTTGTACTTGTGGCAGGTATGTTTCACATGTCTTCACCTCCGTTGTTGTATGAGTGTTTTGAGTGTCTCCAGTGTAGTGTCGGCCATTGTATGTTGCGCCAATTCTTCCATCGTTATTGAAGCAGGTGTGTATTGTCATAGCACAAAGTTGAGACATTCTTCAGCCATGGAGACTGTCTGTTTTGTACATGTCAGGGAGTGTCGCAACATGTAGTCTGCAGGGTTCTCCTCCTTCCCTGGTTTGTGGACAATTTTGAAGTCATAGTCATTCAACCATATGCCCCAGCTTTCGATGCACTGTGGAGTTTTTGCATTTGGGTTGCCAAATATCATGACCAGTGCTTGGTGATGTGTCACAATGGTAAATGGCTTCCCATAGATGAACATGTGGTCGTGCTCGCAGGCCCACACTACTGCCAGGCTTTTTTTTCTGGTTGAGAGTACTTTCGACCTCCATCAAATTCCTGCTGGCATACGCCATGATCTGCCTTGGTGAGTCCCATCCAGGCTTGTGTTGGGTGAGGATGGCCCCTAACCCCACTGGGCTCGCGTGTATTGTGAGCTTGGTGCAGAGAGCTGCGTCAAGGTAGGTGAGGTGATCGACCCCTGTGACAACATGTCGGATGTCCACGAACACTTTGTCGCACTCTGAACTGAGTACAAATCGTGTTGTGTGATTCGCGGCCTGGAGAATCACTATTGCCGTCTTCTTGATTTGCTGTTCTTCAACTAGGTGCACAACTTCTGCATCAGAGAGGTGCGCTGAGGCGTCTGTCATGAGGTATAGGCGTTTGGTGGTTCCCTGAGCGGAGGCAGCATCAGAGTCAGTGGGTGGGGTGTGACTGCAGGCTTCCATGTGTCGTGCATATCTACTGGAAATCGATCATGTCCTGGCAAGTCGTCCTTGCAGTAGGTCACTAATTTGCACAGCCAGGTCACAAAATCATCAAGGGACTCATCCAGTGGTTGGCATGCCATGTAGCCGTAACTTCTGCAATGCTGCTGTGCTAGATTCAAGGGGGTGCCTGACTTTAAGATGGCTTCCTGTGTTCCCTTGATGCTCATATGCCATGTTGCCTAACTTCAAGATGGATGCCTGGGTCTCGCAAGATCTCGTTATCAGCAGAGGGCCCAGGGTGGGAGACTTGAGGAAAGCAGGGTGCTTACCCCGTAGTGGCAGTGTTCACTATCTTGGTTTCAACATGGTAAGGGTAGGCTCCTGAGACCATGTTTTGGTGCTGTACTTGGCGCAGTGTTCAGGGTGGGCTCCTGAGACCAGGTAGTTGGTGTCTGTGGCACGCGGCAGGGATGGACTCCCAACGTCACTATGAGCGCCGAAGAGTAGCAGCGTATTCGGGGTAGGATCCCAATTTTGCAACAGGTATCATTCTGGTCCACAGCTTGTGCATCGCTTTGGTGCTATTTAGTGCTTAACGCCTGTAGGTGGTGTGCAGGCATTTCAGTCCAGCATGGTTGAGGTGGGCTCCTGAGACCAACGCTTTATAGTAGTTTATGGTGAGCGACTGGTGTGAGTGCCAGAAGTTGCTGTAAGCGCCTAATTGGAGCTTACAGCAGTTGTTCATGGCTTCAAGCTTCGCCAAAGTATGCAATGCAGGCATAGGTGTCACACCTTGGTCCAGCTCACCTCCATCATCTCCAGATATCACATCCTCTTGACACAGCCCTGCAAGGAAGAGACAGGGAGGCTGGTAGGTGAGTACAAAGACTTCTTTATTCTTTCCTATTTTGCAGCATGGGTGTGCATGTCCTCCCTGCCTCGTGTCCCCACTGTGGTGTGTAGCTACCAGTTCCTGCACCTGTTGAGCTGACCGGGAGTGGGGTCCGGTGTTTAGTTTCCTGTGCAGGGTCCTGGTGCCCACTATGCACCCTATCATTGTGACACAGACTGTGATGGCCTCGTGGGGATGACTCCTTGTAGGTCTGCGAACCACAGTTCTGTGAGATGAGAAGGCTAAGAATGGACCTCTTTCTAAATCCTGGGAGGCTATAGACATGGGCTTCCACTCACAGATGACTGGACATTTGAAATTGGGAGGGGGATAGTGCCTACCAGAGTTTCATTGAAGCTTTCTTTGGCCTCTAGCATGTATGTTACTCCTTTTAATATGTTTATATTTTTTCTTTGAATCATTATGAGGAGGCGATTGTGTGCAGTTTTGAGGCTGCTGTGTTGGGGTATTTTCTAAGTTCACACATTGTCAATTGGTGGATTGCTCATGCCTTGGACTCTCTTTAACATAAACAGCATGGTAGGTGATGAAGTGTTTGAGCCACTTTGGGCCTGAGGTTCTTTAGGAGTAGCAATGGTATATTTTCTAAGTTTACGCAGTGTCAATTGGTGGATTGCTCATGCCTGACAGCCTTCAGTCTGGGTATGTAAAGCAGGTCAGCCTTTGTGTGAAGGAGTAAGGCGGAAGGCTACACTCAGTTTTCCTTTCATTCAGGGTCTGACAACTAATTTTCCTAATAAGGCTAGTCAGTGTGGTTTTTGTGGACAATTCCCTTTTAATAATGGTTCTGGGTCCTAGTACAGGCTGCAGCTAACATGACTGAATGATAAAGGCTTGAGAGCTGCAACATCTTGCGACAGTGAAATCCTGACTGAAGCATACAAATGCTACTTTGATTAGGGAATGCACCATCTCTAGAGAGATAGCAATTGGACAACCTATACACAGACAGTTAGAGAATAAATATAAGGTAATGGACATGTTCTCAGGATTCCTAATGAGACAGTAAAGAAATTGATAGAAACAAGGTAGAAATATCAGGTTTTCTGATTTGGGCCATAAAGATGACTAACAAGACTAGCAGCGAGGCAGGAAAACTGAAAGCATGGCTAAGCAGACGGGGAAGGGGAAGTAAGTGGATGTGAGTGCTATGTGATATGAAGAGAACAGCAGTACTGGGAAAGCAGAAAATAGCCCAGGACATCCAGGACTCATATAAAGCCTACAACAAAAGTAGCGAGCAAAGTGAGTTTCCCCAAACGGCTAGGATGCTTTCAGTTGGAACTTTTCCCTGCAGGACTTCTCTGAAGTTCTTTAGGAACTGCAGGTGGATAAATCCACAGGCCCATATGACATTCAAAGAAATGTTTAAGAACTTCTCAGGTGCGATAGGAACACGTATTGTGAGCTTGTCTAATGTAGCTATCGGGGAGAGGTCATTTATGGAGGACTAGTCAATGGCCACATTAACCTGCAAAAAGAGGTTAAATCATGAAATAAATGTACACCCATCAGGCCCATCTCCTTGCTAAATGTGGAATCTAGGTGTAGCATCTCTATTTAATTTCCTGAGTGTTCCGAATTCCATGCTTGACTTTTGTGCTTGAAAAAGCATCCAGTTGCCTTGGGGCCTGTGGATGGGGATGCTTCAATAAAGCAGCTTTTCAACTTATCTGCACGTTTATCATCCCTGAGGACATGGTGTTAATGGACAGTATCACCTTGAGTGCTGTATCCAGAACTTATAGGATAATAAAAAACAATTCTCTGGATCATCTAGATGAAATGGGAGCAGTACCTAGGCCAGCTGGACGACTCTGAACAAGAGGAGGTTCTACTCCATCCTAAAGAGGTAGTCAGTACCTTAAACTGTAGACTTGCCGTGACAGTGGGATTGATCGGCATGACCCCGATGAGGCTCAATAAGGCAAAAACCTATCAGATGTTGCCTGTGTTTCATTTCATGGGCACCTGGCATACCAGTTTAGTGTGGACCACCTCAAGGTGTGGTGGAGTTACAGTGATTTGCATATGGCTGGTCCCTATCTGTAAAGCACATACAAGCTAAAAAACAATGGGCATTGGAATGCATTACAGTGTAATTACAACTGCTGAGAATAATTTAAGCATTCTATTCATCACATTTTATGCAATTTAAATGTCAGCGTAATTACCAATGACTCTTAATAATTCAATATATCACTTTAATGTTTTCTAATGTTACTGTTGCAATAGCCTGGCAGTCCAGATGCAACAGGAGCAAAGCTAGCATCCGCAGTTGCCTGAACCCCCACTGAAGACCATGCAAAGATTATCTATACAGGTCGACGGTAGATTGGGGGAATTGAGAATGGGAGAAGAGAGATAGAAACAGACGCTGAATACCTTCACCTTGCCTGTACTTACTACCAAACTCTATTTTCTCTGCAGAGGCATTGATATTTAGAGCAAGAAATAATTATTTTAGTATTTGGTCAATATAACTGTTCTCAATTTCTGATATGACCCCTGAAATACCAGGTGGCAATTGCAGTGGTTGCTGAAAACTTTGATTTCGTAGAGATTAATGACATTAATAACTTCTGTAATTAATGTACGGAAAACACTCAACTGTATTACACATCCCTATATCTATAATTACCTTTAGTAAATTAAAAACCAAGTCTGTGATCTGAATGATATTTATTAGACACAGTCAATCAGCTATCACACAATGAATGCTCATTAGCATTGTGTTTTCAATCCCAACAATATACATTCACCCCTCAACCACTGGTAATAACTTAATACCATATATGATTCAAGTGACATAAAAACAATCTGTACAATAGAGAAGATTCACTAGCCTCCTGTGAATAGGTGCAATTGAGTTCATAGTCCCGGAAAGAATGACTCCACCATATAGAGTTCATAATTCTTCAAAGGATGACCCAAATACTACAGCAAAAATAAGTCCTTGGTCTCTAATGTTTATCCGGAACACTTCTCTAAGAGCAAGGTCCAAGTTGAAAGCACAATGAATTCCCATTTCCTGGCAACAAGATTCTGGCTGCAGCATTTAAGTATCACAATGGTTTAGCAAGGACCACTCTGAACCATGAGAAATTTATATTCAATGGATCTAAGCTGGATATCAACACACTGTATGTCTCAAGAGAGTCCACGGGTGCTCTGGGAAATTCAGTTTGTATTGATTCCACTTGTATGTTTCCCTTAGCAGATGTATCACATCCACTTAAGTTTAATGGAGCCTGTGCATGTGTTTCATACACAGGTGAGCGTGGGTCACCAATCACAACATCTCGTTTTCTAAGAGTCTCCAGAAGCACCAGCTATTTATTATAGCTCGGTTAACAATTTATGGCTTACTTGTGGTCACAAAATAACTATAGGCTGGATAGACAAAGTAAAGAACACACTATTATTGACCTGAAGAGCAAACTGGATGCGTTCTTGGTATCCACGGTTACATTTGTTCTTTTATACACACCACTCATACCCATATATCATTCTGACAACCTTCAGGGGACTATATAAATCCTCAGTAACTGTACCTGTTAATGTAGCCACACAAAGTAAATCTATTTTACACATATAACAAAAAAAATATATCACTGATCTCGTCAGTGATTACATAAACCGAAAGGTAATGTATCAAAAGCAAGAAAGAGGTTGGACTGAAAAGCACATTGTACAAACACTGTTACTATACATATATCATTTTCATAGGTGTCTGTCTATATATATTCATTAAACACATCTCTGGTAGTGCTATGTGATTCGTTTACACCCAACAGCTTATTTACATTGTCCTACTTCTTATGTCTTAGAAACATGTTCTTTAGCTGTGATGGAGCAAGGATTCGCACGTACAGCGACTTGCTTGAACTCATGAACCTCAAATAACCCTAATAGTATTAATCAACTTGTTTGTCTATTAATTTTCCCTTTATTCTGACATTTTGGGCGTCCCGGAGGTGCTTGCCTATGTTTTTACTAATCCTAATACGCTTGCTACTAAGATGGCTGCTACTACGCTGGAATTTCTTCTCCGCATGCGTCGGTCATACCCATGTGACGTGACGTACTCGCAGTTCTGGTGGGAAACCTTTTGCACTTGCGCATTAAAGCTAAAATGGCTGCTTTGTGTTCTCACATGCCTGAAGCTTGCATCGCTGCTTTTGCTACTCTGTTTGATCTGCATTAACAATTAAGGCTATAGTCATTATGGATTAATGGGAATAATGAAGGGATTCATGGTATACAGTGCATTAATTTTTTCTGTGTTTTAAAACAGTTTCTATTTACTTTTCATATATCGTAATCCTTGGGCATGAGGGACGGGAATACTCCATGTTGAACAGCCTTTCTGCGCATGACAGTCTTCAGCCAGAGGATGAACTCTGTGACATTGAACCCAAGCCAACACAGAGGTCCAAGCCAAAATGTGCCTGGGAAGAGGCACCTTCACCTAGTAGAAGAAGCTGAATTGTACCAAATGTATTACAATGTGTAAATTAATAGATTCACCATTGTTACGTGTAAAAGACATGTCATGGGAACCTGAAATTCAAGGGGCGGTCTTGAAAATGCAAATAATGGGCTTGAGAAAGTCAAATCCTAGGAAGTGTGATGACCTGTCCTTTCTTTTGTCCAATCGAAATTGGGGATCCTTACACTTGCAACATTTAGGGGGCAGTACACTGACCCGAAAACAGTATAACTAGCCTAGTTTAGCTAGAGAATTTGTCCGACTTGTTCGAATAGCAGACCTGTCACTGACGAGAAACAGAGGTGCTGCGGAGCACTCTGTTAGACAAACTCACAGACCCATTCGGGGTTTTGAGATCCTTAAGTGCTGGCGAAGCACTTTGCGGGGGAATTCGAGAAACCCATTCAGGGTTTTGACTGATAGCTGCAGAGAGGGTGTAGCGCAGGCGTTGCAACTGAACTGCGGGTGCTGGTCTCAACTTTGGTGGTCCTGTCCTGATCCTAATCTGGTTTTCCTGTCTTGGGTTTCCATTCTGCACCTGCTGGCCTACTGGCGACTGCATTCCTTAGGTTTCTCCTGTCCTTAACTGACCCGTGGCCAGGGTTGGTCTCCACACCGTTCTAGGTAAATATAAATCTGTGAGGAAAAATTCACTTGTGTAATCTTATCTTTACCCTTTCCTGAAATCGTGCCAAAGCTTATAATTGCATATGTTCCTTTCTTTACCCTTCCCTTGTGACAAACTACAAAGTCGTGAAAGTGTTTTATTAGCATGTTCCATTTTCCCCTTACCTTATAGTTGTATCAATAAAGTACTGTTTCTGAATGAATAGATGTTCTTTCTCTTTACCCACCCTTTAAAGGTACTAAAGTGATCATTCTTGAATTATTAGTGGGTTCCAATTTTTCCCCTTCCTATAGTTACATGATAAATTCAGTCTCGTTATAATAGTTTATGTTCCTTTTCCTTACCCATCCCATAGGGAAACAATAAAATTATGACGTTCTAGTATGTTCCTTATTTTCCCTGCAAAAAAAGGGGTTGGTGTGGCACACCGAGCTTTATGAAAACTTTAAAGTCAGTAATCCTAGATACAGGTATGTACCCTTCATTTTACCTTTCAACCGTATTTATATAATTCGATACTCTTCAGAGGTTGTTGTTCCCCCCCCCCGATACAGTGTTTGGTTCCCTTACAGATCATCTATATATCCCCTGAGGAAGGGACTTCGTCCCGAAATGCATTGGGATTTGGGACTCTGAAAAACATTTTGTGAAAAATATTTGTGATGAATCACCCATTGATTATTACTCAAGTCTATATGCTTTGAATATACGACTTTGGAATAAAACTCTTGCTGAACTACAATTTTGGTTTGTTGAACCTGAACAAATTGCGCAAAATTTAGAGGTTAACACCTACACAGGAGCACCGTCGGGATTCAGTGTGGGTACTCCCCACACTCCCACAGTACTAGCCTTATTTTCCCTGTCCTTTAGAAAGTATCCATTCCAAGTATAATTCCTATATGTTTTTCCAAAGTATGTTCCCTGTTCTTACCTTCCATTTAGAGTTCTAAATGGTTGGCATAATCTATTTTCTGCATGGTTATACGATTTTCATGATCTTGGTTATTGATAGTTTGCTTACTGTAAATCTAATGCTTCCTGACCTTGATGAGAACTAGATAACGGTTTTCAGTCTGTGGTTATTATAAAGAGTGTAAATATTATAAATGTGATTGTCTTTGGTGACTGCTCATCTTTTACAGCTAGCTCCCTGATCCATTGTGATCATAGGCACCCGTGACAAGGATTGGTAAGTCGGGTACATTGGTAATAAATAGGAAGGAACAGGGTTACTGGTAGTAGAGTGTAGGTTACCCGATTAATAAATATGGTAAATTGAAATTTATGGGCCCAAATGTGCATATGGTAAAAATTATAGTCGGGTGACCTGGGCGCTCTATCAGCTGTGCACTGTGAGTGTCACTCAAATTATCAAAATACAACACACAACTTTCGTCTCTGACTACATTTAGTGGATCTGAGTGGCACACTCTGTGCACAATGCAACATGATGTGCTAGGTGTAACATCTTGAAAAATTAGAGTTTAAAGCATATGTGCAATACACGCTGTGCATTTCACAATACACAACATGGTCCACAGACTTTGGTGTAAGCACATACTTAGTGCTTGTGTGAGGTTCATGCAGTGAAGTGATGTGTTTCCAATTGAGTGTAAGTAGTCAGATGCACAGTTGAAATTTTAATGCTCCAAACCTGGCCTTCAGCTTTCAGATGTTTCCTCTGTTTAGTAAATGTGCATTACATATAATTTAGAACTCCATTGCTCCAAATACTGCATCTAATTTTCAGATGAAGTCTGATTTTAATGAACATGAGGGACACTCATATTGCATAACAGGCTAAAGCCTTCGAGATGAGTGGTCAAATCAATTCAAGGGCATTCTCTGAACACAAATTATCATTTAATCAAAATCTCATGAGTTCAACCGTGAGGCGATGTTGGGCTCCATTTCATAAAGAGAATTGAGAATATCAGGCTTCAACCAATTCTTCTCTGTAGCCTCGAACCTTTACTCTCAACACAAGACCTTAACGTAGCAATCTAAGCTCTAGCTATGTAATGGAAAGGTGATACAGTCTAACCTGTCCACATCTCGTTGTTCTCTCATCAAAAAGTGCTATGTTCAGCAGCTTGTCTGGGCTCCAATACTAAAAGGGTTCTGGACATAACACTGGTTCTCACATCACTAGGTTGTCTTCCAATGGAAGACTGCTTGGTGTATAAGACTGTATGCATCAACAATAAGCCAATTCACATGAACGAATCTGAATACTTGTCATCAAAAGCACCAGCTTTCTGACAGCAACAGAAAAAATAAGCCAATCTCTATTCAAACTGCATACACCCACATCCAGAAAGTCAGCCTCCCTAAAAACAAATATGCTCTGGCAATGCACCAAGGATTTGAAATGCTTTTGAATCCAGATCTAACAGACAAAACAAGCTTTGATTTTAAAAGGAACCTCAAAGAGCATTTGCTAAAGGCCTTTTTGGAATCTGTACACACCACTCACCCCCCACCCTCGTCTCCAAAAAGCAGTACAATAATGATGTCAGTATCTCTGTGCATTGTTTGTAGGATGTTATAATTGGAATGTGGCTATTTGGAATGTGGAATGTGGAGGGGTGGACAGGACGGTTGGTGGTTAGAAAGAGGTGTGGGCGGTGGTGTGGAGACTGTTCTGGTTGTGCTGTGCATAAATAAAGGATTAAGAGAGTGTACCTTTTTCTGTGGACACTACATATTTAGATCTAGGCTCGAGAGCCAGCCAACCAAAGAACCTGCTTGTGAACAACTTCTACTTCCATCTGCAGCCGGCGCCCCTGGATCCTTGGGAGCTACAGATATTCTTTATTTCAACAGTGGTGGCTGTCATTGGATCAGGTGAAGTCAAGGAGCTTATGGTTGACTCTTTGTGAGCTTTGTTGTTTTTTTTCCCACTTCTAGGAGAGCGTGGAACCGGCGCTGTTGCTTGGAGCAAATACCATAACACAAGCCTGTGAGCGCAACAGTGCTTGGAGTGAAGTGCTTGCGTTTCTAAATTAAAGGCACCCATGATCACGCAAATGTGTACACGCAATCAAGTGCGCAGGTCACACACCACCATACTGAACTGGGCATCGACTGCATTGTACTTCAGTAATATTGTACTTTGCTTTGCAGACACTAGGTTTCAAGAGGATTAAAACGCAGTTCATTGTTCATCTCACTGCCTGAATTTCTGGCTACCTTCCATTTCATTGTGTTCGGTTGTATCTTGCTACACATATTTTGCCATTACTGCCCTCTATTGAGTGGGTCTTCCATCAAAAGATACTTACCAACTCTGTTGTTACACATAATTTTAGACCCCATTATTAAGGAGGTGGTCCTAATTCTAGACCATTCTGAGACTCCAGGAAAATGTAAGCTGGATACATTTCCCAAAGTATTATATGGGAGATTGGTTTACTTAATCATTTTGAGCATAACATTCTGTTAAAATTTATTTATTTATTTATTATTTATTTAAAACACTTGTAAAGCGCGGCTGTCACCTGGCAGGTATCCTGGCGCTGAGAAGCTTACTCCTGGGTTAGAAGCGATGGGAGTTGAATAGGGGAGTGGTAGTGGAGGGGGAGAGCTAGGGGAAGAGCCATGTTTTTATTCGTTTCCGGAAAGGCAGGAGCTGTGAAGTTTGGCGAATGTCGGCAGGCAGACTGTTCCAAAGCTTAGCAGCAGCTACTCTGAACGATCTTCCCCCGATCCTGGCTTTCTTAAATCTGGGTACTGTTACAAGGCAGGCGGTCGCGGATCGCAAAGTTCTGGTTGGGATATACCAAGTAAACATTAGTTGTAGGGGTCTTGGTCCTGATCCGTGTAATGCCTTGAAGACCAAGCAAAGGGCCTTGAAGGCAATTCGTTGCTTCAAGGGAAGCCAATGTAGCTCGGCTAAGGCAGCAGTGGCCGAGGATCTCCTGGTCCATCCAAGGGCCAATTTGGCTGCTGCCGACTGGACTCGTTGGAGTCTGTCCAGCAGTACCGTAGGAGAGTCGAGCAGGAGGGCATTGCAATAGTCAAGGCGACTAAGAATAGTGCACCTGACTATCAATGCTCGGGCCGGAGGTGGTAGTAATGGCAGGATTTTACGTAATGAGCGCATAAGGGCCGAGCAGGTGGCGACTGTTCTTGTTACCTGTGTTTCCATGCTAAGTTTGTTATTTAGCATGACGCCCAGATTGCGAACACTGGCAACAGGTAGCGGATTATCTGGGTTTTCCGGGGGCCAGAACTCCACAGGCAGAAGGCGAGGAATTCGGCTCGCAGGACAGAACAAAACCTCGGTTTTAGAGGAGTTGAATTGGAGAGAGTTGCGGTGTAACCAGCCTGCAGTGTCTCTCAGGCAGTCGTGGAAGGCTTCTAAGGTGATGGAATCTTCCCCCTCCCAAGAGAAAATGAGCTGGGTGTCGTCCGCATAGTTTACTGTAGTCATATTATGGGTTTTGATTAAAGTGACCAGTGGTTTTAAGTAAACATTGAAAAGGATCGGACTGATAGAGGAACCCTGGGGTACACCGTGGGGGACTGGGGAGAAGGCAGATTGGAAAGGGGGGAGAGATACAGCCTGTTTCCTATCACTGAGATAAGAGTGGAACCAGAGCAGGGCTGTGCCGTCAACCCCAGCATCTCTCAACCTCTTTAGCAGGATCACGTGGTTGACCGTATCGAATGCGGCAGACAGGTCCAGTAGGATCAAGACCACAGCTTGGCCCCTGTCTGCCCGCACTCGAAGTTCTTCCATGGCAGTAAGTACTGCTGTTTCGGTGCCATGGGCTGGACGAAATCCGAATTGGAGGTCGTCCAGAACGTGGTTCTGCTCAAGGTGAGTTGATAGGCAAGTGCTGACCCATCGTTCCACCACTTTCGCCGGAAAGGGCAGAAGTGATATGGGGCGAAAGTTGGAAAGGCATTCTGGATTCAGAGATGGTTTTTTCAGTAGCGGGGTGATGAGAGCTTGCTTCCAGGGGTTGGGAACGAGTCCACTGCAGAGAGATTGATTACAAATCCTCTGAAGGGTGTGGAATAGCTCGTTCCCGCATGCTTTCCAGGTTTTCGGGGGCAATGGGTCAAGGGGGGACCCGGAGGTGATGCCCAGTGCCAGTCTCTCAAATTCTGCTTCGGGGATCTGGGGAAAGGCCAGGAGACTTTCCCTGGGAGGGCATACTAAACTGGGATAAAGGTTGGTAGAAACAACTCCTGGGGAGGTTAGAGTGTTTTGCGATGGGGGGGTTGCCAGGTTGTTAATGATGGTCTTGATTTTGTCCATGAAGAACTGTGCGAGATTGTCACAGAGGATCTGAGATGGGGGGATAGTTTTCTTGGCACAGTCAGGGTGTATGAGATTCTCTAGGATCTGGAATATGCTTTTTGAACTATTAGCTGCGTTAACTATAGTGGAGCAGTAGTAGGCCGATTTGCTCTCTGCAATAGCAAAAGACAATGGTATTCCCAAAATTCATAAATCTAGGAATGTACCCATGTTACTTAGGGATGAAATGTTTAAAGAATTGTTGTGATTAGTGGAAGCAGGAATATTTGAAAGAATTGAATCATCCCAAAGGTTGGCCCCTTCAGTAATGGCACACAAGGCAAATACCAAATCAGGCTTTGTATTGAACTCTGCAACCTAAATAATAATATACATATTGATTGTTTTCTCTTCCTAAGATAAACGAGATGATGTATATGTTCAAAGGTATGACGTTATTTTCTGCAATTGACCTGTCAACTGTATATATCACCATGGGCATTTTCATGAAGATAGTAAGAAATACACTATTTTTATCACTCAGGGGAACGACTCTTGGATTAGCTACTGCGGTTGCTGTTCTATGAGGGTTATGTTTAACCTGTTTGTTAGGATGAAAAACATGTTATTCTTTCAGGATGACATTTTTTAATGGGTGAAAGCAAAATTGATTACAAAAATAAACCAGGAAACATAGTTAGTATTTTGAATGACCATGGGTTAACTGTGGACTATTTAAAATGCAATTTTGTGCAAACTCAGGCCACTTATTGGGTGCATGAGATCAGAGATCAAAGTATCGGGCCAAAAATACCTTGTTAAGCACCTTTAAGGATGCGCTTGTACTGCGGAACAAGGAAGACTGTAGGTCTACATTAGGCTTAGTAGAATTGAATGCTAAGTTTGTCAAAAATGTCACTATGAAAACATTCACCGTAAGGAATATGTTGAAGTCGAAAGTTGCATTTGTATGGTCGAGGGAGTGTGAAATGGAATGTTCTGCGAATCAGCTTGCAATTGTTTCTGAATATCCACAACACATTTTGATCCGCAAGTTACTAGTTATATTACACTGATGCAAGCAGCTAGGGGCTCAGTGCTATTTTGTCTCAATATAACGGAGAGGGTATGGAGGTTGCTATGGCATTTCTTTCAGGAGCATTGTTGCCGTCAGAAGAGCAATATGCCCTCATTGAGAAAGAGCCTATGGCATGAGCTTGGGCTTTAGAGTATTTTCGTTCATTTGTGTGGGGTAAAGACGTTATAGTAAGTTGTTATCATAATCCATTAATCAAAGTGTTAACTTCTGATGGGTTGCCAAAAGCTTCTTCATGGTTGGCCCGTGTGTCTATAGTCTTGCTAGATTTTGTTTACGATGTTGTTTATTTTCCTTGGAAAAAAATGCGATTGTGGATTTTCTTTCTAGAACGCCTACTGCTTTAAGTAAACATCAAGATGATCTCGTGGATGACATAAAATTTGCTTTGGTTTGTGATAGTGGTATACAGTGCTTTGACAAAAATGTTATGGTTGGAGGAAGGTAGTAAAGATAGTCTGCTATAAAGATTCTTCACTGTGTGGACGTAGTTTGGCCAAAAAAAGGATTTAAAAGACTTTGAACAATTTTTGGAGGTTAGCAGTGAATTGTCTGGATATGGTTTATCCCTCTCTAGGGGTGGTAGACTTGTCCCTCCAAGTTCATTAAGGAAAAAAGCATTTAAACATGTCATGAAGGAAGGTCATTTGGACATTGTAAAAACCAAATGCGCAGTAAGTGATGCATATTGGTGGCCAGGTGTGGATAATAATGTTAAGAGACTAGTCAGAGAATGTAATGATTGGTTGGTGGCAGATACATCATCAAAGACTTTATGCCTGTCCTGGAGGACCTTCAGAAAGTACAGCTGTGGATATTTTGGGACCTATTGGGTTCCAGAATAAATGCATAATTGTAGTTATAGATATGTTTTCATCTGGGCTCGGCGGAGAGGGGTAGGCGACTCGGTGCGGACACGGGCGGATGAACCTAAGCTACATTGGCTACAACCCTGATGTCTGACCCTCCAGATACTGTTGACACATTTAGACTCTGACTGTAAGGCAGGAGCGGTTGTTCAACAGGTAGTACAATGTTTGTGCTTTTGGTAAACTGACACTTATATAGGTCATGTTTTGTAGACAGTAGTACTGCTTCTTTTTAGGTCCTGAAGAATCGCTTGCCAATGAGCGGTTAGCGAGAAACATGTTGACCATATCTTTCACATCTTAGTACTGTCTCTTATGTGGAAACTTAAGTTCCAGTGAGAACAGACTATTCTTGTTTTTAATTGAGGCTAAGGACCACCTGAATAAAGTCGTTTTCTGGTACCTTTTGCTTCATTTTACCTTCATCTACACCGTCTACACTTTACTGGCCCCACACCCCCACTTCACCCATAGGCAGTTGGATTAAAAGATCTCCGCCAAAGAGCCCCTCTTTGAGGTGTTGCTCGTTGGGAATTGCACCGCCTACCCAACGAGGAGCATTGCCTATGATGAAGCATGACACCCGCAAGGGTGTGTGAGACCTCTATATCCAACAAAATGGATACCATGGGGTAGTTCTCCAATGAGCACTCTCCCCCCTGCACCCTAGTGACCAGTTGACCTTCTGGGAACAGCCTAGTCTTCTTTTGTTTTGCCTCATGTTTTCAAGGGAGCCTAATGTTCAGGTGGTTGATAAAGTGGGCACTGAGGGGCAGATTTACATGTCCCCTGTGCCACCAGTACGCCACTTTTTGTGACGTACTGGTGGCGTATTTTAATGCTCCATATTTAAAAGAACATGAAAAGCCACCCTGCGTGGCTTTTCCTGTCCTTGTAGATATGGCCCCTTTACATGCAGCATTTTGCGTGGAAGGGGCGTTCCATGGGTGTTGCTGTGGGGGTTCCCACGCAACACCCATGGAACGAGACACATTTCCAGATTGACGCGGAATAATAAATCTGGAAATGCCTGTGAATGCTACGCCTCCCCAGGCGAGGCATAGGGAGGCGCAACGAGGAGAAATGTTTTAATTTCTCCTCGTTTTTTCCAATGCGTGCTGCATTCTACAGCACGCATTGAAAGAGGAAAATGCATGTAGTGATTGTTTTAGTGCAGGAAGGTTCCCCTTCCTGCACAAAAACAATCTCCCCATGACGCAGGCATCCTTGCACCATGGTGCAAGGGTGCCTGCACCGGCGCATGGCTGCATTTTGTGCGCTAACACATGTGGAAGCACAGAGATCCTACATATTGTTGTAAATATGTTGCATCCCTGTGCTTTGAAAGTGACTCGGTGCGGGGCATGGTCTCAGCGCTGACGGAAATGGCCGCTGGTCCTGGGAGCTCCGCGGGAACGTAGTCGCAACGGGAGGCCTCCAAGTACACCCAACGACTACGCGGTCCCCAAACCCGCATATTTGAAAATCGGAACATCTGCTGCCAACATTGGTGCCATTTTGTCGCCTCTGATGCTCTGGCAAGCCCTGCTTAATATTCTCTCACAATCTCTCTACGATGGCTTGAACATCTCTACATCGGTACTTTTGTGGATTATTCTGCCCAATATGAAGTTTGGACATAATGTTATTTATTTCTGACTGGTTTTCTCCATTTTTGTAGTCCAGAATCCTCATTTCCGCCATTTCCTTGTGGAGATTTACTTCACCAACATTTTGATATCTCTATTTTCTTTCGTTGGAGCCAATATTCTCTCTTTGATAAAGTGCATATACAGTGTGTTTATACAAATGCCTTCAAGATAAAGGCTGGCCTTAAAGAAATCACACGCTTTGCTCTTTTTCTCGCTCCTTCATCAGCCTGTACATTCTGTGACCCTGTGATATGGACGCAACAACCTTGGATTAATCCTTCTTCTGTAATTGTTATTCATAAAAAGTTTATTGCTGCACCATTATTTCCCGTTTTCAGAACGCTTATTCAGAATACTTACTTGAACTTTTGACTCTTGTTGCACTATTGTATTTTTTCCTTCACCCTCTCGATGGTGACATCACGCCACAATCGAAGTTCCTCTAACAAGTTAACTCTGCCAACATGTCTTTAGAGGATATTAACCCCTTTAGTGTTTTGCAAGAAAATTTGTAAGTTGCAGCTACTGACTCTCCTTCTATGAAATGTTCCTCTCCTCATACTTCTCGTCTGAACCTCAAAAATACGTCTAAATTGCCTTCTGTGTTTACCTCTACTACAGGGAAACGAGTTAAAACAAATCCCCCTTCTCCTACTAATACAGTCTCTTCTATTTCGATGGAGCTTTTGTTAGAAGAAATCCGCTCACTCAAACCCTTCATGGAGGAAATTCGTTCACTCAAACCCTATATGGCAGATACTAATGCTCGCCTTCAAAGCCTTGAAGTTAATTGGTCGTTTACGGAGCAAAAAGTGGATCACCTTGAAAAAAACAATTCCGAATTCTAATTCCGAAATTTCACTAAAAAATCTGATTGACGGAAACATTTCTTTTAATGAGTCATCTACAGAAGCTGCTTCTTCATATCTTTTAAAAAGCAGTGCCTGTTATTATGGTGGCCAGAATAGGATGGGCAAATTACTTGCAAATTATTTAAAGATTCGTCGTGAACAAACTAAAATTGAATCCATCCGTAATAATGCTGGAGTTTCATTATTTAAAGATGATGATATTTTAAATGAATTTCTCTCTTTTTATAAAAATGTATGTACACCGGAGCAATATCCGTCCCCTGATGCTCTTTGCTCCTTCTTTAATTCTCTTCATCCTCCTCCCACTAATGACACAGATTTTGCCTCACTAGACTCAGACATCACTTTATCTGAAATTAAACATGCTGTTTCTAATTTGAAAAGAGGTAAAGCACCTGGTCGTGATGGTTTCACTATCGAATTTTATACTCACTTTGCCTCTTTATTACTTCCTCATCTTTTATCGCTCTATACATATTTTGTAGCAGAAGGCGTCTCTTCAGGTTCTTTTCAAGAAGCTGTGATGTGTTTAATCCCCAAAGAAAATAAAGGTCCGTCTTCCTGTAAAAACTATCATCCAATCTCATTAGTCAATTTGGATTACAAGATTTTTGCAAAAATTCTTGCTCTTCGTCTTGATCCCGTTCTCCCGACCATTATTGGGACAGAACAATCAGGCTTTGTCAAGGGTGGTCTATCATCCGACAATTCCAGAGTTTTCTTTAATATTTTAAGCAAAGCTTCTTCCCTTGATTATCCCATTGCTGCTGTAGCGCTAGATGCTGAAAAAGCATTTGATAAAATAGGCTGGGAGTTCATGTTCCAAGCTCTTAAATGGATTGGTTTTCCTGCTAAATTAATCTCTCTCATTTCTTTATTGTATTCTGGCCCCAAAGCCTCTATTTTTGTTAATGGAAAAACCTCTGAATATTTCTCTCTTTCTAGAGGGGTTTGTCAAGGTTGTCCTTTATCTCCTCCTTTACTTATAATAGCATTAGAACCTTTTTTAACAAAAATTCGGCTTGATGACAGAATTACTGGTTTTAAACTCGATACTACACATGTTAAAATGCCTGTTTATACTGATGACATTCTTTTATATTGTTCCAATCCCTCTATTTCTCTTCCAGCTTTTCTCTCTCAAGTTCATATGTTTTCTCAGTTATTCGGTTATCGTCTCAATTCAGATAAATGTGAAGTTCTCCCCTTAAATGTTCTTTGTTTAAAGCAAGATTTTATCTCCTCTGGCTTCTCCTGGAAAACTTCTAAAATCAAATACTTAGGTTTATGCTTTTCTCCCACTATTCCGGAAACTCTAAAACAAAATTTTGACAGTCTTTCCAAGTCTTTGTCTGCATCCATTGACCGATGGCATCAGCTTTTTCTCTCCTGGTGGGGACGCTTAGATTCCATTAAAATGATGCTCTCTCCGCTGGTTCTCTATCTTTTATCCATGATTCCAATCCACATTCCTGGTTTTTATTTTAAGAGAATTGATTCTATACTAAACAAATTTCTTTGGAAAAATAAATCTCCCCTTATCGCTCTTAAAACTCTCAAAGCTGATAAAATCTCTGGCGGCCTCAAATTCCCTGATATCAATTCATATCATCATGCTTTTTCTCTGAGACAATCCTCTTGATGGCTTGAACAAGCTCCATGTGTCCATCATCCTATTTGGTTGACTATCGAGAAACACTTTATAGCTCCCTTCCATTTTCGTGAATCTCTGGCTTTTACTAATAATATTTCGTCTTTCCGTTCTCAAGTGATCTCTCATACGCGTAAAATATTAAAACCTCTTCTCCCGTCCTCTTATCCTGCCCTTACTTCATTAGATCATCAACCTATTAGGCATAATCATTTAATACATATCAAAGGTCGTACCATCTATTGGAAGAAATGGAGACTCAAAGGTCTACTTTGGATCTCACAACTGGTGTTCAATTCCCTTCCCCTCTCTTTTTCAGCACTTCAATCAAATTTTTCCTTACCCTCTTCTTGTAAATCCCAATATGATTCACTCCTTCCATCTCTTATACAATATCTTCATTCTTTACCTTTTAATCCCAGTATTCCTTCCAGATCTTCTACTCTTTTCCCTCTCCTCTCTATTACTACTTCGGCCTCTTCTTTATAAAAAAAACTATTTTTCTCCTCTGATAGACCCAAGGAGAAATCTGAGTTGGCCTGGGAAAAGGATCTTGTAAAATGTTGGTATATTCCTTTTTGGGACAAATTATGGTTAAAAATTCATAAAACGTCAAGAGCAGCCAATACATCTCAGACCCTTTATTTTATTTACAAATGCCTTCTTTTTACTCCAATGAAATTAGCCTCTTTTTCCACAGACCTCTCTTCAGCCTGTTGGTCGTGTAAGAACACACCAGCTGATTTAAAACATATGCTTTTTGACTACCCCTCCGCTTTTACTGACCGGAGTGTTTGCAGACGGCCGGGCTTGGCTCCGCCGTGTGTTCGTGGCCGGGCTTGGCTCCGCCGACCTCTTGTCCCTCGTGGTGGTGTTTGAGGGCTGGGCTTTGCTCCGCTGGTGGCCTGGCCGGGCTTGGCTCCGCCGGGCCGCAAGAAACTACTACACCCAGCAGCCCCTCGCGGCAAGGACGCCGCCGCGCACGCAAACAGGAAGCGCCTGGGGGCGCATAAAGGATCCCTTGCGACAGTGAACTGGGGGAGCCGCTTTTACTGACCGGAGTGTTTGCAGACGGCCGCGCTTGGCTCCGCCGTGTGTTCGTGGCCGGGCTTGGCTCTGCCGACCTCTTGTCCCTCGTGGTGGTGTTTGAGGGCTGGGCTTTGCTCCGCTGGTGGCCTGGCCGGGCTTGGCTCCGCCGGGCCGCAAGAAACTACTACACCCAGCAGCCGCTCGCGGCAAGGACGCCGCCGCGCACGCAAAAAGGAAGCGCCTGGGGGCGCATAAAGGATCCCTTGCGACAGTGAACTGGGGGAGCCGCTTTTACTGACCGGAGTGTTTGCAGACGGCCGGGCTTGGCTCCGCCGTGTGTTCGTGGCCGGGCTTGGCTCCGCCGACCTCTTGTCCCTCGTGGTGGTGTTTGAGGGCTGGGCTTTGCTCCGCTAGTGGCCTGGCCGGGCTTGGCTCCGCCGGGCCGCAAGACACTACTACACCCAGCAGCCCCTCGCGGCAAGGACGCCGCCGCGCACGCAAACAGGAAGCGCCTGGGGGCGCATAAAGGATCACTTGATCCCTCGTCCCGCGAGGAGGCGCGCGGGACGCGCCGGGCTAAGCCCGGGCAAAGGGCGGGCCCCCTGTGGCCCTCAGCGGCCGGAGGAGGCTGGGCTGGGCCAGGGACATTGGTTCTATCTTCTTGGACTCAGGACTAGTTGTAAGAAATATTTTCTGACTTTTAACTGTTTCTTGTTTCTTGGCTTTTTTAATCTATATAGTATTTTATTTTTACTGGGTGAGATATTGTTAAACATCCTTGTCTGTGTATAGTTTCCTTGGTTCTGGTATGTCAAAGCTTAGAGCAACAAAACCAGCTGTCTCTAATGATATAAGGACTATGGATAACTATCTTGTCAAGGTTGTTAATAAAATAAATAAAGAAAGGCGATTATCACTAAATAGGGTAAGCCCAGACAAGATAAGGCTGAGTTCGCCTACTACTCCGTTGTCCCACTCAGATAGCTGCCTGGTTGACCCTAACGTCACTGACAACAGTGATGTATCCATCACGGTGACACCAGATGAGCGGGTAATTATAACCGATTCTATCCCCAGTCAAAGCCCGACACCCTCCCCAAGGGCCACACCAACCCATTCACCAGCTCGGAGGATGGTGCGGGCATGTAGGAAGGCCCCTGTTAAAAGGGTGGTGGGCAGGAAGTCAAAAAATGCTGGTACTACATCAACTGCATCAAACAGCGGGGACGGTACATCAGAACCCATAAATAACGCCCATATAGAGCTCCTGGCAACCATCTTTGAGTCAAAACTAGAAGCAACGATTAGACCACTGGTGGCTAAGTTAGAGCTGGTCACTCAAGAGGTCTCTAGATTAGGGGGCCTCCTAGATTCCTTCATGACTCGGCCTCATATATCTACGAGCCCCCCTTCAGGTTCCTCTAGTTCTTCTGGTAACATCATAGCCGGGGCCGTAGTATCTGCTTCTGTTAATACTGGGGATACAGCTTCAGCGGTCACTGTACAGAACACATCAGCTCTATGCTCACAGAAAACTCCACCCTCTATCTTACCATCGGGGGGAACTCCAATAGTTCAACCATCAGTACAACCAGCGACATCACTTACTGCTAGTCAGAACACTACAGTTGGGGGAGAACTTGGTGGGAGAAGTAGGCTCAGGAGGAAAAATTCTGTCAACCTTCCACCTGAGTGTGTCCCATACACTGTGGTATTAACAAATGTTCCAGAGGTTGACTCTTGTTTGACTGATTCCAGACTAGAAACCCATGCTGCTCTAAAAAATAAAACTCTTGCATGGTTAAACAGGAACTGTGGTTTTCCGTTTGCTTTTTCAAATGATATAATATCCACCCGTAGGGTGAGTTGGATTGGCAATGCTAGAAAGAGTTCGAGAGGGGACTGTATTATTGTAAACTTTAAGCATCCACAACATGTGGCAACAGTCCTTCTCAGAGCAGCCTCTTTACCAACTGAGGAAAACTATGTATGTGCTAGACCCCTGGGTTTCTTCTACAATCATTTGGATAACACGCAACATCCACTACCACATCAGCATAGGTATCCAGCAAATGGGCACAGAAGGGGGGTGGCTGGTTGTGTTCCAATTGCCCAACAACGTCAAAACAATGGGGAAGCATATTGTTACCAGCTAGCAAATAGGCAATTTGATTACACCGTACCATTATACAACCGGTATACTGCTTTATCCTCGCTTGAGGAAAATGATTGACTGCCTACCTCACTGGGGAACACTGATCAACCACCAGTACCGATTTTTAAAATTGCCACATGGAATGTTGCTGGTCTAAAGAATAAAATTGGAAATGCTGATTGGCTAAAGACATTAAAATCTTTCGACATTATTGCCCTACAAGAGACTTGGGACCAATTGAATAGTTTCTCTCTGGATGGCTACAGCCACTTTTGCAAACCTGCTATCAGTAGCGTTGCAGGAAGAGCCAAGGGAGGTTTATTAACCCTTTTTAAACTAGATGTAAAAGGTAAATTAGTTGAGTGTTTTTCTGGTTGTGAAAATTGTTTGATTGTTGAACTTTCCACTCAGAATAAGGCCAAGATTCTTTTTGTTAATTTTTATAATTCCAATGCAAATGAATGTACCAGTCATAACCTGGAAGCACTGGACAAATTTCTGTCAGACTATAACGCAAATGTAAATACTTTTGAATTAATATTTCTAGGGGACTTTAATATTCACCCATGCACCTTACCATGCACTAGACAGGATGATGAAGGTCCACCCCTCTCCTCATCTACCCACCTGGAACACACCAAGCGAGGAGAGCATCTTGAAACCTTTCTAGCGAGATGGAACTTATATGAGTCAGGCTGCGGGGAGGGTATTAGTAGGTCCCCTACTTTTAAAGGAAAAGATGACAGCACTATTATAGATTATATTTTTATGTCTTCCTTTTTGTTGGATAATGTAATAAATTATTACACAGAGGTATCAGTGTTTAGCGACCATAATCCTGTCCTACTTGAAGTGAGGCACACAGACCTACTTTCATTAAAAACAGTGAAACATAGAGGGGGATTAAATGTTGCCATTAAGGATCAGAAACACAGGTTAAAATGGACAAAAATAGTCCCTGAAACATTCCTTCAAGAGGTACTGTCTAAAGTAGAGGATGAAGTAGCTATATGTTTAGCAAATCGAACACAAAATAAAGAAGTTATAGGGGCGTTTGATAATATCTGCATAGAACTTAATCATAGTTTACAGACTGAATCTAGGCAGAAGCCGCTTTTGGGTAAAAGATGGTTCAATAAAAAATGCTCAAAGGCGCATGGGGAGCTACTCAAAGCACTGAAAGCCACGCCTAAAAATCATGTAGATATAGCTAGAGCAAGGACTATATATAAAAAAACTATTTTAGAAAGGAAAAGGGACTTGAAAGATGCAGCATGGGCCCAACTTCTCGAGCCCGAAACACTAAAAGATAGTGGCTTATTTTGGAAAATTGTAAATCAGCCACTTTTTTCTGGTGATGAGAATACCCCCCTTAATGCGAATATTCCTGATGAGGGCTGGATCGAACACTTTAGACAGATCTATGCAGAAATTAGCAGCGTAGATGCCCCTGTCGTAATTTCTGAGGTGGTGGGAGCAGAACTCTGTAACATGGAGTTGCATGCTGCCACTTTTGAGGCAGCAGAAGTAGAAAGGGCAATAGAGTTGACTTTGAAAAATAAAGCACCGGGCCCCGATGGGGTACCAGGAGATGTTTTTAAATGTGCCCCGAAATTTTGGTCTAGAATTTTATGTAATGTTTTTAATGCTCTCAAACAGGTTAACATCCCGGCCTCCTGGAATTTTTTTTTCATTATTCCGGTCTTTAAAAAGGGTAACAGGCAAGACCCCTCCTGTTACAGACCAATTTCATTGATTGATTCATCGGTGAAAATATTGGGTCGGGTTATTTTATCCAAACTGAATAACTGGTTGGATGAGAAAGGGGTCCTTTCAAATGTTCAGTACGGTTTTAGACCAAAAAGGAGTACGATAGACCAAGGTCTTAACCTTTACCTATTGGTGGAAAAATATACTAGGGCCAAGGAGGGGTCCATGTACCTTGGGTTCATGGACCTCTCATCTGCTTTCGATCTTGTAAATCGTTCTAAACTGTGGCACATTTTAATTGACATGGGTCTGGATAGGGCCCTTGTTAGTCTTTTAGCGGATTTGCATACCGATCTTAGAGCATCGGTTAGAGTTACCTCAGAGGGTCGCTGCACGAGTCACTTTAACTCTGAAAGGGGGTTAGGCAGGGGTGCATACTGGCACCCCTCCTATTTACCATCTATATAAATGCTTTGGAACCAGCTCTAAAAGAGGCAACCCTTGACGTCCCACGTATAGGAGAACTTGGAACTCCAGTCCTTCTATACGCGGATGACGCTGTCTTGCTTTCACGGACTGGTGTGGGGCTTCAACGTCTCCTGGATGCCTTTGAAGACTTCATGGGTTCTTTGGACCTAAAGATAAATGTAAAGAAGTCTCAAATTATGATAATGGGCAAGGGGAATAAGAATAAGTTTTTAAAAACATTTACATGTGGCAAACAGGAGTTATGTAGAGTAGCCACTTTTCCATACCTGGGGATCACTTTTGATGAGAGAGGTACTTGGGGTCCCCAGCTAAAAAACAGAAACATTTCCCTTGCTAGATCATCCTCTGCATTACAGGATTTTACGAACAAATTAGGAGCTAGGCCAATAGGAACAATAATAAAAATCTATAAAGCAAAATGTCTTGCAGTGGCGACATACGGGAGTGCAATTTGGGGTTACTGTACTCCGAACAGCATTCAGATTACCGAGAATAAATTTAAGAGCTGTCCTCTCAGTCCCAAAGTCCGCTCCAACGTACACAATTCATACTGAAGTAGGAGTAGGATATATTACAGATCTGATTAAAGTGGCCCCTGTTCTAGCTTGGCTGAAGATCTGGTTGAACCAAGAAATCCCCCTTAACCACAGTATCCTAAAAGACTGTCTGCAGCTAGATAGAGTAAACAAAATCCCGTGGCTAGCTTACATCAAAGACAGTCTTGTTAAGATAGGGAGACCAGAGCTCTTCTTTTCCCCGGCCTCTATAACAACTAAGGACATTGCCTTGATTAAAGGTATGATGGGAGAACTGCTAAGATTGGAGAGGGAACAAATGGAACTAGAGAAACCAACGGTGAGGGTTAGCATCATTATGAGCACTCAAGTAGGCCCCGAATTGTATTTAACTACCGTGAATAAACCTTATCACCGTTTTCTTTTAACCCGTTTTCGGTTTAATTTGATTCATCTGAATCTCGGACATTTTCCAACCTGGTGTACCCCAGAAAATGCAATGCCGTGTAGTTGTGATAATCTCTCTACCCAGAACACATTGCATTTCTTGATGGTCTGTGGCCACTACACGGCAGTAAGAACGAAATACATGATCCCCATTCTAAAGGAGGCAGGTTTATCCAGGTTAAGCCAGCACTCCTGTTTTTACAGCTAATGCAGACCCCCAGGATTATGTTCCATGTTGCTAGTTTCCTAGTGGGGGCTGTTAGGATTAAGAAGAGGATGATGACAAATAATTCTTTTAACACGGTTCTTTAGCGGATGAAATCATATAATTGCTTGTATTATAGGGAATGCTCATTTTTATGAAATTGATTTGTGTAAATGTAATATGTATGTGATTATGTTGCCCTGCCAAACTGACCTCTTTTTATAGTATCTTAACCCATTTTAACAAGTATTTATAGAGGAAAATATTTTTATACCTTTTTGTAAATATATAGATTGTGTAAATTAATTAATTGATTTTATTCTGTGTTAATTATGTATTTTTAATTATGTGAATATTTGAATAGTGCTATTGTCTTTTTATGATATTGATTTATCGAAATAAAGTATTTTGACTGACTGACTGACTACCCCTCCCGCTTTAGTTTTTGGCTTTTAGTTTGGTCCCAAATGAATAACATTTTTAATACTCAGATCCCCTTTTCCATTTCCAATATTTTTCTATGCTACTTATCACCCTCCTGGCCGCTTTCAACCCCCACTCACTCATTAATTCGCTTGTTAATAGCAATAGCTCTACATTTAATAACTTCTAAATGGAAACAAGCTGACAAAGTTACTTTCAAAGCCTGGTGGAATGCTGTTTGTTTTCATCATAGATTGGATACACACAATGTCACCCCCTTATCCCTACACATTAAAAGAGATGTCTTATGGCTTCCTCTAACCTCTTATTTGACAGATAGCTTCAGCCTCTTCTACCAAAGTTAATACCCGGGATGAAGTTAGGAAACCTCCATAAATTCTCTGTTGTCTCCTAATCGTATACTCCAGATGTATTCTTTTATGATATTACTCCTTTATTCCCTTCCAAATATTTCATTTCTATATTTATGTTTTATAGTACTCCTAACTAGTTTCTTCTTGATGATTTTGAAGTAAGATTCAGGTAATACTTTTATTTATACCGTCATATATGATACTCCCCCCCCCCTCTTTTCTTTCTCTTTACCCCTTTTTCCTCCCCCTCTTACCCCCTTTTCCAGATATGGACTATAATTTGTTACATTTTGATTTCTTTTATATGATATTTCTTTTCATTTATGTAATGATTTTCTCTCTTAATAAACTTTAAACTTAAAAAAAAAAGAAAGTGACTCAGTGCGGCTCAGCCAAATGTCTTGCGGAATGCACTGAGTCACTTTCTCATAAATCTTCCCTGAGTGTTTTACGGTTCTCAGACAATCAGTTCCAATGTGAAGGTTTGCCTACATATTTGTTAAGTGATAATAGCGTTCAGTTCACCTCTACCAAAGGAAATAATTACATGAAGAAGTGTGGTATATTTCATAAGATCAACTCCCTCTTTAATCTTAATGGTAATGGAATGGTAGAGCGCTTTAAAGTAGTTCTGAAAAGTGTTCTTCAATTTGCTCTTAAGAATGATTCGCATTGAGAGCAAGAAGTCCTTCAGAACTACTAAGTTTGCTGCCATGGGTTCATTCCTGTTTAAAATTATGAGGGGGAGAAAATCCACATCAAAATGTAAACCTGGTTTTTTAATTAGTTCTGAGGTAGTTCATTGGTCTGTGGAAGCAACTGTAGGAAAAAACATAATGACTACAAGATTTACCATGACAGAAAACTCATTGTTAAACAGTATGAAATAAAGGTAGGACGTTGGGTCAAAATTAAGAAACCTGGTAAAGTTGCCATGGGTATCATGCATCAGTAATGTCACTGACCAAGTCATTTATGGGAGCGGAGTTACTGCTTGCTCTTGCATGACAGGAGCTGTGACAGCTCCTGTCAAGCAAAAGCAAACAGCTAAAAAAAAAATAGTAAATGTATACTTGTAAAGCGCACTGTTACTCCATCTCGGAGTGTCCTGGCGCTGTATACCGCTGGGGAACCCGACCTGGCTTTCCCTGTGAGATGATCACTCCTGGGAACCCCCAGGGTGAAGCCAGGCATCCCCGGCGCTGATAGGGCAGTTGTGGAGATTAAGCAAGCTATTGCCCAGAGTTGCAGAGTGGGACCCATGGTTAGCCTAGGCACCTAGGCGAGAATTATCGAGTCCGCGGACATTGACCCAAGACCCTGCTGCATCGGGAATTGAACCCTGGTCCCGGGCCGATCTCTGCTTCAGGGTCTGCCGCTTCTAACCAGTGAGCCACACTTCTCCACAGGGTGGAGCTATGTCCAGAGGGTGGCATCTCAGGAGATAGCAGAAAACGGCCCTGAGGTGTGGCGGTCCCCAGGGCCGTTAGTGGCTCCAGAAGGGAGGGGTGATGTCCCCCCTTCTTTACTATGCACGGGCCGCCCCCAGAGAGATGGTAGACACCGGGGCCATGTATGGCCTCTCCCAATCTTCAACATGTATTTGAGCCCAGGGAGGTGGTGGTCCCCGTGGCCCAGGGGGTAGGCTGGGCTCCCCCATTAGTATTTATTTAGCCCTGGGGAGGTGGTGGTCCCTGGGGCATATTTAATCCCCAGGAGGGGGGCCGTTTTGCCCCCTCCTTTATTTTAATTGAAGCTTCGGGAGGTGGCGGTCCCAGGGGCTCTTAGAGCACAATAGAGGGAAGTCCCCGCAGCCCTCCCCTTCATTTATTAACGGCCTCGGCAGGTGGTTGTCCCCCGGGCTCATAAGAGCCTCAGGAGGACTTTTTAAATGTTTTTTTAATGCACAGATATTTTTTACATGTATGTCCATGCCCCCAGGGCCTGGCCCACCCAGGGACTTATTTGAAAACAAGCGTTGGAGCCTGTGCTTGGTGTTTGTTTGTTTTTTGCTGAAAATTTGCAAATCCATCACAATTTTCTGGGAACCCAGCACCAAGGCTAGGGAGTCAGGGTATTCCAGGGTCAGGGTATTATTGTGTCCAGGCTGCAGCCATTCTTTCCACCTGCGTTCACTCCATGGTCTCCCTTATCCTCTGCATGTGTCCCAACTCCCAGATGACATCGCTGGAGCCACTCTGACTAGACAGTTGTTCTTGTCTCTGAGTCAGGACTCCAGCGAGGTCAGCCATGGATCGTTGGAGGGCATGGAGCAGACTGTGGGTGACCGTTAGGGACTGTGAGTGGTCCCTGATGGGACTTAGGCACCCACGTATGACATCTAGTTTGGCTAACATGCGGTCGAACCCCATCCTCACCTGTTCAGCCAGCTTCTCATGGCACCCCAACACATGGCGTTGGAAGCCTATGTGTTCTTTGTAGGGGTCCTGGGAGGCAGCCGTAGTGGTGGGTGATGCCTGCAGTGTGGTCTGTGCAGGGGGTGGGATCTCATCGATGCAGCTGGGCTGCCCTGCTCCTGGAGGTGGGTTGACGTAGCTGTCAATGAACTCTTGGAGGACATTGGTGTTGAAGGTGTGGTGTTCCTCTTCGTCATCAGAGAAGAAATGTTCGGTATGCTCTGCGGAAGGTGTTGGTTTTCTCTCTGCAATGTGAAGGGGAGATGCAGTTTAACACTGTGTTCACATGTATGTTGACGCATTGTACATGTTTACATACAGACTGCATGACAGTGTACATTGTGACTGTTTGGTAGGAGCTGCCTATTTGATGGGGGACAGTGGACATTTCAACAACATCACAGATGTGTGTTTGTACTTGCACATTGTCAACTCACATTTCCCTGCAATGCCAAATTTGATTGGCCAGTTTCTACACACATGCGGCACCAGTTGTGTCCTCTGTTCTGTTGTGGACGTGTTGCGGTTTGTACCAAATTGTTGTCAATGTTGATGTGCTCTGCATGTTATGTGTGTGTGCTGCATGTTTGGAGAGTCGCCTCTGCAGCTCTGATTTTGCTGCCCCTTATCCCTTTCATGCGGTGTGCCTTTGACTTCTGTGCTTATACAGTGCTGAGATGGTGCATACTTGGGTACATTGGTTCCTTGGTGGGGGTTGGGGGTCTGGGGCATGGTTTATCCGCAGATGTGCTATACTTAATTGTGCATGTGTGCCATTGTGCCCATCTCTCCCCGTCCCCCTAATCCCTGGTCGTTACTCACCCTGGTGCTGTTGTTTCAGGTCATGTTGAGCAGTGTCCGGTCTCCCAACTGCTGCCACTGTCTCCACACTGATGGCTGTGGACGCCATTTCCTCCCTCTCATCCAGCTCCTCCTGTGGCGCTGGACTCCCAACTCCAGTCTGCATTGCTGTTTTCTGGTTGTTGCCGAGTTTCTGCTTGGTTTTGCGCTTCACATCCTTCCAGCGCCTCTTGACCTCTTCCATTGTCCTCTTCAGCACTCCGACTGCATTCACCTTGTCCACGATGGACTGCCATATTCCATTTTTTGTTGCCAATGACACAGTGGAGGTGACGAACAGTAGTTTATGGTGTTCTATCACCTCTGTTATCAGGATCCTGTTTTCCTGCGGACTGAACCGCGTCTTCCTCTTCTTCTTGCCCTTCCCTGACCCCGAGGTCCCAGGCTGGTCCTCCGGGGGGCTTGCGGGCTTCTGGTTGTCCTCTGTACTTGCTCCGGCTACCTTCATTGTCCTTCGCAGTTGTTTTGCTTTTGCTTGTTTTTTTTTTCTGCTTTTATAGTGATTTTTCATGCCTGACGTGTGTGAATTGCAGGCCTGGCGCAGCTTATCTCTTATTTTGTTATCGTGGTTGGGCCAATTGCAACTTTTTCACGTTGGGGTTTAGATTTTTATCGCCGTCCGAGTGACTTTATGGCGGACATTTGCAGCGTTATCGGGAGACTATTGTATGTTACCGCTGTGTTGTGAATAGGATGTTAACACAGAGTTATTTTTCTGCGATAGACGGCGATATGACACTTTGCAATAACCGATTTTGGCGATGATTATCGCACGTTCTTGTGAATATCCCCCTATATTATTTACAAGCAGCAATAAGCCACGTTAAATGGCTTAATGCTGCCTTTTAAATAAGGCGGAGCACATATTGCCACAGGAACGTCACTAAAAGTGGTGTTCCTGTGGTGATAGGGGCTTGTACATATACCCCATACTTTGCCTCTCCAAATCCTCCGCTAGAACTGTGGTTTGAGCATATTTTCCAGGGCTGCTTTAAGCTGAAATTCAGCCTGTAAATTGAATATTCATCTAGTGGCAGCTGGGAGAAGCACGAAAACCTACCCTGGAAGGCTAAACTTGCTTCCTTGTCCACAAAAGCAGGTTTGTCTCAGGTGAAGGCAGGTAAGATGATGACAACTATCGCCAGAAGAAGAAAACATACTGAATAAAATCCACAAGACTTCGGAAGAAACTTTTTTAACTGATTCAAGGTGAACCAGATTGCAAAAACATGAACACCACTGGGATGTATGCATTTCCACTGCACTGCTCGAGTGTTCGTTCAGTGTGACTTACGTGCAAAAACTCTAATTAGCAATGTCCAATCTATACAGCAGATGCTGCGCCAGGCATTGATTTTTCCTCCTCTTCTACTAACTTAATTGTCCATCTCATCACTGGTTCTGTAGTAAGTGTGTTTAAATTCTGGAGACCGTCTTTCAATTGATTTTTAATCCTATTGAAGGTCTGTGACTTTGTAGAAAAAAATGTTTTCAAGTACCGCGAGCTGGCGTGCCGAAAACCAATATATAGGTGATTTATTTTCTTTAGTGCAACAGTGCTACAATAGAATAGTGTCAGTACATTTGAGTGCGTAGAATATGATATACTGCTATTTATGGAGTATATTGGCGGAATAAAACAGAGTTAAGATAACATAAACTTTTGAGAGATATCCAAGTCAAGGAGCTTTAATACCCCTTGTGATGGAGTGTATTCAAGGCAAGTCAACTAGTTGTTTTATGTTATTTTAACAATATATGCAGAACAGGATTACACTAGAACGGAGTACAGAATCGTGTTGATAATGCGCCACATTCATTTGTTCTTGACTTTCATCAGTCTTCAGTACACAATTCAAGATACTTGATTACAAAGTTCAACCAACATGTTTTTTTGTCCTCAGCAGTTCTCAACATAAGGGCCGGGGACACCTGGAGGTCCACAACGCCTACTAAGGAGGGCAGTGACAGTTTAGAAAATTATATTAACAGATTAATAAAGTGTAAATAAATAAAGAAGCAAAAAAAAATTACATTTTAAAATGCTCTGTAAATGTGAAGGAATTTGAAATTGGAGGCTAAAAATTAAGTTTGAGTTCTCAGACTGATTTGTGGGAGCAGTGCAAATGCCTGAGGGTTGCCTCAGTTGAACAAAAAAAAAAGCACCAACCTTGTCATTGAACAAAACATTTAGAAATGTTTATATTTATGAATCATTTGTGTATTTTTTTTTACAGTTTTATATAGCGAGAACCTGACCTGGAGGTATTGGAGCGCTTTACATAAGCATTGGTGAACAGTCCTGACACAAGATCACATTCTCTCTCTGTCTCTTTTTTTTTTTTTTGAGGCTTTAGAGATTTGCCTAAAATGACAGAATGTTGAACCAATGATGAGACTCGCATCGGTTCCCCAGTGCCAAAGTCGGCAGCTCTTGTCGTAATGTCACACCCTCTCCCTTTGTGTATGTGTATGAAGAACACTTGATTCTGTATTTGTGTGTACTATTTTGAGATTTAAATCATCAAAATTGCTTAAGATGGGGGCCCTAGCTTCCAGTAATTACTATGCGGGGTAACCGGATTCCAATAATGATTGTCGATACACAGAAGTCAAAAGATTAAGAAGCAGTAGCCGTGGGCTTTCCCAGTGCTCTTATTTTGTACATTATGTAAAAATCAATAAGAAGTCAAAAGAATGTACTTAAACTTTTACCATCCATGTTCCCTAGACAGGTATTTTGCTGTATGTATTTGTAGAAACACAAAACTCTGAAAAGCAGCTGCTTTGCAAATATGCACCGTCACAGTAGCCTACCATAAAATACCCAATTTCTGATTCTGTGAATACATGGACATGTCTCTGTGAAGTTCACAACCTTATTTTTAAGCCTATTTCTCTGTGGTTGAAGGTCACATCTCTGAATATATGCAAAGCCCTGGAAAGTCCTCTTTGCTAGACATATAACTATTATTTCCTCATTTCCAAGTGAGTAAAGGAAGTCGATCATTGTGTAACTGATGCACGCAACCAGCAGCTGCTACAGGTCATAATAACATACTGTGTTTGTCAAGCATGGGTTTGTCATGCCCTGGTCCTACGGACAATAGGGTCCCCCACAGTCTCCTGTTCATCTTGCCTCCTCAGAGTGTACCTGCACACCTTCTAATGCAGGAAGCAGGGCCTGTACATGTAACGCAGGATTCTTGAGGTCTCTGCAGGCATTACAAAGGAGATAGCGTATATTACGCCATCTTCTTAGCAGGTGTTTGCAGGAGTATGGCAAGCTCTTCCGGTATCAGTGTATGGGACAATACAAGAGTCTGGGATTGTGGAAGTCACTCTAGTCTTCACTGTATTAATGCAAGAGTACAGGGTCCATATAGGTCTTGTAATGTAGTATTGTTGCCCCTGCAGGACCCACCGTGCAGGGAACAATACGGCTCCGCCGTTGCAACAAAATACAATTTCCCAAGCGCATCAAAGAGTAACATACAAAAACAACCAGTTGCACCCTCCACCCAGAGCCAGCTTTGCACGGCTTGGCATAGTGTGTGGCTTTATCTTGAACCATTTGCACATGGCTGAAGACTGTTGGTGGTATAGGGAGTGGGTCCAGGGTGTGGCACACAGTTCCAATTGTACACAGTTAACACACATACATAATGGACTCTGTGGCATTGGGTCAAAATTCAGGAAGTGCATCTGTTCCAGCTGTTGATAGGTGTAGGACATGTGCATTTGGAACAGTGTGCAAAGGGTCTAGGTGGGGGCATGCCCTTTGCCCACAGTCCACTGTTCAGGGCTGTCTGACAGTAAGTAGTTCAAATTTGCTTTGGATAGTGAATACATTATATCATTACAAAACCCATAACATTCACTCCTAAAACTTTACTAAAGAATATATATGGTTCCATCCACTGATGCCGCATTAATGTATGTTTATATAGTAACAAAGATTTTCCCTTAAAACACAACAGGTGACATCATATGGTTGCATAAATAAACCAATAAATAACTGATATGCCCCTATTATGGAGAGAAGGTCAAGCCATAAATCACACAGTCACCATACACTGCACATTACCTCACACATGACATCAATAAGGACATCTCTAGTGACAACTCTGATGGAGTCAATGATTACATCGCAAGCACAAGGAGCTGATGGACGGAGCGCTGAAACTTTTCAGACACTCACCCCCAGTCACAGATCTGGGTTGAATCCATCATCGTTCTTTAGCTCACTTCACCACCCTAGTTCAGACCCAGCTATATGCAAATAAGTCTCGGCCCTTGCCCCTTGGGAACAGGGTCATCACTAGGATCACATTGATAACATCACCAATTCGCAGAGGTTCACTGGTGGAAATGGGGTGTCTCGTTAGCAGAGGTTTGCACCCTGTCCAAGTAGGGGCATCGCTTTAGTCAGGGTAAGTCAGATGCACACCCTAAATTAACCTGTGCTCAACCTCTGGTAGCTTGGCACAGAGCAGTCAGGTTTAACTTAAGATGCAATGGGGCATATAAACAAAAAAATGTCGGAGCGTGGTGTTACTCCAAATTTGGCAAAGCTGCACTCCGACATTTTTAAAACTCAGGGATGCATCATATTCAAAAGAATATGGTGCACTCCTGCATTTTCCCTAGCGGTGGTGCTAAAAAAGCTGCCTAGTGCCAGAGCAGGCACCCTGCCACCATGTAGCAAGGGTGCCTGCGCTGCAGGGGCAAGTGTTTATGTGCAGGAAGTATCACCTTCCTGCAAATAAACAATTATTAATGATGGTTTTCTCTTTCTATAATAATTTCTCCTTGGTTTGCAATGTTAAGACCAGGTATTACCTGGTGTTAGCTTTTGGCACTGCCTCAGCCTTGTAAATCTGAGGCAGCATAAAAAAGCAATGGGTGGTGTGGTGGAACACCCACTGCAACACCCATTACACACCCGGCGGAAAGGGGCATATTTACAAGGTGGCGTTAAGCCACGTAAGGAGCTGAGCGCCAGCTTGCAAATATGTGAACTGGCACTACTCCACCGGCGCCTCAAAAAAGTGATGCTCCATGGCGAAAGAGGCTTGTAAATATGCCCCAATATGAACAGTTACATCACAGTAACTCAATGAAAACCGCACATAAAAGACTTCACACAAGTTTAGGAAAATAGAGAATATTCGTCTGAAAAAAATAGGACCAAAACAATAAAAATCCAATTGGTAGAAGCTGAGGTATAAATTTTGAAGTAATAAATATGAAGTAATAAATACTAAAACAGCGCCTCTTAATTTATGAGCATTCTTATGATGCAGAAAATGATAGTTTTCACAATGTTACTATGTGCAACTGTTTATGTGCGGTCTTGGTACACCAAAGAGAACAACACCACTCCAATCGGGGGTCCTTCACGGAGGTGACCGCTTGGTCCGTTAAAAAATAAATAATGCCCGAGCCCCTACTGCTTAATACACAGGTCTCAGGGATCACTCAGGCAAGATACTTGTGTGCCAGTTACAATGTAGGAGCAGGGTCACAGGGGTGTCCGCAAGTCTTTGAAAGCTTCGCGTTGTCATGCACTGTTGTCCACTGGGAAGGGTGGCCAGAGATGGCTAACGATCCTTGTATCTCTGGCCCACCTTTGGTTACCAGGGCAATGCATCGAGAAGTGAGAGAATGAGGCAGGAAACTGCACAAATGAGCCCTGCAATGGCAGGCCTGATACAGGTTTGAAGTGCTACTTGTGTGAGTGGCACAACTAGTGCTGCAGGCCCACTGTAGCATTTAGATTACAGACCCTGGGTACATGGTATACTTCTTTACAATTGACTTATAATTAAACTAAATATGCCAATGAGGTATATCCAATGTCAACGTGTTTTAGGGGAGAAGTACATGCACGCACTGGTTAACAGTGGTAAAGTGCTAAGAGTCCTAGCGCCAACAAAAAGGTACGGTAAAAATTGGAGGTAAAAGGTTGGGGGAAAGACCACCCTAAGAATGACAGGTCCAACAGTCACAAAAAAACCTGCATAATGAATATTAATTAGGTAGGTAACAATCATTAATTCCCTGTGACTGATCACAAATGCAGGTATAGAGGCCTGCAAGGAGCATCAGACCTCTGTCACAGCATTTGCATGCCCAAGTGAATTTTGTTTTTAAAAAGCATTCTGCGTCAATTAGAGGGCACATGCTGCTTAAACATAATGTTTTCATTTGCAAAGACATCAGAGGGAGCAGGCAGTGGTCCTCTTGACTTCGAGTCTACCTCTCACACTAAAGCCACCCCACATGATTGTCAAAATTCCAAAAGGCTATAGTATGAGGAGAGTTTCACCCTTGAGAATTAGGTACCACCCTGTGATTTTGATCAGGCTCAAAGTCCTGGTAAAATTAGACCTGATATTAAGGTTACAATGTTGTCTCGAAGCTGCTTTCTGGATTCTCTAAACTGACTATAGATTCTCTAGAGCTGTGCAATGTAAACTCATGTAGCTATACTTTAAAAAACGTTACTTTTCACTACAATGCTTGGCACCTTTAGACAAATGAAGATGTATTGCAAATATGTACTTACAAACATGTGGGTTAATAGGAACTGTATATGAAAGCATCTAGCATTAGGAGAAATATGCATGGTTACTAAGCACAATGGTTTAACCACTATTTTAATATCTATTTATTTATTACAATGGTGAAATTGGATTTTTGATGGATATTTAAGAAAAGTAACTTTTAGAAAGTTACTATTTATCCTGGCTGAAGCTACTGAAGCACAATTGGCTTTAGCTTGTCAGCAGCTGCACCGACAGTGCTTGACCTTAGTGAAGTATGAAAACTGTTCCCAGAGCAGGAACAATGGGTTAGGCCTGTTGCCAGGATGGGCTGAGTGTGGAGCAATGGATACCTATCAGCTAAGGAAGGGCAGCTGGGAGGAACATCAGGAGCTTCATAAACTTTAGAGACAGGGGTGGGCTGCTCTTTCCCAATTAAGTGTAAGGAGATGAAAGAGGATGGGAAATACTTTGTTCTTTTGGCCCTTTGTAGCCAGTTGGTCATGAACGCAGTGGGAGAAGGAGCAGGCCCCAGAACCAGTTTGGTGTAGCTGAGGAGGTGCGGACTGCTAAACACACCCTTGGCTGACCCACAGGCTCCCTTCAGGGGCAGACGGAATATAAGGATCCTGTATTCCCTCGATAATAATGTATTCTAGGCCAGATTGCAGTAAAAAAAGACAAGAAGGGCTGCAAAAGTGGACAGAGTTGCCTCTTGCAATATTTTCCTCATTGGTTAGGGAGTGTCCAGGAGTCACCCTAATCCACTGGCTACTGAACTGAACAAAAGCAGCACTCACTTCCAGCCCCTCAGAACCCTTTCGGGACCTGCAGAAAAACAGAGGAAGGAATTCACCTACTGTTTGTGACCTGTGAGAAGGCCTGAAAGGCTGGACCTGCTCTCACTTTCATATGGGGAGAAAGAAGTGGACTTCAAGGGTCACTAGGCTGACTTCTTATGTGTCTACAGGGACATAACAAGTGGGAACAGGCCTTTTCTGAAAAGCCCAATTGACCAGTGGTAACTGGACCTGGACTGGCCCGGACTTTGCTGCACCTCTTTTTTTTTTTTTAAAGGAGGAGAGAACGTGAGCACCCCATCCAAGGATGTTCTAGGCCCCAGGGACCACCACCTCCCCAGGGCAGGCCCATAAAAGTGAAAGGAGGGCTGCGTGGTCTGCCTCCTGAGGCCAATAATGGTCACCAGGAGTTCCACACCCCAGGGCTGGCTCCTGCAATGTCCCAGGGTGCCCAGCCCTGGGGCATAGCTGTTTGCTGTGACTTGGCAGGAGCTTTGACAGCTCCCGCCAAGCCAGAGCAAACACTCCGCTTCCAGTAAAGGGAGCTGACAAAATGCTCTTGCTTGCTGAAAGCGGAGGTTTCATCTGTTTCCCTGCCCGCCTACAAGCGGGCAGGGAAACAGATGAAACAATTGCTAAACATGTAGTTCCCTGTTTGTGAGAGCAATGCTGACTCCTGCAGAAGGTGGCAAGCTGGCAGTGACCGTGAGGGCCTTGAGGCTCCACCTGCGGTTCTGAGACAAAAGAGCAGAAAGAGGCAAATTACAGGTGAGAAACAAGAAAGAGGCAGTATAAAGGTCAGCATTGAGCAGAAAGAGACAAGATAAAAGTGAGAAACAAGCAGACCGAGGCAGAATAAAGGTCAGCAAAGAACAGCAAGGGGCGGAATAAAGGGGAGAAACAAGCAGAAAGAAGCAGAATAAAGGTCAGTAATGAGCAGCAAGAGGCAGAATAAAGGTGAGAAATGAGCAGAAAGAGGCAGAATAAAGGTCAGCGGTGAGTAGAAAGAGGAAAAGTATAGGTGAGAAAAGAGCAGTAAGAGGCAAAATGAAGGTCAGCAATGAGTAGAAAGAGGCAAACTAGAGGTCAGAAAGTAGCAGAAAGATCAGAATAAAGGTCAGAAGGAAGCAGGAAGAGGCAAAGTAGAGTTCAGAAACTAGCAGAAGGAGGCAAAATAATGGTCAGAAGCAAGCAGGGAGAGGCAAAACAAAGATCCGAAATAAGCAGGAAGAGGCAAAAAAAATCAGAAACGAGCAGTAAGAAGCAAAAAAATCAGAAATGAGCAGAAGAGGCAAATTAGAGATCAGAAAAAAGCAGAAAGAGGCATCAGGCACTCATGCGCCAACCCACAGACCCACACAGAGACTTGCTCACAGACCCACTCAGACACTCCTGTACCCGCTCACAGACCCACTTAGACACTCATGCACCCACTCATAGAATCATGCACCAAATCACACACCCACTCAGAGACTCATGCACCTACTCACAGACTCGCTCAGATACTCAGGCACCGACTCACAGAGCCACTCAGACACTTATGTACCCACTCAGACACTCACGCATCTAGTCACAGACCCACACAGAGACTCTTGCTCCCACTCATAGACCCACTCAGACACTCATGTACCTCTCACAGATCCACACAGGCACTCCTACACCCACTTACACAGCTATACACACAGCCATACAGTCACTCACACACCCTCTCACAGGCCCATACAACCACTCAGACACCCACTCAGAACCCATAGACCCATTCACACGCCCACCTATATAGTCATTGACACACCCACTCCCAAAGGGTACAGGTTACAGTTATGAAATAAAAAAAATTTAAACGTAGAAATTCACTAAAAAAACAAATGTTACAGAGAAGTTATAGTTAAGAAATGGAATTTAAAAAACCTTAGAAATTAACTGAAAAAAACAAAGGTTACAGGGACGTTATTGTTAGGCTCAGATTTCACTCATACAAAACCATTGAAATTCAGCAGTTATAGTTACCTAACCTAGCAATAACGTACGCCCCCGAAATGTGCTGCTTATGATCTCACGTATTAAATCACTTATGACATGGTCAGTGACATCACTGATGACATCATTGGTGACATCTCAAATGACATCATGGTGACATTACTAATGACATCATCCAGTGAGTGTAAGGGTTCCATAAAAGTTTCTGAGAGTTAAAGATATATACTAAGGTACTGCATTGGGAAGCACAAAGCCAAATGCTCACTATTTAGAGCTTCCTGATCCCTCTGCACATTGAACAGGATCGTGGGAGACGGAGGTGTGTCTTAATGAATGCATCGTCATGAACCTGGGGTCATCAGAAGTCTTGTAAAGCCCTCGGGGGCGTTTGGTTTTGACCCTCTTTTCCTCAAGGATTGGGCCTCTGTGATTAACCCACCCACCCTGTCCACCTCCCTATACATTTGCCCTTGGATGGTGGCATTCTTGAAGTGTTTACATTAATTCTGCAATTAATAATTCATGCATGATGTGAATGTGGGCATTGCCTTTATGGTTGTAGAAAGGGCAGTGTTAGTATTGCTCCAGCTGTTTATCAATGCTATTGGAAACGTTACTTTACATCTCATTGTTTGACACGTAAAGGCCCTCTGCATGCACAGTTTTGCCTCCCAGCATGGACCGCTGAAGGTGTGGTACTCCACAGGGGGTCAGTGGTTCTGACTCTTGTGTCCCGAACCCAAGAAGCTTGTAAAGAAGTGATGGAGTCAGCAAATGTATAAAAACTGTTATTTAATTAAGTGCCTTAAAAGGACCCACTGGTGCAGGAGCGAAAGCATCCAAACGCTTCTCCATAATTCAAACCAAAGCTCTTACATCAGTGGATTCTAAGTTACATACAACAATTCTATATGACTTATAAAAATTCTAATAACATAAATAATTGCATGTTCTAAGACAAACATAAAAGAAAGAGGAAGGATACGATTACCACATGAATCCTTTTACAAAAACAAAAACAAAATATAAAAAAACTTATTCCAAAATATAATCATCAAACTTCTTTGGTACCCTATTGCTCTTTTTTTGCAACAACAGATTACCCTCATCAAAAGAGCCCCGTAGACTACTTCCTTCCACCGTAGGTTCAACCTGATGAGCAACATGATTGTTGATAACTCCACTGGAACTTTCCGCGACCACACAACCCCCAGTGTAACTTTGAGCAGGAATACACTTAGCTCCATTCTCACCAAACCACACATCAGCATTCACAACCTTTTCCTGTTCAAACAGACATTCCTGCCAGGTTTGAGAACAACTATAGAACTCTTGTTCCACCAACCCTTGTCCTTTAGCAAAACAGCAGAATCAGTCACTCTTTCTACTTTGAAAGGCACAGTGAACTTAGACATACCCTTACATGTTAATGAGGATTTGATGAAACGTACCCAATCACCAACTTTAACATTTTTACTTTTAGCCTCATGACATGTGTCATGATAAGATTTTCCATAGATGCGAGAATCAATTTTGTTGCTTCTAGCTTTAGAAATAAAAGACTCTAAAGTGTCACCCTTAACATTCTTTCCAAAAAGGGGTGCCAATTACTTGTTGACTTGCCTTCCCTCATCAAAAAATCTGGAGTCACTCCAGTACAGGCATTCGGAGTAATATGATAACTCCAAACCTTTTCTTTCAGAAATTCAAAAACATCAAGTTTGCTCTTTAATGAGGTCTGGATCCCGTCTTTTTTTAACCTGTTTGCCCTCTCCACCTGACCATTAACCATAGGACAATACTAATGTGCCCTCTCAGAACGCACACCAAATCTTCTTTAAAAGTTTGGCATCTTGGTAGAAACAAATTGCACTCCGTTCTCGGACATAAGAATAATGGGTGCTCCTTCAATTCTGAAAATATGTTCTTAAAATATTATAAGTTTGTCAGTTTTGGGATGTTCCACAAAAGTGTAATACCTCCATTTAGAAAAAGTGTCAATGACAACAATCAAAAACCTACTTTCTCTGCCCAAACACTCCTACGGTCCTGAGAAATCAATGGAAACTTTCTCCCAATGGTCCCAAGGAGCATCCTGAATAGACAAAGGCTCAATAGAAACCTTCCAATGTTTGTCAGATCTAACAAACACACTACAGTTATCCACAAACTGTTCAACACAGGCATCCATCATAGCCACCACACATTCATGCTGATCAGTGATTTCCTCTTCACACTCTTCAACAGGAGGAAGTCTAGATAAACAATCCGCAGTTAATTTTTTTCCACCAGGAATGTGCTGAATCTCAAAATTTAATTCCTGTAACCTGGCAATGAGTCTTACCAGCCTGGAAAAAGCATTGCCACTTCTGATACCATCCATCATGTAGACAAACGGCTTGTGATCCGTCGCTAAAACCAAAGGGCGCCCCCACAAAAAATTTATACATTTTCTGCTGCCCATACACAAGCCAAAGCTTCTATTTGAATGGTGCTATAATGTTTCTCAGCACCTCGAATACCTCTGGAAATGAAGGATACAACTTTTTCTTTGCCATCCACTATTTGAGTAAACACAGCTCCTAATCCAACAGCACTGGCATCAACCGTCACATAAGATTTACCCTTAGGATCAAAGGTTTTGAGACCAGGAGCCCTGGCTATACGTTTTTTTACATTGTTAAAAGCCTCATCATGAACAGCAGTCCAAGTAAACAAAGTTCCTTTTTTTAAAGTTGTCTTAAACGCTCTACAACAAGAGCATATGCTCTCACAAACCTGGCGTATAACTCACCTAAGCCTAGAAATGAACGCAATGAGTCTTTAAATTGAGGTTTACTAGCCTTCTCCAAAGTATTAATAATCCTCCTTGGGAAATATGCCATCACAGGTAATCCTATGACCTAAATAATCAATCTCATTAACCAAAAACTTGCATTTGTCCTTAATGTAATTCCTTTACTTTCCAAGATTGTTAACACTGTATCTAAAATGACATTATGTTGATCACAGGTTTCAGCAAAAAATAATATGTCATCCTGAAAAGCCTGCACTCCTCTCAATCCCTGAAATAAACTCTCAATTAATTTTTATAACACACTGGCCGCCAGTGACGTAGTGAACGTGCTGAAAGCGTACTACACCCTGCAAAGGGGGAACTCATGGCAACACAGCTGATGTCAATCAAGTGGATGCGTTGGAAGGAGTCCTTGTGTGTGGAACCCTCAGTGCATGCAGAATCTTCATCGCATGCAGGATCGCGAGCGCACAGACCACAATTGCCAAACGGTAATAGTTGAGAAAAAGTCACAGTACCTTAAATTTTCGTGTGATGAATCCAAAATGTGGGTGTAAATGTGGTCGCAGACAGAGAAGTCCGATGGGTGCTAAATTCACCATTAATGTATTTAAATAGAAAGGTGGACGAAAGGCAGTCTTGAGAGATGGAAGTCTTCCAAAGAAAAAAAAATAAGAGGAGAGCACAGTGGGTCGGCACTAGCAATTCGTCGCCATTGTAAAGAAGCGATGGAGTCAGCAAACATATAAAAATAGTTATTTAATTAAGTGCCATAAAAGGACCCACTGATGCAGGGGCTAAAGAGTCCAGCTCTAGCAAACTCCATCCGCTTCTCCCCAATTCAAACCAAAGCTCTTACATTAGTGGATTCTAAGTTACATAACACAATTCTACATGACATATACAAATTCTAATGACATAAATAATTCCTTGTTCCTAAGACAAACATAAAAGAAAGAGGAATGATATGATTACCACAAAGCCCATTGGCCAAAAAGCAGAATTGGGACCAAGATGGGGCGTCTACTGACTGTTGCCTGTTATTGACCTCAGAGTAAGGCTGTTTAAGGGCTTTCTTGGCTCTCAAGCATAGTGTGGATACAATCAACAGAAAGAACACATATAGTGTATAATAACCTCACACATTTGTAGAGGAAGGGAGTCGTAGACAGAACAATACACCGGAAACATGCACATGGGACATTTTCACCCAGTCAACAAAACCCCATGATCAGATGGGTCAAAATTCTTGATCCAGCAAAGAAAAAACACTTAACAACAGAGGGTTTAAAGCACAATGTTTGTTGACATGGGCCGTATCCATGTACATTTCAACAGATGCCCCAGGTATATTCACATTAGTACTCAAGCTTTGTTAAACAATCATAACAATGAAACATCCCTAACCCACCCAAACCCATGTGTGTGTTTGGGGGAACCGTCCAAGAGTACACCAACTCCAGCGGATATATGACTACTCAGTACAACGCTGCACAATAGTTACTGAAGTTTCCCTCATTATACCTCAAAGACATGTTAGAAACGATTCTAACACCTGACCATCTAGCATACCAATTGAGGTGAGGGGCCTAACAGAAACTGTCAAGAGGAGAAGACCTGCCTCCACTTCAATCCCCAAATGATAAGTTAGGTGTTCAAGGAGAGAAATCGTTCGCACTGGCCTCAAGTTGTTCCAGGTAAGTATCCCAGCATTCCAATGTATCCATACCTCTCCCCCTGTGCACAATCGCTTGTGCACCAGTAGCTTGGCAGTCGTCCACCGGAGCATGTCTGCCCCCCAACATTTCAGTGGGGGCACTGCAATAGACTTCCAAGACATAGTAATACATCGTTTAGCTACGATAAGCGATAAATTCTGGAATCTTAACAGACCCTTGTTTTTCTTGATGATACATTATGTTATGTTATGTTATGTTAAGCTAGTTTATATAGCACGTGGCTACCCCAGCAACGGGGCGTCCCAGCGCTTGCAGACATGCCAGATGACAGAACATCCAAAGCCAGTGAAAGTGTCTTAGATGGAAGAAAACAGCCAGGTTTTGAATTGTTTTCGAAAGAGCTTGTGGTTGGTGGTGGCCCGTGCTCTTAGGGGGATCGAATTCCAGAGTTTCGGGGCCAGATACATAAATGAGCGGCCTCCGGGTCTGCTCCTCCGGATCTTGATAGTACGAGCAAGGAAAAGGTCCGCCGAGCGAAGAACACGCGTAGGGACATAAAAGGAACAGAGTCCTTGCAGGGTTTGGGGGCCGACGCAGTACAGGATTTTGTGAATTAGGCAGAGAGTCTTGAATTGAATATGTTGATTTACAGGCAGCCAGTGCTGGCGACGAAGGATCGGGGATGTGTGGCAGTGTTTTGGGAGTGCAAACAGGATGCGGGCGGCGGCGTTCTGAGCTCTTTTAGCCTGTTTATCACTGTCAAGTTGGAGCCAAGCATAAGAGCATTGCAGTAGTCTAGATGGGCTAAGACCAGGGCCTGGACTATGATCTGACGGGTGGGAGGCTCAAAGAAGCCGAGGATGGGCTTGAGGGAACGTAGGCGGCCATAGCAAGTGCCTGCCACTTTTTTGCATGGGACTCTAGGGCAAGTGAGTTGTCCAGAAAACCCATCAGTCCACCCAATGGCGGAGCATCATCAACTGGGATTTTTAAGAAAGAATCCCAGATGATGATGCTCCGCCATTGGGTGGGCTGATGGGTTTTCTGTACACTGTGGTGACACGTTTTTCCAACACATCCTGTGCCATTTGTTCTGTTTCTATCTTAACCACATGGTATTTGACATCTTTTGTCCTCTTTTGTCCTATTGTTGTTAGTCTTCAGGGATAGGCAGTAGTGGAAATAAACAGGATTTATCCGTATGAGCACGGAGGCCTGACATAGCTCCAAATGCAGTCAGCAGGGCCATGGCCTCTGGCAGCACTGCAGGATCAGATCTCAAATCGATCAACGAGTCATCTGCATATAGGGACATGATTTGAGGGTGTCCAAGCACTACATGACTCCATCGTGGCACCTGCTCCCAAAGCATACATGCCAAGGGTTCCACGGGTAGGGCAAACAGAAGCAGTGAGATAGGGAAGCCCTGTCATGTACCTCTAGCCACCGAGAAAGAAGCAGATATTACGTCCCCAGTGCGCACCCTGAACTAACTGCCGCAAGTTAATTAAGGTGTTGCACCCAGGTATAAAGCCATTTTGGTCAGTATGTAATAAAGAGGGGACTATTGCAGTGAGACGATTATCCAGGACCTTCCCAAGGACCTCTGCAGTCCAGATTCAGGAGAGACAAGGGTCAATATGATGTTACATTTAGGGACTTGCGCCCTGGTTTAGGAAGGACTACAATCACCGCTTCACTCATGGAAGTCGGTAGAGTCCTACTAGCCAACGCACATTCATTCACCTGAAGGAGGCACGGGGTAAATCGAGTACTGTAATGTGCATACAATTCAATTGGAAACCCATCATTGCCCAGAACCTTCCCTCGGGCAATCTGGGTTATTGTCTCCCGTACCTCTTCGAATGTGATCAGACTATCCAATTCCTAGAGCTGAAAGGATGTGCCTTATTGCCAGGGCAAGCATCCCATTGTAATCCCGCACAAAAGTGTATGTACTGTTGGTCTGGAAGCAAGACGGGTGTCAGGGTCGGGTAAAAAGCAGCCTGTCCCACAGTTGGGGTATAAACTGCTACAAGTGTTAAGGGTATTCCATCAAGCATCCTTCTCCCCACAACATAGCAACCTTCGGGGTAAATTTTAATGTGGGAGGACGTAAAAGATGCACTTGAAGCCACCCAGATCAGTACACCCCTTACGTAACTAGAATATGTAGAATCATAGACCCCCACCCCGCCATAGTCTACCCAGTCTAGTAGGTTCCAGAAATGTAAAGTGTGTCTCTTGGAGACAGGAAAAGTGGGCCCCATGTCTTTTTAGGTAAGCGTATATTCTGTGGTGCTTAGTGGAGAACCCATACCTCTCACATCCCACATGAGGAATCTGTATTCTGGTACTGTCATGACAAACTACAATCACAAATGTGCACATACTCCAGGAAAATAGCTGGTCAGAATATTCTAGTACCTAGTGACACGCACACGTTTCTTATCTGCCAACATTGTCACAAACTCCCCTCCCCAGGCCTTTGTGCAAAAGTGCAAAAGTCCAGAAACCCACAACATGTGTGAACCAAATCATGGTAAAGTCCAGCAGACCGCAGGGGTAAATATGTGGTCACCATAGAACGATACTGTCAAGAAGTCACTCAACATGTCATGCAGCGCCAAAACAAAGGTAAGCTATCCCTCCCCGCCCTCTCTTAAGTAGGATCCCCTATTTGAAAACAGAACAATAAGACCAGTGGACTCTCAGAAAAAAATGTAAAAAGGATATGGATTCTACAGAGTCAGTCAATGTAATCAGCAGTCATTGGAATGACCACAGGTCCCTCTTGTAGTGTATCTGGTATGTCCTCCGGTAGGGAGCATTTTTGGGATAGAGGGCCGGATTCACAAAGGTAAAGTGAGACGAAAGTCTAACTTTACGACTTTCGCTATTTCTGAATACCAAAAGTCGTAACGTTCAGCTTTTGGTATTTACAAAGGGCATTTACGAGTAGTAAATGCCCTTTGTGAATACCAAAAGTCATACATTTAGACTAATGTCTCACTTTATCTTTGTGAATAGGGCCCAGAGACTCTGCAGTGTCTGTGGTTCCGGCACCACTCCTCATGCCGGAAGACCCTTCCTGGACCAACGTAGTCACTGCCTGTGCCCACTTCTGTGCAGCCAGGTTCCGGTTAGGGTGGGAGCGTTATTTCTGTTGGAGGAGTACTGATTCCGAGCTGGATGCCAACTCTCCTCCGAGTACTGTTGTGTTGATGAAGGATGTTTGCCTTTGGATTGCAGCCAGTTCCATGCCTGATGGGCAGATTGAAGAAGAAGTTCCTGAACACCATCCACAACGAGGAGCTTAGCCAGGAAAATTAACGAATATTTGATCCCCAGTTGACGGAGTCTGAGTTTCACCTATTTTGTAGATGTCTCAACATTTCTGGATATCATATGTAAAGTCCTGGATGATCATAACCGTCTGATTCTCCACTTGCCTAAGGGCCCTTAGCATGAGCAATCTAAAGAATGTTATCTTGGTCCCGGTAATTGAACAGGCTTGCCACCTCTGGACATGGAGTCACCCCTGGCAACGGTGATAGTGCTGGCACTCGATGAGCCCACTCAACTGGGAAAAAACGTGGATGTCCTGCCTCCCAGGACTGTATGCATCAGCCGTTGATCTAGATACAGGTCCATGCTCGGGTCTTCTACCTTCTTAATAGGCCCACCACCCGAATGTTGTTCCGTTTTGATATCCCCTCAGCGTCTTTGGCTCTTTACTTCAATATGTCCACTTTCCATCGCAGAGCAGTCAGTGCAGCCTGTGCTTCCAAGACAACTAGTTTCATCTCCTTTATGACCACATCATGGGTGGTTACTCTGGTCTTCAGATTATTATGTTCCTCTCGCATGTGGCCCATGTCGTCAATCAAAGTGTCTAATTTAGGCTACAGTGTTGCTTTTAAGCCATGCACAGCTGTCAACAGCTCCCCAAACTTGGCGTTAGTGTCCTGTAGCACATGACCTGTATGGGAGTAGTTTTGCCAAGGGAGTCCCTGTCTTGGATGAGGCTGGAGCCTGTTGGGTATCTCAAGGTTTGGAGCCTTTGGGTGCACCATCATGTCATGAAGAGAGACGCCATGCACGGTACTCTCTCCTCCACGCTGTGACAAAAGGGAGACAGGCCCCCACAGTAATGCAAAATAGGCGGGTAGAAAAAAAACCTCAATGTTCGAGTCACAGATTCACCAACGGCATCTGGCAGCGCTGGGAAATGCCTCCTCAGTGTCCACATGATAAGAGGGCAATGCCAATCGACACAAGGGTCCTCCCTGGTAGAGAATCAGAGCAACGCGGCATGAAGAAGTATCCCGATAAAGTCTGTCCCAGGATTTCAAGGGAGGGATTTCTCCTCGCAGTAGTGTAATTCTCTCTGGCCAAGCCCTGTAAATGATAGAGTGGGGGGGTTTACTCACTCCTCCAGGGTGTGGGCCACTTTGCCCCAGGCTTGCAGCCAGAGCTCCCAGCAGCATATATCTGTTGCCAATACTCTCCCTGCACTTATGCAACAACAACGTGCCTCTGACACCATGGATTCAACTATACTTGGATAACCAAACGATTTTTTAATTAACGTTGGGATATTTTCTTTTATCTTTCTTCCTTTTTAAATTTTTCAAATACACAAACAAAACCCAAAGATGGGCATTTGAAACATTTCTCAATGTGTACAATCAAAATAAAACAGTGTGTTCTGTAAATATATACAGTGAAAAACAACTTAAACGTGTGATATTATATACATTTGAGACAAGTATATTACAATCACAAAGAAACATAAAGACATATTAAGAGTATTTCAAAGGTACAAAGTGGATGTAAGTTTTTCCATCCAATATTAGTCCTATTACTTTGCGAAAACGCAACAAGGGCAGACTGTAGCTTTTTACTGTCCTCAGGCTGATAGTACTCTTTTCTGCCGGGGGAGAGGTCAAGGAAGTTAATTCAAACACGAGGGACAGAAAAACCCTGGGTATAGGGCTGGGATGGATTCACTTTGAAGTCTGTGCTCTACTCGGTTTGCCTAAAGACCTCTCTTAACATGGGCCAACGCGTTTCGACCTTCTCAGTGGCACGTCTTTATATGAAGGTCTTCATCAGGGAAGATGCAGGTTAAAAATGGAGACAGGACTTGTGTACCTATACAATTAAAAAAAGGGCAAATGTTGGAATCAATATCACTTTTGTGAGGAGGTGAGTGAATGTGACAAAACTCATCTCCACAGTGTGGAACTGGAGCACATACCGTAATTCTAGTTGCAGCCGCACCTGGTATGGAGCAGAGGATCCTGTAACGGTGTTTGACTATATCTTGAGCTGGGTGGAAGAGAAGAGAAGGGGGAATGCTATCTTTTAGTTTCTCATCTGGTGTTGGTCACATGGTACACAGCCCTTTCACCAGTGTTTTATCCAAGACCTTACGAGGGTTCTCAGTGCGTTAGACAGGGTGTGTGTGGGAGAAATCCGACAGTGCTTAAATTGTCATGCATTAGACATCTATGTGACATCCCCGGTATGCCAATGTAATCCCGGGTGGTGACATAAGTTATCTGATAATTTGCGGGCGTCTGCTTGCTATGGAAGGTGCCCTGTTTTTTCAACTTCACTCTTGGGGGTGACTGACACTGTCGAGGCGGAGGTAAACACCCATTTTTTCCAAAGTGCCCGTAAATATCCTTATGCTAGTCCGGAAAGAACGAAAAGCACTCGTTGGTGCTGTTCAAGCCTACCTTCTTATTTTTCTTGTGGCAGGCGTCTTCTTCCGTCCTGTCAGGTTGCGGACATGTGCGCGTTGCTAATTTCACAAAAGGCATTTAGGAGTAGTAAAGTTAGGATTCCTAACTTTACTACTCCTAAATCCACTTTGTGAATACCAAAAGTCGTAAAGTTAGGATTTTGTCTCAGAACACTTTTGTGAATCGGGCCTTATTTTTTTATTGCCCCGAACTATGATTTTTTTTTTTACCAATTATCATGTGACCATAACTACTTGACAGACCTGCTCTCATCCTTCTGAAGTGTACAAAACCGTCCCTGGTTTAAATGAGGTACAGCTGATAGGATGACTGAGTGGGTTGAATGTTCGCTGATGGAACAAGCTGTGATCTACAGGTTGGAAGTTCGCTACTTGGCAAAGCCTGTTTATCCTTCCAGCCTTCTGAGGCTGGTAAATTCAGACCCATTAAATTGGGACAATAACAAACGTTACTTACAAGAGTTAACAATTTAATAAGTGCAGTCAAAAAGCCATAAAAAGAAAAGCAGCATAAGTAATTCAAACTTTCCTAGTACTCTCAGAGGGGCTTAAGGTAACAGCTCATTTCACTTACTGTGTGCGCCGTAGCCAGTTATCACCCCTCCCCCCAAAAACAAAATATTGTTCATACACCTAGCCACTCAGAAGCAAGAGCATGTGGAATAAAAAGCTGTGTTAGAATAGTCCAACCAAGAAATACACGTGCTGCCCAGCAATATCTAAAGGTGAGGGTCCCAGTGAGTGAGTGCAGGCACTCGTTCATGGTGCAGCTTTGCACCTCTTTTTATGTTATTGTACAGTCTAAAGCAGCGCAGAGATTTAACTCGGAATTTCTACTAGATAATCTTGATAATCTGTGACCTGCTTGTAAATAGTGTGCAATGGTTGCTTCTCCTTCCACCCTGGGCCGACTTGTGAAATTCTGAGTTAAATATGTGTTTAGAAAGTGCAATTGACTCTTCAATACTTTATGCCTCCTTGGATCACCACAAACCGAATTTTACTACTATTATCTCCCAAACCATTTCTAAATTCTTCCCTCATGTATGACTCCCTAGACTCATCCGAAAATTAATTTTACTACTATGATCTACCTAATCGATTTCTACACACTCTTTCTTCCCCCATGTCTCCATTACTCATCCCAAACCTTGTCCTACTACTATGATCTCCCAATAAACACTTTCTAGACTCTTCCCTCTTCTATTCCTCCATTATCCTTTTCAATCCAAGTAACTGAATCACATGTCCTCCGCTCAAATTAACTCATATATCCTTATACTATTTTGCCACTAATCCTTTTCTGGGTGCCGGACCAGTGTGCTACTCACCAAAAAGTGACGCCTTATCAGGTGTAGTAAGTGCTATATAAATACAATTACAAATAAAGGCCCTGGGGACCACCACCCCCTATGGCTGGCTCTTTACCTCCCAAGGTGCCCACCCTCAAGAGATAGCAGTTTGCTTTCGCTTGACGGGAGCTTTGACAGCTCCCCCCAATTGAGAGCAAACATTAAGTCTGCTCCCAGCTTGCTGGAAGCGGACTTTTTATATGTTTTCATGCCAGCAGGAAAATAGATGAAAGGATTTCTCCCATGCACAGGGAGCAGCATTTGTGGCTGCTCCCTGCGTGCAAGAGCCATGCTGGCTCCTGCTAGAGGTTGGGAGCTAGCAGGGACCATGGGGGCATTGAGGCTCACCCCACAGTCCCCAGGGTTGCACACTGGGTGCCCTGTGTGGGCTCCAGGGCACCCAGGATCAAGTGATTAAGCCCTGGAGGATGAGGTCACCTGGGTCAAATTTTGCCTGGGGAGAGGAGCCGCGTGGACCCCCCTTCCCTTCTATAGACAAAAAAGGATCCTAACTTTTTGGTCTTGGAGAATGCAAAGCAAGTGTGTTTTCTCTGCAATTCCACTTTAAAATGTCATCTGAAATCCTGGCTGGAGGTGCATGCATTGTTAATCTATCGGAGCACAATCTCTTCTGTAGTGACTGTGACAAGTGTGTTCTTTCTTGTTGTCTCCTGGTAAGAGCAGAGTCCATGGTTCTCCCTTTTAAGTACTATGAGTAAATAAATGCGCGAAATCACCTGGAAGCTATGCCCGTTTGCCCCGCCCCATTCAGCTTAGTAGTATGCAATGGACTTTGAGCCTTGTCCCAGGTTGCTGGACAGCATACAAAAAGGGACCCTCCCCCAGCACATTTCCCGGCAATTTTGGTGACGCGTTATTGATGTAAAGGAATACGAGGCCATTTCCACCAAACAAAGAAGCACTTACTTCACTTAGTTAAGAGGAAGTACCCTGTTTAAGATGGAGATTCATCTCTTTGTAGCCTTGTCATCTTCTCTTGATGAGGAGACACTTGAGGAACAGTAACATTACCGAAATTACATGCACACACGCTCACTGGAAACATTACCTTGTGGTCCTTTATATAACTTTAGTGTAGAATATGCACAACACATTTACCCAATGAGGTAGAGCTTACTACTTAACCAGATGAAAGAACTCTAGTAGGGTAGATGTTTTCAGCAAAACTGGGGACTCATCTTAGAAAAAATGAGATTCGAAACTGGCCCTAGTGCTGATTTCACAGAAATGAAACCTCAACTGGAAGCACTTCCAAACATAAAAATAGCAGGTGCCCCTCTTGAAGCTCCACTTCAGTAAAGCACAAACAATCCTAACTTCTTGGGGTTGCCAAGGCAAAGTAGGTGTTTCCTCATGGATTTCATGTTGAAAAATAATATGAAATTCTTAATGGAGGTGAATTCATGGCTGATGTATTAGAGCACAATCTGATGGGTAGTGAGTGTGAGGAGTTGTTTCTTTCTTGTCATCTCCTGGTGAGAGCAGAGTCCACGGTATTCCCTTTCAAGTACCCTAAGTATGCAAATGCCCAAACTCCATAGCACCACTTACACACCCACTCACAGACATATACAGGTACTCACTCACAGACCCACATAAGCATTCAGAGACCCACACAGGCACTCCCAGACCTACTCACAGACACACACAGGCACTGATACACCCACTTATGCAGGTACACACTGACCCACTCACAAACGCACTCACAAACCCACACAGGCATTCATACATCCACTCTCAACGGTGACAGTTTATAGTTAGGATTTAAAAGTTAAAAAATGTAGAAATTCACTGAAAAAACAAAGGTTACAGGGACGTTATAGTCAGGGTCAGATTTCACTTGTACAAAACCATTGAAATTCAGCTCTTTTAGTTACAGGAGCTAACTATAAAGTTACACCTCTTCAATGCACTGCTTATGATCTCACATATTACATTACCCATGACATGGTCAGTGACATCACTTATGATATCACTGATGGCATCTCAAATTACATCACTGATGACATCACTGATGATATCCACAGAACCACTCACACACCTACTCACATCCCCATACAACCTCTCATATGGCCACTTACACAACGACACAGCCACTCACATAGCTATTCACAAACCTATTCAACGACTCACACACACCCACTCACTTACTCATTCAGCCACTAACACAGCAAAATCACCCACCCATACAGCCACTTACAACCCACTCACTCACTAATACATCCACTCACACTAGCATTCACACACCCATAGAGCAACTCACAGAACCACTCACTCACTAATACAGCCACTCACACGACCACTCACTCACCCATACAGCTACTCACACATCTATTCACTAATTCAGTTAACCACTTATATATCCATTCATATAAGAAGCCACATACCTACTCACTCACCTGTACAGACAGTCACATAGACACTGTGCAAAACAGCCATTCACACACACTCACTTAGTTATACATCCATTCAAACAGCCACTAACGTACCTATACAGCCACAAACTCACCCATCCATAAAAACACTCACATAGCCATTCAGTCACCAAAACTGCCACTCACACCCCCCCACCCATTTAGCCACCAAGGCAGCCACTCACACACCCATACAGCCAATGACACTCAATCACGAATACAGCCACACATACAATCATTCACACACCCATACATCTACTCACACACACCCTTATTCACCTACACATTCACTCAAACACCCATTCACTCACATACAGCACTCAGACTCCCACTCCCACACTGATACAGGCAGTCAGAAGGCATATGATAGAAACAGTATCACTCATTATTCGTTTCAAAAGAACATCAAGTTAACTTATGCAGCAGGTAACTATATATCTTTACGTCTCTGAAACATTTACAAAACACTTTCACTCATTGGATGATGTCACCAGTGATGTCACTGACCATCTCATGAGTTTTGTAATATGTGAGGAAATAAACAGTGCATTGCAGTCACTCACCCATATACGAGTGATCTGTCCAGTCACTCACTCATACAGCTACTCACATACCTACTCACACACCAATACAGCCAGTTACGTACCCACTCAATCACCCATTCAGGCACTCATGCACCCACTTGATTACCCATACACGACTCATGTACTCTTTCAGTCAGCTATATTCTACTTGCAAACTGACTCACTCAACCACACATCCACTACACACTCACACAGTCACTAATACTCTATCAATTCACCCATACAACTACTTGTGTACCGACATTCTCACCCATACAACCACTTATGCTGCCACTCAGTCACACATTAGCCACTCCGACATGCACTCACTCACCGATACATAGCTCTCACACCCACTCACTCGCAGATACAGACACTCACACATTCACTCATTCACCCATAGAGCCACTTACATACCCAGCCATTTATCTATACACCAAGTCACACACTGACAGTCAAAACAAGACATATCACTGTTACTAACATACATGTAATATATCATTATTATTTCTTAAACCAGAATTAGTGGTTCTAACAAGAAGCTTTTTTGTAACTTTTTACAAACAATGTTTGAATTGCCTACAAATGTCTTTTGTGGTATTTTTTTTGTTTCTTGACAGAAGGGTGCGAAACATGGTGCTTGTTAACCAAAAGCACAAAACTTGCACCAAGTATTTGAAGGGAAAAAACCCTAACTGTTATGAGTGTTAATGCAGGCAACTGGAGCAGGGATAGCCTGCTCCCCCATGCTCAATTTTGCCTTACATTTTAAACAAAACTGTTTAACTCTAGAAAACTCTGGAACACAGGCTGGAGGATCAGTAGAAAGTACAGGGGCAGATGAGTTGCCTGATTGTGCATCATCTCCAGCAGATGCTTCTTGCTGGCTCCTGTCCCTTTCTAATTCTGCTCATGTGAGACGAATGGATTATATGGCCCACAGTTGCTTCATTATTCTAGATGCTCTGAATGAGTATTTCTTCTCTGAACCTCTTGAAAGAATTTTGGTGCAGGTGACATTGCAGGTAATTACTTTTTTTCTCCTGTAGGAATTGAGAAGAACTGTGAAACCAAGCTCTCCTTCTTAGTCCTCACAGGTTCTTCTTCCTCTGAGGAGGTGGGTCGTTCCTCTCAGTTCTCTGGAGAAGCAAATGCCACCTTTGTATTCAAAAATACAATGTAAAACACCAAACAAACTCAAAAATATTAGAAGCAATACAAAGGTGTGAAAAACACAACTCCACCTAAAAGAAAAAGAAAATGGGTGCAACCTTCCTCAATTAATGATAGAAAGCTCTTTAACTAATAAAATCCATTTGTTCCTGTGTCCATTGGGAGTCGCGATGGCATCACGCACACGTTGCGACTCCGCAAAATGTATTAAGATGACTTTTTAAATATTTTTCTCTATACATATACTAGTTTTATTACTTTAATAGTAAACCCCTTACCTTAAACAAAACCTTAAAACTGTCTATATATCTGTTTATATATCTGTTTCAATACTACCAGAAATCACGCAGGACCTGTCATGATGGGTAGACGACTCCCAAAATGAAAAAAAATAATAATAATAAAAACCTAAAGGTTACAGGGACGTTATACTTAAAAAATACAATTATAAAAAAAAAGATGAAACTTAGGACATACAATTAAAAAAAAACTTTAGAAATGCACAGAAAAAATCAAAGGTCACATGGATATTATAGTTAAGAAATACAAATTAGAAAAACATTGAAATTGAATGGAAAAACCCTAAAGGTTATAGGGACGTTATAATTAGGAAATAACATTTTTTTTAAACCGTAGAAATTAACTGAAAAAACCAAAGGTTATAGGAACGTTATAATTAGACTCGCAATTCACACATTCAAAACCATAGAAATTCAGCAGTTATAGTTACCTGAGCTAACTATAATTACATCCCTGCAATGTACTCCTTATGACCTCACATATTACATCAATCATGACATAGTCAGTGACATCACTGATGATATCTCAAAGTACATCACTGATGATATCACTGATGACATCATCCACAGCACCACTCACACACCAACTCACACCATCATACAGTCTCTCGTAAACTCACTCACACACCCACAGAACCATTAACATACCTATTCGCAGAGCCATACAACTTGCAACACACCCACTCATCCATGCAAATACTTGCATATCCCCTCACACATACAGCCACTCACTCATTAGCTACTCATACAACCATATAAAAATTGATACTTGTATAGCGCACTACTCACCCGCAAGGGTCTCAAGGCGCTTGTATGAATACCGCTGTGGAACCCATCCTGGCTTTCCCTGTGAGGTGTTCACTCCTGGGTACCCCCAAGGTGGAGGCCAGGCATCCTTAGAGTTGTGGGGGCCGTTGTGGAGATTAAGCAAGCTATTGCCCAGAGTTGCAGAGTGGGACTCCATGATTGGAATAGGCACCGAGGCGAGAATTATCAGGTCCGTGGAATTGTTGAGCCCAAGACCCGCCAAGGCGGAGATTTGAACCCTGGTCCCGGGCTAGTCCTCTGCATTAGGGTCTGCTGCTCTAACCATTGAGCCACACTTCTCCACCCATACAACAACCTACACAACCATACAACCACCCATACAGCTACTCACACACCCACCTAATCAATCATACAATCACTCAGAAAGCCAGTCACTTACTCATACAGCATCTCAACAGACCCATTGACATACCCATACAACTACTCACACACCCAATCACACACTCTCACAACCACTTACATACCCATTCACTTAGCCCTAAAAGCACTCAAATGGCTATTCCTGGCTATTCACTCACCCATATAGCCACTTACACATCCGCTCACTCACTCACTCACCCATACATCCACTCACACAGACACTCACTCACCCATACAGTCGCACACACCCACCCATACAGCCATTCACCTAGACACTCACTCCCCATACAGCCACTCAACTACACACCCACTCACTAACCCATACAGCTACTCACACACCCATTTATTCACCCATACAGCTACTTATACCCCCTTGTATTCATATTCACCCACACAGCCACTAATACACCCACTCACACAGCCATACAGGCACTCCCACACCCACTCCCACACTGATACAGACAGTCACAAAGCCACTCAGATGACATATGTTAGAAATAGTATCACTCATTAGTAGTAGAGAAAGATCGTAATTTAACTTATGGTGTATCTTAGTATATATCTTTAAGTTTCAGAACTATTTAGAAAACACACTCAGTTGATTATGTCATCAGTGATGTCATTTGAGATGTCATCAGTGATGTCCCTGACCATGTCATCAGTAATGTAATATGTGAGGTCATAAGAAGTGCATTGTGGGGTCGTAAGGTATGGTTAGCTCAAGTAACTATAACTGCTGAATTTCTATGGTTTTGTATGTTTGAAATGTGGGCCTAACAAGACTGTCCCTATAACCTTTTGTTTTTAAACTGTATATAGATATAGATATGTAAATATATTTACCTACTGGTGATTGCCAGAAGGTAGTTATAGTTAGGACCTAGTTTCCATAGGAAAAGCATTTTTTAATTTGCCAATATCTTTGGCGCTGTTTGACAAATCTTCGTGACATTTTCAAAACTAATGGCCCGCTCAGGCCTGCTCCTGTCTTGAAAGTTTCAGGGTTCAAGAAAAAGGGGGGTCCTGAAACATGTTTTTTCCATGTAAATTTCCATAGGAAACGTTTGTTGCAACTGAAGCCTGAATTGCTGAACAGAATTACAGCAAATTTGGCAGTAAGGTAGCTCTTGGTCCAGAGTGCACTCTTTTTGTTAAATGGTGTAAATTCGTTCAGTAGTTCCTGAGAAATTCATATATTTAGATATATTAGTATCTGGTGACCAGGGTGGATACGCGAACACTCCCGATCTTGAGCTTGACTGATTGGCTGCCAACACTCCAAACCAGGAAGTGTTGGTAGCCATCTTGTGACACTATTCAACTGAGTCACAAGAAAAAAGGTAAAAAAAGTATTAAAATCAAGAAAAGGGGGCAGGGTAGAAACAACCTAACCCCCTAGGCCTGCTCACATGTACCTCCAGGGCCTAAGAAGGAATCAAATAAAACAAATTGGCAGAACAAAATGAAGCGCGGTCTCCCACACTTCTTTAATTAAGCCCCTGAGTGGGCCAGGTCCCGAAGTCAATGCCAGAATGTGGTGCTTGAGCCCATAGGGGCCCCCGGAGCCCCAGGGACCACCACCTCACCAGGGCTTTGTTTATACTATGCAGGGGCAAGTGGCCCCCACAACTCCAGGGACCGCCACTTCCCCGGGGCTTTTTTTTATTAAAAAGGTGTGTGGGGTGCTCTTGCCACCCCCACAGTGCCCTGGAGACTGCCAGCCCCCGGGGCATATATTATTTAAATGCAGGGGTCCATTGCGGACCCCCGGGGACCACCACCTACCCGGGGCTTTAAATTTGATGGAGGGAGGCCGCACGGCTCGCCTTGTGGAGCCCTCCATGGCCCTGGGGACCGCCACCCCCCCAGGGACGGCTCCAGCAATGTCCCGGGGTGTCCACCCCTGGACATTGCAGTTTGCTATGACAGGGCGGGAGCAGTGCTCCCACCCTGGCGGGATCAGTGCTCCCGCCCTGCCAAAGCAAAGTTCTGCTTCACTTCATGAAAGCAAGAGCAGGATGCGAGAGCAGGAAAGCTGCTTTCCCTTTCATGAAGTGAAGGAGTATTGCTTTTGGGCAAAGGGAGCTGCATGTCACCAGCTCCCACTGCCCAAAAGCAATGCCGGCTCCCGCAGGAGGTGGGGAGCCGGCAGGGACTGTGAGGGCATTGGGGCTCCCACCGCGGTCCCCAACAAGAGGCCAAGCCCTGGGGGATGGTGTCCGGGGGCCAAAGATGGCCTGAGAGAAGGGCCACTCGGCCCCCTCCCTGTATTAAAAAAAAATTGAATAACTGGGCCCCGGAGGATGGGGTCCCCGGGGCCAACATTGGCTGGTGGGGCAATGAGGTTCCCTTGTGTCCTCAGGGCTTGAGGACTAAAGTGGACTTCATCCCCAAAGCAGCAGAGCACCAGGAGGCTCGTTTCCAGAGTGGTATAAAAAGGGGGCATGGCCTCTAACCACTCTCAGCAATCCAGCTGTGTGGGGCTTACTGGAGGTAACAGGAGGGCTAATTGGCCCCAGCTACCCTCAGGAGGCAAGGGGACTTCATCCCCCCACCAAGAGCATGCCAGGAAGCGTGTTTGCAGAGTGGTGGAGAAAGGGGTTGTGGCGTGTGTCCACCTCTCAGCAATCCTACAGTGTGGGGATTAGTGGGGGTAACAGGTAGGCTAGTTGGCCCCTAAGAAACCCCAGCAGTGAAGGGGACTTCAATTCCCATCCAAGAACACGCCAGGGAGCATGTTTACAGTGTGGTGGGCAAAGGGGGCGTGGCCTGCTATAAGAATTTAGCAATCCTGCTGTGTGGGACTAACTGTAGGTAATAGGAGGGGTAGTTGGCCCCCAAGGATGTCCTCGGGGGCCAACTACCCCACCTGTTACCTCCAGTAAGTCCCACACAGTGGGATTGCTAAGATGTCTTCGGAGGCCACGCCCCCCTTTCTCCACCACTGTGCAAACATGCCTCCTGGTACACTACTGGTTGGGATATGAAGTCCACTTTACTCCTGAGGGACTTTGGGGACCAAGAAGCCCTCCTGGTATGCAGCAGGATTCCTGAGCGCTAGTCGGAGGCCCAGCCCCCTTTGTCCACCACTCTGCAAATGCGACTACTGGTTAAAGAAGCATTTGCAATGTAATAGGTCTTGCATTTGCGAGAATGAGAGCTATTGGCGTTGTAAATGTAAAAGTTTTTTACTAATGGTTTTGGGAGTGGAGTGAATGTACATTGTGTGTAGTGGAATTATGTTGTATGTTGCGCAATGAAATTATGTGGATAGAAAGTATGTGGTATTTAGTGTATAGGAATTATGTAGAGTGGTATTATGTGTTATGGAGAGTAATTATGTGGTATGGTAGTCTGTGTTGTGGAGTGGTAACCTCAGGTTTAGTCTTCCTCATTTCCAATGAAGCTAAACTATAAACTCAATGAGACAAAAAAAAGAAGGAACCACTGAGGAGCACTTCTGGACCTAGCCAGAGGTATGAGCAGGGCCACTGGAATCATGTGACTGTTCAGCTGCACCGATTTTTGCATAATTATACATTTTACGCATTTGCCACATAATCCATCATCTGCTGCATAATCTGTAGATTTGAACAAAAAAACCTTGTTTCTAGCTCAAACGGCTCAAACGTTACCAGAAATGCAGCAACAAGTGTTACAGTGTGGTGGAAGGCCCTTTGCGAACCTGGAATGGTCACCTGTTACTCACTCCTAAATGTGGATGTTAAATTGGTACTAATGGTGCGCAAACCACTCCTGCTTCTTTCTGCACCTCTCTTGCCTCTTTCTGCATTTCTCTTTCTTCTTTCTGTACCTTGCTCCCTTTTTTCTGCACTTATCTTGCATCTTTCTGAACATCTCTTCTGCTTTCTGCACCTCCCTTCTTTCTGAACCTCTCTTGCTTTTTTCTTCTGCATCTCTCTTGACTCTTTCTGCACCCTCTTTCCTCTTTCTGTACCTCTCTTGCCTCTTTTTCCACCTCTTGTCTCTTTCTGCACCTATCTCCTCTTTTTGCACTTTTCTTGTACCTTTCTGCACCTTGTTTGATCTTTTTTACACTTCCCTTGCTTATTTATGCACCTCTCTTGATTCTTTTTGCACCACTTTTGCCTCTTTCTACACCTCTGTTCCCCTTTCAGCACTTCTCTTGCTTTTTCTGCAGTTCTCTTGCTTGTTTATGCATCCCTCTTGCCTCTTTCTGCACCCCTCTTTCCTCTTTCTGTACCTCTCTTGCCTGTTTCTGCAACTCTTGCCTCTTTCTGCTGTTCTCTTGCCTCCTTCTGCACCTCTGCTGCCTCAGCCTGCACTTCTCTGGCCTATTCCTGCACATCTGTTGCTTCTTTCTGCACCTCTATTGCTTCTTTCTGAACCCTCTTACCTCTTTCTGCACCCCTTTTCCCTCTTTCTGTACTTCTCTTGCTTCTTTCTGCACCTCTCTTGCCTCTTTCTACACTTATCTTGCCTCTTTCTGCACCTCTGTTGCTTCTTTCTGCACCCATCTTGCCTCCTCTTACTGCACCCCTCTTACCTCTTTCTGCACCTCTGTACTTCCTTTGCTTCGTTCTGTACCTATATTGCTTCTTCTTGGGCCCCTCTTGCATCTTTCTGTACCCTATTAACTCTTTCTGCACCTGTCTTGCCTCTTTCTGCACCCCTCTTGTCTCCTTCTACAGTTCTCTTGCCTCTTTCTGCACCTCTGTTGCTTCTTTCTACCCTTCTATTGCTTTTTTCTGCAGCACTCTTACTTGTTTCTGAACCCCCTTGCCTCTTTCTGCATCCCTCTTTCCTATTTCTGCACCTCTCTTGCCTGTTTCTGCAACTCTCTTGCTTCTTTCTGTAGTTCTCTGGATTCTTTCTATACCTCTGTTCCCTTTTTCAGTACTTCTCTTGCTTTTCTCCGCAGCTCACTTGCTTGTTTCTGCAACTCTCTTGCCTCTTTCTATAGTTCCCTTGCCTCCTTCTGTATCTCTGTTGCTTCTTTCTGTACATCGCTTGCCTCTTTCTGCACCTCTCTTTCCCCTTTCTACAGATATCTTGCCTCTTTCTGCATCTCTGTTGCTTCTTTATGTATCCCTCTTGCCTTTTACTGCACCCCATACCTTTTTCTGCACCTCTGTTGCTTTTTTCTGCACTTCCATTGCTTCTTTCTTCACCTCTACTGCTTCTTTCCGCACCTCTCTTGCCTCTTTCTGTACCTATCTTGCCTCTTTTTACAGTTCTCTTGCCTCTTTCAGCATCTCTGTTGCTTCTTTCTGCACTTCTTTAGCTTGTTTATACACTTCCTTTTGCCTCTTTCTGCACCCCTCTTTCTTCTTTCTGCTACTCTCTTGCCTCTTCAGCTCCTCTATTGCTTCTCTCTGTGCTTATCTTGCTTCTTTCTGTACCCTTCTTGCCTCTTTCTGCCCCTCACTTGCCTCTATCTGCACCTCTATTGCCTCTGTCTGCATCTCACTTGCCTCCTCCAGCACTTCTCTTGCTTCTTTCTAAACCTCTGTTCCCTCTTTCAGCACTTCTATTGCTTTTTTCCTCTTGCTCTCTTGCTTGTTTCTGTACCCATCTTGCCTCTTTCTGTACCCCTCTTTCCTCTTTCTGTACCTCTCGCCTGTTTCTGCAACTCTCTTACCTCTTTCTGTAGTTCTCTTGCCTCCTTCTGCACCTCTGTTGCTTCTTCCTGTACATCTCTTGACTCTTTCTGCAACCCTATTGCCTGTCTCTCCACCTCACCTGCCTCTTTCTGCACCTCTCTTGCATCTTTCTGTGCCTCTCTTGCCTCTTTCTTTATTTCTCTTGATTCTTTTAGCACTTCTCTTGCCTCTTTCTGCACTTCTCTTGCCATTTTCTGCAACTCTATTGCCTCTTTCTGTACCTCTGTTACCTCTTTCTGTACCTTACTTGCTTCTTTCTGTACCCCTCTAGCTTCTTTCTGCACCCCTCTTCCCTTTTTCTGTACCTTTCTTGCCTCTTTCTGTACCCCGTTCCCTCTTTCAGCACCCCTCCTGCCTGTTTCTGCACCTCTCTTGCCTCTTTCTGTACCTCTGTTGCTACTTTCTGCATTTCTCTTGCTTCTTTCTGCACCCCTCGTGCCTCTTTCTGCACCTCTGTTGTTTCTTTTTGCACTTCTCTTGCTTTTTTATAACACTCTCTTGCTTCTTTCGGCATCCCTCGTGCCTCTTTCTGCACCCTTATCCCCTCTTTGTATACCTCTCTTGCCTCTTTCTGCACCTCTCTTGTCCTTTTCTGCAGTTCTCTTGTCTCTTTATACACCTCTGTTGGTTCTTTCTGCACTGCTCTTGCTTCTTTATGCACCTCTCTTGCAAATTTCTGCATCCCTCTTTCCTCTTTCTGGACCCCGCACCCCTGTTTCTATGCCTCTCTTGCCTCTGTCTGCACCCCTGTTCCCTCTTTCTGCACCTCTTTTGCCTGTTTCTGCAATTCTCTTGCCTCATTCTGCAATTCTCTTGCCTCCTTCTGCACCTCGGTTGCTTCTTTCTGCACTTCTCTTGCCTCTTTCTGCACCCCTCTAGCTTCTTTCTGCACCCTTGTTGCTTCTTTCTACTCTTCTCTTGCTTCTTTCTGTCCCTTTCTTGCCTTTTTCTGCACCCCTCTTGCCTCTTTATGCCCCTTCTGTCTAATTTCTGTACTTCTCTTGCCTCTTTTTGTACCTCTCTTGCCTCTTTCTGTATTTCTCTTGCCTATTTCTGCACCTCTGTTGCTTCTTTCTGCACCTATCTTGCTTCTTTCTGCACCCGTTGCCTTTTCTGCATTCATCTTCCCTCTTTCTGTACCTTCTTGCATCTTTCTGTACCCCTCTTACCTCTTTCTATGCCTCCTTTGCTTCTCTCTTCACATCTCTTGCTTCTTTCTGCACCTCTCTTCCTTGTTTCTGCACCCTTTCCCCTTTTTCAGTACCTCTCTTGCCTCTTTTGGCACATCTCTTGCCACTTTCTGCACCTCTGTTGCTTCTTTCTGCACTTCTCTTGCCTCTTTCTATACCTCTCTTGCCTCCTACTGTACCTCTCTTCCCTCTTTCTGCACCTCTGTTGCCTCTTTTTGTATATCTGGGCCTCATTCTGTACTTCTCTTGCTTCTTTCTGCATCTTTCCTGCTTCTTTCTGCAACCCTCTTGCCTCTTTCTGCACCCCCTTCCTTCTTTCTGCACCTCTCTTGCCTGTTTCTGCAGGTCCCTTGCATCTTTCTGCACATCTGTTGCTTCCTTCTGCACTTCTCTTGCTTTTTTATGCACCTCTCTTGCTTTTTTCTGCAGACCCTCTTGCCTATTTCTGTACCTCTTTTGCTTCTTTCTGTAGTTTTCTCGCTTCTTCCTGCACCCCTCTTGCTTCTTTCTGCACCTCTCTTCCCTCTTTATGCACCCCTCTCACCTCTTTCTACTCCTTTCTTGCCTCTTTCTTCACATCTCTTGCCTCTTGCTGCCCTTCTATTGCCTTTTTCTGCCCTTCTCCTGCCTCTTTCTGCACATTTCTTACTTTTTCTTCACTTCTCTTATTTTTTTCTGTACTTTTCTTGCTTCTTTCTGTACTTGTCTCGCCTCTTTCTTTATTCAAATGGGAAGTGCACTGTGTCAAGTTTAAAGGTCCGTGTGCTCTCGTGACTGAGGTATATGTCTACTCGTGCATGTATTCTCACATGTGTTATGCATCTGAAGATGGCAGCTTTAAAAGCGGGTAGCTTCTGCCATTGTTGGTCAAATTTTCTCAGTTCTGCTCTGTCATTCAGTTGCACAGGCAGACATGTCTTATGTATGTAGGTGTTATAGAGCCCCTCAAATATACTACTGATTACCCATGTGCCCTGTATTATGAGCAGAAAGAAATACATACACCTTTTTGTACACAAATTTACAGAGTATGCTGTTTGAAACACAGGTATACAAGCAATTGTATGTTTATTTTTCTGTAACGTCACTAGGTAAAAGCAGAGACACACGCATGCATACCTGCACAAACTTGGTCAAACTTACAACAGTGATATGGTTTAGGATTGCTGTTTTACATTTGGTTGGCCAACATTCTGAGCAGTCAATGAATAGTGAACCTTCAAGAGAAAAGTGAGGTTTAAGACATATTGGGAGAAGGATTAGTGATTAGGCTACTTTGTATGAGTCTGTGAAAAGGCCCAGTCAAAGTAGGCCTTTATCTGCACCTCTGTTGCTTCTTTCTGCACTTCTCTTGCTTCTTTCTCCACATTTCTTCCTCTTTATGAACTTCTGTTGCCTCTTTCTGCATTTTTATTTCTTCTTTCAGCACCTTTCTTTCTCTTTCTGGGCTTCTCATGCCTCTTTCTGCACTTCTCTTGCTTATTTTTGTACCTTTCTTCCTCTTTCTGTACATGTCCTACCTAGGTAGGTGTTGGAAACCGGCTATTTCTGGTAGGCTAAGGCTTATGCCAAAGCCAGGCAGAAACCACCATTCCAGTCAGGGCAAGGAAGTCACACGCCAAGATAACCCCTGCTCGCCCTCTAGGTAGCATGGCGCGGGCAGTCTAGGCTAAACTCGGAGGCGATGTGTAAAGCATTTGCGTCAGCGCACGACAGTAACAACATACTAGGCACACCACAAAAGAGACTCCACACAAGGTTATATTAAAATAACTTTTGTATTGTCAAAACATATCAGATAGAAATCACACATGTACATTGTGCCAACTGGCACGGCAATATTCACAAGGGATTATGTACACAGGACAGGGCCACATAGGCCACTGTCATAATCAGCACTTCTAGAAATAGAAATAATACTTATAGAAATTTGAATAAAAGTATATAAACTTCACTGTAACACAAAGTAACAGTTATAGATCACATCCAGTAACTACTGGGAACAGGTAAGTACCACCTACGCAACCCTAAACTCCTTGGGAGACTGTCACGCAGGGGACCAGGACCTTACTAGGACCACCTGTACTAAGAAAGAAGAACCACCTAAGTATCACACAGCATTTAGGGGTCTAAGAAAGAATACATTACTCATGATGCAATAAACCTACATTCAGAGGAGTAGAAAAGACAACCGCCTAAGAATAAACACATTTAGGGGTATAAACCAGAACACCTTACCCATGATGCATGAACACATTCAGAGAAGTAATACAGAGAAACACATGAGGCCTAAAGCATTCAGAGGTGTTAAGAATAAAGCACATGATGCAATAAAATACATTCAGGGGTGCGGCGCAAGAAGACACATGATGACTAAACATTCAGAGGTGCAGCGCAGGAAAAGTAAGACACATGATGCATAAACCTACACATTCAGAGGGGTCAAGAGTAAAGCAATAGCGCAAGAATCACATGATGTCTAAAAACATTCAGAGGTGTAAGATCAAGGTGCGTAATCATACTAAATGCATTACATTTCCTAGCACCACATCACAATGCGCAAAACTCACATTAGGCAAATACTATCACATGAGCCACTACCTGTGGCAGTCCCTAGGCCAACGGCCTTGTTGGGGCTCAGACGCCCTGAGTCTCAGTGTCAGGGTGCGCTGCCATGCAGCGCCAGTCTCAAAGTACCAAAAAGCCTAAACGTAGCAGGTGCCCACTAAGTGCTGGGCACCTGGAGAACAACAGAACTGAGCCAGGGCCCTCACTGGCCCTTCGGCGCCAACTGCGCCACTGCTGGAGCCACACAGGCTCTGGGCATAGCACATGCCCCAGACGTTGGAGCCACAGAGGCTCTAAAGCAATGATGCCAACCGTTGGAGCCACACAGGCTCTTAAAACACCGATGCCCCCATGAGCCTCACCGGACTCTAGCCCTAACACTCAGGGGCAGGAGGGGACGAGCACCGAAAATATGCCCCGAAGCCCCCCTCTCGAATATGGCCCTCTCGGGAGCCAAACGGGCTCGTAAACATAATGCGGCCCCTCTGAGCCTCTCTAGGCTCATGCGCGTTGGGGCGACCCACTGCCAACTGGGGCCGCCCTTGAAGGCTTTGCAATGCGTTGGGGCGACCCACTGCCAACGGGGCCGCCCTTACTCGGCGCCTTGACCGGCACCGCACGGAGCTTTCCCCCCCGCAGCCCTTCACTCACCGGCTCTGCTGCGGGGAGGCTCCATCATCGCGCCGCTCAGCTTCCTCACTCTGCCCAGCCCTCCGCCCAGACTCACCGGGTCTCCTGCACGGCGGGGGCAGGGCTCGGCGGCAACGGAGGAGCTCCTGCTCCTCGCAGACTCTCCTCGCTTGGCCCGGTCCCCCGTCTCGGGACCGGGACGCAGAGTGGAGCCAGCCAGGCTCCCGGGCAGTCTCTTCTCCCGTTGCAGGGCTCCCTCGGCACACGGGAGCCCTGTTCACCGGCCGCCATGCGTCTCCTCAGATGCCGCCGGGCTCCCTTAGCTCACGGGAGCCCGGCCGACCCGCCAGCAGGCAGCGCCATCTTCCTTCTTCCTCGGCGCGGCCCAGCCAATCACGTCGCGGCTCCTGCGCCGAGCCCCTCATGACGCGAGGCCGCCAACCAATGGCAGCGCGGCCTCGCCGATCCACGGGCCAATCAGAGCACGGCTCTCCTCGGGTCTCGGCCAATCCGGTCGCGGCCCCTTCGCGGTTTGTTTTCCTCCGCGACAGATCGAGGTGGGCACTCGTAGATAATTATATCCATGCAGGCAGGAATCCTCAGCGCATCCAGCGCTATAAACAAGCAGGAAAAGCGCTCCTAAGCGCTAGAAAGTCCAGAAAAGGCGCTCTCAAGCGCGTGGGGGAAATTAAGCGCCCCAGAGCTCTAGACAGCAGGCAGAGCGCTCCCAGGCGCTCAGGGGGAAGCCCAGCGCCTCCAGGCGCTAGAAATCAACTCCAGCGCTCTCCCCAGGAAAAGGCAGCTTCTCCATGCTGCCAGGGTCCCAGAGCTTCCCCAGGGGCAAAGCCAAGTCCCCCCTTCAGCCCAGGCAGGGCAGAAGGGTCCCCCAGGAGTCCAGGAATCCAGGCACCCAGGGGCTGGGCAGCGCCCACCCCTGGTAGATCCAAGTCAGCCACAAGAGCTAGAACAAGAACATTTTGGAAGGAGACACCGTCCCTTCTTATACACAGAAATGCCTTTGAAGTACTTTGAAGCTTTCGTGCAAGGGGCCCTGAGTACTGGAATGTTTCTGGTTTACGTCTCCCTGACAGCTTCAGGGCCAGAGGTGACAGTAGGCCGCCAGGATGGAGAGCCAGCAGGGTGGGCGACAGGCACAGCCCGGCACCACCAGATGCTCTTTCCTCCCATCCCTGACAGCAGAGGGGCCTTTCATCTACCCCCTCCTCCGGGGCCTTGCAGACCCTGCAGACCCGGTTCTACTCAAACCAGACAGTCCATCTACCAACAGGCCCAGGCATGCCTGGGCCAGGCCCATCAGCCAATCACGTGCTAGCAGACTCACTACACAATTATGCCAACTTCTAAAAGTGGCGCTTCTGGACTAGATACAGCCATGCCGCATATACCATTTTGCAGCATTCATTCTCACGAGTTCATACATATCAAACTCGACCCTGCACTCCCCACGCATCAGGAATCTACCATGGGCATACATATTTCCCAGTCATTCCTATGGGAGGGCAGGTCACTCACCATCCATACACAGAAAGCACACGCACTTTACACTGTACCACAGTGAAAAAGTGCGCAGAGGCCTACAATCACCAATCCAGGTTCCAAAAACAGGCTAGGAAAAAGCAAAAAGTCACGGGGTAGACCTGCCCAAAGGACCGGGTCCAACAGTAGGCATATTAGAAATTAACATTCAATAAACCTTAGAAATTCACTGAAAAAAACACAGGTTTCAGGGACGTTATAGTTAGGGATTAACATTCAAAATACCTTAGAAAATCACTGATAAAAACACAGGTTTCAGGGACATTATAGTTAGGAATTAGCATTTTAGTAGTGTACTCCATCTAAAATGCTAATTCAGATGGATTACACTACCAAAAGAACGAGGAGGGTGGGCATTGCCCAACTTTAAGTTATACTATTGGGCCACCGTGTTAAGATATAGCGTGACACTTATATCTGACAACCCGATCGGCAGTAGCATACCCACTCTACAAGAACTTATCCTAGGGGAGGGTTGTGCAGGATGCCTATGGCGCCATGTAAATGATGGCTATTTTCAAAAAACAAAGGTTAAGACTATCTCCAGTGTTGCCAAAGTATGGGGGAATGTCAGAAAATTACTGGGTCTGGGTCGCTACTCTTATTATACCCCCGTGAGTCAAAATTCGGATCTTCCAGGGATTTTTCACGACACCTGTATGAGGAGATGGATCGAGGCAGGGGCTAGACAGGGGCTAGACAGCTCGGGTGCTTTTTCTCGGCAAACGGACTTAAGACGTTTGACGAGCTGCGGTCAGAATTTAATATCACCAACAGGGACTTCTTTAAATTCCTTCAGCTGAGATAATTTTTATTTAAAAAAAGGAGGAGGCCGTATTAAATTTCAAAATTGCCAAACCATAGAAAATCTGTGTAAGGAATCACCTCCAAAAATTGGGGAAATATATGAAGTACTAAACACATCATTTCCAGATGACATGGATAAACATATTTTTTAACACAAACAAGGGGGACCCAATAGGTAAACTAGGACCATGGGTAATCACATACTATAAGAACAAGGGTCCTAGTAGTGAGAAGACAGTTTTTTAACAAGATGAATTCATAGACTAGAGTCAGTACTATAAATTGAATCTGTGTACCCAGCCGGGCAACAGATGTTTTAATATGAAGTAAGTTGTTTCAGAACCACAATTTACACGAACAAGTGATAGGGCACAATCCTGTACCTATCTTCCAAGGGAAGAAAACATTGAAAAAATAAAGAGGTGATAGGGAAAAGGGAAAGAAATAACAGGCAAAAGTGGAGGAGCCAATTATTGTGGCTTGCAACAAGTTGCATATCATAACAAGCTCACAATTACAGTTACTACAAATGATTTACACAATGGAGACTTTTGTAGGACTGTAAAAAATGTCGATGTTTCGATCCCCTGGCTCCTAATGAACCGGGATCATCATCAGGACTAATGATATTAGTTTGCCTGGGTTTGTTCCACAATACTTGGTCTGGCTTGGAACGAATTCTGCGGTATGCTTTCACGCTGGTACAATGCACTATATCCAGTGAGTCTTCTCAGGGTGTGTACCTGCAAAGCACTTGTGCACTTACAGCTCGGTGCGAACTGTTCGGCGCGAGGGGTTTGAAAGGGATTCCGATTCCTGCAATGTGTGTGGGGGGAATCCAAGTCGCCGGTGGGTGGACTCAAATCGGTCCCAAGGGGAAGATCCCTCGGAGGGGAGATGCCTTATGGATTTTACGAGGGAACCGTCAAGGTGGACTTTCCTTCTTAGGAGGCAGCACGATGGTCTGTCCTTCTCTGAGCAGCGCTCAGAGAAGGACAGACCATGGGATCTTCCCCATGGGACCGATTTGAGTCCACCCACCATGCAGAAACAATCTTGTCACTACACATTAATGAATTTATTCATTTATCAATTGGTTTTTGGGAGACTTACATTGTGTATTTTGATTGTAATCCATCCTTTCTTACAGCTATGCCAGTGATACGTAGTAGTATTTTCTCCATCTCTATTGTTATCACATGGTGTGTACTTGCACTTTAAAAAGTTCAGGCATGATGGGTTAACATTTGACTGTGATCAAGGGCACCTGCCCGAAACGCGTCAGTTTTTTGCTTCTGCTTAGCTTGGCTCATTAAAATTCCAACTGCCTCACATCGGAGTCGTTGAGTCGTCTGTTCTGCCCTGGGGACCTGGGGCTACAGTTTGGCTTTTGTTTTGAGCATATATAAATATATATGTATATATATATATATATAACATTCTTAAACTTTTTGGAAACACTCACACTCAGAGGATGATGTCATCAGTGATGTCATGAGTGATGTCACTGACCATGTCATGAGTGATGTAATATGTGATGTCATCAGGAGTGCATTACAGGGGCATGAGTTATAGTTAGCTCAGATAACTATATCGGCTGAATTTCTCTGGTTTTGTACGAGTGAAATGTCAGCCTAACTATAACGTCCCTGAAACCTGTTTTTTTTTCCAGTGAATATATAGAAACATATATATATATATATATATATATATATATATACATATATATATATGCACTCCACCTTTGCCAGTTAGAGCGATGCCGCTGTCATGAGCGGTCCAGGTAAGGTTACCGGCCAGCCTTTAAATTTGTCTCCAACACCTCTCAGATCAAGAAGTAAACCTGGACACCCAGCGTTTGCAGTAAATCCTTTATTCTTTTAGACAGGAAAAAGTCGACGCGTTTCACCTTTACGGCTTGATCACGCGTGATCAAGCCGTAAAGGTGAAACGCGTCGACTTTTTCCTGTCTAAAAGAATAAAGGATTTACTGCAAACGCTGGGTGTCCAGGTTTACTTCTTGATCTGAGAGGTGTTGGAGACACATATATATATATATATATATTGAGCTTGTACTTTCCCAAACCTTCTCCTGCGCTCCAGCGCACTCGCCGAGACAACGCGAAACGGACACCCAAAGTTACGTGGTTTACAGCAGGTCTTGTTTTATTAAGCCATAGTCAATATATATATATATATGCCATCCCCATTAAACAACTATCAAATAATGTGTAAAAGAGAATTTGCAAGAGCATTTGCAGTATTTTTACAACAGTGTAAATTTTAAATAATCTAGTGATGGATTTGGGGTATGTTTATCAGGGTGATTTCAGGGCCAGTTAGAACCCCCTAAGAATGATGCGCGGGAGATCAATGTTTTAGTCAAAACAGGATTTTATGGCTGGAGCTCTTCCCAGTTATTCAGAAAAAGATGTTCCTTCTTATTTGGCACTACCTAGTGGTTGTGCCATAAGATTGCTGCTTTACTTTGCCTTAAGAGAGTAAAGTCTTGCATCACTGTATACATGCCAAACCTCCTGATTCCGGCAGGACACTACCGATTTCAGGTCTAGTCTCCCGCCTCCAGATTCCTGCATGCAGAAACCTGATTCCTCTATGGACTTCAACTGACAGGGACTAGTCTTGTGTGACTCGGAGCATGCACTGCTAGTAACCGGGGCACAGCATTTTATATCACGCTCTCTGTGCCTGCCATATCGCTTGTTCGTGCTCCTGACAGGTAAGAATAACAGAAATGTATATTTGCATTTCAAAAATCCGATCCTGCAGCAGCACACATGCAACTCCCATAAATGTCAATAACTCACTTCAGGTTTCAATTGAAGTCAATGGGGGAAATACATACTCTTGATTCTTTTTTCCCCACTCTTCTCTTCTAAAATGTTGGCATGTATGTCAATGCTGCACTAAAAGTCAGGTGTCTGCGTCAATAAGGAAGAGAGAAGTTCCCGGCTTACTTCCCAAAAGCAATGATGAATGCCAAACGCTATTAATGAGTGAAATAAGCTTGTCTTCAGAACAAGGGAGGTATAAAAACATTTTTTGGTTTGATGTAAGTGCTTTACAAAGGAAGTAAATATCAATAATTCATGCTGGGCAGATATTGATTTCCATGTCCTCTAAGAGAAAATATAGCTCTGTGAGTATCATAAAATGAAGATACATAGGTCAGTTCATTTGTAAAAAAAAAAAAAAAAAAAGAAGAAACACGCTGAAACGATACATCGACCTCTACTGCTGGGACCGTGAAGAGGAAATGAAAGAAGCCTCTGACACCAGCCATTTAATCTAAAAATAGCTGTAATTTGTTTGCTGGAACATTTCCAATGGTGACCCGGGGCAAAATTGCTGACAGGCAGGATTGACCTGTATTCAGTGGCGCGTAGACGGGGTGGAGAGGGAAGGGGGCTGCACACGTCACCAGCCTCCTTCCGAACATGGCGCAGCTGTTAAATAAGTCTGTGAGGAAATATTTGAACTGACATTTGTGTTCTGCGAATTCACTCAGGGATCATATGTGACATAAATAGCCTCGGACCCTATTCATAAACATTTTTGTGAAGCTACGCGTTACCTAGTAGCAAAAAAAATTTATTTGCTGGATTTAATCCTGATTCCCAATTTACAGAATCAAGTTGTTATTCTTTGAGTGCATTTACTTTAGTGAGCGTGCAGTTTGAAACTGCCCGTCATGAAGTGCCTTCATTAATTGCCTCCATAGCAAGCCCCAGTCCAGAAGCTGCAGGCAGACAAGCTACCACCCAGTGACAAACAGCTTGATTTATTCCCTACATTTTGTGGATATTTTGTACAGCTATCATTTTTGCTTTATGTCCACTGTGCACGGATGGATGTCAGAATTTCGAGGTCATATATATCGAACTACAAAAATAGCTTTTGCAGAATCTGAACTACCATTACATTGTCAGAGTAAGTATATGTAATTACGTATAGGGTTACTATTCTTAACTCCACGGAAACATACTTTTACTAAATACATGTATCATTAGGTAAGGGGATTCGGAGTTTAGAATAGTGCCTATATTTATCTTTATATTGTATTTTATATTGATTTTTTTGATAAGCATATTTTTATTGATTTTAAAAAATATGCAAACAATTCAGCCATTTTATATTGAATTTATATAGAGTTTACGACCCCTGGCAACATACAGAAGTGTTTTACGTCTGGGCAGCAGGCTGCTCCTGACCCGGCTTCGGGGGCTGGGGTCCCTGCTGCCCATATAGGCATGGGGAAAGGAGCTAGGCACCCCCTCATCTTTATAATAAAAGAAGGCCCAAGGAATGGGGTCCCTGGGGCCTGTAGTGGCATGGGAAGGGGAGACTATGCACCACCTCCACTTTATAATAAAATAGGAATCTGGCAGATGGGGTCCCCAGTGGTCACAGTGGCATTGGGAAGGGGGATGTGCACCCCATACTCTTTATAATAAAAGAAGTTCTTAAGGGATGGGGTCCCAGGGGTCCATAGTGGCTCGGTGGAGGGGGCCACATGCCACCCTCCACTTAAAAATATATGTTTTAGCCATGGGTCTGGTGTCCCGGCGGCCCCTTGTGGCTTGGGAAATGGGGCTGCGTGCCCACTACCCTTTACAAATATCTTTTGGCCCCTATCTTATGTCCCTCTCGAGTCAGATTCAAAATCTTCAAAATTCTTCAACAAAGCTGTAATTCGTTATTTCTTTACTAGGTGTTCCTCTTGAGTCAGATCAAACTAAAATATTCACTAAACTTCAGTACCTCAGGTTGTTACTCGCGGTCCCTCTCAAGTAAATTGACTTGCACCAGTCTCAATGTGTGGAGCTTCAACATATATCTTTGCACACACATTCTCTGGTAAATACCAGTGCCTAGAAGTAGCTAACCTTGGGTGTCTATGTTAACTTGATGTATAAGGCTGTGCCATCTAAAAGACACATTGAAGTAAATGTACTCAATGGCTGAATAGGGCTGATCCACTCACCTATAGTGTGTGATGTGGTTGGAGTAAGAATAATTTGAGTAACAATTGAGCAGCCTAATGGATAAAGATGGTGGACTACTAGCAGTTTATATGTGCAAATTTGTACTAAGATTTTTGGGAAAACCCTAGGCTGGGAACTTTCATTTAAACTTTAGATTACTATGAAGCACTTATGATGCCATTATATAATAAACTACTAGCAGCTCCTACAACCTTATTCTTAGCAAAATGTTTTTGGAGTGGCACGATACACGTGTACCTTTAATTGCAGTCACCTATATTAATGGCCAAGGACCTATAGTGTTTGCTGTGGGAGGAAGAAAAAAATCAATGTTAGTGGAGCAACACAATATCGGGATTCCTGGATGTCTGCCATCCATCAAAAGCCGCATATCAGCGTGTAACAAGGTGCTGTATAGAAGGATGTGATATAAATATATATGAAGATGAAGGCACAACAGCAAGCCAGGGCAAAAATCCAGATCCAAAAGAATGCCATGAGTCACTAAGAAATGTAAAATCAAAGACAGAGGTGACTCAAAACAGATGGACTCACCAAAAACTAAAATATACTTCCACTATGCCCACACATTTTTTTTTATGTTGGGGGCGCCAAGGCCCCCACTGCCCCTGCCGAATCGCCAGCCAGCATGCATAATTATTTCCGGCTGGAGTGGCAACTTTTTGTTGAGTGACCCAAGGCACCCACAACTCTGTTTTCATTGGAGGCAGCGGGGGAAGTGACAGGGCCCCAGCAGGCCCCAGCCGGCTCTTAAACCAGCAACATACTGTGTGCTGGCTGAAGCAGGTACCATAACCTTGCTCCCATCCCTGCAAAAACAGCTCAAAGTATCATTTGACCTACCCTGTGGTGAGCCACTGATAGATAAATAAGGATCAAGGTCAAGGTCAATGGCTAGTCTTTAAATAAAGAGAACATAAGAGGCCTTATCTGATGCCCACTTGAATTTTCTTGGTTTCCTGGGTTTTCCTGAAGCATCCTTGGTGTTGAACAGGAAGAAATGGGATGTGGCAAAGCTTTATAATTGCTTTCTTTTCTTACACTGAAGAACTCTATTAGGAAATGAGAATGGGAGACTATAAGAGATGAACGATTCCTTAGAATCTGCAAGCAACTTTATGAGAAAGGCTTACTTGAGTGAAGATTTCTTCCCCAACAGTTCTTACACAGCCTGTTAGTGCAGGTCCTATTGCGATGGGTGCGCCTCCACATCATTAGACTCAACAAAACGCAAGTTTCACAAAAAAATAAGAAATCGAGAAGAGTACTACACAGGTCAATGTGCTTCATGACTCTATGTGGCTAAATCAGGTAAAGAGTATATATAATTGGAGAACAAGTACTAGAACCACCTTTCAGCTCTCAAAAAACTTACATTTGAGTGTGGGGGGGCGGTGCGAAATTCGTGAGATTTCCTTTGTGGAAATTACTTACATTTTGTGAAAAATCGTGTGAAATTATACAAAATACTGTGCAGGAGCACATTTTGCGCAACAAAAAAAATAGCTTAAAATGATGCCTGACATGAACAACAGTATTTCCGCTTTGTTTGATCACGATGCTGCTGAGCTCCCACTAAAGGATATTTACCCGAATACAAGCTATATTCAAGGGGTTTGAAATGGAGTAATTTTGATCATTTTGCAGAATAAGCGCACTGCAAAATTCCGTAAAATACACAAGATTACACCAGCGGAGCAAAAATTTAGCTCAGGCCTAGTTTAAAGCACCGCCTTGGAAAATTGTGAATCAGAATGGCCTGTATGGTAGAAGATGGGACTCATCTGGCATTCATAGAGGGCCAGTCTCAGGTATTACAGGCATGTTGTTTTTGTCAATATACTCACATTTTAAGTTTTTTTTGCATTTCTCTGCATTCTTTAGATTTTGTGTGAAGCTCTTACCAATGAGTACCATTTACATCGTACTGGGGCCTTTTCTCCTGCACAGCAGCAAACATTTCACTGAAAAGTGATGACTATGCAATGATCTTTTTGAGTTGTGTTATGTTTATTTATTTTGCCATTTGTAGAGCGCCTGGTTACTCCACCGGTGTGTCCCCGCGCTAATACCTGTCATTTGCTTCTACTTCTTGCAGGGAATTTCGTGTTGAGGGAGGCACCTGTTCTACCATTGTGCATGCTGCCTCATTAGAAGGCAGAGCATACTATTATGAATAAACATGTCAAGTTCGACTTGCAAATTATGTTAGTGTTATGTGATGTGGCACAGCCGTATAACTCCTGGCGCCTTTATGCCCCAGAGCATAGGCAGGATGTTTTCAAATGCTCATTGCAGATTCTAAATTACTGCTACTTCGAGGCACTTAAGCATTGTCGATGCTGCAAACTAACACGACACTTTAATAATGTTTGTGCACCTCATAGGTAGAGGTGGGTGAGGTGAGTCACAGCGGAGCCAAAGGTCTGGATCCTGTGCTGGAGCCGAGCTATACAAATGTTTGCCATGTAAATCGTGAAACAAACAGCATGTAAAATGTGGGAAAGTCTCTTCAAAATGAAAAAAGAGTATTTCTTTAGCTTGAGGAAGCGTTCCCAAAGCTTTGTCTTAGCATAGTTAGTCATAGCATGCAGAAGCGTTTCTAAAGCTTAGCCTATCAGTTCATATCACTGCACTCACTGAAAGGCATTTATTAAAAGTGTTTTTAAGCGTGAACCATAGAAACTTTCTTCCGCCTCACTCCAGCACCCTGACGATAATTCCATTAGTGAACTGAGGGGCATATTACCAAGGGCCTTATCGCCGCTTTAGCTGCACTTTTTGCCGCTAAAGCAGCAATTTTTTTTATCGCCCTATCAGCAAGCTATCGCTAACAGCAGTTGGCGACAGCTTTCTGACGTAAGCGACCGGTTTGGGTGCCGCTTTGCATGTCAGCGATATTTATCGCTAATGACATGCAAAGTAGGCGTTTCCGACCAACAGACCTGGTAAACAGCCGCTAACAGGCCTATCGTCTATTAGCAAGGAGGCCCTGGCCCCGGTTAGCGATGTGGAAAGCTGAGCTAACTGGAATCATCGCCGTTTTTTTGACACCTGCTATTTTCCTGACTTAACCATACCTAACAGCGGGAGTGGATTATGCTGATACGACCACAGGGTCAAATCAGCAAGGTTTCCCCCTTCCCCATACAACATTGTTGGTTTTGTCGCGATGTTGGCTCTTCCCTCCCGCTATCGCTGGAATATTTATCGCCATAGCTGTAATTGTTGCTTATACAGCGTTAGCGTGGCAATATATTACAGCGATAAAAAACTTCTGCGCTAAGCGCGCTCTGCGATATTTATCGCAGTTTGTTGCTAATATGGCCCTGAGAGGCAAGAATATTGTCATATGCACCCTATCACAGAGCAACATTATAGTCTATTAAATCCAAACACAAGAAAAGTTTTTGTACAGCCCAAACACATATTTCAGGCTGCTTTCATATGTTATAATGAAGAAAATGAAGGGAAGGTGAACTAAAAAATTCACCTCGGTTAAAACAAGTTGGTAAAGTGAGGAAGCCGGTACTTAACCCATATTTTCTTGTTTCACATTGTACAATTCAGTCACCGGCTGGATACTTCTTTCTCTCTCCTGTTTTACATCAAATATCAATTCTTTGTCTTTAACTCCTGGTGCAAGAGGTTAGAGCCAGGGAGGAGCCATATGAAAGGTCAGCTCAAATTAGTCTTGAGTGTCCAAGAGGGGACCTAGAGCTGAGCCTGAGCAAAGTCTTTGGCTTGAACATGGCTCGAGCCTTCAGGGGCTCATTCTGCTTCTACTTGTAAGCATGGTTCAAACTGTCGACTCAAGATGAACAACAAAACCTCAAGGAAGCCCAGAAAAGTCTCTAAAGACACGAAGTCCACTTCACAAACCATTTAAAGCCATACATTTACATAGCACCTATATGTCAGAGAAAAACACACAAACTAAACAAGCTGTATAATACCTAAAAAGTATTATGAGACCATGAACCAATGACTAAGACTACACATGTTTATGCTGAGAACATTTGTCTGCAGGTTATTAACAAGGCAGTGGATTATTTTGAGAGCCACCCATGGGCAGCCAGCAATGTTAAGACCTATGGTGGCTGACCTTCTGATTAACCAACACAAAATCGCCCAGAGAAGGAGCCAGATGGTGCAAGGTATTTAAAGTCCCCAGGTCACCATACCCATTTCCCCTGCGGTAGTGACATCACTGACTATAAAGGGCTGGTCAGCTACCCCATATCTACTGACCCTGCTAGCCCAAAGAGTGTGTGATTGGAGGGGTGTGTTTGTGGCCAAAGGAATGAAACACTAAGATTTTGAACTGCGTGCAACACCCACATTTATGACACAAATCGGCTCCAATTAATGCATGTCAGGAATCCACCTGGGGCAAGATTTACTAACAGTTGATGCAACGCAATGCAGCAAGAAAATTTGCTGTGCTGATCTGTGTCGAATGTAGAGAGCAGGAATGTGCCATATTTACTAAGATATGATGCACCTTCCTGCACAAAAAAACAATAATTCGAATCATTTTCCTCTTTGTATGTGTTCTGCAGAATGCAGCACACGTAAAAAGAGGAAATAACGAGGGGAAATAAACATATTTCTCATCGTTACATCTCTGCTGAAATGTTCCAGTACTTTTTACTCATTTCCAGGTTTACTACCCGTAGTAAATCTGAGAATGCACCAAAACACATAGGTGGATGAGTGGGAAGACCCACGCTTCACCCATGGCACACCTTCCCAATGCAGAGAAGCGCAAGGCAGCCTTATGTTACTCTGGATTTACTAAGCCACACAAAAGGCACGAAGGTGGCTTGGCATAGTTTTGTAAATATCACTTAAGCCCTTGGGTTGCCTTGCGTCTCCTTGCCTGACGCAAAAAGAATGCAACAGCTTAGTAAATCTAAGGCCTGGTAACTGTAAATGGTTTTGCTGTTGTGAAAGGGTGCACCACGGCTGCATACAAGTATGCAGTAGTACATTCCACGCAATGAGGTAGCAAGTGGGAGTACCAAGGAAGGGTGTTCCTTGAAAGTTTGAATCACCTAGACAAAGGGACATCCTGTTTAACCCCTGAGCCGCGGTGGTAATTCCGCCGCGGCGCTAGGGGGAATGGGGGGGCCGCACGGCACCGCCATGCTCATGACGTAACCACTCCGTCACGAGCCACGGTGGAGCTGTGCTTGTGATGGAATGATTCCGTCACGGCCCCGCCCACTCAATAGAACGCGGCGCGCAGGCGCAAAATTGATGCCGCGCAGGCGCGGCAGCCGGGCCGTGACAGAACCATTCCGTCACCAGCACAGCACCACCGTAGCTCGTGACGGAATGGTTCCGTCACGAGCATGCAAGGGGTTAACCAACTCCTATCTGTGGAAATGTTCAGCGGTTTACTCCAGCGAAGGGAAGGGCTTTCTTGAAAAAGGAACGGCACACTCTCAAACTTTGCAGGGTGCACGTAGAAGGGATGTTTTCACAAGCAAAAATATCACTGTAGAGGGAGAAAATATAAATATACTAGCAGCCCGTCCCGACGTTGTCCGGGTATGAAATAGAATGTGCGTGATGTGTGTATTTGGCAAGGGCAATTTATTTTAAAATCTCGCATTAGACAACATTTTTTGTTTCATTAGAATAGGGACGGAGAAGGCCCAGCTGCAGCCCTGGTTGATGTTAGCAGGCGCGTGTAATTGATGTAGTGATCCGCCGCCTGAGCCCGGCTATAGCCCTGGTTGATGTTAGCAGGCGCGTGTAATGTCGTTGAACGAGAGTATTATCAGCCGCGGGTCAATCCGTTTAATGAGAGAGTTGAGTGACAGCAAGTAGGAGAGGCTGCAGTAATTGTCCCCGCAGACACGCTCATTTGCGTGTTCCCCCGCTTGAGGCCCAGATGCAGGCCTGTTTGATGTTAGCAGGCGCGTGTTCCCCCGATTGAGGCACAGCTGCAGCCCTGGTTGATTATCAGGCGCGTGTAATTAGTGTACTGATCCGACGCCTGATCCCGGCTAGAGCCCTGGTTGATGGTAGCAGGCTCGTGTAATTTCATTGAATGAGAGAGTCCAGTAACAGTGCGCAGGAGAGGCTGCAGTAACGTTACTTACCAGGCCTCCAGGTGAACGCGTTTGTCATGCACACGGCCACAGCAGACTATCTTCTGATTAATGTACGACCCACATTGCATGAAGGGCGGAACATAGCACACGCCCCCAGCGTTTCTCACGCCCCCAGCGTGCCCCTTGATGTGGCGCAATTGCATTCACATGGCATGAAGGCCGGCCACACGCCCCCAGCGTTTCTCACGCCCACAGCGTGTCACGCCCCAGCGAGCCTCTTGATGCTGCGCAGCAACATTATTGGCGCTTGTATGTACGACTCACATGGCATGAAGGGCGGACACACGCCCCCAGAGTTTGTCACGCCCCCCGCTTTTGTCACGCCCCCAGCACACGCCCACAGCCCACGATGTGATGGCCGTACCACACGCCCAAAGCGTTAGTCACGCCCCCAGCCCACGCCCACAGCACAACGCAGACACACCCACAAGGGACTACTTTGCTGGCACGGTTCTTTTACCTTTTAAATGTATAGAGGAGTTGGCCTAACGGCTAAGGCGCTCGACCTCGGACCTGGGGATCTGGGTTTGAGTCTTGGTAATGACGCCAAACATCCTGTGAATCTGGGCAAATCACTTAATCTCCCCGTGCTTAACAAAAATGAATGTGTGTCCTCATGCAACGTAACTGGTGCTATGTAAAGCGCTCTGATACCTGATTCAGTTCGGGTCAATTTCGCGCTATATAAAACTCTGCAAAAAAAAATAAAAAAAATATGGTGGCCGTCTGCATAGCCCATGTCCTTCTCCTGCAACTGCCCTTTCCAACGTTGTATTGGGTGTTGTGATTGGTGCTGTGGTTACTGAGATTACTCGCCTCAAAGGTTTGGGCTCCCTCTTTATAATATTAGTATGGATATATATATATGTACATATATATATATATATACATATATATATATATATATATATATATATATATATATATATATATATATATATATATATATATATATATATATATATATATATGCATTTGCAGCACACGTTGAGTCTCTCCAATGTGGAGCTATACCCTGCGGATAACTTTCATTGGGGAAACAGCAGTTGTCTCGTGACGTCATCAGTGGTAGGCCTGAAAAGATGTGACTGGCCAAGCTCTCCTGGTGTGCAAAGGGAATTTATGTGAATTTCCAGAGGTGGTACATTTACACCCGTGTATTGAAGTATGTCCATGGGTGGGAGCTTTTCTTTGTGAATTGGGTACATTGGCAAACATAAAACTTTTAAAAAAATAAAGAAAAACATAGAAATTCGTGCACGATTTTGGATTACATTTTATCTTATATAGGACCACTTAAAATTTAAAGAGACAATGCACTTTTTTATATTTTTTTGTTGTCATTGGTCGGGGGCTCTTTAAATTAAAGGTTACGCTCCTCGAAAGAAATCCCCTAAATTGTATGCAAAGTGGGCCAACAGAAAGAGTATCCTACTGCGAAGGAAAAACTGCAGCTCTACATGTAATGTCTCATTATGATAAAGGCGAAGCAAAAGCTGATTAGAGCGCTGTCAGCAAGATGCCATCTGGAGGAAAGTTAAGCCGGGCCAGCTCACAACTTAATTCGCACTCATCAACAATATTAGTTAGAAAGCTAAATTGACAAATGGCTGTGATCTGGTATGTCCCTGTAATCCCCAGAAGAGCGCCACCACAACACATGCGACTGCTTGCCAGTGTAGCCCTAATGATGCATCGAGTCAGATGGTCATTTGAGCTCTCTAAACAAAAATACAGGGCCTCATTTACAAGGACACTGCGCCACCCATGCATCACTGGTGGCAGTGTGCCTGCCCATATTTACAAGGCCACGTAAAGTAACCCTGCGCGACGTTTCATGACCTTGTAAATATGGGCCCATTTCACACATTACTCAGAGTAAGCGGGGCATTCCATGAGTGTTGCTAGGGGCGTTTCCACGCAACATCCATGGAACCTGACACATTCCCAGATTTACAAAGATTTGTAAAGCTGGTAAAGGATGTACGACGGTACAACGCGTGGTATTACCACGTGTACCGTTACAACGCAAGTCGTTACCACGAGCGGTGTAGGGGTGTGGACTTAGGAATAGTTTAATTTACTATTCCAACACCAGCCTACGTACAGTAGGGAAGGTGTTGGAATAGTAAATCTACTATTCCTTATCTTAGAGCGCCCTCCAGCACAAGTCGTGGTTACGACTTGCGTTGTAAAAGACGCGTCGTAACAGTACTGCCGGGTAACATCCACATCGTAAAGGATGTTCCCCGCTGGGAATGCGTCTGAATCCTATGCCTCCCCAGGGGAGGCATAGGACTCGTGCAACAAGGAGAAATACTTTTATTTCTCCTTGTTCTTTCCTCCTTCTATGTGTGCTGCATTTTGCAGAATGCAAAAAAAAAGAGGAAAATGCCATCAGAAGTTGTTTTTGTGCAGGAAGGTGCCCCTTCCTGCACAAAAACAATAATTCCCACAATGCAGGCACCCTTGCAACATGAAGCAAGGGTGCCTGCAAAGGTGCATGGCAGCCAATTGTGCGCCAGCACAGGGGTAAGCACAAGGATGTGTCTTATTGTTGTTAATACGAAGCATCCCTGTGTTTTCACAATGGCGCAGCTCGGAGCAGCAAAATGGCTTGTGGCGCCGCTCTGCGTAATCTTTAAATGAGGCCCACAGCATCCGAGGCTCGGTAGTCAGTAAAAAAAGAGGAAATCATGAAATAACCTCATAAATATCAATTCATATTTTCCACAATGAGAATAATAGTACTAGGCCGTATTTTCTCACTTACATTACTGGACACAACAGCCTTGCTCATTAAAGTAAAATAATGCAATTGTTATTTTTTAGTTTGTAATCATGAATCATTACTTGCTTTAGAAGGATCTCTTTAAGAGAACAAGCAGGCAAGATATGGGAAGGACCACTGGAAAATGCTGCAGTGAGAGGCCATATTATGAGGCAGGGTTGACTAAACTATATGTCAAGAAAGGACAACCTATGGGGCACAATGCGGTGCATTTAGACGTATTCATGTATTATTTTGTCATTTTCAAATACATTAATGCTCTCAAATTAAACATTTCAGCCGATTATTATTAGTTTAACACTTTAATATAGCAACAAGCAAGTGAAAGTTGAACAGCTAACCTTTGCAAAGGGTCTGCCACTGTGTGTCATCACAAGTGGTGCTTCGGTGATAGCATTTGAACTAGAAACATAACATTTTTTGTGTGAAATCTGCAAATAATGTATCAGATAGTGGAATCATTAGTAAGAGCGGTAGATACTTAATTATGTGCAAAAGGGCACAACTGTAGAATTGTGTAATTCCAGTGACCTGGGCTTTCTTTACAGGATACTTACTATCTGCCTGTGTTTAATGCTTGGGGCGAGAGGGATTACATAAATTAATCCTTATGCCCAGTGGACAGAAATGTGGACTGATTGGCAGTTTTCCTCCAAGTTCTCACTTTCTCGCTTTATCAGAAGTTGGCAATAACAGCTCTGCTTGGCAGAGGAGACCTGGACCCTCTAAAACATACAAACAGGTCTTGGGGAGACCCGTCAGTGCTCCTACAATCACCATACATAAAAAAATGAAGTAAAAGGCCATTTTAATTATGAATGATTTTTGCCCTTTATCCTCTGGCCTGCTAGTGCTAATTTGGCATTTCAGCTAATTGGCTTTACTGTGATGGTCTAAAAATATTCTAAACTGGCCTCCTCTCCTGCCCCAATGTGATGTGTGTGAAATAATCACTTTGGAGGAAACCAAATCATGGGAAAACAATTTTAAGGAAATACAAAAAAATCGAAAATTAAAGGAAACATTTTATAGGAAAGATAATTTAAAGGAAAAATTCAAAATTACTCTCAACGTGGGTGGAGTGTGAGACTACTGTGGGGTTTTTGGGTTCATGAATTGCTCATTTTTAGGGGGATTAGCGCTTTTTAGGGGTCAGGAATAATTAGAGTTTGAGCATAGAAAGGGGTTTTAAAGGTTCAGAGATGTGTGGAGTTTAGGGGTGCTGAAGGTTTTGTCTAGGGTTCATGGATGATTGGTGTTTAGGTGTGTGAGGTGTTTTTAGGTTTCAGGGATGGGTGGAGTGTAAGGGTGTTAAGGGGTGTCAAGGTTCATGGATGGGTGGAGTTTAGGTCTTGAAGGGGTTTTTAAGGCTCAATTGTGGGTAGCGGCTGGGTGGTGAAGAGATTTTATTGTTCAGGATAGGGTGGCGTTTAAATGTAGAAAGGGGTTTTAAGGTTCAGGGATGAGTAGTTTAGGGTGATGAGGAGTTCTTATGGGTCATGGATGGCTAAAGTGCAGTGATAGTTTTTTAGGGTTCAGGGATGGGTGGAGTTTGGGTGTGCTGAGGTGTTTTAAGGGGTATGGGATGGTGGAGTTTAGGAGTAGTAAGGGTTTTTAGGGTTTTGAAATGGATGGTGTTAGGGGTAGTGAGTGATTTTATGGTTCAGGTATGGTGGATTTTTGGGGGATGAAAGGGCTTTTAGGCTTCAGGGATGAATGTAGTTTAGGTGAAAAATGCCATTAATTCTGAAAATGTCCTTTAAAACAGGTTAGATTAAACAGTTTCTCGGTAATGGTATTCTACTAAATTGTTTCTTTATGAAATCACATACAATCCCCTAAGTGTGATGGTAGTGTCTCCAATTTTCAGAAATGTTTCCCTAGTCAGAATCTCCATACATCAGTTCTACCTTTAACATATTGAAGAAATCTTCAAAAAGGAGAGCATCATTACTAATGGGGTCCTCACTTATGATCGATAACAGTATAATTGATAATTATGTATTAGTAATCTTGATATCCAACCTCACATATCATGTGGTACCTTCCCATTAGATTTCTTTGCTGTGTTAAGGCCTCTTCTCTGTTAATATGTATAGAACAAATTATTGTTCCCCTCCAAAAAGAATTGCTTAAATTTTTCATAAAGATTTAATTGCATTCTTTTTTCTATACAAGGGAAACTGTAAAAATAACAAACTCACAGGCCTGCATCCTATCTCAACATTCGACCTCAAACTTCTTGATGCCAGAAGAAATACTGTCCTTTGAAAAGTGGTTCTCAAAGACATAATGGCCTTGAAAGATGCTCACACATTTGTGCCGTATATCAGTCGTGAAAAAAGAATGTAACTCACATTACCTTAAATCAACCGTAATATTATTATTTTGAATTTGATTTGATTTTTCCACAAAAAGCTGTGCCCCTCTGACTATAACCTATGTCAGTGATAGATCACACCTTACTGGGCTTATTGAAGACACAACTTATGATGAGTGCTCTGAGTTCATGGGCATTGAGTCATTGTATAAAAATATCCACAGGCACAAGGTATTGTTGATATTGAAAATGTTCTGGTTAGCTGCTCAATACCAATGCAATTAACAACTAGATAAAGCAGTATTTTTGGGTTCATCAATTCGCTGTTTACAGTGCAACGGGGCTTCTATCGAGGTGATTTTTGTTGACTCTTTTGAAATGCATTCAAAATATTAGGAGGGCAACCTAATTTCTTTGTTCACATTGAACTTTCCAATTCGAATTGCTTGTATCTGTAATGACTATTGTTTTTTATTACTTTCCATATTTCATTTTTCAATTAATTTCCAGACAGTGGTGTATTTTTCCATAAAGTTCTTTTTATTAAGTATCCAATTCCATCTCACTTAAAACAGACCCAGCCAATGGGTAAACATGTAATTGATAATTTTCACTTATTAAAATCAACAACTCTGGTTCTTATGTTTACATTATAAGAACCAGAGTTGCTGATTTTATTAAGTGAAAAGTATTGATTATATGTTTTAAAAAAAAATGTTTAGGCACTGATGTAAATGTAGTGTATTTTGTAAAGCGCACAGCTGCCCCAACGGGGCGTCCCGGTGCTGTATAACGTTGTGGAACCCTTCCTGTGAGATGCCTCTCCTGGGCACCCCCAAGGTGAAGCCAGGCATCCCAGTATTGTAGGGGCCGTTGTGGAGATTAAGCAAGCTATTGCCCAGAGTTGCAGCGTGGGACCCATGATTAGAGTAGGCGCCGATGCGAGAATTATCGAGTCCGCGTACATTGAGCCCAAGACCCTGTCACATCGGGACTTGAACCCTGGTCCCAGGCCTGATCTCTGCTTCAGAGTCTGCCGCTCTAACCAGTGAGCCACACTTCTCCTTCTGATGAAATGCACACAAACAGTAACAAAGTGATGACCCAAGAAAAATCCCACAAACAAACAGATTTAAAAAATATAGTCAATTTCAATGCATAAAATAGTTCCAGAATGACAAGAATTCAAAATAGTGCATAGAAGCACAAAGCGCCACTTTCGGTCATCTGGTTGAGACAGACCAGAGGAAAGTCACAAGTTCAGGCCAACCATGATGAAGCGGGGGTCAGATACAGAGACTATGTCAGTCTTACTGGAGAGTTACCTTCTGAGCCCAGTGTGAAGAGTTCTGTTCTTGTTAGAGGAGGTGTCGGGGAGGAAGCCGAGCAATGCTGGCAGTCGCAACTGTTGCGCAAGTAGATGGTCAAGAGGCATGGACGGTCATTGCTGTAGCTTAGTGTTGGCTGTTGCTGCGGGCTGATTTTCCTGCAGCTTGAAGTGCGGATATTGCATTGGTCGTTGTTGCAGGTGGTCACTTTCTGCACAAATAGCACATCTCACCAGAACTTTGCATTGAAGCTTGTCTTGAGTGACAGAGACTTAGAGCAAAGGGGGTTCATTCACGGTCGCAAGGAGCCCAAATGTAAGATCTTCACTTGTACTTCAGGATGAGTGCACTCTGATGCCAGCCAATGGCCCAGGACCTAGGGAGGCACCTCTTGGGGATCAAGGACTCATTTCAGAAGAAGCCACCAGAGCGGAGGCAGGTCCACTTGCAAGCCCAGCTGCAGCAGGTCAACTGAGCAGTTGCAGGAAGGCCTCTTAAACTTGTTGTGGCCCTGTAGCTCTCACAGGAGCCAGCCAGCTGACTCTTGAAGTCACTCTGGTTAGCCTAGGATGAAGGCAAGCAGGTCCAGTCTTCCTTCTCAGAAAACAAGGCAGTCCTTCAGGCAGCAGGGAATCCCTTCTTCTAAAACTTCAACAGGTCTAGGAGTGTTCTCTGAATGGCCAATAGTTATAGCTGGTGGCAGCCTTGGTGTGAGGAAACTCCCTGTTCTTCCCCTACATCTGATTTTGGAAAGTTCTCCCCTTCCCCCGGTCAATGTTTTAAATGATCGATGGGAACAATAGCGAGGGCAGGACTGTTGTTAGATTCCTTTGTGTGTGCCGGTGACAAAGCCCTTTGAAGTGTAATCAGGACTAGGTACAATTCTCCCCCCGCCATCCCTCTATAACTGCCCACCCTGTCCACACCTATGCCTCCTTTGTGTTACTGTCTTGAACCAATACACAAACCCCAGCAGGAAAGCTATTCACAGTCATGTGACCCAGGACACTGTCAGAAGGTACAAATGGCTGGGGCAAGAAAATGCCAACATTCTGAAACTGGCATTTTCAGAATTATAATTTAAAATCTGACCTCACCATTAACCCCTTCTACGCTCATGACGAGGTCAGCTCGTCATGGGCGTAACCTGCGCTACGCGGATGACGAGCTGACCTTGTCACGTAACGCGGGATTTTTAAAATCGCAGCGCGCAGCGGGAAAACCGCTAGCGCGCATGCGGTTAAAGAGGATTTTACATTACAATGAATTTAAGTATATACTGTATATTTCTACCTGATCCCAATCCAACATTAGTGCTTATTAAATGTAGTAAGGTTAGCCAGTATTAGTCAATGGAATAGATTGGCCGTACAACAGTGGAAAATGACTTCAGGAGTTTCTGTCTGAGCATGTAAACCTTTCATACACATGTCCTACTTTTTGAACTCGTGGCACCCTCTTAGGCACTTTTAGACCTACATCAGAGGTGATTAATACTTTTTAAAAAGAAACTATTTTGCCATGTCGAAAATGGTAGTTTAAAACTCCACTACAAGCTGTTGTGGCAGGCCTGAGACATTTTTCAGTGATACTTTAGTGGGTGTCACAGTGAGTGCTGCAGACCTACTAATAACATTGTCTTACAGAAAGCCAGAGATGCTTAGTCAATTCATGTGAGACTGACTGATATTTTGATCAGGGAGAGTGTAGTGTCACAAAGATGAATAATACCCAGGGACACTAATGCATATAATGTATTACATTGCAAAGTATTTGGTATAAATGTGTGATTAAAAGTATCTTCTTTCTTTGAAAAGGTAAGCACAGGGTAGGGCATTGAAGGTATTGTATCTGTCGGTTGATTTTTGGATGCTGAGTGTTAGAAATGATTGTCTCTAGTTGGCAAGGGCTTGCACCTTTATCCAAGTAGAGACCCTTCTTCCTAGTCAGGATTAGGGAGTTACACTCCTAAAATAACCCCTGCTCACCCCCTTGGTAGCTTGGCACGAGCAGTCAGGCTTATCATAGAGGCAATGTGTAAAGCCTTTGCACATAACCAACAGTAATACAGTGTAAGCACTACAAAAGGACACCACATCAGTTTAGAAAACTAGCCAATATGTTTATATGCAAGACCTAAAACGATAAGAATCCACAATACAGTACTTAAAAATCTACAGTTATCAAAATACACTATAAAAACAGTTCCTTGATGTCGATAGCTCCGTCCGGGGCTATCACGGCGTTGTAAGCAACCAAATCCAAACAGTTTAGGCCAATGTTCCCTCGAATTATTTTTCTCTGTGTGCGGCAGTGAAAGACCTCTGTGCGCTGCGGCCAAGGTTGTGTGCACTAAGGAACTGATCATTAATGTGAGACCCGCACTCAGCTATATAAATCTGTGGCAAATACCACTCAAAACATTTGTTTACAACAAGAGTGAAAACAGGTGCATTTCACACATATTGATACCAGTTTGAGATCTTGATGTTTCCCCAGGAAAATATTAGTGAGGGTTAATGAGCAAGTGGTCAGATATATGTTATGATAAATTGCTGTATTGCATTTATTATTGAGTATAATATTGAATTTACAAGATGAATGGTTTGATATAATTGTGCCGGGAAGGTAATGCTGAAGGACATGTATAATGTTTGCTTTAAAAAGAAATAAAGAATGATATTCAAAGGAAGGTTGGGAGTTGGCTTGTATGAGAGTGGGGATAGTTTTAGGAATCAAAATGAGGGGGATATCAACTCCTCCACCTTTGCAGTTCTGTGACAAGGTTTCTATGCATATTTGCAAGTGTGGTTGAATCCTTGTAATTGATCCAGATTTCTTGATGGCACAGATATGGAGTAGGGGTTGTGAGAATGAAAGTAGTCAGTGGTATGGATAGTTCATGAAAGATTGAGCCCACACAGCCAAAGTGACCAAGAGTTTATTAGATGTGAAAACTCAATGGTTTGGTGGAATGTCCCGGTGGGTAGAGTATGATATTGCTGGGGGTAAGGAGGCATTATTGCGAGTGATCATAACATTTCTGAGTTTTAGTGAAGTGGAAGGGCAATCTGGGTTAGTGGATAGTGTGGTAGACCATATGAACCTTGGGTTTTAGGAAGCTTAGGGCATAGAAGTAGGAATGATAGGATTATGGCCACTGGCATGGTGGAAGGAGAGGAGGAGTTGAACATGAATTAAAAGCATAAGTAAGTCATTACCTGTCCCCAGAAGATGAACACTGTAAGGAGGCTTCACTTAAAAATTAAGTATTAACAAACATATCAGCAGCATTCATAACGTGCAATAAATATAAACTTTCATTCTATTGTATATGATTAAAAACTTGAACATCAGGCCCATTCAGAATCAGCAAAAACAAAAAGATTAACACAACTCATAAGGTTCGAATATGAATATTTATATGGTACTATGAACATGTATTGCCTAAGCTGTGAGTAATGACAAGGAGCTATATGGTTCTGTAAACACAAGGACATCACACGACTTATGAAGAAGGTCAGGGCAAAGCTGTTGAAAATCATCATTACGCAGATACTTGCACATTATACTGCATTGCAGTGTAAATACTTACATTCAAAGTGATTCTACAAACAGAGACATGGAGAGGAACACTTAAAAGGTAAGAACACAAGATTAGAGGCCAGGGACTGGAGGGTGGAGTCTTTTGAAAGGAGGACCACCTCCAAACTGGTTCTGTTGTAGAAGACAAAGGATGCACTTGTAGTCAAGAGTGTTTATTCTGCAGTGAAAACACTACACCACAACAACTTTTTTCAGTCATCCAAAATGCCATGTAAATTTGGGTTTGATTGGCAAAATAATTTCATTCCAGTTGGTGGGGGAATTAATCATTTCGAATTTTATATAGCAAGCAAGCTAATACAAAAGGCTGTAAATAATTAAAAAGGGCAAGGCCGGAATTGATATGTGGCTTTTGACAGTACGGGAGAGGTTGCACTTGGTTGGGCATCTTAAAAATTAATTGCATTTTCCTTATCAACATATAAACGGCACAACAGAATTGTGCAAGCAGAGTGGAAAAAAGGAAAAGCCACACACAACTTGACAGTGATCCTCTTCCCTTGCAGCAGCATCTCTGCCACCCTTCCCTTAAACCAAAATGCTACGGTCACAAGGTGCATGAGTTTTAGTCTGCTGCACAAAATAAATGAGATATTGGTAGGGGGGTTTGACCCAGTTGAAGTTACGGGGACCTGGGTTATCAAGTGAGTAAAAGGAGAGGGTCCCAGTAGCATAGGAACATTTAACCACACAGTTGAAAAATAATCAAAAAAACATAAATTTGGTCCACATTGTTTAATTCACAATGGGAATGCGTATTGAATATGCAATATTTTAACAATGATAAATCGGTGGTTTACAAAAGTGCCCCAGAAAAGAGAAGCGGGAGGGGTGGTGTAATAGTGTGGGGAATTGGTGAAGAAGAGAAAGAGGATTCTTGAGTGACAGTAAAATCAGCAATTGTAGCTCATTTGACAAAGTTACAGACTATGTACAGAGAATAGGACCGACAGGTACATTGGATTATTCAGAACAAATCATACTCCAAACAGTTCAGTAAATGAAAGCAATGGGGTGTGGAGTTGACGATAAAGAGCAAACAGTTGTCGACGTTTCGACCCTCAAACGTGCAGATATAAGTAGTTATCTTGCTGTGGGGTCTTCATCAGGACTGGAGGGGACACACAACCTATTTGATATATAAATATATATTGTGAATACGGGAAGCATTATCCCTGTATATGTTTAAGGCGTTAAAGCACATCACCCCACTATGGGTTTGATTAAAGTATATATAGCGCGTCCCATAAGGATTGATGGGACTTTATCTACACAAAGAATGCATTTAATTTAAATAGCGCTGGAGCGTCGCACCTATTTAATACATTCTAGTCAAGAGCAATTGAGGATAGGCCAGATCTGCAAAGGTGGACGGTATCAAGAATTAGTGAGGACTACTGATGAATACAGCGTAGTCATCGTTAAGCCAGAACAAAGTTACGGCCAAGGAGTCATATGCGGCTAAGTACATCACAGCGTAGGATTAACAGCAATTAAAACTTACCACGAACGTGGTATTAACAGGACCAGATGTTGTTTGAAGTCGGTATCACGAGTAGATCTGTAGGATAGGTATATAAGGATTTAGAAGGTGCACTATTTAATTGACGGGAGGTGGTCGTGGTATTTAATAACAGTGGTGAAGGACTCACCGTAGTATCCACCAATCATTGTTGGAATGTTTCAGGATTTTGTTAGGGTCCCGGGCACCATCGATAGTAAACAATCTATCAAATACAAGGCGGAGGCGACTGTTAGGGAAACATAGAGAAACTAGCATTGTCAGACTGAGTGCTGCATTACAACCGGGATCAGGACTCACCCAATTGCCGTAATTCGGACACGTCCGGCGGGAATCGTGGTCCGTAGCGGTCAGGCGGGAATCCTCTCGTTATGTTGTCTAAAGAGAGGGGGGGTGTGTACATTGAAATTAGTGACCGAGCCATTACTACACTAACTAGAGAGAGAGACACCGCCACCCACGTCCACAGCCTGCTTACCGATCGCGGAATGAACCACTCTCCGATCTCGGCTCGCCGTCTCAGTGGCGGGGCCAGTTTCCGGGTATGCTAATATCACTGTGGCAACGAGGTCACGTGATACTCAATACCTTCGTCAGAGATAGTTGACGGACTGATTGATGTTGCTAGGTAACATGTTGACAATAAACATGGTAGACATACTGAGTTGGTTGTATTGTTACTTTATCCGGGCATAACGTAATATAAGTAATGATTGTCACCGTGTTGGAAACGGAGTGCCTTCATTGAACGCAATTAATTAAATTGAAAACTATGCATAACCTATTAGAAATATTGTGCAACAAGTGTTGGATGGGACGATCATACCGAGGGAGCATTACGTCAGTATTGAACAATGGAATCATATGACATCGTTACAATCATGCATATAAAATCAGTGATGGCGTACCTCTCACACGAGGGTAAAGGCCACATTACAGGGCCAGCATAGCTGTTTAAAACATATACTTGATGGTACATCGTACCAAGGAAACATTGTGTCAACTTGAATATTATGGTCACGTGACACCTATTACAGTGATGGCGTACCTCACACATGCGGGTAAAGGCCACTAATGATTAGAGTAGGACAGTATTCAGGACAGAGTGGCTAGTTGTGAGAAAGAACTGTCCTGTTCATTGAGCCCAGATTCAATCGAGTCAAAGGTGAACATCCATTTCAGTTCTCGAGTATTGAGGATGTTAGAGATGTTCCCACCCCGGGGTCCAAGTAAAGCTCTCTCAATGATTACCCATTTTAAACTCTCTGGTGAGTGACCTGCTGTGGAGAAGTGATCAACCATGGGTGCGCCCTGTACTTGGCATCGGATTCTGCTCATATGTTGAAGTATCCTTGTTTTGGCTTTTTGCTGTGTCTGACTGATGTATATCAAATTGCATGGACAAAGGATGGCATAGATGATGTTTACAGAGTTGCAGTTAGTGTGTGTTTTGATCGGAATTCTGTGATGACGATATGTAAATTCTTTTGTCTGGATCGTACTGTCACATGTTTTGCAGCTGCCACACCTGAAGTGGCCCACAATTGGAGGCAAGTTCCACAGGGTAGTGATGGTAGGATCCTCTGGTGTCCTGAGGAAAGAGCGGACCACATGATCTTTTACACTCCTTGCTTTTTTGAAAGCATGTAATGGCGGATCAGTTTGTTGGATGTCATCTGATATGAGTTCCCAGTGGTTGTTGATGATACGTTTTATTTTGTTACTTTTTGTATTGAAAGTTGTGACACATACAATTCTCTGTTCGGTTTGGTCTTTATCAGTCTTAGGAACCAGTAACTCCTCACGGGGGTAAAACCAGGCTCTTTTCCTTGCTCGCTTAACCAATTGTTTGGGATAACCTCTGCTCAAAAGTCTCTGTTTCAGTTCTTCCGATTCAGTAAAATAGTGGTCCTTGTTGTAGCAATTTCGGCGTATGCGTAGAAATTGCCCGAAGGGCAAATTGTCCCGCAAGGCTCGAGGGTGGTGGCTGTCATAGTGCAGCAGTGAATTCCTTTCAGCAGGTTTTCGGTATAATGTGGTCAATAGGTGACCTGAGTTTTCGTAGATGGTAAGGTCCAAGAAATTAATTTGATGGTTGTCTGATTGGATCGTGAATTTTAGAAACTGGGATTGCGCGTTCAACCAGCCAAAGAACAACATCAGTTCTTCCAAATTGCCGTTCCATATCAGTAAGATGTCGTCTATATATCTCATCCAGAGACCAAGATGGTCTCTGAATGGATTGATCTGGTTGAGCACAGTGTCTTGCTCAAAGGCTGCCATGTATAGGATGGCTACATCCGGAGCAAAGGGAGCCCCCATGGCTACTCCCGATGTTTGCATATAGAATTTATCCTTGAAAATGAAAAAGTTCTTGGTCATGGCTATGCGTAGCAGAGCCACAATGAACTCAGTCGGTACTTGAACCGGGGCTTGACGCTGGTGCAGGCAACGTGTTATAACCATTAGTGCTTCTTGTTGCGGAATGCACGTATACAACGACACAACGTCGCAGGTGGCTAAACGTTGTTGATTGGTATCAAAGGTTAATTGTTCCACGATGTTTATAGTGTGCATGGTGTCACGTAAATAGGCCGGAGTGGCCTCTGCGATTGGTTTTAGAAAAAAATCAATGTATTTGCCCAGGGGCTCGAGGATAGAGCCGCACCCAGAAACAATAGGACGGCCCGGGGGGTCCACCATTGATTTATGAATCTTTGGTATGGTGTAGATAGTGGCCAAGCGTGGATGTGGTTTGTTCAGAAAATTAAACTCCAATTCCGATAGGAACCCTTGATCACGACCAGCTTTGGTTATTTCTAGAATTTCCCGTGCAATTGCTTGCGATGGATCCAGTCCTGATGAAGACCCCACAGCAAGATAACTACTTATATCTGCACGTTTGAGGGTCGAAACGTCGACAACTGTTTGCTCTTTATCGTCAACTCCACACCCCATTGCTTTCATTTACTGAACTGTTTGGAGTATGATTTGTTCTGAATAATCCAATGAACCTGTCGGTCCTATTCTCTGTACATAGTCTGTAACTTTGTCAAATGAGCTACAATTGCTGATTTTACTGTCACTCAAGAATCCTCTTTCTCTTCTTCACCAATTCCCCACACTATTACACCACCCCTCCCGCTTCTCTTTTCTGGGGCACTTTTGTAAACCACCGATTTATCATTGTTAAAATATTGCACAAAATAAATGTGCACTTTTACAAGCACAGTTGAAAAAAACATTAATGTACTGTCAAATATATTTTGTGGGTGAAATGGCACAGACATGTTGAGCACACAACCCCTTACAGAGTGGGCACAGTGGATGAAATGCACATGGCAACATTTACCTGCTTCTCTTCTTTAATGCGTGCAGCAAGATGTTATGGTATTTCCTAACACCAGTGCTTAATTAGAACCGGTGGTTTCCAGTGCTCAGCAAAGGCACTTAATCAACTTTATTTAAGTTCTGCAAGGGAAGAGGATCAGTGTCAAGTTCTGTGTGCTTTTTCCTTTTTTTCCTACTCTTCTCGCACAATTCTGTGAGTTGACTGACCCAACCATAGCCTTATTGGCTTTTCTGAGTCACCAGGTATACATATGGCCTGCTCTACTCCAGTCCTACTAGCGTATGCAATGCATTAGGTTTACATTTGACTGTATCTTCCCATACCCACAAGCTGGCAGCCATCTTGTGGATAAAGGAGGCAAACTTGTTGTTGATGCCTTTAAGCTGCTCCGTTCCTCATGGAGCAGATCTGCTGCAGCCGGGGGCCGATGTCCAGACTGGGCAGGGAGGCGAGCAGGAAGCCAAGGGTGATCTGGGTCACTCCTCGCCCATTCCTAGCAGGGGTCAAGGCACTGGTGTACCTCTACAACCCGGGCTGGCAGCCCACCACCTAGCTGCTGGACCAAAAAAGGCTGGACAAGGACCCCTGCTGCTGAAGCTTCTGTCCTCATAGCAGATCCGTACAGTATCATGTCAGTGTCAGCATCTACACCCCATCTCTCACTCATTGTTCAGCTCCTGCTGAACCCTCACCTTCTCATTCCTTATAGATTGAGCAACTTTATGGCTACCAAATCAAACCCCAGAGTGTTTTTTAATACCGTTAAGATCATGCACTTAAGTATTTTAAGGTGTTTATGTGAGAATGCACAAGGATGCTCGGTGAAACAAAGTATTGCCAAGGCTTGCACATTTTGGTCAAGCTGGAAAGGTGGGATTGAAACCAGATTTTCCAGTTGCACAGTGCAGAATTCAGCCGAACTCTTGGTAACTCTTTCTGGCATCAAAGGAGGACGGAATTAGTGTTTGGGCGAATGGCAGAATCCAAATTGTATTTCGGGTACTTTTCCAGATAACAAACCTAGCCCAATTAATTAACAGCTCTTAACAACGAACACATGCTAAATTACATGTGTTTTTTTGGGATTCTCAGGAATGAGAGCAGGGCCTGGATTTCGAGCCCGGTTCCTGCAAATACACAGTGGGGAACTCTATCTACAAGGCCTAACAGACCGTAAAACCTGAATTTAGTGTAAAAGAAATGTGGTATTCTAGGGGAGGATTAGGGCCACTGCCACCAATACATGCAGCATTCATGCGTCGTGGCCCGGAAGCAGCTACTGCATACCTTGCAGCCCACCACCTCCGGCACTAATAGAGCAAGCAGCATGTGCTCTGAAATCTGCATCAAAGCACAAAAGCAGTGGCAAAGGAAAACAAACCAGCTACACGTCCTTGCACAATGTTCTGCTCTTTGCCTGGTCTCATGAAACTACCGCCACTTTTCCTCACACTTCAGCAGCAAGAAACAAATCTTTATGTTTTGTGCTGCTCGTGATCAAGCCTGCTGCTGATAAATTGTCTTGCATTATGTTCGCGCTCTGCGAGAGTGAGTGCGCGGTTGGGGAAGATAATGTCCGCGCGCACCCAAGGACACATGCTACAGGGAACAATAGTTCCGGCTGGTCCCGGCGTCACTGACCAGCTAAGGTGTCGAGAAGACCCGCCAACAGTACCTGTTAAAGATGCAAGGCGCCGAGGCCCTTAAAGTCACTCGCGTTGAGGGTCTAGCTCCTTGCTGTTGGGATCAGGAGCGCTGGCGTCGGCAGGCATCGGGTGCTGCGGTGCGAAGTGCTGCGGTGCGGTGTGCGGCGCCCCTAGGTCGCGGTGCGAGCAGCAGCTCACGGTGGTGTCCGATGGTGTCGTCGATGAGACCAGGGTTGCGATGCAAGAGGAAGGCGGTGCTTGTCACGGTGCTGTAAGGTCACGTTGCAAGCAGTGGTATCGTCATTGCAGAAGCGCTGTCATTGGTTGACGAACGGGTGTCAATGGTGCCGGCGTCGGTAGGCCAAGGCTGCGGTGCCGGATGAGGGCAATGCGTCGTGTCACTTTACGAGCGGTGCCCTCAAACCACAGTGCAAGCAACTGTATTGATTTTGGCGTGGAGCAGCGTTGTCGGGGAGGCCAATGCGTCGTCGTGAAGCGAGGCAGTGTGGAGTACGGTGCCCACAGGTCGCGGTACGAGCAGCGGCTCAGTGGCGGCATCAGCAGGTATCGTTGGTGATACTAGGGTCGCGGTACGGCATTGCGGCGGTGCTCTCTGTGGTGCCCAGGCTTCGTCGAAGCAACGCGATGCGGAGTGCGGTGCCCACAGGTCGCAGTGCGAGCAGTGACTCGGTGGCGGCATCAGCAGGCGTCGTCGGCGAGACCAGGGTCGCGGTGCAGTGTTGCAGCGGTGCCCTCTGCAGTGCCTTCAGGACATGGAGTCAGCAGCGGCGTCGTAGATGGCGTCGAGTTGGTTTTCTTCTGTCACAGCACAAAACACACAGTCCCCAGTGCTGAGGGCAGAAGAGCTTGGTGTCTTTGCTGTTCCTGAGACTTCTTGAACAGGGGACAAGCTCTACCTCAAGCCCTTGGAGAAACTCACAAAAGTAGATTGCAGAAAGTTCAGTCCAGTCCTTTCACTGCCCAAGACAGAAGCAGCCACTGTAGGCCAACACAGCAGAGCACACAGCAAAGTGGTAGTCCCTCTTCACAGCTTCTCCAGCACTTCTTCTTTGCAGTCTTCTTGATCCAAAAGAGTTCTAAAGTTCAGGGTCCTGGGCCCCAGTATTTGTATCCAAAAATCCTTTGATCCCCTAGGCAGAGGGTGTCTGTGCCCAGCCAGAACCAATTCGGCCTTCCCTGGTGTGATTTACTGGCAGGGGGTGGAGACGGCATTGTCAGAGGCAGACCAGGCCCTTTGAGGTGCAAGGAAATCTCCGCCCTCTTTTCCCATCGCAGCCCAGATCTATTCAGCCCTTTCCTGACCTACCCTGACTATCGGGAGCCATCCCTGCTTTCTAGACATCTGTCGTCCAAAACCCAGACAGGCAATCCACATTCCAGCAGAGGCACATGGGATGACTGAGCAAGAAAATACCTACTTCCTAAAAGTGGTATTTTCAAACACAGACTGTTAAAATCACCTTTACTAAAAGATGCATCGTTAGATCCTGAGTTCAGGCATACTAAATGTTATTTTCTCACCTAGCTCCTAGGGCCAGTTATGTTTATAAGATGTTATAAACAAACTTCCCATTCTGTCCTATGGGGAACAGGTAGCCTTGCAATAGTTAAAAACGAAATGAGCTGTAATTCACTATCAGGACATGCCGCACACACCAGGGCATGTCCTACCTTTCACATACACTGCACCCTGCCCACAGGGGTACTTTGGGCTTACCTTAGGGGTGCCTGAAATGTAAGAAAAGGGAAGGTTAGGGACTGGCCAGTGTGTGTACGGGTCAAGCCGACATGACAGTTACAAACTGCGCGCAGACTCTGCAATGGCAGGTCTGAGGTACCTTTACTGGGCTACTCACATGGGTGGCACAATCCGTGCTGCAGGCTCACGCGTAGCATTTGATTACCAGGCTCTGGCACACTCAGTGCACTTTACTAGGGGCTGACAAGAACACCAAACAGCCAATCAGGGAAACATCAATCCATAACACACTTTACCACAGGAGCACTTGCACTTTACCACTGATCTACAGTGCGAAAAGTACGCAGAAACACTACGCTAGCAAAAGCAGAGACAAATCCGGGAGGGCAGAAAGCAAACACTCAGGGGAAACATGCCAAAAGATGCCAAGTCTAACACTGAGCTTCAGCAGTCCTGAGAATCCTGCGACATCTCACCCTCTCTACCCTAAGACTCAAGTGTGGAGGAGGTGGTTCTTGGCCAAGCTTGCAGAGTCATAGCCCCAGGGCACCAGAGGAAAAGTAGCCCTGTAGATCCCTGAACGGGGTCTGACAAATATTGCGTGAAGTCGGGTGCTGCCAAAACTTGGCCAAGAAAGTAACTAATAAAGTGTTTGTATGATACTTTAAAAAGAAACTGGGTAGCACCATATTTTCATCCATAATCCTATTGTTCGATATTCACTCATGACTAAGTGTATGTAATATTTGAGACGTCCTGCCTATTTTAATATTGCATAACATACATATCACGTTACACATGATTAGGTTTAGATTCATGCTCTGATTCACAAAGTGATTTTACTGTATAATACTTATCCCCAAAAATATTTTCTCCCCAAAATATTTTCTGGGGTATTGTCTATGCACATTCATTTGGAAACATTGTCATGGACTGGTGCAGTTTTCTGAATTTTTCACACAATCTATGCTAGGTTTGTTTTGAAATCGATAAAGTTACTGCTTTATGGGTGTGCACTAAATTTGCATGGCAAATGCCTTGGCACTCCTCTTACTCTCCCCAAAGGGTGCCCATTTTTCACACTATGTTTTGGACACTATGCATATATGGAAAACACTCATGGACATTGGGGCATGTTTACAAAGAATTGGTGTAGGGCAGGGTCACAAGTCATTTTGCTGCGCTGCCCTACGCCAATACGAAAGGACAGGAATGCACCGTATTCACAAGAAACTGCATTTCTGTCCTTTCAGCCAATGCCTGCATGCAATTAATAGCTGTGCTCCAACACAGACACCCTTGCTCCATGGTGCCAGGGTGTCTATGTTGTTGTCATAATTATTTTGTGCAGGAAAGCATGCCCATCTGCACAACAACAATAATTGGAGGTGTTTTCCTCTTTCTATGTGTGTTGCAGAAAGCAGCACACATAGAAAGAGGAAAAAGCAAGGAGAAATAATGTTGTTTCTCCTTGTCACGCCACCCTTGGGGAGGCACACAGTTTTAATGCATTCCCATATCTACACCATGGTGTAAATCTGGAAAGGTGTCAGAACCTATGGACGTTGCATTGGGAACACCTACTGCAATGCCCATGGCAAGCCTCCTCGATGCAATGTGAGGCAATGCAGCGAGTTGCGCTGTGTTGCCTCACTCCATATCTACAAGGCCATGAAAAGCCATGCATGGTGGCATAACATGGCCTTGTAGATATGGCTAACCCCTGTGCACCATCGGAACATCACAGCAAGTGACGTTCAGGGCTTGCAAATAAGCCCCTTAGATTGGATTCATGTACGGTTTGTGATGCACAAATGCATTGTCTTTTTCCAGGCACACGTCTGACTTATGACCGCAAAAGGTTTTGCCAATCGAATTTTATGGTTGTGCCACATAAAATGGTTATATCCGCGTCTAAGAGAACCTATATGCAAAAGTATATTTCTGTAAATAAATTGGCATAGTCAGGGATATCTGATATACACCTGCTTTCTTTTCATTCTTCAGTTGAGTATGCATTGTTTTGTGTTATATTCACTTTTCTTTACCAAATGGGAATAATACCTCCATTTACTACAGCCCCATAAACCTCTCGCCTTTAGAGACTTTTTGGGAATTCACTAAGCATTCTGGGAGTATTCCAATATAGATAAACAAGTTAAAGATACCCATGGATACACAATTGTATAACAATTTACACAAATGAAAATATAACATCGGGTACATTTACGTACATAAATATTAAGCATAAGATTTTTGTTTCTCCATGAAGAAGCAGCTTCATTGAAAAGGGTGTTTCCACATTCTTCCCATCCGAGAACAGGGACGGCTCTAGGCTCATGGCGGCCCTGGGCACGGAGCGTAGGTAGGAGGCCCCGGAAGAGGAGGTCCGGGCGGTGCGTAGCGCGGAGGCCATGAAGAGGGGGGGTCAGGGTGTTTGGAAGTGGAACAGAGCCAGAGCCCGCCACATCCCTGCAAGGGGCCGCCACGCAAATATGTATCCATCCTCAGAGGATTATTATATTAAGGATATTTATTGGCGTGGTGGCCCCTGGGGTTTGGTGGCCCTGTGCAGGTGCACAGCTTGCACATGCCTAAGGCCGAGAAACACATATTTTCTTCACCCCCTTGGAAGGGGCAGCATTATAAATGTTTTCATGGTGTGAAATGTCTTGCAAACATTTGGTGAACGCCTACAAACCTTTGTTTTTTTTTAATATATTCTGATATATTCACTATTGTTTCTTGTGGAGCCACCTAGGAAACCTGTCCCTGCATTACCTATTGCCTAGGACTCTAAGGACCAGTTTGCTGCATTTTTGCCACTGGGGAGAGGAAGCAGGGCCCAAAGTAAATTTCAAAATCACCTGCAACATGGACGCATTACCTATTGCCCAGGAATCCAAGGGCCATTGTGCTGTGCTTTTACTGTTGGGGAGAGGAGGTGGGATCTAAAGCAAATGTGAAAAATCACTTCTTACTCCCGCAGCATGCAGAACACGCCTGGATGAAGAATGGGCCAAGGCAGGCCCTCCTGAGCCCCTCAGATCCTGGAGGAGGCTGAGCTGGGCCACTCCTCTTGGCTTGAGTATTTAATATTCTGACTTTGGTGGAAATGAAGGCTTCAATGATCTCCAACAGTAAGAGTACCACCACTCAATCCTCGATTGTAACCTTTTTGACAAGTGCTCTTGGAGTCCTAAACAAGGATATTAACTCAGTGAAGGAGAGATTTCAGGTGGTAAAGATTGTAACTGGAGATAGCTCTCTCCCCCATCACTGTCCTAATACCAGCAGGGGTTTAGCTGGTGACAACCCACTTGGTGTACAGGCAATTCCATGTGTTTTTGAAGGCCCAGTAACTATTGATTCTACTCAGAATCTGACCCTGATTAGCTCACCTCCAGCTAAAAAAAGAAAGATATCTTGAGGAAGAAACAACTGTCTAAAAATGGAACTATAACTGGAAAAATCACAAACAGTTCAATGCCCACTACACTGAGTGAAAACCCGTAAGTTATAACTGGTCTTCTTGTTCAATCTTAATTTAATACAACAGAATTGCCTGAAACCACTCTTAAAACGTTTTGAGTCAGTTTCTTCAAAAGCTAAGATTTCTGAGCTCTCATTGGCAATGATTATTGATGAGGTTGCTGGGCAGAAGTCGTAGATGGTTCAGATGGTGCCAGATGGATGGGTGGTGTGTGTGATGAGCAAATAGATCAGTATGGAAAGGAGAACTCCAAGTCTAAGGTACTGGCCTTTGAGATTACATGGCTGTACAGTGTGTAAGGAGGGGTCATGGGCAAACTGGTAAGGATGGAGAAATGGTGACCAACAATTTATCAGTAGATACATTCAGGAGCACTCACAGCATTCCCACCATCATAGATTTCCCTCTGGTTAATTCCCCTGTGGGATATTCTTCTTACAGCTGCCTCCCAAAGCCAATTCATCCGTTGTTGTTCTAACTCACAGAGAACTAGTCAAAGAGGAGAATGTCAGAATTTAAAGAACAACGTTTATTAATTGGGTCAGAAGGATTGGCCAATATTACATTTGTGGTTATGAATACATTATTGTGGTGAGAAGGATAAATTGGTTAGGTGGGCAATGAATGCAATATAAGAGAAGGGGATTGTGTGGTACTAACTTCAAGGATCAAAACACAATAGAGGGCCAGAGGAGATTTTAAGACCTGCAGTGGTAAACTCCCCATATAAGACTATATTCACCACAACAAGAAACCCCTGAGTCTATGATGAACAGGACATAGAAAGCCTAGTGATAGTGGAGTGTCCCTTTAAAAGGACGGTTCACTCACCCACCAAAAGTTGGCATCCTTCATCATACGATAACCTCCTCATACCGTGAAACCTAGTCACAGTGCAGGCTACAACCCCCTCTCTGAGAGGGAGGAGCACAGGGATGTTTTGAGAAGAGGTATAATAAATACCTTGGATGAGCTAGGTGTGATGAGGGGAGCACAGCAAAACAAAATAAGAATGTGATAACTAAAACGAGCTCCAGGGTACATAAAAAAACTTTATAGGTGTATCTCTGTGCCAGGATGTAAAATCAAGATAGCACAACAGTGGATTCAACCTGCTTCTAGGAAAAGATCAATGGTAGGTCAACATGTTTCTGCCTAACACCCTCAAAAGAGGCGCAGTGGCCTTCTTCAGGATCTATTATAAAAGCTTCTTCATGGTAATGTGCTCACATATAAAAAAATAAAGAAAGACAGGTTTGGGGAGAGGAGTTGGCCTAATGGCTAAGGCGCTCGACCTCGGACCTGGGGATCTGGGTTCGAGTCTCGGTAACGACGCCAAAACCTCCTGTGATTCTGGGCAAATCACTTAATCTCCCCGTGCCTAAAAATGAAAGTGTGTGTGTGTCCTCATGTAAAAACGTAACTTGTGCTATGTAAAGCGCTCTGATACCTGATTCGGTTCGGGTCTAGTTCGCGCTATATAAAACTCTGGAAAAAAAAAAAAAGGTTTATACAGAACCTATGGTCTTTGTGGCAGTCCACATTATCAGGGGTCCACTAGCAGTTTAACTGAAAAAATTATATGTAACGTCGTCATTAAATCCACCAGTACAACAATACTAGGTCAAACAATCATATGTCCTCTCCAAATTTTACTGTAAGTATTAGGTCAAACAATCATATGTCCACTCCGAATTTAACTGTATGGTCCAGATACCTAGCAAGGCCTCACATAACTAGTGATAGCCTTTACATATACATAATGCACCCTCCCCATTGGAAATGAGGCATCATTGTAATTTTATTTTTAGCCATCAAAAACAACAATGTTCTTGAAAAAAGAAAGTTTGGGCTTACCCGCTAATGTCTAGCATCATGCCTCAACTTTACCCTGGTGTGGTGCTCAACGTATCATGTGTCCTAATTGGTAGTAGGAGGACAGAGTTAAAACAAAAATTGGCAATAGGAACCAAAAGGAAGAGAAGGAAGACATGTGGTATTTCAAAATTCTTAACAGCAGCTGTAACCCATACATACGCCCACGTGGTTGTGCGCTAAGGGTTTCGGTACATGCTCATCCCCTATCTAAATAGACTGATAAGTAATCCCAGAATGACGGGGGTGACCTGTGTTGACAGAAACAAGGAGTGCGTAGGTGTCCCTAGGCGGAGACCCCACTTTTTTAAATAAACAAAGATAATAGCTTGTAACTCAAAGGTGGAAACATGGATTTTGACCCCACTCCTTATTGAACATAAAAAGAAGGAAGGTTACATGGGGGCAGAGGCCTAGGAGGGCCACTGGGCATGTGTAACCTCCAAGATTTTAAACCAGGGTGCTGCTGCCTTTCTTTGACAATCTAGCTATGTAGACTTGTATGAGTGGTACCCGAAATGTGAAACCCTAACCCCATGAGAAAAGCTAGTAGCATTTGGACGGTAAACATCCTTTACAACGCAAATTTTACCACGCAGTGCCTTTACGACGCAACTTTTACAACGCAAACCATTACAACGCATTGCGCTGGGGGGCGCTCTAGGATAGGGAATAGGTTTAATGTACTATCCAACACCTTCCCTACTTTCCACGGGGACTGGAGTTGGAATAGTAAATTAAACTATTCATTATCCAGCGCCTAAAAGCACTATGCGTTGTAATGGTATGCGTTGTAAAACTTGCGATGTAAAGGTAGGCGTTGTAAAAGTATGCGTTGTAACGTCATACATCCCATTTGGACAGTTTTTTTAACCAAAAACAATATAGGAAAGGGAAAAAATAGGAGAAAAAACCCTAACCCTACCGGGGCCAGTCTAGCCCGTTGTAATCGTATCGAGGTATGTTATGGGGAATATGTGTGGTCAACAGTGACAGAGATATTAGAAGTGCAACTTATCACACTCCATTGTTAAAAGCATGCCTAAAACATCCTTATAAAGCATATAGGTAGCACTGGCTGGTGTTCTTACCTTGTCTGTGCAAAACAAAGTTGCTGCTAGCCACACCACGGTAAAGGCATAACCTGAGGCGGCGGTAGGGTATCCTTATGAAGGCATCCGATTGGTGCAGACATGGGACAGCGCCTCAAACTTGTCCAAACACAATGTGCATATGGTTAACAAGAAAATAACCCAAAACATGATGAGGTTAGTAGTTTAGAATGTATGGGATCACGTTGAAGTATTAAAAGGTGTTGTCCCCGCATAAGCAATATAAGCAAGTGCACCAGGTTCCCCCAGGGTGGTAAGAGGGTTACATTTATAATTCTACACTTTAAGAGACCGCTTCCTAGGTGGTGCCCAGGCGGTGTTTTTGGAGATGTAATCAGAGTGCCCATAGCGGTATCTGTGGTTTCATCGTGTGTGTGGCTTTACAGGTAATGCCCAGATGGTGATGGGAGTTGTCGTCAGTGTGACGCTACAAGCAGTGCCCAGATAGTGCTAGAAATTTAGGTCAGTAGGCTTATAGCAAGGGCCATGGTTTTCGTGAGGCATGGTAAAATACACACACGCCCTCATAATTATTCCAAACCGAGCTACACTCGACACATTGTAAGCGTGTTTGAGACAACTCAGTAGCACGTGATATATAGTCAAAAGGCAAATAGGCAAAGTCGTCATTGATGTAAATAAGTATTTATATTGTTTTACCGGACCCACAATAACATGGAAAGTACATGATGGACCATGCTATATGTAAAATGTGTGTTGTGTGCCTCGTATATATCAGAGTGTCATAAGGACTCCTGGTGTGTCATCCGTCTGAGAGTACGTTGTTACATATGGAAGCTAACTGGCCTCCACAGTTACTGTGTGTGTGTGTAGAGAAGAGCTACAGGATTCAGGCACAAGTCAATTTAAAACTCTGGTCTAACAGGATCTAGGAAGGTGTGATATGGCAAAGTGAGATTGTCAAAACTAGCACTTCCCCACAATGAGTAAACCTCCAATATTTAGTGAACTCCAATAATTAATGAACCTCCAATAATTAGGGTATGGAAGGCCATGGGATGACATCATTCAGACCATAACTATCGCTGTAAAGCCTGAATACCCATCTCTGTTCTTTCCCAAAAAGCTACTGCATGATATCAGTAACAGATGATGAATGTTAGGTTTGTCAAGGACTGTGCAATGTAGTCCTCTGCATGGTGACCCTTCTGAATAAAATGTGTAATCAATTTGGTAGCTTGTTTGTTGCATCGAATCATGCATTTCTGCTCCATGATCCGAGTTTTGACGTTTCTGTGTCATCATTCTGATGTACCTGAGGTCACAGGGACAGCAGATAAAATAAATCAATCCCTCACTGTTACAGCTTGTGTGCTGTCCCTGCACCCAGGGTTTTGTGATACCAATATAAATCTGTGTGGAATGTGAAGTCTAAACATAGACCCCAAAAGATCCACAGGGGAAATGCCCTTTCACAGTGGCATTACCCCTGTGTATTCTGTCTATTCACATTAGTTGGTCTGGGCCTAGTATGCTTGTCCAAGGTATTTATTATACCGCTTCTCAAAACATTCCTGAGCTCCTCCTTCTCAGAAAGGGGTCTGTAGCACGCATTGTGGCTAAGTTTTACGATACGAGGAGGTTACCCTATGATGAAGCATGCCACCTATTGGTGGGTGAGGGAAACCGTCCTTTAAAAAGGACACTCCACCATCATTATGCTTTGTATGTCCGGTTCGTTATAGACCAAGGGGTTTCTTGTTGAGGTGCATAAAGTAGCTTCAAGGATCCATGTATAACAGACTCCTTTCTTTGTAAGCTACCAAGATCGTTTTTGAGTGTTGACAATATCAATGTCTTCCCATTAGGTTATTTTCCTAGATTTTTTATTCAAAGTACCCCATTCATCATTTGGTGACTTTGAATTATACTAAACATCCTCAGTGGTCTTCGATTTTTAGTATCCCTACATTGAATTATTTTTCTCCATTGCAATCACTTGATGAAGATGACTGACCACTCAGGACAGGGCTTGTGAATGATATGCATGTACAGAGATTGGATTATATAGAGGAGCATGCAAATATTGAGGATGATACATCCTTCCCATAGCCTTCCTATTTCTCCCACTTTTTCTCCTTCTCTTCTTGTATTCAGGATGTATTTGACTTTTCCCCAACAGCTTATAGATGTATTTATTTGAACATAGCGGGAATTAATTCAAAGTTGATAAACCCTGGTTGGATAACTTTTAAGAAGCAATTTGATTATATTTATTTGCAAGAGACTGGGGCGCGTGCTTTTTTTACATTGATGTTTATATTACTTGTGTTAGTCCTACAATTGTCTCTATTAGCAGGAGGGCGAAAGAATATTTAATCATTTTGATTTCTTGAGTTTGCCCAACTTAGTTTAAAAAAGCCTTATTAGAATCCTCGAATTATTTGGTGGTATGTTTGGAGGGTCTGGGTTTACACAAAACCTTGTTGAGTAATTTTTATAATAAAACATTTTGCCGTCTGAAGTAATTAAAAAAAAGTGGAAAGTGAAATGCAAGAATTCTTTGCACACAGTACACTAGAGTGGTATTTAATGTGGTTGGGGGGTTTTAACCGACATAAGTGTAAATTGCCCTCCAAAGAGGTTTTTCGGTTGTAGAATTCGTATGGAAGTGCGCAACTCATTTTGAGAATGATGCTGCAGGAAATGTTTTAAATCATATAATAATGAAGTGCTATCTTTATTTTGCCTCTGACATATGTAATGTCACATCTTTTGTGATTCTGACTTTTAAGGTAGAGGATTTACGACCACCATTGATTTTTATGATCCTTTCTAAGACTATCCACCCTAATTTTTTACATTTTATGGTTCTCTTTCACTGTGTGAGTGATCACAATCCATTAATTGTGTCTCTTAAGTATAAGGAGAACCCTATGATGGTTTGCCTGGTCATCAGGATTTAGAACTGGTAAAAAAATAATCCGGTGCTCCTAAAATGGAATAAAATGAATCCTGCGAAAGTCCTAACTGAACTGGTTCAATCTAATAGCAAGCACTTCAGGAGGAATCTAGATGGTGATATTGGGCCTTCTCTGATTTTAAATATTTATGGGGTGATTAGTCAAGGACTTAATAGGATAATAATTGACCCCGCCCCACATCGTGTTGAGAAACCCTGTAGATGGTTCGCCAGCCTTACTCAAAGGAGCACAAACGGTTAGAAGCTGCTCTTACTAAGAATCTGCGTAATCCAGCAGTTATTAAACTATGTAGGGCAGAGTCCAAGTGGGCACTGAGGGCTAAGAAATGAACAATTAGGGAGGAGGCCTGGGCCTCTCTACAATATGTTAGTGCCCTCCGAGATAATGCTGAATTTTGGAGAGTAGTTAGCCCCCCTATTTTAGGGACACTACTGGCCCGAGTTTATCAATTTTCATATCTGTGGCAAGTGGGAAGAGCATTTTAGTGTGGTGTATTCCACGGAGGATCCTAGATGTGTCATAGATTTTTATTTTTGATAAATAGCCTGTATTGGGCCTTTCCAGTGATGTTGAGAAAATTTGGATAGCAAATTATGAAAAGTAGAAATGGGAAGGTACCAGATCCAGATTGGGTTCCAGGTGATTTCTTTCATCATAAAATTGTTCTCTGGCCCCCTTAGTCACTAATGTGCCGAAATCTGCAGTTGATACCAAACTGCCAAGATCTTGGAGTAAGTCAGTGATAAAATAAGATGACAAATTAGAATCTGTCTACTATAGGACAATCTCACCCAAGACTCTATAGTAAAAGTGGCATGGAGAGTCATTCTAGCTGAACTGGAATCCTGGGCTCAAGATAACGTTATACTGTCGGAGGTGCAATATGGTTTCTGCGATGGGCCTAGAACAATGGATCAGTGTCTTAAATGCTGATCTCTAAGTAAACAGTGGCTAAAACCAACACTATGCAACTTGTGTTCATATACTTATCTTGCGTATTTGATAGAGTTAACTGCACAAAATGCACAAAATTATAGCACATGATGATGAAAATGGGAGTGGATCCTGCAATCGCGTATGTTTTGGCGCAGCTACACTCTAATACTAGTGCATGTGTGTGATATGGCTCATCTGGCCAGAATAATGTTTATGGAATAATTTACCTTGTTGCCCATGTGACAATCTCTCAGCACAAACAATGATACATTTTCCCTTTTTTGCTATTTCTATAAAGAACCCAGGAAGTGGTTTCTGTTACCAGTGTTGGGACGGTTTAATTTCAGACACCATAAGTTAGCATTTCTATTTTTCAACTTTCTTCAAAGTTCATAATTATCTTCATTGCTGATGTTGTTCATCATTGTATTAGAATAAGGATATCATTGACATAAAGCCTATAGAATATAAATTGCCTCAGATTTATAGAGATTTTAAATACTGGTATGGCGTTCGGTTTTTCTTTAAATTGAGTTTTTAACAATGTATAATTTTTTAGGTTTATCAAGATCAATAGAATATTTCAATTAGGTTTGTGTAATATATTTTGTTTCTTAATGTGTTTGGAAATTTTTATTATGGATTAAATAAATCTGGAACCAATGAAAAGTTTTATTTTTCTAGGTCTCTTTTATGGCAATCGCTGAATAAAGATTATTTGATTGATTAAGTGGGCCCACGAACGCACACAAAAATGTCAAAATACTTTCACGATTTCCACGCGAGCAAATCCAAAGTTCACAAAATCGCGAATCCTATCCTTGTGATTGAGGCATGGACGGCTGCCGTTGCTAATGACTTTCTAACACATCTGAGGTGAATTTAGGTGCACATATTTCAAACAAAATTAGGCCCCTCTAGATTTGCTTTAGTGCTTCCCTTACTCACCCACCCCAAGAGACCCAGTCTGTTCCTATTTAGGTCTTTGTTTTGACAGCAGAGCTGTCAAACAGACCTACTGCAAACAATAAATAGAAAGTGGGTTTTAGGTCTAAGAGCAGCTCCGTAGGTCATCCGAAGAGCCGGGCTTTGTCTGATGCGGGGGGGAGTTTGTTCCAGGTCTTGGCTGCGATGTAGGAGAAGGATCTGCCACCCGCTCTGGCTCTATGAATGCAGGGGACCGTGACTAGGGCTAGGTCGGCAGAGAGGAAGTTTCTCTTTGGTATGTGCGTGGAACAGTGTTCCTCCCAGATATTTTTGTTTTAGAAATTGATTAAGCCTCGATTTTCTTTTTACTTTAAGGTCGGCTGCAGTACTCAGTGGCAGTTTTCTATCCAGCACCAAAACTGACCCACATCTGCAGCCTTCCCTCTGTTCAGGCCTGGCCCTGATTCCTTTCAGCATATTCATGAACTACAGTACAAAAGAGCAGGAAATTGTTCTAAAAGAGGTAAGTAGGAAGTATGGACACCTTTATGCCAAATAAAAGAACGTTAATTCCTAATGAGAGGTATGTGGCCGCTCAACAAACGAACTTGAAAAAAACACACAGGACATATTGACAGGCGGCAGTGTGACCTTCTACTGGGTTGAAAATGACAACATGGCTTTTCAATTCGCCATGTGTGTTTCTCTTTCTGACAGACACTTACTTATGGTTGAATTGAATAACAGTTCTACGTTGGAAGACGGTGAGCCCTTACATTGGCTCACCTGACCTGAAATGAACTCTTTCCCCAAGGAGTTTAAGGAAATTCAATTAAAAAGTCCATCTGTGAGGGAGAAGCAAGGAGGAATTATTGAGGGGAGGTCCCTGAAAAGGGAACCAAGCCAACCCCTTCTTTCTCCCCCACATTCTTCTCTGACGCTGATTAGGCCTGGTCCTTATTCCTAAACAGGCCCCTGCCAATTAGCCTCTAAGCCCTGAGAGGTGGCCGCTAGCTGCCCCCATTCACACGTGTGACGTGTGCTGGGGCTGTTGTCCGTCTTCTTTGACATGACTCAGAAGGAGAGGCAGGCAAAGCTGTTCGGGAGTCAGATGTGTCCGGTCCAATTAGGCAGGCTGATGCAATGGGGATTAGCGCCCTTGTGATCTGCGCGGAGGGCTTAGCTGGCAGAGTGGCAAAGGAACTGGACTGGGCAGCGGAGCGGAAAAACTGAAAAATATATACATAAAACAAACAGCAGCGGCTGCCTGACAAAGCAAGGGTTGAATGTATTAAGCAGCGCGTGCAGACGCCTGGGGCTAAAGTGTGCTATCGAAATCGCGCCGTGATGCCAAATAAATTCTTTCTTTTTGAATTGCCGCCAGAAAAACGGACCTGGCGTGGAGGCAATAGAATTAATGGTCCCCGTGGATTCATGTTTTCGATTCGCCATTGCTGTGTCCATTTTGGCAAACGGTTTTGGTTACAATTTGAGAAGTTTATCTACATGCTGAGTATCTGTTCTCTGGGAATGTTAAAGCTCAACCTGGCAATTACTGAGCTGCGATGGATTCAGCAAAAAAAACGCGCGTTTAAATTCCCCCTGCTGAGCTGTGACTTTGTGGTGCATTATGTTGGTTTGAATGTAATTCGCATCAAACCGCGTTGCGCAGCAGAATGCATTGTAGCTGATGGGTAGGGAAAAAGGCCGCAGGACTAAATGAGGCCCGAGAAGGGGGTGAGAAAATAGATTGTGTGTGCTCGTGAAAGAGAGAGAGAGAGATCGAGAGAAAGAACGATGAATTACCTCATAAAAATGTGGCTCGGCAAAACATCACACAACTTGATCATCATTACACCTCAACTACCAGTAGCCATAAAGCACACACTTGAAGCTAGAATTCCTTATTGTGGATTTAATTGCGACAAGAAGCCATCGAATGTTGACCCAATGTTGCGCACTTTGTTCATAGTCTCAATTGGAAAGACACACAAATATTCAAATCTGAGAATTCTCCTCATTTCATCCAACCACATCACGAAGGAGGCACAGCTGATTTGCAATGATGAGTCATAACTGACCTGGCCGCTAGCATGGCTATAAATAAAAGCTTAATACTTATTTTTCCCAACACGTGCCCATGAAAGGTACTACTCAAAAGCTAACAGTGGGCACAAAAAAAATCTTGCTAGTAATTGGGATGAGAAAAATAGCATGCCCTTGTTTCTCGAGGTGGGGCAGGCATAATCCATGTGATACCATTTACTCTTATTATTGATTCAGCATGTAAGAGAATTATCCAAGATATTTATATTCAATTCAATTCAATTCAAATAGCTTTATTTCGGCGCAAAGCCATACAAGTAGAATAAAACAATTGATAAAAAAGAACAATAAAACATATTTGACAAGACTTACATTAAAATGGAGACAATCAATTAATCTAAGTACTAATTCCACTAAATCCTGGGGTATAAATGCAGCCTCCCACTCACATAATAACACTTTACTTAATAAGATAATAAAACAAATATACACTCCTTAAATCTATTAGTACTAAGTGCATATTCAAATAGAATTTTATATGGATGCCTTAAATAATATACAAATATAAGTACGCATCACAACGTAAAGTGACTTGTCCAGTTTCAACTATTACTACCTGTTCCTTGTGGATATGCTTTCAGGAAAGATACATTAGTGAATATAAATGTTAACAAAACTCACCCTGTATCACACGCCACTGTTACATTTTGTGTGCCACAGTAGAGGCATAGGACTAAACATAATGACTTAGATGCCCAGAACTACCAGATAAGAGCGCGCCTTTTGTCTCCACATTCCCAACAGGAACCTACTAACACCAAAACAAATTCAATGAGTGCCCCCATATTTAAGCCTCCTAATAGCCTCGGTGTATTTTTTAACTCCCAGTCTTCAACACAGCGGAATAATCCACCTTTTCCTGCAATTGCTATAGAAGGAACAAAAAACGGAACATGTTCAACAGTTTCTTTGGAAGCGCCACACATCAAACACTGGGCGACGTTCGTTTCCTTGTTTTGGGCCCAACTAGCTCTGAAGGAGTGAATAAGCACGGTTCTGTGCTGAAGCTACAAATACAGGTGCCTATCTAGTGACAGATGCATATCCTCCAGAAAGTTCTCCTTCCTAAAGGATTTTTTAGCTGAAAGGAAAGTTTCCGTCAAGGATCCTAAGCACCGCCTAGAGAGTTGTGCAGAGTCTTTGGTTTGCCAATACACTGATTTAAGCAGTACCATAGGTATGGCCCTAACTGCACCAGCTGGAACTCCACAGGCCCTCTAACCCTATTTCCATTAAAATAGCCTTAATATACCTTAACCATGAGATATCTAAAGAACAAGGAATAGACAGAATGTCTTCCAGGCCTTTGAAATAGGAGGTGAGCTTTGGGGTGAGTCAGATTCTCCTCCAATAGAGCAGGGGATGTAACCCTATTTTGTCAGAGATTGATCTCAACCCTACGTCCAACCTGAGCAGCAACAAAGGTGTGCTAACAGGAAGTCCTATAAGCTGCTGCATAAAGCATTTTACAACAGCTGAAAGAAAGTCCCCTATAAGATGACCCCACAATTCAGCTCCATAACACGCCGTCCCCAATGCTTGAGGATTGTATATTTCGAAGGCAGGACTGATGGACGGAAACTGGGACCTTAATATTATCTTAATTATTCCCCCCCCTGCCTTAAGCCTACAGCAGGTAAGTGTGCCACCCCATATGCTCTGTCAAGGTTACACCCCGAGAATCAAATATACTCACATGCTCAAGAGAAATACCTGCTAGCTTAGAGTTTGCCCTATTGAAGTTCCCTGGGTTCAAAATCATGAACTTTGTCTAGCCTACATTGACCTTCAAGCCCCTCTCGTTACAGAAGCTGGTGAAACGATTCAACAGCCGCTGTAAACCCTTAGGTGTTTTAGAGAGGAGCAAGATATCATCCGCAAACATAAGTGCAGGGATACCTAAATTAGCAAGTCTAGTTGCATCATTATCACACATCTCAAGATGATCTACAAGGCCATTGTTGTACAATTATAACAGTATGGGAACAAGAACGCATCCTTGCATTACACCCCCTGTTCACTGGAGAATGATCCTGTTAATTCTGCTGCGCTACCACATCCCACTTGTGCATAGTTATCAGTTGTATTCATTTTATAGAGGAGAGCCAGCTTATGAAAAAATCCACATGCCAGACTACGCCATTTAACTTAAATGTGCCCCATAAACGAACAAGCTATTTAGGCTGCAGATCTCTTCCCAAGCTGCAAGAGAAAACCTTAGCTCGGCCCTGGTTTTTCATTTCAATTTTTGCTTCAATTAATGCTGCCTCACGAGTAATCAAAATATAAGGGCTTGCAAGGCATAGCGTCAATGTGCGGGGGCCTCAAGTTCTTCTGAGACCCTAGAATTTGACAACTTGTGAACTTGTCAATCAATACGTAGTTTCTCCCTTTTTCCCCTTTTGGTAGTGTGGTTGTGGTATGCATGTGTGTATGTTTGCGAATTGAGTTGAGTATTTAAATATCAGGTGGCCTTCTTAAAAATTAATTGTTTATTATAATCGTGTATAAGAAAATCTTTTTCTATTACTGGTGTGTTATTAATAATGTGTGCTCTAAAAAGCAAAAAAATTCGAGTTTGAAAAATGTATTTATGATGAATCATGTATTTTGTATATGAAAAACTGAAATGAAAAAAACTTAATTAAAATGAAAATAAAAACTATGATAAAGTAAACACTTTTATATAATTCTGTCACCTTTCTTAATTATTTGTTGTATATTGCCTATGGATACATATGACCACTGAAGGAACAACTTCCTAGAACAAATAGCGTCAATTGATGCATTGAACAATGGTAATTTGCTCATTGTTGTACTGCTTTATATCATACCAACATAAAGAATGCCTAGAAATCCAATTTTATGTCTTTAGCGTTTAGTGATTTCTAATCCAGAATTCGAATCATGATTAGTGCAACTCTTATTTATTTTGTCTTCTTTCTGACTGAGATACTCAATTTTTGTTTATATACTCACCCATGTCGTAGACCTGCAGGCATACAGTCTGTGACTAGCCACTTTCCTCTCAGTGTAATAATATTTCATCTTAGCTTTAGAATCCCCCCAGTTTTTGCAAGCATCAGTCTGCCTGATACAGACTTGCTCCCTAACCTTCAACTTCACCTTCATTTGGGACAGCTGACAATGATTTAATACCATTAAGCGGTGGCAGCTACTGACCCTTGAAAGTGGTGAGGCAGAACAGCTACTCTAAATTTCACAAAGTAAACATGCAAAGCAAGCAACATTGAGTTCTCACTCGGGGGTTTTAGGACTCTCTCACAGGAAGGTATTGGAAAACTTGGAAACTACTAGTACATTTGGTGTTACAGGTTTCAAAGTTTTAGAGGTGCTCCGGGCCATTTTGAAGAGGAGATAATGAAATGTAGCACAACTTGAAAAAGTATTTGTAAATATTAATATCCCTCTCCATCCGTTCTGATTCAGTGTTCTCAGGAGCGGCCCGTGCAGGTAAGAGCAGTGGGATGGGGTGGAGAGGAAATCGACAGACCTCGAAGAGTGAAACTTAAATTAAAAAAAAGAAAGCCACTCACCTTGCATTCACCAGATCGCTGAGTCGGCGATGCTGCAAACGCAAGGTAGGTGGTTTTCTTTTTCTTTATTTTAGTATTCCTCGCCATCGTCTGTTGACTCCCCCCACCTCGCCCCCCCGTCCTTACCTGCACAAGCCATATCTGACTGCTCTGCGGCACCACTGATGACTGAATTGATATAACTGACTGTCCCACACTCCTACTTGCCCTCCACTACACTGGAAGGCTCTACTCCAGCAGGGAGTGTCTCGAGAGGCATGAGGCTATGGTCCACATGTGATCAAGTCTCGCCTCAGACTGCCAATCCCAGAGGAGCTGGTGTGGGAAGGCTCTGGACTGGTTTTACTGACTACTAAGATGCAATGGACCTTCAGTATACCTCTGTATACTCCCTTTTGCACAATATTTTCTACGTTGCAATCATTTCCACCTTCTCAACCTATGACATGCTTAATGGGGTGACAGGTTCAAATCCTGGCTGTAACAATCAACCGTTCATCCTTCTGAGGTTGATACAATCAGTATTGTTGAACTGGATAACAATGACGTAACTAGTCATGTACTCAACCCTACTGGCCCTTCATATTTGCTGGGTAAGTGAAGAATCCCCCATTCTCCAAAGCCCCCCAGAAGGAAGCTAAACATATAATGGACTACCCTAGTTCTTCTGGACTTTCAAGGTCACTTGCCAGTCAAAAGTGTTGGGAAGTTGATAGTGAATGTTATCAGGCTTGCACAATCAAATAAAACTAAGATCAGGATGCAGTAAGGTAATCAGACTTACAGTTGCTCAACTGTGCCCCAAAACATTCACACTTGCATGACTGCACATAAACAGTTTTTGGGCTCAATAATATCTTTACACCAGGTGGCGGCTAAGTGCTTGTTTCTCATAATCAATCAAGACAAAACAGTAGCATTATTTTAAAGCGTTAAAACGTACAAAGGCAAGCACTCTCTCTGAAAAGAGCAGGCATTGAAAGTGCACCGGTAATATATCTAGGCCCGGGTCCCCACATCACCGCTCCCATTCGCCTGTATGTTGTTGAATATTGGTGCTTCTGAGGGTTCCCCCAGATAACTGCGAGTGATAAAACACACTGTCTGATCTTGGGCTGCAGGTCATCACCATGCACAGAAGCCAGAGTAAGGAATTTGTGAAATCTGTACTGTGTGTGACCCAGGAATTACTAACGCGAGCTGCCCTCGGCCTAGCTTTCCGCCCAGCTTTGTGCCTCAGCTCGTTTGTGACCTGAAAGGACCCATCTCCTTTTTCACCATATACTTTGCTAACATGCACTGATGCGCAGTGGGATTGTAGATTATTTTAAATAATGTGCTTTACTGAAACCACCTAACACATGGAATATGGCCGGAGACTTGCAGGGCAGATACGCAGGTTGGCAGGCGGTAAATGAAGAGACAGACTTCTCCCCAGTAATACTTGAAACAAAAGAGACTGTGGAACCTTCTTGATCACAGCACCTAACCTGAGTAACTCTTCATCATAACATTCCCTTTCTATTAGCATAGGGACTTGTGTGCACATTGGTTGGCACCCACCATCACAATGCTAGTTCAAAAAAGAACTTTGACAATATACAAAAAAGCACAGGTGCACAACACAATATCAACCAATATAGTAAATTCAAGCTATAATAATCACAGGATTGTAGTTCCTCAATTTTGATTTCTTTTATTCCAAAATGCGGTAGAAAAGATAGTACAGCCGACGCGTTTTGTCCCAACTTGGGACTTCTTCTGGGCGGTTTATGATTCAAAAGGTCGTGTTGGTAAGTCCTAAAGAATACGGTTGTCGTGCCGGACCACAATCTTGAGTCTTTATAATGGATATGTGATACGGGTATCCAAGAGTCTCAAAGAAATGACCAAGAGATGACTGATGAGGGCAAAGATCAGTCAGAGATTCAGAAGTGTAAGCTGCGCCAATCCTTCAATATAAAAGAGGGGGTATGTACATCCCAGAATTCCAAGTCAGGAATTGTGGCACAAGGTGCTGGACGGAACCTGTTACTGCTGGTGTTCGTGGAAGAGGATGTTTCGGGACGTGACTATCATATCACGGTACTTTCTCTTAAATTGGTTCATGATTTCTCATTGATTAGAGCCGGTTGCTGATATCAGATGGGGCACATTTATCTCTACTAAAGGGCAAACAGTGACCCTTCATTTATTTATTTATTTATTTATTTACGTAATTTTTATAGCGCAACAAATACCCGGAGGTGTCTCGGCGCTGTGGAGCTACTGGAGTCAGCCATCCTCTTACTGGTTAAACAGCCATGTTTTCAAGAGCCTGCGAAAACTCATCAGGTTCGGGGCGGCTTTAATGGCAAGTGGCAAGAGATTCCAAAGTTTTGGGGTGGCCACAAGGAAGCGCCTGTCTCCCCAGGTGACCGTTCTTGTACGTGGCACAGGGAGGAGACTGGTATTGGCCGATCTTAATTGCCTTCTGGGAGTATACAGCTGAAAAGCTTCGGTCAGGAACCTGGGTCCTATGCCGTGTACTGCTTTATATGCAATACAGAGGGCCTTGAATTTAATACGGCTCTCAACTCTCAACCAGTGGAGCTGACGAATGCCAAGAGTGGTGGATTTGCAGCGAGGAATGTTTAGGAGAATCCTGGCAGCCGCATTCTGAATGGATTGCAGCTTCGTTATGACACGCTTCTGGGTGTGAAGAAAGAGAGCGTTCCCATAATCTATTTTAGAGAAGACTAAGGTAGAGACCAGAGTCTTCCCAGCGGAGGGAGGGAGATAAGGTAGCAGCTTCTTGATTTTTTTCAGGATAAAAAATGATGACGACACGACCTTGTTAGTGTGGAGGTCAAAAGCCAGCTTGCTGTCAAAAATCACTCCCAGATTTCTGGCTTTTTCCACTGGGACAGGTGGATGGCCAAGCTTTTCCGGCCACCAACTAGGGGACCATTCAGGGGAGAGTCTTCCGAAGGTCATAACCTTGGTCTTGTCCGAGTTGAGCCTAAGACAATTCGAGGCCATCCAGGTACTGACCTCAAGCATAGCTTTCTGGAAGTTGGCCGCTACAGTAAGGCCGTCCTTGTGGATACCCAGAACCAGCTGGGTATCATCTGCATACGATGTAAGCCGTACCCCATGGGCCTTTATTACCCTCGCTAAGTCCGCTACATAGATGTTGAATAGCATAGGACTTAGCGAGGAGCCTTGTGGGACTCCACAAGGGAGTGCAGAGATAGGAGAATAGAAATCTCCCAGCTTTACTGTCTGGGTACGGTTTGCCAGGAAAGATGAAATGAGATCCTTGGCCGGACCGTTTATCCCCAGAGCTGTGACACGGTCGACTAGAGTGACATGGTCGACCGTGTCAAAGGCTGCTGACAAATCCAAAAGGATGAGGACAGCCGCCCCTCCCTGATCCATAATCGCCCTGATCTCATCAGAGGCCTTTATCAAGGCAGTCTCTGTTCCATGCCCTTTCCTAAAACCAAACTGCGTTTCGTCGAGAAGTTGGTGGGTCTCGACAAACTCTGAGAGCTGTCTGTTCATCAGGTGTTCGCATACTTTGGCAGGAAAGGGCAGGCACGCAATCGGTCTATAACTTGCGACGGCTGTAGGGTCTAAGGAAGGTTTTTTTAAAAGGGGTTTTATAACAGCCTTCTTCCATATACTGGGAAATTGGCCTGTCAGAAATGCAATATTGCAGATCTCCATAAGGGGGCGCGAGATCACTTCTGTGAGTTATAGCATCACAGAAGGAGGGCAAGGGTCCAGAGGGGAGCCCGATTTGATGGTGGAAATGAGTTTAATAACATCGTCATGTGAGGCGGGTGAAAAACATGGAAAGGAATCATGATTGTGGTGGGACAGTACTTCTTTCACAGTACCACCTCTGTGTTCAGTTTTGATATCATCTTCAAATGAAGCATATATATCTGCGACCTTAGTGGTAAAGAAAGTGGCTAATTCATTACAGAAAGTCTGTGAGGGCTCAACTCCAGGGCCAGAGGGGGGGGTGGACAAAGTAGTGACTACAGAGAACAGCTCTCTGGCAGAATTAGCAGCGGTCTTAATTTGCGCCGAGAAAAAAAACGTTTTTCGAGCCAAAATCGCCTTTTTATAAATCATAAGGGCATCTTTATAAATTTGTCTGGCTATGGGGCAGTAGGCTTTCCTCCAGCGCCTTTCTAGATTCCTACAATGTTGGCGATAAAGTCGGAGATCTTCATTATATCAGGGGGCCGAAGGAGATACTCTATTAGGTCTCGTGAGTTTCTCTGGGGCTACTAGATCAGCGGCACTTCGGATCCAGTCCTGGAAATCTGAGGCTGATAGTACAGGAGTATTTCCTCCCTGAGGACCGGAGGAGGCCAGGGAATCTAGCATCTGAAGAAAGTATGCGTTTTTCCAAGCACGAGTCCCCATCCTAGTTCGGGGCCTGGGAAGTGAAGGGTACACGGTCCGTATATCTAGCTGAAATATAATAGCCCTGTGGTCTGACCACGTGATAGGAATAATGTCCAGCACAGAAATGTCAGGATCATTAGTGAAAAGACCATCAAGGGTGTGTCCAGCTTGATGTGTAATGCCCTTGACTAATTGGTGCAGTCCTAAATTGGAAAAGTCAGTCATGAGTTGAGTGGTATCAGAGTTGTCCTGCTCTTCCAAATAGAAGTTAAAATCTCCCAATATCGTATATTTATCTGAACCTATGACGTTATCATTCAGGTCAGAGAGAGTGGAAAGAAAAGAGTTACGGGGGCCAGGGGGTCGATAAAGTATTATACCCTTTAGTGCCTGCTTGGGGTTAATACTAATAGCAAAGGCAGCTGATTCACAATTGGCCGAGTTTATAGGGTCGAGTGTGGTACGATATTTATCCTTGTAAGGGCCCATTTGCGATATCACTAATGGACTTCGAGCATAGCATATAGAATCATATAAACTCATTAGGTTCTTGAGTCACCACATTTGGCTGCGCGCTCTTTTACTTGCCGGTGACTACCCCTTTTTTGTATCCAGCAATCGACGTTGGCCCTTGTGCCACAATTCCTGACTTGGAATTCTGGGATGTACATACATAGTGTCGAAGAGCTGGTGGTTACTGAGGGGGTTGGTGAGGCATTGGTTGATTAGTTTCTCTAAGACCTTTGCTGGGTGGGGTAAGCGGGACATGGGCTTCTGGTTGGAAAGTGAGGCTGGGTCAGCAGATGGTTTATTGAACAGGGGTATGATGGTGGCATGTTTCTGGGTGTCCGGAAATGTGGCTCAGTTGGTAGAGATGTTGAGGATGAGTGTAAGAGCTACATTGATCGGTAGGAGTCCTTTGGTGAAGGCATGGTGAGGGCAAGGATCAGATGGAGATCCCGAAGGGTTGCTCTTCTTGGTAGCAGTGGTTTTCATGGTAGTGATGGCAAGCCACAAGCTCAGGGTTCATTCTTCGACTGTGATGGGAAGTTGCAGCATTTGCAACGGTGATGGGGTCTGGTTGAGATCTAAGTTTCTGTATGCGGAGGCGACTTTGTTACAGGAGAATTCCAAGAGTTTGTTGAAAGGGTCTTGCAAAGGGGTTATGTTTCTGGAGGTGTCAGAAGGTGCAGTGAAAACTTTGAGGATGGTGAAGATTTCCTTGCTGCTGTTAGTGCTGGCATTGATGGGATCTGCAAGAGCTGTGCACTTCATCTTCTGTATATGCTGGTGGTATCGTCTTAGGGCTGATATGAAGATGTTTTTATCTGAGGTGTCTTGGCTTTTTCTCTTTATGTGCTCCATTTGCTTTGTGTGCCCCTTTCCACTTCAGCCCGTGCTGACATCTGCCTCATGTCCTAGGTCTCATCTCCTCTTGTTCCTTACAGTATATTCAATACCCCATTATTAGTCACGCTTCCCTTCTTTCCTTCTTTGCCAATTCTCTGTCAATGCCCAGCGTCCATCTTCCCCTTGCATGGTTTCACACAGAAAAGTTTCCTGTGCCAATTTCTCCCTTAAACCTTTGCCCATCATCTTAGTCCTTGTGCCAATCTCTTCTTAAGACCCTGTGCCCGCCCTCCTCTGTCAATCTGGTGCCCACCTCTTTCCTTCCCTATTAATTGTGCTTCTTCACTCCTGGTACCTATTGACTCATCAGTCTTCCTGTCCATCTTATTTCTCTAGTCTCCAAGCACTTCTACCTCCCCAGCCAAGTCCCCATCTCCTCTTTAGTTCCAATATTAAGCTCGCTCAAGTCCTTGAGTCCATCCTCCTACATCAGCTCCTCCCCCACCAATCGATGTGCCTACTTCCACTTCAGTTACTGTTCCCATACCCCTATTTCAGTCATGTTCCCATAAAATCACCATGAAACATTTGTTAAAACTTCCTAGTCTGAAAACCTGTACAGCTAAGAACAAATTGCATCTCATGTATGGAAAGTGTAGGGGTCAAATATTGTGGCAAATATGCTTATTCTAATGTTGCAGTCGTTTTAAAGGTACACTATTTATCTTATTTCCTGGGTTACAGCAAGGCAAGGGCTTTCATGGCAAATCACAGTTTTATCTTGTTCAAAATCAAGTTAAATGTACCACCAGGTTACATTTTCAGACCATTCCCTTTCCTTATTATAGATAGCTGCTTACTGCAAAAACTATGTAAGTGGACGTGTTTCTCCTCAAAATTCTTAACGCCTCCCGATACCTTTGTATACCAAGATATTTGTATAGGGATTGTATCCATTTCCCTCTTGGTTTTTTATATGCTTGACAGAAGAGCATCACATGGTGTACTGTTTCATTCTGTAGCTTGGAGCATAAGGTGCATGTAGATGTTCTACCGATACTTCCATTAGCAATTCGCGAGGCCATAAACAATCCTAGTTCAGGTGTGTCACAACGGAATTTTAAGTAAAGCGATTTTGCTAGTTTCCTTAAGTTGTAGGTCAAAAACGACCTCATAGCTGGGTGCATCCTTGATGGAAAAGAAGTGTTGTGTCAGCCTGCCATGAGTAAAAGAGCTGTGGAGGCTTGCCTGGATAAACTCCCAGTAACTGGCTTTCATTTGTAGTTTGAACATGGCTACTAGCGGACCAGGGTCTGTATAGAAGAGGTCGAAGTCCAACTTGCCAAGCCAGTAGTGTATATATTCAAAACAAAGGAATGTAAGATGGTTATGTAGGGTCAACAGTTCCTCTACTGCCTTCTGATATGGGCTCAGCTCCTCGGTCGTCCATACTCTTACTCAATATAATAATGGTCTAAGTCTAGCTAGGTCCCCCACTCCTTTTAAAGCAATGTCTAGAAACATGGCGATTAGGGGAGTGCTAGTAGGCAGGTGGAGGAGGGAAACTACACATTTGTTTTCCCTAGTTGTAAGAAGATCTGCCTTCACATGGCCTCATGCTTTCGCTCCATATAGAGCAGCAGATTGAGCCTTTAACGTATACAGTTCTATAGCGGGGATTGACTGCCCTTGAGGTTGACCCCTGAAATCTCCTATAAGTCAATGAAGCTTGGTGCTGGATCCCTGCCCTTATCTTCTCAATATGGGATAGGCATGATAGCTTGCTATCGAGCATTATTCCCAGATATTTGAATCTATGCACCCGTTCCAAGGTTTCATTTGCCAAGTGTTGCTTGAATACCTTATGGGGTCAAACTGCCATGAACTTTGTTTTGGAAATGTTTATCTCAAGGCCCTTAGATAAGTAGTAGGCATTGAAGTTGGCCAGAAGCAACTGGAGGCTCATTGAAATCTGGGATATTAGGAGAGTGTCGTATTGCTGGAACACCCACTCCAAGTAGCTTTGGTGCACCTGTATTCCCCTTTGATAGTGCACCTACCACATCGTTGACATAAAGGGAGAATAGGGCGGGGGCTAGGATAAACACCCCTGCCTCACACCTCTACAGATCGGAATCTTGTCAAATAATTGCCCAATGGGGCCCCAGCAAACTTGGGCATAGTTATTCTGATGGAGATTTGCTGCTTGTCCAACTAGTGTCTCAGGTATTCCCAGTTTGTTTGAGGATGCCCATAACAGCGCTCTAGGAACAAGATCAAAGGCTGCTCTGAGATCAACAAATGCAATGTAAATATGTCCTTCTCTAAGTTTGGTATATTTCCAAAGGATAAGCTACAGCCTTAAGACTTGATCAATGGTACAGACTTTCAGTCTAAACGCTGCTTGGTATGGGATCATAATTTCCCTTCCTTGGATCCACTTGTTAAGCTTATCAAGCAATAGCGTGGCATACACCTTCTGGGCAGTATCTAGGAGGCTAATAGGCCTATAGTTTGTGGGAAGCCCCTTATCCCCCTTTTTATAGATGGAGATAATTTCTTCGCCTTTCCATGTGTTGGGTATAGGGACTCCGTCCGCTGTAGCATTAGTCAGACAATTTAAGTATGGGGCCCATAAAGACAGATCGTGGTGTGATATATATATCCTGGATTTTATCTGGACATGGAGCTCTGCCCTGTTTAATTGTGGCTATTGCATTTCTAGTGGCCTCAATGGAGATGTACGGTTCGGGGGGGGGGGGGGGGGGTCCTATGGGGGGACATAGAGATATGGTGGTATGTCAATAGGTGGAGATTTACAGTCAGGTAAAGTGTTCTACCCATACGTTAGGGTTCAAATGACACTCTATCTCGGGGTTAGCAATTATTTTCCAAAAAAGTGCATTGGCCCCCATTTCAGCAGCCATCGCCAAATCAGCCCAGCATGTATCCTTCCATGCTCTCTTTGCCATTTTGATTGTTTTCCTTATATGTCCCTCTTATAATATTCAGTAGGTTTTCGTTTTTTAATGCAGTTATCAATGTTTTTTTTTGCGTCACAGCATCCTTTTGTGTACCACAGATTACTTTACTCACTATGGAACCTGACCGATGTTTTTGTTGGGACTGGATTAGTTAGGATCTGTTATTGTATTTCTGGGAGGAATTAACATTGTTAAAGCAGATAAGGCCTCAACAAAGACTTCATAGACTTTGGCAAGGGTATCTTGATTTGCTTTTACAGTTGGCCATTTAATGGACCTACGTTTATTTGCTATTAGTGGAATTATGGATTCTGGTACTGGGAAGGTTTGAGAAATTGCAGAGTAGTTTAGCATGAAGAGGGTAGTGATCACTCTCCTCTCTATGATCAATGTGAAAGTCTACCAAACTATCCCACATTGTAATTTAATTAGAATATAGTCTAGTTTGGATAAGGAACGACCTTTCCTAAATGTGGGAGCTACCTGTATGTCGGAGGGAGACCTTCCATTACATGCTCTCAGCTCATTTGTTACTGTGAATTGGACTATTCGCATTGCTGGCACCGTGCATGGGACAAATTTCCTGGAATTAAGGGGAGGTATGCCCCAGGTCTCATCTTCCCCATCGAGGAGCATGTTGTACCCATACACAGATTCAAAGTTTATGTTGTGGTCTTAGGATCAACTGAAGAAACAGAGTGTTGTAGGATATCCAAGATAGTTGTTTCTACACTCCTGTTCTTTGGCCTACAATAGACATTATAAATATATATGCATATCCCCCGGAAGCAGTGCATTTTAGTCCCAGTATGCCAGATGATGCAATGTCTAGTTCCTCTATAGTGGTATTTAAATCAATTCTCATCCAAACAAGCAGGCCCCCTGACACCCTTCCATGGGCCGATGGAACAGCGTTCACATAATATGAGGTATATCCTAGTTTATAGACTGGCTCAGTGGCCCAGGTTTTTTGAAAGATACACATGTCAAACCCTTCAATATAGTCCCTCCAATCTGGTGAAGAGAAGTTGGATTTGATAACTGCAATATTCTAACATAAAATATGGTTTATTCCATTGGGATTGACTCCAAAACTAGTAGGTGTGCTCCCCAAATCCATGTCCGTGTGAGTATAGGAGTGAGGGCATGTTTTGGATTGGAAACAGGGCTGGTTTGCTTGACTCAGCAAGAGGGGTGGAGAAGTGTGCAGTAATTGGGTGTTTGCATGATCATTGGTTCATATAGGGTTTCTCAAGACATCAAGTACCATATTTCCTGATGTTAAAGTAGGACACCCAATACTTTGTTCTTCTTCTATTATGGAAGAATGCAGAGTTAGTGTTGAGGGAGTGGTAATTATGCCTCCTGGAGCCCTGTTTGGTTTTGGGCAGAATTGGCCAGATAATGTTAGAATAATGGTTGATTCTTGAGTGATTTCTTAAGGGACCTCTTATGACAGTACAAGGGATTCATGGGGCTCAGAGACTAGCTCCGTAGAAGGAGAGAGGAAGGCTGTAATATGGTCACTATTCAAAGATAATCTCCTTTTTGAGGGAGCTATCTCAGAGGAGACTGCCCCTATCACCCTCTCCAGTATGCGGTCAATGGAAGTATACTTGTTAGCTGGGGTATTGGAGAGCCCGCAACCCCCCTGTAATTTCTTCCCTATTGTAAAGTCATTGGAATAGTGTTGAACAGAAGTGTCCCATCACTATTATCTCCAGTTTGGGATTAAACCTAAACAGGCAGGTGTTGAGGACGTAACCAGGTGTCCCCCTTTGCCTGGTGATCTCTGAAGCTGTGTTGGTGGGCACAACAGATGGTGGCACAAGTTGACGCCTCAATTGGCTTTTCAAGTTGCATAGGAGAGGGTGTGGTTGAAGATGGAAGGCTTGGTCATGGACAGATATAGATGTATGTAAGTTTAGGTCGATCTGATTGTCTGATAATAATCAGACAGTAATCTGAAAACATTTCACTGAGCCAGAAATATAACAGTTCAATGGCAATGTGGTTCAGCTATGTCGGTCTACAGTGATGTAAAGTAGCAAACATTGATGAGCAATAATGAACGAATAAATTACAACTTACCTATTGCCCCTGACTTTTGGTGAACTGCCACCACCAGCACCACAGACATGTGGATTAAGAACATATTGTGCTTATATTTATGTAAATATATGATAAATGATTCCAAGGTTAAACACTTTTCATTAAAACAATTTTACCATGGTAGACATATACATCTCCATGGTAAATTATCGGTTAGTATCAGAATATTGTAATCAATACATCGCCTGTCAAAAATATTATGTCCTAAAGATTGTTAAAAAAGATATTGCCATATTGGCTTTCATCATATTAAATCTACACTACATGGGACTACACTTTTGTGTACAATATCTATGAAACAAAACTTTTGCCATTTTTTATTACTGCTATTCTAACATGCAATCAGTGGGAACATGTATGCAGACTCTGTAGCTCTCATGCTAACAAAACACACTTCCTCCGTTGGAAATGGGGAAGGGATTTGATTTATGATGGGATCAATACATCGATTAAGAATGGTATGTTTAGAAACATACTTCTATGCAATGAAGGTTTTGGCAATATGGCCAATACAGAATAAAGAATGTGTCCTTAGGTTGTTATCCATGACCCCAGAGCCACTAACCAACTGACCTAAATTATAAATCTGTTAACATTACTACCTTCCTTATGGGTTAACTGCTGCTGCTATGGTGTTGTACAACAGACCTTTCTTTTTTTTTTAAATCACACATGCAAACCGTACATGATAACATGAATTCTATGTGACTTGTCTCTAGGTCTAGCTCAGGCAAGAAACACATGAGTTCCAGGCCCATATTTCAGTAATATTTACAAAGCCACGCAAGGCCTGATTTGGGTGGCCTTGCATGGCTTAGTAAAGAACTGTAACACAAGGCAGCTGTGTGCACTGTGTTATTTTACATTTCAAATTCAGAGGAATTCCATGGGTGGAGTATGGGCGTTTCCATGCATCTACCCATGTATTTTGGTGCATTCCCAGTTTCACAAGGCTTGTAAACCTGAGAATGTGTCAAAATGCTGCACCTTCCCAAGTAAGGCATAACAAGGAGAAATATTATTGTTTCTCAGAATTATTTACTCCTTTCACATTTGGTGCATTCTGCAGCAACTTTGCCTGCTGCCCTGTGTTGTGTGGAGATTAGTTAATGTGCCCCAATCTCTGTTCTGAAGTTATGCTTCAGAATAACAACCAATGGATTTTTTCCAAATCAAAGCTGCCAAGTGCATACGTAAACTTGGCTAGGAAACAGATGATAGCACACCATAGATTGATAATATTAATATATTGGTGGGACCTTCATTTTCAGTTTGACTGTTTAGTCAATAAACTCACTGCCCTTATTAGCACATCTTCATGCATTAATCTTTGAGACAGTTCTCTACTGCGAGATTCAGTTAGTGTACACAGTTCTTGCATTTTCACAAAGCCCAGTTTGGATTGCCAGCTTCTGGACCCACCACTTCTCTCCTACCACATTTTCATGAAAATGGAAGCTACCGTTTTAGAATAAATTCTAGAATAAATTTAGAAAAAATTCACAAAGCCCAGTTTGGATTGCCAGCTTCTGGACTCACCACTTCTCTCCTACCACATTTTCATGAAAATGGAAGCTACCGTTTTAGAATAAATTCCTTTTGTGGGTTTCATCAAAGTTATGTTTATCTTTGGGAATGTTGCAATGTTACACTCTATCCACTTCCTATTGAGTTCCTGGCCACCTTCTTTTGGCCAAATGTTTTTTTTTAGCCCAATGCCCTTTGATGAATTGAAAAAACTCTTCACATTTGTAATGCAGAAAGAAGTGCCTTTAACTTCAGCTGTTCAACTTCTTGACAAACATACAACATGCTCAGCGCCTTTAAAGCCACACTGTTAGAAATCTGGTTTCTGTTTCACAGCGGTATGCACCCAGTCCAAGCAGGAACCACCTTCCAAGTCAGGTGCACACCATAAATTAGCCTGTGCTCACCCACTGGTAGCTTGGCGCAGAGCAGTCAAGCTTAACTTAAGAGGCAATGTGTATTTTTGCAACACTTCAAACAGTAAAACAGTAAAAACACCACACAAAAAGATACCACACCTAGTTAGAAAAATAGAGCTTACAGTAATGAACAAAACAAGACCAAAACAACAAAAATCTAATTAGTATAAGTGGAGCTATGGATCTCTAAAGAATAAACTGAAATGTAGAGCTTGAAAGCATAAAGCACCAAGAAGGGTTATCTGGCCACGCTAGACCGAGTCAAATCCAAAAGTTCAGGGCGACTGAGATCTATACAGGGACCATCCTTGACCAGCTGTAATGTACCTTAGTTGTGTTTTCTACGGAGCTGGGATGCGGGAATGAAATAGGCGATACATCATCGGCGAACCACAGGATGAAAGCGATGTGCCGGCCCGAACTGCACAAAGTCGAAGATACATTGGAGCTGGAGGCAATGCCACACGCAGTCGGCGATGTCCCTGATCCTCACAGCAGCAGCAATACATTGTCATTGAGGGAGATACACCTGTTCGAGTGGCACAACAGTGTCAATGTGTGGATCTTTACTGGAGCAGCACTTTATACCCTCTTCCAAGGGTCCTGGACTGGTGTGGCACCACTTCGCAGAGCATGACTCTGAAATGGCAGAGTCCAGGTGCTGTAGCAGGTGAGTTGGAAGACTTTGATGTCCCTGAGACTTCAAAACAGGAAGCAAGAATCTTGGATTTACTTTGATTCTGGGTTGGAGAGATGTCCAGTCCTTCTCACTCCCAGGCAATGAGGGCAGCAGGCAGTAGGTCAGCACAGCAGATCAGGAGTCCAGCTGAGTAGCATTCCATCAGAGTGGCAGTCCTTTCAGCAGCACAGCAGTCCTTCTTCCTGGCAGAGTATCCACAGGTCCAAATGTGTACTGAGTTGGTGGTCTCAGAGGTCCAATACTGTTACCCAGTTATCCCTTTGAAGTTGGGGAGACCTCAAAGAGATGCTGTTGAAGCTGTTGAGTCCCTGCCCTTTCTGTCCTGGCTCCAGATTCACTACAGGGGCTTATGCAGCCCTTTGCATAGGGACAGGGCACAGCTTATTAAGGTGTAAGCGTCTGCTTCTCCCTCCCATCCTGGCCAGGATAGCGCATCAGGTTGTGGATGGTCCATTGTTCAAATCTAGGCTCCATTTGTTTATGGCTGTATAGAGGGAATGCACAAAGCCCAGCTGTCACACCCCCTAGATGTGTGTTAAGAGACAGGCAGAAGGCACCAAAAAGCTAAAGTAAGAAAATGCCAACTTTCTTAAATTGGCTTGTTCAGAATTACAATTTAAAATCCAACTTCACCATACGTTATGATTTTAAATTGTGATTCCAGAGACACCGCACTTGGGGGTCCCATCTCTTGCCATTTGGAAATTACATTTAAAAAATGCAATACAGTAATCCCAATGTTATCCTACGGGAGCGATAGGCCTTGCAGTAGTGAAAAAATAATTTAACAGTTTTCACTGCCATGACATGTAAAACTTAAAAATACATGTACTACTTTTTAAATACACGGCGCCCTGCCCTTGGGATGCCCCCCCGTGCCTGCCTTAGGGGTGACGTATATGTATTAAAAAGGAAGCTTTGGGCCTGGCAAAAGGATTAACTTGCCAGGTCTATGCAGCAGTTTAAAATTGCACCCATAGGCTCTGCAGTGGCAGGCCTGAGACATGCTTAAAGGGTTCCTTAAGTCGGTGGCACAATCAATGACGCCGGCCCACTAGTAGCATTTAATTTACAGGCCCTGGGCACATGTAGTGTACTTTATTAGGGACTTATAAGTAAATTAAATGTGCCAATTGTGGATGAGCCGATGTTACCATGTTTAAAGTAAAGAGCACCTGCATTTTAGCACTGGTTAGCAGTTGTAAAGTACCCCGAGTCCTAAAGCCAGTAAAAACGAAGTCAGCAAACACAAAAGGTCTGAAGGCAAAAAGTCAGGGGAAACCACATACCAGGACAAACACACACCTTTTGTATAGTAAATATCAACAAAATTCCAATACACCATTGAAGCTAGCACTGTAAATATGTATGTGCCAATTGTGTTTATTGTCAGTTCTGCATTAAATAGCTACCACCCATCGCTTCCAAAAACTCTTTCAAATGCTCCTATCCATCTGACTACTACTAATGTACCAATCATTTGTTACTATCTACAGCATTTCATGCCATACTTTTCACTGCTACTTGAATAAATCAATAGATTGAACTATAGAAGGGTAACAGTCAATTTTGGGGATGTTTTTCACCTCAGGGTTCTGAGTGACATGAAAAAGACAACAAGAGTGAAGCTTGAGTTGGTTGTGATGTCACTCAGAGTACCGAGTTGAAAAACATCCTCAAAATTCACTTTTTACCCATCTATATTTGAATGTAAGGCATGGCTCCCAAACGTATCTGCCCCTGCTTTCACAGGGGCAATAGAGTAATAGGGGAGCCATACATATTGGCCTTTCCTCCCTGACAAAAATGTATAAAAATACCATACCTGCTATCCTTAACAAAACCCTGACTCCCTCCCTGCCTTCCTTCCCCCTCCTGCCACTGTGCTTGCTGCTTTCAGTCAAAGTGGTTAACCGAGTTTTGTTATCAACTCTTGCTATGTCATAGCTATGAATTACCAGATTTAGTCTTGATAAAGACTTCCTATGGCAGCCATGCTTAGCAAAATAGTCAACTTTTTAGTGTATGCCAGTACATTAAATACTGCAACAACAAAACAGTGGGGAAGACAATTGGAAGTACACCGAAAACCTGCCAGAGAAGAGGCACACTCATGTTGTTGAAGCTAAGTTATTTTCTAGAGTGCTGGTGTGGAAGTTGAAAACTTTTACGTAAATGTACCTCATAACAATATAGAAATGTGCCCAAATGTTAACGTAGAAAATGTGTGGTAATATAGTGGTTAGAGAAAATGTGCCTTTATAAAACGTGCAAAAAGAGAAAAATAATTCTTATTTTTACAGAATGCTCCCATTTCTATTGTTCTTTCACTGCTAGGCCTCAATATATTATTTATTCTTTCCTTTCTCTTTAATAAAATTAATGCCTTTTTGTTAATACTGATTTAACGTTATAATTGAACTGCAAAACTTGACATGTTTGTGAAATGTGCTATTTGCTGCAAAATGTATTTCTTTCTTTCCTCACACCATATGATTTAATCGTATTTTAGATAGTTTCCTCTGCTACAAGCTTATAAAGGATAAGTACATTTAGGAAAGAAAATGCTTGCTATAGTCTTGAATTTCATGATCTAACCAGAATATGCTAGATATTAATGTTTCATTTAATAGAGCAGCCCATTGTTTCACAATAGGACACTGAACAGCTAACAGAGTAGGCTTGCAAACGTTCATATGATATCGTTCCTAGATATATCTTTTTGTAATAAGCTGTAGCCGCATACAAATAACCACATGTTGATATGGACGTTTACCGTGGGAATCTAGAGAGAAGACGATGGACCACCCGAAGATCCTTTCCTATTGGCTAGAGATAATCCAACATTTGGAGTTTTCAACATGTTTTGTGCTTTTCTATGAAGTAAGTGCTCCTAGTTAGCACATAAATGTTCTATTCTTGCCTGAACAGCTGTATGCTACTGTGAACAGTGATTTTCTGTTTGCCGATACCAATATGTGATTTGCTCCATGCTGATCATAGCTACTGCTGTGATTATTTCCTTCTACTCGCTTTAACTGTTGCTACTGCAGCTGTGAGGGAACTCGGCTAAGTTTCCAGAACTACTCTTTATGTATAGTTCAACCTTTCATAGCTATTAGCCTGTTCCTCCAAATTTTTCTTGCTCTTTTCTAAAATAACTCTTTATGGGCTCTTGCTAGGATAGGTTGGGCCCTTTAGATTAAGATAGTGACTAATTCTTTGTAGAACATACAGTTATTTTGTATGCTCATTCGAACCAAATGTTCTCGATATTTCTAACAGATAATAACAGATTTATTTGACTAACCTGGATAAAAAGAAAAAAATGCAGATTAATCTCTTAATGAGAATATAAAACGTATGAAACTTCACCAAACCTCTAATCATTGACTAAATATTATAACTCTGCAAATTGATGATTGATAAAAAAAAAAAATATTTGGGTTGTGCTCTTTTCTAACATGGTGGCAAAGATTCATCGAACTGAGGAAGAAATTGGTGTGCAATTTAGAGACTACTTTAGTAAGTTTCAAGGTGAAGCTGTTTATAATTTGTTGCGATATTTCTGCCCTGGCACTACCGTATTATTCCATCACCCTAAACGGCATAAGTGTACAACTCCATGAACAATCCTTCCTTACATCTTTGCACAATTGATCTCCATATTATATTATATGCAGAATAATGGTAATAGGATTTGTTGAAAGAACCAACATTTTCATTAAGAGATTGCATTTCATTTACGGATATGTTAATAATGCTCTCTAGACCATGACATTCTATCCTGGAATAACCCATACAGAATGTTGATGCCAAACCTTATTAGTAACCAGAAACACATTTCAGAAATCTTCCAAGATTTATGAGAACTAATGCTGCTTCTAATAAAGTGCTACTAGAATTGCTAATGTAAGAAGCAAAGTAAAACAAAATATAAGGCTAATCTCTATTCGACTAGACATCATATGTCCTATTGAGAAAGTATTTCACAGTCATAGGCCTAATGGAAACATTCTCAAGAATACAGTGGCATGGATAATTCAGGATATATGTCATAATATCAATAGTGGAAATATAATTCTACAGAGAGATGGTGTCCTAAGTGACCTTTACAGAAATATCCTGTTGCGTGTAGATTTTTACTTAAAACTGCAATATGGTTCCACTTCTAAATTATATTTAGGACACAATATACCTGTTAGGAGATATTTTCGTTACAATATTCTGGTGCCACACTGTTTCCATTTATTGAAATGAAAAAGGCTCAGATTGACACTGGGTTGATGAAATAAATGGTGTCCACAATGATGGAAACATTGCATTGCTTTATATCTATCAGCATCTAGATGGGAGGTCATCATTTCTAATACTGTGAGGCCGATTATGATGAGTGTTGGAAAGCCATTGACCTCAGGTCAGAGGCTTTCCGACACTCATCGTCTGTTTCACTCGTGACCACCTAATTACAATCTAGGCAATTGAAACTGGTGCGTCATTCCGGCTGGATTCCGACGGGTCCATGGAGCCTGACAGCCAGTCAGAGACCGACCTGTAATCCAAATGGACGGTGTTTCCGCTGTTGGGATTGCGATGCGCAGTTTCTCACAGGCTTTTCCATGCCGGGCTGTCCGATATGGAAAGCCTGTCAGAAAGGGAGTTTGGGGGCCCTAGCAGAGCTCCCTTATACTTGAGGTTTCTGGTTGGGGGCTAAGGGGACACCTATGGTGCCCCCTTGTTGATCCCTTGAAGGGCCTGCGATGCAATGCAAAGATGAACACAATCTCCCATTTCACTTTGGGAGCATGTGCTACAGCCGGTTTAAGGCTATAGCACAAGCTCCCATTGAAAAATGGGAGTATGCGATTGCACCATGTGCAGTCGCATTGTTATTGCAGTGCCGGGACTGCCAACCGGAGGTCGGTCAGTCCAGCTGGGACACCTATGGTGCCCCTTTGTTGATCCCTTGAAGGGCCTGCGATGCAATGCAGAGATGAACACAATCTCCCATTTCACTTTGGGAGCATGTGCTACAGCCGGTTTAAGGCTATAGCACAAGCTCCCATTGAAAAATGGGAGTATGCGATTGCACCATGTGCAGTCGCATTGTTATTGCAGTGTCGGGACTGCCAACCGGAGGTCGGTCAGTCCAGCGATGGTGTCGGTCGGAGGCAACTCCGACCAACATTGTAATAAGGCCCTAAATGTGTGTTGAGATCATCCAGTAGCTGCTTTAATGTATCAATGTCCCATCAACAGGCAAATAGACATGGAACAGCAAAGTTGTCCTAGAAAATGGGCAGGGCAGACTGAATCTGAACCATCTCCATTGGTTCCAAAATAATGGACAGTATTAAGGACAATTCCATTAGATAAAAGATACACAGTAATGTTGACAAGGTGGTAAATTTGAGCCACAAGATGAGAGGATAAGCTTGGCTTTAGCTTGTGCAAAAAAACATGCCCAGGCCCATTGTGATCTGGAAGAGAGTGCCCATGGTGATGATCCAAAAGTAATCCAGAATAGGGTCAATGTGCCTGTTAATGAGACCTAAAAACTGGGATCAAGGCAGACTGATTTACCAGTCAAAACCCTAATGAAGAGTCACAATCTATGTGGTTCTTACAATGGTATCAGAAACTGGATTGTCGGGAACTGGAGAAAGCAAAGTGACTCTTGCTTCTTCTGATTTATTTATTTCTTTTAGTGGTACAGAGGATGCATCGGTCTTTGGCACCTCTTGTGGTGACACCAGAATTGTAGGTTTAGAATGAACTGGCAAAAATCTAGAGGTTCTTCGGCATCAATGGCAGATGGCTGAACATGAGCAGCTACATTGTGCTCTTTGACATGGTGAGTCAGTATGCTTGATTCCTATTGCCTCTAAGCAACAGAGGCAGTATAATTCTATGATTGCCGCACACCCTAAGTCACAAAAACGGTGTTTAAAAAGATGGCCCTAATGGTGTCTTTCAGGAATTGTGTGCCCGGCTAAATCTCCCAGTACTGGTAGGCAACAAGTAACAGCTTTGCTTTCAGGGATGGAGTTTGTGAACCATTTGGTATTTCTTCTTCAAAGCTAGTTGTACTCTTGTGTCTTGGAGGGTCTGCAACACATGAACTCTGTTACTCCAGGTATAAAGAGATCTGGCGACCTCTGACCCTGTCACCAGGCAGGTCGCTCCCCTCACCGCCACGCAGCCCCCTGTGTGACCCGTGAGCCCCGCCTGCATCGCTGCTAAGTACTGATTCTGTTCTGATTGTTTTGTCCATCTTGCATTCTGTGCCCGTTTTGTTTCCTTTTGTCCTTCTTGCATTTTGTGCCCGATTTTGCCTCGGTTGTTGTTGTTTCTGCCCATCTTGCTTTGCTCACCTGTGCCCGTTTTGCCCCGGCGCCCCCTTTCTCTCCGCTCCCTCGCCCCCACTTCCGTTTTCCCGCCGCTGTGTCCCCTGTCTCCCATTGGCCGCCCGCTCCCACCTCCCAGCTGCTCCTCCCTCCCTCTGCCCCTCTTAGGGAGGCCGCGCAGCGGGCTTGCCGCTGGCACGCAGAAGGCGCGCCAAAGGCAAGCCCGTCTGCGCCCGTCCGTGCCTGGACCGCGCCTAGCGCCAGAACCCCTGGACCCCGCAACACCAGACTGCATTATGACTCCAGCACCCTCCACGCACTCAACCCTGGATGAAACCACCCCTGCTACAGGGCCATCCCGAAGCACACCCAAGGGCCTTTCGCCTGCCGGAACTGCAGATTCACCAGCATCCACCCAACCAAACCACCAACCAGAGAACCCAACTACCTCCGTTGCATCCTCCTCAACACCCGCTCCGCCCGCAAGCACGCCATCATAATCTGGGACCTCCTAGACTCCACCGCCCCCGACGTCGCCTTCTTGACGGAGACCTGGCTGAACGCCATCTCAGCACCAGACACCGCCATCCCACAGGGCTACAAGATTTCCCGCAGAGACCGCACCAACGGAGGAGGAATCGCCATCATCCACAAGGACCCTCAGAGTCTCGACCAACACCGACGACACCCTCACCACTGCCGAGCACATGCGCTTCCAGATTCACACCGACCCCAACACAACCCTCAGAGGACCACCCAGACCATTACCACAGTTCAGCAACACCATCGCCGACCTCGTCAGCACCCACGCCCTCGCCTCCAGGGACTACATCCTCCTCGGGGACCTGAACTTCCACCTCGAGAACAACAATGACGCCAACTCCACCGCCCTCATCGATAACCTCGCAAACCTCGGACTCAAACAGCTCGTGACCACACCCACCCACGCAGCTGGACACACGCTGGACCCCATCTTCTCCGCAAGCCCCCACGTCTCCTTCAACCAAACCACCGAACCCCACTGGACCAACCACAGATGCGTCCATTTCACCTTCAGTAAACCCACCACACACCACCGCACCCAACAGCTGCCTCACCGCTACTGGGGCACGGTCACCAAGGACCAACTGACTACCATCCTCGCCCTGAGACCACCCGCCGACCCCATCGACCCCGACACCGCCGCCACCAACCTCAAACAGTGGATCAACGACTGCGCCAACACCCTCTCCCCTTTCAAGATCTCCACAACCAACCACACCAACAAGAAAGCCGCCTGGTTCACCGAAGACCTCCGGACCTCCAAGCACACCTGTCGGAAGCTGGAGAAGAAATGGCTCTGTGACCGTTCACCAGACAGCCACAGGGCCCACAAGAACGCCACCCGCAGACACCACCAACACATCAGGACCGCCAAGAGGACCGCCTTCAAGGACCGCCTGGACAACAACGCACACAACACCAAAGAGCTCTTCAGCATTGTGAAAGAACTCTCCAACCCCAGCTCCAACACCAACGACATTCCACCATCACAGGACCTGTGCGACTCCCTGGCCACCTTCTTTCACCGCAAGATCACCGACATCCACGACAGCTTCAACCCCGACACCCCCGCACTCACTACCGAGACCACCACCCCTGCGACCTCCACCCGCACCAGTCGCCTGACCGCCTGGTCCAACGTCAACGACGAAGACACCATCAAAACCATGAACTCCATCCACTCCGGATCCCCATCCGACCCCTGCCCTCACCACGTTTTTGACAAAGCCAGCACAACCTTCGCAACCCACCGCCGGAAAACAATCAACATCTCCTTCGAGACAGCAACCTTCCTGGAAAGCTGGAAGCACGCCGAAATCAACGCCCTACTGAAGAAACCTAAGGCGGACCCAAAGGAAAATTGTCAACAAACAGCTAACTCGCTACCTCGAAGACAACAACATCCTGGACCCCTCCCAATTCGGCTTCCGCAGCAACCACAGCACCGAGACCGCCATCTTCGCCGCTACCGACGACATCAGGATCCTGATGGACAAAGGAGAAACAGCCGCCCTCATCCTCCTGGACCTGTCAGCTGCCTTTGACACGGTCTGCCACCACACACTATGAACACGCCTTCACGACGTCGGGATCCAAGAGAAGGCCCTGGACTGGACCACATCCTTCCTCTCCGGCAGAACCCAGAGCGTCTGCCTCCCACCCTTCCGCTCAAAAACCGCGGAGATCATCTGCGGCGTCCCACAGGGATCCTCCCTCAGCCCAAGGCTGTTCAATACCTACTTGGCACCGCTCGCCCACGTCGCACGACAACATAACCTCAACATCATCTCCTACGCCGACGATACCCAGCTGATCGTATCCCTCACCGAAGACCCCCACACCGCCAAAGCCAACCTCCACAGAGCAATGAAAGCCGTCGCCGACTGGATGAAGGACAGCAGACTGAAGCTGAATTCAGACAAGACGGAGGCCCTCATCCTCGGACCCACCCCGTCAGCCTGGGATGACTCCTGGTGGCCCACATCACTAGGCACAGCCCCGGAACCCACCAACCACGCACGCAACCTGGGATTCATTCTCGACTCCGCCCTCTCCATGACCAGGCAAGTCAACGCCGTCTCCGCTTCCTGCTTCAACACCCTACGAATGCTCCCTAAGATCTTCAAATGGATCCCTCCCGACACGAAAAAAACGGCACCCATGCCTTCATCACCAGCAGACTCGACTACGGGTACGCCCTCTACTCAGGAACAACAACCAAGCTCCTGAAACGACTACAACGAATCCAGAACACCTCGGCACGACTGATCCTCAACATCCCCCGAAGCAGCCACATCACACTCCACCTGAGAGGACTTCACTGGCTCCCCGTCAACAAGAGGATCACCTTCAAACTCCTCATCCACGCACACAAAGCACTACACAACACCGGACCCACTTACCTCAACGACCGACTCAGCTTCCACACTCCCACCCGCAGCCTCCGCTCTGCCAACCTCGCCCTCGCCACAGTCCCTCGGATCCGGAAAACCACCACCGGCGGCAGATGCTTCTCCTACCTCGCCGCCAAGACCTCGAACGCTCTCCCTCCGAGCTTACGACAGACCCAGGACCTGCCGACCTTCAGAAGACTTCTCAAGACCTGGCTCTTCGATCAGTAGCAGCCCCCCGCAGCGCCTTGAGACGCTCACGGGTATGTAGCGCGCTTTACAAATACAGTGATTGATGATTGATGGTGATATCAATCATTTTAGAAGGCATACGATTATGTTAAGCTCTTCTTTGCAGGTAATTTAGTGCTCTTCTTGCTTGATATAGGTCATGATGCCACAACAATTCGGTACCCAACCCAAACAGCAAAGTTTATTTGAGTGTACCATTTGCTTTTTGAATGTTCCAGTCCAACTGCAGGCGTCAGGATGTAAGAAAAGCGATTGGACACACAGATCAGACATTGCGCCAGCAAATGCTATTGTTGTGCACAGCATGTCATTGTTTGAATGAAAGGTCCAACTGCTTCAGTAGCGACAAGGAACTGCATGTATTTTATGACCACTTGAGCAGTCACAATCTTTTGTTGCCACACCCTACAGAATCAAGAATTAGAAATGACTGATTGACTGGGGCTAATGGTCCAATGTGTTTTAGATATATTATATAGAATGGGTGATCTGATATTGCAAGAGGGGTGGCCTCGCAGAAGTCAAAAGATTTATTTGTTGGCAAATAGTACACTGTTGTATATATTTTCTTGTACCTTGAATTGTATATGGCCACCTCTATTGTTGTTGTAGTACTGATAATGTAGCATGGAAACCAGCATGGACAGATGCCCTCATGAACTACTTTTATAAGGTTCAGCTTTGCAGTCTGATTAGGTAGATTTATATCCCAAGTCTCTCGGACAGAGCACGTCGGGATCTTTTCTTGTGTTAAACTGTAGGAATACCTATCAGGGAATGCATTGGTTTTGAGTATTGCTTGTGCTGCCATCATGAAGTCTGCATCGTCCTTAGGTTGGGATTGAGTGATAGCAGCAATCTTGCAGGTCTGGACTGAGGGGCATATCTTCAAGTAGAACATCTCCCCCCAAATAATCTCTCTATTTGGTCCCAGCCAAGCAGTGCTAGTTGGGTGCAGTTAGCCACCATCTTATCACAACAGGGAGGGCTTCCTAGCCTGTGAAGTTCAGGTAGCAATGCTTTAAGTTTGGCAGGTGAAAATCGACTTTGAACCACGTCCCTTCCATGCCTTGCATTAGGGTGACCAGGCGTCCCCGTTTAGCCAGGACGGTCCCAGTTTTTAACCAGCTGTCCCGGCAAATTTCAAGAAATGTAGCTCATGTCCCTGTTTTTAAATAGAGTCGACGGAAAACGGTGGGTGGTGTTTTTTATGTTTTGCAAAGCAGGGATAGTTAGCAGTTGTTTCAAGAAAGCAATTTAATTAACAGGCAAGATACTGGGTTTAAAATTGCATTTTATTTATGTTCTTACTGCCTATTTTGTAATTCTCTGCTGAGGAGCGCTCTCATCGCTTGAAGTATAATTGTAGTCCTTCTTCTATTTTTGTGAAATGTCCCAGTTTTTGGCTTTAAAATTCTGGTCACCCTACCTTGCATTCATGTACCTAACTACACTGGAAAACACACCTATCTGAAGTGTGAGTCGGAAACAGGCAGCAGATGCAGTGGAATATTTCAGTTTCATGCCAATTGCAGGCTCCACAGAGCCGTCTGTTTAAAACACGCTCTTACACTCATATATGTTTAGGATGAGGAGTTTGTGGCGTTGCCTCTTGGTACTGCAAAACACTGTATCAGGGAGGCCACTATAATGTTCCCATTATACAATGAGTCTCTCCTTTATGATTGTGGTTTGTGAGGCCATTAGAATATTTTCTACTGTGTCGAATTGTTCTTCAGTAGCTAAGTGTGCTACGCGAGTAGTATTTCCCTGATTATAATATAATGGGCAATAGTCTATTTCTTCACTGAGATGATGTGTGTAACACGATCATGCAATGGTTTCACATACTTTGCATAGTGCTGCAAAGTATGTGCTTTCAAAATTCAGAAAATCATGAAGGGCCTGCAATTATCGTAAGGTGTGTAGAAGCTCTAGGGTGGCACATTTCTCGAAAAATGCAGTGTCAATTCCTTGCCCTCATTGGAAAATTTGAATTCTAGAAGATAACTCTGAGGAAGGCACTTTTGGAATTCACAACATTTACGTTATACTCATACACACTAATATTGTTACGGTTTTGACTGCCCTACTTAGATGTTTAGGTTTCGAAACCTGGCGAGGGGCGAAGCCCCTCCCAGATCGAAATCTATTGTTTTCAATAGTGAGGTTAGGACAGCCTCTGTTTCCAATTGGCTAGCTCCATAAATGGAGACTAGCCATTGGGAGACAGAGGCTGTCAATCGCGCTTTCTCTCGAAAACGCGATTCGGGGGCGTTTCTGGTGCTTTTTTTAAGCCCCGCCCCTTTGTCCCGGGCCGCGCTGCGATTGGCTGCCGGCCCGGGACACCCCCGTGACGTCATTCCCGGGCCGCGCTGTGATTGGCTGCCGGCCCGGGACACCCCCGTGACGTCAGCCAATCACAGCGCGGCCCGGGACCTGACTTGTTTTTAGGTAGAAGGCCTAAAAGGCTGCGTTTGTGCCGTGCATTTGCCCCGCTCCTTGGCGATTTTCGGGTCCCCTGGCAGGTGCCCACCCTGCCAGGGACTTCGCTGTTTAATTTAAGGCCGGTGCCCACCCGGCATTGCCAAAGACTTCACCGCCGGGCCCGGGATTCCCACACGCTGCACCCGCCTTCCTGCTCGGGACCGTGCTGCTAGACAGGCAAGCGGAGAGAGGACGGAGGCCGGCCTACAAGCAAGCCGGAAGTCCCGCTGCGGAGGAGAAGGAGCCAGCCGCCGTCCCATCTGTGAGCAAAGGGCTGGTCTGTGACTTTTGCAGCCGGTTGTTTTCTGCCAGGGATTAGTGTAACTGCCCGATGCTGCGAGACGTTCTGACCCGTGCGGGAAGCCGCCCGGGTCCTCTCTGTGCCCTGAGCTCCAGTGGTCGCCTCTACCTCCGCCGCCCCCTGCATCCCGCTCCTATCTGCCCCCCCTCCTATCTGCCCCCCACGCCGATTAGTGTAACTGCCCGATGCTGCGAGACGTTCTGACCCGTGCGGGAAGCCGCCCAGGTCCTCTCTGTGCCCTGAGCTCCAGTGGTCGCCCCTACCTCCGCCGCCCCCTGCATCCCGCTCCTATCTGCCCCCCCCCCTCCTATCTGCCCCCCCCTCCTATCTGCCCCCCGCTCCAGCAGCTTCAAGTGACGCTGGCGCAGTGTCCACCGCCTGCAGACCGGGCACCGTCGCAGCCTGCGAGCGGAGCTGTGCATGGCAGCGGGCCTTCGCTGCTAACCTGGATCCGGAGCCAGCCTGGTGTGGAATTCGTGCAAAATTGTTAAGGGAGGAGAGACCATGCCTGCGAGGGATGGGGTTGGTTGGCCGTGACTATTCTCTTACACTGTGGTCTGCACCCCCGCCCCTAACGCGTGGCACTACCTGCTGCTGCATTGTGTGACTAGCATTGAAAGCAGCAGCGCGGATCCGCGGACATGTAACTAACGTCACCACTTGTTTTTGAAATAATGACTCACTTTCAGTTTTGCGAGAGGCAAAGTGAGAGCCTCGGATCACCCATTTTCCCGCAAAAAGAAACGCAAATCCGATTAATAAAATTCGCGCACAAATGACTGATAGATCAAGCGTTTGTCACATTTCAAAGAGTGGAAACGGTGGCTTTGCCCTCGGATGTCTGTGGGGCTCGGGCATGGCCGCCACCAAGGGACCGCCTTACTGCTTCCTGGCACTCAGTAACACCTCAGCAGTGCTGCGTGAGAAGGCCACTTGCAGCTCGCTGTGAGCATTTGTAAGGTGCCTCACAAAGCGTTGAGGGCAGCTGCGGTTGCCACGGCCTCTCATGCAATGTTTAATTTGTGATAATAATACTGCACGTAGGGCCTCAGCGCTATCCCTATGAGCCTGTCCCAGGTGCTACGAACCTCCAGGCTGACGAGTCTTCTGTCTCATACTTCCTTTTCCGCACCGTTATACAGTTCTTGGCTCTAGCAGGTTATTTTCCATCCATGCCGCCTTCTTTTGATCTTCTGTTTTTGATTCTTTCTCCTCTACATATGCCTCGTTCTCACTTGCTCTGCGTGAAGACTGATGATGAAAAATACGTCTCTGTTCCCTAAAATGAGTGCCGGTGTCGGATGAGCGACTCATAAGGAATGTGACCGTTTCACCAGAGAAACGGGATACCAAAGATTTGGTATACTGACTGTTGTCCTCTCTCAGGCTACTAGCGCCACAATGCCAGTCGTTTGATTTGCAATTGCCGGTCTTTGTGCGAGAGTCTCTGTCAAATGACCCACTTTGCAGATCTACTCCGTTTTAAGTGGACAGCTGTCAAAGCAGTGTGAACCATACTCGGCTATCCACGTCACGTCATGAATTTTATTCTTTCCCAGTTAAAGTTTTACCAGCAAGACCTCCTTCTGTGAAACACTCTGTGTTGGGTTAACTGGGAAATAAATACACGATGTGACGTATAAAGCAGAGGCCACAGTTGTTTTAAAGTGGGATAAAGAAGGCACGTTCTGGATGACGTCAAAATTGCTCGTCTCATGTTGGATGTGACAGTAATAGGCTGGCTGATGAACTGGTTGAACCATATGTGAGATTCTAAAGCGGGGTGGGATTCGTTGACCATGTTGCCATCTGTAGTACCAGAAAGATTGTGCCACAGTCACAGCTGAGCTGCCTCAATTGTTCAAACGAAGTGCCTCTAGGCACCGAGGCAAGTTCTCCCTCTCTATCTGCCTCTATCCTCTTTTTAAGACGCATGGAGCCCTAAACAAATGGAGTTGGAAGGCTAGAATTTTGCTATATATAAATATATTTTTTTAAAACCTCTTCAATATAAAGGAGATTCAGTTATCAGAATGGAAGTTGTTTTGGTAAAATGTATGTTTCGACCAGCCTACATTTTACCAAAACAACTTCCATTCTGATAAATGTATCGCCTTTATATTCAAGAGGTTTAAAAATATATATATATATCGCCTGGGGCCTGTGTGTGTGTGCGGCGGTGGAGGGGAGGGAGGGGGAGTTGTAAGAGATCATGAAATGATGTTTAGAAATTGCTGCCTTAAGCAATCATGTTCCGGACAAGGCTAATGCGTAAGGTATGGCATGCCATTTGGAAAAGTGGGGAGGGTATCTTCCCAACTTTGGCATCTCATCCTGGCAGACCCCCTAATGAGCGCTTACTAACTGCTGAATAGCGAAATAACAGCTTACAGACATCCACACACTCTGAGGTGGATGCCATTTGTGCATTATCCAATTGTGCTGCTGATGCGTTAATTATGAATCAGCCGCACATGCCACTTAATCCATCCTCTGCGCATAATCGGCAGATTTTAACAGAAATATTGTTTTCAACCGAAACGGTTCAAAAGAAACTAAACATGCAGCAACTTGAGGCTGCCTTTGGAAGGCTCTTTGTGAAGGTTGACTGTTCACCTTTATTTAGCTTATTCCTATATTTGGTTGCTGAACTTGTACAAATGAGTTGCAACCTATGCATGGACTGTGTTAACAAGTGCAAAAATGACAAATTAATGAATAAATACTAAGACGTCGCAATGACAGCGCTAGCCATTACATCACATTACAGTACAAAAGCCATTACATCGCATTACAGTACAAAAGCCATTACATCGCATTACAGTACAAAAGCCATTACATCGCATTACAGTGCAAAAGTGCTGTTTCACCACACGGGAAAATGCACGCAACGCATGACAGTGCAAAAGTGCACGATCACGAAAGTAAAATGCAAGATATCATATTAAACCAATCAGAAAGTAAAATGCACGATATAATAGGAAAAATGCACGATATAATAACAAACGCTCACCATATATTCCAGAAACGGTGGAATATTCATAAGGGATGTAATATCGACAGTGCACAACAAAACGGAAATTAAACTAAAAAGGATCTCAGAAACCTATTCAACAAAACGGAAAGTAAACTTACGGAAATTAAAAAAAATTGATCTCAGAAACGATGTCATATTCATGTGCGAGGGCCCCAAATACTAGAAATGATTCACGACCACATAACGGAAAACTATGTGGTCTGAGGGCAACGCTGCCAACTTTGGTGCTGGGAACTAATGTTCGAACCTCCTGTCACGTCCCCCCAAAAAATAAATCACCATGTATATTTTTTTTGTTGTGGGAAACAATCCTAAAATATATTAATTTTGATACACTGCGTGCGAGAATCCCAAATATACCCTTACTAAATTAATTGTGAAAACCTTTTAATATCATCCTTGTAATTTGAATGTGTATAATGTTTTATATGAACGTATGCCTTGATGCCTCGTTCTCACTTGCTCTGGTTCAAAGACTGATGATGAAAAATACGTCTCTGTTCCCTAAAATGAGTGCCGGTGCCCACCATATGAAAGCACCGGCATAAATTAAGCACTATCTCATGTTGAACGGTTGTGTTCTTCAGTTAGGTATGAAAACTCTGTGCCCCTCCCCCCACGTGTTATCAAAGCTGTGCTGCGAGGCTCTCTAGATGGGAGGGAGCCATTCATGATGTAATGTCAAGGTGTTGCTGCACAAGCTTCTAGAAACTCTATCCACCTTCAATACACTTTACTCTGAATGTATCTCACGATGCCTAGAAGGCGTAAGTATAAGTGATTCAAGCAGATTTTCTAATCTCTGTCAGAAAACACTATCAAGTGTCCTCTTTACATGACTCAGTTACATTTGTTCAGACTTACTTTTGCATATTGAGATCGGGTTCATTTTGCTCCATTTTAATCTAGTAAATTAGCTTTGTCCCTCGTGGCCTTTTTCATGATAGGCGACCATGACTCCCTGTGCCAGTTGTTCACATAACCAAATCATCAGCGACCACTGGAGTATAATGTTGTGCGGCTGAAATTTGACAACTATCCGTCCGTACTGACGCAGGGGCCATTTTGGTAGCAGGTACCTGTAACCGTGTAACTTGAAGAGACGTTGTATTGTAATGCATGGGCAATATAGATCATTGTGCACGCAGTGTCCATAATAGTCCAACAGCCCAGTCCTCACCATGTTGGTATTTTGCGGCAAAGCATTACCAGAACCGGTCCTTACGGGCTCCCACAATAAAACAGAGGTGTCGGTGAGATCAACTTTACAGCTGCATAAGAGACAAGATAACTGAGAAAACGCTACAATACTTTCGCATTTTTTCCGCATTGATTCATGTAATTGATAGAGTGAAAATGTAGTTTGAGGGCAACCAGGACCAGTTACACCTTGCGCACCGAAAAGCCTGTTGCATATTGGCGAGGTTGAAATTATGCCAAAAGGGCAAAAGCGGGTGAAAGCAGCTATTGTGTAACTCCTGTGACGAGTTATGTTGCCACTCACCTCGTACCTTCTGTTTGTTAGACGCTTTTTACGTTGATATTATTCCTTCTCTATCTCACTCCGTAAGCCCCTTATAGAATCGCCTCACCGACGTGATGCACTTTTAGTTACCAAGCGCTTTATAAAGGAGAGCTTAAGTTCTGTTTACTTGGACAATGCACTGTATGGGCAAACCCTCGGGTCACAGCAGTAACTGAGGTGCAAGTCCAGCATGTTAGTGGGGGTCGATATCATTTAAAAGCAGGGGGTCTGTGTGGTGGGTGGGTGCGTGTGGCCCTGTGTGTGTGTGTGGGTGTGTGTGGCTCTGTGTGTGGGTGCAAATGCAATAGGTCACGCATTTGCGAGAGATTAAGCTATTGGCATTGTAAATGACTGCCATTTATTTATCTGTTTTCAAAAACAACACATAAATAAAATGTTTGTCATTTACATGCCAATAGCTCTAACTTTTGCAAAGGCGAAACCGTTGCATTGTAAATGCTTGTTTTACATTGTCATCAGTAAAATAGATATAAAGAGTGTGTGGAATTGCTTCCAAATCCTCCCATAGGAGTTCCATAATTCTAGCTGAGAACAGTCCAGGGCTATTCTTTTACCTACGGTATAAAGGGGTATATACGTACAGACTGCCCCTAAATGTGAAGACAGTCAAATATTGTGATTCAAGTGCTGTATTTGAGCTGAAAAACATTTTTTGATGTGTAGGGGTATTTTATAAATCTTACATACCAAATTCAGCATGAGTGGTGCATCACTCGAGACCATGTGTGGGAGTTAAAGTTCCTTAGGTTCAAGACAATATAATATGCGCGTTCTTGGATAATCACCAGGAAAACACGTAGGGGCTTATTTACAAGCCCCTTGCACCACTGGTGCGCCACGTTTAATATGGGAAAAAGAGACGTATTGGTGGTGCAAGAGGCTTGTAAATAAGCCCCTTAGTGTTCATTGTTGAATTATATGATGCAATTACTCTGTGTGTGATATTATAATTCTGTAAGGGGGCTTTTATGTCACACATGGCTTGTAATTCTAAAGGCTTTTCGCTTGGAATCTGTGGTTCACATGAAAGAGAAATCATGGCTGGTATGAAGACCTCACTCTATTATGCTTGGGTCATGTATGGTGATGGGGCTTGTTTAGAGTTCATTCTTGCACACTGGAAGGAGAATGACTACTAGCTCCCTTAGATGCCTCCTTTGTAAAGGGCTGAGGCAAGCCATCCTTAGCTGGGATGATGTCATAGGCCTTTAGGTACTTAAGATGTTCTGTTCTTAAATGTGTGTTCTTAATTATATTCATAAAACTCTCAATTGACATTCAGTAGCTCCTTGTTGCATTAATCACATATTTTTCTTACCTTAAAGAATGTTGAGATATCATAAATCAAGGATTAAATTCTACAGATCATACTTCTAATGAATAACATTTCCTTTTTACACAGTTAACTTGGAAGGCCATAGACCTATTACACACTTTAGAAAGCAACACAACATATTTTTTTTAATGTATTATATACAGATAATTATTTACATTACGCCTGGCATTATCTAAACACTTGTCTACTTGGAACACATTATTATTTAATTTATCATGTTGTAGAACTCATGAAATTGATTAAGCTTCCTGTGCATTTCCTTGCCGGCGGCTATATCTTGTTCATATGAGGTTGAACTGTACAACAAACAATGTAGCATAATTTTATGTCAAAATGTGTTTATTAAGTGTTATTACACAGATTACAAACAATACATACAACAAAGACCATAAAGCGTTCAGGCTTTCTCTGCAGGTGCTCGTAGAAGTCCTTAGATATCTAGAATTGTCACACAGTTTCACATTACACAGTGAACGGATCCAGTAGTTTAACTCAGAGGAGTTTGTGCGCTACATGATTTTAAATATTTACAAACAATGGTGAAAGTGGACATAATGATGAGAGAAGACAAACCGGCTGCAGCGCAAGCTCCCATTGAGAAATGGGAGAATCTGAGGTGCCTGCCATATGGTGCAGGCATTAACAGGGCCGCCTAAACCGGTGGACCCCAATGTCGTTTTCTGATAGGCTTTCCATGTCGGAAAGCCTGACATGGAAAGCCTGTCGGAAACCGACATCGTACTTCCTACAGCAGAAACGCCGTCCATAGGGATTACGGGCAGGCCTCCAACTGGCCGAAAGGCTCCTTGAGCCCATCGGAATCCAACTGGAATGACTGTCCGGTTTCACTTTTGACTGCTTTCATCGTAATGCGGCGGTCGAAAGTGAAACTCACGATGAGACCCTTTGGGGGGGTAATCATACACAACAACATGAGTTTTCTATATCCAACAATAAGCATACCTCACCAACAAATCAATTGCTTAAACACACACACACACACGAAGGCACACACACACACACACACACGCTGGAACAGTGGACTAATAGTTGATATAAACGACACATAACTCACACCATATGGTTCCTTAACATTACAAAATTTCCAAATGTTTGCCAGAAGAGAACATACAATACCGAACATTGTAAAATGATAAGATATTTAATCTACTTTTAAATCAAATGTATTGATTGGGTGATATGAGATCTGGTAGAAGAGAATCTGGAAAATGTCTCACTTCACTCTCTGTCACTACTTGTTGGATATACAAATTGATGGCTGAAAGTAATATTTTTCCAACTCATCACCTTCTTTAGCACTCAAGTAGAGCACAACTCAACAGATTTTGCTGACTACAAGTGCAGTAACATGTAAGTCATTTATACAGCTGTTGTAGTCGCAGAAGGAGAGTCTCCATTCAGATCCAAAATCTATACAGTTGTTGTGCACACGAAGGCTGCAACAAAAGTGGAGAATGTAGCGTTGTACTCTTCATCCACATTATGAAATGGCTGATAGAAACCAATCTGACCAACTCTATGAGTATGTAGATTTCGGACATCAGTGTGCAAATGTTGATGCACACTGCATGGGATACACTCTTGATTATGTGATTGCATGTTTAGTAGCATAGTGGTCATGCCTAAATGGTATTGTGCCATATGACCTTGAATTAACACATAACCACGTACATTGCAAGCAACTTATTCTGCCAGTGAACCTTCAAAATGTATGCAGTGTGAAATAGACCCATATTCAGGAGACATGGGGCAGATTTAATATTTTTTCACGTAGCGCACAGCAGCAGCTGCAAATGCTGCACTGCGCGAAAAGGAGAGAGGAGAAGAGCACCCTATTTACTAAAATAAGGCACTCTCCTCCCCTCTCACTAGTGTAGCATACGTTTTGTACTGGAAGGAACCCTTCCAGTACAAAATACTATGTGCAGACTCACTTTACCATCTTCCCACGTTGTATGTGTGCTGTAAAGTGCAGCACACATGCAAAGCTGGAAAAGGAGGGAGAAATGAAAGCATTTCTCCTTCCTTGCGCCTACTGGAAAAGGTCACAGTTTTATCACGATCAACCCTATCTACTTTATTTAGTAATTGGGTTTAGCGTGAGAAACCTTGGCTGGTTGCATGAGAATATCCATGCACCATCTTTGGTACGCCCCCATGGCGCACAGTAATGCAAAGCAGCACTATGCGCTGCTTGCATAACTTTTCTGTTATTAGGAAAAAAAGATTTTGCGCTGATTTGCGTCACATTAGTGAACCAAACACAGCGCAAAATCTTGGTAAATCTCCTCCATGATGTCATCCTCAGGCAACAGGGGTAATAGGAAAACAGCTGCTGCCTGTCCAGCAGCTCTATTCACAACTACAGGAGTTTTGAGTCTATCTTGGTTGTTACTCCCGTTGCAAGCAGTCACTTGTGCTATGGGCTCTATAATAGTGCAAGGCATACAAAAAGCAATATAAAATTGTATGTTCTGTACTCGTACCTGCTTAGTGCTACGACAAGGAAGCAGTGATTTGTACAAGAAAGTTGTGAATTTTTATCACCTTATTTAATATACTGTCAAAGTGACATCATTATACATTGTCCAGATATGGAGCTTCTTAGCAAAACAAAACATTCTGAAATACCATTGACTTTACACTTTCAAAAGACTTAACTACTAAATGGTTCAAAACAGCTTTGTGTAACTTGGCTAGAAACGAGATATTACAGCAAACTATGTTGCATTTCTGTAGAGGTAGGGAAGAAGTAGAACAGAACCTGAAAATGTTCTTTCACCTTTCTGAAGGTAATGAAAATACATTCATGGTATTGATTAAAACATAATTACTAGTTATTTTTGCACTGAAACTAAAAAGTCTTCTATGGACTAGTAAGTAAAAACAACTTTCTTTTAAGCTGAAGCAAGCCATACTTTCCAACAAGCACATTTGTGAAATGTGTTGCACTCCACCTTCTGAACAATGTTTTGCTTTGTAAGACAAATAGCACTATGGAAATCATACCAGACTGGAACCAATCCCCTTTACATTAATATTTGCTAATACAGTCAATTATATTTTCAAACACTTACCTTTTGTTCGCTCATTGATGGACAGCAGAACACCAGTCACAAATTTTTGTGAAAAAGGGAACCTAGCTTTTATTTAGATTCAAGTCTGAAACTGCACAGTGGCTGATACTGGTAAAGGTGCACAGTACAAGCAAATAACAAAGGGTAGTTTTGTAGAATCTGTCATTGTGTTGCATCGCCCTTGTGCCAAGCAAGGGGGCGCAAGGGCGACACAACAAAGTTAGATTTATCAAGCCACACAAGGCCATCTTGCATGGCCCTGCATGGCTTGATGAATTTGGAGTAGCATAAGGCAGTCTGGTGCCCTGCATTACTCTATCCCAGGGAGGCATTCCATTGGTAGAGCGTGGGTGTTCCCACGCATCCACACATGGATTTTGTCGTATTTCCTGATTTACCATTAGTGGTAGACCTGGGAATGCATCAAAATTCTATGCCTCCCAAGGGTAGGCGTAACGAGGAGACATATCTTTATTTCTCTTTGTTTTTTTCCTCTTTCTATGTGTGTTGCATTCTGCACCACACAGAGAAAGAGGAAAATGCCTCTCAAGATTGTTTTTGTGCAGAAAGGTGTCCCTTCCTGCCCTCTCATGAAGTGCAGCACAGCACGGTGGCTTGCGGCATTGCATGAACATTGGATAATTATGCACCTTAATAACTGTGCCACAGAACAATGAAGTACAGTGAAGAACAATGAAGTACCCATGCAAGATGTATTAGTTGATCAGTCTGGTCCACCACAGTGTTGAGTGTGAGAGTTTTTCAACCTTTGGACAGGTAAGATCATAAACATAAAGAAGGGGATAATGTGAAGTTGTCCTTAAATGTGGTAAACTTCAAATTCATTCGAATCTAGACACAATAATATTAATAAGGTACCTGCAAGTACTATGATACAACAGTATTCCTCACGACTTATAGTTGAAGCTATATCTAGAGCATAGGCATCAGCATATTGGCCATACTGAAGCATCTCCATCATTTAAACTCCAGCATGTGCTCCAAGAGAACTACTAAGGTTCTGGAATCAGGTGAATCTATTTCACAAGCATTATTAGGAGATGAATTCTGAGAGACAGATAATTCTACCGCAGTGCCAGTACTAATCAAGCATATTTGGTATATACGTGCTTTACATTGTAATCACTATTGCAGATGCATATAGTATGGTACATAAATCAAGAGAAGAGTAAACAACACTGGTCTAGATGTCAGAGTCTCACAAGTGTTGTCTCTGAAACCCTCATCCACTAATTACCACCAGTGGTATATAATATCTCTTCTGGGGTGGCATAGTAGGTAGCATCATCATTGGGTTCCGCACCTGGGTGCTCGCTTCTCCAGGTGAAAGATGACTCTCTTAGGAGGAAGAAGATACAGGTGGGATCTGTGCATAAAAAGTAAAATGAGCTCAAATACCAGGAAAAAGTGTTTTTTAATGTGAAAAGCAGGAGAATGGTAAGGTTAAAAATATTGTAATGTTTCTCTGATGTATTACCAATTCTCAGTTTCAATGGTGATCATGTTTCAGCCATATAAGCCCCCTTGGGTCAGTTGTCTTAATCAGGACCTTATTGATCAGATCTCTGTTGGTTATTATCAATCGGTTCTGCGCTCTGGTAAGTACAATAACTTATGGTTCTTTGTTATTTTTGTTATAGGGGTGGTTGTTGCCTATAACCTTATGGCAGATTGGCTACTGCCTCATAGTATGTGGGTGACGGTAAGGGTCTTGTGGTGACATATTAGTTGCTCGAGATCCTTTCGGCACATGTGCCTACAATGTCCTTCCCATCCTTGGGTCTTGAACCAAAACCTTAATTTCCCATGCTAATTCCCATAGTATACTTTGTTTTCCAATGCAGAAAAAATAGCTGAATGGAATTACACTAAATTACCAAATCTTTAGTACTTTGATCAGAAAACACGCTTTTGTGATTTGGTTCAATGTTGATAAATATGTGGTTAAGCCAGTGCTCAAATTGTCCTTGAAGAGGTTAAAAGATAGGTATATCTGGATGGTTGGTCCCGCTGGAGTCCGCAGTACCAAACATTACAAAATAGGGCCATCTGATTGGCCAAGGAAGCTTTTTCCACTGTTGGCCATTTCAGTACCATGGTTTGAGATCTGTGCTTGTAGGTGGGCGTAACTGTTTGAAAAGAGAAAACAATGTGGATGCTTGCCACAAGATGGTAAAAGAAGCTAAAGAATTTGTGATTTTGCCAAAGGATGCAGTAAAAATGAAGAAAATCAGAGGACCTAGGACTGAGCCTGATGCCACTGACTATTAGGGGTGTGTGTAGCAAAGTAAGGAGTGAGGGGTTGAAAGCCAAAGTAATACCAATTCTGTGATGCCAAGACTGGATAAAGTGGCCAGCACGGTGTTTCAAGCGCTTTTAATATTGCTCATTATAGCTTCATATTTCATAACTGTATGCACTAGCCATTCAGAATTCACTATGCATAGTGCTATTTGTAGTTCAACATGTCTCCACGTTTGCATGTATGATGAGTATATACCTCAAGGGAGGATGGGCCTGTATAGCCCTATTTCCAGGTCAATCTCGAGCACATCTACAACATTTTTAAGTCGTTTTAGATGTACAACCAAAACAATTGTGAATCTACAACTCATTTCATCATTCGTGCTTGGATTAGTACCTCAACACAATTCAAAAGCAATTTCTTTGTACACAAACACACACATGCGCACACACACACGCATATATCATAGACATGTAGTTTTACAGACAGAAAATTTTCAAAAACCTCCGGCAGAGCAGAAATATGAGTTGTGAGAAAACCCCAGCTTAAAAGACAAGCATTTTCAGTTAAACGCGTGAATCAACGAGCAAAGTCAATTTGTGTCTGTTTAGATATCCTTATCCAAAATCTTTCAGCTCTAGATTACTGAAATATTGCTTATAGCACTTGTAGAGCCCCGCATCATAAGGAACATTGGGGCATATTATCAAGGGGGTTTATCTCCGCTTTTTTGGCTTTAAAAGCCAAGAAAGCGGAGATAAAATTATCTCCCTATTACCTAGCTGTCGCTAACACCAGTTAGCGACAGCTAGAAGGAGATAGCGACCATCTTGGGCCCCACTTTGCATGTCAGTGATATTTATCACTAATGACATGCAAAGTGGGCGTGCCAAGATGTTAGCGACTGGAAACAGTTGCTAACATCGCTATCTCCTATTACCAACTTTTGGAGATATTCGCGCTAAGCGCGAATATCTCCAAAAGCTAACACCTGCCCTGAGCAGTTCTTAGCCATGTTATCCAATGGGAGGTGGATAACATGGCTAAGAGCATTAGCTCGGTAATGCATGAATATCGCTGACTTTTCAGCGATATTCATGCATTGCGGCCGTTTTTTATCGCATTTGCGATAAACCTTGGTAATACCAAGGTTTATCTGCGATAAAAATCGCCGCAGGTCGGCGATAAATTTTTGTCTCTAACCAAGCAATAGCGATAATTATCGCTATTGCTTGGTAATATGCCCCATTGTCCTACCAAGGGGTTCTTAACCAACATAATTTTGTATGTTCAATCTGAAGTTTTATAACTTCCATCAAAGGCAGAAGAGCATTGTGAAGACAATTGGTTGAACAAAAGCACAACAGGATTAAAGTGCACCTTAGGACATTGGGTCGCTTTTGTTTTCTACAAATGTAAAGCCTAATACAAACCAAGCCAGTGCATGATCTAACTACTAAAAACAAAATATTAGAATTGCAGCAATTGCTATCGATTACCACCCTGGACAAACTAAAGCATCTCTCGGCATTGGTAAGGCTGTAAAAATACTTCACCTCAGGGATCAGGGAGTCTCAGCCAAAAACACAGGAAGAAGCCTAATGCGAGTGAACTAAACGGCTCATAAACCAAAGTTACTTCATTAGGTAAACGAAGCAAAAAGGAAGCCATGGAACACTATTCTGGGAATTTGCCAGAGATTCCTGGGTCAGCCCTAAGTTTCTTAAGGGCTACCTGGTTTCGTTTGTACCTGTCACTCGCCTGTGTGTGCCACAGAAGTGCTTTATTTAGTCAAGGTGGGTAAAAGCGTTGTGCTGCACCAAATAAAAAGGTTAAAGAATCAGTTGATGTTTCGATTGGTTGTTCTATCTAGAAATATTCATCTTCTATGTTGGAATCTTTCTAGCACTAATTAATAAACTTTTTTTGACACAGAAACACTCTATCTCCCCACAGAAAGGGAAATATTTACAATGGGTTTGCGCCACGAGAAAGACACTTTTTACGATGGCGCAATGCCCTGCACCATATTTACAAAGTGGCGTTTAGCCACTTTGTGTGGCTTAAGGCTGCTTTGTAGCTATGGTACCCTTTCACACAGTTTTCGGCGTGAAAGGGGAGTGCAATGGGTGTTCCTACGGGCGGTCCACTGCAACACTGACTGCTTATTAACGCTGCCCCAGGTTTACATGTATCTATAAATCTGAGGCTTTTGCTCTTCGTATATGTGCTACATTGTGCAGCACACCTAGAAAGAGAACATCGCCTTTACAATTTATGTGCAGTAAGGTGTTCCTTACTGCATATAAACAATCATCCCTGCGACACCCACACCCTTGCACCTGCGTTTTTTTAAATGACACAGAGCAGCACACAAAATGTGCCACACCTCTACGCCATTTCCTTGTAGATATGTCCCAAAGTATGTCCTGACAAAACTGAAGGGCAGACATATTTTCACTATACCGTGGGAAAAAAACCAGAGACAACGCCCTGAAAAATCATTTGTGTACATAAGCTTGGAGGCTTGAAGAGGACCCCAGAATATATCCTAATGATCTCAAAGTAAATGCCCTTCCACCTTATTTCAGGTTAGGTGCAGATATCTCTAGCTGGAATGAATGTTGAATGTGGGATCCTATCACCAACTCTTTTAAAGAAGCCAAATGTATGCTTTATTCCAGCGTTTCACATTGTACTTCTAAGATCAGCTCTCAGGACAGTCAACCAATTCAACTTCAGTCAGATCTTGGAAATCTTGGAAGAACCAAGTCAGTCATGCTCCACATTTTGGTTTGACAGAGGGCATCATTCAGGTTTATCTGGGGTTTTAGCCACACTTGCCTTTCAACAGTATGGGCCAGTTCAGGAATATAGATGTATGATTAGTCGTAACTAAATCCTGAAGTCGTGGTTTATAGTATCCCTGCTTCCCTTTGGCTCAGGTTTACTTCTTCATCATGTGGCATTCCAAACGGCTCTGCGCAACGCTCCTTATTTTTAATGCGTATATCCTATCCCGCATTATTATTATTTTCTATCCTGACACCACATTTTGGGCTTTTATATGAACCAGAGAGATGATACATAAAAACGTCAACACTATGTGCTGGCCATTAACAGCTGGATGCACAGCAACAGACTGAAACCTAACTCCAAAAATGTTCTACTTGTAGGGTCACAGCCATGACTTTAGTCTGTTGGGGTGGGGCATGGCCCATCCTTACTCACAGTTTAGGAATTGCAATTGACCAAGAATTGACAATGAAAGTTCAGATGTCAGTGGTTTCAATGGCAGATTACTTCCATCATTGGGTATTGCAGAAGTTATTTCATTAATTGTGCTACCTTAAACATGTGAGCAAAGTGAATGCTCTGGTAAAGTCTAAAGTGGCTTACATGGAAAAAAATATTCAGCCTTTCCAGTAATTACATATTTCAGTGACCTACCTTCTGGGTGAACTAAAAACCAAGGGTCATATCAATCATGCGCTGCAATCACCACACTGGCTCCCTGATGTCCAATGAGTAGAATTAAAGGTCCTCTGAATGGTAACCAGGCCTTCTATATCTATGGACCATGTTTGCCAGTTCTCTTATTCATAAGAAGAATATAATTTAGAAAACTTGCCTTGTTGAAAGAACAGTTTCTGATATAACCCTAAATATAGAATGCCATCACAATGCATTTTAGAGATTTGAAAGGCTCCTTTCAGAATCCACTGAATGTATATCTATCCGACATATGTTTTAACTCTCAATTATTTTTGCAGATCCATTGAACACTTTTGTTAGTAATGCACTGAGCCATTACGGGGACAGGTATTTTATAAATGCATTTACAACAGCCTTGGAATGACATTTCCTTTTATTGGGTCTTCTCTCTTTTTACTTTCGCTTTCAAAATCAGAAAAGTGCTCGTCCTTGTAAGATATACCTTATTTCCAAAGCATGCATGTTAAAACAGATGGCAGGGTCTCAGGGATGTTTGGCTCCAGATCCAATGGGGAGTGGAGAGGTTGGAGAGGAGGAAATTACTGGCAAAATACCCTCATTTCATATTCCAAAATATAAAACAAAATCCATACATAATGACATAGCAATATACCTGTGTAACTTCAAAAGTCTATTAGAACCTAATTTGCCTTAAAGAAGTGATAGCACAGAAATAGTCAAAAATATTAACTTCCAGTACCAGTTCAACCTGTGACTTACAAGAATGGGCTCCAACTCCGCAGCAATTTCTTTTTCTAGGCAATGGATCTTGGCCACCTGTATTTAAATAGGATCTAAATCAAATCATATCAAATTGATCACTATAGACAGTTCTTATGTTCAGTCAATAATGAGAGTTTAAGACTGGTTTCAAAAACCTTTATTGTCATAAAGAGATTAGTAAAGTATTTTTCTTTTGTCTGTTTATTCAATCAGTAAATCAAATAAATCCGTTTATAGAAATATAAATACAATTATGGTTAGGGTGAATAATAATGAAAAAACGACAAGCGTGTGCCATGAAGGAATTAATTCCTATTCTAAGTATGAGATCAGATTCAAAAGTTAATAGCACCCATAAAGTGTTCCTGAAAAGAGTGAGATCAAAGGGGCATTCATTCAAAATCAATTTAGAAGTCGAACTCCTCATAAAGAGTAGTTCATAAAAGGCATCCGAGTCTAGTTATCCAAAGAGCAACCAAGGGAAAGTTATGGGCAATGGGTTTGGTAGTAGCTACATCCGATAGGGTAAGGTGAGCACAGGAAGGATGGTTAAAATTCTATAAAAGAGTCTCTGAGCCTGAGAGCTTTTCATCAGCAGTCCTAAGTCCTAAATCTCCAAAACACTTGAGTGTTTTCACATTAATAACTAAGGCAAAGTATCCGTTTTTTAATCATTTCTAGGATACATTTTTCTCTCTATCAATTCCCCCATCATATGATTATCTTAACCATCATACTAAATTCATTTCACAAGTGAGTTCGTTCAGAGGGCACTTTCATAATCTGTTGAGTCACAACTTTTTCTTTTCTGACCTTGATGCTTCAGTGGCTTCATGTAATCATCATTCACGATGTTAGATAATCCCGATTCTTTTTCAATTATTTTGTTCTGTTCCCTTTCTCTTCTTTTGTGTAAAATAAAACTACAAATCAGAAATGAAGCATAAAAAATATCAGACAAAACCCTATAATTAATACATTTATAGTATATAATTATTATTGCCATAAGAACAGTTTTAAAATGGCTATTCCTATGGTTGTAAACCAATTTCTAATCATCCAAACTCCTTTTCCAAAATCTTTATAGACACTAAGGCGCCCATTAGCATGGCGGGAGGATCGCCATCGCCATCCGCCCGACATTTGTGCCCACCCGCATGCCAATTTCTTCCTGCCATATTACTATGGCGGGGGACCCTGGCGGACGGAAAGACCATCCGCCGGTTTACCGCCGGTAGGCAATCCGCCCGATTGCCTACCGGGTGGAAAAGCTGTTAATATGGTTACTGTGTCTGGTAGACACCGCCATCCATATTAGTATGCATGTGGGGACATGCCTTTCCATGACGGCAACACCGCCACGGAAAGGCATGCGATCTTCAACATTGGCGGCCAATGGCGGGCCCCAAGGGATTACAGGGGTTGGGGGTGCACATGGGGGGTACCGATGGTACCCCCATGCATTTCAATGTACAACGTGGCAGGCATCGCGTGGTGCCTGTCACGTTGTGCATTGAAAGGCACAACTTGCTTTTTGTGGCATTGTGTCGAGCGGTGGTTTTAGCACCGCCCGCCGCAATTTTATAAGTGCGGGATATGCCCGCCAGTGTGGTGGGAGTATCCTAATGGGATGTGCAGGACCGCCGCACCCCTAGCGGGCGGTCCCATTTTTCGGCGGGTATAGCGGGCGGACAAAGTCCGCCTGCCATACTAATGAGCCTCTTAGTGTTTCTAGCTCTTGTAACTGTTCTAGATCCGAAATGTTCTTTGCAAACCATTCTATTTCCTTACTTCCATCAGGTATATATATGAGCATCAGTGAGTTAATTTAAGCATTTTGCAATCTTCAACTTTTTCTGTAGGCAAAATGCCAAATGCAAGACGGTCTTGCAAACCGTGGAGCATATAGCAATTAACTCAGTGTTTACTACAAGAAAAGTCAGAATTGCTTGTTGCCATTGATCCAGCGCTCCTAATGAAAAACTGTCTTACCAACGCTACCTATCTCCACAATACTCACCATTAATCAAGAATTACCAAGGCCCATAAACCAACAAGACAATTTTTGAGCGACTGAATCATGTGACCTAATTAAGCAGATCTATTCAGAATACTATTTACATATTTATATACAACTGCAGTTTATCATTTCTTACCATGGTTTTTAAAACATTTATCATTTAATTAAGTCACTAAGGCAAATGGATCAACTGATGGTAACAAGACCATGAATAAACAAGACCAGCTTGTCGTTTCAAAATCTTATTTGTTAACTATTTATTCAAAGAAAGAGCATTTTTAATAAAACTTTATTTATTAGCTAAATATTAGCAGCTTTTATTGTGGAAAAGCATATTAGACTGGCAATTCAAAGCAAAATCAGTTAGCATGATTTAAGTAAATAAACAGTTTCCATCCCCTAAATTCTATTTTCCCTGTCTAAACTCGCTCCATCTGAAAAGAAATAGTCATTAAGTCTGTTATCCTTACGTGCGCCAACAAGTCCTTCAGCACGTCACGCCCTTCAGGAATCGGAAAGCGAGAAGCGCCCTCCTGCCCATGGGGGCAATTTTTATACCTTTTTGCCTAGCTAATCTCACTAAAAAGTATATTTTTCTCTGCCATCCAGTGTTCTTATTGGCTGACTGATGTCAGCTCGTATGGTGTCATCATCTTTCTCGAAGCATAAATCAGACTTTTCATTGTCTATTATTCACAAGTCACGCAGCTTCCTCAAAATGAAACATTTTGCAAATTACAGGCTGTGACTTCCTTAGCTTGGCAATCTTTGCCGGTTCCCGTCCTTGATTCAGTCCTTCCAAGAGCACGTACAATGCAATTTTCATTTGAGTTTGCAAATATTTTCAACGTGATAAAAGTTTCCATGCAGGGCTCTTGCTTTCTCTGGACAGGACTTGACAACACCATCTTTAAAACGCTAGGCCTTAAGCCTCACTCTTTGGAAACTAGTATTCAAACAAACACAAGACAATAATTATTTAATAATTAATAATTAATTAAAGAATTGAGATTCATTCTGTTACCCACCCCCTTTGCTAAATATTAACACGTTAATTAATGTTACCTAGCTGGAGCACATAAAGCAGCGTTTATATTTACTTTCTTCTTTTAGGCCGCAGGATTCTCCACGAGCTTTTGCCACAGAAAAGACGTAAAGACATCACATAAGCACACACCAATAAGCATATGCCATTAGTTAAACAGCCGCATTTAATACTGACAAAGACAATAGACAAGGTTAATTTATTATTGTTCACGTACTTGCAGTTGCAACATAGAGCACATGAGTTAGTCCCTTGTGTCGTGTATGCATTTTAAACTAGGTTGATTAGTACATTTCATAACAAACTCATTAATACGATTATTTATTATGGAAGTTTAACTTTGCTAGTCAGAATAAAATATTACTCTGCATCTCACTCCATCAACTCCCTCATCTGGTGATTTCAAAATCACCAAACTACACCCAAAATTTTCAACAAAAATTTTAACCCTTAAACATGTTTTGACATTCACTATATTAGTGTTTCTAAAATTTTGATTCTGCTGTCTGCTTGTAACTCTCATATTGTGTTCTACGAAACTCTTCTAGTTCTATTTCCTTTTCTTGTTCCTTTCTGAGCTTATACATCCTCTTCTTCTCCCTTAGATATTTCTTTCTCTTGTGTAACATGCAACTAATTTTTAACATAAGTATCACAAAGACTATAACTAATAAAGGAGTCAGTATTTTGCCTAAAATTGAATCCAGGTTTTGATTGCTGCAAATCTTCATCTTCTAAAGGTACAATTTCTGAATGAAATTCTGTAATGTTTTTAATGTACAATCCAATGTTCTGACTCTTGTCAGGAGTGTATGTGCAGCAATGCTGGACATGTAATATTCCACAAACTCCTCCCTCTTTAGCTAGCAGAATATCAAGGGCAAGACGGTTCTGCATTACCATGGATATCATGGCAATGAGTTCTGTATCCACAAATTGGAAACCACTAGCAGTATCAGTAGACAATCTGTCAACAATTGTAGACAATTTTCTGATTTTAACTGCATTCAGGGTTATACCCACCAAAGGTATTACTGCACCAAAAATATCTCCTAAAATTTCAGAAAAACTTTCTCTTTTGAATCTATTCAGATGATTGCTGATTTCAAATGAACCTTTTGCATTTCTGTCAACATCGCACCCCAACTCCGGAACATCATCAACACCTCCTTCAACATCGCCACCTTCCCGGAGAGCTGGAAGCATGCCGAGCTCAGCGCCCTACTGAAGAAACCAACAGCGGACCCCACCGAACTCAAGAACTTCCGCCCCATCTCGCTCCTCCCTTTTCCTGCCAAAGTCATTGAAAAGACCGTCAACAGACAGCTTGCCGCCTTCCTCGAGATGAACGGATCCCTCGACCCCTCGCAGTCCGGCTTCAGAGCCAACAACAGCACCGAGACTGCCCTCATCGCAGCCACTGACGTCATCTCAGCCCTGCTCGACAACGGGGAAACAGAGGCCCTCATCCTCCTGGACCTCTCCGCAGCGTTCGACACTGTCTACCACCGCACCCTAGTTCAACGCCTCAGCAACATCGGTATCCAAGAGAAGGCACTGGAGTGGATCATCTCGTTCCTCGCCGGAAGAACACAGGGATTCCGCCTCCCCCCGTTTCGATCCGAGGCCACCGAAGTCATCTGCGGCGTACCGCAAGGATCATCACTCAGCCCCACCCTCTTCAACGTCTACATGAGACCTCTTGCAGCCATCGCACGCCAACACAACCTCAACATCATCTCCTACGCCGACGACACCCAGCTGATCCTCTCCCTCACCAGAGACCCCGACACCGCCAGAACCAGCCTACACAAAGGGATGAAAGACGTCGCCGAGTGGATGAAGGACAGCCGCCTGAAACTGAACTCAGACAAGACAGAAGTCCTCATCCTGGGACCATCGACCTCCACCTGGGATGACTCCTGGTGGCCCCCCGCCCTGGGCACCACTCCCAAGCCAACAGACCACGCACGCAACCTGGGCTTCATCCTGGACTCCTCCCTCTCGATGACCAGACAAGTCAACGCCGTCTCCTCATCATGCTTCAACACCCTACGCATGCTCCGCAAGATCTTCCGATGGATCCCGACCGAAACCAGGAAGACGGTCACCCAGGCACTCGTCACCAGCCGACTGGACTACGGAAACACCCTCTACGCCGGAACCACAGCCAAACTACAGAAAAGACTCCAACGCATCCAGAACGCCTCCGCCCGACTCATCCTGGACATCCCCTGACGCAGCCACATCTCCGGCCACCGGAGGGACCTGCACTGGCTCCCCATCAGCAAGAGGATCACGTTCAGGCTCCTCACCTACGCACACAAATCTCTCCACGACCTGGGCCCCAAGTACCTCAACGACCGCCTGACCTTCTACATGCCCACCCGCCAGCTACGTTCTACAAGCCTCGCCCTCGCCGCCGTACCACGCATCCGAAGAGCCACCGCCGGAGGCAGATCCTTCTCCTACCTGGCGGCCAAGACATGGAACTCCCTCCCCATCCACCTTCGGCTGACCCAGGACCATCTCGCATTCAGGAGACAACTCAAGACCTGGCTGTTCGAGCAATAGCAGACCCCTACCCCCAAGCCCCTTGAGACCCTTCCGGGTGAGTAGTGCGCTATACAAATGTTATGATTGATTGATTGATTGAACATGGAAAAATTTTGAAAAAACTAAACCAACATAACAAGTCCCATACCAATGGTCTGGGAGGTTGTAGTAGGCTTTGTCCCCACACACAAAATAAATTCCAGGAAAAATTGGATCCTTGCCACCTTTGAATCCCCATCCACCCAAGATTTCATAAGTATCCTCGCATTGACTTGCACCCACAAAATAATTGTCAAAAAGCGTGTTATCTCTTCTAATACAAAGCTTTCCATTAACAGGTTTATCTATGTGAATAGCAACATTCTCTATTCTACCATTAAGCATTTCATCTTCAATTTGCCCAAACTTAGATTTGGTTTGTTTCAGCATTTCATTTCTCTTATAAATTGCCCTTCTCTCTTCAACTAAATTCAAGAAAGATTTCTCTTCAGTTCTCAACTTACAAGTTAAATTGTTTCTAAAAGCGTACTCATATGTAAGTTCATTAGTTACAATGAAAAATTCCCTCATCTGCTTAGCATGTTTATGTTTATTCAAGCTTTTATACATTTTTAAGTTTGCAAAGATCTCATCATAATTCGAGTAATAGTACTCTAGACGACCTGTCTGATAAAATAAACTAGCTATCACACTGCAAGTAATGTCATAAGTAAGAGGAAGCATATTGTAGGTCACCCCCTCCGAAACAGAGACGGGCAATTTCACACAAGTATGACAATCCTTAACATCCATACCCTTAACATATTCTGATAAAAGTCTTGAAAAAGTAATACTAGAAAAATCACCAACAGATCTATCTTGGTGGATCTCTGGTTTGTGATCAATAACTCTGTTCGTTTTGCCTGCTGCACCATGATTATCTTGTTTAGCCATAGCTTTACTTGTCATGTTAGCTTTGTACATCTCCTTGTCAACTCCAAAAGGGAAAATGACAGCTAAAATTAACCAGACTAGAATTAATAAAACCACACAAATAGAAGACATTTTACAACATCTCCTTAGAATGGAACATCTTGAGTTGTTATTAACAGAAGGCATCTTTTACTCAGAACAAGAGTCTTACAAAAAAAACTAAAATTTTAAAAATTACTATACCCCCCTGTTTTACTTTATTTTTATTTTTAGAAAACCCTACTTTCTAACAGCTTTTCTTCGACCTTACGTCTTACATCAATGTGTTTTTCACACAATTACTTCAGCCTTATGCCAAAAGCAGATTACAACTTTATATTGAGACAAAATCCGTCATTATCACTTGTGTCATCTATATCTTCTTGACTACTGCTATTCACCTCCACCACAGGTGGGATGATAATATATGTCCACTCAGGGGACTTGTACTTTTGATTAGGCTTTACAACTCTTTTTGCTCTACTGCTAATCACTTCTATTTTCTTTCCTGCCTGAATTTTCTTTTCTGTATCTTCTTTCTGACTCGATATTTCATTAATTTGCTCTTTTGATCCGTTCACCAATTTGAATTTTAAGCCTTCATTTTCACTTGGCCAGTTATCACCTTTTCTTGGTAATTTCTTCTTTGGTTCAGGCACATTGCACTCTGCTCTCCAAGCTCTTTTTCTAAAATTTCTTATTTCAGAATCTTCATCACTTTCATCTGATTCAGTTTCTGAGATTTCAAATCTAAATTTAGGTTCTTCTTTACTCGGCAGTTTCACTCTGTTAGGAACATCATCCTTATAGCTGGTACTCGGAATTTCGTCTTCTTCTTCTTCCGCGATAACTTCCAACTTCCCAGTTTCAGAACTTTCGTTCCTGCTTTCAGAGCTTCCAATCTGCTTTTCAATACTTTCCTGATTTTGAATAGTTTCTTTTTCAGACTCCTTTTCTGCTTCTTTTTCTAGCAGATCTTCATCATTTTCAGAGTCTAGTATCACGATTTCTTCAGTATCTTCATTCAATGCCTCATTCGCATTTGAATTTTCCAGATATCGACTTCCTTGTCGATCTTCAGGATCTGGATCTTTTTCAGGTTCCTCTTCAGAATCCGAATCAGTTGTAGTGTCACCTTCGTCAGGATTTTCAGGTGGTGGTACACGAATGGTGTGACTAGTATGAATACACCTTTTCAAACCTCTGCACTTTACTGCATTTGTTGTGACAAGTATCACTTGTCTTGCCTTTTGCCACCTGGGTACTAGACAGTTTCTTCTTCGGTGAACTTTTGTTCTGACCCAGTCTCCGGGTAACAGATCATGAGCTTGCTCCTTTTCTCTCGTTATCACTTCAGTTCCCACCTGATGGAACACAGAAGTCACGACGTCAGAAAGGTTCCTGCAGGAATCCAAAATGACGCTATCATTTATACTCATTAATTTACCCACTGGTACAAATGCGTGTCTCATGACCTTGCCCATGACAATTTCATGAGGGCTTAGACCTGTCTTTTTATCAGGAGTACTTCTCAGAGACATCAAAATAAGTGGAAGTGCATCTGTCCACTTCATTCCTGTAGCTAGACACATCTTAGCTATTCTATTCTTGATTGTACCATTTACGTGCTCAAGAACACCTGATGCTTCTGGTCTATAGGCACAGTGCAGCTTTTGTTTTATATTCAATGCTTCCCAAATCATTTGTACCAGTCTGTTTTCAAAATGTGTTCCACGATCACTTTCAACAGTCACTGGAAAACCGTACCTAGGTATGATCTCCCTTAAAATCAATTTTGCAACAGTAACGAAATAATTGTGACGTGTTGGGAACGCTTCCACACATCTTGAAAACAAACAGATTATCACTAATACATATCTCAGCTTATTATGAGGTGGCATGTCAATGAAATCCATTTGCAACCTGGTAAAAGGAACCACCCTCCCGTCCCATGGTTCCCATGCTCACAACTGTTTTCCTGTTTGGGTTCATCTGTTGACAGATGTTATGTTATGTTAAGGGGGGGTTTTGTATAGCGCTCAGATACTCCAACGGAGTGTCCCGGCGCTTTCAGACCAACAGGTCAGCAGCTAACACATAACACAACAAAGAAAAAAAAAAAAAAAGGAGCAGTAGGAAGAGTAGAAACACCAGACTAAAGACCAAACAACCAAGTTTTAAGTCCCTTCCTAAAGGCAAGCAGATTTGCGGTGCTGCGGAGTGACAGGGGGAGAGTGTTCCAGAGCTGGGGAGCAAGACGTTTGAAGGAGCGTCCACCAGTCCGAGCCTTCTTCACCACTGGAACCACCGCAAGAAAGAGAGTTTCTGATCTCAGAACCCTGGTGGGTTTATAGAAGGCTAGCCTTTTCTGAATATAAGTCGCTCCAGTAGAATATAGCGCCTTGTGGGCCAAAGTGAGGGCCTTGAAAGCAATTCGCTTTCTGACAGGGAGCCAGTGCAAGGTGGATAAAAGATCAGAGGCGCTGGCCCGACGGGGGAGACCATAAATGGCGCGGGCGGCCGAATTCTGGACTACCTGAAGACGCTGCATCAGGTAGTCAGGCAAACCCAGGTAAAGAACATTGGAATAGTCCAGCCTCGATCCTATGAGGGCATGGACGGTAATCTTACGATGGTCAAAAGAGAGCAGAGGGAGAAACCTCCGCAACATCCTGAGCAAGCCAAAACAGACGCCCACAAGGCCAAGAACTTGGGCTTTCATGGTCAGGCCATTATCAATTTTAACCCCCAGATTTTTCGCCACAGTGGAGGAAGATGCCGGTGGAAACATATCATGCGGCCACCATTCCTGCCAGCTCGGGTCGGATTGGCACCCGAAAAAGAGCACCTCAGATTTTCCAGGGTTACACTTAAGACTATGACCCTGAAACCATTCAAATACAGCTCCTAGGCAGCCACAGATACTGTCTCCATCAAACTCAGCCCCCTTTGCACACGTGAAAAGGAGCTGAGTATCGTCGGCGTATGATATTATCTTGGCCCCAAAAGACTCAGCCAGCACCGCCAGAGGGGTCAGAAAGATATTAAAAAGTATCGGGCTCAACACGGAGCCCTGCGGTACTCCAACCCCAAGCGGCGGCACTTCGGCTGAGTGGGGGGGGGCCCAGACCACCTGCCGGCGACCAGTAAGGTAAGATTGAAACCACCTCAACCTCGAAAGCCGCCGACAGGTCGAGCATGACCAACATGGCCCTGCCCCCTGAGTCCAGCACCTCCTTGATAGCCTCACTGACTTCAAGAAGCGCCGTTTCAGTGCTAAAGTTGGTACGGAAGCCAGACTGAGAGGCATGAAGCAGGCCGTGTGACTCAAGGAAGGCAGAAAGGACCCCATGGACATGTTTCTCGACGATTTTAGCAAAAGCAGGTAGGAGAGAGATCGGGCGATAGTTCGCATGAAGGTCAGGGTCGAGCCCCGGTTTTTTGAGAAGCGGAACCACCCTCGCCTCTTTCCAAATACCGGGAACAACGCCACTGGTCAAAGAACAGTTCAGCACAGGATTCACAAGTGGATTGACCACCTACGCCATCCTTGCCAAAAACCTGGCAGGACACGGGTCAGCAGGTGAACCGGATTTAAGCTGAGAGAGCAAATCATGCGACGCAGTAATAGATAGAGGTGGAAATTCCGATAGAGTGTACTCAGAATCTTCCACCAAATTCCCATGGATCTCCTGGCACATCCTAGCCCCAATGACAGGGTTTGGGAAAGAGTCCTGGATCAGCTTGATCTTGTCATGAAAGAAGCTGGCCAGTGCGGTCACCCACGGTTCCGAGAACTCGTGCTGAGATGCAATAGCTTTGGGCGACATAAACTCCTTCACGATCGCGAAGATCTCCTTACAGGAGCTAGAGGCTGACTCTATTCGAGCCGCGAAATAGTGCAGTTTTTCTCGCCGAATGTCAGCATGATAGGCTTTAATAGCTAACTTGTAATCCGTCTTAGCCACATCCTCGTACCTATGGCGCCACCGTCTTTCCGCACTCTTACAGGCACGTCTGGACGAAGCCAGGGCCTCAGTAAACCAGGGTGCAGATGACCGCCTAGGAATTTTACGAGGAGAGGATTCAGGAGCAAGTTCATTTAGGCGCTCCCTGATCCAATCTTGCAACTGAACAAGGTCAGACTCCAAGTTTCCAGACAGCCGGCAGGGGTAATCACGGCAGGCCTGTCCCAAATCTTCAAGAGAGACCTTATGATAGGCTCGATGGGACTGCCCCGATGGACAAGTGGCGGCACACACGGGCTTACCAACCCCGACAATCTGAAAAGATATCAGAAAGTGATCTGACCAGAGCACAGGGATTGGAAGGGCCATGATGAGAGGCAGAGTGGAAAACACCTGGTCGAGAGTATGACCTCTATTATGGGTTGGTACAGCCAAGTGGGGGATAAGGCCAAGAGGAGCGGTGACATCCAAGAGTCTAATCGTGTCACCCTCATCTCCTTGATCCATATGGATGTTAAAATCACCCAAGACCAGACAATGTTTACCCTTCAAACAAAGTTCCATGGCCCTTGCCTGCAGATCTTCATAAAAAGAACCAAGGGGCCCCGGGGGGCGATAGACAAGAAGCCCCAAAAAAGATTGGTGGGCAGAAAGAGTCATGGAGAAAGCTAGGGCCTCACAACCCGAGATGGGCTCAATCGGGACTACGGCACAGGTGGCCGATCTCCTAACCACAATCGCCACACCACCACCTCTCCCTTTCACTCTATCTTGCCGTAAGATGACGTAGTCAGCAGGGATGGCGGCTGCGATATCGGGATTCGATGTTTCTCTCAGCCAGGTTTCAGTCAACATTAAACATAGCGGCCTCTCTGTTACAAGGAGCTCATAGATATTAAGCGCATGCCTGCCCATGGAACGTGTATTGAGAAGCAAGCACTGATAGTTGTTAGTGACCTCAGGGGCCACAGGTAGCCCTACACGTATGTTACTTGGGAGCCAACCGCAGCCAGGGCAGCGCCGCTTCCCACAATGTCTACCCGGAAAAACAGTGCGACATGCTCCCCTCCCCGCCCTAATAGCCAGCAGCTCACCAGCCGTATATGATATTCTGGAGGTAGCGCCTCCCGCCGCCCCGTCCGCCTCCTGGACGCGGACGGGCGCAGACGGGCTTTCCTCTGGCGCTCCTCCGGCGCGACGCTGCGCGCTTGCGCTGCGCGCTAGCATATCTAAGGATTAAATAGTATGGGACAGATTCCCTAGAAAGACTGCACCGCTAACCGGCAAAGCAGCTAGATGGCGTCTCAGCCCCCACACCCAAAATGGCGGTCGGCAGTGAGGCGGCGATCAGAAACCCCAAACTAAAGTCCCTGGGGTGAAGTGTGGGCAATGCGGTCAGTTTAACCAATATCAAAGCGTCACAGATTTTAATAAAAAATTGTCAGTGCAAAATATGCAGAAAAACACTATACACACTAAAAACGAGCAGGAGGCTCTACAGGTTAAAAGAAGCAGCCAATATTAAAAGTTTAACTAGCAGCGTTACAGCGTTACAAGTAAGTGCTGTTCAGTTGGTTTTAGGCGAAGCACCAGATCAAAATGCTTCCTAAATAGAGAAAAGCCCGGGTCCCTAGAAAGACTGCACCGCTAACCGGCAAAGCAGCTAGATGGCGTCTCAGCCCCCACACCCAAAATGGCGGTCGGCAGTGAGGCGGCGATCAGAAACCCCAAACTAAAGTCCCTGGGGTGAAGTGTGGGCAATGCGGTCAGTTTAACCAATATCAAGGCGTCACAGATTTTAATAATAAATTGTCAGTGCAAAATATGCAGAAAAACACTATACACACTAAAAACGAGCAGGAGGCTCTACAGGTTAAAAGAAGCAGCCAATATTAAAAGTTTAACTAGCAGCGTTACAGCGTTACAAGTAAGTGCTGTTCAGTTGGTTTTAGGTCAAGCATCTCTGAAAAAAAGATTCTGCAATCAGTCTGAATTTCGGATTGTACCATGTTTGCCTAAACAATCTAATCATTGAATCCCTTCCAATATGTCCTGGACCATGATACATTCTACCCATGTCAGCAATCATGCTATTCGGCATAACTGGTGTGTCATCTTTGTAAACCCAAATCTCATCTTCTTCTCGCTGTCTGCAACCTGCTTTTAACCATGAGTCTTTTTCCTCATCATCTGCCTCATCTTGTAAATCTTTCACTCCTTGCCATGTCTCAACTACAGATGTTAGCATAAGTGAGTTCAAAACATGTTCATTGTCTTTTTCCCGATTGATTGAAAAATTGTTCTTCGCACAGTACTTTGCAATCTCATCTGCATAGGCATTACTCTTTGTTATATAGTCATCGCCCTTTTTGTGTGCTGCGCATTTCATGACAGCGATTTTCTCTGGTAGTTGAATACCATCGATCAACCTCTTGATCAATTTTGCATTCCTGATTGGTGTTCCCGCAGAAGTTAAATAACCTCTTTGAGACCAGAGCTGGCCATAATCATGGACTACGCCATATCCATACTGACTATCAGTCACTAAGGTAATTTTTAACTCTTTTGCTCTTTCACAAGCACGAATCAAAGCAATCAATTCTGACACTTGAGCTGAACGAATTCCTACGAGACAGGAAGCTTCAACTACATCTGCAACTGTGCAAACAGAATATGCTGCTCTCAGAACACCCTCATCTGTTCTCAAGCATGAACCATCAACAAAATAGACAAAATCTTATTCAGGTAATGGGACATCTTTAATGTCCTGCCTGGGTTTGGTGCAATATTCTAAAACATCCAAACACTCATGATCAATGTCATTCTAATTTTTGATTTCAGTTACAGTACCATCTGGAAATAATGTGGTAGGATTTAAATTCACACACCTCGCAATCGAGACGTTATCTGATCCCAGAATAACTTTTTCATATTTGGTTAACCTGTTACTTGTCAAATGCTGTGTTTTGCTTCTGGTAAGAAGAATTTCAACAGAATGGGATACATAAACTTTTACAGGAAATCCCACTATAATACCCTCACTCTGCTCAAGGCTTACACTTGTTGCAGCTACTGCTTTTAAGCAGCCTGGTAATGCTTTTGCAACCGGATCAAGAACTGCTGAGAAATAAGCATTTGGCTTTCTCAGTTTTCCATGTCTTTGAATTAGAACTGATAATGCACAACCTTCTCTTTCACTGCAATACAGCTCAAATTCCTTCTCATAATCTGGCATACCTAATGCAGGTGCTTCACATAAATTTTTCTTTAACTGCTCAAAAGCGTCTAACTCAGTTTCTGTTAGGGTAATCGGGTCTTTTATGTCTGCTTTTGTCAGTCTCTGCAGTGGTTTTGCAATTACTGAAAATCCACTAATCCATTGGCGACAATAACCAACCATTCCTAGAAACATCCTGACCTGTTTCTGCGTCTTTGGAGGTTGCATTCCCTGAATCATTTTAATTCTCTCCATTGTTACTTGCCTGATTCCTTTCGCAATTCTGTGACCAAGATATTTTACTTCTTGTTTGCAAAACTGTAATTTTGCAGGAGACACTTTATGTCCCTCATCTGCCAGATGATTCAAAAGAGTAATAGTATCTGTCACACAGTTATCTCGTGTTTTTGCAGCCACAAGGAGGTCATCTATGTATTGCACTAATGTTGATTTTCCAGGCAAATCTAAATTTTCCAAGGATTTCTTTAGCAACTGATTAAAGATAGATGGACTCTCTGTATACCCTTGAGGGATACGACACCATGCTAAGATACGGTCTTGAAACCTGAACGCAAAAATTGGTTGGCTATCTGAATGCAATGGAACAGTAAAGAATACATTACAAAGGTCAATAACTGTATACCATTCTGCATCATGCAGAATCTGATAAAGAATTACCGCTGGGTTTGGAACAACTGGGCAACATGGAACAACTATCTGATTAACCTTTCTCAGGTCTTGAACAATCCTGAAAGTTCTGTTTGGCTTTTTAATCCCCATAATTGGTGAATTACATGGACTACTCTCAATTTCTTTTAGTACACCTTGTTTTATGAATTTGTCAATAACAGGTATGACACCTTCAATAGTTTCTGCTTTCATTTTATACTGAGGAATGTTTGGAAAATCTACTCCTTGTTTCACTGTAATTTTAATTGGGTCTACATTTTTCATCAAACCCATATCATTTCATGTCAAATCCCAAGTTTCAGCATTGACTGTTTCTTTCAATTCTTCTGGAAGATTATCTTTATCAAATGCAGGAAATAATTTACTTTCCTCTGCTTCAACCATTAACATTGTTAACTTATAAAGCCCATCTTCCTCTTGAGTTTGGAGCTCAATACCATCCGGTGAGCAATATATTTTGCAATTCATCTTACAGAGTATGTCCCTCCCTAACAAGTTTACAGGACTGCTGTTACAAACTACAAATCTATGTTTATCTTTAAATTGACCAATTTCAACTTCGACTGGTTCTGTTAAATCTGTTTTAATTTGTTGATTAGCTACGCCAACTACTTGGATGGTGTCCCCAGAGAGAGGCAGGTTTTCTATTTCCACTGATCTAACAGTAGAACGGGTAGCACCTGTGTCCACAAGAAAAGTGATTTCTACATCATTCACTTTATCATTTACAAATGGACCAGACTGATCTACCTCAAGAGTGGCTCCAAGCACACACTCTTCCTCCTCTCTCAGGCACCGTCATAAGAAATCCTCAAAATCACTCCCTCCATTTTCTTTCATCAAATATTGTTGAGAAACATTTGACACATTCACTCTTTTCGGTCTGTTTACCTGTTCACCTCCGCAGAATCCCGTTTCTGTACTGTATCTCTGCACATTCACACAGTTTGGAAGTGGCGGTTGTGGAATCTGACTCTGCTGATTCACTACCTGTCGCTGTAGCTGTTGCTGCAGATTTATCTCATTCTGCATCTGTGGATTTAATGATGCATTTTTAAAATTTCTGGGCGGATTTTTACATTCACGCTTCCAGTGTCCAATTTCGCCGCAATTAAAACATGGGAGTTTTTGCTTTAACTCTTCAATATTACCCATCAATCTTGGCTTATTAAAATGACCTTTAAATTTGCCTTGATTCTGATTAACATTTTTATTTTCCAAATTTGCAATTTGTTGTTCAGCCACTTTTACTTGTGCCCACATAGCTTTTTCTTTAAGCTTCTTCTGTTTTGCGTCTATTTCATCACTGCAGTATTTTGCTTTTCTCAAAATATCATCAACTGAAAGTGATTGCCATCCTACAATTCCATTTCTAATCATTTCACCAATTTCAGGTCTTAGGCCATAAACAAACCTATATATGAAGTGTCTCATATCCTTTTCACTTAATTTTTCATAGCCACTGTATTGTTTAAATACCAGCAGTAATCTTTCATAAAATGAATGTACTGATTCTTTTGGCTCTTGATTTGTTCTATCTATTTTAACCCAGTCAACTTCTTTAGGGGCAATCTTGTTTTTCAACCACACAATTACTTTATCATACAGATCCATAACATCGGATGATGGAGCACCTGTTATTCTATCTCGAGGAGGTTCTTCTTTTGGCCAGCTTACAGAAATTTTACATTCTCCAAAGATCCGATGGAACAACAATGTCAAAGAATCCATCAAGACCAATCCACAGAACTTTTGAAACCTTAATAAATCTATCCACCTGTCGATACCATTCCACAGGCTTTTCTCTCAGCCGAGGGAAATCATTTGTAAATAATAAGATGTCCTGTCTTGACCAAGGAACATGCACATACCCACCTCCTGCTATCTCTCTCATCGGAAACTGATTTGCTACTTCACCTCTTTCTCTCCTTTCTTCCTCTCTTTTCTTAGTCCATGTTGCTCTCCATTTACTTAATTCACCTAATCTTTTTAAGAACACAATCAAATCATTTATATGTAATATTCTTCCCGTAGAATTCAGGTTTTCAATGTCTTTTTCAGTAAAATCTACTCTGTAATGTTTTCCCAAATTCTTCTGCCTGCTCGAATCAACTTCTAATTCAGTAGCTAATTCTTCTAATTGTTCATACTTGGTTTTAGTTTTCCATTGTATGCTTTTACAAATAAACAATAATTCTTCATTCTGATAATGCTTTAAATTGTCAGGTCCAATTGTGCCAATAATTAATTCCTCCAAATCTGCTTTTAGTTTTGCAACATCAAGTAATTTAAATTCTGGAGTTTTTGGAGTATGCGTTAAATCTATTTTATTTATGCTCTTTTCTGGAGTATCAGCATCAGATTCTGCACCAGTTGGTGTTCTACATGTCGGACTTTGATTAAAAGTTAGATCAGGCATCATTGTTTTCTCTCGGTGAATTTCAGATAAATCTGAGTAAAATGTTTCAGCCATTTTCTGAATTTCTGCATTTAATGGAACAGGTAAAGCTGAATGTCTAATTTCCCTTTGATCAAAAACTGGTTGAACAGGTCCAATCGTTACTGGTACTGTTACTGCTTCCATGCTTTTAGTTAACTGTTGTATTAATTCATCTTTTGATCGAAAATATTCTGAAGTATTTGGTGTTTCCTCACATCTTTCTGTTCTCATTACATTTCTTGAGGTCTCATTTCTCAAGACTGGGGTTTCAGGACAATTTCTATTTTCACCTGATATACTAGAATTAGTTCTGGTTTCTACTCTTTCAGGAGTTTTTGCATTATTCTGATTTAATCTAGGTGGTGTCTCATTAATTATTTCTCTAGGAGGAGCACTTGGAGAAGGTCCTGGAGGAATTCTCGGAGAAGACCAGGAACAAACTGGTTGATAAGGTGGCGGTTTCTGTTTTGTAATATAAATCTCTTCTAAAACCGCATCTTCTGAATCATTTTCTTCTGCATTATTATTTTTCTTTTGGGCACTCTTTTGACCAGTAGCCTCACCAAATCTAGCTGGATACAGACCATCACACATGTCTGCACGTCTCCATCGACGCATTCTATCCTCATGAGTTTCCCTGTTAATGTCTAATCTGGTACCTTTTGTTACACCTCTATTTTCTCGTTCTAATTCAAACATCTCATCCTCCCATTCAGCTAAAGCCTCAAATTGAGTAGGTCTAGGCTTTGGAACATGACTCATCATTTTGTCTCTTAAGTTTTTCAGAACCTTAATGTTAAATGATCCATCTTCTGGCCATGCCAAAACACCATCATTCTTGGTATAATCCATCCAATTCTCCATCCAAAGGCAAGTATGATAACCATATTCACCTAACATATAAGCTGCGGGTGTTTTGTACTTATGAATTAATCTTCCACCTCGCGTTTCAATTTTATTATCAGGTTTAAAAATATTTTTCAATTTCTGAAGCCATGTAAGCTTCTTTTCCTCTTTCATATAATAATAACTCATGTTTATAAACAAATCCTTTTACTTCGGAATAGAGCGTAAATGTTTCCTGGTTGTTCCGCAAAACCAACCAATCCGTGCGCGAAACTCATCAACAAGCCAATCAGGTTAAGCTACGTCACTACTCTGTTGAACCAATATAATTGCTGCTTTTCTGGATAGGCCAATCAGCTGCAAGCCTGCTTAGTCACATGAACCAATCAGTGTGCGAATACTGTGACGTATGTTAGCCAATCACAGCGCGAACCCTGTGACGTATACTGCTGCTGCAGCTTCGGGGAGAGAGACTTTGCTCCGTAAACTCACCCCTCCTTTACAAAATATTTTCACAGCGCCATTTTAAGAAAACTTTTTTCAATGGAATTCAGTTAGTAACTACAGAAAAACAAACCATTTGTCTGTTTCACTAAAATAAAGTGATAGCTTTTACAATCATTCAAGTATTATTTTGCGTGAAATAGCCAACGCTATTCTCACAGAATATTCAATTGTTGATAAAGTAAGTCTACTCTACCCTTGTAACAGGTAAAAACAAACTTGTTTTCCTCTGAATGCACATACAGTGACAATTCAAAGTTTCACTCGAACGTAATTACAAAATCTTTTACACACTTTCAAACCGAGAAAACCCTAAACAAGCATACATGAATCGTGGTAGGACTTTAACCAACCATAGAAATCCTCACTCGTTAGTAAGAATAGAAGACGCTTCCTTACCCTTCACACAAGCTTGGATAAATTCTACTACTCTTTTCACAGTGAGTTTTAAAACAGGCTCCAAGTCCCTATACTCGAAAGCTACGATTTCATAGACAATCCTAACTATACATTTTACCTAGCACACCTAAAATCCCTAAACTTGTGCTGTACGACCACAACACTAGTGATATATGACAATACCACTATTTTGAAACAGAACAAATGCACTGTGTAACTTCACTTGTCACAATACTCATATGCCGGCACAACTAGGAATTTTCACACTGCTGGAAAAAACCTTTCGACAACATATAACAACTTGACAAACTTAACATGTTTTAGTCATGAATCCTATGTAACTACCATGTAACATGTCAGTTACCATAGTAACCGAACTCTGCTACCAAGTAATTTAATCCATCGCTCCTAATGAAAAACTGTCTCACCAACGCCACCTATCTCCACAATACTCACCATTAATCAAGAATTACTTACCAAGGCCCATAAACCAACGAGACAATTTTTGAGCGACTGAATCATGTGACCTAATTAAACAGATCTATTCAGAATACTATTTGCACATTTATATACAACTGCAGTTTATCATTTCTTACCATGGTTTTTAAAACATTTATCATTTAATTAAGTCACTAAGGCAAATGGATCAACTGATGGTAACAAGACCATGAATAAACAAGACCAGCTTGTCGTTTCAAAATCTTATTTATTAACTATTTATTCAAAGAAAGAGCATTTTTAATAAAACTTTATTTATTAGCTAATTATTAGCAGCTTTTATTGTGGAAAAGCATATTAGACTGGCAATTCAAAGCAAAATCAGTTAGCATGATTTAAGTAAATAAACAGTTTCCATCCCCTAAATTCTATTTTCCCTGTCTAAACTCGCTCCATCTGAAAAGAAATAGTCATTAAGTCTGTTATCCTTACGTGCGCCAACAAGTTCTTCAGCACGTCACGCCCTTCAGGAATCGGAAAGCGAGAAGCGCCCTCCTGCCCATGGGGGCAATTTTTATACCTTTTTGCCTAGCTAATCTCACTAAAAAGTATATTTTTCTCTGCCATCCAGTGTTCTTATTGGCTGACTGATGTCAGCTCGTATGGTGTCATCATCTATCTCGAAGCCTAAATCAGACTTTTCTTAGAGTCCATTGTCTCTTATTCACAAGTCACGCAGTTTCCTCAAAATGAAACATTTTGCAAATCACAGGCTGTGACTTCCTTAGCTTGGCTATCTTTGCCGTTTCCCGTCCTTGATTCAGTCCTTCCAAGAGCACGTATAATACAATTTTCATTTGAGTTTGCAAATATTTTCAACGTGATAAAAGTTTCCATGCAGGGCTCTTGCTTTCTCTGGACAGGACTTGACAACACCGTCTTTAAAACGCTAGACCTTAAGCCTCACTCTTTGGAAACTAGTATTCAAACAAACACAAGACAATAATTAATTAAAGAATTGAGATTCATTTTGTTACCCACCCCCTTTGCTAAATATTAACCCGTTAATTAATGTTACCTAGCTGGAGCACATAAAGCAGCGTTTAGATTTACTTTCTTCTTTTAGGCCGCAGGATTCTCCACAAGCTTTTGCCACAGAAAAGACGTAAATACATCACATAAGCACACACAAATAAGCACATGCCATTAGTTAAACAGCCGCATTTAATACTGAAAAAGACAATAGACAAGGTTAATTTATTATTTTTCACGTACTTGCAGTTACAACATAGAGCACATGAGTTAGTCCCTTGTGTCGTGTATGCATTTTAAACTAGGTTGATTAGTACATTTCATAACAAACTCATTAATACGATTATTTATTATGGAAGTTTAACTTTGCGAGTCAGAATAAAATATCACTCTGCATCTCGCTCCATCACCATCTTGTCGACAACAGTTCCCAGCTTTCTAATCTTTTCGTCATTTAGTATGATGCCTACAGGTGGAATGATTACATCAAATATAACTCCCACTAATTCAACTCCAGTTTCTGTACTACGTTTGTGTCGGTGTGCTGATGTCATTATTAATACATCTATGCTTTTTACATGTTACACCTTGGGAATTAGTACACCTAAATAACAATTACCCAGCTCAGCGGGTAACAGAAAATAAGCATTTTGTCCACAGATAAAATAAACTCGTGGAATTGTGGATTCTTCTCTGTGTCAAATTTGCCAAACTTCCCTTGTTAATTAAAATCTGTCTTTACAGCTACTAATTTGTACATGTCTAGTTCCTTTAGGTATTTTCCTTCTGTAAATACAAATTTGCCCTTTGTGATGACTGTCTAATCTTAGCTTGGAGTAAATCATTTTGTTTCTAGAATCATCTTCTTTCTTCCAAACATTTTTCAGAACATCACTATGTTTATCTTTAGTACATGTTATGTTTATGTGTTTTTCTTCTAAAAGCATTATGTAAGTTTTTTATGAAGGTCTCATTTAGCAGGTTGAGTTGTTTGTATAAGCCTTAACACTGTCTATAGGTCTGTGGGGAAAGAGGTAATACCAGGCTGCATCCATTACTTTTACTTGCACTCTCGAGAGTATTAGATCATAATTGGAGTAGAAGTATTCAAAATGTCTGTGCCTATAAACAAGTGAAAGCATGATACTACAAGTTATAGCATATAATAATGCCATGTGATAATAAGTCACATCTTCTGATGCAGATGTCTGTAATGCACACTCACATAGCAGTCCTCTGCATCTACAGTATGAGTGTACTCTTGTACTAAACTAGAGTAGACGTTAGTAGAGAAGTCATCTCTCTTGTAACTTACAAAAGAAGATTTTAATTGATCTTCATCACTAATGTATATATAAGTTTTAGTTGCATTCTTTGTTGTGGGCTCTATTTCTGGTGTTAAATAAAATCCTATTAGTACTATGATGATCATTATTACTGTTATTCCGAACATTGAACCCATAATATATTTACACTCATTTCTAAAGCAATACATTTCTCCCAAATCAGATTAGGCGCAACAAAACTCAGCAGTTCCTATGCAGATTTTCAGTAGGTAGCTTTCCCAATGTGGTTAGTTTTCAGTAATTCAAGTTTGTAATTAGACAATCCTTAACCCTACTCCGTGTTCTTCTAAAGTGTTGTCCCTACTCTTCTACCACAGACTCAGGCTTAGGTTGATCTTCTGTAAAATAATTAACTAAAATAATAAAGGTGTAGCAGCACAACTCTTGCATATTAATCAGTTATTTATCTTTTTCAGACACCAAACTCTTTCTCAATTTTCAATGTCAGCTTTACCAGTTTTCTTTTAGAATTTCTTATCAGGGAGGTTCAAACAGTTCAATTCTCACATCACATAATACCTCTGAAGTGACGTTCAACACTTTATCCAGGTAATATGACCACTCAGGTGCTGAATATCTTCAACAAGGGACGCTTGACCTCTTTGATCTTCTTAGAGATTGTTTGTTTAATTCTATACCACTTTTATCACTTGGTATGGTCTCTTCAGGTATAGTTTCTGGTAATTGAGCAATTGAAGTTCTTCTTCTTAATCTTTCTTGTTCATAGCTCTTTGGCCATTCAGCTCTGTGGGTGGCTCTCCTTATCCCAGTGCTTGTTCCTTCACCTGGATACTCTAGCTGCTCTGACGACTTACGAGTGGTGTTTTTGTTTTTAAGATTAGTCTCTGCTATCTTTTCATTAGATACGTTGATACCACTATGTGTAACTTCAGGCACTTGAACTTGTTTTTTTTTTTTTTTTTTATCCTCATATGCCTCTCCTCACCCCATGCCATCGCGATTCCACCCTGGGGTAATTTCATCTCATATGGTAGAAATAGTGCTGTTGGGAGCAAGTGTATCACGCTCACCCTTCCTCCATTAAGCAAACCTTCCGCCGAGATTCTGGAGCGGCTTAATCATAGGATTTTATTGTTCTATTTCACATAAATCTTAGCCCCCCTACCATCACCCATATTGTTGTAAGAACGGAGTCCAAAATCGTTATCTCTTCTCGTTCCGACCAACCATATCAAGCTTTGCTATAGCTCTCATAGCTCTTACCCAGTTCAAGTCTGATGGAGGGTCAACAGATACCCACATCCTACAAATTTCCCTCCGAGCCCCCAGTATGACAAAAAACACCAGCTTTGCTTTGTCATTAAGGCCCTTACCTTGTAAGTCAGCTCTTCCCGTCATAACAAGTTCAGGGCTTACCTCCAGTTGTTGTCCCATTACGGCAGACAAGCACATACTCACTGCTTTCCAGAAGTCCTTTATCGCAGTGCATGTAACAAACATGTGCAAGTCATCTTCATTCGGGGCACTACATTTGGAACACCTCACTGTTCCGCCGTCTTTGAATTTCGCCAATTTTTTTGGTGACCAATACGCCCTGTGGAGAGTGAACAAGTGGTTTCTCCTTAAATTCGCAGGTTTTACCAACTTGTAAAGAATCATCATAGATACTTGCCATTGGTCTTCAGTCGCGATCCTCGGCAAGCACTCTCCCCACAGGGTCTCAGGCAATGTAAAAGGTCCATCTTCTATCTCCACTATTGACCAATACCACATCGCCACTTCTTTTTTGATTGAGGTCTCCAAAGCTAGCTTTTCTTCAAAAACATTGTAGTGCCCGATAGAATTCTCCTTTCCGACAGCCCAACTTTGTATCTGAAGATATTTAAACTTAGAGAACTTATGGCCCCACTTGTTTTCACAGTACCTCCACGGTGCTAAGCTACCTTCTAAAAACAGCTCCCCCCATCTCTGAGGGCCCTCTGTTTTTAATGACCTTGCCAATGCATCCTCGGACCAGCTCGGAGCTTCTGGTGTATTCCAAATCGGTGCCATTGCGCTAAAATATGGTATCTTTGTTGCCCTCCTGACTCTGTACCATAACATTGCTAGGTCTTTCAGAACCTTTAGCCTTATTTTTTTAAAGTACTTCGGGTCGGCAAACTGGTGCATAAAACCATTCTGATCGATCCTTTCCGTTCTAAGCAGTGCTGACATTAGTGTGCCAATGGATGAACTCCCTGGAGTACCCAAAAGCATTCTGCAGTTCCTCAACAAAAAAGCCCAAGAGTAGATCTGGAAATCCGGAGCTGCCAGGCCTCCTTTCAAAAGCTTCCTCCTAATCTTTTTCCAAGATAAACGAGATCCTTTGGATGCCCAAATAAAAGACCCAATCTCCCTTTGCAGCTTTATGATCCCCTCCTTCTTAAACAAGAGTGGTATAGAGTCAAAAAGAAAGGTTATCTTAGGTAAAACCATCATTTTCACCAAGTTAACTCGGCCATATAATGTTAGCGGCAGGTGCATCCAGCCTTTCATAGCCTGGGAGATTTCTTTCCTAACTTTATCAAAATTTACTTTTGTTAGTTCCTTTATGTCTTGTGTTATTCGGACCCCCAAATATCTTATCTCTGTTTTGCATGCTATATCGTCTGCATTTAGGTTCCAGGACATGATCTCAGTTTTGTCCCTATTTAAACGATATCCAGAGACCTCCCCGAATTTCTTCGTTATAGTATCTATACAGCTCAATGATTGATGTAGTTTAGGGGTTAAAATAACAATATCGTCCGCATATAGCCCGATCTTTCTGGCCCACCCCTGAAATTCAAAAGATGGAATCAACTCTGCCTCTCTAATTCGACACGCTAAAGGTTCTATATAAAGATCGAACAAGAGAGGAGATAAGGGGCATCCCTGCCTTGTGCCCCTCATTACTTTTATTGGCGAGGTTAATGTCCCATTTACTAATACCCTCGAGGTAGGTGACTGATATAGCTGAGCCAGGACTGTACCAAAATTAACCCCCATATGTAGATGTGCTATTAAGGCTTTCAAATAGACCCAGTTAACACGATCAAACGCCTTGGCGGCATCCAAAGCAACTACCGACAAGGGGAGATTTTGCGTAACTGCTACATCTATACTACTTATAAGGGAAAAAGTTAACTCCTTTAGATACCTGCCTTTAATAAAGCCCTTTTGATCTCTGTGTATAAGGTATGGGGCAACTCTGGCCAACCTATCTGCCAGGATCTTAGCAAACAGCTTGTAATAACTATTTAAAAGCGAAATCGGCCTATATGAATCCATATATTTAGGTGATTTCCCAGGTTTAGGAATAAGTCAAGTCAAGTCAAGTCAAATAATTTATATAGCGCGCTACATACCCAGAGGGTCTCAAGGCGCTTGAGGAAGGGTGGGGAATTACTTGTCGAATATCCAAGTTTTAAGTTGCTTTCTGAATGCTAGGTGGTTCTGAGTGAGGCGAAGGTGAATGGGGAGTGAGTTCCAGGTTTTAGCTGCCAGGTAGGAGAAGGATCTTCCTCCCATGGTGGTTTTGTTGATGCGGGGTACGGCAGCAAGGGCTTGGTTGGAGGAGCGTAGCTGGCGGGAGGGGGTGTAGAAGGAAAGTCGTGAGTTGAGGCATTCTGGTCCGAGTTCGTAAAGTGCTTTGTGTGCGTGGGTTAAGAGGCGGAATGTTATTCTCTTATTGACGGGGAGCCAGTGGAGGTTTTTCAGGTGACTAGAAATGTGGTCTTTACGCGGGATGTCAAGTATGAGTCTGGCTGAAGCGTTCTGGATGCGTTGGAGTTTTTTCTGAAGTTTAGCGGTGGTACCGGCGTATAGGGTGTTACCGTAGTCCAGGCGGCTCGTGACCAGTGCGTGGGTGACCGTTTTTCTAGTTTCGGTGGGGATCCAGCGAAATGTTTTTTTGAGCATGCGAAGAATGTTGAAGCACGATGATGAAACGGCGTTGACTTGTCTGTTCATCGAGAGTGAGGAGTCCATGATGATGCCCAGGTTCCGTGCGTGGTCCATTGGGATGGGTGCTTTTCCAAGGGCCTCTGGCCACCAAGAGTCATCCCAGGCGGAAGGGGAGGTGCCTAAGTTAAGGACTTCTGTTTTGTCTGAGTTCAGTTTCAGACGGCTGTGCTTCATCCACTCGGCTACTTCTTTCATTCCTTCATGCAGGTTGGTTTTGGCGGTGTTCGGGTCTTTGGTGAGTGAGAGGATCAGTTGAGTGTCATCAGCGTAGGAGATGATGTTGAGGTTGTGTTGGCGTGCGATGGTCGCGAGGGGGCTCATGTATACGTTGAAGAGAGTGGGGCTGAGTGAAGATCCTTGTGGCACGCCGCAAATGACTTCAGTGGGTTCTGACTTGAATGGTGGAAGGCGGACTCTCTGAGTTCTTCCGGTAAGGAACGAGGTGATCCAATCCAGTGCTTTTCCTTGGATTCCGATGTTTCTGAGGCGTTGTAGGAGGGTGTTATGACAGACTGTGTCGAAGGCAGCGGAGAGGTCAAGGAGGATGAGGGCGACTGTGTCTCCATTGTCCAGTAGGGTTCGAATGTCGTCTGTTGCTGCGATGAGTGCGGTCTCAGTGCTGTGTTTTGCTCGGAAGCCGGACTGTGAGGGGTCGAGGGAATTGTTGCTTTCGAGGAAGGCGGCGAGCTGGCTGTTGACGGCTTTCTCGATGACTTTGGCCGGGAATGGTAGGAGCGAGATGGGGCGGTAGTTTTTGAGTTCGGTGGGGTCAGCTGTGGGTTTTTTCAGAAGGGCGCTGAGTTCGGCGTGTTTCCAGCTTTCCGGGAAGGTGGCAGAGTTGAGGGAGCAGTTGATGACGTCTCGGAGGTGTGGTTCTATGATGGAGTCAGCTTTGTTGAAGATATGGTGAGGGCATGGGTCTGTGGGGGATCCTGAGTGGATTGAGTTCATCAGGCGGATGGTGTCCTCAGTGGAGATTGGATTCCAGTCAGTAAGGATGTCCAAGGGGGGTGAGGGTACGGCTGAAGGTTGGGTGGGTTGGTCTCCGTGTTGGTTGTCGAAGCTGTTGTGGATGTCTGCGATTTTGTTGTGGAAGAACGAGGCTAGGGAGTCGCAGAGGGTTTGAGAGGGAGTGATGTCGTTGGAGTTGGCTGAGGGGTTGGTAAATTCTTTGACGATGTTGAATAATTCCTTGCTGTTGTGGGCGTTGTTGTCTAGACGTTCTTTAAGTGCAGCTTTCTTGGCAGTCGGGATCAGTTGGTGGTGTGTGCGGGTAGCGTTTTTGTAGGCGTCCTTGGTGCTGGTGTTTGGGTCTTTTTTCCAGGCCTTCACAAGGGAGCGACAGAGTTTCTTGGATGTCTTAAGATCATCTTTGAACCAGGGAGCGTTTTTGCTGCCTAGTTTGATTTGACGTTTTTTCAAAGGTGCTAGGTTGTCGGCGCTATTGGTTAGCCATTGAGTGAGGTTAGTGGCTGCTTGGTTGGCGTTCGAAGAGTGGGCCGGGGGGTTTTGAAGAAGCGATGAGGAGATCTGGTCGATGGTGATTTTGTTCCAGTTTCTTCGCAGAGTGGGTAGAGGAAGGTTGTCGGTTGTGGTCTTTTTGTAGACAAAGTGGACACAGCTGTGGTCCATCCAATGGAGAACTGTGGTGTGGCCGAAGGAGATATGTTTGCTGGAGGTGAAGATGGGGTCGAGTGTGTGGCCTGCGTAGTGAGTGGGGGTGTTAACAAGTTGTTTGAGTCCAAGGTTGGCCAGATCGTCCAGAAGGGTGGTGGTGTTGTTGTCGTTGCTCTTTTCCAGGTGAAAATTGAGGTCTCCCAGTAGAATGTAGTCCTCGGAGGGGAGGGCGTGTGGGGTGATAAAGTCAGTGATGTCTTCACTGAATAGTGCACGGGGTCCTGGTGGCCTGTAGAGGAGGGTGCCTCGGAGTGTAGTCTTGGGGTCGGTGTGGATCTGGAAGTGAAGGTGTTCGGCGCTAGCGAGGTTGGCGTCTGAGCTGGTTGAGATGCGGATGGAATTCTTATGGACGATTGCAATGCCTCCTCCTGTTTGCTTGGTGCGGTCCTTACGGATGATCTTGTAGCCTTCCGGGATGGCAATGGTGATGTCTGGGGCTGAGGATGCGTTCATCCATGTTTCTGTTAGGAAGGCGACGTCCGGAGAGATGGTGTCTAGTAGATTCCATAGGTCGATGGCGTGTCTGTGGACCGAGCGGGTGTTGAGCAGGATGCATTTGAGGTGGTTGGGGTTAGATCTCTGTTTGGTGTTCGTGGAAGAGGAGTTGGTCTTGGTGCCGTCATACTTGCAGGAGATGCATGAGAAGGGTCCATGGGTGTGTCCAGGAGCGGCTTGGACGCAGTTGGGGAGTCGGCCGGTGTTAAGGGCTAAGAGGGTGGAGGCGTCGTATGTAATGCGGGTGGTGTCGGTGGTACGGGGACCAGGGGGTCTGGCGCTGGGCGCGGGCTTGGCGCGGATGGGCGTAGACGGGCTTACCTTTGGCGCACCTTCGGCGCGCATGGGGCGCGACCGCTGCTCGTTACCGCTGCGCGCAAGTGCATATGTCATATATGGGTGGTGGAGGGGGCGGGGGCGAGGGAGGGTCAGCTGGGAGGCGGGAGCGGGGAGGAGACACGGGTTAGGGGTGGACAAACAACAACAAAATGGCTACTTAGGCTGAAAATCGAAACGGGGCACAGCCGAGTACCGGCACTGAACAAATGAAGTATTAACTTCTCAACAATGACGCGCTAACGTGCACAATAGTTAATCAGCAGATGCACTTTCAATTTTTAAAATGAGCAGGCTATGTTATTTTCAATCGGCAATGTTGCGCAAATGGGCACTGTTATCTCTGTGCAGGCTACGATACCAGGTGCTATGTCAATGCGCGCGGTCGCGGGTCCAGGCAGCAGGGAAGCAGGCAGCAATGAGGCACACGGTCAGGTAGGAAGAGATGGAGCGTGGGGGAGCGACCGCTTCGGGGCAAGCCCAGGTGGTCACAGCGTTAGGGAGGAAGGAACGAGCTTACACTGTCTGTGGGAGGGAGGGTCAGCTGGGAGGCGGGAGCGGGGAGGAGACACGGGTCAGGGGTGGACAAACAACAACAAAATGGCTACTTAGGCTGAAAATCGAAACGGGGCACAGCCGAGTACCGGCACTGAACAAATGAAGTATTAACTTCTCAACAATGACGCGCTAACGTGCACAATAGTTAATCAGCAGATGCACTTTCAATTTTTAAAATGAGCAGGCTATGTTATTTTCAATCGGCAATGTTGCGCAAATGGGCACTGTTATCTCTGTGCAGGCTACGATACCAGGCGCTATGTGAATGCGCGCGGTCGCGGGTCCAGGCAGCAGGGAAGCAGGCAGCAATGAGGCACACGGTCAGGTAGGAAGAGATGGAGCGTGGGGGAGCGACCGCTTCGGGGCAAGCCCAGGTGGTCAATAACTATGATATTTGCCTCATTCCATGATTCAGGGAGGGCCGCGTTCCCACAAAAGATGTCATTGAAGAGCTTCGTTAATAGGAGTGCCACACACCCTACCAACACCTTATATACTTCAACAGGAAGCCCATCCGGGCCAGGAGCCTTCCCCTTCTTCACATTCCTAATAACCACCTCTACTTCCCCCTGCGTTATCTCTTGATTTAATGTTTCCTGAAGCTCTTCTGTCAGTGGATTCAAAACCTTCACCCAATTATCTATTTCCTGTTCAGCTGGGGCAAGATCCTCCCTGTACAGCTCTTCAAAATACCTGTGAAAGGCTTCAGCAATATCTTTTGTATCCGTAACAAATCGTCCTGACTCCCCATCTTTCACTTCTTTAATCATGCTTCGTACCCGGTCACTCCTTGCTTCCCAGGCTAATAACTTACTTATACCCTCACCATATTCAAAGTGTGCCAATTGACTAGCCTCGTATTTTTCTCTAACCCTTTTGGAAACCACTGTAACAATCTCTCTTTTCAATTCATCCAATTCTTGAACTAACTTTTCATTAACCTCGCTACTCCCTGTATTTACTAGGTCTACCTCCTTTTGACGAACTTCCTTTTCCAGGAGCTCAACCCTATTAAAATATACTCTTCTTTTCCTTGCAGCCAGAGCTCCCAACCTCCCCCGAAGAAAAGCTTTACAGGCCTCCCAGACAATATCAATTCCCGCTGACCCCACATTGTGTTCTATAAATACATCCAGTTCCTGCCTTAGATTCTCCATCAACTCAGAGTCGTGCAAAACCGTTCGATCCAGCCTCCAGACTGAGCCCTGATCTCGAGGCCCTATCTTAACCACTAAGGTAACTGCTGAATGATCTGACAGATGCACTCCGACATGCAGGATCTGTTTCGCTCTCTCCAACAATCTTAAATCTATTAAAATATAGTCAATCCGTGATCTGTGGCGATATTTTTTATTATAGTAGGTAAAACCTAATACTTGGTCTGACCTCTGTCTCCAAACATCACATAAGCCAAACTGGTCCATCAATCCCTTAACCCTGTTAGACATTTTGCTATTTACCTGCGCCCTATTATTTAAAGATCTATCCAGTTTATTATCTAATACGGTGTTAAAGTCACCAGCAAGAATAATATTGCCTGTAAGGCCGAGCATCTCCTTAGCTAATTCATCTAAAGGCCCCACATCATCCTGATTTGGACCATAATACCCTATGATATTGTACTTGAGGCCGTTAATTTTAATGGTTACAATCAACCATCTTCCCTTAGTGTCCACCACCTGCCCCTCAATAATACAATCTACCCCCTGCCTGACCAACAGTGCAATACCTTTTGTTACCACTGATTGTGGAGTGTAAAAGACATGCTTCAGCCATCGCTGCGATCCAATATAATTCTTACTCTCCTCCCCTGTTAAGTGGGTCTCCTGCAAAATCATAATATGTGCCGGGAGATCTCTCAGGTACTTCATAATCATATCCCTCCTGGACTTCACTCTTAAGCCGTTCACATTCCACGAAATCAGAGTCAGCTCTGCTGTGCTACCCCCCAACATCCCAAAATCTCTCAACCCTCAATAACACCCTGGTGAGAAAATAGCTCATGAGAACAATTTTAATTTTTTTCTTCCCCACTCCCCCCTCCCTCCCCCCTCCTACCACCACCTCCCTTCCCTTCTCCCCCACTGCCCCCTCCCTGGAAAACCCAACCAGCTTCCTAAGGCCCTATCAAGGCCCTTCGAGTGCCTGTTATGGGTGATGATGGCGTTCCCCTCAACAGTTAACCTTGTTCACAACCATAACCCTCCACACGCCTAATAGTATAAACCAGTTCACCTTGAGCCTTTTTCTGTTAAACATTCCCAGCCTGACATTGGTCCATAAAAGCATCAACATCCTCTACAAGCCTAAACGTATGCATTTTATTCTTCCACATAACTTTTAGAAAAGCCGGAAATTTCAGTTGCACACTAGCTCCCATACTTCTTAATGGCTCGATCCTTTTGCCCAGCTCCCACTGCCTATTTGCCGATACCACTGAAAGATCTGACCTGACCTCGACTCTAGCGTTGTTCACCAACAAAGCTCCCTTCTTCAGAGCAGCAGCCAGAAGCTTTTCCTTAAGGCTTTATGTCAAAAAATTGATCAAAATCCTTCTGGGTTTTAAGCGATTAGGGTTCAGTCTGAAGGGGTCACGATGTATCCTCTGAATATCGAGAGAAATCTCCTCCTCAGTTTCCTCTAGCTGCAACTCTGTTTTTAATAAATGAACAATATAACCTTTTATGTTATCTCCTTCTTTCCCCTCTGGTAATTTCAAGATTTTTAAATTATTTCTCCGTTGCATATTCTCCAATCTTTTCAGCCTCTCTTCATGTGCCCTCTCCCTAAATCTGACCTCGTCCAATTCTTTGCTATTTTCCTCTACCTTGTCTCTGATCTCCTTAACCTCTAATTCAAGTGTCTCAGTACGCTTGGTCAGGTCGTCAAACTTGGCTTCCAGCAGCCCGCATAGCTCCCTGATCCCCTCCTGATTCGCCTTTGACTCCTCGAAACCCTTATGTACATCCAAATCTAGTTTTCTTAGGAGGGCAATACCCGTGCTGTCCAAGTTTCCAACCTCCGGTGGGCTCTCACTACCTCCCTTGCTTCCTGCGTCCTCCCCGCCACCCAGTGGTTCTGCCAAGGGGGAATCACTTTCACCTGAGCCTGTAGGTTGGACAGTGACCTCCTGTTCTTCATCCTGCTCCACGTCTATTGCATTTTGATTTTGATTATCTTGATTTGCATCCTCCATCTCTAATGCCTGATATCTGTTCGGGCTTAGATGATCTACCCAATCTTTCAAGCTATTTTCTAACCCAGGTGCCTTCAACCCAATACCTGCTTCTAGTATTTCCCCACTCATCTGTTCTTCCTTCCGGTTCCCACTTTTATTTAACCTAACGCTGTCTGGGATAGAATCCTTTGATAGTATTAAAGTTTTGGGCAATGGTTTAAAATACGCATTCAAAGAGGGATTAATTAGTAATTTTTTGCATAATATTCCTGCTTTATTGTTTTGTCTAGTATGCCTTTTAGTGTTCTTTCCACAATTTAAGCCTGGATCACCTCTACAAGTTTTTTTTGGATTAACCTGTTTTTCCTCCCCTGCAGGTTTTCCTGCGCTTCTCAAAGCATACCCTGTAGCCTCTTTATTTTCCTCCCTCTTAGCTTGAACTAAGCCTTTTTTCTTATCACCTGTACTGTATTGGAAGACCTTAGATCGTGCCCCCCCTGACCCCCACCTCCTTTATTCTCTACACCCACCCCAGGAGGGCTCGCTTTAGAGATCTGTTGTAACTGTTGTGGCTGCAGAGTTTGGGCTTCTCCTACCTCTGCCTTTCTTTCTTCCTTTGTGCTCCCAGCTCCACGGCCAATTGCCCCTCCCGCACTGTACTGCAGTCTAGCTGCTGCTCTTCTGCCTCTCCCTACCTCGGCAGCCGCTCTATTCCACCGTTCTCCTCCCGCCAAGTGATCCGCCGGCGGCTCCGTAGGAGGCTCCTCCTCCGCTCCCCTCTGCCTGGATGATTGATCTCCGTCTCGCGCCGCCATACACTGCTGCGGCTGCCGCCTACGATTGCAAAACGCGGCCAGAGGACAACTTAGAAACACAAACCCTCCGAGATCAGGTAGAAAGCTTTTTCCTTAGCTGGGCATCCCGATATTAAACGCGTGGAAGGCTTTCCCGTAATGAAACGCCACTCCTCCCTCACCGGCACTCGCGACCGACTACCTAGCTGGCCGCCATGTTTCCCTCCAAATGGGGAAAAATCGGCACTTGAACTTGTTGTTCAGTTTGCAAATCTTCACCCATCTCTTCTTCTTGATGCTGTAGTGATGACGGTGCCACTGGTCTTTGTGGTCTCTCAGGTGTTGGTACAGGATCACTGAAAGAATATCGACTGAAAGAATATCGACTACCCAAAATATCGTTGAGAAAATATCGAGTACAAAATATCGAGTTTCTATCTACAAACAGGTAAGTACAAAAATATCGAGTACAAAATATCGTTTACAAAAATATCGTTGTTAAAAATATCGACTTTACTAAAAACAATGTTTAATTACATTAATATAAAAAATTAATTACTAAAATATAATTAACAATACTTAAAATAACTTTTAATAATTAAATAATTAATGAAAGTAAAAAAATATATTTTTTTCATCATATTTCTTAAAACATATATATATAGTAACAAAATTTAATTAAATAATAGGCAATATTGTATATGTACCCCAAAAACCCCAAACTGACCCTGAACCCTAAAAATACCCCTTTACCCAAAAACTGAAAACTGACCCTGATCCCTAAAAATACCCCTTTACCCAAAAACTGAAAACTGACCCTGAACCCTAAAAATACCCCTTTACCCAAAAACTGAAAACTGACCCTGAACCCTAAAAATACCCCTTTGCCCAAAAACTGAAAACTGACCCTGAACCCTAAAAATACCCCTTTACCCAAAAACTGAAAACTGACCCTGAACCCTAAAAATACCCCTTTACCCAAAAACTGAAAACTGACCCTGAACCCTAAAAATACCCCTTTACCCAAAAATTGAAAACTGACCCTGAACCCTAAAAAAAACCCTTTACCCAAAAACTGAAAACTGACACTGAACCCTAAAAATACCCCTTTGCCCAAAAACTGAAAACTGACCCTGAACTCTAAAAATACCCCTTTACCCAAAAACTGAAAACTGACCCTGAACCCTAAAAATACCCCTTTGCACAAAAACTGAAAACTGACCCTGAACCCTAAAAATACCCCTTTACCCAAAAACTGAAAACTGACCCTGAACCCTAAAAATACCCCTTTGCCCAAAAACTGAAAACTGACCCTGAACCCTAAAAATACCCCTTTACCCAAAAACTGAAAACTGACCCTGAACCCTAAAAATACCCCTTTGCCCAAAAACTGAAAACTGACCCTGAACCCTAAAAATACCCCTTTAATTTAACATAATTAGCAATTAATCAATTAAATTAAATTAATTACCAATTAAATTGTAAATAATTAACATATATTATTTAATTACCAATTAATTAATTATTACTACCAATTAATAAATTTACATATTTAATTTATTATAATTAAATTACTTCCCACCCTATTCCCCTTAAACCCACAACCCGCTACAGAAAATACATTATTTTAATTTACATAATTAGCAATTAATCAATTAAATTAAATTAATTACCAATTAAATTGTAAATAATTAACATATATTATTTAATTACCAAATAATTAATTATTACTACCAATTAATAAATTTACATATTTAATTTATTATAATTAAATTACTTCCCACCCTATTCCCCTATAAACCCACAACCCGCTACAGAATAAAATTACACAATAATTAAAAAAAATTATTAATTAAAAATAATTATTAAAAAAAATGACACTTTTCACTTATATTATAACATAAAAACACTATAAATAATTAAATATTATTGAAAAAACTATATTTTTTACTATCTAGATTATATACTTGGATATTTTCACTGTCTATATTATTTACAGTCGATATTACTTCACTTACCTTAAAAACGATATTTTGACTGTCGATATTCTGTCTAGTCGATATTTTCTCCAAACGATATTTAAAACTCGATATTCTTTCCAGTCGATATTTTGGAGTCGATATTATGTCTGTGCACCGTTGGTACAGTCACCAGTGCTCGGCGTTCCCACTTTCTTGTTGTGAGAAGCATGAATCCAATTCGGAACTCCAGCACACTTAACAGTAGTGTTTGTCACCAGAATAATTTAAAAGGGGACTTTCCATCTGGGTTCCAAACAGGTCTTTCGAACGTGCTTCTTGATCACGACCGAATCAACAGAATTGTGGTTGTTGCACTGTTCTTGGTGAGCGTCTCTTAAGGCAGGTGTAACCTGGTAAGAGACAGAACTGACCACATCAGCCAATCTTTTGCAGTTATAGAGTAACATATCATCTGTGATGTTCAAAAGTGCATTTGCAGGTACAGCAGACAGTCTCATGTCCCTGCCCATTGGTATTTCATGGGACAATAAACCAGTCTTTCTTTCTGGGGTACTTTGAATACCCATCAATACCAAAGGCATACCACCCGACCATTTTAGTGATGTTTGGGCACAAGACCAAGACTTAATTGATCCGTTGACCTGTTCCACAATTCCGGAAGCTTCAGATCTGTAACTGCAATGTAATATTTGCTCATTTTGTAGTACTGTGCAAATCATCTTCAGAACCTCATTATTGAAATGAGTTGCCCTGTCTGACTCCAGAGAAACTGGCAATCTGTACCTTGGTATCAATTCTCACAATAACTTTTTTGCTACAGTGAGGCTGTCATTTTTTCTGACGAAGACATGTCTCAGCCTGTTGTAAGCAGGCATCTCGATAAAATCAATCTGCATTCTGTTGAATGGTCCACCTGACCTCGCTATGTGAATTAGTGTAACATGTTTTCTTTCCTGCATTCATTTGTTGGCATTTAGCAGATCTGTGGCAAATTTCTTCAGCTAACATCTAGGTGTGGGTGAGAAACTCCGCTCTGCTCGAAGAGTTTGCAGAGTTTTTTCTCGCTCGCTCTGGTCAGCATTAAGTCAATTTCCCCTTTGTGTATCTTAAATCGATAAAGATGGGTACTTTGTTTGAAAATCAAATGGGCAATTACTGGCACAGAAAAACTAGCAGTCACAAAATTAAAAATATATTGAGTCCTTTCAAACACAGTATGATGCACAAAAAATATGTGTATACTCTTTTATTTTCATAAAAACTTTTAATGATAATTCTCATGCATTTAAAATCACAGGTTAAAAAGGATCTAATAATCACCCATACTCTCCTAATACATTGTCAATTTTTAAAAGTAATCATTGCATAATGTACAGAACATAAACATCTAATACATAAAAATGAATTTTCTATTTAAAAAAAATTACAAAACTGTTGACGCTATCTTTTGGCGGACAAGGAATAATTTTTCATAGCCTTCTTCAGGACTAATATTTTTTATCATTAAATCATTCTAAAACAACAGTGCCTTGGCCAAAAGATTCATAACAGCTAGAGTAAGTAAATAGGGGAGGAATCGTTTTTTCTTAATAAAACTAGGATATCCTCACTAAGTAATGGATATACCTCATTCAATAAGAGGTGGCATTTAGACAGCAATTAATAAGAGCTATAGTAAATTTGTTTGGGACATATGTTTTAAATCAAATGCACATTAGAAAATGAACCTGAAGCTTAGATGTGTTTTGAGTAATTTTAGAATCTAAAATAATGACATGCATTTCTCTGTTTTTTAGAATGATTTTATGATCAGAAAAAATTTCCTGAAGTAACTTGAACAAAGCCATGTACCTCTCAGCGTACTGTTCGCAATAGACGCTTGCGTAAATGAGAAACACAGCTGTTCAATTCTTAATATTAACAAACACCCTAGCCCTGCAAGGCTGCTCATACTCCTCTGCTTTGGAGCCCTCTATTGCCCTTACTTCCCAATGCAGGAGCTTAAAGATTTCTAAATACTTACCTTTCTGAATACTGTATTTTTAGATAACCTCAAATGAGATGTACTGCAGCTTGTACTTCTTCACATCCTTACTTTCCTTCTTGTACCCTTCGCTTTTATTGCACCCCTGTCCTCAATTTGTACCACCTGTGATTTAACACTCACCACCTCCTTCACACCCCCTGACTCCATGCCTGTGCCCTGGTCCTGCACATACCTACCTTTTAAAAGATGCAAGCTTGCTTCACTTGCAATTGCCCGTCAACCCCAACCGCCTGCATCCCCATTTCCACACCCCACAGCAGTGTCCCCCACACAAAAAAAACCTTCCCTGACCTCAAGTTCGGAGCCTGCACCAAAGCTATCTGTCCTGATGCCAATCTTGCCTCCGTTTAGCTGGACACTGCCCTCACTGCTTCCATAGCCGTAATAGGCTGCAAAACACCAACACTCCTACTGCAGTTAGTATCGCTCAACCCCCATTGTACCTCCTGAGGTTTGGACCAACATGCTCTCTCATGCACCTCATCCACATTCTCTCCCTCCTGTACATCATCCTCACCATAATCCAACTACTATTCTTCATCACCACACACCCCTCCACAGTCCGTGCTTGTGCCTGACACCCACAACTCCATCAACAAACTGCACATCATAGAGATCAAGTAATGGGTCGAAATCCCGCTAGGCGGACCCAAATCCCAAACCTTGCCTCTCCCCTAAATGGTTTACCTGAGCCGGCCATACAGATGCGAGCTCCATCTTTGCACACTAGACCCTCCCGGCTGACTGGGTGTCATCTCCGCTGTTGTCCCTAATTGAACCACCTGGCTGGCCTTAACTGCCCCTAACCTGCCAGTCCAATGTCACTAAAAGGGGGGTTCATGCCACCAAACCCACCTTCCTGAGCCACCATCCTGAAGAACTTCCGCACCCACCCAAACCATGGAACGCACCCTGGGCGCAAACGACTTATCTCTACCGCTCTCTTCTTCAGCTCCATTTTCATTACCAGAAACCCCATTATCTGGAGATTATCGCTCAACCAGAGCCAATTGCGTAGCCACCCTACCTGACAAATCACTTGCCACAAACCTACCACCATTAATCGGTGACTCCACCTGCTAGTTGCCCATCACAACAGACCCAGCTGGACTAATCCCAGCAACATAGACCTCAAAACCAGCCTGACTGCCTCTGATTATGGCTCCCCCATTTACCCTCCCTCCCTGCAGTGCTGTAACCCATAGTATTTCCCTGCCTCCACGGGCTGGCGAGATACAGTGGCAGGCCCTCATCTGAGCAATGCCACCTGTCTATCACACGCCCAGGCATGGGCGAGAGGTATCACCGCACTTACAGGCCACATGAGGGCTGGGCCACAGTGTTCAGGACCAGGTGCGTGGGTTGGCGAGGACCTAGACACCGCCTGCTGCAACACTACCTACCTGCTGCGCTCAGCACTCGGCACGCAGGCCAGTACAGGCTCCAGACCCGCCTGTACACCAGCAACAGTTTGATAAGGTAAGCTGACAGGCAGAGGATGCACAGCACCCCCACAAGAGCATCCTCTGCTGGTCCTAGTGAAAGCTCCACAGCCCCAGAGCGAGTCCCCTAGCCTCGTGCAGGGGCTGCTCCCAACTGCCACGGACCCGCGACAACCCGAGAGCATTAGAAGAGGCGGGACAGGCCATAGAGATGCTCGGCCCCCTCCCATCTTATGCAGCATGGCATGGCATATTGGCCCGAGATGGCCAGCCCGCCGCTCTGCTTACTGCGCTCCTCCTCAATACTAAACCACTTCTCCTCACCTTCAGTAAGAGGGATGCGCAGACCATAATGGCTGCTGCTACGCCCTCTGCAGATAGCCGAAGGGGCTGAGCATCCTGATCGACACCATCCAAGGCCCCAATCACCAAAACGTCCTGCAAGACAAACAGCACCTGGTGGACCTCATCACTGATGACTAGCGCCACGACAATCAACCAAAGTGAAACTGAGTTAAAAAAAATTGAAATTGACAAAGGGAAAAGCATGTGAAAAAACGAAACTCTATCCCTGTCAGCCATGGTGTACCATAAACTAAAATGGCAGCTGTCACCCGATTACTTGGCCCTAAAAGTGACACCCTGACCCAGCTCACATGCTCCACAACCAATCATCTCTGGCAGTCAGCCTAGGACCCTACCACCTGCCCAAAGATCCTGAGGGGGCACGTCAATCTGCCAAGCCCCCGCAAATCCTCCATTAGTACTTGAAGGCGTACCCCACATTTAGTATTATATGTTTTTATTGATTTTACAACAAGTAGCAAACAGTAATGCCATGTAGGAGTAGCAGATAAGTCCGAGGACCGACCCAACGAGCTATGTTAAGGAAGGCACAAGCCAATGACCATGTCATGAGGAAGCAGTCTTATACACAGCAAGCCGCCTACAACCCAACCTGGGCCGGCCTCGTCATAAACATTTTGAGGCTGGAGAACATCCCCGGGACCTTGTTGCTTCCCCTTCCGTTTGAAGACCTGTGACCATCTTATCTGCACTACGGAAGCTTTATGTCCATCAGTCTTTCTTCGAGCACCTTCCTTAGCCCTACGGCTTATCAGCTACTCTACAACAACCTCCCCAGGACGTCCCTAATCAGCCAAAAACAAGGGCGGGAAGACCCCTCCCAAACGGTCCTCACCCCACCCACACCCCAACCACCCTTCCCCCGTGTACCCCCACCCCTCCCAACTCACCCCGCCCCCCCCTCCCCTTGGTCCATGGTCCGTTTTCCCCCCAGCCGCAGGGCCCTCGCGGCCTTCAGTGGTGGCGTAGTGTATTTTTGTCTGCTTCGGTGTCTGCTAACCTCAACAGCAGGAGGTACCTAGGACAAGTCACCTCCTTAAACTCAGACGCCAACAGGGACAGGAATGGCCTCCAAAGCTCCGCATAGCGCGCCCCCTCGCCTGCCCTAGATAGTGACATTTTCTCCATGCCCAGAACCAACCAGAGGCGGTGAAGCCACCCCAGATACGTGGGGATGTGTTTGGATCGCCAATGCGCCAATATATTCTGTACAGCTGACCCCAATTCAATCGCTATCAGGCGACCTCTCCGCGATCTCAGTGGGTAAGTCAATGCATTAGGCAACCCTAGGATTACATAGGCGGGAAAGCGGGGAATATTTGTTTCGAAGTGTGTATCTACATCCCCTAGTATCTGCCTCCAGTATTCTTGTAAAAGTGGGCAGTCTCAAAGCACATGAACCAACGTGCCAATCTGACCACAGCCGCGCCAGCACCGGGGATCCTGTCTACTATCCATTTCGTACAGGCGTTCGGGGGTGTAAGACCAGTAGAACGCAACCTTCGTAAGGGTGTCCGTTAGTCCCATATGGTAGGCTGAGTGGCACGCTCTATAGTAGATTCCCTCCCACTCCTTGTGAGTTAGGGTTCTCCCCAGTTCCCGCTCCCAGCGCACCCTGCCCGCATTGTATGTGTATCTGTGTTTTTGCATGAGCATTTTATAAAGATCGGAAATCAGTTGTTTGTCGTTAGTGCGGGAGATCAGCCAGTACTCAAATTTTGTCAGGTGCCTGTCCGCCGCTGACCGTACTGCAGGGTGGAGCGCCCAGTGTCTGACCTGAAAGTAACGAAGCCTCTCCGTTTCAGGTAGGTCAAATTCCTGCCGAAATTGCTGGAAGGGAATTACCCCTTCTGGGCCACAGACGTGGTGGAGTGCTCGACATCCCGCAGGCTTCCAGCACGCATACGACTTCTCGTCCATCCCCGGATGAAATTCTGGATTCCCGATGATGGGAGTAAGGGGGGAGGGGAGGGTGGTAAGTTCTTGACTAACCCCTACTCGGTCCCAGATCTCCAGGGGTACCCGCGTGATAAGGGACGCATAGAGATTGAGAGGCCTGTCTTCCCGTCGCATAAAAGGGATTTCCTGCAAAGTCCGTCCAGCGACGGCCTGGTCCTGAAACAGCCAGTGTTTCCCAGATTCCCATCTAACCCATTCCACTAAGAAGCGAAGCTGGGATGCTTGAAAATACGTTGCCAAGTCTGGCATCCCAATCCCGCCTTGTTCTGGTGCCAACATGGTGATCTGGCGCTTCAGGCAGGGTTTTCTCCCATTTCCATATGAACTGTGACAGTTCTGACTGCATAGGTTTGATCCAGCCTCGCGGTGGTGCAAGGGGAATCGTGCGAAAGAGATATAATATTTGGGGGAGAACCGTCATCTTAACAGCTGCCACTCTACCCAACGAGGACAACGGATAATACTTACAGTGTCCCAACTCGCGTCTGATTTTCTGCCGCAGGTTGGAGTAGTTTAGATCTACAGAGGTCTGAAGTGAAGGCGCCAATTGTATCCCTAGATATGGGACCGCGTCCGTCGTCCACGGCATGGGGAACAGCGCCTATAAATGGGCACGTGTGGTGGTATCTAGGGACAAGTCGAGGGCCACCGACTTAGACATATTGACTTTGAAGCCAGAGACTTGGCCGAATCTCTCTAGATCTGCAACGCACGCCGGTAGAGAACTCCGGGTGTTAGAGAGAGATATCAGCACATCGTCGGCATACAGGCTTATGGTGTGGACGTCGCCCCCGAACTTGATACCCTGCACCTTCGGGTCGGACCGCAAAAGGTGTGCAAGAGGTTCCATATAAAGGGCGAACAATAGGGGGGACAATGAGCAGCCTTGCCTAGTGCCTCGTTCGATGTCAAACCGGGAGGACGAGCAACCATTGACGCGGACCGCAGCTGTAGGGTATTTGTAGCAGTTGAACACCCTAGTTCGGAACTTGGGCCCTATCCCGGCTATTAGCAACACCTTTTCCAGATAAGGCCAATGTACTCTATCAAATGCCTTCTCGGCGTCTATGGCCAGCATCGTATATTCCCCCTCTGTCCGAGCGGCTTTCGCCAGAAGGTGGAAGGCCCTTTTAGTGTTGTCTGAGGTCTGTCGTTCAGGAATAAATCTCGACTGATCCGGGTCGATCAGTCCTCCCATGTATGGTCCTAAGCGGAGGCGAGGATCCCTGTATAAAGCTTGAGATCGACATTCAAGAGGGAAATAGGTCTATATGCTCCGCACTCGGCGGGATCTTTACCTGGTTTAGGTATCACCGCGATGGACGCCTCCAGCAGGTCTCTATGAATCGCTCCCTCCTCCGCGAAGGAGGTAAAGAGTCTGGCGAGTAGTGGGGCCACTTGGCTACAGAACGTTTTATAAAAGCGGACCCGGGGCTTTGCCTAGCTTGAGCCGGGAGATGGCAGAAATCCCCTCCTCCGGTCGGATGTCTCTTTCTAAGCAATCGATCTGATCCTGCGTCAACTCCGGCAGAGGGATATCCGCTAAGAAATCTGTCTCCGCGTCCGGGTTTGGGGGGTCGGCCGCGTACAGATCTGCATAAAATGCGCTGAAGGCTTCGGCTATGGCTTGGTTACCGTCCACTGTAATGCCATCGATCCTTTTTATCTCACGCACCTCCCTGCACTGCGTGACCTCACGAAGCTTGTGTGCCAGCAGGCGCCCACACCTGTCTCCCCCTGTATAATAGGCATGGCGCAGTCGTAGTGCTGCGAATTCTGCTCTATCTAGATCTAGGGCTGCGAGTTGTTGGCGGGCAGCTTTTAATTGCCTCCATATTATCGGAGCCCCCGTCCTCCGGTGTATCTGTTCCAGTTCCCTGGTCTGCCGTGTGAGCTCCTCCCTCTTGGATTGACGTTCTGCATTTTATGCTGTCGAGATAGATATAAATTCACCCCTAAGTACTGCTTTCAGCGCGGCCCACTGTGTGGAGAGAGTGGTGTCACTGTTGCTATTATGGGCGAGGTAGTCCATTATCACGCTCTGGATTTTAGTGACCACCACCTTCCTCTGCAGCAGTGAGTCTCGGAGGCGCCAAACCCTACACGAGCGCTGGACAGCTGGCATAGAAAGGACGGTCGTAACTGGAGCGTGGTCGGAAAGTGAGGCAGTACCTATGTCGGCCCTGGTGACAAGTGCTTTAGTGGCTGTGGAAATAAGCAGGTAGTCAAGACGCGCATATGTTTTGTGAGCAGCTGAGAAGTATGTGTAATCTCTCTCGCCAGGATGAAGCGTACTCCATAGATCCATTAACCCTAGTTCCTGTAATCTAACTTTGCCTGCCGCTGTGAGCGCCCCACCTGTGTAGTGCATTGACAAGACCTGTCCAGTATGTTATCGAAAACCAAATTCAAGTCCCCGCCCAGGACTATGTGATGGTCAGTCGTATCAGTGACGTCAGTAAGCGCTCTGTGAAGAAAGTGTTCTTGACCGTCATTGGGCCCATATATCGAACCAATCATAAAAGTCCTGTCCCCTAATGCAAACCTGTATACTAATAGACGCCCCTTGGTTTCAGCCAGTTTCCCCAACACCTTGCCCCTAAACTTTCGTGCAACTAGGATCGCAACTCACGCCTTCTTATCAGGGCATGAGGAAAAAAATTGGTGGGGAAATTTACAGGACCTCAACCGGTGACAATCCCTGGCCAGAAGGTGCGTTTCCTGTAGGAGGCATATGTCTGCATGTGACTGTTCTAACTGCAGCAGGATCGCTTTGCACTTAACAGGGTTATTCAGGCCACGCACGTTCAGTGTGAGGATAACTAGCTCATCCATCTTCATCTAGAGGTGCCAACCCACCACCTGCCCTGTGTGGGTCCCTGAAAGAGCCAAGTCTGATGTCCCCCAACCTGTCCCAGCGCAGTAACTCCAACACCCCGGCTCCGGAACCGACCCCACAGATAATCGAACCATGGACCAACTTCCCTACCCCCCCAAACCCCCCCCCAAAAAAACTGCGAACTGTCATAATCTCTCATCCAGAGATGAAAAGGAAAAAAACAGTATAAGGTAGTCTTACTAGTCTATCCGGGAGCACTCTCCCGCCAGCGGCCATATGGCCAGAACGGGCAACCAGATCAACAGGTTTCAGCGAGTTCTTCATCCTGTGGGACTGGTACCGTTATCCGTAGCTACTGCATCCACTGCGGCGCGTTGACCCGCTGCAATCTCCGTCGCTGGAGGTTTCTTCACTCGTTTCCGCCGCCGCTGCTGGCTCCACTGGGGCCTACTTCCCTCCGTCTCCGGCGTGGTTCCTGGGGCCTCGGTGCTGTCTCCGGGTGTTTCTATTCCTAACAGCGTGCAGGCCTCTGCGACTGATCGGAGCTGATACTGTTTGTTCTCCAGCCTGAAAATGAGGCGGAAGGGGTGCCCCCAGCTGTATGGAATATTGTTATGTTGGAGATACGATGTGACGGGTTTGAAAAGATGGCGTTTTTGCAGCGTGAGGGCCGCCAAGTCTTGGAATAGCAGTGGTGACGTGCCTTGAAATGCGATCGGGTGCTTCTGGCGTGCCCTCTGTAATATCTCTTCTTTGGTGCAGTAGTCTTGAACACAAACGAGTATGTTCGGGGGTGGCGCCGTTGCCGCACGGGTTGGTACGGTCCTGTGGGCCCTGTCTAGCTGCAGGGGTGAGTCTAATGGCCGCCCCAACACGTGATTGAAAAGTTCTCTAGCGTAGCGTAACGCGTCTTGGGTGGCCTCTGATGTAGCCACATTGCGTATGCGAATGTTATGGCGTCTGGAGCGGTTCTCTAGATCTTCCAGGTGGAGCTGGAGGTCCACCTGTTGGTCGTGCAGCCGGATGATTTCCTGATGTTGGGCCGCGAGTTCAGTATCTTTATCGTCGCTTTTGGTCTCCAAATCTGCAACCCTTTCCCCTATGCCGTCCATCTCACGCTGCACTTCTCTGATTTCACTGGTGAATTCCGTCTTAAAAGTCTGAATATCGTCCCGCAGGGACGCAAAGAGGGACTCCAGAAAGGCCTTCGTGATGGGCTCCGCTCCGCTGTCAAAGTTCTGTTCCATCTTTTTCGGCGTCGGGGTTACCGCGTCTTTCTGTGAGGGGTCTGCGTTTTTGCGAATAGCTCCTTCACCGTTTTGCCCCGGGGGGGCCTGCCCGTAGACATCACGCTTCCCCGGCACTCGCTCCACCCGGTGCTCCGGTGTTTGTCTGCCAATCCGGTATAACCTCCTCCTCACCGTGCCTGTAAGATGATTCCGGATCCCCTCGAGGCCAGTGTGCTCCGGGCGCTCAACTTGGTGCGGTCCCCTCCTTCTGATTCGCCTGCACCTGAATTCGACCGATGTCTTGGGCCCAGACGGGATCCGCTACAACCAGCTGCCTCTGCTCTTTTCTTGGTAGGCCGCACCTCCCCCTAGCTGTCAGTCGTTACTCTAGACGCTGTCTGCGGGGACCTCCTCTCCTCCGTAGAACCCCCAGTTCAGTGCCCGGTCTGCCTCCGACTTCCGGAGCGGGGAGAGCAGACCCCTGTCGTGGAACAGCTTACAGTGCCCCCAATGCCTCTGGCCTTGCGCTGCCGCCCGCTGCCCTCCGTCGCAGTCTCCACCAGGCCAGCCGGACCTAGGCCTAGTCCGTCGCTGTTGGGGCATCACTCCCACCACCGGGCCGACCTGCCCGTCGAGGGCGCCCCTCTCCCCCCCGGTCGGCCACTGCTTCAAAGTCCCCGGACTCACCGGTCCGCCGCTCAGAGCCTCCGGCCCTGGGTCTCGCCTCAGGCCTACGTTTCCGCCTTACGCCCCCTCCGATCTCCGGGCCACACGGATTCTCCCAGCAGCACCGCCATACTCTGGGCCGCTACTGCGATGCTTCCGTTTGCGCGTCCGCTGCTGGAGCTGCCGCAGATCTTAGCTCCACTCCCCGGCAGACGCCTCAGGCGCACGCTTCAAGCTGCCCCGTGGCCGCCGAGGTAAGGGTCCTCCGCTCGGTCGCGTGTCAACTCAGGAGCCGGCCTCGCTTTCGGCCCGGCAAGGGGATGGGGTGCCTCGCGCTCACAAAGCTTCAGGCAGTCGATTTCGCTGCGTGTCTCGCTTCCGCCGATCTCTCCGGTTCCGTCCTGCTGTGTGCTCGATTCCGGCAGTCCGCAGCCCCACACAGCGGACCTGGATGCGCCGGAACCGGTGCTAAAACAAGGCCGCCGGCAGGAGCAGTGGAGACCCACGTCCTCTCACTCCGCCATCTTGGCCACGCCCCCGTACCCCACATTTAAACAGAAACCACTCACAATTAATGTCCATCAGAATTCTTGTGGAAGAGACCCTGATTAGAGAAAATGTTAAGTTTGGCTTCAGAATGGTTGCCATATCCAGAGAAATGCTGATTCTAGAGAAGGACTTCACAGCATATCTGCAGGACAGGAAGCACCAAAGAGCGCTGCACAGTTAGACCTGGTTGCACATTCTAAAACGTTCAGCCAAACTGAACCAAATTCTACATATGGAGCTCACTGTCCCCTGGACATGCCTGTCCCCAATAGCCTATGTAGTTTTAAAGATATTTCAGAATTATCTGCATGATGTCTATCCATCCAGTCATGATTGAAATCAACCTGATGTGGCATTACGTCCAAAGCTGCCGACTTTGGAACTGGTGTGCTTTGTTAGAGTAGAGTGACCAACCATCCATAGATTTCACAGCCCGTCCATTATTTGGATATCAAGTCCATTGTCAGTGATGATCCCTTTTACGGATGCCTTTTGTCTGTAATTTTGGGGATTGCAGCGACCCGCACTGTTCACCTGTGAGAAGCCTCAGAGTTCTGCAGAACTCCCTGTTGGGGCCGCCTTGCACTTCTCCTGTGCTCAAGAGCAGCTCCATCCCTGCCTAGCACAGACTGTGATGGACCCTTTATCCTCCTGCAATCAATCAATCAATCAATCAATCATACCATTTGTATAGCGCACTACTCACCCGGGAGGGTCTCAAGGCGCTTGGGGGAAGGGGCATGCTACTGCTCGAACAGCCAGGTCTTGAGTTGTTTCCTGAAGGCGAGATGGTCCTGGGTCAGCCGAAGGTGGATGGAGAGGGAGTTCCATGTCTTGGCAGCCAGGTAAGAGAAGGATCTTCCTCCGGCGGTGGCTCTTCGGATGCGTGGTACGGCTGCGAGGGCGAGGCTGGTGGACCGTAGCTGGCGGGTGGGCGTGTAGAAGGTCAGGCGGTCGTTGAGGTACTTGGGACCCAGGTCGTGGAGAGACTTGTGTGCGTGGGTGAGGAGCCTGAACGTGATCCTCTTGTCGACAGGGAGCCAGTGCAGGTTCCTCAGGTGGCTGGAGATGTGGCTGCGTCGGGGGACATCCAGGATGAGTCGGGCAGAGGCGTTCTGGATGCGCTGGAGTCTTTTCTGTAGCTTCGCTGTGGTTCCGGCGTAGAGGGCGTTTCCGTAGTCCAGTCGGCTGGTGACGAGTGCCTGGGTGACAGTCTTCCTGGTCTCGGTCGGGATCCAGCGGAAGATCTTGCGAAGCATACGCAGGGTGTTGAAGCACGTTGAGGAGACGGCGTTGACTTGTCTGGTCATCGAGAGAGAGGAGTCCAGGATGATGCCCAGGTTGCGTGCGTGGTCGGTTGGCTTGGGTGCGGTGCCCAGGGCTGGGGGCCACCAGGAGTCATCCCAGGCGGAGGGCGAGGATCCCAGTATGAGGACTTCCGTCTTGTCCGAGTTCAGTTTCAGGCGGCTGTCCTTCATCCATTCGGCGACGTCTTTCATCCCTTCGTGTAGGCAGGTTCTGGTGGTGTCGGGGTCTCTGGTGAGGGAGAGGATCAGCTGGGTGTCGTCGGCGTAAGAGATGATGTTGAGGTTGTGCTGGCGTGCGATGGCTGCAAGAGGTTTCATGTAGACGTTGAAGAGGGTGGGGCAGAGTGAAGATCCTTGCGGGACGCCGCAGATGACTTCGGTGGCCTCGGTGCGAAACGGGGGGAGGCGGACTCTTTGTGTTCTTCCGGCGAGGAACGAGATGATCCACTCCAGTGCCTTCTCTTGGATACCGATGTTGCTGAGGCGCTGGACTAGGGTGCGGTGGCAGACAGTGTCGAACGCAGCGGAGAGGTCCAGGAGGATGAGGGCCACTGTTTCCCCCTTGTCGAGCAGGGTCCGGATGTCGTCGGTGGCTGCGATGAGGGCGGTCTCGTGCTGTGGTTGGCTCTGAAGCCGGACTGCGAGGGGTCGAGGGATCCGTTCGTCTCGAGGAAGGCGGTCAGCTGTCTGTTGATGATCTTCTCGATGACTTTAGCAGGAAAAGGGAGGAGCGAGATGGGGCGGAAGTTTTTGAGGTCGGTGGGGTCCGCTGTAGGTTTCTTCAGGAGGGCGCTGAGCTCGGCGTGCTTCCAGCTCTCCGGGAAGGTGGCGGTGTTGAAGGAGGTGTTGATGATGTTCCGGAGTTGGGGTGAGATGGTGGAGTCGGCCTTGTTGAAGACGTGGTGTGGGCAGGGGTCGGTCGGTGATCCGGAGTGGATGGTGTTCATCGTGCGGGCTGTGTCTTCGGTGGTCACCGTGGTCCAGGTGCGAAGGGTGGAGGTGGGGGGCGTTGGTTCAACGGTTGGGTGCGTGGGTGGTGCGCCGAAGCTGTTGTGGATGTCGGCGATCTTGCGGTGGAAGAATGAGGCGAGGGAGTCGCAGAGGTCTTGTGACGGAGTGATGTCGTTGGTGCCAGTGCTGGGGTTGGAGAACTCCTTGACGATGCTGAAGAGTTCCTTGCTGTCGTGGGTATTGTTGTCCAGTCGTTCCTTCAGGGATTTCTTCTTGGTGGTGCGGATGAGCTGGTGGTGCTTGCGGGTAGCGTGTTTGAGGGCGGTCATGTTGCCGGTGGTCCAGTCGAGGAGCCAGGCTTTCTCGAGGGTGCGGCAGGTCTTCTTGGAGTCCTTGAGTTCATCTGTGAACCAGGATGCCTTCTTGCTTCTGGGTCTGCTGGGAGGGTTCTTCAGTGGTGCGAGGTCGTCGGCGCAGGCGGACAGCCACTGTGTGAAGTTGCGGGCAGCTTCGTTGGGGTCCGTTGTGTTGGCGGGTGGGCTCTGGTTGAGGGAGGTGGTGAGCTGGTCCGCGGTGATCTTGCTCCAATTGCTGTGAGGTACCTGTTGCGGGTGGTGGTGGGTCGTGGTTCTTTTGAAGCTGAAGTGGACGCAGCTGTGGTCGGTCCAGTGGAGTCCGGTGGCGTGGCTGAAAGTGATGTACTTGCTGGAAGAGAAGACGGGATCAAGCGTGTGGCCGGCGTAGTGGGTGGGGGTGTTGACCAGTTGCTTGAGTCCGAGGTTGGCGAGGTTTTCCAGCAGGGCGGTGGTGTTGCGGTCCTTGTTGTTCTCCAGGTGGTAGTTGAGGTCCCCTAGGAGGATGTAGTCAGCGGAGGGGAGGGCGTGTGGGCTGAGGAAGTCTGTGATGTCTTCGCTGAATTGTGTGCGTGGTCCCGGGGGTCTGTAGACGAGGGTGCCTCTGAGGGTCGTCTTAGGGTCGGTGTGAATCTGGAAGTGGAGATGTTCGGCTGCGGCGAAGGAGTCGTTGGCGTCGGTCGTGATGCGGATGGTGTTCTTGAGGACGATGGCGATGCCTCCTCCGGTCTGGTTGATGCGGTCCTTCCTGATGATCTTGTACCCGTCCGGGATGGCGATGGCGATGTCGGGTGCAGAGGAGGCGTTCATCCAGGTTTCCGTGAGGAAGGCGACGTCCGGTGATGTAGCGTCGAGGAGGTTCCAGAGTTCCACGGCGTGTCTGTGGACGGATCGGGTGTTGAGCAGAATGCACTTGAGGTGGTTGCTGCTGGTGCTTGTCTTGGCGGGTGCGGGGCAGGTTCGGAGGCAGGTGAACTTGCAGGTACAGCAGGTGAAGGGTCCGTGGGTGCGTCTCGGGGTGGCTCGGCAGCAGGCATGGGTCCGGCCGGCATTGAGTGCGTTGAGAGTGGTGGCGTTGTAGGTCAGACGGGTCGTCTTGCATCGGCGGGGAGGACCAGGGGTCCTGGCGCTGGGCGCGGTCCAGGCGCAGACGGGCGCAGGCGGGCTTGCCTTTGGCGCGCCTTTGACGCACAGTCGGCGCGCCCGCTGCGCGTCAACGCTGCGCGTACGAGGGTGCGACATAAGAAGGAGCCGGGAGGGAGGAGCAGCTGGGTGGCGGGAGCGGGCGGCGAATGGGAAGGAGGGGGGCGTGGCCGCCGGGTGGCAGTGGCGGGAAGGAGGGCAGCGGGCGGCTCTGCGGCGGCTGGGTCGCCCTGTGGAGAGCGCGAGGAGGGAAGCGAGGCAGAACAAGGAGCAAAGAGAAGGTAGCAAGGGCAAGGGCACAGCACAAACAACGGGGGCAGCAAAGGGGCACAGCAGGGGAAAAAACAAAAAAAAACGAGGGAGCAAAGCTAAGAGCACAGAAGGTCACAGGGCACAGCAGAACAAGGTCAGCAAGGCACAGCCAAAATGAGGGAAACAGCAGGGCACAGCAGACGTAGGCAGTAGCGGGGGTGTGTGGGGGCGACCTCGCCTAGTTATAGGCTCATGCTGGTTGATTGTCACACACAGAATGATAATGGGTCATTCTGGGCAGGTGCAGCAGGTGGTGGCCTCCTCATGCCCCAGCCAGGGCAGGGCATTCCTCTTTTGTCCAGAGTGTTGTTCCACTGCCCTAGGGGGCAAGCTCTGGGGGTGAGGGGGCGGGTTACATATTGAAATATATTATAGAGACTTGAGAGTTATTTGTGTTTCTGAATTTTTACCACTAATATAAAATTTCAGTTTAACTGTGGTGAGTAATGTATCTAATTTATGCCTAGTCCCAGTTTTGATTCAATGTAGCGCAGAGATATATTGGGTCTCTTGCAAAGCACAAGGTGTAACACGCAGATCAAAAATTGTTATTTATGTCAATAGCCCAGTGGGTTACTGCTGTTGTCACATATTTCCTGTTGTTACCTGCCATTGCTTTTCCACACTCTTTAATTTGTCTAATAAGTTTACTTTGGGTAATAATAAATACTTATGAGTAAAACAAGCCAACCCACCATGTTATGTTTCATATCTTGAGTTTCTATATTTCTCCAAACAAGAGCATATAATACCTACCAATATGGATGACATCTGACTCCTACATGTTGTAGCCCTCATTGTCTTAAGTAACATTCCCTATACATTGCCTTACACATTTATTGGAGGTCATTGCCTCTGCATATTTTGTGTGGGATGTAACACACTCTGGCACCCTGCCCTACATACTTGGGATGTGTAGCACTATAAGAGCAATTAAATACATGTGAGAGGTTCCATGTGTAGATGAGGGGCACCATTGGAGGGTGGTAGTAAGGGAATCCGTGGAGAAGCTGGTGTTTTGGGGTGCGCCCACAAAGACTATCATGTCAACTGCCACCAGCACGAAAACTGGCCTTGTCAGGGGCATAGCTAGAGGTGGATCAACTGATGAAAGCTCAAGCCAACCCCAAGCCTGAAGCTTGGGTCTGGTTCAGCTTGAAGTCCCATTGGAATCTCAAACCCATACTGAGCTGAACTTTCATATGGCTGCTGCCCATCACCGTTGTTCTATATTCATGGACAAAGAAGTAAAAGCAAAACATTACCACCTGAGGTAAAAAAGAGAGACAAATGGATACGTGTTAAGTGACTGATTTGCAACTTGGATTAGTACTTGGATTAATTGCTGCTTCCCCCTTAGCCAAATTCTGTGATCCTAGGGAAATCTTTTATTTTACACTTCCTCCTTTTTCTTCACTTTCACATATGAAGGCACCTACAAATACATGAGTTCAAAATAACGACTGTACAAAAAACTATTGTCCTTGGTTTAATAGACTATAATGTTTTCTAATAGACTATAATGTTGCTCCTTCTATAACAATCTGGGCCCCTATTAGAGTCTCTTATTGGCAGTGGTTTGCACCCTGTCCAAGAAGGTAGCCTCACTCTAGTCAGGGTTTGGGGATTACACACCCAAAATAACCTTTGCTCACCCCCTTGGTAGCTTGGCATGAGCAGTCAAGCTTATCTCAGAAGCAATGTGTAAAGCATTTGTACATACACAGATTGCAACACAGTGAAAACACTACAAAAGGACACTACACCAGCTTAGAAAAATAGCCAACATTTAGCTGAATGAAACAAGGCCCAAAATTATAAAAATCCAAGATACACAAGTAACGATATTGCTTTTCAAAGGTAAAATACGTTCAGTCCATAGAGATCGATGGATGCATCTCTTTTAGCATAAACTATCTGGGATGAGTCAAAATCAAAGACAAAAACAGGCACAAGGGAGGTGAGGTGCCGAAAGAGCAAAGAAACGCATTGTTTCCTTACTCCCAGGGGAGGTGATGCGTCAGTTCCTTACTGCAGCACAGGGGAAGAGATGTATTGGTTCCTTACTGTCAGCGGAGTTGATGTGTCAGTTCTTTACTGTGAGGGGAGGTGATGAATCAATCTATGGACATGAGGCCTTGGTTCCTTACTGCTGGGCCGTGTTGATGAAGAACTTGGTGCCCAGGGACGATGTGTCGAAAATCCAGACGTGCTGCGTCGATGCAGCAGTGGCGAAGCAAGCGCTGCATCGATTTCACAGTCGCAAAGCATTTAATGCGCCGATTCTTCAGCCGCATAGCAGGGCCCTTATTGTAGTCGGAGCAGGTGTAACAGACATTGGTGGCACGGTACTTGGGACTCGGGTTGCAATGATCTTTCAGCCGCACGTCAGGTACTGAGAGTCGAAGCTTGGATTTTCTTTTCCAATTGATCTTTTTCCAAGGGCTCAGGAACTGGGTTTGACACCCCTTGGCTAGACAGGACTATCACCAGAAGAGCCCAAGCCCTGGTAGGTTAAGTCTTTGATGGCCCTGAGTCTTCTTAACAGGAGGCAAGCATGCACAATCCCTTGGAGAACCTTGGAAGCAGGATGCAGAAAGCAAAGTTCAGTCCTTTCACTCCTAGGACAGAAGCAGCAAACAGCAGGTCAGCACAACAAAGTAACAAGCAGAGTGTAAGTCCCATTTATAGTCTCCAGCTCTTCTTCCTGGTAAAATGTCATTTTAGTCCAGAAGTGTTTCGAAGTTATGATGTCACAGCTCCAGTACTTATACCGGTTTCTGCCTTTGAAGTTAGCAAACTTCAACGGAAAGTCTTTGTAGTGCACAGTATCCTGCCATTCCCTGCCCTGCCTCCAGACACACTACAGGGGGGTGAAGACAGCTTTGCATGAGGTCAGGCACAGCTCTATCCAGGTGTCAGTGACAACTCCTCCCAGCACTCTAGCTCAGGAAGACCCATCAGCCGGGTGATGGCCCATCAGGATATGCAGGTCACACCTTAGCGCCCTTTGTATGACTTTCTAGAGTGAATGCACAAACAGCCCTCCCTCAGACATGGATTCCAAAGGCAGAGGCACAGAATGGTAAAGCAATAAAATGCCTGTCAGAAATGGGATTTCTGGTTGGCTAAGGCTTGTGCCAAAGCTAGGCAGAAACCACCACTCTAGTCAGGGCAAGGGAGTTACACGCTGAAGATAACACCTGCTTACCCCCTTTAACTTGGCACGAGCAGTCAGGCTTATCCCAGAGGCAATGTGCAAAGCCTTTGCGCAACATACACACACAGCACCAACACACTAGGCACACCACAAAAGAAACTCCACACAAGGTTATATAAAAATGGCTTTTGTATTATCCAAAACACATTATAATCATAATCCTACACATACACTGTGCCAATTGGCACTAGGCAATATTCACAGGAGATTATATACACATGACAGGGCCAATTGGGACACTGTCAGAACCATCACAAAGCATGAATAGTAGATGTATAACACCATCAGTAACTACTGGGAAACACTGTACTCAGCATTATATCCTGCAACATAAATCATATTATGCAATAAACATCACATCAGGCCTAAAACACATTATGCGCCACCCTCACCAGCATAAACACATTATGCAATAACCTCATAAACATAAATCACATTAGAGGCATAGATCACAGTAGAGAATAACCTCACAAGCATAAACCACATTATGCAATAACGTCATAAACACAAACCTCAGATTAGTGAATAACCTCCTAAACATAAAGATCAGAGGCATAAAGCAGGGTGCATAAATCCCATTTATCCTAGGCAACACATAAATCACATTAGGGCCTGACGCCCTATCAACCTAACACTGCCCCCCTGGCCAACTGGCCTTCTCAGAGGGCTCAAATGACCTATGACCTATGTCCCAAATGTCAGGGCGCGCTGCCAATGCAGCAGAATCAAAGAGTGCACAATCGCGCTGGCACCACTGTGCCTCCTCGGTCCCCACTGGGACTCCTCAATGAACTGGCCTAAACGTTGCAGCTGCCGCTAATTGTGGTGCAGCTGTGAATCAAAATGTGGGTTCTTGCACTCACTGTGCCCTCAGGGTCCCCACTGGGCCTTTCTCAAACAAATATGGCCAAACATTGCAGCTACCCGCGCTGATGCGGCGCAGCTTGGGAACAAAAGGGACACTGGCACTCTGGGGCTCTCAACATAAATGCCCTCAATGTTGCAGTTGCCCGCTATGGCGGCGCAACTGAGGAAAATTGCCTGAGCCCCACTCTGAGACTCTTAGAAACAAAAATGCCCCAACGTTGCAGCTGCCCACTGTCAGGCGGGCAGCTATGACAATATCCCAAACGAGGCCCTGGCACAATAATGACCTCATGAGCCCCACTCTGGGACTCTGTAAAACAAATGGCCCCTAATCGTAGGAGAGGCCCGCTCTCCCGCGGGTCCGTTCAGAGCTAAGAACTATATATAAAAAAACAAGTGATGCCAAGGACACCAATAACGCACTTATAATACTAAGAGAGATAGCTCAATTATCCCCTCTTATGACAAGTATATTATCTCGAACACAACAAATGATAAAAAAAATTATACAGCTTCCCACCTCTGCATAGAACACACAATGTATTATTAGTCTTATTTATTTATTCAATTGAATTGAAAAAGAGTTGAATTTAGGCAAATATAATTTTTATGCCCATTTTCTACGTGTACACGTAGAAAATGGGCATAAAAATTACATCAATCCTTCCCAGAGAGTGAAGGAGGCACTGCTGGGGGTACGGTCATGCATTCTGAGGTGGGGGCGCCTGGCGGTAACACCACAATGGTTCTAATTGCAGTCTGTACGGACCCTTTGCTGGATGTGATTTCCCAACCCAGTGGGCTGCTGGGAGCTGTAGTTCCCCCGGATTCTGCCTCTACAATACAAACGACAATAGCAGTTACCTATCTGGTGGTGTTTCCTACAGACCCTCACTCTGTTCAGCCCCACATAGAGACACTGCAACTCCCCCCAGCCTGTGCACCAATTATCAATGACGGTGACATAGATGGAGACAATTTCTTTTCCTTATCAGAGCACACAGGCTCTTCTGTGGACGATAATGGATTAGATAAGGACTGGACCGACGATGAGGATAGCGATGTGGGTGACTGGTGAACCAATGATGTTTTTAGCCCTGTTGGTACTTCCTAAGGCCCTATCTACAATCCGTAAAGCACCCCAAGATTCTAAAATGGGCTCCCAGCACAGGCTGGGCCACAAGCTTATCCCCGTGGCTCGGCTATGAATTTCTCCGATTCCAGCTCCGGTCCGTCCCCGGGGGAGATGACTCTCACAATCATATACCAGACAATAATGGCTCACCATGAGGAGACCCGTCAAGAAAGCGCCCGGGCACAGGGGGCATGTCGTAGGGTTCAAAACTCTCTTCGCAGAGTGATTAAAAGCTGTGCGGCCATTACAACTAGGGTAGCCGAAGCGGAAACCCGGATCTCTACTCTTGAAGATGATATGGTCAGCCATAAAACTACAGTAGATCTACTCCAATCCCACAAAGACGACGTCCAGTGGAAATTAGTGGACATTGAAAATAGGGCTCGGAGAAACAATCTAAGAATCTTAGGGGTTCCCGAGGGTATCGAAGGATCGGATGCCCGACGGTTTGTGGCTGAATTATTCTCTGAAGCTTTCCCAGAGGTCAAGGAATGGGACTGGCAATTAGAAATCCAACGTGCCCATCGTTTCCCGTTTAAACCTAAACAGCGAACAGGTCAAATGGACAATAGACCCCGCGCTATTGTAATCTGCATGCAAAAATCTTTAGCTAGAGAAAGAATCTACGATCTAGCTAGACCTGATAGACAAAGAGCAGGGAAGGGCTGCCAATTTTTTGTAAGACCTGACTTTTGTCCAGCTACAGTTGAGCTGAGGTGGCAGCTCTGCCAGCTTATCGCCCCCTTCCAATCTAAAGGGGCGCAGGTATTTTTACTTTTTCCTTCCAAACTCAAAATTATCTATCAAGGCCAGACAAAATTATTGAGTCAGAAATTCAGGCCAAGGCTTTTTTGGACTCAGTCTAGCAAGCTAATATGTATGGATTTAAGTCCCTAGCTGTTTTTCTCTTTTGTCAGAATCTTTTTAGTGGGGGCATTTCCCTACTGTGGGGATGTTATGTTTATTTCATATGTGATGTTTCTATGAGAGTGTTTTTTGACATCTCACAGGGCATGTCCTCTAGTATGGGTAATTTGGCAGCAATTCTGGGGGGGTCTCTGTCTCATACCAGCTTCCCCATCATCTGGACTTCGGTCTCATTGTCTCTTCTGGGGGGTGGTGGTGTGAGGGGGTCTAGGCAGGGTGGGGGTCAGTGGAGGGGGGTTGGATGGGGGCTCACCGGGGCGGAGGGTGGTTTGTGGTTGCATCAAAAAATAAGCTTGATACATTTTCTTTCTCATGGTGTCGCCTTGATATATACAGTTACTATCGGATTTTTGTGCATAAAACAATAAATGGCATCGAGTAAAATTCGTATAGCATCATGGAATGTCTGTGGTTTGAATAACGGGAAAAAGAGAGCGCTGTTCACTAGGGTGATTCAGACTTTACATTTAGAGGTACTGTGTTTACAGGAAACCCATGTGTCCTGGAACAATCAGGAGCATTTAAAAATTCCTGGATTCGACCTAATAAGGTGTTACCGACAGTCATCGATGATAAGAGGGGTGGCAATATTAGGTAGGCGAGGCTTAGAATCCTGTACGAGAACTGCTCAAGATAATGGGGGTCGATGGGCTATCGCTGAACTTTTGATTAATGGTATACCCTTGACTATATGTACAGTATGTAGTTCAAATTTGGATGACCCTATAGTTCTTCATCACTTAAATGTAGAACTTGCTCTGGCCTCATCCTATATGTGTATGTGTCGATTTTAATATTAATCTTTACGCTGATTTCAATCTCACAGGGGGGCAAAACTACATGGGTAGGAAACCCAGAATATTTAGGGCTTTGCAAGCTCTAGTCCAGGAACACTGCATGACGGACCTTTGGTTTTATCATCATAAGCATTTAGATGGCTGTACATACTTTTAAGCTCCACATAATAAAATGTTACGTCTGGATTATGTATTTGTATTGGATCAATTGGCTAACACTACATTAATTTCAATCTCACCTCGTATTATATCCGATCATAACCCGTTGATTATAAGCTGTATTTTAAATAATATTAAGAAGGTTCCTAGATTATGGACTTTTGAGAGAAAGCTTCTATCGGAACAGCTATATCTAGATCACATGAGACCCTGGATTTTGGAATTTTTAAACATTAACAGAGGGTCAGCCCCTAGTATCATCGTTTGGGACACACTTAAGGCAGCGATTCGTGGCGAGACAAAGTGTTTCTCATTCTTCCGTCAGAGACATATTCAAAAGCATATCAATGAACGTATTGCAAGTGCGATTAAGGAGAGACGCGATACAGCTCCAAGTCAAGCACAAGTGGCGTGTATTAAGTCTTCCTTGCTCGAATTTTTTGGGCAGGACCTCGCTGCCAAATATCTACAGTACCGCTCGATGATGTTCGAGTTTGGGGAAAAAGCAGGCAGTGTACTAGCCGAACGACTTCAGCAGCGGGCTGTGGCTAGCCGGATTATTAAGATTCAGGACGCTCAGGGCCATATTCATGAAACTCCCGAAGGGGTCCTGAATGTTTTTTCTGAGTTTTATGGCTCTCTTTATACCGAGGGACCTAGTGATTTTAATTTAGATTATGAGTTCGATATTTTTGTATATGAGCTCAACTCTCTGAAGGTAACAGATTCTCAGAGTACAATTCTCGCTGCACCAATAGAATGGGAGGAGGTCGAACTGGCATTGAATTCTTTGGCCAAGGGCAAGGCTTCAGGGTCGGACTCTATTCCATTGAGTTTTACTCCACATTCCTGTCTGTAATTCGGGAAGACTTTTTAACAATCCTTAGAAAGGCACAGCGTAGTTCCATACCAGACTCTTGGCGCTATACGACCATTAGTCTCTTCAGAAAGAAGGATAAACCTGAGTTGGACCCTGCTTCATTTCGTCCGATATCATTGATTAACTCAGATAGCAAGATCTTTGCAAAGATCTTGGATACCAGATTAGGGTCAGTGATATCTCCATTAGTTTCCATCCGACAACATGGGTTTATCCCTGGTAGGGACACGGCGGATCATATCCGCCATGTGTTATAGCACTTCTGGATTGGGCTCAAATCACGGGATCCCCCTGGGTGCAATCCTGTTAGACGCCGAAAAGGCGTTTGACAGGGTTGCCTGGGAGTTTCTGTGGAAAGTCTTGCACTGGAAGGGGTTTCCCCCCAATTTTATTCATGCCTTGCAATCACTTTACATTGCAACCCAAGCAACTTTATCAATCTCAGGTTTGGTTTCAACACCTTTTGAAATTAGCAGAGGCACTAGGCAGAGTTGTCCCTGCTCGCCCCTGCTATTTGCGCTGTATATAGATCCGTTTTAAATAAACTTGAGCGCTCTCTGCATATACTGCCGGTTAGGATTAACACATATGAATTTAAAGCTTTGGCATATGCCGATGACATTGTTGTATTAACAATTGATGTCTTGGCCTCCTTTCACGCAATTAAAAACTTAGCGGAACAATACGGCCATTGTTCGGGCTATAAGCTTAATGCACAGAAGACTCAGGTGGTTCAAACTACGGCCATGAGACCGTCTGACGCATTAGTGGTTGCAAGTGCAATGTACTTAGGGATTAGAATCACAGCTGCAGTAGACAAGATACCTGACATGAACATCCTACCCATTATAGATACAGTTGACTCCACTTTACATAGATTAGACAATCTGCATTTATATCTGTTCGGAAGGCGGAATGTGTTAAAGATGTTGATTTTACCAAAGTTTCTTTATATTTTCAGGACCATTCTGCTTGAGATTGCTCAGTCTAGCCTTGCCCGTGCAGAAAGATCTTGCAGTGGGGTTTTATGGGGTTACCATCAGCCCCAGAGGGCGGCAAAATGGATGCAATTGCCACTCAATAGGGGAGGCTGGTCAGTCCCCAACCTTCTGCTTTATAGCTGGACAGCCTTGCTCCAATACCTTGCAGTGCCACTTTTTTGTGAGAGAGCAGTAATACCAGTATGCTGCAGACCCTCCATCTTTGAGATTGGTCTTGGAGAAGACGCTAAGGGGATTCTGCTGTCGGTCTTAGAACCCAGCTATTATAAAAAAAATGAAATTTAAAGTTATCGTCTCCATGTACTCAGTGTGGAGGAAGGTACGGCGGAAATGGTTAATACCCAACATTAATTTTTATACCCCTTTAGCGGCAGCTAGACTGTTACCCTCCATTTTCCAAGATCATATCGCAATTCGCTGGAGGCTTCGTGGTATTACTGTTCTAGGGGATTTAACTCATGAGGGGAGTATGGCCTCCTTTCTTTTTCTAAGAGAGAAGTTTGCCCTAGATATGCATGAATTCTTTAAATATCTACAGACCCGATGCTACTCAGATAAATTGGCATGTAAAATTCCAACTTTGTTTGATAAGCATACACTCATGGACTTGATTTGGAAGCGGGCACGTATCGGACCACTCTATCAGCATTTACTCTCAGGCTTCCCTGATGATTTATCCCTCCACAATATTAAATGGGAGAATAAGCTAGGTAAGGCATGCATAGACATTTCCCACGCTTTAGAATTTTCGAACTCGGTGCTAATCAACGAGCTTACGTTCCCAAAGCTATATGGCTGTATATGACCTTTATTATACTCCTGCTAAAATTTCTAAATGGGGTGGAAGGGGTGGGCATGTTTGCCTGCGCTGTGGTTTAGTAGCAGCGAATGATGTCCACTTGTTCTTTACCTGCCCCAAACTTGACTTATTTCTTCGAGATATTCAAGTATTTATTAATTTAAGTCTTAACATTCCGGTGGTTTTATCACCTGAATTAGTAATATTGGGTTGTGAGACCGATGCTTCGCTGGTCAGAACAAGCTATACCTCGGCTTTAATATATATTGCAATGTCATTAGTACGTACATGCATTACATCCGAATGGATTAATACTATCGCCCCCACTTTTGTGAATTGGAGAGCAAGGATTTTAGCTCTTCATAATTTAGAATCAGCCGTGTTTTTGAGGGGGGCAGGAGGAGGCGGGAGGGGGGGTCACAGATATGGGCTCCATTCACGCAATGGTTGAATAACTGAGATGGATGAACTGTTTGGGACAAAGGTGTATTGTATTTTTTGGTCTTTTTTTCTTTTTTCTTCTTTCTCTTTCCTCTTTATTTCCATTTTTGCTGTATAAAGCTATTTATGATTCTTTAATGTTCTTTTTTTCGACATCCATGAAAATGTAAATACTAACTGTTATTGTTCTGAGTTTTCAAGCTGAATAATAAAAAAAAAAAAAAAAAGGAGCACCTGCACTTTAGCATTGGGCAGCAGAGGCAAAGTGCTCAGAGTCCTAAAACCAGCAAAAATTAAATACAGCACACAGTCAAAGAACAGGATGTCTCAAGCAAAAAGAAAGGGGGAAAAACACTTCAAAGATGACAGGCCTAACAACACCATACAGGGTCCACATGACAACTGTCTTGCCCCTCGATACGATTGGCACTGTCGCCATGGTGAGGTGGGTAGGAATGTTTTTGAGTCAAGAGCTACTTACTTTCAATGAAAATCATCCTGAGCTAATAATGCTATTTGTGTTATAATAGTGACCACACCAAACAAGATTACATCAGTGGCCATCCCATGCAACATTACTGGCAGTGATCACCTCAGTGCGTCAGGCACGGTTGGCCGTTGTAATGTCAAAAACTATTTGAACGTTTTTAAATACATAACCTCCATAGCTGCAACACCCCTGGCAGGGACCAAGGTAATAATCGGAGCGCCTCACAATGCCACAAGATTCATCACTCAAATGATTGATTAATTCAACCAAGAAAAAAACTTAACATTTAGTAAAATAGGATGCACACAGGAGAGCTACTTGCAGATAGCTCGAGAGGTTCTAGTATCTCACGAGCTACTCATTGGAGAAGCCTGCTCTAAACTCAGTTTGAAGTAATCGCAAAATCATTTTGTGGCACACTGTAATCTGCCAGACAAATCGTCCGGGCTGGAACCTTGGATGAATTTCTTCCTCATCCTTTGAAAAGTAGCCTTTTCTTAATAGTGATATTCTGTCTGTGTGCATATATTATTTCAGTTGCGCAGCCTAGCCAAAAGGCAGCAAATCCCTCTACAAAGTCCAAAACAAAAGGCATATCTCAACACCTGTGCTAAATCATTGAAGGGCATATTTACTAACATTTCAAGCAACACAAGTGAAGATGCTGCACTGCATTGTGTGAAAGGGATTGAGCAGAAGAGTACCATATTATCAAAGATATGGTGCATTGGAATTGAGATTGAAAGCTCTGATATGCAAGTCACAAAGAGAACCCTCACACCATCTCTCTGTTCACTCTCTATCCAATCTCTTCCTCTATCAGTTCCCTTTTCTCTATCTGTTCCCTCCTTTCTCCTACCTTGCAATTTGTCTCTGCCTCTGTCCCTCCCCACATGCTTTCTCGTGGTTCCCAATACCTTACCTTTTATATGCCCCTTCTCCCTTTTTTCGGTTTTCAACCTTTTCTCTGTCACCCTTAGTATTTTTCTGTATCTGTTTTTTACTCCTTTCTCTGCCCCATCTTCTTTTGTGATCCTCTTTTCTTCCTCAGTAGGCATATCCTTCCTTGTTTTCCTCTTCTCTCTCTATTCACTCTCATTGTTCCAACCTTATGTCTCTCCTTTCTCTCCATAATTTCTCCCTCTACTTCACAGTGCTACTGCCTGTGAACTCAAAGTCTACGTTCAGCAACACAGCACTGCTTCTGGCAAAATTATTCATGGTACTTACTTGGAATTGTGAAAATTGCCCAGTATGTCGGTTGTCAAATTCTGCTTCAAGTGTATATCTATGCTAGTGTTTTTCATCGTTAAATATGTCCAGCTATGTGTAAATGTTTGCTCAATACTCCAATACATAATACAAAATAAAGATCACAAACCTGCCAGCTGTCTATACTGTAATAATGCAACGTCCTCAGATATGTCCTTTTGTCCTGAATTTGTGTGCTGAATTCTGACACTTTGCCCTGAGTTTTTACAGTCACTGTCCAGAATTTGGCTTTTTACCATGTGGTCACCTTAGGTTCGAGCCTTTGTGTCGGCTTCACATCCAGTGCTTCTGGTCAAATCTCTTAGGGCCAGATGTAGGTAAATAGTATTTATCGATTCTAAAATACCGAATGTTACCGATTCGGTATTTTAGAATTGGAAAATGCTATGTAGCAAAAAATTCGGTAAAAATTACTGAATCGGTAAGATTCGGTATTCACCGAATCGATATTTACCGATTCGGTAATTACCAGTCATTCCTATGGGCCTGGAGGCCCAGGCAATTACAAAATCTGTAAAAAACGATTCGGTAAAATGGCGGACACATTCAAGGGTGCCAGGGTGTCACTTTGACACGCTGTTGCACCCCTGAATCGTGCTTGTGTGCACATGTGGCACACATACATGCCCTAAGAACATGTATGTATGTCACATGGCACAATTGAAAATGCACTGATTTGCATTTTCAAAGGTATTCATTATTTACCACCAACTTATAGTTGGTGGTAAATAACGAATCCTAAAATGGGAAAAGTACTCATTTGAGTGCTCCCTACATTGCAAATTCGGTTTTTACCGATTCGGTATTTTAAGGAATCTGTAATTTACCGATTCCTTAAAATAACAAATCGGTAAATTACCGAATTTCCAATTTAGGCCACCTACATCCCAAATGCCCAATACCAGTCGGTAACGGCCGAAATTCGGTAATTTCGACGTTACCCACCGGTATTGGGCCACCTACATCTGGCCCTTAATGACCCTGTGCTTGCAAAAATGTAATCTGTCACGTAACTGGTGCTCATGTAAAGTGCTCCAATACTTTGGGGTCGAGTTGGCGCTATATAAAACTGCAAAAATACATAAAGCTTGCAATTTGTACTTAAAAACAAGCATAAAATCATTTTGTAAAACAATGTGAGGTTTTACAGATTCATTACCTGAGACTTTCCGAAACCTGAAAAATTGATGTTGTTTTACCAAACCATGTAATTGTCACGATTCTGCACACTCCTGTTGATCTAGTAGCTTCCCTAAATATTCTGTAGGCGTTCAAATTTGTTCTGCGAATATTGCATTTATTATGCCACATAAATTACTTCTCTTTCATTTCAGATGAGAGAAACTAAGCAAGCTTTACTCCTTCCCTTAGCCAATAGATTTAATGTCATTATAATGCTCCGTTCTCTGCAGAGATCATTCACAAATCTAAAGCAGCTAACCTGTCATCACCACTCTGCAAAAGCAGTTAAGCCCTGAAAAGTGATACTGAATGGCTCCCGTGCGACCAGCAATAGCTTGAGGAACAAAAACCAATGTCGGTTTCATTGAAACATTTGTGTTCAGTTAATGGCCTGCTACGTAGATTATTCTACTATGAAGAGAGGGGTGCACTCAGGTCACAACATTATCATCATTGTAAATCACTAACAGGACATGCAAATTACCATTTTAAATAAGAATTAAATGGATATAGATACCTACACAGCAGCCTTTTTACCTTCAAGCAGAAGACATAATATCTATTGCTTTATTTTATCCACGAAAACAAATGTTATCTGTATCATATGTGCGACCTGAGGGGATTTGTGCACTCTATGCCGCAGAAGCAAAAGATTTCAAATTATTATTGGTAATGTCATAACTATTTTCACTATACGGAATAATGGGCAGACCAGCTGACCACAAGGGGCAGTGAACCGTTTGCTTAGTAACAGAGTCTAAAATTAGAATGGAAACATTGATTAATATAGTATGCTAAATGTGCCGAAAAGGGTGTAATACTGATATTAAACTGACACGAATTTGAAATATGCAGTAGGCAGTTATTATTTTTTCATGTATGTCGCAGATAAACCCTGGAAACAGTTTTTGCCAGCCAAAGAAGAAACTCGATATTGCTGAAATGTGCACAACCGATTTGTAAGCTTGACCTTAGAATGATGCTTAGAAATTTTGTCATAACTGTAGAATTTTACATTGAGCCGAATGAATTAATTTACTATGCAACATTGTATTATTGAATGTTATGAACTTCCTACTTTATTATGTTCCATATAATATTTTAGTAGAAAGCTTGCATGTTTAGACAATAATGAACTGTCGTTTAATATAAAAGAATGTATTACCTAATAGGGATTTTATTCTTTACTTAGTGGTTCATGGTTTTGCAGTGAAATAAGTAGGGTTGTATGACAGAGGCATGCATGTCAAAAGCACGCATTCCTTTACTACGCGGTCCCAACAATTTATGCATCTACACAACACATTCCTTCACCACGCATGCCTTTACCATGCATGCCTTTACCATGCACTTTTGTGGTGAAAGCATGACTGATAAAGGAATGTGTGGTAAAGATCACACCGCAACCCCCAGCCCGGACCCCTAAAACTGCCCGGTAACTCGTGTTGCGTCGTTATGTTGTGGACCAGGAAAGCACAGGAGACGGTAGGGTGTTCAGTATCTCTTTATTCTTGTACATGGGTGCGCAGCTGCACGGCGCGCTCGTGGTCCCCTGACCTCTCGCCCCGAGGTCCTCCAGGCAAGTGATCCCTGACCCCCGCCCCTTGACCGGATGTGGTGTCCGGTGTCCCTGTCCCCCTGACCCCCAGGGTCCTAGTGTCGTCTTGTGGGCACGACAACTCGGAGCTCTAAACACTACCCCACCCGAGCCCTAAACACTACCCCACCCCTCCGAGCCCTAAACACTACCCTGTTCCCCCAAAGCCCTAAACATTATCCTGACACCCGAGCCCTAAACACTACCTCGACCCACCCACCCTTGAGCCCTAAACACTACCCCAATACTCCCAAAGCCCTAAACACTACTCCTACCCCAGAGCCATACAAACGGTCCAACCCACCCTACTCAGAGCACTAAGAACTACCCCGACCCTCTCCCGACCCCTAAAAACTACCCTGCAACCCTTCAAAACTACCCCCACTCCCCAAAAAAACAGCCCCACTGGCCTCACCCTTCCTATCCCGATCCTTCCTGTTTCTGGGCCCACCTATCCCAGCATCTAAACCACACACTGCCTTAACCACCCAGACCCAGGGGGATAGTTACAATGAAATGACGCAGCTCAGCACTGCACGCAATTTAGCAGCTCCGCGTGATTTTAAAAACGTAGGGATGCACCACATTTACAAGAATCTCTGTGTTTTCCCTTGCCCTGGTGCTAAAAAAAAGCTGCTTAGCGCAAAAACAGGCATCTTTACACCAAGGTGCAAGGGTGCCTGCATTGCATGGATGAATTCCTGCAATGCAGGCACAAGGGGGCCGGTTTTGCAGGGATGATTGTTTATGTGCAGGAAGGGACACCTTCCTCCACATAGACAATCTAATTTAAAGGCGATTTGCTCTTTCTATGCCACGTCACATAGAAAGAGCAACAATTATGGGAAATAAAAGTATTTCTCCTTGCTGCGCCACTCTAACACCTTCTATTCAGTGGAGTTAGTTTTTTGGCGCGCTATCACATTGACGTAGCCAAACGTCAATGTGATTACATGAATCATCTTTGAATCACCTGTGACTCTTGGAAGTGATGACTTCTTGAAAATAAAGAAGACTGGGATTTGGACTAATGAGACCTTATGGACTCTTGATTACTAATGACGTATGTTTGCTCAGGATTAGGATTTATTCTTATAGAATAGGAAACCTATTTCTTTTATGGAGCACACTTAAATGATGATGACTTGTTTTAACCAATGTTCATTTTGAATAGATTTCTGTAACCTTATTTGATTGATGGACTAACTGAATAAAGACCAAAAATAAATAAAGATCTTTACTAATCTTTTAATCAGAAAATAAACAATTAAAACAATATAACTCTCATCATTGACTTAACTTAAACTGTTATTTAAGATGTCTAATCTGCTCCTTGATTCCTAATACATTATTCAAAGATCCATTGCAGGAGAAGAAAGACTTAGGGGCCCATTAGGATGAAGGGCGGACTTTGTTCGCCCACCATCCCATCGTAGAAAGGGACTGCCCGCCATAAGGGTGGGGGTCCCGTGGGAGAAATTAGGATGCGCCTGTCACAGTGGCGGGCGCTGCAATGCTAAGAATACATGTTGTGCATTTGCGGTGCCAGCCACGTTGTTCTTTGAAATGCAGGGGTATCCCCATGTGCACCCCCCAGCCCCCGGAGTCCATGGGAGCCCACAACGGGCCCCCGCAGGTAGTCTCCGCATGCCTTTCCGTGGCGGCATTCCCCAGCGCACATTGTAATATGGCTGGCGGTGTCAAACAGACACCGCCACCATATTGCAGCCTTTTCCTTGCAACCGGGACGGAAATGCGGCGGACGGTCTTTCCGTCCGCCGCGGAACCCCCAGCCATAATAATATGGTGGGGGGTCATTCCTGCAAGGATGGCGGGCGGATCGCTCCCGCCAGGCCGGCGGTGGCTACCGCCGGCCTGGCGGGGGCGATCCGCCCACCATCCTAATGGACCCCTAAGCGCGGGAAGGTGGTTCCAACTTGGAATTGGGTAGCCATAGAGTTTTTCTATGCCACATAAGCAAACTATTTCAAATTGATATTCGTAATGTCATAACTAATTTCACTACACTGAATAATGTGCAGACCACGAGGAACCGTGATCCGTTTGCTTAGTATGAGATTATTCTCTGCCTTCACCCAAAAAAATTCAAAATACATTTTCAGGAACAAATGACAAAACATCTTTTCGGCAAACAAAAACCAACAAGAAATTAAAATGCATATTTATGCATCACTCTTATTTTAATGTGGACAAGACATGTGAGCCAAAGGCTGTGGGTGCTGGGAAAACTACAAATTAAGCCAAAATAGTCGTGTCCGAGGGCTGCAATCAACTTAAAGCAGTCTGAAGTTGTCAAAAGCAAGAAGGATCATAGAGTGACTCTGATGTCCGAAACTCGCAAATACATAAATGTCACTAAAGTAACAAAACGTGCTTGTTTAATTATCTTACTATCAGGCTAGCGCTTGCTGTGTTTGTCCCTCATGATAATTGTGTCATAAAGACCATGTAGAGCAGGGATGCAAGTGCTGTCAGCATCTTTGTAGCATCTTGAAACTCGTTGGTGACACTTTTGAGTGTTTTATTATTCAAGCGGGACAGGAGGAGGCATGCAACAAAGAGAGGGGGTAAAGAGGGTGGAGGTCGGACAGGGCAAGCAACAACAGGGAATAGGGCAGGGGCAGACAGAACAAGCAATAACACTAGAGGGGGCAGGTGGTGGAGGACAAGCAACAATGCAGGTGGGGGAGTGAAGAAGGGGGTGCAAGTAAAAGGGAAAAAGTACCTCAGACAGCAGCGAGAAGTGTAAGGATGCTGGGGAAGAGAAGCAGTTGTTGGACCACAATCCGTGGTAGGGTCAAACACACAAAGAGGAACCAAAGAGAAGCAAGGAAATTAGAGTGACGTTGAAGCCAACCAATGGTAAGCAATGAGTGAATTCTAAGCCCTATGTAAGTAAAAAAAAAGTCTTGCAAGCGACACTGCATTTGCTGTCTCATATGAGAACTAAACTATGGGGGAGAGAGGGAGACAACTGTCAGAGGGGAAGATGCCAGCAAAACATACCAAAGGGCATAATTCACTCAACAGTGCCCCCAAAACATTTATGAGTGCTAAGGTGAAGCCAGGAGATTGTTTAAGGGGGGCAGGTCTGAGGGGAAAGAACCTTTACCACACAGCCTTTACCAAGCAGGATCTTTACCACACAGGTAAGTACCATGCAGGTAATTAGTTTGTACTTTTACCACACAGTGCTTTTCCATCTATGTAAGTATTTTTTAAGGGCAGAAGTATAGCGAAGTAAGGGTGAGTTTAATGTTATGGAGTGGGTAGAGGAAAAGGGAGGTAAGGGTGATTTTAGTGTTTAGGGGTGGGTAGAGGTAAATGGAGGCAACAGTACATTTAGTTTTCAAGATGGATAAAGGGAGATAAGACTGATTTTAGGGTTCAATGGTGGGTAGAGATGAAGAGAGGGATGGGTGATTGTAGAGTTTAGGGTGGTATAGGTAAATAGAGGTGAGGATGTTTTTAGGGTTCAAGAGTGGGTAGAGGTAAATGGTGGTAAGGGTGATTTTGCGGTTCACCAGTGGGTAGAGGTAAAGGGAGGTAAATGTGATTTTAGGGTGATTTTAAAGTTCAGCTGTAGGTAGAAGTAAAGGGAGTTAAGTGTGATTTTAATATCCGGGGGTGGGTAAAGGAAAAGGGAGGTAAGGAATAAATAGGTAATGCTTAATTTTTTTTAAAGTAAGTGCCAGCGCTCTTCTCAGGAGGCCACTGCTACATCCTCCACCCATTGCCCCTATCAGTGCTACGATTCCCAGAACAATTCAACTACTAGCTGTCATACTCCTACAAGTGTGATAATTCGGACAATTCCAGTCCAGCAAAAGCTATAAGAATATACTGGATAGCAGACATTATTATTTTTTAATGTATATTGAATAACAAAAACTTTATTGTTGTGATAATTTTAAAATTAGACAATTAGTGCCACCATGTGCTTAACTGTTGCCGTAAGTGCTGGTATTGAGAATTAAGTGCTGGTGCTGAGCACCAGTAACCACAGACTCAAATTAAGCACTGGGGATGAGTTGAAACAAGGGGAGGTAAGGGTGAAAATAGATCTTTTGAAAACACTGTGGGGCATATTTACATTGAGCTAGCACCATTGTAGAGTATTTTTTTTAATGCAGGAGCGGCTAAATCAGTGCTCCACACTGCTCCATATTTACAAACTGACACTTTGGGCTCAGTGTGTCAGTTTGTAGAGGTATGCATCACAATATAATGCGCCAGGTATAATGTATGCAGGATCGAAGTTTCCACGTTAAAAGGCACGTAGAACTGATGCGGTGAAATTCACAACTTTTCACTGCATCATTCTATAAGTTGACTGCATCAAAATCCCACCACATTCGCAAATCAGGCATAAGGATTGATCCAGGGCTTTTAACAAGGGACTCGGCTCTGTGTTCTGACTCATTGCTGGAGTTGCATCAGTGTTACGATCAACTATAGTAATGCATCACTTTAGCGGCAAAAGACAGTCAGAATTTCTGACAAATCCGTGAATTCTTGTGCCATGGAGCACTGAATTTTAAATATGGTGCATCAATGGTGTTGTTAGGGCATTTGGGGCAGATGCAAGAAATCTGGAGCATGGATGCTGATATGGCAGTTCTTGTAAATATGCTGCTGCGTGTTTTTGAATGAATAATAAAACATCTTCTAGGCCAGTAATTCTTAACCTCTTGACTTCTGTGGACCCCCATTTAATCATCATTGGATCCTGGGGACCTTCATTGAATCATTATTGGAATCTGGTGTCCCCACTAAGACGTCATACGAAGCCGTGGACTGTGGCCTCTTCCTTTTCGATTATCTGAATCACAAAATAAGACACATAAAATAACACAAGTTTTCATCAAACAAATACACAAATCATAATTATTTTTTATCTAATTTACAGAAAATTAAAAAATTAAAAATGTAATGGGAAGGTTGGAGCTTTTCTAAATACAATTGGGGGTACTCATTGCCCATACTCTATTCTATCTGATGCACTTGCACTGCTCCCACGAATAAATCTGAGGATGCGAACTTAATTTTTATCCTCCAAATTCAAATTCCTTTACAGTTACAGAATTTTTTGCTTTTTTAGTTAAATAAACTTTATTAATCTGTTAATATTATTTAATTTTCAAAGCAGTCACAGACCCCCCGAGTAGGCTTTGCGGACCCCCAGGGGTCCCTGGAACACAGGTTATGAAACGCCGCTCTAGATTACAAAACAGGTAATCAACAAATAAGGGAATGTGATACAGTGGCAAACTTTAATTCTGAAAAACACATACTGTTTGGCAACAGTATTAAACAGAGGGAGTATGTTTATGGATTAACAATCAGTAAAAGCGGAAAGCAGTTAAAATGTATTTAACTGGGTTACCTGTTTTATGATATAGAGGATGATATATTCATCATCAAACATGCGGTATTTTCAAAAAGTTTATGTTTCCATGCTTGCGGCTCAGAGACACCATTGTAACAAGAACGCTACTTTATATTTTAAACCGATTTATTACTTGTTTGCACACTTTTCTAAAATAGCTTTATGATATAAAGTGATTTGCATACTACAAAGTTCTCACCAACCTTTAATCAAGTTGTCTTGCAAGAAACAAACAAAAAAGTATTATAATCCCAGTGCAAGCAGCATGGAAGAGCATTAACTAAGAAATCAAGTACTTGGTTCATGCCCCAGGGAAAAGACAAACACAGGGATGCAAACTGAAGCTGTCACACACTCACACAAGCTTACCAATGAGAAGCAATAAAATAAGAGTGTCAATGAATCCAGCCCATGGTAAGTAATGGGCAGTCCCGACGCACTTTTTAGGATTGCTTGTTTTAAGTAACAAAAGGTCTTTGCAAGTGAAAGAGAATGTGCTTTCTCAGGCAAGACCTAAATATTGAGCAATCCAGAACCAAAGACCTCATCACGATGGAAATTACACAACAACCGGAAAAGCTGTTATATTTTTCTTCATGAGTCCAGACCCAGCTAAGGGAACAGTTAGAGATCTGCATCTCCATCCCCTGGACCCTAAACAGCGCAGAGCTTCCAATAACCTCTCCCAAATGCAGCCCCTCACTTACATGTGAAAGGGTGCCCGATAGGCAGTGACGGCAGGATGTAGTGTTGGTTGGCACCAATGGTCCTGGCATGGTGTGGCTCCACTGAGAAGGTCAGCCAAAGGAGAGAGCATAGCAAGTCAGGTGCTGCATGTCCATATTTCTGTCGGATGGAAGGTCACAGAACAATACAGTATCTCTAACATGCACATATACAGAGAGGAGGGAGTCTTCCAGGATGCAGGATGGAGAATGTCACAAGAGAGAAGACGAAACACAAAGGAACCAAGCCAAAGTCTACAGTATATGGAGCGATACAAAAGGGGATGATGGACGGAGCGTTTGAGCAAATCAAACACTCACCCCCAGTCAACTGATCTGGGTTTAATCCATCACCTATCTTTAGCCCACTCAGCCACCCCATTTCAGACATGGCTATATGCAAATCAGTCTGACCCTGTGCCTCATGGGAACAGTCCAGCCCGAACTGCCAAGCCATGTCTTCCATGGACCGGAAACAAGCATCCTGGGACCGGTTTCGGATTCATAATCCTCATCAGCCAGGCTATCTTGAATCCAGTGGCCAAGTGAGCAAGGGACTCATGTCTGAGCATACCCTGCCACACTTAGGGCGAACAAAGCGATACAAAAGGGGATGATGGACGGAGCGTTTGAGCAAATCAAACACTCACCCCCAGTCAACTGATCTAGGTTTAATCCATCACCATTCTTTAGCCCACTCAGCCACCCCATTTCAGACATGGCTATATGCAAATCAGTCTGACCCTGTGCCTCATGGGAACAGTCCAGCCCGAACTGCCAAGCCATGTCTTCCATGGACCGGAAACAAGCATCCTGGGACCGGTTTCGGATTCATAATCCTCATCAGCCTGGCTATCTTGAATCCAGTGGCCAAGTGAGCAAGGGACTCACGTCTGAGCATACCCTGCCACACCTAGGACGAACAAAGCGATACAAAAGGGGATGATGGATGGAGCGTTTGAGCAAATCAAACACTCACCCCCAGTCAACTGATCTTGGTTTAATCCATCACCATTCTTTAGCCCACTCAGCCACCCCATTTCAGACATGGCTATATGCAAATCAGTCTGACCCTGTGCCTCATGGGAACAGTCCAGCCCGAACTGCCAAGCCATGTCTTCCATGGACCGGAAACAAGCATCCTGGGACCGGTTTCGGATTCATAATCCTCATCAGCCAGGCTATCTTGAATCCAGTGGCCAAGTGATCAAGGGACTCACGTCTGAGCATACCCTGCCACAATTAGGGCGAACAAAGCGATACAAAAGGGGAGGATCGACGGAGCGTTTGAGCAAATCAAACACTCACCCCCAGTCAACTGATCTTGGTTTAATCCATCACCATTCTTTAGCCCACTCAGCCACCCCATTTCAGACATGGCTATATGCAAATCAGTCTGACCCTGTGCCTCATGGGAACAGTCCAGCCCGAACTGCCAAGCCATGTCTTCCATGGACCGGAAACAAGCATCCTGGGACCGGTTTCGGATTCATAATCCTCATCAGCCAGGCTATCTTGAATCCAGTGGCCAAGTGAGCAAGGGACTCACGTCTGAGCATACCCTGCCACACTTAGGGCGAACAAAGCGATACAAAAGGGGAGGATCGACGGAGCGTTTGAGCAAATCAAACACTCACCCCCAGTCAACTGATCTGAGTTTAATCCATCACCATTCTTTAGCCCACTCAGCCACCCCATTTCAGACATGGCTATATGCAAATCAGTCCGACCCTGTGCCTCATGGGAACAGTCCAGCCCGAACTGCCAAGCCATGTCTTCCATGGACCGGAAACAAGCATCCTGGGACCGGTTTCGGATTCATAATCCTCATCAGCCAGGCTATCTTGAATCCAGTGGCCAAGTGAGCAAGGGACTCACGTCTGAGCATACCCTGCCACACTTAGGGCGAACAAAGCGATATGTCTGAAATGGGGTGGCTGAGTGGGCTAAAGAATGGTGATGGATTAAACCGAGATCAGTTGACTGGGGGTGAGTGTTTGATTTGCTCAAACGCTCCGTCCATCATCCCCTTTTGTATCGCTTTGTTCGCCCTAAGTGTGGCAGGGTATGCTCAGACGTGAGTCCCTTGCTCACTTGGCCACTGGATTCAGGATAGCCTGGCTGATGAGGATTATGAATCCGAAACCGGTCCCAGGATGCTTGTTTCCAGTCCATAGAAGACATGGCTTGGCAGTTCGGGCTGGACTGTTCCCATGAGGCACAGGGTCAGACTGATTTGCATATAGCCATGTCTGAAATGGGGTGGCTGAGTGGGCTAAAGAATGGTGATGGATTAAACCCACATCAGTTGACTGGGGGTGAGTATTTGACTTGCTCAAACGCTCTGTCCATCATCCCCTTTTGTATCGCTTTGTTCGCCCTAAGTGTGGCAGGGTATGCTCAGACGTGAGTCCCTTGCTCACTTGGCCACTGGATTCAAGATAGCCTGGCTGATGAGGATTATGAATCCGAAACCGATCCCATGATGCTTGTTTCCGGTCCATAGAAGACATGGCTTGGCAGTTCGGGCTGGACTGTTCCCATGAGGCACAGGGTCAGACTGATTTGCATATAGCCATGTCTGAAATGGGGTGGCTGAGTGGGCTAAAGAATGGTGATGGATTAAACCCAGATCAGTTGACTGGGGGTGAGTGTTTGATTTGCTCAAACGCTCTGTCTATCATCCCCTTTTGTATCGCTTTGTTCGCCCTAAGTGTGGCAGGGTATGCTCAGACGTGAGTCCCTTGCTCACTTGGCCACTGGATTCAAGATAGCCTGGCTGATGAGGATTATGAATCCGAAACCGATCCCATGATGCTTGTTTCCGGTCCATAGAAGACATGGCTTGGCAGTTCGGGCTGGACTGTTCCCATGAGGCACAGGGTCAGACTGATTTGCATATAGCCATGTCTGAAATGGGGTGGCTGAGTGGGCTAAAGAATGGTGATGGATTAAACCCAGATCAGTTGACTGGGGGTGAGTGTTTGATTTGCTCAAACGCTCCGTCCATCATCCCCTTTTGTATCGCTTTGTTCGCCCTAAGTGTGGCAGGGTATGCTCAGACGTGAGTCCCTTGCTCACTTGGCCACTGGATTCAAGATAGCCTGGCTGATGAGGATTATGAATCCGAAACCGGTCCCAGGATGCTTGTTTCCGGTCCATAGAAGACATGGCTTGGCAGTTCGGGCTGGACTGTTCCCATGAGGCACAGGGTCAGACTGATTTGCATATAGCCATGTCTGAAATGGGGTGGCTGAGTGGGCTAAAGAATGGTGATGGATTAAACCCAGATCAGTTGACTGGGGGTGAGTGTTTGATTTTCTCAAACGCTCCGTCCATCATCCCCTTTTGTATTACAGTATATGGAGGACACCAGTGAAACACAAGCGGGCTCATATTTAAACCAGCTAATAACATTTTTGTGTTGTGGTAGTTGTATTTTTATTGCCCAAATACTCAAATATTTCTTGGGGCTTGCTCAGGAGTGGCTAGTAACATATAAAAGTGGTAGGGCAAGCGAAGTGCTCCACCACATTACAAAATCTTTTGCATAAAACAAGAATACAAAACAGTAGCACTCAGATGCATTATAATTACATTAAATATAAAAAAATGCACTTATCTAGGCTGCACCCTCTGTGTCCCTCCAGTCTGTGGCTCCGAGGGACACCAGGGGAGGAGGAAACTTCCATAACCAATGAGAGCAACAGCTGGATTGGGTAGATTGGGCTGACTAGACTCCCCTTTGGGCCCTCTAGGCCTGTGCTTGATCTCCACCCAGCTGTTCAAGGCAGCTGAGTGGAGACCTGCAAAGTGTGCATGTCAATTTGGCTGGCTCAAGAAAGCGGTCAAAACAGACTTGTGTATTTTTGAAGTGGCCGGCCTGCCACGTCATCAGTCCTCCGTGTAGCAGAAGACACTCCCCTCCTTTGTGAATAAAAAAATTGCAATGAAATAAATTTCATTGCCATTTTTTTGTTCACACTGGTTTAGCACGGCTCGCAGCATGGGGGCGATGCTCCTGCTCCCTGCCCTCACAAAGAAATTGCTGCGGGGCTTGCTGTTGAGAAGCGGTTCTTAGCCTGTGGTCCAGGGACCGCTGCGGCCCACAAAGCCAACCAAAGGAGTCCGCAACTTCTTAGAAAATGAAATAATATTGACAAATTAATAAAGTGTATATAAATAAAGAAGCAACATTGAAAATTGAAAATGTTAAAATGCCCTGTAAACATGAATGAATTTGAGGCAAAAAATTAAGTTAGTATCCTCAGATTGATTTGTGGGTGCAGTACAAATGCATCGAACAAAATCAAATGTGGATGAGTGTCCTCAGTTTAGAAAGGCTCAAAACTTGCATTTAAATATAAAATGGGGCTGTTTTTACTTTTGTTTGTGAATTAAATATTTTATTATCTGTGTATTGTTTGATGAATGCTTGTTTCTGTGTTTTTTGTGTAATATTTGCTGGTCAAATCATCGAAATGCTTAAGCTGGGGCCCCCTGCTTCCAGTACGGACACAGTAGGGGTCTCTGGTTTCCAATAATGGTTCAGGGGGGTCCCCAGGTTCCAGTCATGGTTAAGCAGTGGTGGCTCCCCCATTGGAGCGTGGGGGCATTGCCCCACTGCTTTCTCACTGTGTGAGAAGGCAGAAGCATAAATGCTAATAACTACCATTTTATGTTTCTGCCTTCTCGCACAGCGAGAAAGAGGAAGTGCCTGGTTGTGGCAGCAGCCTACATAGAGAAAATGGCCTGGGTGGGGTGTGCTCCGCTGCGCCTCACGAATCACAACGCTGTCATTGCAGCGGTGTGATTGGCAGAGAGGAGGGAGGCTGCCTTTCCTGTATGACGAGGGCTGCAGGTCGGAATTGGAAAATGGTGGACGGCGTGAGTCAGACTCGGGACACATCCAGAAGCTGGACAGTACGTTTTATTTTATAGTGTTCTTTAATTACACCCCGACCGCCTCCCCCCATCTCCCCCGCGACGACCCCATTTCCACCCCCCCCCACCCGCCCGTAATGCTGGACGCGACTGCTCTTGGGTTATTTTTAGTTTAATTTTTATCTTGTTGTTAGTAACTTTGGTGTGGCTCTGCATGCATCTTTGTGCTTTATAGTAGCACGCGGTCTTCACGTTTTTCCTAGTTGTCAGTAAATTAGGTGGAGCACTATGCGAGTCTATGCGCTTTACAGCAGAAAAGGGTCTTCTCGTTTTTCCTGGAAACTGATGTGGAGCTATGTGCCACTATGTAATTTACAACAGAACGCAGTCAAGACATGTATAATGGCCCTGTTATAGTCAAAAACACTGGTATATACTGAGCCACTGCGGTGCATGCATGTGAAAGAGGCTAAAAGAACAAAAACATTTTTTTCTTGTTTGGTTTACAAACACAGCAGAAGATAGCACAACATTTGAACAGCTGTTATGGAAGGATAGAGTGTGATGGTATCAATGACCATGCATTTCTTGACCGGGCTCTCACAGTGTCAGGTGCAACAGGTCCCTAAGGATGCTATAGCCTTGTCACCTTAGTAATGCACAGAACCTTAGCAGTTTCTCAGGCGAGAGTAGTTAAAAGCAACCCCTGCAGAGATACTGTCTCAGACCTAGGACCGCCCCTTCTCCTGCTCCCCCTGTTGCTGTCTCAGGCCTAGGACTTGTTGCTGCTACCCATCTCCCTCCACTACTTCTGACTCTGTGGAGAGCACCACCCCCAGCCTTTCATCTCTTGGACAGTATGTCACCAACTAGATTCAGTGCAGAGACAGCAGTGTGTTTAGGTAGAAGAATAAAAAAACATACTTGTTGCATTGTTGAAATTTGTATCCTCAAATAACTGCTAAACCTATTCAATGCACTAAGATATAGGGGGTGAGCTTTAATGTTTCTAAATATTTAAAGACTTCACATTCACTATTGCTTTCCATATCTTCTTCCTTTCTCTACAATTCTTTATTAAAATTAGTTTTAAAATGTGTCACTTAACATAACTTTTTAAAATGTTTTCTAAGGAGTAAGACCACTTTGAACTGCCCTTATGTTAGTCGGGCTCATTTTCTTGCTGAGTAAAAATCATCCCCAACTTTTACGCCTCTCCACTTTGAAATGTCACCAGCCGCCACTGTGGTTAAGTGTGGATCAACAGAATTCAAAAGGCTGAGAACCACTGCTGCAGAGTAATAGAACCAATTAGAAGGCTAATAAAGTAATCTGACAATAGAAGGAGCTCAAAATAGGTCAACACTCACAGTTTGCAGCATAAAAAAGAGTAGTAAGTCTTTATCATATAGGTTTTATGTACATGTCGACTTTTTCTTTGGAAACTCCTCTTAAAAACAGTGTCAATCAATGGCTATAAATAAAATGATTGTGTAACAATCCACGTTCTAAGAAAAAAACAACTATTGACAAAGCTGCTGTGCGTGGCTGGGTCATTATTGAAGACTTGTCCAGAGTTTATTCCCATGTGTCAAGCTGTCTATGCTCCGCGTGATTAGTCAAGACCCGTCGTGAATAAAAAGTTGTGAGGTTGCTCAAACTGTTTCCATGGGGACATGACTAGCCTGGCAGTAGAAAACCTTAAAAGGCCAGAGAATGAGTGACAGAAGAAGGAATCAGCGCATGCTCTACAACAACAGAGTGAATTAATGAGCATTATTAGCAAGTTTTCCTTAGCTCTAACTAGGGGCTCTTCAGCCTTTTTTTAGTGCGGCACTAGAGAATGGATTTGAAGAAGGAACAGTTATTTTTTTGAAACGTCAAAAACGAGTTCAACTGTAAAGTGTATAAGATATTGTGAAAAACTGTCTTTTTTCAATTCGTTTTTTAGGTCTCGCCTGTCGATGCGCATGCGCATCGAGCAAGCGAGACTATAGGGGCTCATCCAGACTTTATCTAACTTGCAAGGAATCGTGGCGATTCCTTGCAGTGCCCGTGACTTTTAAGCTCAATGCGCATGTGCATTGAGCTTAAAAGCGCGTGCACATGCACCCAGCCGCCTACTCTCTCTCTCAGCCTTCCCACAACTCCGCCCCCTCACTACTTGATTGCACGGCCGCTAGGCCGTGCCTCCCCTACTCTCCTCCCCCCTCCTCCTCTCCTCCCATGCCTGCCTGCCTCAACTCTCCGCCTCCCGCCCCCTCCCCCTAGTTTATTTACAACGGATGCATGCAAACATGTTTTTTCAGATTGCAACGTTATTTTCTGCATTTGAACTGCTGAATGCTAAAGCTGACATGGATTGCAAGGAGTGGCGGTTTGCTCGGAGCCGAGTTCAGTCCTACACTGACTGCTTGGCTTCTTTGTTTCACACACTACAGAAAACATGGTGAAGGGAGGGGGAGGGCTTGGAGCTGCGAGGTTTGTCCCCTTCCGGTCTGACAGCCGAGAACCGGATTCCTGGGTTGCTGTTCGGTTCATTCACTCCAGGATCAACCGTTGGCTGCTGTTCTTGGCAGCGTTCCCGAGGGGGTGACCTACTCTCCTCCCCCCTCCTCCTCTCCTCCCATGCCTGCCTGCCTCAACTCTCCGCCTCCCGCCCCCTCCCCCTAGTTTACAACGGATGCATGCAAACATGTTTTTTCAGATTGCAACGTTGTTTTCTGCATTTGAACTGCTGAATGCTAAAGCTGACATGGATTGCAAGGAGTGGCGGTTTGCTCGGAGCCGAGTTCAGTCCTACACTGACTGCTTGGCTTCTTTGTTTCACACACTACAGAAAACATGGTGAAGGGAGGGGGAGGGCTTGGAGCTGCGAGGTTTGTCCCCTTCCGGTCTGACAGCCGAGAACCGGATTCCTGGGTTGCTGTTCGGTTCATTCACTCCAGGATCAACCGCCTCCTGTCCCGCCCCCTCCCCTGAGTCATCCTGCCTGCCCCTTCCCGCCGTGTCGCATTTCTCCTCTCCCCTCCCCTCTCTTCCCTCCGTCTTGTTTAAAAACAGTGGGCACAGACAGTGAGAGTTCGTCACACAGACCGCCTGAAATATTAGGCTATTCGGCACAGTACTTGACACGAAAAGTTGCGGTTTACAAGTCCGTTCCTCGGAGTGCACAAGTCTGGGTTTTATCTTTGCATTCTGATACTCGGTCTGAAACTATAATTTGATATGGAAGGATACATAAAGGACCTGTTCACAACTTAACGAACACCAGAAATGTTGAATTGCGTATATTATTCAGCACAGTATGATGGAACGACCTTTACACACACTAAACTGCCTTTCTGGTCACGCTTCCTCATCGATGAGTCAGGCAGTCACATGTATGCTGTAAGGCTCCTCCCACCCGTAACAAGATGCAGGTGCTCTTCCTCATGACTCGCATATTAGATGTCCCGCCATGCTCTCCACGCCTCTGAAGCAATAAACTCCTCCCCCTCAGCAAAGCAAGGGTCGTCACGTCTGTACACAAACCCACGCAGCTCTCTGGCAGAGACAGGGTGACGTCACGGACGTCGGCCGCCGTGACCTGCCACTGGCTGCTGGAAATATACAGGAAGTGGGTCGCTGACATGTGAAGAGGGGCTTGAAGTCACCATAGCTCGTTCAACTGAGGCGATACAGGAAGAAACGCAGAGGCAAGCCAAGGTGAGAAGCAGACCGGTAAAATAGCGTCTCAGCACGGGCAGGTCTGCTGCAGACTACCTCGGCTCGCACACATGAGCCACACGTTTTCCACTCTTTAAAGGCAAACCGTCTCTTTACACCCTGTTCACATACGAAAGGCAATTTAGTGATGCACACAAGTCTCAATGTGTTTGTTTGGCTAAAAACACAACAAAACCACCACATAGATCTATATTTACGACGATGTCAATCCCTACAGCTAAAGTGACGCATACTGACTAAAGGTCGATCAATGGGGAACTTGTCTTGATCACGAGAAGATCTGTCGGGATGTCCGGTATTGTTTTGTTTTAAGCTACTTTTCCATAGTGGGGACGTTCGAACGCCATTTTCATTTACTTGGTCGAAATACTTTTTTTATTGACGAAATACTTTTTTTATTTTTATGTGCAAAACAAGCGATGTATGCGCCATCTGATTAGAGTTGATAATTCGCGTTCGCTCTTGTACATGCTACTTACGAATAAGATCGTTCCAGTCTTTCACGTGTAGCAGTCCGGGTTCTACACTGAATCATGCAACAACGAATACAGGAAAAGTATACACGTTAACGAACCATTCTTGCAAGAGATAAGTTCAACCGTACAGTATACGTTTTGCAGCTTGGCAGGTACTGCCCAGTAACTTAATGCAGCTTTTTTTGCACTGTGAACCCATGAAGGCTCTGGAGGACATGAGCGACACCGGCGCTGTTTGGGGAACTTGCTACCACCTACAAACGCTCAGTTTGGCATTGCCTACAGGAAACAAACAAAGATTTAAAAAAAAAACCCATAAACAATTCTAAAAGCACAAACTCTAATGCTGCGAGACCTATTGCATTTCCAATGCTTGTCTAGATCTGTGTTTGGTAGCATTTTGACAGCCATTAAACACATTAATGTTGGAATAAAAAGATTTGATTAAAACGATAGGGGGGCTTTTCGCAGAAATGAGGTGGGGCGTGGAAGTGTAAAAAGTGCAGCAAAATTGCCAAATGCTGAGAATTTTTGTGAAGCCCACATGTATTGGTATCACAGCTGGACCTTGCTGCCTCTTCTGCTGAGACCTTCAGAAGATGTGCACGACTAGAGAAGTCCCTCATTTAGATGTGGACTCCACCAAGGCAAATTAGGGTTTTACAGCTGCTGGGTGCATGTTCCTGTTACAGACCATGTGCACCAGCGCATGTTCCATTTGCAGACCATGCATCATGTCATTGCTGCTTCCTAGAGTGGAGCAGAATGTTCATTATTCAGGAGGTGCCATGAACAAGTCTACAACTACAATCAATGTTTCAGAGGTGCTGGAATAGATCCTAGCGGAGAGGTGCAGTCTTTGATTGCAGCATCCTTCTAGGAGGCAGTTCCACCTTGACACAAAGGGCTTATTTATAATATTTTTATGCACGGCAGGACAGCATGCCTTCCTGCTGCGCTGCTGTGCATCAAAACAAAAGGGCAGGAATTTGCCATATCCACAAGATACAACGTATTCCTGTCCTTCTCCCCTGCACCGGTGCTCAAATAGCAGCCGTGCGCCTGTGCAGACACCCTCGCGTCATGATGCAAGGGTGCGTGCGCTGTGGGAATGATTCCTTTGTGCAGGAAGGGACACCTTCTAGGACAAAAATAATAATTAAAGCTATTTTCCTCTTTCTATTTGTGCTTCAGAATGCAGCAAGCAGAGAAAGAGGAAAAAACCGAAAAGAAATAAAAGTATTTCGTATTCCCGCGCCACTCCTACGCCTCTCCTGGGGAGGCGTAGGATTCTGACGCATTCCCAGGTTTACAACGTGTTGTAAATCTGGGAATGCCTAACATTTCACGGATGTTGCATGGGAACACCCACTGCAACACCCATGGTGTCGTGCCCACACGATGGCACTAGGACCCTGGGGATTCAGGGTTTGGGGACAGAGACACCGGACACCACATCCGGTCAGGGGAGGGGATGAGGGCAGTCGGGATCAGGACCTCGGAGCAAGAGGTCAGGGCGCAGAGCATGCAGTACCAACAAGCCATCAACATAATAAAGGAAGTATCTGCTACACCCTACCGTCTCCTGTCTATTGTGTAAGGGTCAGAGACGCGACAACTGGCGACGAGGGTGGGATCGGAATCGTCCGACGTGGAGAAAATCGCGATTTCAGACCAGGAGCCCACCCTGGATCGTGTCGTGACCAGAGGAAGGAGTGCAGGAGCGCAGCGACATCCATAAAGCAGCAACGACGCGGGAGCCCACCCTGATCGCTGCAGGAGGAACTGAAAAGTGAAGCGACCCCTCCGGTAAGCGCACATAACAAAAAAAGCACGAAATTGGAAACTGAAACTGAAGTAGAGAAGGCAGCGCGAGCTCTCGGGAGAATCTCGGCGGCCATTTTGGGGTCAGGCGCGAGAGCCAATAGGAATTGAAAACGCACGCGGCGGCCATTTTGGAGTCAGGCAACGCTGTGATTGGACGCGAGCTCTCGCGAGAGTCTCGGCGGCCATCTTGGAAACAGGTAAACGGACCAATCAGAAGCCAGAAAGGCTTGGCGGCCATTTTAAGGCCAGGAAAAGATCGATTTCCACAAGAAAGTCCCAGGGTTCTCAGAAAAGACCCAAAGAAGGCCAATAGAATATGAAATAAAGAAGGAAACGGCCAAAGAAGGAAATAGAGAGCAACAAAGAAGCAAAAGCACCAGAATAAAAGCAAAGAAAGAAATTAAAGAGAAAAAAAAAGATAAGGAAGAAAGAAATTAAAGAAAAAAAAAAAAAGGCAGACGACACGATGGCAGTCCCAAAACCAAGTGCGCAATATAGAACACCACTGCCATTCAGCCTGTCTGAACCGCAAACAGGGATAAGATGGGAGAAATGGCTCAGGCGTTTTGAAAATTATACAGAGGCAACAGATGTCACAGCAGCAAAGAAACGAGGACTATTTGCAAATCTAGTGGGTGATGAGGTCGAGGACCTGATGGTGACACTGCCAACAAAAGACATTGACACCTATGACAAACTAATAAAATGCCTGACAGACAAGTTTGATCCGCAAAGAAATGTGGATTTTGAGAGATACAGTTTCACGATTGCCTTCCAACAAGCCGAGGAATCACTAGACGACTTCGCAATGAGGTTGAGGAAACTAGTGACTCACTGTGAATTCGATAAATTCGACAACGAGCAGGCCATACGGTTACTAATAATAACAGGCTGCCGGGACATAGAATTCCGAACAAGAATACTAAAAGAACCGATAACTCTAGAGAACATCCTCGCACTTGGGAGGGCAGAAGCGCGAGCAACAACACATGCACAAGTAATGGAACGCGGCAAAGGAAGAGGTGGAGAACAAATTCATCGGATGGCGAGCAACAGCAAAACAGGAAACTGGAGACAAGACAGAGGGGTCCAGGCAGCAAAGAAGCCGCAAGAAGGAACGTGTTACAGATGTGGACTAGAGTTCCCACACCGGGGACAATGCCCCGCATTTGGCCAGACGTGCAGAAAATGCAATGGGAGAGACCACTATGCAAGCGTGTGTCGAGGAGCACAGTTCAGGAATGACCGGGGAAGATCAATCAGAGGAAGAACGTCAACGAGGAGACACATCAGGCATGTCGAGACGGGAGTGAGAAGCTCATCAGCAGAGTCAGGAGAAGAATACGAAGAAGAGAAAACAGAGCGCCTATACCTCATGACAGAGGTCAACACGGACTCAGAAGACGATGAGGAAGAGTGCGTTGAAACAATATGCCTGGTGGACAAGAAAAAGATAAGGAAGACGGAGTCGGTAACAATAAAAGTGGGGCCACATGATGCCACTTTTGTTCTGGACATTGGTGCGACGTGCAATATTATGTGCGTTTCGGAGTATGAAAAAATGAAAATAAAACCGACTCTGAAGCCATCACGAGTGAAAGTCTTCACATGGGGGGCAAAGAGACCAGTGATCAACCTGGGGAAATTCAAGGAGGAACTAAGATACAAGGATCAACGGCTAATGGAACAGATACACGTGCTCAAAGGAGACATCCCCGCGCCATGTTTGTTGAGCAACGTCACAGCACAAGTGATGGGGCTGATGGAAATGACGTATCACATGGCAGAAAAAAAGAACATTTTAAAAGAATATCCAAAATTGATAGAAGGATTAGGAAAACTGAAAGGTCGACAGATAACGTTACACATTGATGAAATGGTGAGACCAGTGGCGCAACATCACAGAAGGGTGCCCATACATCTACAACCACAAGTGGAAGAAGAGCTGAAAGCCCTCCTAAACCAGGACATCATAGAACCAGCAGATGGACCGACACCCTGGGTGTCACCCATCGTGGCCGTCCCAAAGAAAGACAAATCGAAAATAAGAATATGCGTAGACATGAGGATTCCGAACAAGGCAATCGAACGGGAGCGACACCCAGGCCCACACCTAGATGACATGATTAGCTGTCTCACGAGTACAAGAAGATTTTCGAAGTGGATCTATGCAAGGGCTACCACCAACTGGAACTTGACCCTCAGTCGCGGTATATCACGACACTCTCCACCCACCTGGGGTTATTCAGATACAAGCGCCTGAGTTTCGAGATCTCGTCAGCGGCAGAAATATTCCAAGAAACAATTCGTCAAGTCATCAGGCCTGTCAAGAACAGTCTGAACTACAGCGATGATATCCTGGTATTCGGCAAATCAGATGAAGAACACAACACCGCCCTAAGAGAAGTGTGCTCACACCTAGAGGAAGCAGGTTTAACGCTGAATGAAGGAAAATGTGAACTGGGTCGAAATGAGCTAGTGTTCTTCGGTCACATCTTTTCCAAAAAAGGAATGCGGCGAGACCACAGCAAAGTGGAAACCTTGGAAAAGGCAAAGACGCCCACAGACGTGGCAGAAGTGAGATCGTTTCTGGGGCTAGCGAGCTACTGTGCGCGCTACATCAAGGACTTTGCAACCGTCAGCGCACCGCTGAGAGAGCTGACGAAACAGGGACAAAACTTTCAATGGACAAGCGAATGTGACAAAGGGTTCGAGGAGATAAGAAAGGCAGTGACAGCAGTAGATCATCTAGCCTACTTCGTCCCGAAATTGTGCACAGAGCTAACAGTGGATGCAAGCCCCGTGGGTTTGGGAGCAATTCTAGCACAACATCAGCCTGGGAGAGATTCCCCAAGACACATCGTCGCGTATGGAAGCAAGAGTCTGACAGATGTTGAGAAAGGATACTCACGTCCTGAAAAAGAGAGTCTGGCGGTAGTGTGGGCCTGTGAACACTACCACATGTTCGTGTATGGAAAACCGTTCACGATTGTAACGGATCATCAGGCCCTGATCACAATATATGGCAACCCGAACGCGAAGATACCGCCAAGAATAGAAAGATGGGGAATCAGGCTCATGGACTACAATTTCAAAATCATCCACAAGCCAGGAAAAGAACAAAATCCAGCAGACTACGTGTCAAGACACCCACTGCCACAAAACTCCCAAGTGACCACGATGGCAGAAGAATACTTAAACTTTGCACTGAAAATCAGTACACCTGCGACAATAACGGTGAATGAACTGGAACAAGCAACGTGACGGGACGACACCATGCAAGAGGCAATGAGGATCAACAAAGCTCAACGATGGAGACACGTGAATAGCAACATGCACGTAGACAAAGGAGTAGACAAAGACAAACTGCTGGCATTCAAAAGAATAAACGAGGAACTATCAGAATGTGAAAACGGAACAGTAATGAGAGGCACGAGAATAGTAATACCTCAAACGCTAAGAAGAAGGACAGTGGATTTGGCGCTCGAGTCACACCGGGGCATGGTGGCCACCAAAAAGATGCTGAGGGAAAAGGTGTGGTTCCCGGGAATCGACAGCATGGTGGAGGAAACTGTGACAAAGTGCCATGTATGCCAAGTGTTAGGGCCACCCTCAAGACCGGAACCACTAAAAATGTCTCCACTACCAAAAGCGGTGTGGACGGAGCTGGCCGCGGACTTCTATGGGCCTCTAGAAACAGGAAACTATTTCTTAGTAGTGATCGACGAATACTCAAGGTTCCCCATCGTAAAGCCCGTGTCGTCGACGTCTGCGAACGCAACACTGCCAATACTGGATGACATCTTTGCGGCATGGGGCTCGCCACAGACATTAAAAACAGACAATGGCCCACCGTTCTCAGGCGAAGAATTCAAGAGATTCATGGCATACCTAGGCATACATCACAGACGCATAACACCCCTGTGGCCGCAAGCAAATGGGATGGCGGAGAGATTCATGGGGACCATTAAAAAGGCGGTACAAAGAGCCAAGCTAACAGAAATATCAATTGGACAAGCCCTATGCCAGGTACTCAGGGACTATCGGAACACGCCCCACAGTTCCACTGGAAGGTGTCCCGCCGAATTGGTACTAGGGCGAGTGAGCAGAACACGACTGCCGCAGATAGAAGAAGGAAAAAAAGTGGACCAGGAAGATATCGCCATCAAAGTCAAGGGGCAGAAAGCAAAGATGAAAGAATACGCGCATCAAAGAAGACATGCAACAAACAAGAAGATAGAGGAAGGGGACATGGTGTTTGTGAAGCAGCGGCAGGTGAGAAAGTCAGACAGCGCATTCGCAAAGGAACCAGTAAAAGTGGTGAAAGTGAATGGGCCCATGATCACAGCCGCAGCCGGCCAACGTCAGATCACCAGAAACAGCTCCCACTTCAAAGAAGCAAAAATAAAAGAAGAAACAGAGATGCCAAAGCAAGAACAGACCAGACATACATCACAGGAAGGCCCAACACCAGATGTTGGAGGACAACGGCCAAGGAGAGAATGCAAAAAGACCAAGAGACTGATCGAAGAGATTTGAAGGAATGTCAGTCAACGTCTCTCTCTCTCTCTCTCTCTCTCTCTCTCTCTCTCTCTCTCTCTCTCTCTCTCTCTCCTATTTCCACGTTTTCTCTATTACTAATATGAGCCATGGGACAATTGGCAAAGAACGTTTGTCTGCAACAAGGGGGGAGATGTCGTGCCCACACGATGGCACTAGGACCCTGGGGATTCAGGGTTTGGGGACAGAGACACCGGACACCACATCCGGTCAGGGGAGGGGATGAGGGCAGTCGGGATCAGGACCTCGGAGCAAGAGGTCAGGGCGCAGAGCATGCGGTACCAACAAGCCATCAACATAATAAAGGAAGTATCTGCTACACCCTACCGTCTCCTGTCTATTGTGTAAGGGTCAGAGACGCGACACATGGAACTCCCCTTTTGCGCAGAGTTATGCATGAAAGGGAAGCGTGGGACTTATTTACAAGCCCCTTGCGCCGTCGGTGCGTCACTTTTAATATTGGAAAAACTGGCGTCCCGGCTCCCCAAGGGGCTTGTAATTAAGCCTCCATATTTACAAGACCATGAAAAGTCATGCAGGGTGACATTACGTGGCCTTGTAAATATGGGGAAGCCCATTACGCTGCCGGTGTGTCAATAAAAGTGACACACCGGTGGCCCAATGGGCTTGTAAATAAGCCCCGAAGTTTGGAGGTTATCTGCAAGACAGTACTTCCAACTTCAGTGCTGTAAACAATGTGACACGTACACGGTCTATGAATCAGGGACATTTGCCTCCACCTGGCAAACTCATCGACTGACCCTTTATTTTATAATACATCCCACTGTCTAAAAACAACAGACCTCATTTATGAAAAGTGACACATTGCTGCTGTAAAACAGCGATGCAACACTTTTCAGTGCGCCCTACTTGCCACATTATGGATGCGCCGTATTTACTGTACGGCGCTCCATGACGCAAAGATTGACGGATGCGTCAGGAATTCTGACATATCTGTCAGTGCAAAAATGGCGCATTGCAAGAGTGTGTCTAGAAACAGACGCAACTCCAACAATGTGTCATGTGAAAAACCCTGCGTCGCCCCTTACACCTGCTTCAGGTAGGCGTAAGGATTTGATGCAGTGAGGATGTAGACGTGGCGCAGTGAAATCTAATAGATTTCACTGCGACCCTTCTACAGTCCTTTTCTGCACCGGAAAGCCAACCCTGCAAACATTATGCCTGTCGAAGGTATAATTTAGCGCAGGGGTTTACAAAGTGACACAACTGCCTAGATACGTCACTTTGTACATATATATGGATTAAACCCAGATCTTTTGACTGGGTGTGAGTGTTTGATTGATTCAGATGCTCCGTCCATCACCATCCCCTTTTGTACCACTTTGTACATATGGCGCAGTGTGCCACAATTCTTACGCTGCCGCAACATCACAAAAAGTGGCCCAATGGGCTTGTAAATAAGCCCCGAAGTTTGGAGGTTATCTGCAAGACAGTACTTCCAACTTCAGTGCTGTAAACAATGTGACACGTACACGGTCTATGAATCAGGGACATTTGCCTCCACCTGGCAAACTCATCGACTGACCCTTTATTTTATAATACATCCCACTGTCTAAAAACAACAGACCTCATTTATGAAAAGTGACACATTGCTGCTGTAAAACAGCGATGCAACACTTTTCAGTGCGCCCTACTTGCCACATTATGGATGCGCCGTATTTACTGTACGGCGCTCCATGACGCAAAGATTGACGGATGCGTCAGGAATTCTGACATATCTGTCAGTGCAAAAATGGCGCATTGCAAGAGTGTGTCTAGAAACAGACGCAACTCCAACAATGTGTCATGTGAAAAACCCTGCGTCGCCCCTTACACCTGCTTCAGGTAGGCGTAAGGATTTGATGCAGTGAGGATGTAGACGTGGCGCAGTGAAATCTAATAGATTTCACTGCGACCCTTCTACAGTCCTTTTCTGCACCGGAAAGCCAACCCTGCAAACATTATGCCTGTCGAAGGTATAATTTAGCGCAGGGGTTTACAAAGTGACACAACTGCCTAGATACGTCACTTTGTACATATATATGGATTAAACCCAGATCTTTTGACTGGGTGTGAGTGTTTGATTGATTCAGATGCTCCGTCCATCACCACCCCCTTTTGTACCACTTTGTACATATGGCGCAGTGTGCCACAATTCTTACGCTGCCGCAACATCACAAAAAGTGACGCAGCGGCGGCATAAGGGCCTCATAAATATGGCCCTACTTTGTAGGCGTGTGTATTCTTTACAACTAGTTTAATCTAACCATCAATAGTCTTCTTCGTTAGTTTTTGCTCCCATAACTTGATACTGTCTTTGTTAATGACTTAATTTTCACAATTTTGTAACAAAGCAGGCAAAAGATAAGTTTACTTTTATTGACCAACACGCAGTCATTTAATCACTTTGGGCCCCACAAGAGGTAGGAACGTGTTTTAGTCATACCAGAACAATGCAATACATATAAAAGTTTGAAGCAGGAAATTCATGATATGGAATATGCAGGATACATATGTTGGCAATGAGTGATTTTCCGGAAAACGTTGTCACAAATATATAGGGTTGCGGAAATTCTGACATAAGATTTTGGACATGCTACAGAAAAGGTAAAAATATTATGCTTCACTGGCAGCAATACTTATAGATTGTCTAACCCCGTGTGCTTGTGAAGCAACAATTCGTATGTTTGAATGTGCAAAGCGCATCTTGCTAAAAATGATTTCTCCTAAGCGCGGAGATGCCAAAAATATACACTTCACAGTAAAACAGTGCTGTCGGTTTCTAAAATTATTAATGCATGTAAAAGTTCTATTCAGCTGCCAATTTGAAGAAGGCATGTCCTTGTACAGGCACAAATGAAATGCTGACTAAAGCGAATTCCCAGATTGGCCATAGGGTTAATCATACACAGCTTCTCTTTCTTTTTGGCTGGTTTTCATGAACTCTCTTGTTTCTTGAAAATGTGAACCCTTCCCGCTGCTGCTGAATGAAATCAACAACAGAAGCACATGTAGGCCGCATTCCCCACATTCCTATGCAGTAATGCAGGCCTTTCATGGTTCAGCCAGGCTCCATGCCTGTAAAGGCTGGGATTTAAACCTCCTTCTACGCTTTCGAAAAATATGCGAATATTTTTTTTCCTTTGCCCTCCTGCACACTCCACCACAGAGCAAACGTCTGTACGCCCACACCATTCCACCGGCCAATATTATTTTTGCAGGAAGTGAAAGGAGTAGAGAGGCCAAGCGCCTGAAGGCCTCGTTGCATCATTTGACCAGATTCTGCCATTATGTAATGGTTTCCTTTCTCCAGCCCAGCGATGATGTCGCGCCAGGATTCGGCCTTGTTTGTTATTAATTTCCTCAAATTACAGACAAGAGTAAAGTACACTCTGACTGGAGAGCCAGGGCCCATTAAAGTCCATTCCTCCAATATGTTTCTGCACTGATAAAAGCCACTTAGAAGCAATTGAAACTCTTAGCAGCATAGATCTGCACAAGAGGTGCCCCAGGGAGAGGCTCTCTGAACCCTCATCTTCTCTGTGAGATGACATAAACCTATCTCACCGGGTTAACCCCTTACTTGCTCATTCTTTTTCGCTCCATTTCCAGGCGTTTCCTCATATGCCTGATCATATCTTATCAACTGTTTTAAATTTGCCTTTTCAAGATGTGTCTTTGCAGTTTTCAGTTTTTTCTGAGCATTACGAGAAGAGGGTACATCAAGCAGGACATAGGAACCTTTCAATGGATGGTAATAAACGGCAGTCTTGGCGAGAGGGTGCTGGGTGGAACATTACAGAGTTATTAAGACCATTAAAATCAAACACTACATGTGAGACTTCAGGGAGTTATCAAATGCCTTTTACCCTTTTTGCACCATTAACTTCGTTCCCGGCAGCTGCTCTGTGTGCTGCCTGCACCCAGCCACCGACGTAGGCTCATTCCTGCTTCAGGGACCTCAGGAGATGTGGAAGGGGCCATCTTGTAAGAGGGTTTTTTAATTGGTTATTAATGAAGAATTATTCAGGACTTTCCCAGCAGTGGAATGCCCTGGAGGTGGAGTTCGAAGTACACAAAGTGCACTCTTTGCTGTGCCGCCTAACCAGAAGGTCGGTCGCCTGGCTCTGATCATGTTGCCCAAATGTAAAGTAAATGTTGTGGTAAGGACTCAAAACTAGAGCCCTGTGATTGATAAATATGTTAATTTTATGTTCGCTGGTCCATATCTAGTGAAAATCAGCAAACAAGAACCAAAACGAATCCTCTGAGTGCATTATTTAGCAGAGGTAGTGCAATAGACTAATTTGAAAATCAACTAACTTTTTTAGGAAGTACAAATGAGTATCAGAGGAGGAATTATATAAAGAATTGCACCTATTTCTTTTCATGAAATCAGCAGACCCACCATTTAACAACCGACTGCCAGGTAGAAATCTACCTCCTAAATGGTGACAATTGCAGAAGCAAGCAAAATGGATTGATCCTTTAATGGTTCCGGAGCAGGGTGCTACTCGTCAAAAAAGCACTTTAATACCTCATCAGGGATAGCAACTGCTATATAAATGCAAACCTTCTTCCCTCTTCTATCCCGCCACTATCATTCTTCATCCAAATAACTGACTAACATAGCCACCACTCAAATAACTTTAATATTTCACCATAATAATTCACCACTAATCCATTATGGGTTCCGGAGTAGGGTGCTTCTCGCCGAAAAAGTGCTTTGTTGCCTCGTCAGGGGTAGTAATCGCTATATAAATGCAATTACAATACAATTGTAAGACTTTACTGGCTTGTGAACAATTCGACATTCAGGTCTGTACATTGCCCTCCCCTTTACCTGAAGAACTGACATCTTTGTCCCAAGCCTGCCCAGGTGTATTTGGATGAGTTTAGGCTAGGGATTCCTTATTGTAATTCAGTAAAGCAACTTGTGACATAATTTTAGATCTTTCTGGCTTTGGTAATAGGCAGCCATCAGCAAGATATGTGTGGGCATGGAAGAAGGTCGTTATGCGGTGTCTGCACGTGAAATACATTTCAGGACTGAAAATTAAATAAAATCTATCCATGATGAGGAAACATTGATCACCCGGAGTATTGCTTATATCATGAAATCAATTTATGCAGTAAATACAAGAACATGGATCTATCTGCTCAGCCTTAGAGGCAAAAATTCCAACCTCAAATTAGAAGGCCAATAAGATACATTCTAAAGTGTCGAGCCATTGCAGACACAAGCAACCCATGTTTAATTAATTAACACTAAAAATAGAAACGGAATGCTGTGAAATGGGATCACTGACATAACCTCGACAGACCGAATATCGACTGTACAAAATATCGATGAAAAATTATCGACTACAAAATTATCGATTGCCTATACTTAAACAACAAAACACAAAAATATCGAAACCACATTATCGACAAAAAAAACAACGACTACAACAATATCGACTAACAACATTATCGATTTCTAAAACATCGATTATCACATCTTTAAATGAAAAACTGACAAAACATCGAATACAAAAATATGGATAGCAAATTTATCGTTTTTTTAAAATATCGAAATTACTACATCCTTGAGTAAATCACTGTATTATCTTAAAATTTAGTCATACTATTCATATTTATTCACTAATTGTTTCTAAAAAGCTATAAAACATACTATATATTTTCCTAACATTTATAACACAAAATAAATACAAACATACATTTTATAATACATAAACAATGTTTCGAACAACTAAACATTTCTTACTGCAATTTATATATATTCCTCCACTTTAAAAATATAAAGATAACATTACCTATACAAAATAAGGCCTTACACATTAAATAAACGTTAATTGGCGTCACCCATATAAGGAAAGCAATTAGCATAACAGGTTAAAAAATTCAAATCCACGAATTAAAACAGACTATCAATTTAAACAACAATCCTACTTCAGAAACTATTAGACTAATACTATATAAACAAGATTACAGCAAACTAAAAATGCAGCCTAAATCTCCTAACTAAAGGAAGACGAAACTCTGCAGGATTTCTGAAAGAAAACGTATTGACTTCAACATAAAGACAGCTACACCTATATAAAGTAAGTACTACTACATTATTTTCCATCGAAAATGTAACTCTCAAACCTCACACCTATGTTTAAAAGCCAAATACCTAAAATATATGTTTTTTTTTTACTATTTATCCTACAGACAAAAAGAAAATACAGAAGACCTAGACAACACTTGACATCAAAAGTTAAATATAAATAAGTAAGTATATAATTTAAATGCAACTTCGACATTTAATAGATAGGTAACTAAATAGAAACTAGCTAAAAACCTCTACCAAAATATCATAAATAGTTATAAAATATTTGTACACATTTTCTCAACTTCCACAGGTACAAAAATATATACACAGAAAATAACAGTTTGAAGAACATCAACACCTGAAAAGAACTACTTGAAATCATAAAAAGATTTACAGGTAAATCAGAAATGTGTTAAACTGTATTATTAGAATACAACATTATTTTATCAAAAAATGTAATGACATTCTCTTTTAATTACCTCCTAGCACTACAATACAAGCATGACTGAAGGAGCTAAATTCATTTATTCACAAAAAGGGAAAATGCTTCTTTGTTATATGGGATATGTCTACACTCAAGAGAAACAAAAAGATTTGAAAGTTTTTTGGAAGTGTACGAAATATTATGCCAACAAATGTTATGGTAGAGCTATAACTCAGGAAACTACTGTTACTTATACTAAGGAACATAATCACCCACCCAATGTAACAGAAATAGAGATTAGACAAATGCTAGATTCCCTTAAAGAAGCTAGTACTAGTACTGATCAACCAACAACTGCTATTCTGAAACACCATTTAAGTGTACTTCCCCAACATGCTTCTAGCCAATTACCATCTATCGAATCCCTAAAAAAAACTAAAGCTAGACAAAAAAGAGCAACATGCACTACTCCTCCCACACCAAAAACTTTTGAAGAAGTGCAAATTCCCCCTGAACTCTCTGTAACTCACAATAAAGATGATTTTATACTCTATGACAACAAATGTAAAGATAAAAGAATTATACTGTTTGCCACAGCAAACAACATGACTAAACTTACCCAATGCCAAACTTGGATGATGGACAGTACTTTTTCTGTATGCCCCAAACCTTTTTATCAATTATACACTATCCATGGTCATTTCCAAAATGCTAATATTCCATTCCTTTATGCCCTTCTACCAAACAAACAGTAAGCTACCTATCAAGAAATACTAACTGAAGTCAAGCAACATACTAACAACTATTTTCCACAAAAAATTATCATTGACTTTGAAAAAGCAATGATAAACAGCATCCTTAAAACATACCCACACACAGCAATACAAGGTTGCTATTACCATTTTAACCAATGTATCTGGCGACATCTACAACAATCTACCTTGAGTATCCAATACGTCACTGTTAGACCTGTCTGCCTCTAGGGGGTGTTCTAACCATTATTATTATTTATTTTTGTCACCCTTAGCCTCCCAGTGTTCTATTTTTTTTTGTATGTTCACCAGGATTTTTCAGTGTTGTCAGGGGGCTAGGTGTTCCTTGACTATGTCGCCATCTTTCCCTTCATTTTCCGTGAGGCCTTGGCAAGCTCCTGAAAATGTAGGGACGCTTAGAAACCTAAAATGGTGTCCAGCAACTGCCATAACAGTCACTTCAGTGAAGCAGTCCCATTGGATTCAATGAAGAAGGTTCTGGAACCCACTAGCAGGTTCTAAGAGTCCGAGGTCAGCCTATAAAAGGCCAGTACTCAGGTGGCCATTTTGTGTAAGCCTGTGACCAGAGAGGTAGCATTGACCAGTGTGGAGAGAGGCGAATTTCAGAGGAGAGCTTTGCACCAGTAGGGGCGCAATTGACCTGTGGCCGACTGTGTTCTACTCGGATGTGACCCCCCTTGGATCCGACCAAACCCCACTGAGTCTGAGAAACATCTTCGCACCTGGACTGTCACCTCAAAGGCACCGGAGATTCCCTCGGTGTACTTTGATCTTAGCGGGGGTTTATACACCCCAGGGACAATCTCGTTGCTATTTTCCCTCGTTTACCCTGTGGACCCGGCACCTCAGTGAAGAGGTTAAGTGAGCAGAAGGCGCAATCGCCGCGTTGTCAAAGCACACACACCGTGGGAAGAGAGCAGCAATGACTGTGGCAACTGCAGGGCAGAACTCCGACTAACCTGCGGGGAGTTCTGTGAGAAAGTGTTGGTGATCCCGGGTTGCAGCTGTTCTGCGGTGCCGTCGGAACAGAGGACGGACCAACGTCAACAAAGGCGGGGCGAAGGAAGAGCTTCCGGAGCCGTCCTCGACATCAGCGGTGAAAGCGGACCTGCGCAGAGGGAGGAACAGCACACGCCTGAAGGAGGAGATCGCAAGGAGCTGTGACGCGACCCGCCAACACCGCTGGGGGACGTCCTGCTCCATACCCGGCGGCTGTGGAAGAGTGCCGCATGCCAATCACCCGACCCTCGAGGTGAGGCTGCCCCCGAGACTGACCCGCACAGGCCAAAGGACTCCGGCAGAGATAAAAGTAAGCTGGGCATTCCTAGGGCGAAGGGTGGAGTCAATACTAGGAGGAGCAGTGCTTGAAGGGGTGGCAGGCGATTCCCGCCGGAAATAAGAGCCGGCCAGAGGAAACCTCTAAACTTTTCTGACACAATACGAGCCAACCAGTAAAAAGAGCTAAACCGGAAAAACACGAAGAGAGAGAGAAAAGAGTGGGACTCGTGGGAGGGAGTGTGAAAAGGGTTATTAAGGAGGTGAGGAGAGTAAGGCTGAATCTCTAACAAAGGGGAAAGTGTATGTATAATACCACGATCTGAGGTAACAGTGCAAGAAGATCCTATCGAGCTGCATATAAGACAGCAGGGGTGATGTCACTGGAGGCAAAGTGAAATGTGGTGTTAATTTGCCTATTCTTTCCTAGTGGAACAGCCGTGCCAACCAATGTGAAGTATTGTGAACAGTGAATATTAGAGTGTTATGATCCTGCAGCAGCAGGGGTGAAGTATACTCTGGTTCCCTCTTGGGAAACATTTAATTCATTAATCTTTCAGTGTGTGTCTATAGTGTATTGATTACTCTAAGAGAAAGGGGGGGGGGCATGTATACTGATTCTGAAATGTGTTATGAAATGTACCAAGGGATATAAACTGCATTAATTTGAAAGGTGTTGTACTACTGTCACAAAAGAGCTAACAAACCAAAGAGAACAGAATCTATTTTTATAAAGTGCGAACCTTATTTTCCTAACAAGGTGTAGTGTCGTTCTTGGAATGGATGGGCGCTGAGTTACTGAGAGGTTTTGCGCAAGCTTCACACATTAAGCCTTTGGAATTAGTCTTCCCCTCTGTGCCATGCTATCCACGTGTTGGCTAGGAAATCCCTAGGTCTAACATATTGGTGTTTTCAGCGGTGGGATTCTGCTTGTGCTTGCGTATACCTTGCAGTAACTTAGGGTGCACCATAGGCCTACACCTGGAGTTTTCTCCAAGCGGTCTCCCCAAATTTATATTTTGATTTTCCAAATTTACTTCTGGTGGTGGGGTGAAGGTAGCTTCAGGTTGCCCTTGCAACTCAAATTTCCTTGTGTGTATAACTTGGTATTGCCTATTGTCAAATGGAGTTTGCACTAGAAAACCTAGACACCTATTCTGTGGCTCAGCTGAAAGATTTCTGCCAGAAAATGGGGGTATTTTTTAAGCATGGTGCCAAGAAGGGGGAACTCCAGACCAGTCTAAGGGCTTGGGTGGAGGCACACAAAGAAGGGAAGGAGGAGGATGAAGGGACAGACCGGGGCACGGTTGTGGAGATAGAAGGATTATTCCACTCTGAGGGGGAAAACCTACTCCCCGGACCAGTGTCCTACTCCAGGACAGGCAGTAGTGTTTCCGGGGGAGGCTTAACTGAAGCAGAGCTCGCTGACAGGAGGGAAAAGAGGCAATTAAAATGGGAGTTGGCTAAGCTGGAGCAGGAGAAGGAAGAGAAGAGGATGGTTCATGAGTTCAGGTTGAAAGAGTTGGAACTCCAGGCCCTGCAACGGGGGCCCTCTCCTGTAATAAATGGTGGCAGCGAATCCAAAGAGACAGCCAGGGAGTCCAGACCCTATTTGCCAAAAGACCTTATTGCTAGCTTTAGTCAGGGAGATGACATAGCCAAGTGGTTGGCTGCCTATGAGGTCTCCTTAAGAGCCCATGGGGTGCAGGAGAAGCACTGGGGGGGTGGATTGTATAAGTACGTGCCTCCTACTGGTCGGGACACCTTGCTGGCCCTGGAACCAGAGGAGCAAACCAACTACCCCGCCATGAAGCTAGCATTGGTAAGGAAGTTTGGGCTTACCCCAGAAAGGTACCGTCAGAAGTTCAGGGGGAGCCACAAGTTAAGCACCCAGAATTGGGTGGACTTCCTTGATTACGCGAGAAAGGCATTAGAGGGCTGGGTAAAGGGCAGTGAGGTGAAGGATTATGAGGGGTTGTATGATCTATTTTTGAAAGAGCACCTCCTCGAGAAATGTTTTCCCGAGCTGCGCCAACACCTGGTGGACAGCAAGCTGACCAATCCCCGGAAGCTTGCAGAGGAGGCGGACATCTGGGCAAGTACCCGGGTGTCCTCAAAGGGGACTGGAGGGGATTCCCAAAAGGCCGGACAGGGCGCCCCCCAGAAGAAGGAGGGGGGAGATAAAAAGAGGGAGTTCTCTAAAGGTCCCCAAAACAATTTCCAGGGAAAGGGAACAGGTTTCACCCCTAGGGCAAACCCGCCCAGAAACCCTAATCCTGGCCAAAGCCAGCAGCCAAGGGTTCTCCACTGTTTTGAGTGTGGTGGTGTTGGACATTATAAGGGAGATCTCAGATGCCCAAAGAGACCACCCCCTCCCACCGGAGGAAAACCACCGGGAGTAGCTAGTGTAGCGCTCGGGGAGGAGTTGCCCTTAGATAAGGGGGGTGAGTGGGCGGGTGTCACCTTAGTGTCCCTGGGAGAACGGGAGATGGTTCCAAAGATCCAAGTGCCCCCAAATACTGTTAAGTATGGGCAATGGGTCACCATCAATGGCCAAAGAGGGGAGGCTCTGAGAGATACAGGAGCCAGTATGACTATGGTGAGAAGTCGACTGGTGTCTCCAGAGCAGGTGATTCCCAATGTACTCCACCCCGCCGCGATGGCTGACGGCAGAATGGGCCACTATCCAGTGGCTGAGGTTCCCTTTGAGTGGGAAGGGGTTGCAGGTTCACTTCGAGTTGCCGTAAGCCCTGCCGTGCCAGTTGATTGTCCGCTGGGGAATGACATGGAGCACAACACTTGGAGAGAGGTGGAATACTGGACGCACTCTGCAATGCTGGGTACACCTGACTGGGCCTGTGTGAGCACAAGGTCTGCGACTGCCCAGAGAGGGAGTTCGCCTGGGTTGGAGCCTGGAACAATGGCCCAACCCGCTGCCAAAAAGGGACAGACCCGAAGACAGGAAGAGTCTGCTTCGGCTTCCACACCCCATGTGACGGATCGGCCACCTGCAGGGGTGGACCAGGAGTCTGTGGAGGGGGAAGTAGACTCTCTGGAGGATTTACCCATCCCTGCTGAGTGGCATGTGGAGGGAGGACCTACCAGAGAGGAATTCTGTAAGGGGCAGAGGGAGTGCCCTACCCTTGAGGGACTGAGGCGACAGGCTGAAGCCCAGGCAGCAGGTGATGTCACAGGATACTATCATATTTACTGGGAGGATGGACTCCTCTACAGTGAACCCAAGGTACCCTTACCTGGTTCATCGAGGGCCTTGGTAGTCCCGCAACAATACCGAGCCTTTCTGTTGGAATTGGCTCATGCAATACCCTTGGCAGGACACTTAGGTCAGGACAAGACCTTTGCTAGGCTTGTCCCCCACTTTTACTGGCCTCAAATGAAAGTGGCGTCCCACACTTACTGTCGGACATGTGTATCCTGCCAGGCCAGTGGGAAAACAGGGGTGAAGCTGAAAGCTCCCCTGGAACCACTTCCAGTCGTTAGCACCCCCTTTGAAAGGGTGGGCATCGACATTGTAGGGCCATTGGATCCACCAACAACAGCTGGTCACAGGTTTATCCTGGTTCTGGTGGATCATGCCACACGGTATCCAGAGGCCATTCCTCTGAGGACTGTCACTGCACCTGTGGTGGCTAGGGCCCTAATGGGGATCTTTACCCGAGTGGGATTCCCCAAGGAAGTTGTGTCCGACAGGGGGACCAACTTTATGTCAGCTTAAATGCGGGCGATGTGGAAGGAGTGTGGAGTGACTTACCGGTTCACCACTCCTTATCACCCCCAGTCGAATGGACTGGTGGAGAGGTTCAATAAGACCCTGAAGGGCATGATAAGAAGTCTGCCTGAGAGCCTACGGAGGAAATGGGACGTCCTCCTGCCCTGTTTGCTGTTCTCCTACCGAGAAGTGCCGCAGAAGGGAGTGGGCTTCAGCCCTTTTGAACTGTTGTACGGGCACCCTGTGCGTGGACCTCTCAGCCTGGTGAAGGATGGATGGGAAAAGTCTCCCAGAAAGCCTCCTCAGGATGTGGTGAGCTACATGCTGGCCTTCCGGAGCCAAATGGCAAAGTTGTGGAAGCAAGCTTCTGACAACTTGGAGGCCAGCCAGGCAGTAATGAAGGAATGGTACGACCACAATGCTCACCCGGTGGAGTTGGAGCCTGGCCAGAAAGTGTGGGTGATGGAACCTGGAGAGCTAAGTGCCCTTCAAGATCGCTGGACTGGCCCCTTTGAGGTGTTGGAAAAGAAGGGTAAGGCCACTTATGTGGTGGATCTTAAGACCCCCCGACAGCCCCTACGGGTGCTGCATGCCAATCGCCTCAAACCTCACCATGAGAGACCAGAGGTCATCCTGATGATGGTGACTGATGGTGCCGAGGAAGCAGAAAGCGAGCCTCTCCCTGATCTCTTCTCATCTCAAGAGAAGGATGGGTCGGTGGAGGGAGTGATTCTCTCCCCATCCCTAACTCCTGAGCAGCGGGAGGATTGCCGCCAGGTATTGGAGCAGTACTCTTCGTTGTTCTCCCTTGTCCCGGGAAGAACCCACCTGTGTACCCATGATGTGGACACAGGAGACAGCCCACCAGTGAAGTCAAAGACCTACCGGCTGTCAGACAAGGTGAAGGCTAGCATCCATGGAGAGGTTGCCAAGATGCTAGAGCTAGGAGTGATAGAACCTTCCAACAGCCCTTGGTCCAGTCCGGTGGTGCTAGTGCCAAAAGCCGCTCCACCGGGCACCACGCCAGAACTGAGGTTCTGTGTGGATTACCGGGGACTGAACTCAGTTACAAAGACTGATGCTCATCCGATCCCTAGGGCGGATGAATTGATTGACCGGCTAGGAGCTGCCCAATATCTAAGTACCTTTGACCTCACTTCAGGGTACTGGCAGATCTCCTTGACAGATGGAGCGAAGGAAAGGTCAGCCTTCCCCACGCCTGAGGGACACTTCCAATTTTGTGTAATGCCATTTGGGCTCAAAAATGCCCCTGCCACATTTCAGCGGCTGGTGAATCAGGTCCTCTCTGGAATGGAGAGTTTCTCTGCTGCTTACCTGGATGACATTGCTGTCTTCAGTAGCAGTTGGGAGGACCATTTGCAACATTTGCAAGCAGTTCTCCAGGCCCTGAAACAAGCTGGATTGACAATCAAGGCCAGCAAATGCCAGATTGGGCAGGGGTCGGTTGTGTACCTTGGACACTTGGTGGGTAGGGGGACAGTGCAGCCCCTGCAGGCAAAGATTGAGGCAATCATGGCCTGGGAACCCCCCAAGACACAGACTGAGGTCCGAGCTTTCCTGGGCCTCACAGGCTACTACCGTCGCTTTGTGAAGGGGTATGGCACTATTGTAGCGCCCCTCACGGAGCTCACCTCAAAGAAACAACCTCGACGGGTAGTTTGGACGGAGGCTTGTCAGCAAGCCTTTGAAAAGTTGAAGCAGGCAATGTGTGCAGCACCGGTCCTGAGGGCCCCAGACTTCTCCAAGGAGTTCATTGTCCAGACAGATGCATCAGAACATGGCATTGGGGCAGTGTTATCGCAACTGAATGATGAGGGCTTGGATCAACCCGTGGTCTTCCTGTCCAGGAGACTACTCCCCAGAGAACAGAGGTGGAGTACCATTGAGCGGGAAGCCTTTGCGGTGGTTTGGGCTCTGAAGAAGCTACGTCCATACTTGTTTGGCTCGCACTTCCTGGTTCAGACCGACCACCGGCCCCTTCGTTGGCTGATGCAAATGAAGGGGGAAAATCCCAAGTTGTTGAGGTGGTCCATCTCCCTACAGGGAATGGACTTCCGGGTGGAACATCGACCTGGAGTTGACCACGCCAATGCAGACGGTCTCTCCAGGTATTTCCGCCTTAGTGATGAGGACTCCCAAGGGGTTGGGTAGTTCTCCCCACTTTCAGCTGGGGGGGACGCGTGTTAGACCTGTCTGCCTCTAGGGGGTGTTCTAACCATTATTATTTATTTTTGTCACCCTTAGCCTCCCAGTGTTCTATTTTTTTTTGTATGTTCACCAGGATTTGTCAGTGTTGTCAGGGGGCTAGGTGTTCCTTGACTATGTCGCCATCTTTCCCTTCATTTTCCGTGAGGCCTAGGCAAGCTCCTGAAAATCTAGGGACGCTTAGAAACCTAAAATGGTGTCCAGCAACTGCCATAACAGTCACTTCATTGAAGCAGTCCCATTGGATTCAATGAAGAAGGTTCTGGAACCCACTAGCAGGTTCTAAGAGTCCGAGGTCAGCCTATAAAAGGCCAGTACTCAGGTGGCCATTTTGTGTAAGCCTGTGACCAGAGAGGTAGCATTGACCAGTGTGGAGAGAGGCGAATTTCAGAGGAGAGCTTTGCACCAGTAGGGGCGCAATTGACCTGTGGCCGACTGTGTTCTACTCGGATGTGACCCCCCTTGGATCCGACCAAACCCCACTGAGTCTGAGAAACATCTTCGCACCTGGGCTTTCACCTCAAAGGCACCGGAGATTCCCTCGGTGTACTTTGATCTTAGCGGGGGTTTATACACCCCAGGGACACTCTCGTTGCTATTTTCCCTCGTTTACCCTGTGGACCCGGCACCTCAGTGAAGAGGTTAAGTGAGCAGAAGGCGCAATCGCCGCGTTGTCAAAGCACACACACCGTGGGAAGAGAGCAGCAATGACCGTGGCAACTGCAGGGCAGAACTCCGACTAACCTGCGGGGAGTTCTGTGAGAAAGTGTTGGTGATCCCGGGTTGCAGCTGTTCTGCGGTGCCGTCGGAACAGAGGACGGACCAACGTCAACAAAGGCGGGGCGAAGGAAGAGCTTCCGGAGCCGTCCTCGACATCAGCGGTGAAAGCGGACCTGCGCAGAGGGAGGAACAGCACACGCCTGGAGGAAGAGATCGCAAGGAGCTGTGACGCGACCCGCCAACACCGCCGGGGGAGGTCCTGCTCCATACCCGGCCGCTGTGGAAGAGTGCCGCATGCTAATCACCCGACCCTCGAAGGTGAGGCTGCCCCCGAGACTGACCCGCACAGGCCAAAGGACTCCGGCAGAGATAAAAGTAAGCTGGGCATTCCTAGGGCGAAGGGTGGAGTCAATACTAGGAGGAGCAGTGCTTGAAGGGGTGGCAGGCGATTCCCACCGGAAATAAGAGCCGGCCAGAGGAAACCTCTGAACTTTTCTAACACAATACGAGCCAACCAGTAAAAAGAGCTAAACCGGAAAAACACGAAGAGAGAGAGAAAAGAGTGGGACTCGTGGGAGGGAGTGTGAAAAGGATTATTAAGGAGGTGAGGAGAGTAAAGCTGAATCTCTAACAAAGGGGAAAGTGTATGTATAATACCACGATCTGAGGTAACAGTGCAAGAAGATCCTATCGAGCTGCATATAAGACAGCAGGGGTGATGTCACTGGAGGCAAAGTGAAATGTGGTGTTAATTTGCCTATTCTTTCCTAGTGGAACAGCCGTGCCAACCAATGTGAAGTATTGTGAACAGTGAATATTAGAGTGTTATGATCCTGCAGCAGCAGGGGTGAAGTATACTCTGGTTCCCTCTTGGGAAACATTTAATTCATTAATCTTTCAGTGTGTGTCTGTAGTGTATTGATTACTCTAAGAGAAAGGGGGGGGTCATGTATACTGATTCTGAAATGTGTTATGAAATGTACCAAGGGATATAAACTGCATTAATTTGAAAGGTGTTGTACTACTGTAACAAAAGAGCTAACAAACCAAAGAGAACAGAATCTATTTTTATAAAGTGCGAACCTTATTTTCCTAACAAGGTGTAGTGTCGTTCTTGGAATGGATGGGCGCTGAGTTACTGAGAGGTTTTGCGCAAGCTTCACACATTAAGCCTTTGGAATTAGTCTTCCCCTCTGTGCCATGCTATCCACGTGTTGGCTAGGAAATCCCTAGGTCTAACAGCCACTGATAGAACTTTTGCTTATCAAATAAAAAAACTCATCGCCCTAGCCTATGTTCCACTGACAGATGTAACTGAGCACTATAACTTGTTAATAGACAGCCCCTACTATAAAAGAAATGAAGAAAGACTAAGCCCTATGCTTGACTACTTCGAAGACACATGGGTAGGAAGGCTACACAGATCAGGCCATAGAAGACAACCCAAATACCAAATAGCTTGGTGGAATGTCTACCTTAGCACACTAAATAAGGAAGCAAAAACAAACAATTCAGTTGAAGGATGGCGCAATGCCTTCCAAGCAACTACAGGCCGAGGAACACCTACCCTTCACAAATTAATACAATCCTTACAAAAAGAACAGAGGGGTATATTACCAACAACTAGCGATAATTTTTGTCTCTAACTTGTTTAGAGACAAAAATTATCGCCGCACATCGGCGATTTTTATCGCAGATAAACCTTGCTATTAGCAAGGTTTATCGCAAATGCGATAAAAAACGGCCGCAATGCATGAATATCGCTGAAAAGTCAGCGATATTCATGCATTATCGAGCAAATGCTCTTAGCCATGTTATCCACCTCCCATTGGATAACATGGTGAAGAACTGCTCAGGGCAGGTGTTAGCTTTTGGAGATATTCGCGCTTAGCGCGAATATCTCCAAAAGTTGGTAATAGGAGATAGCGATGTTAGCGACTGTTTCCAGTCGCTAACATCTTGGCACGCCCACTTTGCATGTCATTAGTGATAAATATCACTGACATGCAAAGCGGGGCCCAAGATGGTCGCTATCTCCTATTAGCTGTCACTAACTGGTGTTAGCGACAGCTTGGTAATAGGGAGATAATTTTATCTTTATCTCCGCTTTCTTGGCTTTTAAAGCCAAAAAAGCAGAGATAAACCCCTTGATAATATACCCCAGAGTTACCAGGAGCTCCGAATGGAGCAATCAGTAACTTTGATCGGACCTAAACTCACCAAAGAAAGGAAAAAAATGTATAACACACTCCAAAGTCAGGTTACCCTCTATCCAACTAGCAAAGGACTAGACTATCTATCAATGATTGCAAAAACTATTCTTTAAAACATAACATAACTATACACGTTACATTAAGCATTTTTTTTTAAATTCCTTAATTTTTACATGTAACAATTTGCAATTAAATTATCAAATACATAATATTAACATATATAAAATGTATTTAGATAATGTATTTACAAAATGTTACATACAACGTAACTAAAGCAAAAATTAAAACAGTTTCCCCACCCATAAAAAGTTTTGTAAATACTGACCTTTCTGTTGCACCTTCAAACGTAATCCAATTCCAAGCAATCCATACGACACCATAGCAAAAACCCATACAATCCATGGAAGCCCAAAAAAAAAAGCAAAAATACAAGCAAATCCATAGCGACTCCACATGTAATACACACGATATACCATTGAAAACCCGAAAATAGTAATTTTTTTTTAAAAACGCTCCTGGAAAACGTGAAAACCAAAATATTTGTGTGCAAAAATAAGAGTATATAATACTCGTCACACAACTCTGATCGAAAAAGAAGGACCTCCTCAAAAACAGTAAAACGCGACGATAACCTGGAAAAAATAAAATACATACCCACCCACACAAAAACACCCATACATATATAAAAAGACATATTTATACACCAAACATACTATCTTTGTAACATTTAAACATATTAGCTCACGTCACACACCTACAACTAAAACGCGGTAAAAATTAAATATCGTACACTCTACCTAACACCGAAAACACAATCTTCTCTTAATAACCCTATGTACATAAACTTAAACACACCACACATACATTAACACTAACTTCATTAACTTCTAAAATACAATAAAAACAAACTTACCCTCTCTAACGCGAAGCAGCATCCAACCGCGATCTGTTGAAGCATCAAATAAGCCTAAATAACATTACGCGGTTAAAAAGTAGTCCCTGTATACAGCAAAAACCTCTTTAATTTCTATATTCCAACACTTTAAAAAAATACACTGAGTATTATATTAAGTGTAAATAATTATTTAAATTGTAGAAAATTATTTCTTAAATATTCATTACTTTCAAATAATTATTCAACTGTTATCTGTTACTTTAAATAATATTTTATTATTTATATATACATTTTGAAAATAATCTATATGTTAAACAAATGTGAATATATAACCTTGTTACAAATAATTTGTTTATAAAAATCGCTCATATTAGTTTAAACATTATGTATGTATATAAAAATGTATTTGTGTGTTTATCTATGTAAAAATTAATATTATAAATATGTTAAATATTCATAATATTAATTTGTAAACTAAAATATGATTACTTTGTAAAAAACAAAAATGTTACTGTTATAAAACAAATATACATATTTATCTATGACAATATATTCAATGTCTATGTGAATAAAATAATTGTTATTAAATGAAAAGTACATATTACCAATTTGTTTCTTTAACTAATTAAATTACAATATATGTGAATAAACATATAGTTATTTAAATATCATTTATTTGTTAAAAACATATATATGCACTTCATATATTTTGTTGGATAATAAAAACTGTTTACTTACAATTTTCAATAGAAATAAAAAATACATCTCTACTTACAATTTATTTTTTATATGTTAATAAACTGTTTTTCATTTATTCCATTTATTCCCTGTGTATGTTTCCTTCTTTATTATTCTATATGAATATTATTTACATATGAAATATTCTATTTAAAAATGCATTTTAAATTTTAATACATTTAAAAATGTATTTATCTTTTAACTACTACAATAACAATAATTATAATTAATACAAAAATTTTCTATGTCATTTTAAAACTTTATTATAGTATCCTACCAATAATAATTATTTGTATTAAAAGAAAATTCTTATTTCCACTGCACCAATTATAAACTCACAAAACCATACTACACATTAAAACCATACAAATTACAATTCCCACTTCACCAATTGTAAACTCATGGAAGGTGCTGGACACTGAACCCATACTAATTACTATTCCCACTCCACCAAGTATAACATCAGGGAAGGTGCTGGACACTGAACCCATACAAATTACTATTCCAACTCCACCAAGTATAAACGTAATTTTTACCCTGTACCCCTGTACCCAAAAACCCCAAACTGACCCTGAACCCTAAAAATACCCCTTTACCCAAAAACTGAAAACTTACCCTGAACCCTAAAAATACCTCTTTACCCAAAAACTGAAAACTGAACCTGAACCCTAAAAATACCCCTTTACCCAAAAACTGAAAACTGACACTGAACCCTAAAAATACCCCTTTATCCAAAAACTGAAAACTGACCCTGAACCCTAAAAATACCCCATTACCCAAAAACTGAAAACTGACCCTGAACCCTAAAAATACCCCTTTACCCAAAAACTGAAAACTGACCCTGAACCCTAAAAATACCCCTTTACCCAAAAACTGAAAACTGACCCTGAACCCTAAAAATACCCCTTTACCCAAAACCTGAAAACTGACCCTGAACCCTAAAAATACCCCTTTACCCAAAAACTGAAAACTGACCCTGAACCCTAAAAATACCCCATTACCCAAAAACTGAAAACTGACCCAGAACACTAAAAATACCCCTTTACCCAAAAACTGAAAACTGACCCTGAACCCTAAAAATACCCCTTTACCCAAAAACTGAAAACTGACCCTGAACCCTAAAAATACCCCTTTACCCAAAAACTGAAAACTGACCCTGAACCCTAAAAATACCCCTTTACCCAAAAACTGAAAACTGACCCTGAACCCTAAAAATACCCCTTTACCCAAAAACCCAAAACTGACCCTGAACCCTAAAAATACCCCTTTACCCAAAAACCCAAACCTATAACATTTTAAATATAATTATATACTTACAAATACTTACGTTGTAATGGTATGCGTTGTAAAAGTACCTGCGTAGTAAAAACATTCGTTGTAAATACATGCGTTATAATGGTATTTGCGTTGTAAAAGTTTCGTTGTAATGGTAGTGCGTTGTAAAAGTTGCGTGGTAAATACCTTTAATAAATATTATTATTTCCTTCTTTACTATTAAATTACTTCCCACTCTATTCCCCTATAAACACACAACCCGCTACAGGAAATAAAAAATGTAATTTAACATAATTAGCAAGTAATCAATTACATTAAATTAATTACCAATGAAATTTTAAATAATCAACAAATATTTTTTAATTAACTATTAATTAAATATTACTAACAATTAATAAATTTACATATTTAATGAATTATAATTAAATTACTTCCCACCCTATTCCCCTATAAACACACAACCCGCTACATGACATAAATTATTTAAATTAACATAATTACCAATTAATCAATTTAATTAAATTATTTACAAAATACATTTTATATAATTAACAAATATTATTTAATTAACAATTAATTAAATATTACTACCAATTAATACATTTACATATTTAATTAATTATAATTAAATTACTTCCTACCCTATTCCCCTATAAACCCACAACCCGCTACATGACATAAATTATTTAAATTAGCTTAGTTAGCAATTAATCAATTAAATTAAATTAATTACCAATTACATTTTATATATTTGAAAACTATTATTTAATTAACAATTATTTAAATATTACTACCAATTAATACATTTACATATTTAATTAATTATAATTAAATTACTTCCCACCCTATTCCCCTAAAAACCCACAACCCGCTACATGACATAAATTATTTAAATTAGCATAATTAGCAATTAATCAATTAATTAGCAATTAAATTTTATATAAATAAAAAATATTATTTAATTAACAATTAATTAAATATTACTACCAATTAATAAATTTACATATTTAATTAATTATAATTAAATTACTTCCCACCCTATTCCCCTAAAAACCCACTACCCGCTCCTAGAAATTATTATACTATTTGAATTAATTTTTATATTTATTAAATTTTTATAAATTTATTTTCAATATAAATAAATAAAAAAATAACATATATTTAATCATGACTGTCGATAACACAATTTTCGATATTCTTAAAACCGATATTTTGACTTTCGATATTTTTAAACTACTAGAAATAACGATATTTTTTACTATCGATATTACTTACTCGATATTTTTTCAATCGATATTTTTTAACATACATGAAAATCGATAAAAAATACATCGATATTACTTACCTCGACATTAATGCCATCTCGATATTCTGGAGTCGATATTATGTCCAGTCGAAAATAACAACTCGATATTTAGACTGCACACCTGTGAAATGCACCTCCAAAACAAAGAAGCAAATAACCGTTTTTAGATCGAGCATGTAGCAGCGTGCATGCGCTGCTCTGGCGAGATTTTATGTCAACAGTAAAAGGACTTTGGAAAGCTCACCACACGCTCGTGCATGTGGTTTGTTTTCGTTCAGAGGCTATTCGCCTTTGCGTGCATCTTTCTGAGAAAGACAGCACGCAATTGGGCAAAGGCGGGTGCATGTCCCGCCTTTGCTCCGCCCACGGCCTATTGCTTGCGGTTACCCGCACGGGCCACATCTGTTTTGAATTATGGTGCACAGATGCCTGCGCGATAATGCAAAACAAATGTCTCGCTGTGGCGCGCGCGCACCACTCGTGTGCTTGTTTGTTATGTTACCGAGGCCAAGACAATAAGTAACTGTGCTGTGGAATTTATTGATATCTAATGAAAAAAACACCAGTTTAGAATTCCGTTCGTGACCCGCACCATATATGTGCCGGATTTTAATATATGATTTCTGTAACGACTAATGCATCCTAGAATCACTTATGACATGTGTTTATCTAGACACGTACCTAGGGTGACCAACCGTCCGTAAATTTCACGGACCGTCCGTCATTTTAGTATGATGTCCACAAGTCGTCCGTAATTTGGGGATCCCAAATTACAGCCGCCTTACAGACATCATACTAAAATCGAAATGGGAAATCTCAGTAAGGAATGTTGTTTCACTGCGAGAGGCCCCATGAGTTTAAAAGATTTCACTCAGGGCCTCTCGCACTTAACTTTTAAACGGACCTGGTGCAGACTGTGGAGGGGCCCATTGTCATTCTGACACTGAAGCTGATTAGCACTTTAGAATGACAATGGGCCCAATTGTAGTGACAGCATGTGGGGTGCGGGCTCTTGCATGGGACTAGGGCAAAGCATTCTGCTTTTATCTGGGCGCCGTGCTGGAGAAAATATAAATAAAATAACTAACACCATTTTCATTATACATTTAAAAGACAGATTTCAACATACAAATACAAAAATACTATTTATTAATGTTTATTGTTACTAGCACAAATCTTGATTTTAGAAAGGGCCCGATGTTGCTTTGCAAAGTTGCGCGAATACTGAAAAACTGTGAAGTGCACGATTGGCACAACCTTATATAAACTTATTTTGACTTGTATTTATTTTGGTTGTCTATTTACTTACTTATATGTTATATTGCCACCTCCCCTGATATGTCTGTAAAACTTATGTTTTGTCCCAAATTTTTGTCCTGAATTTTGACCTTCTGTCCTGAATTTTTGTCCTGAATTTTGACCCTTTGTCCTGAATTTTTACACTGACCGTCCTGAATTTGCACCATGTCGGTTGGTAACCCTACACGTACCGGTGAACTTTTTTAGGTCAAAGTTTGTTTGTTGTGAAGAGAAGTAAAAATGTGAAATAAAAGGACATTACGAATATACGATGCCCTCGGGCAGCTCACTGCTTCCTCGCCGGAGGATGGCCTGCTGGCCCTTTCCTGGCACCCCAGCCTGCGCACCTCGCCCCTTGGCCTGCCTTGAGCCCACGCCTGTTTTTACAGTGTCTTTCTATGGTGTCAAAGATCGCCTCCAGGAGCAGCCATGAAGCGGCCGGGCTGTTTCCGAGGGGGCTGAGAGCTCGCAGTGTCCTGCCCGGGGCTGAATGGGTGCACTGTTGTGAGATGTGCAGTAATGTAATCACACGCTCCAGTTTGCAACAGTAGCACAAATGCGTGCTGTGTTGCTTTGGCCAGCGCCTGCTTGTGCTGGGGTAACATTGTGGTAACAGCACAAAAATGAAACGTCTTTAGGTTAAAACAATTAAAGCGACAGAGGTGGGCGAACAGGCAAGTTCACAAGGAGTGCCGAGCCAAGGGCTTGTAATGGTTTGCTTACACGATAGACGAGGATGTGAGGTGTCCATTTCACAGATCTTTGTTGCATTTTCAAGAGCCTTAATGAAACTTTGTGCCAACTTGTATGATAAGAACAACCATTTGCAATGCAATAGGTTTAGCATGTTTTTAGAGTTAAAGCTATTGGCATTGTACTTGAAATGTTTTTCATGATGGGTGGAACGGCATAGCGGGCACCCAGGATTTGCAGCACTCTCCTGTCCATAGAAGTGGGTAGGGAGGGCTGTGGCACTCGACAACAGCAGATGCTAGGGCTCTTGCTGCCTTATAAGCAGCGACAGGCGGGATCGCACAGCCGGCGCCGAAGCTGAAAAACATCGCCATTAGTCGGAAGAAGCAGAGACCTCGGAGGGGTGGTGCAGGTGGTCATGCACTGGTTTTAAAACAGTTATCCTTTCCCATTTTTTCAGCATTAGTAAAATCCCTGTCCTATCAGTGCAGCTCATAAGTCATTGTCCTCCTCATCCAAGTAAATATTATATCTATTTCCCTCTATGCCCAACGCAGGCATCAGAGATCACGGTTTGCTATCATTTGCAGCCTCCAAAAATACAGAGTTCACATAAGATCATGATGTAAAGAGGCGTCCAAGTCAATCCCTAGAGAGTCCTGTTATTCGATTACAGAGTTGGCTTCATTTAGTAACATATTACATGTCAGACACTCTCCTTCTGAGCCTATCGCTGGTACTGAGTTTATGCGCGTGCATTCTGTCACCCCTCGGAGAGTCTTTGGTGTCGCCCTATCCTCACCCGACCCTGGACACGGTAACTCTGGGTTAAACAAACAAGCATTTGCAATGCAATAGGTCTCGCAGTTACAGGAGTTTCAGCTATTGGCATTGTAAATAACAATTCCTTTTATTTATGTTTTTAAAATAAAAATAAATATACAAGGCATTAGTATTAGCAATGTCAATAGCTTGAACTCATGTAAATGCGAGACCTATTGTATTGCAAATGTTTTTTTTGCCTTTTCCTGTTGTCGGCGTCTTTGATATTTCCTGTCCTCAAATAACTTCATCCCAGCAACCCTGCCCATCATCGCTCTGTCAGGCTAAGTGGTCACATACTATCAAGGATGTTGTGTTTTTAGGAATTTCCATGGTTAAAGAGCTGCTGTGCAAGTCGGGAAGTTAATGGGTAGAAATAACACACTAACATATATCCTCCGAATTCTACAAACTGCATCGGTGCAGGTATTGATGAAAAACATTCTGAAACTTGCCAACAAATTTTTCTTTGCATTTTAAATTTGAAGCAGAGGTGCTAAAAATAAGGTACTCTGGAGATGACATGTCCTTGTCTACTTACACACATTAACGTGAGAAGCATGGTGCCAGCTATATGAACACTGTATCGGCACTCTCCTTAAGGGAAAGTTTGAATACAGTGTGTGGTCTCCCAATAAAAAATGCAAATGCCATTTTATTGCATTTTAAAAAAACATATCAGCTTTTTTTAGTGTGAATGGTTGGAGCAGAATGAAAATGAGAAGTGAATGGTTTAGGAGTCATGATGTTTGGTGCGAGCACAGGCATCTTTGCTGTTTTAGTTCCTTAAAGGTGCGTGAATTCAGAGGAGTGCTGGGCTCCTCGCCCTTGTTGCTTGGTATTGGATGCCTTGCCACTTTCCCCCTCCTCGGGGGCCTAGAATAGAACTGAGCAGGCTTGTGTACCAGGGTGCCTCTAGGCACTTCGTGGAAGGACGATGCGCG